>NW_022631042.1:4666798-7066798 GCF_010015895.1 Lontra canadensis
ATGATTTGGGATCTCTTCTGATTTGGCTAAAGCATATTTTCCTGGGGTTGTTGCCACTCTTTTAGTATTTTACTTACTCCTTCATATACTCTTATCTGGACAAAATGACAAGGCAGAAAAATTCACCACAAAAAAAAGAACAAGAGGCAGTACCAAAGGCTAGGGACCTAATCAATACAGACATTGGTAATATGTCAGATCTAGAGTTCAGAATGACAATTCTCAAGGTTCTAGCCGGGCTCGAAAAAGGCATGGAAGATATTAGAGAAACCCTCTCGGGAGATATAAAAGCCCTTTCTGGAGAAAGAAAAGAACTAAAATCTAATCAAGTTGAAATCAAAAAAGCTATTAATGAGGTGCAATCAAAAATGGAGGCTCTCACTGCTAGGATAAATGAGGCAGAAGAAAGAATTAGCGATATAGAAGACCAAATGACAGAGAATAAAGAAGCTGAGCAAAAGAGGGACAAACAACTACTGGACCACGAGGGCAGAATTCGAGAGATAAGTGACACCATAAGACGAAACAACATTAGAATAATTGGGATTCCAGAAGAAGAAGAAAGAGAGAGGGGAGCAGAAGGTATATTGGAGAGAATTATTGGAGAGAATTTCCCCAATATGGCAAAGGGAACAAGCATCAAAACCCAGGAGGTTCAGAGAACCCCACTCAAAATCAATAAGAATAGGTCCACACCCCGTCACCTAATAGTAAAATTTACAAATCTTAGTGACAAAGAGAAAATCCTGAAAGCAGCCCGAGAGAAGAAGTCTGTAACATACAATGGTAAAAATATTAGATTGGCAGCAGACTTATCCACAGAGACCTGGCATATACAATAACAGTCACCTTACAGGCAATACAATGGCACTAAATTCATATCTCTCAATAGTTACCCTGAATGTTAATGGGCTAATGCCCCAATCAAAAGACACAGGGTATCAGAATGGAAAAAAAAACAAAACCCATCTATATGTTGCCTACAAGAAACTCATTTTAAACCCGAAGACACCTTCAGATTTAAAGTGAGGGGGTGGAAAAGAATTTACCATGCTAATGGACATCAGAAGAAAGCAGGAGTGGCAATCCTTATATTAGATTTTAAACCAAAGACTATAATAAGAGATGAAGAAGGACACTATATCATATTCAAAGGATCTGTCCAACAAGAAGATCTAACAATTGTAAATATCTATGCCCCTAACGTGGGAGCAGCCAACTATATAAACCAATTAATAACAAAATCAAAGAAACACATCGACAACAATACAATAATAGTAGGGGACTTTAACACTCCCCTCATTGAAATGGACAGATCATCCAAGCAAAAGATCAACAAGGAAATAAAGGCCTTAAATGACACACTGGACCAGATGGACATCACAGATATATTCAGAACATTTCATCCCAAAGCAACAGAATACACATTCTTCTCTAGTGCACATGGAACATTCTCCAGAATAGATCACATCCTTGGTTCTAAATCAGGTCTCAACCGGTATCAAAAGATTGGGATCATTCCCTGCATATTTTCAGACCACAATGCTCTGAAGCTAGAACTCAATCACAAGAGGAAATTTGGAAAGAACCCAAATACATGGAGACTAAACAGCATCCTTCTAAAGAATGAATGGGTCAACCAGGAAATTAAAGAAGAATTGAAAAAAATTCATGGAAACAAATGATAATGAAAATACAACGGTTCAAAATCTGTGGGACACAACAAAGGCAGTCCTGAGAGGAAAATATATAGCGGTACAAGCCTTTCTCAAGAAACAAGAAAGGTCTCAGGTACACAACCTAACCCTACACCTAAAGGAGCTGGAGAAAGAACAAGAAAGAAACCCTAAACCCAGCAGGAGAAGAGAAATCATAAAGATCAGAGCAGAAATCAATGAAATAGAAACCAAAAAAACAATAGAACAAATCAACGAAACTAGGAGCTGGTTCTTTGAAAGAATTAATAAGATTGATAAGCCCCTGGCCAGATTTATCAAAAAGAAAAGAGAAAGGACCCAAATAAATAAAATCATGAATGAAAGAGGAGAGATCACAACTAACACCAAAGAAATACAGACAATCATAAGAACATATTATGAGCAACTCTATGCCAACAAATTTGACAATCTGGAACAAATGGATGCATTCCTAGAGACATATAAACTACCAGGACTGAACCAGGAAGAAATAGAAAGCCTGAACAGACCCATAACCAGTAAGGAGATTGAAACAGTCATCAAAAATCTCCAAACAAACAAAAGCCCAGGGCCAGATGGCTTCCCGGGGGAATTCTACCAAACATTTAAAGAAGAACTAATTCCTATTCTCCTGAGACTGTTCCAAAAAATAGAAATGGAAGGAAAACTTCCAAACTCATTTTATGAGGCTAGCATCACCTTGATCCCCAAACCAGACAAGGATCCCATCAAAAAAGAGAACTACAGACCAATATCCTTGATGAACACAGATGCAAAAATTCTCACCAAAATACTAGCCAATAGGATTCAACAGTACATTAAAAGGATTATTCACCACGACCAAGTGGGATTTATTCCAGGGCTGCAAGGTTGGTTCAACATCCGCAAATCAATCAATGTGATAAAACACATTAATAAAAGAAAGAACAGGAACCATATGATACTCTCAATAGATGCTGAAAAAGCATTTGACAAAGTACA
Organism: Lontra canadensis; assembly: GCF_010015895.1. Classification (NCBI taxonomy): domain Eukaryota; kingdom Metazoa; phylum Chordata; class Mammalia; order Carnivora; family Mustelidae; genus Lontra; species Lontra canadensis. The sequence continues at coordinate 4,669,477 of NW_022631042.1, forward strand.
GCATCCCTTCCTGATCAAAACTCTTCAAAGTGTAGGGATAGAGGGCACATACCTCAATATTATCAAAGCCATCTATGAAAAACCCATCGCAAATATCATTCTCAATGGAGAAAAACTGAAAGCTTTTCCGCTAAGGTCAGGAACACGGCAGGGATGTCCGTTATCACCACTGCTATTCAACATAGTACTAGAAGTCCTAGCCTCAGCAATCAGACAACAAAAAGAAATTAAAGGCATCCAAATTGGCAAAGAAGAAGTCAAACTATCACTCTTCGCAGAGGATATGATACTATATGTGGAAAACCCAAAAGACTCCACTCCAAAACTGCTAGAACTTGTACAGGAATTCAGTAAAGTGTCAGGATATAAAATCAATGCACAGAAATCAGTCACATTTCTCTACACCAACAACAAGACAGAAGAAAGAGAAATTAAGGAGTCCATCCCATTTACAATTGCACCCAAAACTATAAGATACCTAGGAATAAACCTAACCAAAGAGACTAAGAATCTATACACAGAAAACTATAAAGTACTCATGAAAGAAATTGAGGAAGACACAAAGAAATGGAAAAATGTTCCATGCTCCTGGATTGGAAGAATAAATATTGTGAAAATGTCTATGCTACCTAAAGCAATCTACACATTTAATGCAATTCCTATCAAAATACCAACCATTTTTTTTTTCAAAGAAATGGAACAAATAATCCTAAAATTTATATAGAACCAGAAAAGACCGTGAATAGCCAAAGGAATATTGAAAAAGAAAGCCAAAGTCGGTGGCATCACAATTCCGGACTTCAAGCTCTATTACAAAGCTGTCATCATCAAGACAGCATGGTACTGGCACATAAACAGACACATAGATCAATGGAACAGAATAGAGAGCCCAGAAATAGACCCTCAACTCTAGGGTCAACTAATCTTTGACAAAGCAGGAAAGAATGTCCAATGGAAAAAAGACAGCCTCTTCAATAAATGGTGTTGGGAAAATTGGACAGCCACATGCAGAAAAATGAAATTGGATCATTTCCTTACACCACACACAAAAATAGACTCAAAATGGATGAAGGACCTCAATGTGAGAAAGGAATCCATCAACATCCTTGAGGAGAACACAGGCAGCAACCTCTTTGACCTCAGCCGCAGCAACATCTTCCTAGGAACATCGCCAAAGGCAAGGGAAGCAAGGGCAAAAATGAACTATTGGGATTTTATCAAGATCAAAAGCTTTTGCACAGCAAAGGAAACAGTTCACAAAACCAAAAGACAACTGACAGAATGGGAGAAGATATTTGCAAACGACATATCAGATAAAGGGCTAGTGTCCAGAATCTATAAAGAACTTAGCAAACTCAACACCCAAAGAACAAATAATCCAATCAAGAAATGGGCAGAAGACATGAACAGACATTTCTGCAAAGAAGACATCCAGATGGCCAACAGACGCATGAAAAAGTGCTCCATATCACTCGGCATCAGGGAAATACAAATCAAAACCACAATGAGATACCACCTCACAGCAGTCAGAATGGCTAAAATGAACAAGTCCAGAAATGACAGATGCTGGCGAGGATGCGGAGAAAGGGGAACCCTCCTACACTGTTGGTGGGAATGCAAGCTGGTGCAACCACTCTGGAAAACAGCATGGAGGTTCCTCAAAATGTTGAAAATAGAACTACCCTATGACCCAGCAATTGCACTGCTGGGTATTTACCCTAAAGATACAAACGTAGTGATCCGAAGGGGCATGTGCACCCGAATGTTTATAGCAGCAATGTCTACAATAGCCAAACTATGGAAAGAACCTAGATGTCCATCAACAGACGAATGGATAAAGAAGATGTGGTATATATATACAATGGAATACTATGCAGCCATCAAAAGAAATGAAATCTTGCCATTTGCGACAACGTGAATGGAACTAGAGGGTATCATGCTTAGCGAAATTAGTCAGTCAGAGAAAGACAACTATCATATGATCTCCCTGATATGAGGGAGAGGAGATGCAACATGGGGGGTTAATGGGGTAGGAGAAGAGTAAATGAAACAAGTTGGGATTGGGAGGGAGACAAACCATAAGTGACTCTTAATCTCACAAAACAAACTGAGGGTTTCTGGGGGGAGGGGGTTTGGGAGAGGGGGGGTGAGGTTATGGACATTGGGTAGGGTATGTTCTATGGTGAGTGCTGTGAAGTGTGTAAACCTGGAGATTCACAGACCTGTACCCCTGGGGGAAAAATATATATATGTTTATAAAAAATAAAATTAAAAAAATAAAAATAAAAAAAAATAAAAGAAAAAAAAAAGAAGAAGCTGAGAGAAGTGTTGCACATAGAGTACTAAGAGTACCTATGTGATGAATCTCATGGTACACAGCTATCTTATATCTTGCTATGTATCATATGGATCAAAATGCTTATCAAATCCAGAGATTAATTGATTTCCACATTTGTCACCTTTACCTGACCAGAACTCGGCAGTCCACTTATTCAAACTAGGCAACTTCTTAAAGAACACCACATCCCTGTTGATAAAGCACCTATTGCCATTCCAGAAACAACCTCAGTGTTGTATCTATCAAGAATGAAGTTTCTATTCTTGAAGTACCAGAGTTTTAGCAATACATTCATTTCTGAATGCTTGTTTCACATCAAACAGCTGATCTTCAACAGAGTAAAGCAAACAATAGTTGTTTTCATCCATTGACATCTTTGCTGTCATACCCTATACCAGAGATAAGTCAAGGCTTCCGGTTGCCTAATCTCTGTAAGCAACAAACCATCCTATGTGACTGCTAGATACCACATTGTTGGATCCTTCTGAAATATGGCTTCAGTCAGTATTCTTTGAGGAGGCTGAAAGGCTTCTCGTGGAAAGTAGAAATTCTGAAAGCCCAGGTAAATGGCATTTAGTTCTCTAAGAGGGTCATGACATTGCTGCATTGGGATGGGCAATGAATAGAGATGTATACCTAGGAGGAGGGGAAGGCACACACTGAAACTGATGGTGATGACTTTGGTGATGCTGGGATTGCCCGACTTATACAGGCAGAGAAAGTAAAATGAACAGTTGAGTTGTGGAGGGAGGTTGATTTTTGGATAAAGTCTTAGATTGGCAGTTATTTTCTATCATTTTGAAATGTCAATTTCTTTTGTCTTCTGTTTCTATTAAACTGTCAGCAATCAGTCTCATTATTGGCCTGTTAAAGGCAATGGATGCTTCTGAGATTTTTCTCTTAATTTTTTATTTTGATTTCTGATTTAGTTTTTGAAACATTTTTGGCCATTATTTTTTCAAATATTTGCTTTCTTCCTTTATTTCTTTTTTCAGTTCCTAGGATTCCAGTTATCTGTATGTCAGAACTTTTTACTGTGATCAAAAGACCTCCTAAACTTTTGTATTTGGTTGCTTTATTCTCACCTTTCTTGAGTTGGAACAATTTCTACTGATCAGTCTTCCCGTTTAATTGCCTTTTTGTAGTGTCTATTTGGCTTTTCGTCCCATCGATTGGATTCTTATATAAAATTACTATATATTTCAGTTTTAGAATTTCTATTTGATTATTTTTAACAGTCTAAAGTTCCCTGGAGGAATTTTTTACTTTTAAAAAATCTATTTTCTTGAACACATCTAAAATTCATGACTGAAAATTAGAATATATGGCTCACACTTTCAATGACTTTAAGGTCTTCCTGTTTTTTTGTTTTTTGTTTTTTGTTTTATTAATCTTCCTCAGAAGTCTGAGGAAGTCTGATTTAGTAACTGTTGTATATATAAATTATTCATTCTCTGAGTTCTATTATCTTATTTCAGGGAAGATTTTGTGTGTCTGTCATTTTATCAGGATAGGTTGAGATTAACATCAAAGGACTTGCGGCTGTATTTCAGCATTGTGAAGAGTGATCCTGCTTGTATTTTCTCTTAAGGAAGTGTCCTTCAGAAATCTCAGATAAAGGTCTGGGTTGTGTTCCAGGTAATGTCCTTCCTATTAGGCCCTTAGATCCAGTTTTTGTCTCCTTAACACTGTTACTGCTAAAGTTTTGTTTAGCTTTCTAGCTTCTACTGCCTTAACCTTGACTTCCCGGCAACTTATTATATGTAAACATAAGGATTAGGAAATACCTGTAGAAAAAAACTGTGCAGAATTCTATGCTGATTTCCCTATAGTTTTGTTTTCTTTGTAATCTCAGCCCTTCAGTTGTACTTACAATTTGTAGCACTAATTTGTAGTTCTCAATTTCATTTTTTGCTTACCTATCCTCTTGAAGCTTCCAAAAAGGCTGAGCTACTGATCAGCCAGCATACATTACAGATATACAAATACCTTGGGTTGAAACTCAGCGAAGAATTTGGAGCTTACCTTAATGTGTTTTCTTGTCTCAACAGCTTAGCCTTTCAAATCCTGTCTGCCTTACTTGCTCTTTTAACTCCTCCTTACAGCATTTTAAAATAATTTTATATAGCTTTTATAGTTTTTCTCAACAACAGAGTTTGTCTTTTATAAGCTACTCTATAAAAACTGGAAGGATAAGACCAAAAAAAAAAAAAAAAAAAAAGAGAAAGCATCTACTCTCTGGGGTCTGCCAGGATGTATAGTTAAGATGTGACTGATCAGGATGCTATTTTGTTAGCTTGCATTCAAGACAAAGGAGGCGGGAAATACATAATATTTTTCAGTAAGTATTACCAAGGACTACTACAATGCTCAGAGGTTGGATACTCTTCTAAATGCTGGAGATTCAGAAGTGAACAAAACAGTCAGCAATCTCTGCTATGGAACTTTCAGTCTAGCAAAATAGGACAGTTATAGTAGACATAGAAATGAGACAGAATTTTAGAAACTTCTCAGATCTTGTGAAGTGCTTATAAATTTATGATATGAGGCTGTATATTACCTACAAGAATATTTGAGAGATACCAATGGTCACTGGGCCATGTGCTTTCGTGGTTATCTGCCACAACAGTTATACAACTTCTGGAATAAGGGCATTTAATTTCTAAGTTTTGCTTGCTAGCTCAAATCCAGATTTGGTTGCTCTTTGGATTTTGGTTCTTGGGGTCCCTCTACCCACAATAGGAGTTTTCTGCTATTGGATTGAATCCATACTTCATCTTACCTTCTAGACTGCTTTCATTAGACCTGAACGAATTTCTGGTGATCTAACTATTCTCTAAGGATTTAAATTTGGTTCCACTAGCAGGAGAGCTAACCTCTGTGTAACCTATGATACATAGAGTTCTTAATCTGCAATCCCAAATCTTCGAGTCTCCATTGTGCATGTTTTATGTGGTCATTAGCTCCATGAAGTATAAAAACAATATCCATGTTTATATGCACATGTTAGAATATTTACTTTTTGGGGGTAAAGGCCCTATATTTTCCATAATGTAGTAATAAAAAAATTTTTTTTAATAGTAGCAACCTTAGAGATGTTTTGTACATCTCCCTCATCCAAATCTAACTAACAGCTAACCATTTTGGATTCTAAATTTTGCATAGCTCTCAGGTCTATCCACTTTACAACATCTCTGTTGCCATCATCAAAATCTAAGCCACCATTATTGTTCCCAGAGATATACTGGGCTTTTTGATTCTACTCTTTGATGAATCATCTGAGTATTTTTTTAAAAAATTATTTATTTATTTTGACAGAGAGAGAGATCACAAATAGGCAGAGAGGCAGGCAGAGAGAAAAGGGGAACCAGGCTCCCCACTGAGCAGAGAGCTCGATGTAGGGGCCCAATCCCAGGACCCTGAAACCATGACCTGACCCAAAGGAAGAGGCTTTAACCCACTGAGCCACCCAGGTGCCCCTCATCTGAGTATTTTTAATATAAAATATTTATGTTGCTCTTCTCTCTCTTTGTAACCTTTTCGTAAATTCTCATGCCACTTTTTAAAATGCATTTAGAATAATGTAAACTTAAAATAATGTTAAATCCTTAGCATTACCCCGCAGTCCATCTAGTGAGACCGTAAAACTCTTTGGCTAAGCAAGCAGCCTCTGGAGTCACTTCAAATTCTAGCTCTCCTGCTTACTAACTATGTAATTTTGGGCAAGTTATTTAATTTTCTGTGCCAAGTTTCTTCTTGTATACAGTGGGGACTAAATGTATCTACATAAAGACAATATTATGAAAATTAAATGATTTAAAAAAATAGATTTCAAACACTACCTAGCAATTACTTTTAACAGGTATTAAATATAAATAAATATTTTAACAGTTATTAAGTTTTGCATGATATAACTCTCTGTTTTCATCTCTGTATTTACATCACATACAATCCCAATCCCTGCCTACCAACTGAGATTTAATTCCAGTCTTCCTAGCTTTTTTACAGCTCTATGAATACTTAAAAAGTCATTATTCCTTAAGGTCTTCACATCTACTACTTATGCTTTCACTTCTAGGATTTTTTGATTTATTGTTGTTTGATTTCAGGACAAGTTTAGGTCTTCTTATGTATTGCTTTCCTCATGTTTCATTAAAGAAATGTGATTATAATGATTTTAAATAATTACAGATGTATTTTGTTTAATCGTGTCTCACTTTATTGTACTTCACAGATACTGCACATTTTAAAAATTGAAGGTTTGCAGCAACACTGTTGAACAAGTTTATCAGTGCCATTTTCCCAATGGTATTTGATCACTTTGTGTTTCTGTGTCACATATTGGATAATACATCAAATCACAATATTTTAAACTTATTTCTTTATTATTATTATATGTATTACATTTCAATATTTCAAAATTTTCATTATTTTTATATTTGTTATGATTATCTGTGATCACTGGTTATGACTCGCTGAAAGCTCAGATGATTGTTAGCATTTTTTAGCAATAAAATATTTTTAAATGAAGGTATGCACATTTTTTATACAAAATGTATTATACACTTAGTGAGACTATAGTGTTTTAAACATAACTTTTATATGCAAAAATTAATTTGACTTGCTTTATTGAGATATATGCTTTATTATGGTAGTCTGGAACCAAATCTGCAATATCTCTGAGTTCTGCCTCTATTGTTGATCTATTGTTGACCTGACTGCTCTCTAGGTTGAATGTCTTATAGTGAGCTTTGAATAGATTTTCTCATCTCCCTGTCACCAGCACATATAAATAAAGTGCAACACATATAAGAAATGCAATAAAAATATTATGATAAAAGAATAAAAGTAATCCTAACCTCCGTAAAGGGATAAATATCCACTTACATAGGAGGAAACAGATTGACACAATAGAGTTAATAATTATGTACTTGCAGGAATTGAGCTCAAAGATCTGGTGGGACAACTGTGAATTGCTCAGAAGAGATAAGATTTTTTTTTTCATGTAAAGACAACTTTAACAGTAAGTTCTGGAAATAGAAAACTGAATAGCTGAGAGTAATACACCGAGGCAAATCTAGCTAAAATAAATATCAAGCTCAGCTTTCTCAAGTATGAACTGTACCTAATATGGGTATGTTGTTTAACATGAGTAAGAGACTGATTTTCTTTTTTCCTCTTGGGATATATTTTTGGGAATCCTTTATGTAGTCAGTTTTTCTTGTCTGTTTCCCTTTCTACCTGCCAGCACCCCACAAAGATATTTTTGATCATGTTAACCCAATCTCTTTTCCCACAAAGAGGCTCAAACCATAAGAAACCACAAATAGGCATGTATGTCTTTGAGGCTGAAGGTTTGCCAGAGAAAAGTGTTCATGCCAAATCAAACTTGAAACTCTAATGCTTTCACACTTAAAACATTGCAGTTTCATGGTAATGTAATGTCCAAGAAAACCACAACATTAAAAAAAATTTTCAGCACTTCATGATGTTAAAGGATAAATAAATGAAACATAACATTTTGATTAAACTGGAAACCAAATAAAATAAAGGTATAATTTTTCATCTTACTATTTTCTCTTAATTTAGAAAAGTTTAAATGTTTTTAGCCTAAGTAAAACTAAGATGTAAAACAAAACATGAGGTATGATACAGGATGCATTTTAAAATGATAAATGCTAAAGTTAAGTATGCACGAGAAATATTATAAAGGCTTTTTGAAGGGAACATGATTTTAAAGTTAAAAACAAACATTAGTTTTGTGAAGTCAAAGTATACAACATAATTAAATTTTCTGCAGTCTGTTTCTGCTTAATGATAAACGATTTTTAAAGATATTTGCAGTTTATGTTTCTTCCTTCTCCAATAAACAGATTTAAAAATGTAGAGATGATCTTATTGATTGTTGTGTTTCTATTATTAGTAAGCTTATAAAAATATGTGATCAGAGTACATTTTTTTAAGATTTATTTGCTTGTTTGTTTATTTATTTATTCATCAGAGAGAGGGAGCACAACAGGGCAGTGGCAGGCAGAGGGAGGAATAGGCAGTGAGCAAGGGGACTAATGTGGGACTCAATTCCAGGATCCTGGAATCAAAAACCTGAGCTGAAGGTAGACACTTAACTGACTGAGCCACCCAGGTGTCCTCAGAGAATATCTTTTTTATAAAAGTTTATTAAGTGTTTATTCAGTGCCAGGTAATGTTCTAAGCACCTCACTTGCATTAACTCATTTCTTCTTCAGAACAACACTTCACAGTTTAAGTCCTTAACAAACCTATTATACAGGTGACAAAAAAAAACAAAGACACTGAATAAATTTCCAAAGTGTACCCAGTTTTCAAATAGCAGAATTAAGATTTAAATGTTGACAAGCTTGAATGTGTGTGCTTGATCATAAATAGGCCACCTAGAATTTCTTACCATCTGTTTCCCTCAATCTAAACCAATCTGGCTTTCATTACAGAGAAACACTCTTTGTTAGGGTCACCAAGTTCCTTCCTAATTGCCAAATATCTTGGATGTCTTCCTGAGCTTAACTTGTTTTACTTCTTTGCCATAATTAACATTATTGTCCATTTCTTTCTTGTTTAGCTTCTACAAAATGTTCTCCACTTCCTTCTTACTATTCTGGCTATTTTTTTTTTTTATTCTTTCTTTCACATATTCTTCTACCTCCTTCAAATTCTTAGTTTTATTTAGCTTTGTTTTTGTCATTTGTTTTGTTTTTAATTCAGGATTTCATTTCTTCCACATTACTTATATTTCATCTAAAAGTTGATGCATATGCATAAATGTTTTCTAAAAATCTCTACCTGGATATCCTCTATAGGCAACTAAAACTCAACCTCGTGAAGGAGTTTAAAACACACCAGCCCAAAGTATGCCACTCTGGCACGTTGACTATAATGAGTTAAAGGTATTTGGAAAACAGCAGATACAAGAAGGACACTCTGAACTTTCTTCTTTTTCTTAAAAGCAGATGCAATTCCCATGTGAAACATGCCCTCCCTATATCAGAATGAAAGTAACATTCTTTTCACCAAAGATGGGAAGCTGAGACCAAGATAAATCTATACAAACCAATTTTATTATACTAACCTTTATCTTTCATCTTTCTAGTCACTTCTCCATCTAGTTAAGTACCCAGACTAAGCCTCTTTTTGCTTTATTGTGTTTTCCAAAATTTACTATGTTTTGTTCCATTCACTATAAGCATTCAACTCCAACTGTTTCTTTGAGATTTTGTAATTGTGATAAATTTTCTCAAGTATATGGGAAATTTGTAATATCATATATGGGAAATATATAATAATAATAATAATAATAATATTTTACAGTTTTATCCTGCAAATCTGTCTTATGCTAATTCTCAAAACCTAAAAGAATAGAGGAAAAAAATTTCCTCCTCTTTATTAGTTAAAATTAATTTCCCATTTTTTTCCCTCTTGAAATTGCCTTTAATTGTTGTCTCAGTACATAACATCTATGTCATCAGAAAGTCAAATTTGATTCCTCCTTCTCATTTATCCTTCATCCTGAATCAGTCATCCCTTCCCATCATTCCATTGTCACTTTCTTTCTTTTTGGTCTCACAATTTCTTACCAGGATTAGTACCAGGGCTTCTGATCAGTCTCTAAGTTGTTTCTCACCACTTCTCTCACCACACCACACATAAACAAAGTGATCATTATAAAACCAAAATACAGTCTTTGCTCCTCAGTTTAACTCTTGCCTCATGCCCAAATTCCTCTAGGGTAATACTCCTAAACTAGAATCCAACCTATTATCAACGTTGTCTACTCTTCCAACATCATGACTCTTCCCTTTCTATAATGTTACCTATGAATCTTTCACATACAGCCAATCTTTGGTGTTCATAGATTCCACATTTAAGAATCCAACTACTCATTAAAATTTATTTGTAACCCCAAAACTAGTACTTTCAGGTCTTTTACAGTCATTCAGAGATGCGCACAGAGTGGCAAAAAATTTAAGTTGCTTAATGTAGAAATGCCCAGTGAAGGTCAAAGAAGCTGATGCTCTGCCTTGTTCCAGGTCTGTTACTCTAAACAAGTGCCCTCTTCTCGGTCTCTCAGTGCCACATTTTTCACGTTTCTGTGCTTTTTTGTTGGTGATTTTGCTGTTTACAGTGGATCCCAAGCATGGTGATAAAGTGCTGTGTAGACTGTTCTTAAGCGTAAGCAGGCTATGACGGACGTTATGGAGAAAATATGTCTGTTAGATAAGCTTCATTCAGGAATAAGGAATAGTGTTGTTTGTTGTGAATTCGAGGTTAATTAATCAACAATATTTATTAAATGAGGTGAAATACATATAAAACAAGGTTACATAATTTAAAACTGTAGGTCATTAATATTATTACTTTATAACATATTATAAATAAAATAAGAAATTCTGTTAATGTTACAAATTCAAATTTCAGCATAAAGGAAAGGACATATTAAATGGACTAAATTAAGAAAACTCTCCTTACTTTTTTTGTTTCCCTATTATTTTTTTTAAATTTATTCTCCATCTCTTCCAAATTTTCTCAGATATTTTGCATGTCTTTGTCTGATTTACACCTGGGAGGATTACTAGATTTTACCTTGTATATCACCAGCTTGATTCATTTTATTATATAATTAATTATTTATTCTTATTTTAATTTCAATCATTGTTTTAATTTCCAGTAATATTTCTGGTTATTTGATGTATTATTTTCTACAGTAGATATAATATGAATATAGATTGATATATACATATATTATATGCATACATATATAAATATAAAATATACTTATAAATATAAGTATGAAAAAAAAAATATATATATATATAATGCTTATAATCACTTGACACTGTGGCCAGCTCATAGTTACCCTTCAATTAATGTCCAGTATTATTTTAATTATCAGTCTAATGTTACACTAATAAAAAATGAAATAATTTTTTTTTCTTTTCCTTGAATTATTTTGTTTTCCAGCTCAATTCCTTTATCTTGGTCCCTTTCAATTAAATATTTTTTTTCTTTATTTGATGATATGTGGCAGTTGTTCATATTTTAAAATGAAGGACTAGGTTAATTATCTAGGTACCTTGTGTGGTTTTCCTCTGCCTTGATTTACATAAATTTCTCCAATGGATTAGTTTTTAATAGAGTGCAGCTGAAGGCTCAACAGCAGTACTCACAGCCCGTCAGGATTCTGTGTGGTGTTTGTGAGTATGTAGCAAGCAAAAAGGCAGGGTCTCTCTACCTTTACCAAAACAGGAAGGGATTTGTACTTGGCATTTGAGGGTTTTAATGTACTTCACTCTCTGAAAAGGCTTTCTTTGCTTTTAGACAGCCTTATGCGTGATAGCCTAGATTCTAGAGCTACTTCAAATTCTGTTTTGAAGAATCCTTAGAGTGTGACCTCCATATTTGAGTAATTACATTGGCAGATGTTTCATTGTGCTCCCAGAGCAGTCTTGGTTTGTATGCTGAGGGCAAAAATCACCAGTTTCCTTTGGTTCAGGAATTCAGAATGAAGTTCCCTTTCTATACTCTGATGATTAACCGAAGGTCTACTGAAAGATTTGCATTTTTGACTCCCAGCTTGAAGCTTCTTAAGGGCTCTGTTGCTCTTAGTTTAGATTTTGAACTGCAGTATTTCTTCTTCCATTTCTCCTGTTACTCAATTACATTTATTTTCCATCTTCCCGCATTTTCTCATAATTTCTGTATTGCTTAGTGTTCCATTTTCTACTTTCTAACATCATTATAGTTCTTTTCATTTGTGTGTGTGTGTTTACATATATAATAACTATATATAATTATATGTATATTATATATGTCATGAAATTATCCTTTGGGTGGATGGAGTATGCTGAATTTGTATGCTGAATTTGACATTAGAATCAAAAGTCATAACTAAAAGTATATAATAGAGAAATTAACATCCATGAAATCCTGTATTTCTTTACCTTCCTTACATTTTGTTAGCTTCCTTATCATACTTCTCGTTACTTTTTTTAAGCCCTCTACTCAAGCCTGTTCTCTTCAACTGCTATAGTCCCTCTTGTTTTTCTTAAGAAAATGAGATGCAGAATCACAAACAACTCAGCTTCACTCCCATTCCACAGGCCAATTTATTTACATTGCCCTAGTTAATATCTTTTTCTAGCCTCAGAACTTGAGGGGCCTTCCCCTGGAGGCCAATTTCTGCTTTTGAACTCTTGATTCCTCTTTTTTCATCTCAAGGAACAAGAACTATTGCTCATCTGTTTGCTTCTCTATTAGCTCCATTGTTCAAGTTCCTTCTATTTTGAGTAACTTGTTTCTACTCTTTACTTCTAAGTATTGCTTTTTCTCTCTCCCTGTCATACTCTCTCCCTTTTTAGAGAAATTCTTTTGAGAGAGATCCAGCAATCATCCTTTCTGTTCACCAATGAAACCATCTTCACAAACTTTAACCAATGACTTTCATGATATCAAATTGAATGGCGGAACTTTTGTTCCTTAGCTTTTTGACAATCTTTCTTCTGATTCATTTTTTTTAATGTTTTTAAATCATATTTTCCCATTCTTCATTGTGGTGTGGTTTTGCTAGGACCTCTTAAATAAGGGTCTTTCTCTCCTTTTATTCTACTTTGGTCCATCTTACTTATACTCAAGATTTAAACTAACAAGCCTATGCCAATTTTTATGCCAGATATTTACTTCTTGACCCTATTTCTATTGTGACCTATATATATATATATACACACGCACACACACATATATACACTTATAATGTGTGTATATATATATATAATATATATATACTACTAAATGAATTACTAAATGAATAAACAATAAGATGTCTCACTTGTAAACCAAACTCAAATCATCATTCACTGCTTTCCCCTTCCTCTCAATCATATGTTTCAGTATTCTTCCTGCATTTCCCATCTCACTTAATGGCACACCCATCTGTATAACACCCAAGGTAGGGACTTAGGCAGTCACTTAGGCTATACCTCACTCTTATAAGCCACATCTAATGAAGTATCAAGTCATACCCTCTTCATCATTTGCATTTGATAAAAAAGCTGTCTCCTTTTGTTCCACTTGTATTTATATTGGTTTAGCTTGGATCCGTACTACTTACCACCTGAATAACTGCAACAGAGTCCCATGTGATTCATACATTGGATTGTATTCCTCAAAGCTCTGCAACACACTCAAATCAAAGAATCTAAAACAAATCTAATCATACTGACCCTTTTAAAAATCATCAGTTAAAGTCATCATGATTTGCTATTCAAGGTGGATCACTTTGGCATTTCCTCACATTTCTCTCATTATTTGTACTGACTCTTACACACACACACACACACACACACACACACACACCGAAGTGCTTGACTGCATTTCATATTTCTATGTCTTTGTTCATTTGTTTCCCCTGGAAGGGACTTTCTCTTATTTCTAGTTTGGTTAGAACATATAACCCACTTAGGCTCACCCCTGTATTACTTTCTCAGGAGGGAGTTTTCTGATTTTTTAAAAGACTTACTTATTTTCTCACCTAAATTATCATAATGTATTTGAATTATTTTTGCCTGTTCATTTCTTCATGAAACCATAATTCCCTTCATGTAGGGATGAAATTTTATTCATCTTTCTTCCTTTAGATGTCTAGTTCAGCAGTGAGGAAGGTAACGAGCCTTTAATAAGGGTTTGCGTTATGAACTGAATATGAACAAAGCAAAAAATATGTATTATATACTGCCTTGGGAAAATACATAATTGAAGTATTCAGGCTTAGATGAAAAATGTTTATATATGTTAATCTTTGATTATAGATATTTTAATGATAATAAAATTGACTCTTGAACACAGTAGTGTGAGCTGCACAGGTCCATTTATACACACATTTTTTCAGTAAGCATTTAGGAAAATTTTTTGGAGATATGCAATGATTTGAAAAAATTTGCAAAAGAACCATGGTTGCCTAGAAATACCAAACAAGAAGAAGAAGAAGAAGGAGGAGAAGGAGGAAATTAGGTATGTCATGAATGTATAAAATATGTGCAGGTACTACTCTATTTTATCTTTTACTATCATAAAATATACAGAAATCTATTATGGAAAGTTAAAATTGATCAAATCTTAACACACACAAACAGAGAGTACATGATACCATTTGCCATCCAGAGAAACAGAAATAAACATAAAGATGAAGTATTAAATTGTAACTGTATAAAAATGACTGTAAATAAACATGCTGTAGTACTGTAATAATTTTGTAGCCACCTCCCTTGCTATTGCAGTGAGCTAAAGTGTTACAAGTGTCCACTTAAAGTGCCATATAGTGTTAATTATCTCAGTGTAAGTAGTTCATCTTTCCAGTTAGTTGTATATCATACAAAAAGTGATCGCTTGTGGTTCTTGTGTAGTTTTTCATCATGTTCAGTGCAGTACAATAAATCTTGATTAACACCATGGGGCTCATAGGAAGGGTCATTAGTAATGCTGAACATGCTCCTAAGAAGCAGAGAAAAGTCATGACATTACAAGAAAAAGTTGAATTGCTTGGTATGTACCATAGATGGAGGTCTGCAGCTGTGGTTGCCCATCATTTCAAGATAAATTCATGAAGGTGTCACTGCAGCTATGCCAGCTGGCAAAACAAAAACAAAAACAAAAACAAAAAAACAAAAAACAAAACACTTGCCTTTTTTTGCAGAATAAGCATTATATGACTCTCTGACTCTGATCGTATTTATAGACATTATATGACAATTTAAAGCAAAAGGAAGTTGAAGAATATAAACTTGGAGAATTTTATGCCAGTAAATTTTGGTTTGGTAACTTTAGGGAAAGGTTTGGCTTTAAAAAATATCAAGATAACAAGAGGAGCATCTAATCCTGACCAAGAGGGAGCTGATGAGTTCCCAGATGCCACTAGGAAAATTAATGAGGAAAAAAGAAAGAAAGATGGAAGAAAGAAAGAAAGAAAGAAAGAAAGAAAGAAAGAAAGAAAGAGGAAAGGAAAGAAAGAAAGAAAAGAAAGAAAAGAAAATCATTGAGGAGAAAAGATATTTGCCCAAATAGGTTTTTGATGCAGACAAAAGTGTCCTAATCTGGGTGAGGGGGGGAAATGCCATAAAGTACATTTGTTTGTAATGCAGAGAATCCTGAGCACCAGGATTTAAGGCAAAAGGGGATAAGCTAATTCTATTGTTTTAGGCAAATGGAATTTGGTTTATGATCAATTCCCTTATCTAATCCTTGAGCTTTGAAGGGAAAAGATAAACATCAGTTGTCAGTCTTTTAGTTGCACAATAAGAAGGCCTGGACAATGAGAACACTTTCTCCAGATCTCCAGATTGGTTCCACTGATGCTTTGTCACTGAAGTCAGGAATTCCCTTGCTAGTAATGGACTCCCTTTTAAAGTTCTTTTGATATTGGACAATTCCTCTGGCCACCCAGAACCCCCAGAGTTCAACACCAAAGGTGTTGAAATGGTCTACAGACACAATGACTCTAATTTAACCTCTACATCAGGGGGTAATAAGGACATATAAAGCTCATTATACGCAATACTCTATGGAAAAAAAAATGTCAACACTTTGGAAGAGAAATCTGATAGAACATCATGCAAATGTGGAAGGATTACATCACTGAAGATGCCACCGTTGTTATAGAAAAACTGTGAAAGCTATCAATCCTGAAACAAATTCCTGTAGGGAAAACAAAACAAAATAAAACTGTGTCCAGATGTTGTGTATGGCTTCACAGAATTTATATACAGAGCCAATCAAGGAAATCATGAAAAAGAGTGTATGACAAAAAAAAGGGGGGGTGTGTAGGGAGGAGTTTTAAGATATGGATATTATAGAAACTCAAGAGTTAACTGACAGCACACCAGAGGAATTAACCGATGACTTGATGGAGATGAGTGCTCTCCTACCAGTGCCAGATGATGAGGAAGAAGTCATAGAAGAAGCAGTGCCAGAAAACAAATGGACATTAGACAATCTGGCAGAAGGGTTCTGATTATTCAAGACTGCTTTTGATTTCTTTTATGACATAGACTCTTCTATGATACGGGCACTGAAACTAAAGCAGATGGTGAAATAAGGATTGGTACCATATAGAAACACTTTTTAGATACATGGAAAAGCCAAAGAATGAAGACTTTCATGATGATGCACTTCCACTTAATGAACAGTAAATAATCATCATGCTGTACAGCTAATACACTTATCTGTTGTATATGTGTACCTTTGTGTGAAAATTTAAGAAAAGGCAAGAACTGTATGAGCTGTTTCTGTGTTATCATCATTACCATCATCATCAATTTTATCACTTAATTATCCATAGCTTAGAAAATTGTGTTCTCCCTCTGACCTCTCCCCTCTCATGCTGTCTCTCTCTCTCTCTCTTGCTCAAATAAATAAATAAATAAATAAATAAATAAAATCTTTAAAAGAAAATTGTGTGCAAGACATATGGAAGTGGATAGCCCATTTTTATATGGACATAAGGTGAGTGACAGTTAAAATAAAATTAATGATGTGTTAGTTTACTTGCTGTTTTATAACTCTGCTTTGAAGGAATAATATAATTGTACAATATGCATTTCTTTTAATAGGAAAAGCTTTTCTATTAATTGGAGAAACTGTGAATCAGCCTTATATCACAGCTACATTTTTTTCAATATAACATTGTTTTTAATATTATATTATGAGTGATTATAATGATGTATGCCATAAAAATTTTATAAGGATTCACTCATTATTGTATAGGCTAGGTTACCTGAAGCAATCATGTAAATTACAGTAGGCCACCATAAAACAATTGTATCACTTCTTCACTATCAATGCATGAACTGTTATACTTGTATGTAAATATTAATTTTTCACATTATCTTTTCATTGTTGATGTCTAGTATTTGTAATATGTGTAACATCTACAGTATTTTGTATCATATAACACAATATAGCTGTAGGTACTGGCAGACAGTTGATTTATCTTGTAAAAAGATGATGTAAATTTATGGTACTGATAAACACAGTACAGTATTTTCTCTTACGATTTTCTTAGTTACTTTCTTTTCTTTAACTTACTTAATTTTAAGAATAGAGTATATAATGCATATAACATGAAAATATGTTTTAATCAACTGTGTATGTTATGGGTAAGGCTTCCTTACAGTCAAGAGTAGACTATTAGAGGTTAAGTTTTGGGGGAGTCAAAATTAAACACGGATTTTTGACTGCATGGGGGGTTGGCACTCAAACCCCTATGTTGCTCAAAGGTCAATTGTACGTCATTTATCTCATGGGTTATAATATTGTAACATTCAAAATAAAGTGAGGGGCGCCTGGCTAGCTCAATTGGTCGAGCATGTGACTCTTGATCTCAAGGTTATAACTTTAAGCTCCACATTGGATATAGAGATTACTTAAAAAGAAAATCTTTTTTTTAAAAGACTTATATACTTGTTTTAGAGAGAGAGAAAGCATGAGCAGGAGGGGCAGAGGGAGAGGGAGAGAGTGGTGAGCCTGGATGTGAACTCTATGCTGAGCATGGAGCCCAACACAGAGCTTGATATTACTTTGATAGAAAGCAGTTGGCTTGAGGGTTTACCTAGCACATAGATATTATTTCAGATGATCTATTAATGTCTTTCCTATTAATGTTCTGTGATATGTATCTGGAATTTTCTTTCTTTTTCTTATCTTAGATATTTGTATTATATATATATTTAATCAAGTATATATTTGTATATGTATATATTTAATCAAGTAATTTATCTGATAAATGACTACTTCAACTAAAGTATTTTTAAAATTTGAACTCTGTGACATTCCACAAGGTTAAAAATTGAAATGTTATATCTTGAAATCCATAAAGACATAAATCCCTCTGTTTATTTGCAGTATTTCATTTGTGGATCTAAATAATCTGCACTGTATCTTCCCAGGATGACCCCACAGCCTGATAGACACCAGAGACCTTTAGACCATCTCCTTGCTAGACTGACATGTATATTAGAAGAGACACTCTAATCTATAACTGTACAGTATATCATACTTCCATTTATCTTGTGCATCACTATATTTTATTGATGCTTCCTGAGATGTTCAAATAAGTTATGTTCTCATGCCAAAAATGATTGTACTGTCTCTGTTTTTATTGGTTTACCATTTCCTCCAGGGAGCTGACTAAGAGGCATACTTTTGAGATTGCTGTAAGTGAAAGTTAATACTAGATCCTGACAGAAAATGTTGAAAGTATTTGAAAGAAAAAGAAAGAAAGAAAGAAAGAAAGAAAGGGAGGAAGGAAGGAAGAAAGAAAGAAGGAAGGAGGGGGAGAGGGAGGAAGAGAGTGAGGGAAGGAGGGAAGAAGAGGGAGGACGAAAGAAAGAGAGAAAGTGGAAAAGGAAGTTTCTTATTTTTTTCTCTACTTCTGATTCTTTAATCTGACAGTTCAAGTTTCTGCAAATTAAAAATGAAATATGTTATATAACACTTATAAGTGTATCTAAATCAGGAGATACAAGTAAAGAGTCAGTTGCATCTAGAAAAAAATTCATTCATCCAAAGGATAAATTTGGTGAAATGTGATTATATGGAATTCAAAAGAATTTTGACTAAGGAAGTATCTTCTAGAATACTAGTTCTCGTATCTTCTAGAATGCTAGTTCTCATATGTTTTAGTCTATGGATCATTTGGGGGTACAAAAGATCTCCAGTACTGGCTGACTTATTAAACACTTTTTTTTTCTTTAAGCAGAACCAACCTGGTTTCCATGTCTTTAAACCTCTAATTTTAGTGACTACAGAATATTAACTGTGCCATGATTAGAGATTTGTCATATTTAAATCACTTCTGGTGACTGGGATACATTTATGATGAACTGGAAGGCCACCAGTGTTGGCTAGATCATTGATAGTTATATGAAAGCTTCTTTGATAAATTCTAACAGGAAAAAAATATATCACCTATTTCACAGTGTTATTTTTAGCATTAATATAGACAGTTTCTGTGCATAGTAAGAGATAAAAATATTTGTTCTTCATTCCCAGAATGAATTCATCTCTTATTTCTCTCCAAGACCCTAGTTTATTCTCCTTGACATCTTTGTACTAGGACTTGGAAAACTTGAGGATATTTTTATGTGTTCCACTGCTAATCTTTGATTATATTGAATACTATCTCCACTGCTGGTAATCATCTCAAGTGAGATCAGTTTGTCTAACCAGTCTGAAATTGAATTTGAAAAAAAAAAAAGTTTGATTGCTTTACTTTATTAATTCAGATAACAGAATGGTTAAAGGAGAGCCAAATAATTACATCATGAAAAATTGTAAGAGTCTTAGTAATACATTTTAATCAGTACCTCTGATGAAATATGGAAAAGAGGAGTAATGAAGAGGAAACAAAGTTGATGTTTCTAATTCTAGAAGGCTCTATTTATTTCCTTAATAGTAATCAAGAATTCTTTAAATCTTTATTTATTTAAGTTTTAATTCCAGTATAATTAACATACAGTGCATACTACTTTCAGGTTACAATAAAATGTTTCATCAGTCCTATAAGTTATTCAGTGCTCATCAAGATAATGGTACCTTTTTTTTTTTTTTAAGATTTTATTTATTTATTTGAAAGGGAGAGAGACAGTGAGAACAGGAACACAAGCAGCAGGAGTGGTAGAGGGAGAAGCCGGCTTCCGGCCAGTCAGGGAGCCCAGTGTGGAGCTGGATCACAGGATCCTGGAATCAGGACCTGAGCCAAAGGTAGATGCTTAACGACTGAGCCAACAAGGTGCCCCCAAGATAAATGTACTCTTACTCCCCTTCACCTGTTTCACCTATCACTCTTGTCCACTTCCCCTCTGGTAACCATCGTTTGGTATAGTTAAAAATCTGTTTTTTGATATGTCTTTTTTTCCCTTGTTCATTTGTTTTGTTTCTTGAATTCCAAATATGGGTAGAGTCATATGGTATTCGTGTTTCTCTTACTTACTTAGTATTTTACTCTCTAGATCCATAATACACGTTGTTGCAAATGGCAAGATTTAAGTCTATTTATAGCCTAATAATATTCCTTTATATATTTATATATATGTGTGTGATATATATATATATACATATATATATATATATATACCATATCTTTGTTACACATTCATCTTTTGATGTACACTTGGGCTGCTTCCATAATCTGGTTATTGTACATAATGCTGCAATAAACATAAGGGTGCATATATCCTTTCAAATTAGGGTTTTCGTATTCTTTGGGTAAACACCAAGAATTTTTTTAAAACTTATAATTGAAAAATGGGTGATATTTTAATGGAAAAGGACTTAGAAAATCTCCTATAATATAAAACCATTACTCCTAATTAAATATCCTTTTTTCCTAATTAAATATTCTTTTTTTCTAATTAAATAATCTTAGTTTAGTCAAAATATAAACACAGAAGTGTATGTTTCATAAGTGTATTTGTCATAAGTGTACATAAGTATGTGTCAGAAGTGTACAGAGCAACAGATTACCATAAAATCAACATATATATCCATTGTGTTAAAAATTAAATTTTTTCAGTATTTGTTAACTTAATTCAGTAATAATGAAATAATCATGGTAACATTTTTTGTGTGGAGAATAACTATATTTTCCAAACAAAATTATGAGGAGAGTGTCATTGTTTAACATTTTTCAAATCTCTCTAATATCTGTAATAATAGAAGGAAGTTGGATTTTATATCACATTCTGCACTTAATCTGTTATTATATGTGGTCTGGTTGAACAGTTTGAAGGAAACGTAGTCTCAGGCAAATATGTAGTTCAAAATATAAAGTTATTTAATGTCTTTTCTCAGATTATTATGGATATTCTTTGACTCTAGAGAAGCTTTATAATTTTAATTTCTTAAAGGTAAATTAAAATGTGGAACTGAAACTAAACTAAATCTGGCATCCCTCATACCTCTTCCACTTGTATCCCTGGATACAACTAATTTCTTAATTTTGCTAGATGAGATTAATTTCACCTGGTCTTGGACTTCATATAAGTGGAATAATACTCTGAACACTTGTAAGAGAACAACAGTGAAGATGGCACATACATCTTCTTATTATTATCAAGTCAATTTTCCCTTTGTAGATCACCTGCAAGAGCCTCAGGGACGATTAGGGTACCCCTAACCATCCTTTCAGAACCACTATGTTGTATGCTGTATAATACTTCATTATATGAATACACTGATTTTTTTTTACCTATTTTATTATTAATAGATACTTAGGTTGTTTATTAGAAAGGTCATCCTTTCCCCTATTATTCTTCAGTTTGTTTTTGTTTTATGTACATCTATTTCTAGACTCTATAATATTATATTGTTTTAGCTAATACTACAGCAATATAACAAAATATTACATATTATGCCTTTACTTTAAACTTACATATACCATAGACTAAGTCCTCTAATTTTTTCTTTCAATATTTTCCTATTTTTAAGCAAACATGGAAGACAAATTTAAAAAAATGCCAATGTATGTGTAATTGGTTTTACAGAAGAGAGAAAAGGCAGAATTGGGAAGAAACAAAATTATAACCCATAGGGGCATCTGGCTGGCTCAGTCAGTTAAATGGCCAACTCTTGATTTTCGTTCAGATCATGATCTCAGGGTGCTGAGATTGAGCCTCAAGTCAGACTCCATGCTCAGTGAGTGTTCTTCTTGAGAGTCTCTTCTCCTTCTGTCCCTCCTGCTGCTTGCATGCCCTCTCCCTTTCTAAAATAAATAAATAAATCTTAAAAAATTAAAATGGGTCTCTTTTTGTATTAAGACTTGCTGATTTGTCATTAAAAATTAGAAAACTAGGGACGCCTGGGTGGCTCAGTTGGTTAAGCAGCTGCCTTCGGCTCAGGTCATGATCCCAGCATCCTGGGATCGAGTCCCGCATCGGGCTCCTTGCTCGGCGGGAAGCCTGCTTCTCCCTCTGCCTCTGCCTGCCATTCTGTCTGCCTGTGCTTGCTCTCTCTCCCTCTCTCTCTCTGACAAATAAATAAAATCTTAAAAAAAGAAAAAAAATTAGAAAACTAGAACATAAGTTAGAACTGGAACCAAAATTTGGATAGTCTCATAAAAAAAAAAAAAAACAAAAACACTATGACATGTGGTTTGGGGACCAAGTCTATGGAAGCCTGCCAGTTCTTGAAGGGCCTGTATATGAAGGGTTGAAAGGAATTGAGGAAAATGGTTTTTGAAACTTGAGGAGAGGAATCTCTTACCTTTGATAATCTTTCTAGTCTGCAAAGGAGTTGCGTTAAAATAAGAAAGAGCTTAAGGGGAAAAAATAATCAAATCTCAGAAAAACACGGCCTTAAGATAAAAATAAAGATAAGGTTTGAAAGAAACATTCTTCAGTAAGGTCCCAGAAAGATTTAAGGTACTTTCTCATACATGTTTCAGAAAGACATAAGGGCTTCTAAAAATCTAAGGGGTAGGCCTTGCAGATACTATTAAGTCACAGTATTTCTAAGAATGTTTAGGGCTTTGTCATACAATAATTTTTATGTTGTGGAACTTAAGTTAGTGAAAGGATTAAGTAGAAAATATTTATAGTTTTGTCTAATGAATTGAATTTTGTCTAATGAACAAATTGTGCATTAAAAAAGACAATGTTTTAATGGGCTATACCAGTCTGCACTGAAAGGAATAGAGACAATATACATTTTTTTAAATGGTCTTTACCCCTAATTTACTATGTTCTGTAAACTCTACATGAGTAAGGTAGAGTCACATGAGTAGGATAGAGTCACATGCTGCCCAGAATCATTTTCAGGGAACAGGTCTGAATTCTAATCAAATAACTGGATTGTGGGTGTGTTTGGTTTTAGACTTATTATGGACTAAGAACTTTTGTGTACCTTCTCTTTTCCTCTACTTTTTTAAATTGACATATAACATTATATTAGTTTCAAGTGTACAACATAATGATTTAGTATATATATATATACTAAATCATTATGTTGTATATATATATATATTATATAGTATATATATATTACAAAATGATCACCATAATAAATCTATCTATTTATAATATATATCTATAGATATATAATAGATAGATTTAATATCTATCACCACACACAGTTACAATTTTTTTTCTTGTGATAAGAGTTTTAAGATCTACTTTAAGATTTAAGATATTGTCTGTTGTAATCTTATTGTGATGGTTCATTTTATGTCAACTTGATTGAGCTAAAGCATGACCAGATAGCTAGTAAAACCTGATTTTTGAGTGTGTCTGTGAGGGTATCACTGAAAGAGATCAGCATTTGAATTAGCAGACTGAGTAAAGAAGGGTGCCTTCACCATGTTCTTGGGCATCATCTAATCTTTTGAAGGTCTGAGTAGAACAAAAAGATGGAAGAAGGATGAACTCACTCTTCCTGCTTGAACTGAGACATCCATCTTCTCCTGCCTTTGGACACTAGTGTTCCTGGTTCCTGAGGTTTTGGAACCAGGATTTTATACTTTGCCACCCTCCCCCTCACCCCAATTTCTGATCTTCAGATTTAGATTGAATTACGTCACTAAGTTTTCTGGTTCTCCAGCTTGAAGATGGCAGATTGTGGAACTTCTTGGCCTCCATAATTGTGTAGGCCAATTCTAAACTCCATATATATATATGGAGTTTAGAGGATCCTGACTCTACACTGATAGAGTATAGAGGATCCTGACTAATACACTTATACTGTCCTACTACTGAAGGTTGATGTGGTGGTGGTACGTGAGCAGATCAAGAGAAACTGTAACTCAAAAATTGCACTTGAGAAGCTTCATCCATATGTGCATCTGATTTAAATTATGGCATTCTTGATCATGAGCTTGATCCTGTGTGGTCACTGGATAATATTTTTGGGGGATCTTGGAAGGAAATGAGGGTTTTGCTTATGGGAATTATATAAATAATTTATGGTCACAAGGTATATTGGTATAATTTTTTAAAAAGAGCAAATTATTTGATATTTCTCCCATAAAGAAGTTGAGTCTATGCCTCCTCCTCTTGGGCCTGAAGGTACTATGACAATTTGACCAATAAAGAATGACAGAATCAAGGCTATGTGACTTTTGAGACTGTCTAAAAATATTAAGCACCTTGTTTCCTAGATAAATTATTCTTTGAGTCCTGAGTCATTTGAGCTATTGGCATATAGGAAGAACACTACCTACATTAAATTCTTTTTTTTAATATTCTTTTTTTTTTAAGATCTTATTATTTGTTTCAGAGAGAGAAAGAGTGAGAGAGAGAGAGCACAAGACTGGGGAGGGTTGGGGGAGAAGCAGACTCCCTGACAAGCAGGGAGCCCACAATGTGGGACTTGATTCCAGGACCCTGGGATTATAACCTAAGCCAAAGGCAGACATTTAACCAACTGAGCCACCCAGGCGCCCCCTATATTAATTTCTAATTAACCTCCAGGCCTAAAGTCAGGATTTTATAATTTTCATCAAAAATCAATACATAATTTTATATTATTATCTAGCTCTTTATGTACCTTAAAATTCTAATGATTATCATACTTACTATCAATTGATAAAGATTTATGGTTGACTCTTACCAATGTTGAAATTAAAACAGAATGTCATGTACATTAACTTACTAATACATTTTTAATACTTATTATTTTTTTGTCTCTGGAAGTAGTAATAGGAAAAAGTGTTCACAGAGGAGAAATTCATATAGTTAAATGAGGGTAAGAGTCCCTAGGCCAAATCTGGATTTCAAGGATAAAAGCTCCCATGTTTCCATTTAGAGATACAGGATACAAGAGAATAAAATATGATGAATGTGCCATGGTTACTACTAAGTGACTGATTATCTTACTAATTTATTCTTATTTTCTCTAAAGTTTAATTAATCTAAATATAGGTATGCATTAGTGACTAAGATGATTAGCCATAAAGTAAAAATCTATTGTTTATCAAGTTTCTACTCAATTATTCACTTGTGTTTTTTGTTTAGACCTCATTTATGTTCTGGACCACTTCATATTTTTTCTTTCATAGTTCCTGATTCCTTGAATTTTAACTAATTATTTGTGCTGAAAGTAATAGGAAAATCACTTTTCCACAGATTTCAGTGGCATTAAGGATTTATTAGGTGAATTTCAAAGACAAGTGTTTTGATTTTATAGTTAACACTGAATTCAAATAACAGTTTTAACTTCCTTAAGGTTACTCAATTTTATTGAATCAAGATCCATTATTTTGATTGCTCAGTATTAGTCATCATGTACCAGATGTACAGCCTGGTGATTCTTTTTAGGTCCTTGAGATAATTTATAAAAGGAAACTGTTGTTTACAAATTCATCATCATAGCCTTTTTGCAACATATATTTCAACAACAGCTTTCTGAACTTAGTATAAAAAGGAAAATGATGTCACAAATTTACTTTTACTTAAAATTACTTAAATTATTTTTATTTTCTTAGACATGGAACATCATTTTTTTTAACATCTGTGTTCTTTGAAGATTATTATCATAATGCAGATAATCATTAAAATACCATTTCCCTACACTATGACTACATTTGTAACTATAAATTATATATTGGATCCCCTTGAATTTCTGATTAGAGAACATAGATACATTTACAAGAATAACTGAAAGTTATATAAGCAAATTCAGAAGTCCTAAAATCCATTCCAATGTAGTCTTAAGTGTATAAGAAATAGGGAATGCAAACATTCTAAGGAAATTTTAATTCACAGAAGAGTAATTTTATATTCACAAATCCCAAGAGTACTAAAAATAACCATAGCTCCTGAATACACAATTTAAAAATGGATTAATTGTGACCTCAAGAACACAAAAAGAGGGAGGAGTAAAATGATAGAGCTTTTTGTATGTAATCAATGTCAAAGTATTATTAACATAAAATTGACTGTTATATCTATAAGATGTTTTGTGTAAAATTCATGATAATTACAAAGCAAAAACCTAGATTTACAAAAAATAAAGAGAAGGGAATAAAATCATACCATTACAGAAAACATCAATTCACAAAGGAAGTCACAGGAGAGGAAAAAGGAAAAACAAAACAAAACAGAAAGCAATGAATAAGGTAGCATTAGTCAGTCTTTATAAATCAATAATTCTTCTAAATATAAATGGATTCAATGCTCCAATCAAAAGTCATAGAGTGCTTGGAAGGATAAAAACAAGACCCAATTAAATGCTGCCTACAAGAGACTTAATTCCAGCTTTAAAACACACAAGAAGGGGTGCTGGGTGACTCAGTTGGTTAAGTGGCTGCCTTTAGCTCAGGTCATGATCCCAGGGTTCTGGGATCGAGCCTGCATTGGGCTCCCTACTCAGTGGAGAGTCTCGTTCTCCCTCTCCCTCTGCATGCTGCTCTGCCTAGTTGTGCCCTCTCTCTCTATCTCTCTGTCTCTAAATAAATAAAATATTTAAAAAAAGAAAAGAAAAGACACACAAGGAGACAAAATGAAGGGGTAGAATAAGATATTCTATGCAAACAGAAACCAAAAGAGTATAGGGGGAGCCATATTTACACCTGACAAAATGGTATTTAAACCAAAATTATCACAAGAGTCAAAGAAAGTCATTACATAATGATAAAGAATTTCAAGTTATCAAAAATATATAATGATTGTAAATATATATGCACCCAACATTGGAGCACCTAAATATATTAAGCAAACATTAGCACAGCTGAAGAGAACAATACAGACAACAATACAGTAATAGTAGGGAACTTCAATACTTCACTTTCAACAGTGGGCAGATCAGATAGAAAATAAACAACAAAAAATTTTGGATTTGAACCATACTTTAGATCAAATGGACCTAATAGACATTTATAAAATGTTCCGTCCAATAGCAGCCAAATGCACATTCTTCTCAAGTCTATATGGAACATACTGTAGGATAGATCATGTGATAGGTCACAAAACAAACCCCATTTTTTGAAAAGTCAAAAAAAAAAAAGAAAAAGAAAAAGAAAAAAAAAGGTAAATCTCTCACCAGACTAAGGAAAAAAAGAGAGAAAGCTGAAATAAATAAATAAAATTAGAAATGAAAGAAGAGACATTGCAACTGACACCACGGAAATATACAGGATCAAAAAAGATTAGTGTGAACAATTATACATTAATAAATTGGATAACCTAGAAGAAATGGAAAAATTCCTAGAAATGTACAGCCTACCAAAACAGAATCATGAGTAAATAGAAAATCTGAACGGTCTAATAATAAGCAAAGAAATTGAATCAGTATCAAAGATCTCCCAAGAAGGAAAGGTCCAAGACCAGATAAGTTTCCCCTAGTGAATTTTACCAAATATTTAAAGAAGTGACACCAATCCTTCTCAAGCTTGTCCCAAAAAATTTGAAGAAGGAACATTCCCAAACTCATTTTATAAGGCCAGCATTACCCTGCTATGAAAATCAGATAAGGACAATACAAGAAAACCACAGGTCAATATTCCTGATGAATAAAGATGCAAAAAAAATACTTAACAAAATTGCAGCAAACCGAGTTTAATAGCACATTAAAAGGATCACACATCGGGGCACCTCGGTTGCTCAATGGGTTATAGCCTCTGCCTTCAGCTCAGGTCATGATCTCAGGGTCCTAGGATAGAGCCTCACATCAGGATCTCTGCTCAGCAGGGAGCCTGCTTCCCTCTCTCTCTCTCTCTGCCTGCCTCTCTGCTACTTGTGATCTGTCTGTCAAATAAATAAATAAAATCTTTTAAAAAAAAGGATCACATATCATGATCAAGCAAGATTTCTCTTGCAACACAAAATGGTTCACTATATGTAATTTAATAAATGTGATATACCACATTAACAGAAGGGAAGAAAAAAATCATATGATCATCTCAATAGCTGTAGAAAAGGCCTTTGACAAAATACAAAGTCCTTTCATGATAAAAACTTCACAAATTTTATATAAAAAGAACAAACCTCATATATGATAAGCTCACAGCTAACAACACATTCAACAATTAAAGGTTGAAATGTTTTCCTCCATGGTAAAGAACAGGACAAGAGTTCTTAAGCATAACACTCTTTTTCAACATAGGACTGGAAGACCCAGCCAGAGCAATTTTGCAAAATAAAGAGATAAAAGATTTTCAAATCAGAAAATAAGTAAAATTAACTTTGCTTGCAGATGTTTTGATCTTGTATGTAGGATATCTTAAATTCTCAACCAAAAAAAAAATGTTACAACTAATCAATGAATTTAATAGTTACAGGATACAAAATTGACATACAGAAATCAGTTGCATTTCTATTCACTAAAAACGAACTATTTAAAAAAGAAATAAATAAAATAATTCCATTCAGAATAGCATCAAAAATAATAAAATACTTTGGGTGAATTTAACCAAGGAGGTAAAACACCTATACAGGTATACCTTGTTTTATTGTACTTCACCTCACTTTATTATGCTTCACAGATACAGTATTTTTTAGAAATTGAAGGTTTTTGGCAATCCTGAGTCAAGCAAGTCTGTGGACACAATTTTCACATAAGTATTTCCTTACTCTGTGTGTTTGTGTCACATTTTGGTAATTCTCATATTTCAAACTTTTTCATTATTTTTGTATTTGAGTGCTATAATTTCATGATTAAACTTTAATAGATGAGGAATTGCTTCTTATGGTTAAACAAAGAAACTAGTTTCTTGGGGTGCCTGGGTGGCTCAATTGGTTAAATGATTGCCTTCAGTTCAGGTCATGATCCTGGAGTCTCATGATCAATTCCTGCATTGGGCTCTGAGCTCAGTGGGGAGTCTGCTTCTCCCTCTGACCTTTTCCCCCTCATGCTCTCTCTCTCTTTTATTCTCTCTCTCAAATAAATAAATAAAACCTTTAAAAAAAGGTATTGCATGGAGCACTGGGTGTGGTGCATAAATAATGGATTTTGGAATGCTGTAAAAATATAAAATAAAGTTAAAAAACAAAACAAAACAAAGAAAGTAGTTTCTTGAGATGGAAGCTACTCAGGCAGAAGATACTATGAAGACTGTAGAAATGACAACAAAGGATTTAGAATATGATATGAACTTAGTTGTTAAAGGGTGGCCAGGTTTGAGATAGTTGACTCCAATTCTGATACAAATTATACTGTGGGTCAAATATCATCAAACAGCATCCCATGATACAGGGAAATTGTTCTTGAAAGGGAGAGTCAATCAGTGTGGCAAACTTCACTGTTGTCTTATTTTAAGACATTGTAATAACCACTACAACTTTCAGCTCCCACCACCCTGATCAATTAGCAGCCATCAACATTGAGTCAAGACCCTCTGCCAGATTGATTCTTTAAAAGCTCAGATGATAGTGAACAGTTTTCAGCAATAAAATATTTTTAATTAAGGTATGTATGTTTTTAACCATAAGGTTATTGCACAGTTAATAAAGTATAGTACAGTGTAAATATAACTTTTATATGCACCAGGAAATAAATAATTTAACTCATTTTATTGTGATAGTCACATCATAGTGGTGTTCTGGAAATAAACCAGTGATATATCAAGTATGCTTAAACACTGATAACTACAAGACTGTGATGAAAGAAACTGAAGAAGACACAAATGGAAAGATAGCCTGTGTTCATGGATTGGAAGAATTAATATTGCTAACATGCCCATACTACCCAAAGTCATCTATAGATTCAATACAATCCCTATTAAATTCCAATAGCATTTTTTACAAAAATAGAAAAAAAAAACATAGAATATGCACAGCATCACAAGAAGTCCCAAACAGCCAAGGTAATCCCGAGAAAGGAGAATAAAGTTGGACGCAGCTCTTTCTTGATTTAGAACTATACTTCAAAGCTATAGTAATCAGAATAGTATGATACTGGCTTAAAAATGACACATGGTCAAATGGAACAGAATCCAGAGCCCAGAATAAATCCCTGTATATATATCAACTAATATTTGACAAGGAAGCCAAGAATACAGCATGAGCAAAGAAGTCTCTTCAATCAAAGGTAATGTGAAATTGGATAACCATGTACAAAATAATGAAGTTAGACCTCTATCTTATACCACTAATAAAAATTAACTCAAAGTGTACTGAAGACTTAAACATACGAAATGAAACCATAAAACTCAGGGGAAAATTTTGACATTGGTCTTGGCAATATTTGGATAGGATACCAAAAGACTACATCAAATTAAAAAGCTCCGCAGAGCAAAGGAAGCAGTTAACAAAATGAAAAGGTAACCTACTGAATGGAAAAAAAAAAATGTGCAAATCAGTTATCTGATAATGTTACTATCCAAAATATTTGAAGAACTCCTACAATGAAATAACAAAAAACCCAATGTGATTTAAAAATGGGAAAAGAAACTGAACAGATATTTTTCTAAAGAAGACATTCAAATGGCCAACAGGTACATGTAAAGATGCTCAATATCACTAATTATCAGAGAAATGCAAATCAAAACAACAGTGAAATTATCAGCTCACATCTGTTAAAATGGCTGTCATCAAAAAGAAGAGGTAAGTGTTGGTGAGGATTGGAGAAAAGGGAACTTTGTGCACTGTTGATGTGAATGAAAATGTGTATACCCACCGTAGAAAACAGTATGAAGGTCCCTTAAAAAATAAAATGAAACTACCATATAGTTCAGCAATCCCATTTCTAAAAAAATGAAAAAAGTCTAAAAAAGATCTATAATATTCTCGTATAATAGTGTAATAGTGTAATAGTAACATTGACAAGACCAATGTCAAATTAGATCCCCAAAACTTATCCATTTTATAATGGAAATTTATATACTTTTGACAAACATCTTCCCATTTCCCCAACCTCTAGTCCCTGATAATCACCATTTTACTCTCCATCTCTAGGAGTTCAGCTTTATTAGATTCCTCAAATGAGTGAGATCACAAAATATTTGTCTTTCTCTATCTTATTTCACTTAGTATAATTCCTTCCAAGTCTACCTATATTTTCCTAAATGGTAGGATTTTCTTCTTTCTAATGGCTGAATACTTTTATACTGTACACTCCCCCAACACACACACACACACACACACACACACACACACAATCTTTATCCATTCACCCATTGGTGGACACTTAGATTATTTCCATACCTTGGCTACTGTGAACAATGTTGCAATGATTATAGGAGTGCACTATTATATGGTATATGATTATAGATAATGTGATTATAGATAGTGATTATAGATCTCTAAACTATGTCATTTACTCAAAATTTGCTAAGAGAATAAATCTTAAATGTTCTCACCACAGGAAAGAAATGGTATTATGTGCGCTGAAGGAGGTGTTAGCTAACTCTACTGTGGTAATCATTTTGTAGCATATAAGTGTATCAAATCAACAGAGTGCATACCTTAAATTATGTCAATTTTATGTCAATAAAACTAAACAAAGATAAGCCAAGATTATAAAAATTTCATGGGAGTAAATTTGAAATCTTGGACAAAAGAAGAAAATATGCTGAATAAGATTTTAAGATAAATAAAATTATTAAGTCATTTTATCATAAAACAAATACAAAGGGCTTTGTTCAAATTCAATATAGATATATCAACAGTCATCAATAGGCTTAAAAAGGAGGAATAATATTTTATGATAATGCATAGTGTTCTTACTGACAGTAACTTATAATAAATAACATTAAAATAGTAAGTTTTCTAGAAAAAAAATAGAAATGTAGCATTTAATTAAATGTAGCATAAAATCATCTACTTAGTTTGAATGAAACAAAGAGATAGTACTCTCTTTCATTCTCCCATCAAAACTCCAACTATATATAGTCAATAAGATTGAGATAGCAGTAAAATGATCATATTTTCTATTTATTACCATAGTTTGCAAATAAAATCATGCCATTAATAATAATATAAATGCACAATTGTTGCTCTTCCTTCTCCAAATAACACCATTCAGTTCTGAACATCCATTTCATTTTGGTACTAAAGAATGTGGTTTAATCCATATTTTCCTAGCTAACAACCATTTCTAAAGGTTCATTCAAACAATCTATGATTACTCCACATTCTTAGGACCCTGTCTATGATATCCAAAATAAATTCTTTTCCTCAGTGATATTAAACTGGGAGAGCTACTGGAGAGGTTTTGGAACATGGTCAAAAATCTCAGTGTTCTTTTCTTTAACTGGAATCTAGAAGAACCCCAGATTTCCCCCAACAAGTAGCTATTCATGAGACCAATATTCTGTAAACAAAGCCATAGTGATCATATATTTAAGTGACAAAAACTTCAGTAGTTACCATAGGATAGAGAATGTTTTTTATGACCATGATCTGTGTTTGAATTTGCAGAAATTTCATTGGACAACCAATGATAGAGGAGAATAATTAAAAGATGTCTAACACTGATGACTCACAGACCTCTATGCCTGAAGTAAATAATACATTATGTTAATAATATAAATAAATAAATAATAAAGATGTCTAACAAATAATTATTAATGTCATCTGGAAGAAAAACCTGAATAACGTACATTTGAATACTTTCCACAAAGAATGTTATATTAAATGAAAACACTCTAAAAAATAAAATAAATAAATGAAAACATTCTAAAGTGGGAAAACACAGAAGAGAAAACAATACTGTTTTCATTAATCTAATGACTAATGTAATAAAAATTAATATTCATTTTAGTATTTTATCTCCTTTTGAAAGGCTCTATATTTTTAAAATAGTATTTGTGTATCACAGATTACAATCTATGGAAGAATTATAGCCTGACTGAGAAAGATTGCACTTTTTCAGGGGAAAAAATATTATTTTGCTGCTTAAAACAGTATTTGGATTTTAAGAACTTTTAAGAACATTTAAATACCTAAGAGAGGGAGCACAATTTTAAAGCATCTTGTCTTTTGAGAAGTTATTCACAAATCATAGAGTTAAACTATAACAGCAAATGTTAAGAATAATTTGGTTAAAAAATACTGTATTTGATGACTTAAAATAAAACTCCTAGATTCTTAAAACAGATTATTTTATACTCTGTCATGTACACTTTAGTTTGTTCTTGAAAAAATAAGAAAAGCTTTTCTGTCATTTTTTTTTTTAGATTTTACATATTTTTTTGAGAGAAAGAGAGTGAGAGAAAGCATGAGAGGGGAGAAGGTCAGAGGGAGAGGCAGACTCCTCATGGAGCTGGGAGCCCAATGTGGAACTCGATCCCGGGACTCCGGGATCATGACCTGAGCCGAAGGCAGTCACCCAACCAACTGAGCCACCCTAGCGCTCCTATTCTGTTATTTTCATGATATTTAAAATTCCTCTTATTTCCCAACCTGCTAATTGCAAGTGAATTTGATAAAGAAGTTCTACATAGCACACATTTGGTAAGAAATTCTTAAATATCTATGTGCAGTAGCTATTGATGGCACACCCAGAAGCTATGCTGTCATTCTAAATAGATCCATCTGGCTTATCACTTAAAAGTAAGATAGTTCCATCAGATCAAACATATACAGATGTTTAAGACTTATGGTACAAATTAGAGGGCAAAAATGGTTTTTGAAAGAACCAACCTGTTTAAAATACAAAATTGACTTTTAAAAGTTATCCTTATGGAAACGCAGCTTTCCTTTAAGTTTTGTCTACACGGTAATCATTCTCTGTGAGATGTGCCAATGTTCAGTGTCTATCCCCACTGGAAAGAGGGAAAATGGATGTTTTCCATCTGCAGCAAAATAGAGTCAAAACAAACGTTTTTAAATTGGAAACATTTGTGGCTAAGAGAGCTGTTCTCCATGAAAACATCTGGTTGTACTTTTAAGTCATTGCCAAATAAACGCATGCTGGAAAATCTATTTTATGCCACACATGGTCACCCATGTAGATGTAGCCTAAAACTTTTTTTGTTTGAGGTCAACACCCTATTTTAGGAAGGAAAGTACAGATTCGTGAGTGTGCAGTGAATTTTTAACAATACTGTTGGAATGGCCATGGGACTTTGAACATGTCTCGTTTCTTCCAGACAAGGAACAGAATATGACAGACAGTGCTTTTGATAATTCTCAGGTAGACAATGCAAACATTGAAATAATGATTATTTTGAGACAGATCAAACCGCTACTTACTTGTGAACAAAGACTGCTTGTGATTTCTGGTTTCAGCTAGTTTTCATTATTCTTTTTTCTTATTTACATTGACTCAGAGAGATAATTAACTGAATAGTTGTGAAGAGGTAGTTTTTCAGACTATTTGATTGACCAGGTTTGTGAGGGAAGGTTATTCCCAAATATCAGTGGCTTAACACAATAGAAGTTTGTTTTTCACTCAAGCCTAAGGCAAATGTTGGGGATGGTGGGAAGCTTTTCAGATTGTCTTTCAGTGATCCAGTTTCTTTCATATCAAGTGACTTTTCCAATCTTAGGGCTCAAAGATTACTTAAGTTTGTTCTGAATCTGATCATAGTGAAGAATTTAAAAGTTAAAGAGTTTAAAGAGGGAGGTTAAAAGATTTTTATGTGCCAGGACTGGAATCATATATTGTACTTTTTCCACCTCTCCTTGCCACACCTAATGAAGGGAAAGCTCATAAATGTCCTCTGTGTACCAGAAAAAATAGAATAAAATAAAATATAAAATAAAATAAAATAAAATAAAATAAAATAAAATAAAAAAGGGCTTCGGTGAATGCAAAATCATCTTTGCTATGTTCATGGTTGGAATTTAGTAGAAAGTTCAAATATTAAAATACAATATTTTATATTTCGTAGACAAATAGTACAAATGCCAGAACAGGGTCATATTAACTATTTTATAATAAATGTCACTGGATTTTGCCTTTATTTTTCCACGTTGGTAGCCAAAGACATTGGCTACCTATAAAGTAACCTTCAAGTACGCTTCTGAAAATGTCTCAAGGCACACATGAACAAAATCACTGCCATACCTCGTTGTATCTTCTAGCCACTTCCGGGCACCACTATCTCCACTCATCATGTATCCCTTCCTGCTACACCAACCTCCATCTCCTAACAGATCATCTGCTGGATTCTGCTGTCTCTAAACATAACAGGCACATTTGAAGACATGACAGCATAGATCTTCAGGATGTCAAATATATACAATGTTCTATTGCAAAGTTGGGAAAAGGCTGTTAAAAGTATATCCAGGAGTGGGGCGCCTGGGTGGCTCAGTGGGTTAAGCCTCTGCCTTCGGCTCAGGTCATGATCCCAGGGTCCTGGGATCAGGCCCCGCATTGGGCTCTCTGCTCAGCATGGAACCTGCTTCCCCCCACCCCACCTGCCTCTCTGCCTACTTGTGATCTCTCTCTCTGTCAAATAAATAAATAAAATCTTAAAAAAATATATATATATCCAGGAGTAGAAGAGGGAAAATTTTACCTCTACTCTCTAAGGATCTTTGCCTGATCCTGAGAATTAAATGGACATAAAACGGATTAGCAGGAGAAAAGCATATACATTTCTACATGCACATGGGAGCTCCCACAGGAAAATGTAGATGCAAAAAGCCAATAAACTCAAATGCTTATATATTATATACTACATTGAAAACAGAGTAACAATTGTGGAAAAATAACTAAAATATATGGGATCACTAAAGGAAGATAAAGGTAATTTTAACAAGGTCTGTTTGTACAGCTTTCCTTTGGCCTCGGTTCCCCATATCTAGTGATAAGTATGTTTCTTTCCTCCCAGTATAGGTAGGTAATCATTCACAAAAGAGTTCATCTCTAGCTTCCAGGAACAAAAGGGAAGGTCACAGTGACTTTCTTGCATCCATTGTTTTACAAATGTCTTTAGCTCAAAATAATTCTTACCCTACCATGGCATAGTCCATCACTCTTCACAAGCGTTTCTGCTGTGCGCCCAAGACAACTCCTTCATTTTCTGCCTGCAGTCCCTCCCTCTGCAGGACTCAGGTATTTCTCTTGGTGTATTGTAAGTGTCTGCACATGTCTAGGCATGACTAATTCCTTTATGCTCAACCGAGCCTGCATATAGTTTGTCATATTTAATTCTTAAAACAAACCTAAGGGGTAGATCATAAATAATGTAACTATTATCACTCTTATTTTTCAGATGAGGAAACTTAACCTCTAAGAAGTTAAGTGGTTTGTCCAGTCAAACAAGATTCCTGGCCAGATCTCTGAATCTAACATCCAGGCCATTAAGCTCTGCACTATACAGCTTCTTTTAAGATTCAGGTAAGACCTTCTACATTCTCTTTCTTTTTATTTACCTCGTACTTACATATTTCTCCACTGTTTCTCCCTTCTTTAAAATATATTATCACTCACTTTTTACTGAGAAGAGTGGTGTTCAACTTAAAACAATCCAGGTTTTAAACTTAAACTTTTCAACTTAAACCTTCACTGAATCCCAAGGTCAAGTTCATATACCAGTAGTGAGTAAGAGAATGCTGTACAATAAGAAGAGAGGGACAGAAACTGCATGTGCCAGACTAAAGGGGGCAACTACCATCTAACTGGAGCCAAGGGTTGTCATATAAGAATGCATACTATGTGTTGCCAAATCTTATGATTTTCCAAGGGAAGTTAGGAATTTGGATTTTTATGTCAGATTTTTAATTATTGGCATTTTACTCACTTTTTTTTTAAACAAAATGGATTTCTATTGTGCAATGCCTATATGAGGTCTATTTGGCCCCTCAGTTATTTTTATGGATGGGAAAGAAATA
The DNA here is from genome assembly GCF_010015895.1 of Lontra canadensis. Lineage (NCBI taxonomy): Eukaryota > Metazoa > Chordata > Mammalia > Carnivora > Mustelidae > Lontra > Lontra canadensis. The sequence goes on from NW_022631042.1 coordinate 4,706,545, forward strand.
GACCACATTAGCCATGGTTAGTTGTATTCCAGATTTAATAACCATTGCACATTTAGTGGCTTACTCACTCTCAGTTATTAATTAATTAATTAATTCATATAATTCATACATTCATTCATTATTCCGTTGTTTGATTAATTTCATATTATGTGCAACACACGTAGTACAGAGATGAAAATAAATCATTCCTGTCTTCACAGTTGTCATAATTTAACATAGGAAAAAAACACATTATAAATAAATTAAAATGTTTTTGGTAAGTATACTAATAAGGAAAAAAGAATAATTAACTCTATCTGGGAATGAGCTGGGAACTTGCCAGGGAAAAAGGACATGGAAAGAACAGCATACAGAAAGACAACATAATTTAAAGCAGCAGGCAATAGTCGGGAAAACTGGAAAAATTTTATATCAAGAAAGTATCCATGTATATTAAGAGCTGTAGGATGGTGAGGAAAACTTTTGGTAAAGGTCTAAGGAAAAGAAAAAAAGAAAAAAGAATATACCGTAGGCTGCCTGGCATTAAAGTAAATGTGCCAGTCGTTTCAAGCACAATGTAAGAACAACTGAGGGGCAAGCTACATGATATGGCAAAAATTGATCACAGAAATGAGTCACAGACAAGAACTATTTGTGATATGGAAATATGATACCCCAGACAATAAATATAAATTTTATTTTACTAAAAGATGAACACTTATTATATTTTTATTCTGTCTTAGTGAGTATTTCTTCTCCTAAGAGGTAAATGGAGTGACTGACTAATACAGTTGCTGTATTGGATTTAAATCTGAAAAAACAAGGATTAGGTAACGTTAGTGTTATTTGGGGAAAAGTGACCATGTTATTTTAGTATATCATGCTCAAGGTCCAAAACACTAATGTGATCAAATATATCTCCTTTACATTAGAAGCATAGATTTCCCCAACTTCAAGGGAAAGTCTTCAGAGCTTAAAACTTTTGTGGTTAAGGAAGAAAGGGGGTATTTCAAAACTATCAGTTCAGGATTAGTTTCCCGTAAGAAGAAAATAATAAATTGGCTTTAAAAAGTTTCTCCTTAGAACCCTCTACAATATCGATGATAAAACTAATACTATGCCATGATAATTTCCTGTAAATATCACTATTAATTCATGCATGCTTTATGTGCCAGACACCACAATAAACGCAACCTGTAAGATGGTTATTATTATACCCATTTTACAGAAAAGACCAATGAGGCTTCAACAAAGTCAGCATTTCCCAAAATAATAAAATAGGTACTAGGGGATATGCTGTAGGTTTTGAGGTTATGCAGTTAGTATTCAAACCTAAGTTTCTGTGAATATAATTATCCTTTTGAGATTTTTAAATTAATTAATTTGTCTATTTATTTATTTATGGGGGGGAAGGGGGAAGGGAGGGAGAGAGAGAATCTTAAGTAGGCTCCATGCCCAGTGAGAAGCCCAGTGCGGGGCTCTATTTCCTGACCCTGATATCATGACCTGAGCTGAAAACAAGAGTCCGATGCCTAAGGGGTGACTGAGCCACCCAGCCATCCCTTTCTGAATATACTTAAGAGTCATTTTGTTCTTAAATATAGAAGAATATAAACAAAAGTTAGTAGAGAATAGATTTTCATTGCAATCTTATCATTATTATCTAAGTATAACATACACCTCAGGATAATTGTACTCTGTATGGAAACAATCAAGTTTCCCTTGCAGCTACTAAACTGACTCCAGGCACTGCATTTCAGAAATTCACAGATGTCCTTTTGAAAAAAAATAACTATATTTTGAAAACAGCTGAAATTATAAACCTAAAAAAGAATATGTGTTTAGTGATGTCTAACCCAGAGAACAGGACAATTGGATAATTAAGGAAAACAATGACATTGCTTTTCAAATTCATGAAGCAATATAAAGAATTGTAATAAGGCTTGTTTAATGTAGCTCCAGAAAACAAATGCAGAATGATGAAGTGGAAGATAAAGAGGCAGTTTTCACTCAACATACAGAGAAAGGTAATGAAGTTGAATGTGATTAATAGCTCTAGGAGCCAAGAAATGTCATAATTATTTTTTAAACCTGGGGGGGGTGTTTCTCTTTATTTTGAAGAAAGGAAAAATGAAGAGTTTGGAGAAGCAATAAATAACAGAGCTATTAAGTGTTAAGCAGCCTTGCAGTTTTCTCTCCCATCAAACCATGTATATGAATTGAATTCTCCAAGAATAGAGTGAAATGTCCAACATATCCACCCGAGATCTTGGTTTTCTTATGTGCAAAGGGAATGCTGAAATAATTCTGGCTCCAGAGAATACCCCATTGCTTTATATTCTTCTAATAGATTCATCACCTCTTTGTATGACATCAAGTTAATCAAGATAGCATTCATATGTTCGGTTCATATTCATTTTTTGGTTATCACAACCTAAGGAAGTTGAAGGACTAGCATAATTAACTTTGACTCTTCAGGACAGTCTAGCTAAACCTCAGCAAAATTGTTTCCAATTTTCATTTTGTGACAGATTGACTGGGCCATACACAACTGTATACTGATTGGTAATTTTAAGATTTCAAGGACTGACTACTTCTCAAAACTGCATAAACAATAAAATTTTCAAAAGAACATTTATAAAGGCAGAAAGGAAAAAATATTCTTCATATGTCAACCTAAACACTCAATTGAGGAAAAAAAAACAAAGCAAAAAACAGAGTGCTTTTAACTGTATACCTTTTCTATCAGAGGTAAATTTACAGATTTTTTTAAAAATTTAGGCTTTTTAAGGATTTTAGGAGATTTCAGAATAAAGGTAATGAATCCACCCTCAACCAACTAAATAATAAGCAAATACCTGAATGATCTTTTAGTCCTACTAAAATAGTGTAGTCCTAAATAAACATATAAATCAAAAAAAAATAGATTATTACTTTTTAAACTCACATCTATCTGTTAGATTGATATCTTCTTTGAGGGGATTCATATACAAATAGGTTTGTTCATTATAAGATTAAATAGTAATTCAGAAACCAATTATAAACTCTCATTTCCTCCAGGGGTTACTTAAGCCTTTGGTTCAAAAGAACTTGAGTTACTCATGAAAGATCTGTATTTCTCAGACACGCAACCAGTGACTCACAGGATGAGTAACAAACAGAACCAGTCCTCTTATTTCCTTCCTCCTCTCCCCTCTGTTCTTCTCTACTTAGCCAGAATACACGAATTAATTGACTGTTTTCAACATGCCCTTCTGTTGCTTATCTTAGTTTCTGACTTCCAAAGATTAAAAAAAAACAACAACCTAAAACTAGAGTTATTTCATACATTAAACTATATTCTACAAGGATCGGACTAACATAATCACGAGAGAGGGAAAGACACATGATATAAACATATAAATCTATCATTTTCCTTTCTTCCTTCCTTCCTTTCCTGGAAGGAACTATGAAATCTGTACACCAAAATCCATTTCAATGTCATAAATCAAATTCTTGCACTTTTGTCTGAATTAGTTTTTATAGGATGCTAAATTCTGGAAGAATGTGATGTGAAAATCCTTGCCATAGTTTGTCTCTTCTAGTAATTATTTCAAATAATCATTGAGCCAGGTATTCTTCTAGTTACTAGAGATATCTCCATGAGGAAAAGGAAAATATACATACATATATACAGAGATGTACATTTTGTATATAACATATAAGTATATAAGTAGTATATAAGCATATATTATATATAAGTTTATATATGTATATAAATTATATATCCAATATAGTTTACATTTCAGTGAATGGAAATTGACAATAGCTATAGGTTAAACAATGCATAGTATATTAAAAGATGAGGAGTATAATGGTGGGGAGAATGATGAATTGCTATTTGAGTCAGATGGTGTAGGCAAACCTCAATAAGAAAATGATAATTGAAGGGTGCCTGGGTGGTTCAGTCATTAACTGTCTGTCTTCGCTCAGGTCATGATCCCAGGGTCCTGGGATCAAGCCCCACATCGGGCTCCCTGCTCAGCGTGCAGCCTGCTTCTTTCTCTCCCACTCCCATTGCTTGTGTTTCCTCTCTCGATGTCTCTCTCCATCAAATAAATAAATAAAATCTTTAAAAAACGATAATTGAGCAAAATCACTAAAGAAAGGATGTGTCAAGACGTGAACATCCAGGGGAGGAATATTCCAGCCAGACAGAATGGTCAATTCAAAGGGACAGTGGCAGCAGTGTCTTTGTCAAGATGTGCAGGCCAGATAGTTTTGGATTTTAATACAAGATTCTTTGAGAATATATATCCTTAAGACTCAATGGAAGTACCTTCTTATGATAGAATTTAATCCATAATATCATGGTAGATACAGAGTCTTTTGTTCACTCATTCATTCAAAGATCAAGCAGATAATTTTTTTTTTATTGTCTGAGCACTAGAAACACAAACATGAGTTAGATAACAAGGAAACATTCATATAAGTAGATCTTTACATTCCACATTATAAGCACAATAGAGTGTGTACAGAACTCTTTTGGATGATAGTAGAATGGGTGACAAACTATCCTGGGAAAGTCATAAATGGCTTCACTGAGGAAGTGATATTTGATTTGGTTTCGGAAGAATGAGTAAGATTTCACAAGTAAGAAATGAGAGACAGGCATTGCTGGACACAGAATCATATCCATAAACACGGAAGTATTGAAGAGAATATGAAAAAAGAATATGATATTACTGGATGTGTGGTACTTGAGGGGGAAAAAGAGAATTGAGCAAAATGTGAAATGCTGCATGCTATGCCGTTTGGATTCTCTTTTGTAAGAGGAATGTTTTAATAGAAAACGGACATAATCAGGTTTTTAAATTAGAGCTATTTGATGGTGGGGTGGAGGATGAATTGCACCATTCAGGCAACCTTCTACAGTTACCAGCTGTTCATAAGAGATCCCTATAGATACATGAATAAAGATGCTTTAATTCTTCAGGGGAAGATTTATAACATTACATAGGAATCTTACTGCTAGTGTTGATGTAGAACAGAACTCAGAAAAGGATAGGTTACTTCCGAAAATATTCAAATCACCATCCCATGGGGTGTACAATATGAGGGTCTATAAGATTCCATCCTAGACTTTGAGTCTTTTAATGAGGTATCCTAAGTACTCTAAAGCAATATAAAATATTTGTTGAGAGCTTCTCATATATCCTGTACTGTGCTCATTTCTTTTATGCATTACCTCATATACTCTTCGTAACAGCTCTGAGGTCTTTACTATAACTTTCCACATATAATAAATGAGGTAAATGATGTCTAGGAAGGTTAAATAAGATCCATAGATGAAACAGCTTTTATTAGAATCAGGTACTTCAGGTTACAAGTGCTTTGCTATACTATTTCCCTGAAAATCTGGCACATATTTGTCTCTAATATATTGTCATTAAGGCACAGCATACATCTGAAATATTGTGAACATGTTGTGGTTTATTCACCGAGATCAGCTTTAGTGACTAAAAAGATGAGATTTCCCATGGCAAGAACTGGTCAAGGGTCCAAGATTTTGCCTTACTTGCAAGTTGAAAGAGGTTAGTTTCCCACAGTTTCATGGTTGCTAGTAGAAGATACAAGACTCTTGGGTTAGAGACAAAGGGTATTATTACTCAAAGGAATTACAAAAGCTAGAGTGTCAGCATTCACACCTGTTCCTTAATTCTAGATCACAAAAGAGTGATTCAAAGAGGGACATACGATGGCTGCACATGAATAGGTTAGGTTATAAAAGAGGATCTTTGAGTTCAGTGGATTCCAGTCTTTCCTAGAGGTCATTAAATTTGCCTAATATTTGCCTTGGAGAACGACTTTGTCTAAATTATATCAGATAGTAAACAAACAAGCCCCTAGTTCTAGAGAGACATTATCACTACCTCTCAAAAGTTTTTTCTTTTTTTTTCATATAAAAATATTTGAAGTGGTGCCTGGCTCAGTTGGCTGAGCACTGGATTCTTGATTTCAACTCAGGATCCTGGGATCAAGCCCCACATCGGGCTCCATGCTCAGTGTGAGTCTGCTTGAGATTCTCTCTTTCCCTCTCCCATTGCCCCTCCCCCACCCATGTTTTAAATAATAAATGAATAAATAAATCTTAGGTGAAAAAAAAAGGAATCCTTGAAGATAGTCTAGAACAAAGGTGGTTAGGTACTAAGTTCAAAATATCTACAGAAATGCAAGAAACCCATGAAGAAATGTCTCCTAGCATCTCACTCAGAAGGAAACTGTGCTAGAGGATATTTGGGTAAGTTGAACCAACTACCATCTCTACCTTATGTTTCTGAAATCCCATGGCAGACTTGAAAGGCAGACATTTTTTAGAACTTGACATTGATAATTTAGGCCAAGTTTGATTCCACGACTAGAGCCATATAGAAATTTGTTGATTTCATTACATAATTAATAAGTCTGCATGTCTTGATTTTTAATCAAATTATAGAAAACTCTCACTTCTTGGTTGATTTTGATGCCACAGTTAAAGAATGATGGGCTTTGGGACACCTGGGTGGCTCAGTTGGTTAAGCATCCAGCTCTTGATTTCAGCTCAGGTCATGCTCTCATGGTTGTGAGATCAAGCCTAACATGGGTCTCTGCACTCAGCATGGAGTCTCCTTGAGATTTTCTTTTTCCCTTTCCTCCTGCTCATGCATGCATGTGTGCGGAGCTCTCTAAATAAATAAATAAATAAATATCTTTAAAAAAAAGAATGATGTGCTTCAAAGTATTTTTCTAGCATTTTAACTGTTTGAATTATATATACCATTGTTTTCAGCAATAGAAAGACTGTTGACAAAATAATTTGACTTTTAAACTATTCTAATCAAGATAATGCTCCACGTCATATTAATTCTCTTAGAATCATGAAAGAAAATGTGAAAATTTTCTTTTACCACTAAATACAACTTCATTTTTCCAGTCAATAGATAAAGGGGATTATTTATACTTGTAAAACCTGTAAGTTTAGATGAATTTTCAGACAGACTAGTGACACAACTGGAGATCATGCAATTTCCTTAGTTGATCTTTGGATGAAGTATGACATAAAGCATGCATTTGAAATCATGAGAGCACCCAGAGGAATGAATAATAAATAATATGGTATACAATATAGCAGAAACATTTACCACACTGTGCAAAAAATGTTGCAGGATCCCAATCAAACAGAAATTAAATTAATACAAGAAATAGCTGATTGTGGGAATACATAAATGAAATTAATACAAGAAATAGCTGGTTGTGGGAATGGTGGACCCTGCTGCCATTAGAGAAACTCTAGATACCAGTCAGAGGAACTCAGTGAAGGAAACATATCAAAATAAGTTAAGAAGGTTGTTGTAACAAAGAAGATAAGGAGGTCCCAGAGGCAGTGACACTGTTAAAAAACTTCATGTTAAAGAAAATCACAAAACACTTCATGAAAGTGCTAAAAATAAAACCTGGGATGCTGATCCAACCTCTAAAGGAATAGGACAATTTGCCAAAGCACAGAAAAGATCTTTGTTCTGTATCTTAAATTATATGATGACAAGCAAGCACCTTTCAAACTCCTCAGTATTTTTAACAAAGATAAAAAATAATTCCTATTTAAATTACAGTGTATCAAATAAGTACTAGTTTATTAATTTTAATACCCTATCCATCTCTAGCCTATGCCAAGAGAATTTTTAATATTTTGACAAAAATTTTTGAAGTCCTAGAACAACAGTATTTTTTCCTGATTATCTTTTTGATTCTTCAGATTGATTTGCATAATTTTAGCTGGCATGGGCATTTTTACAGTCCTGTAATACTGTGCAAAAAGAGGACTACCTTATCCTTGTCATATGTATCATTATTTATAATATAAATACATATTCCTCATACCAGAGATTATACCATAAGTATGAAGTATACATATCTTTCTATATCCTGGACATCATATTTTAGGTACTCATTACTTCTCACATAGAAAGATATAGAAGTCTTTTCACCATTCTACCTTCCACGTTCTCATCTTGCAAGTCAATTCTTCATTTCCCTTCATATGGATCTTTCTAAAATGCATTTGTAGTCATGTCAGCCTTACTTAAAAGTGCATAATGAGAAACTGCTGTATATTTCATTAGAAAACATTTTCCCCCACTGTTTTCCACTATGCTATCTTTGCTTATAGTTCCCGCTCCACTTATGCCTCAAGTTCCCCTTTCCTCTTCCCCTTATTACATGAATGTATAAATCAATGAATAAATGAGCAAATATTTACTGGTGGAATATGTCATATAAATTAAGCAAGTTAAGGTAACATTCTCAAAAGGTGTTGATTCTCACACATGAGGGGATGTGGAAAATAACCTACTGTACTGGTGAAAGGAAATATCAAAAATTCTATTACATTTCTTATGTTTTTTAAATCCAAAATACAAAAAAGCCTGGGTTGCTCAGTTTGTTAAGCATCTGCATTTTGATTTTGGCTCAGTTTATGATCTCAGGGTCCTGAGATTAAGCCCCAGGTCAGGCTCCTCACTGGGCGTGGAACCTGGTTAAGATTCTTTCTCTCCCTCCCCCTCTCCCTGCTCATGTGCTCTTTCTCTCTCCCTCTCTAAAATCAATCAATCAATCAATCAATGATTCTTTCTAAAACAAACAAACAAACAAACAAAAAAGAAAATAAGCCTTAATATCCATGTAGGCAATGGCATTCTTACTGGGTCAGTCATGTGCCACATGGAGGCCAGAGTAGGAATTCCACTGTACAGACAAGGGCCTTCCCCCTTGTTTGTTAATGAATGACACATTGCAATCATTTGCACTTGTAAATATGTTTGAAGTGGATTTATGTTTTATATTGTCTTGTTTAAACTAAATCTCTCTCCACTAAATAGAAGAGAAATTTAAATTCAATGAGACAAGAATGATGAAAAAAATGGAGGGTGATGGCAAGAAATGACATTGGACATGCATGCCTGCTGCTCGTATAAGGGGCTAAAAATTGATCTGCCAACAAGTCAGCCAAAATATTCAATATTACTCAGAAAAAATTGTTTTGGTATGGATTTACATGTACTCTTAATAATGAATTTCAACTAAACTACATATTTCTCTTGGAGATATTTGAAGACATGACAGTTAGTAAAGTGTTAGAATTCTGTACCTATAATATGAGGTTAAAATGATGCAATATTTTTAGGGGGACAGTTGGAACCTAACAAAATTTTACCAACTTAGATATAAGCATATAATAGCAAAAGTCAAAGTCCGCATTTGATTATGGTAATTGTTATTCATACAGTAGAAAAACGGCTAAAAGAGCTTATGTGAAATAACAATTATTATTTGGGCAGATACAGAGAAATGTTAGAGATTTTAAGAAACACTTTTAGAACTAATAATCCAGTATGAGAAGTATGCGCTAGAGTTGAATGAAAGTGCAGGTCTTAAACATGCCTTAGCTGATAGATTTGAGAGATTCTATTTTGTTAATGAAAATCTGAAGAACTACTCTTCTTGAACCACTAAAGGGAAAGTTCTTTAAAGAAAAAAGGGCTCTCATAAAAAAAAAATGATTAAGGAAAAGAAAATTAATGGGAAAAAAATCTAAGGTTACTATCCGAGAAAACGGCTGTTTTGTATTAAGAGTAAACAAAGGATTCAAGAATTAGTTCATAGAAATAGAATCATGTGAAATACATTCATTTGTATTATTCATGGACAAAGGATTGCATCAAAGTGGAAAAGTTTTTCTTTTTTTTTTTTTTTAAGATTTTATTTATTTATTTGAGACAGAACACAAGCAGGGAGGAGGGTCAGAGGGAGAAGGAGAAACAGACACCCCATTGAGCAGGGAGCCTGAGGTGGGGTTAGATCCCAGGATCCTGGCATCATGACCTGAGCTGAAGGCAGGTGCTTAACCAACTGAGCCACCCAGGGGCTCCAAACATGGGAAAGTTTAAGCAACAAGTGGAAAGTAATCATCAAAGTGGCTACTCAGGTTGGGATGAGGAAATTGATCTTTAAGCATCATGACATTTTGTAAAAATGGTAGGCAATGATAATAAAAACATTTTTACTATACATATTTACTTGTTATTAAATAGCATACAGTTTACTTAAAGAACTGTCAAATTTAAGGATGAGTTACATATATTTTCCCTAAAGGACAAGTCTTCCAAATTTATTTACTATTTGCATAATATGCAAGTGCTTCATGGAAGTAGTGTATCAGTCCTTTAAAGATTAACGTGGCATTCAACGAGGAATAAGAAAGCAACTGCTTACTGAAAAAAATTCATTTCATTGAGAAATGGATTTCAAAATGTTTTTATCATTGTATGATTCAAAACACTGCAAGTGTGTCACCTACAAAAATTTTATGTCAGCCCACTTGTAATGGGAAACAGAATTTTCTAATCAGTTTAAAAATCTTCCAAATGAAGAGTCTTAGTAGATTTTAAACTAACTGATTAAAAATGTAAAATGTAATACCTTCCAATCAGTTTGAAATAAAATCTGACTTATATCAAGAATTAGGGATACTGATAGCTATCAATACTCCGTGCTTTGCAGTATTGGTCAGTTAAAACTGAAAATGAGTTTGTGATTATTAAGTACATAATGACACCCTTATTTTATTTAGATCTACACATATTTGTGAGGAATCTTTAGGCTCTTTTCCATCTTAAACAGCAAAGCAAGGGTGGGCATAAAGTGAACTTTGTCCCTGGCTATGAACATATTATACACACAATGCAAAAACTGGATTATTAATAATAATAAAACATATTTATTTGTTCTTACTGTATTCTTAAATAATACACTCTAAATAACTTAATACAAAATATAATTGTTAAGAGACTAATTTACAAAATGCTTCTTATGTGACTAATTAAAAAAAAGTTTTGGGGCACCTAGGTGGATCAGCAGGTAAAGCACTGACTCTTGTTTTCCTCTCAGGTCACGATCTCAGGGTGATAAGATTGAACCCCACATCTGTCTGGCTCCATGCTCAGCAAGGAATCTGCTTGAGATTCTCTCTCTCCCTCTGCCCCTCCCCCCTCCAATAAATAAATAAATCTTTAAAAACCAAAATGAGTTTTTCATCTGGTTATTCATCTCATTATGAAATATTATTAAATAACAAGCACTATGGAACACCATTTATAATATTTTAAAGAGAAAAAGACATTTAAAAACTTTACTGTAATGTACTTGTCATTTTGCATTATAATATTTATGATAATTATAATAGAGTATGCATAACATGTGACAGAATATTTTCCATCCTTATATTGTTCTTTTAAATTTATTCTAATTTTTGTTTATATTTTATAAGCATAAAATATATTATGCCATATTACATATGAATAATTTTTAAATATATAGCTGTACGTATGTTGGGAGATAACCCACTGAAAAGATTCTATAATCAAAAAACTTTGGTGCTTATAAAGCCTCATTTTATAGAAGCTACCTTCTACTTGAAGGTCTCTCTTTCCATTTTGGGAAGTGTCTCTTCTTTCTCCTAAACTTTCACATTCTTTTACTGAAACTTCTCAGGCACTTTGCTACACTGTAATTATTTTTATCCATCCATTATTTTTTCTAGTTGTTAGAAACTACATAAGAATTTTTCCTAGCTATGTATCTCCTCAGTCATCAACAAGAGTAGTGAGTCTACAGTTAGAGACACTCAAATATATATGTTGACTGAATCATCTTGGGGCTTGCAACTCTGGACTCACATTAGAAATAACTCTTTATCATATTACAGAGAAGCTTCTATTAGGTAAATAAGGATTAAAGAGCAAATCACCTGGACTGCTTGCCAAATATTCTCCATAGGATACCCCACATCAACTCTAAATATTTATAATTTAAATTGATGTTATATAATGATCCTTGCTTTGCTGATAATCTTCTCACCAAATGCATATGGAAAACAGACGTGGAAGTTGAAATATGACCTATGAGCATAATCATTCAATTAAACAGAATAAAACAGTTGGCTTTTTACAATGTTGAGTAACAATTTATTGACCTGTTGGTTTAATAGGAGTAAGGACTAAATTTGTATAAATAGCCAAAGTTTTGCATTTGTTAATACGCATTCCTAGGAGAATTGGGAAGATGCTCTAGATATGAACATTTCAAGGTTTGTTTAACTTTTGGGCTTTTTTTAGCTTTTAAGAAACTTAATTGTTAGTTAAGGAATTTGATGCCTACTGAGATCCTTTTACTGAGTATTATTGTCTTTTATTCTCTCATTCTCACTCTCTTCATGTGTGCGTGTGCATGCACGTATATGTGAATAAAGAACAAAAACTCAGCACTTAATCCTAAATTATTCAAAAAGGACTCTACTTTTCATATTTTTTCTTCCTTCAGGGTCCTCTTAGAGTAATTTGCTATATAAAAAATCTTTATTATGTGAAATATTGATTAATTTAGGACTATTTTTTAATATTGGCTAGTTTCACATTGTTTATATAGCCTTTTAATTAGACTGCAGACTCTGGGAAAGCATTACAAGATAAGCCTATGTGTGCTTTTCTCTTTGGAGGTGCACCTCAATGCAATTTGCAGTAAGTCACAACTTGACCAAAACAGAGTTCTGTTCTTTCTAATTAGAATAAATATAATAGCAACAACAATAATTTAATTAATGGAAAATGCTGTTTCATTGATTTTTTTCAACTAGCACCTTAAATTATAATACAAGTTTCTACATGAAAAAGTTCATATGAATATGTAAAATGATTTGACGAAATGATCAATAAATGAAAGTGAGAAGTTAATGAAACTGGCTTTTAACATTCTTTATAGCAGTTATTAATGAGGGAATAAAATAAAGGTGTAGTAAAGGTAGAATGACAACTTATTTTCTTCTTTCAAGTTTGTTCTGCAGAGCACAACACAGAAAAACAGTATTGAGAATTAAGAAAAAAAACTGACTCAATTTTAGAACTTTTTTCAAAGTCACAATTTTACTTATCAATGTAATTTATAGGGATAATCACAAATTATTTTTATATTTATAATTTTATTATATATTCTATATTTATATATAAATTATTACAAAATTTATGAATATATATTATATAAATTTCATTATATATCTATATATTTTATATCATTTATATTCATAAATTATATATAATTTATAGATAAAATTATTTTTATATTTTAACTTGGTTTTACTTAAAACTCTCTATGTTATATCTGCAGTGTTTTCACACACTGCAGCAGAAATTTCAGAAGTTAATTAATCCAGTTAATTTGCCTGAAAATATGCTTCCTGGGACACAACTGATTTGAACTTATGATAAGGATGTAGCTGGAAAAGCAGATGCCTACAACTTTCTAGGTAAAATGAAGGATTTTATCATCAGTGTAAGTAAGTAAATTTTAGCATTTATATTTTTATGTATTTTATACTTATGACCTTTAAGATTCAGATTTCAGACATATTTAATTAACCTAAATGTTATATTAGATTTCTTGGTTAAAACCGGCTGCAGATAATTATGTAAACATATAATTTCCAAAGGGGCTTCCCATTACTACCCTGCCCCACATTCCTGATAGCCTAATGTTGCCACGAATGTTTCCTGAAAAAATAAATATTGTGTTTGTCAATTTGGCATGAGAGTCACCCTATTATTTTCAGAGAAAAAAAAAAAGTCCTCTGAATAATAGGAAAGATGATCCAAAATACATATTTTTGTACTGATTTCAAGAAAAATAATTTTTAAAAAATATCTGGCCAAATGAATTGTATTTTTTTCCAAAAAAGGATGAACTAACCAATTAGTTGGTTAAGGCAGATAATATGTTCTATGCTCTGAACTCCCCACAGTACCTGTGCCTAGTCAGGTGGTTTGCACAGTAGGTCCTTAATAGGTTCAAAGATAAAGGGTTCCTCAGTTAAAACCAAAATTCAAAAAACCTTTGTGTTTATAATCAATCCAGCCAGGGACAACTGCAAATATAAATTATGTGTTTCTGGATGCCTCTGAAATAGGAACCATAGATTTTCTTACCAGGGTGCTTTTTACTCAGGTTATGATTTCTTGAGTTGTTACTAGATTAACTAGATGTTAATTTTAAACTGAGCCCTAAGATAACATAGTGGTTATCTACATTTTAGAGAGGTATCATAATGTGCACACAAGTACTTGCATAGTATGCTCAGGAAATGTTAAAATATTGCCTGACATGATTTTCATAAATTTAAGAAAGTGGTTTCAAAAGGAAGAATAGACAGGTTTTATTTGTTGTTTTTGTTTTTGTTTTTATTATTTTTATTATTATTATTTTTTTGTCTTACTTGCAGCCCAGTGGACATTGACTTGAATGCTTGCTTGAGGCTCAGCACAGTCCCCTACTCTGAGAAGCCCAGCCCCTTTCCACAGACATCTTTCTAAGCTTTGTTGGCTCAACGGCTGCCTTTCCTGTTACTAGGACTGTGCTCTAAACCTCCAAATTCCAAATAACATCTGAACATTCCTAAACTCTTTGTTTTCTCCTGGTGAGGATCAAGATACTGGAAGACTTCCTTTGGTGGGACAACTTCTGAGACTGCAATAATGACCACCTTCTCAGGCTCCCTAATCACCTGCTATTCGAACCTAAGGCTTTTTTATTTATTTTTATTTTTTTCTTACTGTACTCTCCTCTGTTGGGAGTGTGATCACAGACCTGGGCTTGAATCCCAGAAGAATTTCCCATCCTCTTTGTGCACCACTCCCTTAATAATATGACAATATCTGAATCTAATTAGATGAAGAATGTGTGCCCACTTAAAATCCCTGTTTCTCATTTCCCTGTTATCCTTAGTAATTGCCTAAGATGAAAGCTCCTGAAAATATGAATTTATCCTCTTCTCTATTCTCATCCCCATTCTACTCCATGCTTCCTCTCCCCTAACCTAACTTCACATTCTTCCTGCATTCTCATACCTTTCAATGATGGTTTGTGAAATCCCTGGTCTGTGGCAAATACATAAATACACACACACACACACACACACACACACCTCTTACTTTGTCAACTTCTTTTGTGACATTTCTCTAACTCTTTCTTTAACTGAAATTTGTTGTCCTCATGAGAGAACCATGGCATGCCTCAAGCTGATGTTAATCATTCACCCACACATCTCATATCTCTGGGTCAGGAAGTGGGAAGTCAGCATTCTTCTCACTTCCCAAACTGATCCCTGACCATTACTCTGATCCTCCTTGGAAAATCCCTTGCTCTTTTGGAGCTCAAGATATTTGGCTCTTTACCAAATATACTAATGACTCCCTCTCAAGCCCTGAGCACTTGAATGCATCACTCACTCACTGTGTTTCTCCCTATTTCAAGTCTTGCTACCATCTCTGAGGTCTTTGTTTGTTCACATTATGGCCCATCTAGCATCCCACATGCTCAATCCATTGACCTTCCCTACTGTAAATTCCTATACCTAAATCCCTGTATGTTTAAAATCTACTTCCATCCACACGCCCTTATGGCTGCAGCCAAAACATAAACAGCACCCAGAACAATTCCGTTTCTACACTCTTCATCTCTTCCTATGCTTTTTTCAGCTCTTTTATTCTTGTCCCCATTATGCTCTTTGGTCAGCATCATCAAGTCCACAAATCCACTAAATTATTTTCTTTCTATCACTCACCTCTTCTCTTTACTTCTCTATCTAGCATTATGGTCCATTTTTCAAACCATTCTTGACAATATGCTCAGGTAACTGCCTTGTTATTCTCCTATAACTTTTCCCTGGGAAAACTAGTATGAGATAAATCCAACAGTTAATTCCTGCTATATCTGGGTTGATGAGGAATGTTAGGGAAAATCACATGAACCAGTATGTTAACTCTAAATTTTATTTGGACCTTTATACTTTCTGGGAATTATTCACAATTTCTCTAGTTAGATCACTCTTTTATTTGCCAAGTTGGCTATTTAAAATTTTCTCCAATCTCATCTCAAATTTCCTGCTCACCTTAAATCTTTTCTCTTTTCAAATGAAATCAACTCTACATGTTTGAGGAAAAATAAAAGCAATCAGGCAGGAATTTCCTTCTGCTATTATGTAGACAGTGGTTCTTTGTGATTTACGCCTTTTTTCTGTTCTCTTGTCACAAAAGATGCCTGCTTTCTTTCATCTACTTCCATTCCCTCCAACTTTGTTCTGAGTTCTATTTTTTTCCCTGTCTCAGAGATCTTGCTGTGCTGTTTATCCCCTTATCCCTATATTTTATCTTCTTCTTTGCTGGTTCACTTCTACTAAGTAGTCTATTGAGCCTTTCCTACCTTAGACAAAATTCACTTTGACCAACATCCTTCTCCTTTTACTGTCTTCCTCCTGACCTTTTATAGAATATCTCAATTCTGTAAGAGGTCAAATCTTTAAAGAATTCTGTATACTTCTTCCACTTCTGCATCTTCTGTTTATTCTTAAATAAAGGTCAGTATGAATGTTGACAGATCACTTCACCAAGATATGGCACCATACATAGCAATCTTCTTTATTGTTAAGTACAATACCATATTTTGGCCCTAGTCTCATATAATACCTCTTTAACATTTAGAACATTTAGTAACATTCCATATTTTTTGAAACGCCCTTGTCCTTTGATTCCTATGATGATATATTCTAATTTTACCCATCTCTGTCCTCCATGTCATTTCCCATTTAGGTTCCCATTTAGGTTCTTCATAAAATAAAAGAGTTAAATATGTAATTCTAAAATCTCTCAAGACTTAGTTATGTTTCTATAAACTTACGGTCATCATAATTTATGTATTATCTCTTAACTAGGCTCTACCAAGATGTTTAATTATGAAACTGCTAGTCGATAATGGCAGGATCCTGAGACATGTTTTGACCATTAATATCATTGATTTTCCAGAACCTCCAGACTGTACTGATGGTCCCTAGTTTTTCCCAGGCACAGGTATGGTACATCATCTTCCTATAGTTTACTTTTAATAGCTACATATAATGAAAGAGGGCAGGCATATTTCTCCAGTTAAAGTTGTAGTAGTGACTTTTATTATGTATATAACGTGTACATATAAATATAAAAATTATGAGCATATATTCATGTATGTAAGAAAATACATAACCTCTCTATGAAATAGTTAGGAAAAAGGAATTACCATGTAGAAATTCTCATAGATGACAGGGATTAGAGAGCAAATACATTAAAAACAGCAATAGAGATTCATCAAAAGACTGGTAAGAAAAGTGAGGCAGAAGAGACAAAAAATAAAAGGCTTTGCAATTTAATATATAAATTTAAGCCACTGCCTCTGAAAATGCCACAGCAAGCAATTTATTTTTAAAATCCTTATAGCTCAAAAGTTTCATGTTGTGAAAGCAAATAATGTGTGCTTGCTTGGGGCTGACCAAGTCAGAGACACAACTTTCTCTAAATAACTGACAATTTACTTTAAATACAAACTCTAGTATGAGTAAATGAGCAAGAAGAGAAGGGACAGTATTTCATGTAGAAGAATTCATATGTACAAATGTTTTGAGACAGTGTAGAGCATGGTGAGTAAGAAGAATTGAGTCTAATGTGATTGGGATGCCTGACTGGCTCAGGTAGTTAAGTGCCTGGGTTTAGCTCAGTCATGATCTCAGAGTCCCACATTGGGCATCCTTGATCATTGGGGAGTCTGCTTCTCTCTGCCCCTCCTCCATGCCCATCCTCCTTGCTAGTACTCTCTCTCTCTCATAAATAAAAAAAATCTTTAAAAAAAAGAGAGAGAAATTCTAGTGTGATTGAAAAGAACACAAAATGATTTTTGAAAGGTAATATTTTAAGAATTTTGGTCTTAGCCTTAAGGATAGTAGGAACCTTCATAATATTTTAGGCAGATAGGTGTTTTAAATAGATTCTTCCTGTTGAGTGTAGATAAAGAGTTAAAGATGGCAAAGGTAGAAGAGGTATCCACAGATGTTGTAAAGGGTCAGCTAATAAATATTTGGGGTTTTGAAGGCTGAAAGGAAAAATCAAGAATATTATTTGTAGTATCTATATAACAATGGAGGGAACAAATTTCTATTGACAAGTTTTTAAAAATACAACAATAATAGTAACAATAGGTTAGAATTTTTATAGAAGTATCCTCTATAAAAATATGAAATATAAAAATAATGTATTTTTCCCTTTGGGAGGATAGAATTTCCTTTTATTGGATGGAGGGGTTAAATAACTGAACATCATTGAATGGTTTTCCTTGCTTGGCTAACACATGAGTCACTAAGAATCTTATTTCAGTTATAGCCTCATTTTAATTTATATTTGTGAATACAGCCCATCATCATGAGATTTTTTTTTTTTACATTTTCTATTTTTTTTCTGGCTATTATTTTCTTGTCAGTTTGGAATATTGTGATGAGTGCTTAGTCTTATAATTCTGATGTATATCATATTCTTTAATTATGACTATAGTGCCTTTGTATAATAAACACAATGCTTTACCACATAATCCAATAACAAAGTAATCCACACTCTAACATGCTTAAAAGTGTGGCATTCAAAATCCACATTTCCCTTCTTTTCTTGTTTGGCCATGATGGGTAGGCAGGGTAATAAAAAATGATGTAATCAGCATGCTGTTATAACTGGATTACTGCAATTTATAGTATGTGAAATTATGAAAGCACCATATATGGTCTCTCTCTCCATTACTCAACTCCACCAACACAGCAAGAATGGAAGGACAGATACTACATAAACAAGTGGGTGTACATGTTCTGTTAACACTTTATAAGTAGTGAAATTTGGATTCCGTATAAATTTCACATGTCACAAAATATTCTTTCTTTTGATTTTTTTTTTAACCATTTAAAAATGTACAAAACATTCTTAGCTCATAGACCATACAAAACCAGTCAGAAGTCTAGATTTGGCTCATGGGCAGCAGTCTGATGAACCATGGAGTAGAGAAAGAGCAGTTATCAGGTTATTTCAGTATCCAACCTAACGAGGTGTTGGAGATAAAGATAAAAGAATAGTCTTGAGATACTTAAATAGTTAATTAATCTGGTATTGAATTAACTATAAAGGAAGAGAGGAGGACTCTGAGGTTTCTGATTTGCATACTGGTTTGGAGATCTTCAGTTAAGATAGGAAAATCTAGAAATTGACCACATTTGGAGAGAAAATTATGAGTTCACTTTTGAACATGTCATGTTTGATATGCCTTTGTTATATCAAAGGAGAGATTTAAATAAGCAGTTGAACTCAGCGGTCCTGCCTAGGGCTATAAATGTTTTGTAATTGAAACCATGGACTTGGATGAGATTACCCAGTTAAAGAGTAGAGAATTAGAAGAAAGGAGGACAAAAGGCCAAATCCTGAGGTACTCCTACACTTAATGACGTGGAGGAAGAACCCTAGCCTGCCAAGAAAACTAAGGAGCAGCTAAAGTGGTGGTAGAAAAAGAGAGTTATGCCCTGAATCACCAAGGAAGAGAGTGCCAGTGGTTAGTAGTCTGGATTCCACAACCAAGTAAAATGAGATATTAAAATGTCCATTGCATTTACTAACTGATATGGGGGAAAATGGTAAGTGGTGAGCCTGAGAACTATTTTATTGATGTTATAAGGGTCGAAGCCAGAATGGAGCAGATTGAGGAGTGAGATGGTGACATATAAACCATTTTTTTTAAAAGAAATTTGCATGTGAAATAAGAGAGAAGACAGTGGCAGAACGACATTGGATTGAAACAGTTTTGTCTGGTGAATTTGGTTTTAAAGTGAGTCTCTTAGGTAAATTTACAAAAAATTGGGGAGAAGCCATTTGACTAGGCATTTGAAGACACATGAAAGCAAAACATAGGAGAGAGATGGGATCAAAGCCCAGGTGGAATCAATCAATCATTTATCAATCTAGTATATTCATTTATCTTATGAACATTTATATGTCTATATTTGCATCCTCAATTTATCTATTTATTTATTTTTTAAAGATTTTATTTATTTACTTGACAGACAGATAGGTAGAGAGACAGGCAGAGAGAGAGGAAGGGAAGCAGTCTCCCGGCCGAGCAGAGAGCCTGATGTGGGGCACGATCCCAGGATGCTGGGATCCTTACCTGAGCCGAAGGCAGAGGCTTTAACCCACTGAGCCACCCAGGCGCCCCTTAATTTATTTTTATATTTAACACATTTAAAATGCTTTGAAGCATTAGGTTTTTTCCTTTGAGACTGTACTGGCAACTTAAAAAAAATTTTATTTATTTATTTGACAGAGGGAGAGATCATATAATAGGATTAGAATAGGAGAAGCAGGGTCCTCACTGAGCAGGGAGCCTGATGTGGGGCTTGATCCCAGGACTCTGGGATCATGGCCTGAGCTGAAGGTAAATGCTTAAACCAACTGAGCTATCCAGGCATCCCTGCACTGGCAAATTTAATCTCTAAAAACATACTAGTGAATTGAGGGTCCCAGTTTATTTGGCTGTATATTTTTATTTATATATATTAATATATATAATTATATATAATTATTTATATATAATATATTAATATATATTTTTATTTATATATATTAATATATTATATATAATATACTGTATATTTATTATGTGTATTATTTAGTGTTGGAATGAAAATTTCTTTATCATTGCAATTGAAATACAGTACTTTGAAAACATGCATTAGTGTCCCTTGATTAGAAAAATCATGAATATAAACTATAAATTCCCTTAAAAACATAAAATAAATTTAAATTACCATTAATAAAAATACAAACCAAAACCAAATAGGCATTTAATTAAACTGCCATATTAAGTACCTTTTATGATTCATTATAAAAATAGACTCATTTTCTATATGTATCTCTATTATATGATGTTCAAATATCACATTCATTTTCTTAAAAGCTGATTACACCGATTACATTAAAATGTGATGCTTTTTATGTTGATACAAAACCACTATTTTTTCCAATTTTCACTATTAAAGGCAGTGCTCTCTGATAACCATGAAGTTATTTTTCAAAGCAAACACACATGCACACACACACATATACAGATGTTAAAAATTGATATCGGCCATGGATATGAATAAGTAATGAGAATCTTCATATTTTTTTTTCTTATTCTCTTGATCAAGGAGTAAGACTCCAAATCATCTCTTCCAAGCTCTCCTGGGCTCTTAGCTCTCTTCTGTGTCACTCTAAAGGCCTATAAGTCCTTCCTGTTTTCCATTCCTAGTGTTGGATCTGTCCCAATTTGAGGTGGTAAAAGGTACATACTTAGGGATGACAGAATAGGGTGGTAGGTAAAGAAAACTGCAGATTTAAAAAGTTGTTAGTTAGGATTTGAAAAGCTATAATAAGGATTTTATCTGATATGAGAACTTAATGGCTGTTCAGGAAATTTGCCAAGTTTGATTTTCTCAGGCAATTGTTCCAGAGGTACTTAGAAGTTTTAGAATAAACCCTATAGATTTGTAATAATATTTTTCTGCCAAGAGAAAAAGCAAGAAGCAACTGTAAATGCTTAAGAAAAGTAAAAGAAGATGAACACTGAGTATAGATTGGGTTTGGCAGCATAGAGACTTTTGACGACCTTTTGGGGAGTTTTGGTGTTTAGGCAGTAACCTCTAGTAGTGGACTAAAGACTTTGCCAGAGGTTAAGAAATATATAAAACTCTGGACCTGAAAAGTGGAAAGTGACAGAGCCATAATTAAAGTACACTTGGAGCTAGGATGCTTTTTTTTTAATGGTATAGATTTGAGCATGTTTAAATACTAACAGAAAGCAGACAGTAGTGATGGAGTATTTGAAAATGGAAGATAAATTTAAAGTCAAGTTCCTGAGAGAGGAAGATATCTCTCAGTGAACAGGGATTATTGTTAATGACAAGAAGATCTTCCTTTTACTCTAAAAGGAGGGGGAAAGTTGCAAATATAATTGGGGTTATAGATCTTATGAGAAAAAGGTGAGTTATTACTAGTCTAATGGTTTCCATTTACTCGGTGTAGTAAGAAGGGAGATTCCCTATGGGAAGTGGCATAAAAGGGAATGGGTAAAAGGTGAGGGGTAAAAGGGCAAGACTTAAAATAAATGTAGAAAGGTGAAGAATAAATATAACAGAGACTTGCTTAAGATGATTAAGGCTCCAAGACATTTATTCCTCTATTAATTTTTTTTATAATCAATATTTTGGGCTCATACTTGTGAAATGCCACAGAAGCTAACTCTAAGCATTGACCAAAAAAATTTTAAGCTCAGTTTTCTGATTATTTGAGTAAAAAAAAAAAAAAAAAAACAACGTTATAGACATCAGCATATTTCTTGCTCAAAACCTTCAGGATTCACTATCCATGGCAGACTTACAACATGTATTTCTTAAATAATAACACATGAAAGTCAAAACTACTCCTCAATCCATGGGCTGAGAATGGATGTTGTATTAGCAGCCATGAAAACAATATTAATCTTGTACATCTCCATCAGGGCTCTTGGTGACTAGGTGCATTGTCAATGAGTCACATTCTGAAAGGGATTTTTTTTTTTTTTTCCTGAGTAGTAGTTTTCAACAGTGGACTTCAGTGTTCAGTAAATTGTGTTATAAACAGATTTGCTGCCATCCAGGCTTTGTTGTTCCACTGATACAGCAGAGGCAGAGTAGATTTAGCATAATTCTTAAAGGCTCTAGTATTTTCAAGGTCAATGTGCACTGGCTTCAACTTAAAGTCACCAGCTGTATTAGCTCCTGATGAGAGTTAGCCTGTCCTTCAAAGTTTCGAAGCCAGGAACTGACTTCTCCTCTTTAGCTATTTAAGTCCTAGATGATGACTACTTCTTCTTCTTCTTCTTCTTCTTCTTCTTCTTCTTCTTCTTCTTCTTCTCCTTCTCCTTCTCCTTCTTCTTCTCTTTCTAGATGACATCTTCTAACAACAGAAGGTTATTCTGTATACATAGAAGATCTGTTTTTTAGTGTACCCACCTTCATTGATTATCCTAGTTAAACCTTTTGGATAACTTCTTTGTAGCTTCTACATTAAGACTTACTGCTTCACCTTGCACTTTAATGTTATAGAAATGTTTTCTTTCCTTAAACTAAACAACCTAGGCTACCTTCCAACTTTTCTTTTGCATCTTCTTCACCTCTCTTGGGCATCATAAAATTGAGGAGAGTTAGAGTCTTACTCTGGATTAGGCTTTGGCTAAAGGAAATGTTGGGGCTGGCTTGGTCTTCAGGCTACTAAAACCTTCTCCATATCAGCAATAGGGCCATTTTGCTCTCATCATTTGTGTGTTCACTGAAGTAGCAGCTTTAAATTCCTTCAAGAACTTTTCTTTACACTGAACATCTTGGTTAATTGTTGTACAAAAGCCTCACTTCGACCTCTCTTGGATTTTGATATGCCTTCCTCACTAAGCTTAATCATTTCTAGCTTTTGTTTTAAAGTGAGAGACATGTGACCATTCCTTTCACTTGAATACTTAAAAGGACATTATAGCGTTACTAAATGCCCTAATTTCAAAATGATTGTGTCTCAAAAAAGAGGGAGGCCTGAGGAGAAGGAAGAAGATGAGGAAATGCCCAGTTGGTGGAACAGTCAGAACACACACAACAATTATCAATTAAGTTCACCATCATATAATGGTGAGGCCCCTCAAAACAACTACAATAGTGATATCAATGATCACTGATCACAGAGCACCATGACAAATATAATAGTAACACATTCAA
The DNA here is from genome assembly GCF_010015895.1 of Lontra canadensis. Classification (NCBI taxonomy): domain Eukaryota; kingdom Metazoa; phylum Chordata; class Mammalia; order Carnivora; family Mustelidae; genus Lontra; species Lontra canadensis. The sequence goes on from NW_022631042.1 coordinate 4,730,258, forward strand.
AATATTGTGAGAATTTCCAAATTGTGACACACAGAGACAATGAGCATGGGCTGTTGGAAAAACAGTGCCAACAGAGTTGCTTCACATAGGGTTGCCCCAAATGTTCAATTTGCCTAAAATGTAATATCTGCAAAATGCAATTTCTATAAAGTACAAGAAAGTGAAGCACAATCAAATAAGGTGCGCTTGTATCTGCCAGGACTTGTTGAGCCTGTTACTTTTCTTTTTTAAAAAACTTACTTAAAATTATTATGAAGTTTGGTCATGTTATGTCTTTACTCTGAGGGAAGGCTTTTGTATAATCTTGTTTTTTTCTTTTTTCCAGTATTATTTTCAGAGAAAATATTAGGACACATGCTTCTAGGCAGTTACTGTTCACTTTATTATCTTATTATCTTTGCTTACCCCCAAATCTCCTGATCATTTAACTTTAAATGTAATTACATTAGGAGAACAAAGATTTATTAAATTGAGCCGGGCAACTTATTAAAATTTAAACTTATAATGTATAAATTTGCTCCACAAATGTATGTCCATAAAAAATAGCATAAATTAAATCATCTTATTACCCAACTTCAGCTAAATTTCATTTCTAACTGATATCCCATGGGCTGTGATTAAACACACACTCACAAGTTTGTGTGCACACATACACACATGCACATAAACCACCAAGAAACTAATAAATAATTCACTCGAGTATTTCCTGGGGTCACTCTATCCATGTTGTATTATAGTTCAGCTTTTTACCCATGGTCAAGCTATGGGGAGATGTCAGAAGCTGTGGGAGAGATGGAGGTCAATAAGTTTTCTACAAATGCGTTTCTGTAAGAAAGACCTCCTCCATGAATGGCTCTACTAGAAATTGGAGTACAGGAATCTTACAGAAGGCTACCTTCCGGCTCCCCACAGGACAGTCTATCAGCATATATGTCATGCTCTTTTTCTTTAAGTTATAGTTGCCATAATCAGTGACTTTAAGTTAAAAAAAAAGCACTCTGTAGGAACAGGAAAAATGATAGGAAGCTGGGGGTGGGGATGAAAATAAGAAAAAAAAAAAGATAGACATCTTAAAATATTATCCCAGTCCTACCATCCAACCTAAAGTTAGTACTGTTCTGTTTTTATTATACAGAGAGCTAATGAAGTCATAGTATACTTTAATGTTTATACATTTTGATATTTTGCTTCACAGCTGCCTTAGAAATTGATGAGGGTTATCTGTTATTTCAGTCCATATATAGAGTGACAGCCACAGATGAGGACTCTTTAAATGGTGATAGACTGACGGTAGGTGGTGATCATCATGTGAGATGCATATATTGCTTTAGGATACAGGACTATGCTTCATTTTTCAAAAGTAGCTAACATATTTAATTTGATAACTAAAGAGTATAATTAAGTTGACATATTTGTGCTATATTTGTGTGAATGCTGGGAATAGCATTTTTAGAAGACATTTCCTTGATTTGTACAAGAAAATTATATGACTTTTAATGAAGGTGGTTAGCTGAGAGGAAGATGATGCTGAGCTGAAATTGGGACTTTGCCTTCTGGATTCTACTCAGAACTGTTTCACTTTTCTAGCTATTTCAATGACACATCTGAATGTGATTATATTTTTTGATGTTTCAGTATCCTAATTACTAGATATCTAACTGTAAGAGACTTGCTTTTCTCATAATTGATTCATGGTTGTAAAGTCTTTAGAGATTTGGCAAAATGAAAAGAACCTATAAAGCTCTTTTGGAATATTTAGTGGTATACTGGACTAGGCCAGCATGCTTACTCTGCAGCTGTTCTTTTCAAACATATATTGAAAGAGTTTACTAGTTCTAATTTAGTAACTCACAGTATGGAGTAATGGAGCACTAAATGGTGATGAAGTAATGGAGTTATCATGGGACTTGGGTCAATTTATGGCTTTAACACAAACTAGCAATATAATCCAGGAAGGTTATCTAATCTCTCTTGCCTTTGATTTACACAGTTAACCTTCAGAGTTATATAGGGTATTGTCAAAGTACTCAAAATTCCTGCTCAAAAATATTTTGCTGCAGACAAGCCAATATAAAATTAATATAAAATTGTTAAGAAATATGAGACCTCTCCTATTAGAGCTTAAGTCTTTCTAATAGGTTAAAAAAAATAACCTATTATTTAGTTGAAAATTGTTATTACCAGTCTGTCATTTTCAAGGAAAGGATAGGGACCCAGCAAATGATTGTTTTTAAATTTAATGTTTTAGCTAATAGTTACATTGTTAGAAGATAGATCCTTATCAGATTTAGAAAAAATACACAGATATAATCACACTCTTCTTTAATCAAATTTGACCTCATTTCAAACTAATTTGTTCAGATCCTTTTGAGAATAGATTTATCTACTCTCATCCCTTCTCAGAGGTTGTGGCACATAAATAAAAAGTGAAATCAAGAAGTAAGATAAATTACAGACTGCATATTCAACCACATTAATATGTGAAGTTGGTTTCTATCATAATTTTTGTTTGTTTCTTAAAATCTGAACTTAGTGATGATGAGTTAATTTTGTACATTCTTTCAGAGTTGTGTTAATTTATTAAATCAGAATTAATATTTTTTTAAATTATCTTGGGAAAATGTGTAGAGTATTATGCAGCACTATAAAAACATAGAAAATCTTTTGGCTGTGTTGATAGGTTAAATAAGTATTATTTTTCTTGTATTCTGCATCAGTATACGCTGGTGGTTTTAATACAGGCTAGATCATAAAGAAAGACTAAAATTAGTGTGAAAGCAGGGAAATTTCTACATATTCACTCTATTATTATATATTAAAAGTCTTCAAACACCTTTTCATTTATTTTGGTGTGAGTAATGTATATATTATTTTTCTAGTATGACATTGAGACACAGTTATCGGGACCAAAGAAAGGAGCAAACATTTTTGGAGTAGATTCATTAAGTGGAATTGTTAGCTTGAGAGGAAAAGATCCCTTGGACTTTGATGTTGGATATCATGTAATTAATTAATTAAATAATTATGCTGCACAGAGTGATAGGAATTTTTAAAACTTAAAACTCTTCCGGAAAATATTAAATACATTATTACTTTAAAAGAAGAGTAATGGGGCACCTGGGTGGCTCAGTTAGTTAAGCAACTTTGCCTTTGGCTCAGGTCATGATCCTATGGTCGTGGGATTGAGCCCCACAGCAGGATCCCTACTCTGTGGGGGAGCCTGCTTTTCCCTCTCCCTCTGTCTGCTGTTTCTGCTTGTGCTCTCTCTCTCTCTCTGTGTCGAATAAATAAAATCTTTAAAAAAATTTTTAAAGAAAACATAAATTTTTTAAAATTTTATTTTGTGTGATTCATTTATGAGAATTTGTTAACCAAAAGTATAGATCCAGTCTTTGTGGTTACTCAAAACAGAGCACATCTTAACTTCTTAGATTTATCTAAAAAAGTTTAAAGGAGTAAAAAATACCTTAAATTGTTTGCTAATCAGGGAAAAATAAATTAGTAAATCATTAAAATTTAAATCTCTCCTAACATCAAAGAAATGGAAGACACTTAAAATAATCAGGTTTTTATATTGAAACTTTTTCAGTTTTCATACTCTACCTCATGTAGAATGGCAAACGCAGAGATAGCCAAGGTAAGAGCAGGTATAAATGAATTTGAAACTAATGTGATAGGAGAGAAGAACAATTTCTGATATATCCATAAGAAAGATAATTTAAGGAAAGCATTGATGGGAAGATTTTCCTAAGTGGATAACGAAGGCTGCATTAAGTAGGAAAAACTAACTGGAAAGAAAGTAGCCAGAGGACTATTGAGATGATCTGTCCACATGGAAATAAGGAGTGAGATTTGAGAAATAAAGGGATAAGTGTTATTGTTGTTATTATTAAAATTTTCCATTTTCAGAAATCTTCCAAAGTGTTATTTCAATAAGGTGATTAAGAAAATAGCCACAAGAGGATACATGCATGAATTAAAAAAACAGAGAATTGCTGCTTTATAAATAGATATTTAAGAGAAAAAAGCATTAATAACTAAGGATGATATCAACTTTCTAGCATGAAAGAACATAAATGATGGAAGAAAGCCAATGACATCTATTTCAACTTGGATTTGTTGAATGTTACAGGATGATGGAGAAGCTACTGATAACATGTTTTAAGCAATCTGAGTATTAGGACTACAAAATGGTGTTAGAATTAGGTGGGGAAAAAAGGAGATTATATGTATGAGGCACATATTTCGCAGTTCAGCTCCATACTTTCCCTGCCTGAATTGACTCACACATTCAACCAAACTTCTACTCACCCTTTAAGACTTATTTCATCATTCTACTACATAATTAACCCCTTTATTTTATTATATTTGACATGTTAGTGCCCACCCAAGAGATTTAAGTATAATCACTGTCAACCCCTTATTTGGCATGGGTTCTTATATATTGTAAAGGGTTACTGGATATTTGCTTAAGAAAGGTTTTAGTAGATATTTTACTGCCTTGGAAGTGTTTCTTTTTCTTTTTTTTTCTTTTCTTTACCAAGGGGCACTTGCTGATATGTATGAATAAATTACCTCTAAAGAGTAAAATGTGTGACAGAATGATGAGGAAAATATTTAAGATCCGATGACATGCTTAACTCTTTTGAAATTATCTTCTGTTCTTGATCCCAAAGGGTAGCTCATGATCTTGTTTCTATGGGTTAACATCAAACAACCTGTACTGTGAATAGTTTCAGTGCATTGTACTTTGAGTTTATGATTGAATCTGGAGTTCATTCATTATCCTTTTTTTCTTGGTTCAGTTTAATCTGCATGTATTTATACAGCCAAGCTACACATGCTTTTGAGTGAAAATGGCATATTAGAGTTAAGCTCTTCTGAAATACACAACTAAATCTAGTTAGCTAAGAAAGCATTTCTATGTCTTTTAATTGCCTATAAGAAAAATTAAGAGCTATATCTAATTGGGAAAAGCAAACAAAAGTTTTTAAAAACTCCTTTTCCAGGTTTTTCTAGCTTGCACTGAGAGCAACAGATAAAACAGTTTTGTTCTGTCAAGGGATATTAATTGTCACAATTAGAAACATAAATGATGAGAAACCTTAATTTGAATAATTTTATATTTATGTTAAGGTTGTAACCACAGGAGAATGACTAACTAAATTTTCACATATATTATAAATAATAATAAAAAGATACTATAAAGTATTTTATGCATTATATTAACATATGATTATATATCCATAATTGGTACATGTGTTAATATAAAGTGTATATATTTTATTTTATTAAAAGAATTTATTTATTTATTTGACAGAGAAAGAAAGCACAAGCAGGTAGAGTCGCAGGCAGAGAGAGAGGGAGAAACAGACTCCCTCTGTCTGTGAGCACGATATGTGACTCCATCCCAGGATCCTGGGATCACGACCTGAGCTGAAGGCAGACAGCTAACCAACTGAGCCACCTAGGCTCCCTAAACTAAATATATTTTGGAAAATACTGGAAGACAATTGTAGAAGTGACTAACATTGTAATATGATAAAAGGATTTTTATGTACTTTTTCCTTTTGTTTTCTTTCCCAAAGGTTTTATGAAGTTGTCGCATTACTTTTTTTTTTTTAAGATTTTTTTTATTTATTCATTTGACAGACAGATCAGAAGTAGGCAGAGAAGCAGGCAGAGAGAGAGGAGGAAGCAGGCTCCCCGCTGAGCAGAGAGCCTGATGCGGGGCTCGATTCCAGGACCCCGGGATCATGACCTGAGTGGAAGGCAGAGGCTTTAATCCACTGAGCCATCCAGGCGCCCCTGTTGCATTGCTTTTTAATAAATACAATAATTTTAAATAATGGCAAAAGTAGACCTTAAAGAATAGCTTAAAATATTTTATTTAAACTATTTAACTTCCATACCCTGAGGTATAAATGGAACATTTGCAGATTATGAATGCCTGTTAGATGTCTTTCTATATTTCAAAGTGTAGTAATCAAGTATATTTTACAGTGTAATCAAATTCTAGATTGGTGAAGAGAAAGAGAAAAAAAATTGTTGTATTTTAATTATTTCTATCATTAACTTACATCTCTACAAATGATGATGGGGAGTAATTCATTGAGTCCCCAAATTCACTTTAAGTTATATTATTTGAACAATAGAAGTAAATATGGAGCTTAGTTTATCCCTTATTTCTGGGGACAGTTACCCTGTCTACCTACCTTTGCAGTAGAGGTTCTACCAATTTCTTGGAACAATTTTCTGCTGCTTTCATGCCTTCAATAGGCATGAACTTCATGTTTTTACTGATTTAGTAGAATTTAATGCTGGATATTATAAGCAATTCCAAAATTACTGAAATATTGCCTGACAATATTGTTTTCATCTCTCAAGAAATATAGTATGTTAAACTGCAGTTAATAAAACATAAAAGGAAATGATTTAAAGTGGTCTATAAGGCAAATATTGTGAGTTACATTATATTACGGTATAAAGGAGAAACTATGTTGTAAAAGAGAAACCACATTAGGCTGGGATGGTTGGGAACGTTGCTCAGAGGAATGTGTCACCAAGTCATTTCCCATTATCTTTTACTTTACATTCCTTTGAGAACTTCCTTGAATCTCTCCCCTAACCCCAAAGTTTGCCTGTACTTGCCTTTAAATCTAGAGCAAAGTTATGATATCTATCCCACAGCATTATAGCAAATTGTATCTTTGTTCTCCATTACCACTGAGATCCTAAAGACCAGGAACAGGCTTCTTCATATGTGTACAGACTGGAATGACACACTGTGTATTATTAATAGACGTTTGATGCTTGACTAGAAGGCTGAACAAGAAATAAATTTAAGTTTCAGAAATGTTCTGGAATTGATCAGGAACTTTAAGTATGAATTAAAGATACGAGCAATAAATTTACCCAAGAAATGTCCTGAGAGTTTGCTTTAATAAGCAATGATTTTAGAGAGCATTTCGTCACACCAGATAATAAGATGAGAATGAATATATTAAGTCTTTTATGTTCAATTGCCAACTATTCCATATATTTGATATTTGGAATAATAGAGGTGCACTATTTTAATCTTCTTTTCAGTTTTCAACTCTTTGATGTCATATCTTTGATGTCTGGCATGGTGCCAGAGGCTAAATGATTAAAATTACTGCTTAAGAAAAAATTAAGTAACTTTATACCAAAAATCATTGTTTCAACATTTGAATACTTTAGGGACTTTTTAAATTCCTAACAAAATTAAGATGGAATCATCACAAATCCCAAAATATTTTTTGCAGGTTATCATAAGTCAGCAGATATGTACATACAAATTTGCACTTTCAACATTTTATATCACCGTTATTTTTTTCTGCTTCCTCTGAATTCTATTAATGTGACTGAAAAAAAGTCTCAAAGACATAGCGAGAGTATAAGCAATAGATCGAGATGAAGGTAGCTCCATTACTTATTTCTTTAAAACTCAGCAGGAAATGTTTGGCTTGCACCCTTGTAAGTTTTAAATACATACTTATTGATTAATTTAGTTAATCATTCACTTTCTATTCTCTGCATTTCCTTTAAAACTTGGTAACTAAACTATTTGGGTAATAAAATTGATCTTTCAAAACTAAATTAAATATGGAAAAAGAAACAGCAAAAATATATGGGATTTGACAGTTGTTATTTTCCTATTTGTTAAAACAACATTCTTGTGAAATAATGAGTTTCATAGGACCTTATTTTTATAACTCACCATCATTTTCATAGGCAATCAATATAAATGCTTCTGTGAAATCTTTGTAGACTATAAGACAAATAAGTCATATCTATCTCCTTAATTTCATGTGTAGAAATTGGGATGTTGCCTTCACAATTATATTTTGGATATTTGATTATGGATAGATTTCTGCCTGTGTGGACAGGTTCACTACTCTGTGTCCATTCAACAGCATGTGACAGAGGCACACAAAAAGGGCAGATAACCTGGTTGTAACTTTTCACTGTGCTTCACATAAACTACTGGTATCCATGCAGGCATGTGACCACTTTGCTGGGACAGAACAGTATAGGGTTCAAAGTTGCAAGGCTCTCCTCTGGGGTTGGGGAATGGGTCCACACCTTGCTGGGTCTTCTAAGATTTGGAGTTTTGAATCCCAGTCAATGGCAAGAGATAAAAAGGAGAACTGTGATGTCAGTCCTGCTGACAGCCAGGACACAGACAGGTTAAGGGCAGGCATCTGAGGAAAGCCTGGGAAACAGAAGGGGAGATTGTTCACTTCTCTGTGAGGGGCTCCTGCATAGTAGTGGCCATGACTTCCCCTCCCCAGGGAAGAGAGGGCAGGGTGCTGCCATCATCCACCCCCTCAACCTCTCCCTGCTGGCTCACCAGCACAGTCAGATTTCAGAGAGAAAAAGACTGCCTCCAGTGGAGGCTGGGGTCACTTACAAAAACCCCCGCCCCCTGTGTCCAGCAGGGGCATCTTCTTTACTAAGGCAACTCTGACTGCAAACCAGAACAGTGGATCCTTCCCTTAGAAGACCAGTAAAGCAATGGCCCCCCCAACCCCCCCACCATGAACCAAGTCCAATCATAGAGTGCACAAAAGCTTCAGCTCTGGTGGAAATAGGATCAGGTTTTCCTTTTTATTTATTCTTTTTATATTTTATTATTTATTTATTATTATTTTATTTTTATTTTTTCTTTGGAATCAGGATTAGAGTATTTTGTCCATTTGGGGTTTTTTTGTTTGTTTTTTCTTTTCTCATTCTTTGGATTAGGCTGTTTCTTCTCTTCTTCTTCTTCTTCTTCTTCTTCTTCTTCTTTTCCTTCCTTTTTTCTTTTTCTTTGTAATAAGGCTTATAGTTTTTGGATTGTCAGCATGTTTGCCTTTCTGTTTCTTTTCCTTTTCTCTTTTCTTGAATCAAACTTGTTTTTTTTTTTTTGTTTGTTTGTTTTTGTTTTCATCAGGCTTATCTTAACAAACAAATCAAAGCACACCTAGTTAAGAGTTCAGACATTCCTACTGCAACCAAGGAGGAACTGTGCAGAGGATTGTCTTGTGGGAAAAAGCAGCCAAAACACAACTGTAGAGTGCACAGAGCCTACACCAGGAACACTTCCTGAAGCACCAGGCCCAGAGCAGTGTATGACCCCTTCTTGATAGAGTATTACTTTCAGGAGCAGGAAACCTAACAAGCTTTCATAATACACAAAAGACAGAATGTAGACATAATGGCAAGATGGAAGAATTCTCCCCAAAAGGGAGATAAAGAAGAAATCACAGCCAAGAATTTGCTCAAAACAGATACAAGCAATATATCTGAACAAGAATTTAGAACAGCAGTCCATAAGAATACTAGCTAGGCTTGAAAAAAGCTTATAAGACACCAGAGAAACCCTGGCTGCAGAGACAAAAGACCTAAAAACTAGTCAGGCCAAAATAAAAAATTCTATAACTGAGATGCAAAATCAACTGAATGTAATCACAATGAGGATGGAAGAAGCAGAGAAATGCATAGGGCATATAGAAGATAAAATTATGGAAAATAATGGAGCTGAAAAGAAAGAAAGAAACCTATTAGATCATGAATAAAGACTTAGGGAACTAGGCAATTCCACAAAACATGATAATATCTGTATCATGGGAGTCACAGAAGAAGGAGAGTGGGGAAAAGAGGCGGAAGGTTTATATGAACAAATTATAACTGGGAGCTTCTCTAATCTGGGGAAGGAAACAGTTATTCAAGTCCAAGCACCACAGAGAACTTTCCTCAAAATCAACAAAAACAGGTCAACACCAAGACGTATCATAGTGAAACTTGTAAAATACAAATACAGAGAGAGAATTCTGAAGACAGCTAGGGACAAACGGTCCTTAACCTGTAAGTGTAGACACATAAGGTTAGTAGTAAACCTGTCCATAGAATCCCAGTAGGCCAGGAGAGAATGGCATTATATATTCAACATGCCAAATGGGAAAAAATATGCAGGCAAGAATACTCCACCCCATAAGCCTGTCATTCAGAATACAAGGAGAGAAGGAGTTTTCAAGACAAACAAAAACTAAAGGAGTTCATGAACACTAAACCAGCTCTATAAGATTTATTAAAGGGGATCTTTGAGTGAGAAAGAGAGATAAAAGACCAACAAAGACTAGAAAGGAACTGAGATATTCTACAGAAACAGAGACTCTACAGGTAATGCAATGGCACTAAATTTTTACATATCAATAATAATTCTGAATGCAAATAGACTAAATGCTCCAATGAAAAGACATAAAGTATGAGAATGGATAAAAACAAAAACCAAAAACAAAACAAAACTAAACCCATCAATATGCTGCTTACAAAAGACTCATTTTAGATCCAGATACTTCCAGATTGAAAGTGAGGTTGTGGAAAACCATCAATCATGCCAATGGACATCAAAAGAAAGTTGGAGCAGGTATATTTATATCAAACAAACTAGATTTTAAAGATTTTATTTATTTATTCATTAGAGAGAGAGAGGACATAAGCAGGGGTTGGAGCAGCAGAAGAGGAACAAGCAGACTCTGTGCTGAGCACAGAGTCCAATGCAGAGTTCAATCCTATGACCTTGAGATCATGACCTGAGCCAAAAATCAAGATTTGGACATCTAACCAACCAAGACACCCAGGTCCCCCAGACAAACTAGGTTTTAAACTAAAAATTGTAATAGATGGAGAAGGGCACTATATCATAATAAACGAGGCTATCCAACAGAAGATCTAACAACTGTAAATATTTATGCCCCCAACTTGGGAGCAGCCAAATATATAAATCAGCTAATAACAAAATAAAGAAACTCACTGATAATCATACAAAATATTATAAGACTTTAACACCCCTCACAGCAACAGACAGACCATGTAAGCAGAAGATCAACCAGGAAACAATGGCTTTGAATAACACATTGGACCAGGTAGACTTCATAGTTATACACAGAACATTTCATCTGAAAGCAGCAGAATACACATTCTTCTCAAGTATTCATGGAACATTCTTCAGAATAGATCACATTCTGGGTCACAAATCAGACCTCAACTAGTACAAAATTATATGAGATCATACTATGCTTATTTTCAGACCACAACATTATGAAACTTGTAGTCAACCACAAAATTTGGAAAGACCTCAAATACATGGAGGTTAGGGAATACCCTACTAAAGAATGAATGGATTAACCAGGAAATTAAAGATGAAATTTTAAATACCTGGAAGCAAATTAAAATGAAAACATTAAAGTCCAAAACCTTTGGGATGTCACAAAGGCAGTCCTAAGAGGAAAGTATACAGCAAAAAAGGCCCTCCTCAAGAAGCAAGAAAAGTCTCAAATATACTACTTAACATTACAACAAAAGAAGCTGGAAAAAGAGCAGCAAATAAAGCCCCAAACCAGCAGAAGAAGGGAAATAATTAAGATTAGAGCAGAAATAAGTGATAAAGAAATTTAAAAAAAAACAAACTAGACCAGATCAATGAAAGTAGGAGCTGCTTCTTTGAAAGAATTAACAAAATTGATAAATGCCAAGACAGACTTATCAAAAAGAAAAGAAAAAGGATCAAATAAATAAAGTCACAAATGAAAGAGAAAAGATCACAGCCAACACTGCAGAAAATAAAAAAAAAAAGAATATTATGGCAATTACATGCCAAAAACTTGGGCAATCTGGAAGACATGGATCAATTTCTAAAAATATATAAACTACCAAACCTGAAACAGGAAGAAATAGAAAATCTGAACAGATCCATAACCAGCAAGGAAATTGAAGCTGTAATCAAAAATCTCTCAACAAACAAGAGTCCATGGCCAGGAGACTTCCCAGGAGAATTCTACCAAACATTTAAAGAAGAATTAGTACCTATTTTTTTGAAGTTTGTACAAAAAATGGAGGCCAGCATTATGCTGATTTCAAAACTAAAGACCCCGCTAAAAAGGAGAATTACAGACCAATATCCCTGATGAACATGGATACAAAAATTCTCAACAAGATAGTAGCTAATAGTACATTGATTATTCACCACAATCAAGTGGGATATACTCATGGGCTGCAGGTATGTTTCAATATCCACAAGTCAATCAATGTGATATACATTAATAAAAGAAAGGATAAGAACCATATGATTCTCTCAATAAATGCAGAAAAAGCATTTGATAAAATACAGTATCCTTTCTTGATAAAATCCCTCAACAAAGTAGGGACAGATGTACCATATCTCAACATCATAAAGGCCATATACAAAAGACCCACATTTAATATCCTCAATGGCAAAAAACTGAGAGCTTTTCCACTATGGTCAGGAACAACACAGGGATGTCCACTCTCACCACTGTTGTTCAACATAGTACTGGAAGTCCTACCTTCAGCAACCAATAAACAAAAGTAAAATGCATACAAATTGGCAAGGAAGAAGTCAAACTTTGCAGATGACATGATATTGTACAGAGAACACCTAAAACACTCCACCAAAAACTTGCTAGAACTAATACATGAATTCAGCAAAGTTAGCAGGATATAAAATCAACATTCAAAAATCTGTTGCATTGCTATATATGAATAACAAAGCAGCAGAAAGAGAAATCAAGGAATCAATCCCATTTAAATTGCACAAAAACCCGTAAGATAACTAGGAATAAACCTACCCAAAGAGGTAAAAGATCTGTATGCTGAAAATTATAGAACACTTATGAAAGAAATTGAAAAAGACATAAAGAAATGGAAAAAAAAAATCTGTTCTCATGGATTAGAACAAATATTTTAAAATATCTATACTATCCAAAGTAATCAACATATTCAATGCAATCCTGATCAAAATAACACCAGCATTTTTCACAGAACTAGAACAATCATAAAATCTGTTGGAACCACAAAAGACCACGAATAGCCAAAGTAATTTTGAAAAAGAAAAGCAAAAAGGGAGACATCACACTCTCAGACTTCATTTTAAAATTCTACTCAAAGAAACATTCATAACATATTAATTGGAATCAGTATGTCCATGTGTATAAAGCAATAAGGCATGTTCTTCTCATTAGTGCCATATACTGTTCCCTGACTTCACTTGTATTTGTGTTTGCATCTTTCATGAGGATGTACTGAAAATAAAAAAAAATGTAAACATCTGAATGAACTTGAAACTTTGCAAATAACAGGATTTCAGAAAATAAAAGTTGGCTTGATTTGGATTTAGTTGGGTCAACTGGAGCTCATCAATTTTATCTGTTCTGCTAGTTACTCTCTCTATTCTTTTCCCTCCATTTATTTCTAACTGCTGGGAATGGCCAGCAATGCCTGTACCAATGGGTGAACAATTACTCCAAACTTTGCTGTGGAAGAAAGGAGAGGGCAAGGGGGTCAACATTAAGAGACAAAGACCCTTTGCTCTTCTTTGCTCTCACCTTTATTGGTCTTTCAGGATAACCATAAATCTTTATCACTCTTTCTCAAACATGTGATGTATGACAAGGAATCTTACTGGAACAAGGAGAATCTGTTTATGGGAAAGATAAGATATGCTAATCTGCATGTTCTACGAGTTCTGCTAAACATAGCCTAGGGGACAATGCATACATCTCTTGGATCACAGCTGACTGCTTTGGGTAACTCTCCAAGGCATTCCAATGGCAGAGTGGTTGCACAGCCTCCGCATTCCAAGGACCTACACCCTTCTCTAAAACCTTCCCTGCCCCCAGGGACCTCTGTGTTACATTTTAGCAAGCCAGGTGTTAGGGATGCTTTCATGCTATATATCAACCCCAACAGCTAACCTTACTTGCTTACTTATCTTTCATATTAAACCCTTTCTACTTTTTCTACCTTCTCTGTTTTTTGACTGCCTTTCTTCCTTTCGCTATTTCTGTTAGAAGAAACTACCCAGCTAACTGGCAGATAAAGAGAGAAAAATAAAATGGAGGGCAAATGGAACAAAGGCAAAATTCATTAAAATAGTTTTTTTTATCTTTTTTTTTCCTGGATTCCTGTCCATCATGGAATCTATCCATTTCTCACTACTAGCATTATCTCTTTTAAGAAACATCACCCTTTCGGGAACTCCAAATTCTAACATGCATGTGCGTGCATGCACGTGCACGCACACGCACACACACACACACCTCCCAGACTTCTTAGCTTAAGGGCTCTTACTTTCCTACCTTCTGGTGTGAGGAATAAAACATTACATGAATAAGAGTTTGTGCTGAAGGGACCTATTCACAGAGGCCAAACTTAAGAAAGAAAAGTCTCCTAGAAAGTCCTTGGCAGTGTACCAGCATATAGGGCTGGTGTTTATGAAAACATTATCTTTTGGATCACTTTGAGACAATCTAACTGATGTTCTTTGTAATTCCTTTTGGTCTCCCCCAAATTATAGAAAGTTTTGAAAAGATACTTGTGGGTCCCAAGGAGGTCATTCTGACCTGATTTCTATCGCACACTTAGCTCAACTAGCATAAACTGCTCAAGCAATATCAAGATCAAGATGCCCTTCTGTTTCATCATGTGATTTTATGATCCTTGGGACAGAGGGATATCAGGAAAGAAAAGAGGGTCTGTGAGGGCATCTATGAGTCTCTGTGAGGTTCCCCAAAACAGGATATTGACACAATTTTCAGGTGGCTGATGTGCCACACATGTACCCAGTTCACTTACTGTGTCAAGTTAATCAGTTGCCTTAAACTATAGCAAACCACTAAATTAGGGAATACGTTTACACATGTTCAGTTTGAGGCCAAGGTTCAAAATAAGCAAGATCCATTCACACAAAAATTGTTTCATTACATTCTTAGAAATGGTCAAACTATATGAGGCTTTTGCAGGACTACCTACTTCTGATTACAGTCCCTGGACTTGATATCCAAGATTCAAATTTACAGAAAGCAGGAGTACTCTTTTTTAAGAAAAGTATATCATATAGAATCATCTAGCTGGTGAAGAACTTGCCTATGGTTTAAATATGTTTCCATTCATGTTGTTCGATTTTGAGGTAAGAGAGGATCACAACAATCACAGGCAACACTGAAAGGAAAATAAGGAGCAGTGGTTGAAGAAAGAAACATTTCATGAGCACTTGTGAAATGTGTAATAATGTATGTCTTATTTAATCCTCAGAACTACTCTAGGCTTGAAAATGTACTTTATCTCCATTGTACAGGTAAGAGTATTGATGGTTCAGAAATTCAAATCATTTCTTCCTGACTTCACAGGCTGTGTTTTTTGTTTTTGTTTTTTTGCACATTATTGTGAAAAGAGATAAAAAGCTTAAATTATCTAACATAAAGGAGTCAAAGTTGGAATCATATCTTAATGACCATTGACTCTGCGCAAAATTCTGAGCAATTATATCCCATTCTACACACCAGCCCAAAATGTAAATGTAAAAATATGAAACTGATATTGTAATGTTGGCTCTCTTAAAATGAATGTCACGGGGAATAATTATTTGGAGTCATTTTTTCTATTTGTGAAATAAATATCATAAGACAACTGCTATCAGGAGAAATATAGTATGATAGCTATGGCACCAATAAGAAGCAAGAGGTGGTGAAAGAATGTTTTATTTTTATTTATTTTTTTTTAAGAATGTATTTATTTATGAAGGAGATAGAGTGTGAGCAGGAAAAGGGCTGAGGGAGAGGCAGAAGCAAGTTCCCAGCTGAGCAGGGAGGCCCATGCAGGGCTTGATTCCAGGACCCTGGGATCATGACTTGACCTGAAGGCAGACGCTTAACCTACTGAGCCACCCAGGTGCCCCAAGAATGTTTGAATTTAAATTATTGTTCATGGTTTATATAACTGTGCAGGTGTTTCAGTGTCTGCTCCTGATAATGTTTGCTGTGTCTACTTTAATATATATGATTGTTGCAAGAGACCCAGATCCAGAACAAAAATGTGAAGTGTTTCATGATCATCTATTTATATTTCCAAATTTTGCTAAAAAAAGGACTCAAATTTTCAATGAGTAAAAAATTATTTAATGAGGCTATGAACTGAAGTATTCTTTATATCTTATGGTAGTCATTGAAGTGGAAGAAGGACTTTAAACCTTTGAAATCGTAACATAAACTAAAAATGGTATTGACTAGAAAATGAAAGCAATAGACCTAGAATAGGCTGAAAGCACTTTGAAAAACTAGAGCTTACATTTATTTCCATTTATCTGATGACATTTACATAGCTGGGAAAATAATCTTTCATGATTCCCTGACTTTTATTCATCCTAGATCAAGCATATTTTCTTTATTATACGTATAACCTGAATAAAGGGTATATCTTCATATTATTTCTGGTTTTAACATAATAAAATACAGTGAATTAATAAATAATAAATAACAAGATAATTACAGATTAAGAGGTGGTAAAGAAGAAGAAATACAAGATAATTCATCAGTCTAGATTTTCTGAGAGTTTTATGGTAGCCTTATGATCTCTATTCTAATTTATAAGACAAATTTTGGTTTCTTGATTAGATAATATATTATTATAAATCATTAATAAATGGGAATATATACAATAATTCTCCCTTTAATTATTAGAGCAAACTAAGTTTTTTCCATTTATTCATACTTTACCAATCGGTTTTTAAACATAGCTTAGAGAGGAGAAAATGGTTGAAACAGAAGTTTAGGGCATAGCTTGCTGGAGAATTTAGTCTGTATATAATTTTTCTGGTGACCTGATTATAATGAGTCATTGATCAGCCCTCCAGTTTCAGGTTTTTTGCTCATGTGAATTTTAGACTGAGGAAAAATGTAAGTTCCGGTTCTCCAGATTCAGAAACTCCATGTATGTGACCGTGTCAATGTGTGCAAGGAGATAGGGTGAGGGAGTGTGGATGTGTGTGTTTCGGGTATGTGGGTATATGTCTGGGTTTAGGCCAGGATATATGTATGCATGTGGAAGATGTGTGTCTATGCAAATATTAGTTGAA
This sequence comes from Lontra canadensis, assembly GCF_010015895.1. NCBI lineage: Eukaryota > Metazoa > Chordata > Mammalia > Carnivora > Mustelidae > Lontra > Lontra canadensis. Next base: position 4,747,194 of record NW_022631042.1, read on the forward strand.
ATACATATTTATATGTATATTTTCCATACATAAAACTTATAATTTCTGAATTTTATTGCAAAAGTCACTGGGAAAGAACAACAAAAATCTTGGAAAATGTTATTTTTCTTAACAAATCCAAAACTATAATAGTAAGAGAAGAAACAAAGAAAGGGAGAATTTTTTGTGTGAGAAATTTTAATGGGTTTTAGTCAAACATATGCCAACTTTGGTTGTTCACTTATAGACAAGTAGAAATCAGCTAACGTGCCCATAAAAATGACTGTGATGTCTTCTGGAAATGGCACTGAATACCACATCTCCCAGGTTTTACTGTTTTTCTTTGGGCCAGAAACTGGATGTAAATCTTTAAAAATATAATGTCTTTACTGAATCCTTTTCAAAATAGTATTTGTCTTGAAACTGAGCCCAACTATAAGTATGGGTGGTAACAGTGGAGAGGAACATGATACTGTCCATAATAAATAAATAAATAAATAATCTTTGTCTAAAGGAGTATTTTATTGTGCCATACCAAAAATCATTACAAAGATGAGATCGAATGGCTTCTTCAAAATAATTCAGTACATGTGCCTCCTTGAGATACATTTTCTGAGCATACAAGAGGGAATGACTTACTTATATATTAAAAAAATCTATAAATGCAAAACTAGATAATAAACTAATTATAAAACCAATGATATCTATTTATCAAAAAAAGCTTTAATACTTAAGTATAAAAATATTTGGGAAAAGGTGCAGCTAAAAATATGAAAGAATTTTCAGATTGCTTTTGAAGTCTGGAATGGAAAGAAAGTTTAGCTTTTATTTTATAGACATTGTCTTTAAAAAATTAATTTGGGTTTAGTTAGGTCTTGGCAAATAATTACATCAAAACTGTCAGTTCAGAATCCATGCTTCTCCAATATGTTAACCATTTGTGTGTGTGTGTGTGTGTGTGTGTGTGTTTAAGTTTTCAATATTAAATTCTTCAGATAATACCACTGCCTACTTTGCTTTGGGTTAGCATAATGGTATTATTTCTAAAAAAAAAAAAGAACTTTTTTTTGACTATGAAACAAATTCTAACATAAGAATTAATATAAACCTCAACACTAAAATAATAAAAGTATTTCAATATACTTCAATAAAAATAATTTTCAGTATTTTCAAGAAGAATTTTAAAAACTTACATAAATTGAAATTTTAAAAATATCAAATTCATATAATTGCATTTTCATATTCACATAGGTAAAGCAACAATTCTATTTAACACAATAAATTTAGAAGTCTATCTAATTCCTTTTACTTTTCCCATTAGATTTTATTTAAATATTATTTTACTTTCTATATTTATTTCTTCAAGTATGTATAAAAGTTGGAGAAAGGATTATCTCCATATTCAAAAGCACAGAGCTGATACAATGTTCTCAGTAATTAAATAAAATTACACTTTTTACGGTCATCAATTATCTGGAGAATTGCTTCCATCTTTGGCTTTACCTATAGATACCTAGCCTAAGTCTTTTCCCCCTCAATGTTCTAGTCAAATTTCCAATTTGCAAACATTTGGAAAGAAGAAGTATGAGGGGATAGAAAAAAAACAACAAAAACAAAATAAATCACTTTTCTTACCAAATAATTCTAGGAAATGGGACCACTTGAATTTCAAATGTTTTCCAGTTTCTTTAATAATTTCGCAATGTTTCCAGTAGTTATTTACAGCGCACTTTTTAAAAAAATATCAGCTTACTTAGAACAAGCCTTCATAAACTGCAAACATTTTGACCTGGACTTTTTTCACCGTGTAAGAGCTAGAGAAAAAATAGAAAGCAACAACTGTTTCTCCATGACAATTGGCTAATGGCCTATGCATTTACTCTGGTATTGTAGGGTCATCTCTCATATTATCAACTTTGCTGTTTTTCACTAACTCCCAAATGACGTGCTTTGGTTCTTTTTGTTTCTTTACTTTTTTTTTTTTTTTTAAGATTTTATTTATTTATTTGACAGAGAGAGATCACAAGTAGGCAGAGAGGCAAGCAGAGAGAGAAGGAGAAGCAGGCTCCCTGCTGAGCAGAGATTCCCAATGCGGGGCTCGATTCCAGGACCCTGAGACCATGACCTAAGCCGAAGGCAGAGGCTTTAACCCACTGAACCACCCAGGTGCCCCTGTTTCTTTACTTTTATATAATGTTCAGGGTTAACTGTATGAAAAAAAAGCCCAATTGACATTTTGATTTTAATTGCATTGAGTGTTTAAATTAGTTTGAAGAGAATTAGTATCTTTATCATCCACAAATCTGGAGGATTTCTTCATTTATTCAGAACTTCATTAAGTACTTCAGTAACATTTTGTGCTTTTCTCCATAAAATTTTGTATTTTTACACATTGCATATATGACATTTCTAGATTACTTGGATTTTGTTGCTAACTAGCCATTCCTAATTATTCTTCAGTGTTATAGAGGAAACAATTGATTTTTATGTCTTGATCTTGAAAACAACAATTTTACTAATGCCTCATGTTGATTCTAATAATTTCTAGATAATCTTTCAATTTCTATATGTTAACATTCATAAAATATCTATGAAAATTACAGCTGTTTCTTTCCGTTGTAACATTTTTTCACCTGCTTAGAGAATTATAGTTTTTAAAAATCTATTAAAGTTCTAAGTTACTTCAATATATTTTCTATTATTACACTATCTTTGTGTTTCTGTCATATAATGTACCCCGATAAGGTAGTTTTCAATATAGATGCTATACTCAATTTGCTAATATTTCAATTTAATTCTGGAATTTTAATCTTGATTGTTCCTCCTGTCCTTTGCTGACTAAAGCTCAAGGTGGTGGGTTCACTCATGCTTTGTTTGTTTGCTAGCTTGTTTGTTTGTTTTTCCCATACATGAGCTCATCTTTAAAAGAGCTTTACATGTTTTCATATTTGGATAGTGTTGAGCAAATGTTTCTCCAAAGGGGTTTTTATCTTTTGACTCTACCAGGCATCCCTAAGGCATCACTGGTCTCAGGAAAGTTTATCTGCTAATTTCATGGCTTAGTTATTCTGGCCCAAATATTAGTATAGTCTTAACTATTATGGGTTCTCTCTCTCTCTCAGTCTTTCTTTCTTCCTCTCTCCCATATTTCCATGATATTCTGGAAGGATCATGGCAAATTATTTTACTCTGGCCACCAAGTTGATCTCAGAGCAAATTTTCATTTGATCAACTTTCAACCCTCCTTCAGTTTACATATCGGTGTTCTCATTAGAATTGGATTTCCTCCATGGTAAGGTTATTTCTATTTTAGTTCTTGTCTTTAGTTTATTGCACCATGCATTCTATGGTCAGTGTTCAGGAAATATTCTTGCATGAAAGCATGGATTCTCTCTACCAATTTCAAGGGTCTCTGTGTTTGGTGACTTAAAACAGTGAGAAACAATGAATTCATTGGTCTGAAACATTTTATTCAATCTCTGTTGTATGCCTATTACCATGTTGTCACTCTTACCTTGATTTCTAAAACATTACATCACAAAGAAAGCTCAATAACATATAATCTCATAGAATTAAAAGAACTTTAAAGTGCTTTTTCTGCTCATACTCATAACCTACTTATTAATTATAGAATTACATTTAATAAAACAAAAATCGTTCTTTGACTTTTTCAGATTTATTAGTTATTTTATTAAACTTACATTTCTTAATTATTTGGTCATTGGAATATTAACTTTTAAAATAAAATTTTACAACTTTTTTTTGCAGTTTCTAAAGTCTCCATGATTTCTCAAAATTTCCAAAAGTAAGATTAACTCCACATAATTTTTAGGTAAGCAATGGTTAATTTAAGTATTTAAATGTTAAGATTTAATTTCTGAAACTGTTTTTGTAATGGAGTAAATATCCGTATTTTGCTATTATTACAACTGCTAATTTTCTTACAGATATTCAAAGTGACTTAGAAGGCAAACATCTATGAACTCTATATGATTTCTCTTTTTACATAACACAACAGTGCAAGTTAACCTCATTTATATTTTGTTCTTGATATCATAGAAGAAAGTTAACTTTATCTGGTGGAATAAAAATTCAAAGCTTTCTTCTTGCTATTTATCTTTAATAAGTAAATATTGTAGAAAATGTATATTGATACATTCATATGACAAAATTAATGTAGCTATTAAAGAGGATTTGGACAATAAGTACTTGCTAATGTGTAAATATTTCCAATCATATATAAAATGAAAAAGTGATTGCAGAAGTATACAGAGTATTTTGTATTCTGGAATAAAGTATAATTTACCAGTCAGTAGAAAGTCTAGGGAAAGGGTAGAGGTAGGAGGAAACTTTTAACTTTGATTTATAATACACAAACATTCATATATATATATATATATATAAAATCTATCTGTGTGCATGTGTATATGTATATATATATAGTGATTTGCAAAGAAATTTTTCAAGGCCAGGGGCTTAAACTGTTATAGGATATGTATCACATAAAATTTAAAATATTTATTGTGTGACATAGATGAAAAGAGACATTTGTTTACCCTAAGTGATAAAAAAATCCCTTTTGTCCCCCAGATACATACCAGATGCATCTATAAATATTTATGAAAATCTGCCAGTTGGAACAAAGCTAGTCAAGTTGACAGCAACCGATAGAGACATAGGGGACTTGGGGCATTATGAATGTATAGGTACACAAAAAGAATTTTTAATAAATGAAGGTAGAGTATTTTTTGTTGTTAATCATTTAATAAAGTATAAGGTAAAGTACATTTTCACTAGTTAAAAATAAGCCTGATTATCTTCCATTAGGATAAAAGAATTTTTTAAATATTCAGTAGTATATTTAACATGTTTTGTATGAGGTAAAATGTGATCATTCCTTCTTTCTCGGAGGTATGGATACACTCTGCACAATGTGTCTGCGCTAGGGGACTTCCAAACAATTCAGACCCACAGCAGGATTCCCTGGGATTTTATTGTATGATTTCTTTCTAAGAAGTGGATTTTCCCATGGAACCCATGATAGTAGTCATATAAACTGAATATTTATTCCTCATCGTACATTCTCACAAGCACTTGGCATACATAATAATTTCTTTGGGTCCTTACTTTCCTAATCCTTATCTTATGTATGATGCCTGGACAGGAATCTTAATTTATCCAAGTTCATACACCTAATTTGCATGGTAGAATTTACACTGAAATCAGTCTGCTTGATTATGATACTTGTAACTCTAAGTACATTCTATATGACCACAATTTAGGAGCCCTTTCCCCTAACAACCAAGGCATAATGCAAAGGGAGAAGAGAAAGGAACATTTCTCTTCTTAAAAGGTTATGTACATTTTCATACATGAAAAGAACAGGATTAAATGCTCACTGTCTATTATATCAGCAGAAAGAATCCCATGTAGGAAGTAGACTCTGAGATTGAAGAGGAAGGTGATCTATGGAAGACAGGACCTATGGTAAGTCAGCGCTTAAGCAAAAGGAGAAGGCTGTCAAAACATGTAGTGAGGACAACAGAACGACAGCAGAAATGGGACAGTAATTACAGATGGGAAGACTGATAAAATAACTATGCTAAATATAAATGGAGGCTGGTTTCTCCTGTCAACATGGGATACAAATGTAGAAAATAAGAAAATACAATGAACAATGTGAGGATGAATTTAAATCAAAGGCTTTAGAGTAAACTTAAGTTTTTCATTTTATGTATATGTGCAGGAAGATATGTATGTGTGTGTGTATGTGTGTAGTTACATAAATAAATATTGATGCTATTTTATGTGTGAATGTACACACACACACACACACACACACACACACACACACTTCTGTAGTTATGTATCCTGAAAGAGTGAAAAAGCTTAGGAGGATGATACCACAATAGAAATGAACACAGCTAGTAGGCAGATACTGACTTTTAAATGCCATTTTATCCTATAAGAACTCTTCAGAGAAAAGGCTTTTTTTTTTTTTTTTTGAGATGACTGGAATTAGAATACAAGATGAATTTGTAATGTGACAGAAAGCAAGAATGCGCTCAAAGAATGATGAGGGGGCACCTGGGTGGCACAATCGGTGAAGCATCTGACTCTTGGTTTCCACTCAGGTTGCAATCTCGGGGTCACTGGGATCTAGCCCCTCATGGGGGTCTGCACTAACGTGGTGTCTTCTTGAGATTCTTTCTCCCCCTTTCTCCCACTGCCCCTCCCACTTGTGCACGCTCTCTCTCGCTCTCTAAAAAAAAATAAATAAATCTTTTAAAAAAAATAAAGAATGGTGAGAATATGTTAAAAAGTCACAGAAATCAGCTTGAACAGCTCCCCCTTGCCAATATGAACATCAAAATAAATGATAGTTGCAGATTATAATGCATTATATAAAAGAGGATACCATAATTCCATAAAGATATAAATACATAAATTGACAGTTTGATGGTGAACTAATGCTTATATATTTTCACAAATACCTTACCACAAAATATATATATATATATTTTATTAAAGATTTATTTATTTATTTATTTGACAGACAGAGATCACAAGTAGGCAGAAAGGCAGGCAGAGAGAGAGAAGGGGAAGCAGGCTCCCTGCTGAGCAGAGAGCCCGATGCAGGACTCAATCCCAGGACCCTGAGATCATGACCTGAGCTGAAGGCAGTGGCTTAACCCACTGAGCCACCCAGGCACCCTACAAAATATATATTAAATGCAAAGAATAAAATAGAATTTTGGAGTGGTAGAGACCATTCTAGTCAAGTAATTAAAGTGGACTTTAAACAGTAATGAGACAAACTAATAGCATACAATAAGAACACAGATTAACTTTTGTGATATTTAATCCAAAACTACATAACCCAAATCTTACTATGAGCTGATATCAGACAAATCATTTTTGAGGAAAATTCTTCAAAATTGCCAGCCTTAAATCTTCAAAATGCTCTTAAAACTTAAGGCCAGATTAAAGAACTTCTCAGATTGAAGGAGACTAAAGAGGCATGATAATGTGATTCTGAACTGGATTTTTTTTGCTATAAAATATTATTGAGACAACTGGTCAAACTTGAAATATGGAAGGTCTCAATATTAGATATATCAATGTTAACTTCACAATTTTGTTTTTGTTGTGATAATGTTGGAGAATGCTCTTTAAGAACTGTACATTAAAATATTTGGAGATGATGAATATCACATAACAAATTTATTTATTTAAAAAAATTTATTTATTTATTTGACACAGAGAGAGACAGAGAGAGGGGGAATACAAGCAGGGGGAATGGGAGAGGGAGAAGCAGGCCTTCTGCTAAGCAGGGCGCCTAATGTGGGGACTGAGTCAGGACCCCAAGATCATGACCTGAGCCGAAGGCAGAAGTTTAATGACTGAGTCACCCAGGCACCCCACCAACTTATTTTTAAATGGTTGAGGAGGAAAAAAAAAATCTCCACCTGTTTGCGATTATTTAAAACATTTAACAATTATAAAAACTTAAAAAATAGAAAGAAAAAAAGATAGATATAGAAGACATGCAGATAAGAGAAAACATCTTAAATCATACTCTAAAACTTCCTGAGGAAGCACACAAAAAGTAAGAGGATGGAACAAATACTAAAAAGTGTCATTCAATAACATGCTTTTAAAAAAGAGGATTCAATGCTACATATTAAAAAAGGAAAAATAGGTTTCTGGAAAACCAATACAGAATGGCTGAATCTAAGATATACTGTAATAAAATAATAGATATTAACAAAAAAGGGGAAAAAACACTTGGGCCCCTAAGAAGAAAGACTGAGTCACTTATAAGAGTGATAATTAAATTATAAACAGATTTTTCTACAGTATTTTTTGCAAGTTCATGGAATAGCATATTTAGGAAACTTGAGGACACAAAATCTGACTTAGGAAATTTATACCTAAGAAAATGACCTCATAGATTAAGAAAGCAGATACAATTTTAGGAATATGAAAGCATTAAGGAAATATCGTTCCTGTAAGATCTTTCTGAGGAATTCACTGGAGAATGTATTTCAGACAACCAAAATAGCTGGAGAGATATCAGCATGAGAAATGGTGAGAATTGGATATATAGTTACTTATAGAACTAAAAAAAGTAATGTTTATAAAGGACAGAGTGTGTGTGACACATAGAGGGCTCATGTTTTGTAAATATAGATACAATAAAATTATTTAATAAGCAACTCACTAGTGAAATATATTTTTTTAAATTTTTGTTGATTTTTGTTATTATTATTTTTTCTCTTTGCATACATCCCCCTACTCCAACCTCACCCTACCTGGTGCTGGAAGAACAAAAGCATGTAGAGTGAGGGGGGGGGGAAAGCAGGGAATGGAAGAGGAATGGGGGGAAGCTTATCTTAGTAGATATTAAAACATAATTCCTCTGAATTGCAAACTGTAATACTAATAAATGATTAGGTAGAAAGACATATGTAACAGAATATAAAATCTTGATAAGAGTTCCAAATGATCATGAAAATACAGCTTTCAGTAAAACTGCAGAAAAGAATGGACATTTTAATAAATGCTATAATAACTGGATAGTATTAGGGAAAATGTAATTTTTATACCATATACCAGAAAAAAATCAAATAGATTATTTTTTTAAATGCAACCATATATGTAACAGAAAAAGTATGAATAAATTTATAACCCTGGAGTAGAGAAAACTTTTCTAACTATAACTCAAAATCCAAAAATTACATGAGAATAAATTGATGAATCTAAAGTAATCATCATGTCATCATCACAACAACAACATTTTTATGGCAAAAAAAAAAACCATAAGCAAAGCAAAAATACAAAAAGATATTGGGAAAATATTGGCATATTAGAAGAAGTAAAAGTAACAATCAAGTATGACAATGGACTAAAGAGTCAACAGTTTAGAGGAGTTGCAAATGACTAAACCATAAGAAAAGATGCTCAATTTTGCTCATAATAAAATAAAACATTAAAATAATAGCACATTATTGCTTTTAACCTATCAGATTAGCAAAACTTCATGTTTGATTTTTCTGTTAGGCTGTAGGAAACTAGACCTCATATACTCTGGTGAAAATGAAAACTACTCAACCCTTGCTAACCCTTGCTAAGGAAATTTGGCCGAATCGAAGAAAATTGCATATACATTTCCATTTGTCTCCGTAATCTCACCTCTACAAAATATCCCAAAATAACTCTGAAAAAAATATAAAAGACCTATACAAATGTTATTCATTACTGCATTATTTAATAGCAAGATTGAAAATATACATAGGGTACTGTTTGTATAAACTGTGTTTGTATATAAAACTTGTTTGTATACATCTAGACAATAGAATAATCCGTACCTAGAGAAAAAGTGAGAAATTTATCTTGGTATATTATGTCATAATCACCAAGATATATCAAGGGGGAGATGGTAGAGAAAAGTGTGTGTCCTTTAATTTATCAAGGAACGAAAACAGAATTATGTAACAAAAGTTTTAAAATGTGGGAGAACCTTATAGAGTTAGGAAATACGTCAACCAATTATAAAGTATAGACTTTACTTAGATGATAATTTGAAAAGCAACAAAACCTCAAAGACAATCCAATAAATTTGATCATTATTGGAAATATGATCATGCTAATAAATTAATGTCATGCTTTTAGGTATACTAATTATACCACAGTTATATTTTAAAGGAAGAGTCCTTCACCTTTAAGAGTAGATAAGAAAATATTTACAAATGTTATGACACGTTTGGGATCTTCTTCAAAATAATCCAGGTAGAGGATAAAGCAGGAAATGCCACAGATGAAGAAACTGTGGCATGTATTGTTATTATTGAAGTGATATGTACACGCAAGTTTATTGCATTATTTTTTTGGATTTGGTATATGTTATTTTTTTAAATAAAAAATGTTTTATTCTGGAAAATATATGCCCCATGATAATAAGCTATAAAATAAGATATTGCAGTAAGTTTTATCTTTAAAATAACACAATTTGAAAAAAAGATATTAAGATTAAAGATTAGGGTGCCTGCATGGCTCAGTCAGTTAAGCATCTGTCTTCAGCTCAGGTCATGAACCCAGGGTCCTGGGATCCAGGCCCATACCAAGCTCCCTGCTCAGCGGGAAGCCTGCTTCTCCCTCTCCCACTCCCCCTGCTTGTGTTCCCTCTCTCTCTGTGTCTCTCTGTGTCAAATAAAGAAATAAAATCTTAAAAAAAAAAAAAGAAAAAAGATTAAAGATTAAATTAAGATATTAAAGATATTAAGAATTTCTTTAATTGCATTCGCTCTACTTCTGTTGTCTCCCAGATACATAATGTCCAATAAGTCACAATATGGTTATCAATTCTACCTGCTAATTATGAGTTAAAATCCTTTCTTTCATTTGCTATTGGAATTCAACATATTTCACCCAGTCTTGAGCAATCCATTTTACTTTTCTCAAAATGTTCTGTTCTTGCATTATTTTTACTCTCCCATCACATCTAATCACCTATCTGGAGTATCCATACAATTTCTTCCGTTTCTTTGGCGACCCTTTGCCCTAATCTCCTCCTAACCTTCATTCCACCTCAGCCTTCTCTTCCTGGATGTCCTGTGCTCATTTTTCAACACTCAGCCCAAATTTTTCTGTGGATTCCACACCTCCACTCACCATGACCCTTCTATGAAATATTTTCTGATCTACGCAGTTGAGGAGGCTTCTCTTTTCCCTGTCATTAACCATTCTCCACAGATCCTCAATGGTGACTGGTTTATGAGATTCATCAGGTCAGCAACTGTGATTTGTCCTTTATCCCCAGAACTATTTTATCCATATCATTATTTTTATTCTTAACATATTCATCTCGTGAATGTTGAACAAAATTGCATCTGTCTTTTAAAGACAGGAGAGGTCACAAATGCCTATCTTTTGGATTATGAAGATGCAGCCACCCCGCATTCTTGGGTACTATATTTTATATCTTATGACGATGGACAGGGCATTCTACAACGGGAACACTCACAGTGATTCTTCAAGATGTTAATGATAGACAACCCACTTCAATGCACCCAGGATATTTACATGTAAGTTATTACAGAAATTTGGCCTTCAGATTTTGGCATAGAGAACAAAAGAGAGTAAAGCTGATGGATAACCAACATACCTTTCCTGGAAAGAAAAATCCCTTCATCCCATCCTTACTATATTGTCGAACAATGCTTCTCTTTTTTCTTCCCTGTAACAACTGAACCTGCTTTAGTTTGCTTCAAAAAATTATAAAATTTAAAACTAGAAAGGACCCCAAATGATGACCATTGTTTAGCTCCTTGCTTTCAGGGAAATAAGTTTCACATTTTAAAATTGTAATATAAATATATTTTAATTTTTGTAAATATATATATATACACACACATATATTTACAAAAATTTATAATATATTTCATATATATGTTTTATATGTATATAAAAGTTACGAATCTTTTTCAAAAATTATTGACATTAATTGCAAGCATGCCTTTTCTGGTATTTTAAAATTATATAGAGATTTAAAAATACAGGTATGGCTCTCTCAACACTCCCCCCGCCCTCTCTGTCTTCTCCGCCCTGGGAGCAGCTCTTTTGCCACAGCCCCTCATCCCCTGAAAATGTACGCCCATGCAAAGTTCGTCTCCACCCAGTTCTTGGTCAGGAGCACCTCTCAGCTGTTGAGCCGATCACTGTCTGCAGTGGTGCTAAAACCACCCGAGACACTGACAGATGAGGCACCTTATAAGGGCCTCAGCATCTTGGCAGCCCCACGTCCCCTGACCTCACTTATTCCTAGCCGCAGCTTCCAAACCGGCACCATTTCAAGGGACATCAATACAGCAGCCAAGTTCATTGGGGCTGGGGCTGCCATGGTAGGGGTGGCTGGCTCTGGGGCTGGAATTGGGACCGAGTTTGGGAGCCTCATCCCTCTCTGAAGCAACAGCTCTTCTCCTATGCCATTCTGGGCTTTGACCTCTTGGAGGCTATGGGGCTCTTTCGCCTGATGGTGGCCTTTCTCATCCTCTTCGCCATGTGAAGGAGCCATCTCCACTTCCCGTAAGTCTTTCTCCCATGTCTCGTCGGTCCTGTATATTCCTTTTCCCATACCTCCCCAGGCAGCCTGAGGAAAGTGGTTGGCTCAGGGTTTGACAGAGGGAAGACAAATAAATACTGTATTAAAAAGAAAAAAAAAAAAAATAAATAAATAAAAATAAAAATAAAAATACAGGTATGCTCTTATTCCCATTATATAAATGGAGTACCAAATATGTAAAATTTAATTTACTTACAAAATTTATAAAACTAATCAGCAAGAAACTAGATCTTGAAAGCTAGATTTCCTGATTGTTGGTACATTTTTCTTTACAGAATACCTGATTGCTTAGAACTCTTAACCTAGTCTGGGAATATTCTGAAAACACTCTTCTTTGGCATTCTAGTTATGTTATCTCATTCCAACAGTGTGTGTAATAACCCACCCCTGAAGAAAACCAAAGAAATGTTTGCTTTATATTATCAGGCCACCAAACACAATCTAGATGGAGCTAAAATCAACTATATATACCGGAACTTCAGTAGTTTTGCAAGCTGAGCAATGACAGCTGCTTAATCAGAATTTTCACTTACAGATCAGAAATACGGTTTTATACAATGCCATAAAAGTGTTTAGTGGTTTGCTCTTGAATAACTTATCTCTCACTTAAAGCAGTATTTTACAAATATTTTTTCAGGAATGTCTTTTATCACTTTGTAGTAACAAACTGTAGGCCAAAATCCACACATAGAAAACAATACCATTGCTCTGTTATACATCAAAAATCAACTGTTAGTTCATAAACCTTTTGCCAGAGATATGTTTTACTAAAAAAATAAGGGACAGAAGTTGTAAACAATAAATCTGTAACCACTCTTTTTTTAATTTGTTTTCAATTTCAATTCCAGATAGTAGTCTACAGATTGTTACTAAAGGAATATTAGAAATTTTGTTTTCTAGAACATTCTTTTCATTAACAAATTGGACAACTCAACTTTTATCCCATTTTTTTTTCAAATCTAAGGTATTTTAAGTAACTAAAATTAGAAATATTCTTTTAAAACAACAACAACAACAAACACAATTACAATCATAACTGTCTTTCTTAATCAGGTTCCTTAACACTATTGCTATTACAAATAAAACTTAAAAAAAAAAAAAACAGTGGCTAAACATACTAAACATTTCTTTGTCCCTTAGGCAGAGGAATGGAGGTTGGTTAACTAGACTGAGTGGCTCTCCTCTAGGCTGTGACTAGGGGTCCTGTTTATTGTATCTTTTGGCCTTGCTGTGTTGTTGCCTTATGTTTTCCCCATAGGAAGAGGCTAAAGAGAGGGATAGCATGTGGAAGGTAACCAAATATTTAATCATCTTGCTTAGACTGATACATAGCATTTCCACTTGCATTTCACTTGTTAGCACATCTTCCTCTCCCACCACCCCCAGAGCCAACTGTGGAAGTTGTAGGGGAAACCAGGTCCATAGAGAAGTGTATAATAAACACTGACAAAATTTAACAGTGCCTGCTAACTGTTAAGTAGATATAGTAGAAAGTCAGTAGTAGGACTACCATAACTTGAGCTGTGCATAAACCAGATCAAATCTGATACTAATTTAAGAATATAAATGTGTTGTGAGTGTTATTGTATAAGACCGATGAATCACAGACCTGTACCCCCAAAACCAATAATACATAATTTGTTAATAATTCTTAAAAAAAATTAAAAAAACTTTGTATAACAAGATGGTTTTAAAACTAAGTAAAGAAAATTATGCTGCACGTGGAGGCGTTTATTCATTTTTCCAGTCTGTGTTCTTTAAATTGTCATTTAACTTCTCTAGTTTTCCTTTTCCTTATTTTTAAGTGGTAACAATAATAATTCATGTTCCTGATAGCAAATGTATGGAGTAAATAATTTCAGATCGCTTTCAGATCTAGGATTTATGAATTAAAATCTATGAATTTGATGTACAAACTGCTCCAACTGTTCCAATGATAATATATGTATTTGCCTTACTAAATTTGCCACTTACTAATCCAACATAAAAGTAGCTCATTTTCCTTAGGCTTGAGTAAGGATGCCAATTAATTTATCATTCACAATTTTTCACCAACATCATAATTTTATTAATGGCAGGAGTGGTTAATTAAAATATGAACATATTTTAAAACATTTAAATTAAGTATTATCATTGGTATAAATCTACATGAACATGCTATTTTACTCATTACAGAATTGAACTTCCTGAAAAATCTCTGTTGAAACTCTTTTGGTCTTTCTAACTTGTCCAGATAAGGATGGAACTGTTCCCAAGAACAATATCACTTATCATTTGATTACAGATACTTTTTCAAATGTAACATTTACCCTCACACACAATGAACTGAAAGTTAAGTATTTTAAAGCTGCTCTCTAATTGTGGTCTTATGATTAAACTTAGATTAAAAATAAAATTATTTTTCTTATTATAAAATTCTTACTGAACTACAGTAGTTCAAATAGCTGATGGCAGAATTTGTTTCTGTATTTTCAACTGTAAACTGCCAACAAACTATCTTGCTGGAATGCAATTTTGATCTTGAGAACGGAACTATGAAGGTTATAAATTTCCTAGAATAAGTGGTTCTATGATAAAGTACTATTCCTTTGGAATATGTTGAAATCATCATAATTGCCATGAATAAGTATATCAAATAACTACTGAGTGTTATAAAAAATAGACTAAATACACATACATTATTACTGCATCTTGGAATATACAACAGGTTAAATATTTTACTAGTTCAGTAAATCTAAATTTTATTTTTAATAATTTTTGAGACCAGCCTCTATATGTTGCTATATTCACAAATTTTTTTTTTAAAGATTTTATTTATTTATTTGACAGAGAGAGATCACAAGCAGGCAGAGAGGCAGGCAGAGAGAGAAGAGGAAGCAGGCTCCCTGCTGAGCAGAGAGCCCGATGTGGGGCTCGATCCCAGGACTCTGAGATCATGACCTGAGCCAAAGGCAGGGGCTTAACCCACTGAGCCACCCAGGCGCCCCTATTCACAAATTTTTAAACTGAATAGGCAAGGTTGGACAAGGTCTTGTGTTCAATCAGGATTCACGGGTGAAGTCTGGAAATTATAATTTAAAAATTGCTCACCTAACCAACCTGCTAAGACACCAGACATGAATGATATGGATAAGTAAGCCACACATAGGTAACAAACAGGTATTTTGGGCCTTGATTTGCCACAATCCCTTGTTCCAAGTTGCATTTCATTCAGACCCCTAACATCCTTACCATTTGCTACTTCAGATTCTGTGATTAGAGTACACAGAATCACTTTCACAACCTTAGAACACTGTCCTGTCTTGTAGCTCTGACTTCTGGTTCTGTTGCTCACACTGTTATATTGCTAGGAAATGACCCCCACCTATTTTGTGCTTCCATTACCCAAACACTTTTGCACAGCCTTAATGACTTTGTTGATACATCACTTCTTTTAAGAAACCATCCCTGATATTTCTTCTCCCTCTTCTCTAGATCAGGTGCTTCTCTTTGGGTTTTCATGGAAATTTATTTCTATCCCACCATAGCACTTACCACTTACCTAACTGAGAAGACAGGGGAAGAAAAAATATCTGTCATTAAACTAGTGCCTGGCACATATTCAGTACTTGTTAAATATATGTTAACCAGTAATGAAATTACTAAATTAATGAGTAATAAATGAACAAAATCAAGCTGTGAAAGTTTTAAAGACACTGACAGGATTTAGTAGGAAATTTATTCCCAAGTGCATCAATATCACATTTTCACAATTCTTTGCAACTAGAAAATATTGTTTGTATGACCAGAATGTTAAAGCAGATCCTCATGAACTATATATATTAATTTACATTCTGATAATGATGGGAAAGAATATAATGTAAAAAAATTCTTAATTAAGAATATGAAGATCCTGACACTATATAACATTACTTTGAATTCTTCCTATTCAAACAACTTTCAACAAGAATAAAACAAAACAAACAAAAAATAGATGAACAAACAACAACAAATTGTTGTATGGAGCCTTCTCTAATTTTGATAAAAACCATAAAACCTGACACACAAACTTCCTAGAAGCAAAGTCACTGAGAGTACCCCATAATGGCTTTTCCTACCTTTTTCTTGCAAAATATGTAATATTAAAATACATTAAACTCACTGGTATATGGTATAACCTCCTTTTCTAAAAAAATTAAATTATTGGAATGAGAATAATCGTATTTTTCTCAAAAGATGATTAAGTTCAGAAAGGATTATTAAAATGGCATGTCTTATCTTTTTATTCCAGTCAAACAAGAGAAGCCAATTTATAGACAAACAAGAAACTGACACAACTTTAATGCTTAGCAAATAAAACCTTTATTATGAGAATACAGAAAACATACATATTTAGCTCTCCATATCATGCCCTTTTAAATTCACAAAAGGGCATAATTAAGATACAAATACAAATTTTCAAAAAATAAAATTGATTTTTTCTTAGATGGCCACACATATGTATATGTATTATACTAAAAGGTGAAAAAAAAAGAATTTTAACATTCAAAACTAGAATTTACAATAAGCACCAAGAGTTTTATGTTAAAATAATGAATAAAACTCTAATAAACTAGTGGACACCATTAATTCTAAATTTATCTTAATTCATTGAGAATGATGTTCATCAAGGTACCACTGATGACCATGTAATTTCAATATTAAACAATGAATTTCTATATAATGAAGCCAAACATTTCATATGTAATATATTTAATTTATTAATAAAAACATAAAAATGAATGTTTCTTTATATTGGTATTGCTAATCATGTATTTTATTAGGTCATTTCTCTTTAATGAGCATTGACCTGAAAAATCACCCCAATATATTTTTACTAGTCAAATCATTTTAAATACTGCTTTATGATGTAATATTTGATATTTACAGGATAACATAACTAACATATTTGCAAATTACGACATGTAGTAATAGAATGAACTCTGAGCCCATCACCCTTCTTCAGAATTAGAACATTATTAAAAGCTGTGTTACTACTCTTTCCCATCCTTCTGCTTGTCCTTCATGAGGCAGCCAATACCCCAAATTTTGTATTTGTCGTATTTGTGGGCATTTTATAGTTTTATCATCATATTCCTGATCAATAGTGTTGATTAGCTTAGTTCTTGAGCTTTAAAGAAGTGGTCTCATATTCTATTCCGTCTCCTGTGACTTAATTTTTTTCATTTGTGTTATGCCCTTAGGAGCCATCTATGTACGGCATCTCTCTCTCCCTCTGTCTCTCTCTTTCATCATCTATGTACCTAGTTGCCGTAATGTTTCATTATATTCCTTAATAGTTCATTGGGTGAGTATAACTATTCTCCCATTGATAGAGATTTTTATTTTTCATCCCAAGTTTTGTTTAAAGTTCTTGTATGTTTCTCTTGGTTACATGTGTAACACCTTCTCTAAGGTATATACTTAAAAATGATTGCCATGTCATAGTGTATGTAAATGGTCAGCTACATGATGTGGTGCCAAATTGTTTTCCAAAGTAGTTGCATCACATTACACTCTCACCAGCAATGTGTAAGCACTACTCTTGGCCAATATCTTTATTGTGATACCTGGTACTCTCACACAATTTAACATGTTTTAGCCTGATTACTAATGAGGTTGCATATTTTTTCATATATTAACCAATTGTGTTGTAAAAAATGTAAAATATCTCTGTCTCCTTTATGTGAAAAGTATAAACATCTATTTACCCATTCCTGCTTTGTTTTCCTTATTGACTTGTATGGTATGTTCATCTATTCTGGAAAATACCCTCTACTTTCCTGTAAATATTTTAGTAAGTAGACTTTCAAATTTAAGTTTTCTAAATACAAGGGAAGTGATTTTGTGGTTTAGAATGAAGTATGAATTCAATTATCTTTTTCCCCATTTGTAATACCAACTTGCACAGTAATATTTCTACAGTGACCTGCAATGCCATCTCTGATACATATAGAAATTTTATGTATGTTTGTGTCTGCCTCTGATTATCTTCTTCTTGTAGTTCTTCCCAATGATCAACTTATTTCCAGTTTTTCTATATCATTTAGATAGACACAGGATGAGAAAAGACATGCAGTAAATTAATAGGAGCACTATGAATGTGAATTATTCACTTCTTGACTGATGGTTTGCTCAGTGTGTCACTGTTCTATGTGTTACCTCTCTTTACCCACATAGAATACAGATGGTTAGGACTGAAAAGTAATTTAGAGAATATCTAATACTCTATGCACAATTATTATTCCCTATTTAGTTTGGCAATTCATTTATAGTCCTCAATTTCTCCAATTCTGGACTGTTGTAGAATCTTAAGAAAACAATGTTATTCACCTATGCTTTTCTGCACCATGTCATCACCTAGTTGCTACACATAACTTCCCTCCATAATAGGTGTTGGCTATTGAGGAAAATAGCTAAAGTCAGTGTGGCTAAGGCATAAAAAGGACCTCAGAAGAACTGGAAACACAGCGCATAATGACATTTCTTCTACTTTTCCTGGATGGCCTCATACCTACTCTAGCTATGGCCACACTGAGGATTGTGCCATTATGCATGAGCTGTGAAGGAGGAGACTCGTACCATCACCCTTTTCATTTAACATTATGCAGTGAAAGACCTTGAATGTATCATCTCTTCCCTGCACATCCTTCCCTAGAAAGTAACGTGAAAAAGCAAAAATATAAGATACTTTGACCTCTCTCACAGAGTGGAACTTAAGTTCAGCTTTAGCATGATTACAAAATTTTTGCAATTTAAAGCTTGTTTCTGAGCAATTATTCCTGTTAATAGTAATCCATACTTAATTCTTTTTAAAAGTGAAAATAAATTCATAACAACTATAAATCTTAAATACATATAGCAGCTACTTAAAGAATAAAAAAAAGTCAAACTATGGCAAGTGAATCAGTGTGAACAAATGTACATCAAATATATAACCCTACTTTTGCTATCAGTATGCTTTAATAAGGCAACAATTACAAAGTGCCAGAATATATATTAATATTATCTTAGCTTTTGCAATAAAGTATAATTTACTTTTTAAAAAATTTTGCTCTCCTATATGGAAGCCACTAACTACATGTACTTTTGAACCTCTGAACTATGGTTTGTTTGAATGGGGTTATGCTGCAAATATGAAACAGGCAACAGATTTATCATAATTAATATAAACAAACAAATGTAAATATCTCACCAATATTTTTTTTTGGTGTGGATTACATGTTCAAATGATAGAGTTTTGGATACATTTTGTTAAATAAAATGCCTTACTAAAATTAATTTTACCTGTTTCTTTTTCTTTTTAAAAATGGACCTACTAGAATTTCTAGTACTATGTTGTAAAGGAGAGATGGGAGGAGGCATCCCTTATTCTACCTGATCTTAGTGGCAAAGCTTTCAGCTTCTTGCCATTAAGTTTGATATTAGCTGAAGGTTTTTTTTAGATTTTCTATATCAAGTTGAAGTTCCCCTCTAATCCTAGTTTACCCACTGTTTTTATCATGAATGGACATTAGATTTTATCAAATAATTTTTCTGCATCTATTGATATAACCAAGTGATTTTTCTTTTTTAGCTTGTTGATATAATGGTAACATGGCTCCTAGAGGAATTAAAATTACTTGTAGCTTGCATTTGTGATTCACATTCCTATTGTTATAGAATAACTATAACACTGTTATAGAATATCATATGAAATAATATTATAGAATATGATTTTTACTTTTTCATGTTTTTATTTAAATACCAGTTAGTTAACATACAGTTAATGTTAGTTTCCGGTATGGAATTTAGTGATTCAACACTTCCATACATCACCTGGTGCTCATCACAAGTGTACTCCTCGATACCCATCACCTATTTAACCCATTCATCCTGCCACTCACCTTCCCTCTGGTAACTACCAGTTTGTTTTGCATAATTAAGAGTCTGTATTTTTTTTTAAGATTTTATTTATTTATTTTGAGAGAGAAGAGAGAAAGAGCATGAGCAGGGAGGGGGCAGAGGGAGAGGGAGAAGCAGACTGCCTGCTGAGCAGAGAGCCCAATGTGGGACTTGATCCCAGAACCCCAGAATCATGACCTGAGCCAAAGACAGATGCTTAACCAACTGAGCCATTCAGGCACCCCAAGAGTCTGGTTTTGTTTGTTTGTTTGTTTTTTACCAAATGTTTCACAAGTCTTAGTTTTAGATTCATGAAAATGATAAAATCATTTAATCAATTAAAATATATTTTTCATCTCCAGACTGGACCTGCACATCCAGATTATGATAATCCTATTTTTGCAGGAAAGCACTTCAAATATACATTGTTTGTGAGAGTGTCTGATTAAGGAACCCCTATACTATCAAGTAAGAGTTATTAATTTGAACTATTAAAATATTTTGAGTCATAAAAAATAATAGGTATTTTTAAAAATTAGTTCTTAGATTGGGGTGCCCGGGTGGCTCAGTCGTTAGCTTTTGGCTCAGGTCATGATCCCAAGGTCCTGGGATCCAGCCCCACTTTGGGGTCCCTGCTCAGCGGGAAGCCTACTTCTCCCTTTCCCACTCTCCCTGCTTGTGTTCCCTCTTTCACTGCCTCTCTCTCTGTCTAATAAATAAATAAAATCTTTAAAAAAATTAGTTCTTAGAAGTTTATCATATTTGTAAATATTTTATGTTACAATAAAATATCTATTATTACTCTTATATTTAGTGCATATTTTTTATTAAAAAAATATAAAGTTCAAATGAAACCTAAAACATGAGTGAGAGAATGATGTGCAAAAGTAATTAGAGCACACTGCAATTATTTAAAGGCTATGTCAAATTTGAATATTTCTGAAATCTTTGTTATTTATAAGATTTCTCAGGGAATTAATTTATTTTACATTGAGGAAAAAAACCTTATATTCAGATTCTCATTAAATTCTATTTCTTTTAAATTTCTTTATTATATGGTAATGGCTGAGATATTTAATCATACTCAACTGGTAGGCAATGTCCATTCTTAGAAACTTTAATCTTTAATTTAGAATAGTAGCATTGTGTATAAACATTATAAAAGGCAAACTGTTATGACAAGTATTCAAAATCAGTTTAAGTGTTTTAATCATAAAGTTATTGCCAAATGCTCTATAATTAAAGAGGTAATAATTTAATTACAGAACTTAACAATACAGATGTATTTGTATAATTTACATATTTGGCATTTAATAGACAATTGAGCCATGACAATGGCTCCACTTATATGTGGATTTTTTACAGTACAGTATTATAAATGTATTTTCTCTTATGACTTTTTAAATAACATTTCCTTTCTCTAGCTTAGTTTATTATAAGAATGCAGTATGTAAAATGTATATAAAATACAAAATATGTGTTAATCTCCTGTTTAAGTTAGGTAAGGCTTCCAGTCAAAAGTAAGTTATTAATTAAATTTTGGGGGTAGTCAAAAGTTATATATGTCTTCTTGATGGCACAGGAGTTGGTGCTCCTATAACCTCCATGTTGTACAAGGGCCAAATGTATATTAGAGGGCAATTAAAAAGTAAAGGGGGGAAGGAGCAAGATGGAGGAGCAGTAAGAGACCTAAATTTCATCTGGTTCCAGGAATTCAGCTAGATAGTTATCAAACCATTCTGAACACCTATAAACTCAACAGGAGATTGAAGAAAAGAATAGCAGCAATTCTATGAACAGAAAAGTAGGATATGCAGAGAAGTGAATCTAAGGTAATACTTGAGAAGATAGACCATGGGTGGATAGACCTCAGCTGGCCACTGTCAAGTGATAGACCAGTGGAGCACAGGGCTGGAACTTTTAAGAAGTCTGTTCTATGGAGGGACGTCACTCTGGTGGCTAAGCAGGGGGTGGAATCCTTCACTGGGACAGAGTGGTCTGAGGATCCTTAGGGTCCCAGAAAGACTGGGGGTGCCTGAGTGGGATAGAGATCCCATGTGTCTGAGTAGGGAAGCTGGCTGCAAAGACAGAGCTGAGGAGTGGGCTCTCAGCTTGGGGTTGCCATAAACCGTGATCTGGGGCACGGCTGGGCCACTGCTCTTCAAGCAGGGACCTCACAAGTGGCAGTTCCAGGAAGACCCCTTTCCTCCACTGGGAGGAGCAGTGTGAGAACATGCTGTAGGAATCTGCTGGGTTTGCAGACTCCAAACAAGGCTGTGTACCAGAGATAGAAACACTCAGTCACAGGCCAGGTAAGCATGGAGTGTGGCTGGAGGTCAGTGAGACAGTAGTGACTGACTGCTTTTCTCTGAGAGCTCACTGAAAGGGGGGACCTGAGCTCGTGACTCCTCTGGGGCTGGAGACTGGGAGGTCACCTTGTTCATTCTCATCCTCCAAAGCTGTACAAAAAGCTTTTAGGGAACGAAAACTAACAGAAGCAAACCTGAGTAGATTACTTAGCCTGGCCCCTGGCAAGGGTGGTGCAATTCCACCTTGGGCAAAGACATTTGCGAATCACCACAACAGGCCCCTCCCACAGAAGATCAGCAAGAACATCCAGCCAAGACCAAATTTACTGATCAATGAGAAGTGCAAAACTCCAGCATAGGAGAATACAATATATAGACTCCATGGCTTTTTTTCCCAAGAATCTTTACTCTTTCAAAGTTAAATTTTTAAAATTTTCTTTATTTTTTCTTTTTATATTTTTTTGAACTTTTCCTCTTTCCTATTTTAAACATCATCTTATCAATGCCTTTTTAAAAATCTTTCTTAATTTTCATTTTTACAGTCATATTCTAACCCTTCATTTTGGTATAAATATGTTTTTCTTTCTTTGAAATTTTGGGATACGATTTCTTCTAACAGACCAAAATATACCCTAAAACTAGTGTATGGCTTTGTTCTCTTGCCTGATCACATTCTCCCCCTACATTATTAAAATTTTTTTTCTTTCTGTTTTCAACCAACTTCTTAGCTTATCAATTCTTTTTAATTTTCATCTTTATAGTCATATTCTATCCCTTAATCATATTACCCTTATTGTGTGTGTGTGTGTGTGTATATATATTTTTTTTCTTTCTTTTTTTAAAATTTTGGGAGGCAGTTTCTTCTAACACACCAAAATACATCCAAAATCATGTGTGTGGCTCTGTTCTATTCACCAGCCTTTTCATATATATATATATATTTTTTTTTTTCTTCTCCCTTTTCCCCCCCAGTTTTGGGTCTCTTCAGATTTGTTTAGTGTGTATTTTTCTGGGGTCATTATTACCCTTTTAGCATTTTATTCATTCATTCATCTGTTCTTCTCTGGATAAAATGACCAAGTGGGGGGGGGGGGAAGATCAAGAGGTGGTACTGACTGCTAAGGACTTAATCAATATGGACATTATTAAGATGTCAGAACGAGAGTTCAGAATGATGATTATAAAGATTTTAGCTAGGCCTGAAAAAGGCATAGAAAACACTAGAGAATCCCTTTCTCAAGAAATAAAAGAACTAAAATCTAACCAAGTTGAAATGAAAAAAGCTAATAATATGAGGTGAAATCAAAAAGGGAAGCTCTTATTGCTAGGATAAATGAGGCAGAAGGCAGAAGAGAGAATTAATGATATAGAAGACCAAATAATGGAGAATAAAGAAGCTGAGAAAAAGAGAGATAAACAACTATTGGATCATGAAGGGAGAATTGAGAGATAAGTGATACCATAAAATGAAACAATATTAGAATAATTGGGATCCCAGAAGAAGAAAGAGAGAAGGGCAGAAGGTATATTGCAGTAAATTACAGCTGAGAACCTCCCTAATTTGGGGAAGGAAACAGGTATCAAAATCCAGGAGGCACAGACAACTCCCCTCAAAATCAATTAAAATAGGTCAACACCCCATCATCTAATAGTAAAACTTATAAGTCTCAGAGACAGAAAGAAAATCCTGAAAGCACCTCAGAATAAGAGGTCTGTAACCTATGACAGTAGAAATATTAGATTGGCAGGTCAGAAAGGACTGGCATGGTATATTCAGAGCATTAAACAACAAAAATATGCAGCCAAGCATACTATATCCAGCTAGGCTGTCATTGAAAATAGAAGGAGAAATAAAAGGCTTCCAGGACAAACAAAAATTAAAAGAATTTATGGACACCAAACCAACACGACAGGAAATGAAAAGGGTCCTCTAAGCAAAGAGAGAGCCTAAAAGTAACACAGACCAGAAAGGAACAGAGTAATAGTCACCTTCAGGCAATACAATGGCAGTAAATTCATATCTTTCAGTAGTTACCCTGAATGTAAATGGGCTAAATGCCCCAATCAAAAGACACAGGGTATCAGAATGGATAAAAAAGCAAGACTCATTAATATGCTGTCTGCAAGAAGCTCATTTTTAATCCAAAGACACCTCCAGATTTAATGTGAGGGGGTGGAAAACAATTTACCATGCTAATGGACATAAAAAAAAAAAAAAGCTGGGGTGACAATCCTTATATCAGACAAATTAGATTTTAAGGCAATGACTATAATAAGAGATGAGGAAGGACACTATATCATACTCAAAGGGTCTATCCAACAAGAAGATCTAACAATTTTAAATATCTATGCCCCTAACCTGGGAGCAGCCAATTATATAAATCAATTAATAACAACATAAAAGAAACACATTGACAATAATACACTAATAGTAAGGGACTTTAACAACCCCCTCACTGAAATGGACAGATCATCTAAGCAAAAGATCAACAAGGAAATAAAGGCTTTAAATGACACACTGAACCAGATGGACATCACAGATATATTCAGAACATTCTATCCCAAGCAGCAGAATACACATTCTTCTCTACTGCACATGGAACATTCTTCAGAAGAGATCATATCCTGGGTCACAAATCAGGTCTCAGCCAGTACCAAAGGATTGGGATCATTCCATGCATATTTTCAGACCACAATGCTTTGAAACTAGAGCTCAACCATAAGAGGAAGTTGGAAAGAACTCAAATACATGGAGGCTAAAGAGCATCCTACAGAATTAATGCATGAATGAATGGGTCAAACAGGAAATTAAAGAAGAATTTAAAAAACTCATGGAAACAAATGAAAATGAAGACACAACTGTTCAAAATCTTTGGGACGCAGAACAGAGGGTTTTGAGAGGACCGTATATAGTGATAGAAGCCTTTCTCAAGAAATAAGAAAGGTCTCAAGTACACAACCTAACCCTACACCTAAAGAAACTAAAGAAAGAAGAGCAAAGAAAGCCTAAACATAGCAGCAGAAGAGAAATAATAAAGCTTAGAGCAGGAATAAATGAAATAGAAACCAAACAAACAGTAAAACAGATCAACAAAACTAGGAGCCAGTTCTTTGAAAGAATCAATAAGATTGATAAACCTTTGGCCAGATTTATCAAAAAGAAAAGAGAAAGGACCTAAATTAATAAAATCGTGAATGAAAGAGGAGAGATCACAACCAACACCAAAGAAATACAAACAATTAGAAGAACATATTATGATAAACTATACACCCGCAAATTAGACAAACTGGAAGAAATGGATGCATTTCCTAGAGACATATAAATTACCAAAACTGAACCAGGAAGAAATAGAAAACCCAAACAGACCCATAAACAGTAAGAAAATTAAAGCAGCCATCAAAAATATCCCAACAACAACAACAACAACAACCAAACAAACAAACAAAATATCCCAACAAAGAGCCTCAGGTGAGATGGCTTGCCAGGGGAATTTTACCAAACATTGAAAGAATTAATACCTATTCTCCTGAAACTTTTCAAAAAATAGAAATTGAAGGAAAACCTCCAAACTCACTTTATGAGGCCAGCATTACCCTGATCCCAAACCAGACAAAGATCCCATCAAAAAGGAGAATTACAGGGTGCCTGGGTGGTTTAATGGGTTAAGCCTCTGCCTTTGACTCAGGTCATGATCTCAGGGTCCTGGGACCAAGACCCACATCAGGCTCACTGCTCAGCATGGAGCCTGCCTCCCCCTCTTCCTCTGCCTGTGTCTCTGCCTACTTGTGATCTCTTTCTCTCATCAAAAAAATAAAGAAAATCTTAAAAAAAAAAAGAGTCTGTTTCAAAAAGAAGAATTACAGACCAATATCCCTGATGAACTTGGATGCAAAATTCTCATCAAAATACTAACCAATAGGATCCAATAGTACATTAAAGGATTATTCACCATGACAAAGTGGGATTTATTCCTGAGCTGCAAGGTAGGTTCAACATCTGTAAATCAATCAATGTAATACAATACATTAATAAAAGAAAGAACAAGAATCATATGATACTCTAAATAGATGCATAAAAAGTATTTAACAAAGTGCAGCATCCTTTCTTGATCAAAACTCTTCACAGTGTGGGGATACAAGGTACATACCTCAATATCATAAAAGCTATCTATGAAAAACCCAGAGCAAATATCATTCTCAATGGGGAAAAACTGAGAGCTTTTCCCCTAAGGTCAGGAATACAGCAGGGATGTCCATTATCACCACTGCTATTCAACATAGTACTGGAAGTCTTAGCCTCAGCAATCAGACAACAAAAAGAAATAAAAATACCCAAATTGCCAAAGAAGAAATCAAACTTTCATTCTTTGCAGATGATACAATATTTTTAATGTGGAAAACCCAAAAGACTCCACTTCAAGACTGCAAGAATTCATACAGGAATTCAGTAAAGTGTCAGGATATAAAATCAATGCACAGAAATCAGTTGCATTTCTATACACCAACAACAAGATTAAAGAAAGAGAAATTAAGGAGTCAATCTGTTTATAATTGCACCCAAAACCGTAAGATACTTAGAAAGAAATCTAACCAAAGAGGCAAAGAATCTGTACTCAGAAAACTACAGAATACTCATGAAAAAATTGAGAAAGACACAAAGAAATGGAAAAACATTCCATGCTCACGGATTGGAAGAACAAATATTGTGAAAGTGTCTATGCTACCTAAAGTAATCTACACACTTAATGCAATCCTTATCAAAATACTATCAACTTTTTTCAAAGAAATGGAACAAATAATCCTAAAAAGTTTATATAGAACCAGAAAAGACCCTGAATAGCCAGAGGAATGTTGAAAAAGAAAACAAAAACTGGCAGCTTCACAATTTCAGACTTCAAGCTGTATCACAAAACTGTAATCATCAAGACAGTATGGTACAGGCACAAAAACAGACACATAGATCAATGGAACAGAATAATGAGGCCAGAAATGGACCCTCAATTCTATGGTAAACTAATCTTTGACCAAGCAAGAAAGAATGTCCAATGGAAAAAAGACGGTCTCTTCAACAAATGGTGTTGGGAAAACTGGACAGCCACATGCAGAAGAATCGAACTGGACCATTTCTTTCACCACACAAAAATAGACTCAAAATGGATGGTAGACCTCAATGTGAGACAAGTATCCTTCAAAATCCTTGAGGAGAACACAGGCAGCAACCTCTTCACCCTCAGCCGCAGCAGCTTCTTCCTAGAAACATCGCCAAAGGCAAGGGAAGCAGGGCAAAAATGAACTATTGGGATGTCATCAAGATAAAAAGATACTGCACAGCAAAGGAAATAGTCAACGAAACCAAAAAACAACTGACAGAATGGGAGAAGATATTTGCAAATGATATATCAGATAAAGGGCTAGTATCCCAAGTCTATAAAGAACTTATCAAACTCAACATGCCAAGAACAAATAATCAAATCAAGAAATGGGCAGAAGATATGAATAGACATTTCTGCAACGAAGACATCCAAATGGACAGTAGACACGTGAAAAAGTGCTCAAGATCACTTGGCATCAGGGAAATCCAAATCAAAACCACGGTGAGATACCACCTCACACCACTCAGAATGGCTAAAATTAACAAGCCAGGAAATGACAGGTGTTGGTGAGGATGTGGAGAAAGGGGAACCCTCCTACACTGTTTGTGGGAATGCAAGCTGGTGTAACCACTCTGGGAAATGGTATGGAGGTTCCTCAGGAAGTTGAATATAGAGCTACCCTATGACCCAGCAATTGTACTACTGGGTATTTATCTTAAATATTTATCCTAAAGATACAAATGTAGTGATGCATAGGGGCACATGCACCCCCATGTTTATAGCAGCAATGTCCTCAATAGTCAAACCATGGAAAGAACCCAGATGCCCATTGACAGAGGAATGGATAAAGAAGATGTGGTACTTATATACAATGGAATATTCTGCAGCCATTAAAAAAAAAAAAGAAAGAAAAAAGAAAAAAGAAATCTTACCATTTGCAATGACGTGGATGGAACTAGAGGCTATGCTAAGTGAAATAAGTCAATCAGAGAGAAATAATTATTATATAATCTCACTGAAATGAGGAATTTGAGAAACAAGACAGGGCATCATAGCAGAGGGGAGGAAAAAATGAAACAAGACGAAACCAGAAAGGGAGACAAACCATAAGAGATTCTTAATCTCAGGAAATAAACTGAGGGCTGCTCAGTTTGAGGAGGGGAGGGTGTTGGGAGGGATGGAATGACTGGGTGATGGACATTGCGGAGGGTATGTGTTATGGTGAGTGCTGTGAATTGTGTGAGACTGAAGAGTCACAGACCTGGACCCCTGAAACAAATACTACATTATATGTTAATAAAAAAAAGAAAAAAGAAAAGGGAAAATAAAAATACAGAAAACCTGTAATCACCTTAACTGTATTTTTATGTACTTTTTTCTTCACAGCAATTAGTACAGTCATCATTAGGGTGAGTGGCATAAATGAACTGAATCCAATTAGAACTACATTGACATTTATCTTCAATATATTCAAAAAGAGTCCAGCTAATACCCTGGTTTGGAAAATTACATTAACCGATGCAGACTGGCCATTTAATAATATAAAATACATCATTGTTGGAGGAAATTGGGGACCACCTCCCAAATTTTACATTGAACCAAACACAGATATTATGAAAATACTGGTATCAATTAATAATACAAATTAAGAGTTCCTACACTCATTTGAAATCTATTTTATGAGTAACTGGATATAAGAACATCTAAAAATATAACTTCCCCTTAAACTATGTGATGTTCACCTTGGTTTGTAAGCTGTATCCATGCATTAGTAATTACTGCAGGAAAATCACCAAAGATTTGATCTTTATTATATAGATCTTCAGAAAGTTTAAGCATATGTATGTTCCTTATATCTAAGAATGTGAAAGAAGTGGTTAAATGGTGTGTGGATGGGATGCCTGGGTGGCTCAGGATGGAGGCCCACACTGGGGTCCCTGCTCAGTGGGGGCCTATTTATCTCTCTCTCTCTTTCCCTCTGTGTGTGTGCTCTCTCTCTCTCTAGCTCTCACTCTGTCTTAAATAAATAGACAGATAGATAAATAAATAAATAAATAAATAAATAAAATGATGTGTAAATTAACATCTGCCATGATTTTGCTGATGAATTATACTCTGGAAGTATGAATATATAACCAAATTTTATTTGTAATAGTTCATTTCCATTTGTTATTTTATGACTATTTTATTTGTATGGTTTATGATTTAGCATAAATTAAAGATATTTATTATCCCAGGGATAACAGTTCTCCATTCATTTTAGTGTCAGGAATGGTAAAGCTATTGGATTCACTGGTTAGGGAAATTGAATCTCAGTACAAGATAACAGAGAAAATAACAGTCTTGGGCCTCTATCCCCTTAGACAGAGAAGTGGTACTGCTCAGGTAACTGTCAATGCTCTGGTAAGAATGAGTTACTGCTTATAATGCAGTTATCCCTTAAGAAGTTTATTCTTGGGAAATAAAAAGAGAAATTGTGAGTGGATACAATTTGGTGTCTTCAGCATGGATTTAAGTTCATAGAGTAATATCTTGGGTTAAAAAAGTGGTAAAAATACCATTTTATATATGATATATTTCAAATATATATCATATATATGATAATTATATATTATATATCAAATATATATATTATCATATATATTTCCATATGTTATATAGATTTAATTTTTCCAATTTTCTTCTTATAATTAGTTTCTAGGTTCATAACACTGCAGTGGAAAAAGATGCTTAATATGATTTCAGTCATCTTAAATTTATGGGGGCTTGTTTTTTTGCCTAATATATGATCTGCCCTGGAGAGTGTTCTATGTGCACTTGAGAAGAATGCATATTCTGGTACTTTTTTATATACTGTTCTATATATATATATGTGTATATATATAGTTTAGTCTAATGTGTAATTTTAGGCCAGTTTCTTTATTGAATTTTTCTGTCTGGATGATGTAAGCATTGAGGTAAGTGGAATATTAAAGTTCTCTACTACTATTGTATTTCTATTTCTCTCTTTAGGTCTTTATATAGTTAGATATTCTTATAATTATATAATGCCCTTATTATTATATAATGCCCTTATTATTGTATAATACCCTCTATTGGCTTTTATCGTAGTTTTTATTTTAAAGTATTTTTTCTTTGATATAAGTATAGCTACCCCAGCATTCTTTTGGTTTCTATTTGCTGAAATATCTTTTTCTATTCCTTTACCTTCAGTCGGTCTGTGCCCTAAATCTGAAATAAGTCTCTTCCAGGCAGCATATAGATGGGCCTTGATTTTTCACCCATTCAGCCACTCCATGTCTTTTAATTAGAGACTTTAGTCCATTTATATTTGAAGTAATAATTGGTATGTATGCACTCATTGACATTCTGTTAATTGTTTTCTGGCTAGTCTGTAGTTGCTCTCTCTGTTGTTTTCTTCTTCTCTTGTTCTCTTCTCTTATGGTTTGATAACTTGCTTTGTTATGTTTAGATTCATTTTTTATTATTTTTTGTGTATAAGTTTTTGCCTTGTTGTGACCATAAGGTTCACCTGTAACAGCCTATATAAATAACAGTCAATTTTGAGTTGATGGCATTTTAAGTTTGAACACATTTTTTTTTAAAGATTTTATTTATTTATTTGAGAGAGAATGAGTGAGAGAGAGCATGAGAGAGGAGAAGGTCAGAGGGAGAAGCAGACTCCCCAAGGAGCTAGGAGCCCGATGTGGGACTCGATCCGGGAAGTCCGGCATCATGATCTGAGCCGAAAGCAGTCACTCAACCAACTGAGCCACCCAGGCGCCCTAAGTTTGAAGACATTTTAAGACTCTATATTTTTATTCCCCTGACATTTTAAGATTTTGATGTCATATTTAACACCTTTTTATTTTTGTGTATCCTTTAAATGATTTTTATGGTTATAATTATTTTCATTGTTCTTCTGTTTTGATATTCATACTAGCTTTATAAGTGAGGGATTTATTTATAAGAGATTTATTAATCCCTTACTTTTGCTATATATTTGCTGTCACTGAGATTGATACTTTCATGTTTTCTTCTTACTAATTAAATTAATAGTTGGTCTGGCTAGCCCGATGGAGGAAGCGGGCAGAAGCTGGTGGCGCTCATGAGGATTTATTCAGCAACCCGCCAGTCTCCAGTGGGGTTTGTTTTCTAAAGGGCAAGACAGAAAAGGTGTTTTCTGTCCCTCTTTGGTGAATGGAATGGGCATCTGAAAATCTATGATGTGGGGCTAGATGGCTAGATGGCTAGATGATTGGGCCAAGATAATCAGAAGGGGGAGCAAGCCACCAGAATTGACCCATTGGAAAGTAATACCCCAATACAAGAGTGCCCTGTGATTGGGGACCAGCATTGTCTTGGAGTCTGGTTAAAAGCACTCAAAAAGAGCAAAAGACCTTAAGGGGCAACTGGTGGAATCAGGTGGTCACAGATACGGGCCTAAGCCCATGGACCCAGGACAGCCACCACCGATGACCACCTGTGCCAGAGAGAGTGTGGCTATGCCCTTAGGGTTGCAAGGCTTGCATCATGGACACTCCTGCCTCGCATGAGGGAGTCTGATGACGGCGCCAGCCTGTGCTCCCTAGAACTTTTGCACACTGCTCGACTGGGAACTGACCCACTACCCCCCCACTCCCCACAGGCCCTGAAAAAGCTCTGACCTAGAGCTAACTAGTGGTCTCTAGGATCCACCGAGGGTCTGGATTCAATCACCTGAGCTGTCAACCTGAGGTCTGCAGTCCTGGCAAAGGCAGCCACCAGAAGCGGGATCCCTGGGCCAATATTGCTCATAGTTTTGGCATGGGGTGCAGGGTCAAGAGGGCGCTTAAGGCAACCCCTAACACGGTGGCTGGGGACATGCTCTGCCTGTGGGAGGATACACGGCTCAATGGAGTTTGCAGAGAGGGAGTGTGTGTGTTCTGGGCCACAGAGAGGAGAGCGGACTGAGGCTTCTCTCTGAGACAGAGGTCGGGGTGCAGTTTGCTTCCCTCTAAGCCTCTGAAAAGCTGCAAAAAGCCGCCAAAGGAAACAAACAAATGAACAAAAAACCTCCAGAGAACAAAAGCCTGAAAAACTGGTTTCCACAGAGCCCAGCCCCTTGATAAGGGGCAGGAGGACTCAACCCAAGCAAGACTGACTGAAAAACAATGCAGCAGGCCCCTCCCCCAGAAAGCCAACCAAAAGAATGAGAGGACAACCACCACAGGATCCCCATAAAACTGTAAAACCCTAATACCAGGGGAAAACAATATGTTAAGTTCCTGGTATTGCCCTAAAACCTGTATATTTCATAGATACAACTTTTATTTTTAATTCATTCTCACTAGTCTTGTTCTGTTTAATTTTTTTTAACCTACTTAACATTACAACTAGAGATTTAATACAACATATTCCATAATAACCTTTTAACTTGAACTTTTTCTATACATATACCTGGGTTTTTCTTTTT
Organism: Lontra canadensis; assembly: GCF_010015895.1. Lineage (NCBI taxonomy): Eukaryota > Metazoa > Chordata > Mammalia > Carnivora > Mustelidae > Lontra > Lontra canadensis. The sequence goes on from NW_022631042.1 coordinate 4,780,056, forward strand.
CTTTTCTATATTTTTAATATACATATAGATCTAAGCTTCAAGGTAATCTTCTTTCCCTAATCAATACTACCCCTATATATAAACCAGTTTTAATCTCCCTTTATCTCTGGAAAGTTGAGTCTTTTAACAAAGTTATTAAGATACACCCAGGAAGAATCAAAATAACATTTCTTGCCCACATTGAGGATTTATAACCAACCTCCCATCTTTTTCTTCTGTGTATTTCTTTTTGTTCTGGTATTATATAAATCCTATACTTGGGGTTCATTCTGGTTGGGTTCTTTCTTCTTCTTGTCATTTACATTTGTTGGTCTTTTTGTTTGTCCGTTTATGTTTGTATACCTTATAAATCTTACCATTGGGGCCCATTCTGGCTGAGTCTTCTCTCTCCCCCCCCCTCCCCATCTCACTCTTTCTCTCTCTCTCTTTTTTTCTTTTTTCTTTCTTTTTGCTGGTGACTTCTGATTGCTCAGAAGTGTTCCAGGGTGCACCTTGCCTGGATCACAGTTGATATATTCAGCTACACATCCCTTCAACTACCTCTCACCAAAATGATTAGGAGGAGGAATGCCCAACAGAGGAAAAATTCGGAGACTGTGCCCTTTCCATCAGAGCTATGGATAGGGACATAAACAGTATGTCAGAAAGGGAATTCAGGGTAACAATTATCCAGGCAATGGCTAGGATGGAGAAAACCATTAATGACAACATGGCATCAATTAGGGCAGAAGTGAAAGCTGCCCAGGAAAAAGTTAAAAATGTTATCGATGAGACCCAATCTAATCTAAATTCTCTAACAGCTAGGGTAACCAAGGCAGAAGATAGAATTAGTGATCTAGAGGACAAACTGATAGAGAAAAAGGATCAGAGGAGGCCTGGAACAAATAGCTTAGAAGCCATGAAAACAGAATTAGGGAAATAAATGATGCCATGAAACGTTCCAATGTCAGAATTATTGAGATCCCTGAGGGGATGGAGAAGGAAGGAAGACTAGAAGATATAGTTGAACAAATTTTCCATGAAAAATTTCCCAATCTGGGGAATGGAACCAGCGTTCGTGTCCTAGAAACAGAAAGATCACCCTCTAAGATCATAGAATCTAGAAAGACCTCAAGACACCTGATTGTGAAACTGATGAATCATAATTTCAGACAGGAGCTCTTGAGAGCAGCTAGGGGGAAGAGATTCTTTATACACAGAGAAAGGTCCATCAGAATAACATCAGACCTGTCCATAGAAATCTGGCAAGCCAGAAAGGGTTGGCAAGACATATTTAGGGCACTAAATGAGAAGAACATGCAGCCAAGAATACTTTATCCAGCAACAGTGACATTCAAAATGGATGGAGCAATAAAGAGCTTCCAAGACCAGCAAGGTTTAAAAGAGTATGTTACCACCAAGCTGGCACTATAAGAAATACTAAGGGGGTATTCCATAAAAGAAGAAAGAACCCAAGAGTGTCATAGAACAGAAATTTACAGAGACAATCTATAGAAACAAGGACTTCACAGGCACCATGATGTCAATAAAAACATTTCTTTCAATAATCACTCTCAGTGTGAACAGCCTAAAGGTTCCCATAAAATGGCACAGGGTTGCAGATTGGATAAAACAACAGAACCTGTCCATATGTTGTCTACAAGAGACCCATATGAACCTAAGGATACATCCAGACTGAAAGTGAAGGGATGGAGAAGCATCTTTCATGCCAATGGGCCTCAAAAGAAAGCTGGAGTAGCAATTCTAATATCAGATAAATTAGATTTTAAACTAAAGACTGTAGTCCGAGATAAAGAAGGACACTACATCATTCTTAAAGGGTCTATCCACCAATAAGATCTAACAATTGTAAATATTTATGCCAATATGGGAGCAGACAAATACATAAGACAGTTGTTAATCAAGATAAAGAGTCATATTAATATGAATACATTAATAGTAGGGAATCTTAACATGCCACTCTCAATAATAGACAGATCATCCAAGCAGAAAATCAATAAAGAAACAAGAGCACTGAATGACACATTGGACCAGATGGGCCTCATAGATATATACAGAACATTCCACCCTAAAACAACAGAATACTCATTCTTCTCAAGTGCACATGGAACGTTCTCCAGAGTAGATCATATACTGGGTCACAAATCAGGGGTCAACTGATACCAAAAGATTGAGATTATTCCCAGCATATTCTCAGACCATAATGCTTTGGAACTGGAACTCAACCATAAGAAAAAGTTTGAAAGGAATTCAAACACTTGGAAGCTAAAGGCCACCTTGCTTAAGAATGTTCGGATCAACCAGGAAATCAGAGAAGAACTTAAACAATTCATGGAAACCAATGAGAATGAAGACACTTCGGTCCAAAACCTATGGGATACAACAAAGGTGGTCCTAAGGGGAAAATATATAGCCATCTAAGCCTCCCTCAAAAAAGTTGAAAAATCCAGAATACACCAGCTGTCTTATACACCATAAAGAACTAGAGAATCAACAACAAATTAAGCCAACCCCACATACAAGAAGGGAAATAATTAAGATTAGAGCAGAAATCAATGAGATAGAAACTAAAGATACAATAGAACACATCAATGAAACTAGAAGCTGGTCTAGAATCAATAAGATCGATAAACCATTGGCCAAACTAATCCAAAAGAAAAGAAAAAGGACCCAAATTAATAAAATTATGAATGAAAAGGAAGGATCACCACCAACACCAAGGACATAGAAACAATCATCACAAATTATTATCAACAGTTATATGCCAATAAGTTAAGCAACCTAGACGAAATGGATGCATTCCTGGAAACCTATAAAATTCCAAAACTGAATCAGGAAGAAATTGACAACCTGAATAGACCAAAATCTAGTAATGAGATTGAAGCAGTGATCAAAACCTCCAAAAAACAAGAGCCCAGGACCTGATGGATTCCCTGGAGCATTCTACTAAACATTCAAAGAAGAAATAATACTTATTTTTCTGAAGCTGTTTCAAAAAATACAAACAGAAGGAAAACTTCAAGACTCTTTTTATGAAGCCAGCTCTCAACAAGATCCTAGCTAATAGGATCCAACAGTACATTAAAAGGATTATCCACCATGACCAGGTGGACTTTATCCATGGAATGCAAAGGTGGTTTAAGCAAATCAATCAATGTGATAGAACAAATCAATAAGAGAAGAGAGAAGAACCACATGGTCCTCACAATTGATGCAGAAAAAGCATTTGACAAGATATAGCATCTGTTCCTGATTAAAACGATTCAAAATATAGGGATAGAGGGAACATTCCTCAACTTCATAAAATCTATGTATAAAAAAACCACAGCGAAGATCATCTTCAATGGGGAAAAGCTGAGATAAGACAACAAGGATGCCCACTCTCACCACTGTTGTTCAACATAGTACTAGAAGTCCTAGCAACAGCAATCAGAAAACAAAGAGAAATAAAGGTATTCAAAGATTTTGTTTATTTATTTGACAGAGAGAGATCACAAGTAGGCAGAGAGGCAGGCAGAGAGAGAGAGAGAGAGAGAAGGAAGCAGGCTCCCTGCTCAGCAGAGAGCCTGATGCAGGGTTTGATCCCTGGATCCTGGGATCACGACCTGAGCAGAAGGCAGAGGCTTAAACCCACTGAGCTACACAGGCGCCTGGAAATAAAAGTTATTCAAATTGGCAAAGAAGAAGTCAAACTCTCTCTCTTTGCAGATGACATGATACTTTATATCGCAAACCCAAGAGACTCCACCCCCAAACTACTAGAACTCATACAGCAATTCAGTAATGTGGCAGGAAACAAAATCAATGTATAGAAATAAGTTGCTTTTTTAAACACTAACAATGAAAATACAGAAAGAGAAATTAGAGAATGGATTCCATTTACTATAGCACCAAGAACCATAAGATACCTGGGAATAAACCTAACCAAATAAACCTAACCAAAGAGGTAAAAGATCTGTACTCGAGGAAATACAGAACACTCATGAAAGAAATTGAAGAAGACATAAAAAGATGGAAGACCTTTTCATGCTCACGGATCAGAAGAATAATGTCTTCTGAAAATGTCTATACTGCCTAGAGCAATCTATACTTTCAATGCCATCCTGATCAAAATTCTACCAGCATTCTTCAAAGAGCTGAAACAAACAATCCTAAATTTTGGGGAACCAGAAGAGACCTGAATTGTATGGAACCAGAAGAGACCCTGAATTGCTAAGGAAATGTTGAAAAAGAAAAACAAAACTGGGGGCATCATGCTGCCTGATTTCAAGCTTTACTACAAAGCTGTGATTACCAAGACAGCATGGTACTGGCACAAAACAGGCACACAGACCAGTGGGACAGAGTAGAGAGCCCAGATATGAACCCTCAACTCTATGGTCAAACAATCTTCCACAAAGGAGGAAAAAATATACAGTTGAAAAAAGACAGTCTCTTCAATAAATGGTGCTGGGAAAATTGGACAGCTACGTGTAGAAGAATGAAATTTGACCATTCTCTTACACCATACACAAAGTTAAACTCAAAGTGGATAAAAGACCTCAACCTGAGGCAGTAATCTATCAAAATCCTAGAGGAGAACATAGGCAGTAACCTCTTCAACATCAGCCACAGTAACTTCTTTCAAGATATGTCTCCAAAGGCAAAGGAAACAAAAGTGAAAATGAACTTTTGGGACTTCATCAAGGTCAAAAGCTTCTGCACAGCCACGGAAACAGTCAACAAAACAAAGAGGCGACCCACGAAGATATTCGCAAATGACACTACAAAGGGCTGATATCCAAGATCTATAAAGAACTCCTCAAACTCAACACACACAAAACAGACAATCATGTTAAAAAATGGGCAGAAGACATGAACAGACACTTCTCCAAAGAAGACACACAAATGACTAACAGACATATGAAAAATGTTCAACATCATTAGCAATCAGGGAGATTCAAACCAAAATCAAATTGAGATATCACCTTACACCAGTTAGAATGGCCAAAATCAACAAGACAGTAACAAGTGCTTGAGAGGATATGGAGAAAGTGGAACCCTCTTACAATGTTGGCGGGAATGCAAGTTGGTGTAGTCACTTTGGAAAACAGTGTGGAGATTCCTTAAGAAATTAAAAATAGAGCTACCCTATGAGCCTGCAATTGCACTACCCCAAAGATAGAGATATAGTGGAAAGAAGGGCCATCTGTACCCCAATGTTCATAGCAGCAATGGCCACAGTCACCAAATTGTGGAAAGAACCAAGATGCCTTTCAACGGATGAATGGATAAAGAAGATATGGTCCATATATACAATGGAGTATTATGCCTCCATCAGAAAGGAAGGATACCCAGCTTTTGTATCAACATGGATGGGACTGGAAAAGATTATGCTGAGTGAAATAAGTCAAGCAGAGAGAGTCAATTATATGGTTTCACTTACTTGTGGAGCATAAGGAATAACACAGAGGACACTGGGAGATGGAGAAGAGAAGTGGGATGGGGAAATTGGAGGGGGAGACAAACCATGAGAGACTGTGGACTCTGAGAAATAAACTGAGGGTTTGGGGGTTGGGTGAGCCTGATGGTGCGTATTATGGAGGGCATGTATTGCATGGAGCACTGGGTGTGGCGCATAAAAAATGAATTTTGGAACACTGAAAAAAGAAATAAAATGAAAAACATGAATTAAAGTAATATTCTTTCCTTTTAATTTAAAGAAGACTCTAACATTTCTCAAAGAATGGTTTAGGGTTGATGAACTCCTTTGGCTTGCTTGTCTAGAAAACACTGTCTCGCCTTCAGTTCTGAATGATGACCTTGCTGATAGACTATTCTTAGTTGAAAGTTTTTTTCCTTTCAACATTTAAAATATATTGTGCCCCTCTCTTCTGGCTTGCTAAATTTCTGCTGAATAACCTGCTGATAGCTTTATGACATTTTTATGTATATGTAAGAATTTGTCTTTCTCTTGCTGCATTTAAGATTCTTTATCTTTACCTTTTGACACAAAATATAGTATATCTTTTGAGGATTTCTTTGGATTCATCTTATTTGGATCTTTCTGGACTTCCTGGACCTGGATGTCTATTTACTTCCCCAGGTTAGAAAAGTTGTTAGCCATAATTTTTTCAAATGTTTTCTGCCCTTTCTCTCTTCTTCTCCTTCTTTCTTTATAATACAAATGTTATTCCAATTGATATTGTCCTATAGGTCCCTTAATGTATCTACTTTTTAAAAATTCTTTTTTCTTCTTGCTGTTATGTTTGTGTGAGCTCTTCTGCCTCATCTTGTAGATCACTGATCCTTTTTCCTGCTTTATCCAGTCTGTGGTTGACCTCTAGTGCATTTTCAGTTCAATTATTGTATTCTTCATTTCTATGACTCCTGTTTGGCACCTTCTTGTATTTTCTATCACTTTTTGAAGTTCTCACTATATTCATCCATCTTCTAAAGTTCTGTGAGCATCTTTGTAGCCATTACTTTGTAGCCATTACTATTTATCAAGTAAATTACTTACCTTCATTTGTTTAAGGCTTTATTTCTGAAGTCTTATCTTATTCTTTCATTTGGAACATATTCCTGTGTTTCCTGATTTTTCTTGACTCTCTGTGTTTGTTTTCATATATTAGGTGAAAAAACTACCTCTCTCAGTCTTGAAGGATTGGACTTCTGCAGGAAATGAGCCTTATCTTTCAACCTTGCCCTGGAATGTGATTGTTGTCAAATCTTGATATTTGTCTAAACAGTCTGATTTATTCTTGCTAAGTGCCCATTGTGCCAAGACCCCATTCAAAAAATGGGGTCTCATTCAACATATAGTTTCAGGTTGATTGGAAGACAGATCCTTAGATAGCAGCTTTTAAAGTATGCAAAATATATTGTCTTATGGGACCACAATCTTAAACCCTCCTGGTCTCCAAACCAGGCAATATGGAGGCGTTCCCTGGGTGACAATTGCAAAAACCAGGGCTTAAGACAGTGTAGAAGTTCCTTTCTGGGAGATACTAATGTAGCAAGGCTGAGGGAGAGCGCAACAATGACATCCCTTGGCCTGCATTACTTGAGAGCTTCTTCATAGCTTCTAGATGTGTGGCAAATCTCAGACTGAAGTTCCAGGATCTGTAGTAAATAGACTTTTTTCCCCCCACAGAAAGAGTGGGGATATATTTCTGTCTGCTGTCTTTATAGTGCCATGGGGTTGGGGGCCTTCCATGACCTGTGTTTTTAATTGATACTGTCCCATGGGTTCCAGGAACATTAGCCTCCCTGGCCATCAGAGCCAGGCAATGATGGAGCATCCCCTGTGTGGACTCACATGCCTGCTGGTTTTCATGGGTCTATGGAAGTACAGAGGACTGGGATGAACCTGCTGGCTTTCACAGGGCTTTGGAAAAGGATAGAGCCAGCGTGTAGTTGCTGGCTCTCATGGGGCCACAGGAAAGTGTGGAGCTAATCTACACTAGTGAGGCTATCAAGGTGGAGGGACTGCAATAATGGCACCTGCCAGTGTCTCTGTCCCAGAAGAAAGTCCCAACAGGTCCCTGACCCTCTAGTAGAAGTTTTAATATCTGCAAATGAATATGCTTTACATATAGTCCAGGAGCTTTTCAAGCTGCTGCTTTTGTGCAGGTACCCAGGGCAAGTGTTTTTGCATGTGAGCCCTTTGAGAGGAGTATTTCAGTTCTGTACAGCCCTTTGGGTCTCCTGGATGTGAGCCACATTGGTTTTCAAAGACAGATGTTTTGGTAGTTCATCTCTATATTCAGGTCCTAGGGTTTGAGATGCCTAATGTAGCACAGGAACTCCTCGCTCTTCAGAGTGAACTTATAGATTTATAAGATCCCTTTAAATTGTGGGTCACTGTGCTAAATGTGGACATTTTGGTGAGACCACATCTCTGCCTCTCCTACCTGTCTTAATGTATCCCTTTTACCATTTATTGTAAAGGAGTTATTCAGCTAGTTTCCATGTCTTTTTGAAAGCAAACTGTTCCACATGAAGCTATAGATTCCCTGCATCTGTGGGACGAGGTGAGTTCAGGATCCGCCTACACCATCTTGGAACACCAGAGAGAAGCTGATATATATATATATATATATATATTAATCTATTTTTCTGCTTATCTGGCTATTCTCTCCTTTTCAAGTTTTCACTTAAGAAATAATTACTATTTTCACTACTAGTGAAGATTCTGAGGATCAGCTACAGAGGAACCAAACATGAAGAATATAGGCAAGAACTTCTAACTTATAAATACTGTTTAAAATACTCTAAGCAAAAATATATTTGACTTGGCTTATTCAAGACTTACATCAATATAGTTCTGTACATTACTTTTCCTGGCAGAACTATACAAAAGGAGATTTTTTCTTTTATAGATAGTGCCAAATTTTCTTTATCTTATAGATTTGTGCTTTATCTTGCTACTTGAGAGCAATAAGAATTCCAACAACGGGTCCCACAAAGCAGGCAATGACTTCTAATAAAAATGATTTAAAACCACAAACATTGTTTAGAGTTTGTGTGTATGCTTATACGATGAACACTTTCATATGTGTTCTTGGTGAACTAACCTTAGTGGTGCCCATGACTCAGTGTTACAAACCCCACCATAGGCTCATTATGTCTGGAAAACACAATAAACCAGGCCAACATTTTTTGTGGAGAGAAATTTAATAAAGTGATTTGAATGGTTTCAACCATGACTCAGAAGATGTCATAAGTTAATGAACCTGCTGCCTTTATGCAAGTTTTCAATACATACCCCAAGTGCACTCTAAATTGCATTATAAGATTACATTCAGAAGATGTCCTTTTCATTTGCACTTCTATAAATGATCGTTTCTACTTTCATTTTGTTTGTGAATTCCTATACTCAGGGAGGACAGAACAAAATATCTTTGCTATCCAGCCTTACACATATTCACCTTTCTTTCTCTTATGGGCTAGAAAGACTTACTGAGGAATAGATACTTGCTTCCTTGGGACTAGAAAAGGACTATGCATTCACCACCACTGGACAAGTGGGCTTAACTTTTGTATTGATACTAAATTAAAATACTTCTCCTCTAAAGATACTTCCAACTAAGCTTTGGATGGAAGGTATCAATATATGTTATTTAGGAAAATAATTCAAAGCCAAAATGCCCTAGGAAAATATAATACTTTTTTATACTATAACTTCTTTCAAGAAAGACTAAAGCTGATATAAAAGATAAACACAAGATAGCAATTCTACTTAAATTAGATGAATGAATACATTTAAAAAGTAAGAATGAGTAAACAAGAAAAAAGTCGTATGTTGTACAAAATGTGGGTGATTTGTGTCCCACCAAAATTTATGTTAAAATCTTAATCCTCTGTGTGATATTATTTGGAAATGGAACTTTCTGGAGGTGATTAGAGTTAGATGAGGTCATGAGGGTGAGGCCCTGGTTGGATGGAATTAGTTTATTTATAAGTGATACCTGAGAACTTGTTCTTTCTTAACCATATAAAGGCACAACAAAGAAGCAGCCATCTGCAAGCCAGAAGTGAGGCCTCACCAGAAATCAAAACTTGCTGAACTTTAAGTCTGGACTTTTCAGCCTCCAAAACTTTGAGAAAATAAATTTCTATTTTTTAAGTAACCCAGTATCTTGTTATGGCAGCCCAATTTGACTAACACAAATAACAATTTAACTTAATAAACACAAAAATGTTATAAACTATATTTAAAAATGTGTGTTGGGGCACCTGGGTGGCTCAGTGGTTTAAAGCCTCTGCCTTCGGCTGAGGTCATGATCCCAGGGTCCTGGGATCGAGCCCCGCATCGGGCTCTCTGCTCAGCAGGGAGCCTGCTTCCTCCTCTCTCTCTGCCTACTTGTGATCTCTATCTGCCAAATAAATAAATAAAATCTTTTTAAAAAAAAAAGTGCGTTTCTGGGCCACCTGGGTGGCCCAGTTTGTTGAGCGTCTGACTCCAGATTTCATCTCATGTCATGATCTCAGGGTCGTAAGATCAAGCCCTGCGTGGGGCTGGGCACTCAGTGGGAAGTCTACTTGTGACTCTCTCTCTCCCTCTGCCCCTCCCCCACACTCTCCCTCTTTAAAACAAAATATATTTTTTATATAAATATGTATATATTTATATTATATATATATACACACACACATACACATACACACACATATATGTGTGTGTTGTAATCAGAAAGATAAAAAATCTCAATATTAATTCCAAGGTAATATAAAAACATAACAACTTTAATAGTAAGTGAAGGAATAAAAATGAAAACAACCTGATTTATTTTTGTGTATTGAATTAGAAAAAAATATGATATTTAGTGTTGATAATGGTATAAGGAATAGACAAATTCATTCTTCTGGAAATTTAAATTAAATTGGCACAATTTTTCTGAAGGGTTTTTGGCATTCTATACAAATTAATCTTCACATTTTATGTGTGAGGAAGCTGATATTTATAGGAGTTAATTAAACAACCTAGCATGATTACCAAAAGCATAGCCAACCCTTTGTCCCATGCCTTCAATCCCTATAAAATTCAAGAATTTTTTCAAAAGCATAAACACAAAGACTATACTCCTAGTTCCTGTGATGGAAAATTATCTCAATTCATAGGAAACATACTATTTTCTAAATTGTATTTTCATTTGAAAATATCCCATGATGTATTTCCATGTCCTTAAATATTCTTCTTGGCATATATCTCTGTCTTTTAAATATCTTAATCAAAATGATTATAGTGTAAGATGACTCTTTGTTTCTAAAACAGCAATAGAATAAAAAAAAATGAAAAACACCCCCAGAACAGTACCTAAAAAGCACGTACATAATATCTTGCTATATCCTCCAAGATCAAATAATTTTGAAATGTATGTCAAAATGGTTTAGTAAAATTAATTTATAGACATCATTAGCTATTATCAAATTAAAGTTTTTTGTCTGTTGATTAGTTGACCTACAGTCCTTCTTTCTTGAATAATCATCTTCTTGGGTCAAATGTTTCAAGAAAACTCTTAGGTCATGATAACAGACTTCATCATGATGGTAAACTGGTCTGTTAGCAAATATATATTCCATAGGAGCAGGAGTTGGGGCACATGCCTTCATTTTTACAAAACTGGGCACAAACATTCAAGGAACATTTCTAAAGAAGTTAAGAACACATCCCATTTTCATCTTACAGGGAAATATTATCTATTTCATAAAAATATGATTACTAACCACCTTGACACCCAAGAAAGTTAGAAAATCTCTCTTAGCTGCTGGTCATTATCTAATGATATTTACTCATTGACTGATATCCAGGCATACAATATGTGATTTCAAGCTTTTGATTTTCTCTCATTTTAGTGTGTCTTTACTCTCTTCTTCTTCTTTTTTTTTTTTAAGATTCATACATATTTTTTTAAACATTTAATTTAATTTTTTTTTTTTAGTGATCCATAGTTCATTGTTTAGGAACCACACCCAGTGCTCCAACCAATACGTGCCCTTCTTAATACCCACCACTGGGCTCACCCAATCCCCCACCCTCCCTCCCCTTCAAAACCTTCAGTTTGTTTCCCAGAGTCTTTATTCTCTTCTGCATCTATTACTGTTCAATTTATATTTCAAGGTTGATTGTATTCTTCATACATGAAGCCTTATTTTTTAAATAAAACATGAGTTTTGAGTGAAACTGTATGGCAAAGCCTGTGCTCATCCCATGATCTAATTTTTTTCATACCATGAACTAATTTTTCTAATTTTTTTCATACCATGAACTAATTTTTTCTGTTCTCCAGATGCTTATAGCATGGTACAGTTATTCTTATCCAGGTTGCATATTATTCACTAAGGTAACATGCAGCCCAGAGAGGCTCCTTCTGGGATTATGAAACTTACTTTATGAAATTATGAAATTTATTCAGAATATAAATTATATAAAACACAAATTAAGCCACAAAAACCCCAAATTAATGCTACCTCCTGTTCTGCTCAACTGAGGAGTTCCCAAGTCAGCAGAATTACAATTACACAATTTACAATTTATTTTCATTTTCTCCTTAGAAGGTAAAGTGAATATCCTAAAAAATCTCCTGACACAAAACACCTTAAAATGTATGATAAAATATAACAAATAAGTCTTTAAAATAGAAAATTGATATCTAAAGAAATTAAGGGAAATTTCCAGGGCCAAAAAATAGAGAGATCACTCAAAACTACCAGTTGTCCTGGGGCCATTTTTTTTTTTCCTGTGAAGAAGATGTTTGGATTTCACAGTGACTTGGAAGCAGGAAAAACAAAATTGGGGAGCAAGAAAGGCACAAAGTTGAATCCTCTTATAAGAAGGGGGCCTTCACAGAACAAAAGAAAGGACAAAAAACATATGATCCTCTCAACTGATGCAGAAAAAGCATTTGACAAAATACAGCATCCTTTCCTAATTGAAACTCTCCACAGTGTCAGGATAGAGGAAATATGCTCCAATATCATAAAAACCATATACAAACTCAAAATGGATGAAAGACCTATATGTGAGACAGGAATCCATCAAAATCCTAGAGGAGAACCCAGACAATAACCTCTTAACCTCAGCTGCAGAAACTTCTTGCTAGACATGCCTCCAAAGGCAAGGGAAACAAAAGCAAAAATGAATGATTGGGACTTCATCAAGACAAAAAGCTTTTGCACAGCAAAGGGAACAGTCAATAAAACGAAAAGACAACTGACAGAATGGGAGAAAATATTTGCAAATGACATATTGGATAAAGGGCTAGTATTCAAAATCTATAAAGAACTTATCAAAGTCAACACCCAAAAACCAAAGAATCCAGTAAAGAAATGGGCAGAAGACATGAACACACATTTTTTCAGGGGTACCTCAGTCAATTAAGCATCCAGCTTCAGCTCAGGTCATGATCTCAAGGTCCTGGAATTGAGCCCTGTGTCGGGCTCTGTGCTCAGGGATGAGTCTCCTTCTCCTTCTGCCTCTCTTCCCACCACTTGTGCTTTCTCTCTCTCTCTTTCTCTCTGTCTGAAATAAATAAAATCTTAAAAACAAAAGATATTTCTCCAAAGAAGACATACAAATGGCCAGCAGCCACATGGAGAAAATGCTCAACATCACTTGGCATCAGGGTAATACATGTCAAAACCACAATGAGATACCAGCTCACACCAATGAGAATAGCTAAAATTAAGAAGTCAGGAAAAAACAAATGTTGGTGAGGATGTGGAGAAAGGGGACCCTCTTACACTGTCAGTGGGAATGAAAGCTGGTATAGCTATTCTGGAAAACAGTATGGAGGTTCCTCCAGAAACTAAAAATAGAGCTACCCTAAGACCCAGGAATTGCACTACTAGGTATTTACCCCAAAGATACAAATGTAGTGACCTGAAGGGGCACTTGCACCCCAATATTTATAGCAGCAATACCAATAATAGCCAAACTGAAAAAGCCAAGATGTCCATCAATGGTTGAATGGATAATGATGTGATATGTGTATGTGTGTGTGTGTGTGGAGTATCCTATACACATACACACACACACACACACACATCTTCTTTATCTATTATGGATCATATGGAATTCCATCAATATGGAATATTACTCATGTATGTGGAATATTTTATATATATATATAAAATATATAAATATATATATTTATTTGTATATTTATTTTTATTATATATATTTATGTGTGTGTATATATATACATATATATATAATGGAATATTACTCAGCCATCAGAGAGGATGAAATCTTACCATTTACATCAACATGGGTGGAACTGGAGGGTATTATGCTGAGCAAAATAAGACAGAGAAAAACAATTTTATGGTTTCACTCATATGAGCAATATAAGAAACAGAACATAGGATCATAGGGGAAGGGGGAGAGGTAGAGGAGAGGTGATTGGAAGGCTATGGTAACTGAGTGATGGGCATTAATTAAGGAGGGCATGTGATGGGATGAGTACTGGGTGTTATATGCAACCGATGAATTACTGAACTCTATATCTGAAACTAATGATGTATTATATGTTGGTTAATTGAATTTAAATTAAAAATGATAATAATTTAAAAAAAAAGAAGGGAGGCTTCACAATGATAAAAAGAAAGAACACCTACATGTACTGACCCAGGAAGGCAATAAGCAAGCTTATCCATCCACCCTGAGCTTTGAATTAATGAGAACAACAAATCCCCTGAATTTGAAGCAAATATACTGGGTTTGAATTATACACACTATGAGATATTGGGAAACCCAAAACAAGACAGAAAAACTTCAAATGAAGTTTCAATTTCAAATGATAATTTACAAGTTGTATCATGATACCTAAAACACACTTTCAAAAAGAGAAAGAAACCTGTCCTTTTATATAGATATGGCCTGAGTGGCTTCAGTCAGTAGATGTACCTTTTTTCAATTAGAAAGTGAACACAGAAATAGGTCTGTGCCATAAATAAGCAAATGACTAAAAAGAAATATGCTTATATCTAGTTAGAAACACAAGTTTTGCACCTGGAACATTTGAGGTAGATGAGTCAATAATCACTAATAGTGAATAGTGCCTAGATTTGAAGAAAACGAACCTGGAATTTATTTCTCTACTGATGTAAAATAAGTAATAAGAATAAAATGATAAAACCAATTTCCTAGATGATCACACATTGTCTATTACACCATTATATACTTGCTGACAAGAGTTCGCATACAAAATTGAAGGCTGTTTGTCTCCTGCAAAGAGCATGATAAATATCCTCAGAGGATAGTTTCTAAATAATCACTGTCTCTTCAGTGATTCTTTTGAAGAAATTATTCCCAAACACATTCCTTTTGTTTCTAAACCAGAGTACAGTGGCTCTCCCATGACCAGATGCTTAGTTCATTTCTACAATATGTAAAAATACAAGCCATTTTCTTAATCTCTACATTATTAAAAGAGTCAATTACTTACAAATTAATGTTGGTCCTTCCTTAAATATGGCTATAAGAGAAGCCAAACTCTTAGAACTCATTCCTATTCTAAAGAAACTAGTATCCACAAGCACAGTAATGGCCACACTAATACTAGCCAGGTTCAGAAATAAACTGCTTATTTTGATAAGTTAATTTTACTAGCTTCACTTTCTAACAGGACTTAGAAAGCACAGAAATAACCATCTGAAATGACAAGGCACTATCAAAAGTTGCATGTCTCTCTGTGGCTACTTTTCTCTTGAAAAGCTTTTCATGCCAAATAAATGGATACTGGATCTTCCTCTGTGCCTCTATCTATCTATCCATCCATCCATCCATCCATCCATCCATCCATCCATCTTTCAGCTTTACCACTAACTGTCTTTGTGACCTGGGCAATTTATTTAACCTCTCCTGCCTTGTATTCTTATTTTAGAATAATATTAATAATAGTGTCTACCCCAGAAGGTAGTTACAGGTTTTATAAAATGAATATTTGTAAAGCACTGACTTGGTTATAGTAAGTATCATACAAGTGGTTGGTAAATAAATAATCTAAAACCATTTCTACAGCTGGAGAAGAAAATGATGATAATTGTTGTTCTGTTGAATGAACATAAGATTGGATTTTTATCATTTACTCTTCAAAACAAAAGCCAGAAACTTCTGAAATGTAACTGATAAGCACTTCAAAGTGTTCTTTTTTTTTTTTAACAAACTGGAATAAATAAAGCTACAACATAAAAGTCACTAAACTTGCATATTTTTAAAAAAAAGAATAATGTTTTTTGAATTGTTTCTATTATTATGAAACTGAAACTATAATCCAATTACTTTCATATACTAGATATGGCACAGCTTAAAGAATCTTAAAATATAGTATAAAGAACTAATCTACTGCAGATTTTATTTACAAAATGTGTGAGATCACATTTTGGGGAAAAAAAAATAATGCAAGCTGAAGGAAACAAACAAATAAAAACAAAACAAAACATAACAAAAACACTGTATTCATCAGAGTTCTCCAGAGAAATATCTATCTATATCTATCCATGCATCCATCCATCTAGCTAAGAGATTTAATATAAGAAATTGACTCACATGATTATGGAGGCTGGGAAATCTCATGACCCGTGTCTGCAAACTGGATACCTAGGAAAGCTGGGGTGAGTTCCAGTGTTAGTCTGAAAAGTTGATAACCAGGAGCACCAACGATGTAAGTCCAAGTCTGAGGGATGGAGAAAAGCAATGTCATAAATCAGAGAGAGTAAATTCTTGCTTTCCCCACTTTCTATTCTACTCAGGACCTCAATGCATTGGATAATGCCCACCTACACTGCAGAGGGCAATTTGTTTTATTCAGTCTACCTATTCATATGTTAATCTCATCCAAAAATTCCTTCTCAGACACACCAGAAGTGATATTTAACCAAATATCTGGGTTATCCCATAATCCAGTTAAATTATACAACTATAAATTTGATAGGAACTATGAGTAGGAAGAAATATATTACTGCCTAAGTACTTACTGTCATTGAGTATGAGAATTGGGGCTGGAGAAAACCTAAGAGAAACTTGTATCTTTCTCTCATTTTACACAAAAGATGTTTTCTTTATCGAAGTTGAAAAGCAATGTGACTGTCAATGGTTCCCAAAATGTGTAGCTTTGAAGTTTGAGGTCATGACAGATACACTGGTATGTGCTCCCCAGATTTATTTTCTGGATATACAGGACGACTACCCTCTTAGGCTACTTCTGAGTGAGATAGGGGCCATGTAACAGATGTAGGCTGAAGCTTCTTCCCAACTCTGGCAATGAAAACTCCAGGGCAAGCATCCACTTTCCCTTCGCAAGGTGGTTTTCAAGGTCTTTCAAAAATGGAAACATTAAAAAATGGAAGTCACCGCCTGAATGTCAAGAAGATCCACCGAACATGTGTGGTTGGATACAGGCAAGAATTAATTTTGTTTCATGATGTCAAAGTTCAAATTTTAATTGTTACCACTACCTAGTCTAGCCTACTACCTGTAACCGATGCAGAATTTTTCTAGATGACAGCTTGATTTTCCCAAACAGTTGGAATTCTTATTAATTTCTTTCCATGGTTTTAAGAGGAACCAACAGTCTTTTTTAGAACATCAAGGCACTCTTATATGCTCTTATGGTTTATTTAGATTCTGAGAGTACATAAACATTTATACGAGGAACTTTCTTGGAAAAATCATCCATATAAAATTTTATCAGCTAATGTTCTTTACAACTATGTGCTTTTCTAATTGTTTGATAATTTTTCCAGTATCACTGAATGATAAAATAAGAAAAAACTCAGGAAATTTCTTGATAAAATTTAATAGTTACTTATTTTAGCAAACAGTATTTCAACTTCAATAATAATAAAAGATAATAAATAATATGCTTTGAAAATCACAAAAAAATGAGGTGAGATATCTATGCAATGTTAAAATTATGTATATTGGCATTTTTATTCCAATATTAAGTGATTTATGGGATCAACTTCATGAGATGAAGGTTGTCTTTAATTTGTCCTCAACTTTTATTTTTACTGGAATATGACTGTCCTGGGAGTAATGACTCAGTGTTATACAAGATTGTTATATATGATTACAAGAAACCAGTGCATTTCTGGGAAAATGCAATGTTTTGAGCATGAGGGAGATTTGATGATTACTTTAAATAAGAATCATAGAAGACATAAAAATGAACATAAAATGATGTTTCCTGTCTTGACAACTTAAAATTCTTCTGTAAGTAATTCTCTTGGCAATTTGTGGGGGTAGGATAAAATAATTTGTTTCCTACAATATGTTGTTAATCTTAAATGCAAAATTTTAAGTTTAATTTCAATTTAAGCAAAATTGATAACAAGTAGGCATATATAACACATTTTTGAATGAAAACATGTGTACTTGTTTCCTGAATAAAAATCCATTCATTATTATCATTATTATTATTATTTTAGATGCACTAACTTCAAAATTTAGTCTTAATTATTTTAAATTATATTGCAATTTGGCGGGATGAGATATATTCTATATCAACCATTTTCTAATAATCTATATACGTTTCTGCAAATAAGAGAAATATGGCTATCCTATTAGTTTTAAATACTGAATGTAACAGTTCACTGTTTTTAGTTTCCTAGGACTGCCATAGCAAAGTAGCACAAACTGGATGGCTTAAAGCAACAGATATACATTCTCATAATCTGGAGTCTCAGAGTTAAAAATCGAGGTGTCCCCAGAGCCATGTGCTCTCTGAATGCTCTGGATAATCCGTTCTTTGCTCTTCTTTTAGCTTCTGCTGTTGTCAGCAATTCTTGGCCTTTCTTAGTTTGTAGATGCAGCACCAGAATCTCTGCCTTCATTGTCATATAGTGTTCTTCCTACATTCTCTTCCTTTCTTATAAGGACACCATATTAAATTAAGGGTCTACTCTACTCCAACATGACTTCCTCTTAACTTGATTACATCTGAAAGACTATTTCAAAAAAATCTATATATCAGATTCACAGATATAAAGGAATAGAACTTGAGCACATCTTTTTGGGAGGTTCACAATTCAACCCATAATAATCACATATGTTTTCTTGGTCAATTTCTGTTTTGAAAAGGAAGTTTGAAATAGCATTTGGAAGTATGGATTCTGGATTTAGACAAACCAGTTAGAAATCACTGTTTTGCCCTTATAAACTGTAAAGCTTTAAATAGTTAATTAAGTCTGTGGGCCTCAGTGCCTTCATGAGTAACATGCATTGACAGTATTACTCACTTCAAAGGTTTTAGATATGATTACGTGAAAATGCAGTTCCAGCAGAATGCCAGGGACATCATAAATATAAAGTAAATTTTTGTGTTTATGACTATTTTTGCTATTACTACAATTACTTGAGTTTTATTCAACTTTCATTGAATAGTTCTATTCAGAAACTAAAATTCTCTGTAACTCACAGAAGAATATGCACATTTACCTAGTTAATGTGATAAACATACTTTTTGGAGAAAGTCACTTGGAAAATTTGAACAGAGTTCGGTAATATCAATATCAATCACTTTAGTAAGATCAATACCAAATCAAGATGTAATATAGATATCAACAGATAGATATATAAAATACAGAATCAATTATATAAACTATTTTTTAATCCTCTGCTCAAATTGTCAGGGTATTTCAGAGTCTCTTACACATTATTAATCTCTGAGGAGATTATATTATATTATATTATTATATAATAGTTTATGTAATTTCCAAACTCATTGTCCATGAACCAAGTCTTCATGGTATACCTCAGAAAAATTATATTCTTTAGAACACATATTAGGAAATGATGTACACAAATAATAGATAATTGTTATTAAAATAAAAAAAATAAATTTAAGTACAACAATGTGCCATAATTACACATATATTTATGAAAATTCTAATCTCTTACACATACATTTTATTCCTAATAACTTAAAAGGTATATATCTATTATAGTATTCTGGATGATCAATTGAGAGATTAGTTTTAGGGATTTTGCTGCTGAAATTATTTGAACTAAAACCTACAAACAAAATGCTTTGTTTGGAAGACTCAGTATTGTCCAGATGCCAGTTATTCCCAATTTGATCTATGGATTCACTCAAAATCCCAAGAAGTTATTTTATGGATATAACAAAGTGATTTTAAAGTTTATATGGAGAGTCAAAAAACACAGAATAACCAACACAACATTAAAGGAGAATAAAGTTGGAGGATTGACACTACCTAGCTTCAAGACTTACTGTAAAGCTATAGTAAACAAAAAAGTGTGTATTGGTGAAAAAATAGATGAACGAATCAATGGAGCAGAATAGAGAGCTCAGAAATAAACCTATATAAGTACAGCGAAATGATCTTTAATAGCAGAGCAAGGACAATGATATGGAACAAAGTTAGTTCTTTCAAAATATGGTGCTAGAATAACCAGATATCTAATAAAAAAAAAATCTAGACACAGACCTTATACCTTTCATGAAAATTAATTCAAAATAGATCATATATCTAAGTATAAAATGCTAAATTATAAAACTCCAAGTAGATAACATAGGAGAAAACTTAGATGACTTTGGGTATGATGATGATGCAAAAAATATGACCCACAAAAGCAATTTAACTAAGGTGGACTTCATTAAACTTAAAAAAAAAAAAAAGTTCTGCTCTGCAAAAATCTCTACCAAAAAACTATTAGAACTAATTATGAACTCAGGAAAGTTGCAGGATACAAAATCAACATACAGAAATCTGTGACATTTCAATATAGTAATGATGAAGTAGCAGAAAGAGAAATTAAGAAAACAATCCCGTTTATAATTGCACCAAAATAATAAAATACCTAGCAATAAATTTAACCAATGAGGTAAAAGACCTGTTCTCTGAAAACTATAAAACACCAATGAAAAAAATTGAAGATGACAGAAAGAAATGGAAAGCTATTCCCTGCTCATGGATTGGAATAAAAAATAGTTAAAATGTCTCTACTACCCAAAGCAATATTTAATGCAATATCTATTAAAATACTACCAGAATTTTCCACAGAACCAGAAGAAACAATCCTAAAATCTGTATGGACCCACAAAATATCCCAGAAGTCAAAGTAATATTGAAAAGAAAAAACAAAAGTGGAAGGTATCCAATTCCAGACTTCAAGTTATATTACAAAGCTGTAGTAATCAAAACAGTATGATACTGGCAGAAAAATAGACACATAGATTATCTGAACAGAATCCACAATTATATGGCCAACTAATCGTTGACAAAGAAGGCAAGCATATGCTTTGGGAAAAATGCCTTTTCCTCAACAGATGATGTTGGGAAAACTGGACAGTCAAACAGAAAAGAATGAAACCAGACCACTTTCTTATACCATACACAAAAACAAACTCAAAATGGATTAAAGACCCAAATATGAGAACTGAAGTCATAAAAGAATACATTTTAAAAGGAGAATTAAAACAGGAAACTCAATATTGTGGATTATATTGGAGAGCAAACATGTAAAAGAAAATTGAGAGTTTTACATACTGAAAAGAGTGAAAGAAAGTCTTCATTTTTAAAGATATGGATCAAAAATTGCAAAGGCAGGAACTTGGTGGGTAAGCTGGGGTGCACAAATGGGACTATGAGAAAACACTGGTTTCTTCACGGGGCCTGATCTGGTTTCAGGACTTCGTTCTGCTCCTCGAGGCCGGTGCCTTGTTTCTCCTTGCACAAAGCACTCAATTCTCTGGGCTCTTTGTGCCTAAGGTGTGAAACAAGAGTTGATGGAACTAAAAGGTCATTTCCAGCTGGAAAGTCAAATGATATATGGCTTTTTGGAAAAAAAAAAAAAAAAAGTAGGGTAAGAGTGAGAGAGAAAAAGATGATACTTGAAGGATTAACGATGATGGTTTTCTTATATATGACAGAGACCTGATCATGTTGGTAGAGAGAAAGAAAAAGATCCAAGGCAGATCATGGGTAAATTGACTAAATGGGGGAGAATACGTGTAGACTAGGATGAGGGAAGGAATACAAGTTTTAAGTAAGGGTCTAAGGTTTCACATGAGTGAAAAAAATATTTCTCAAGGAATAATAACAGTATTAAGGATGTCTACACAGGTGCTGTCCTAAATGCTTTGCATATAATAAATCTTTTGATTCTCACAAAAATCTAAAATACAGTAAGTTTTTATTCCAATTTTACAATTAAAGAACTCAGGGGTTCCTTGCCCAGGAAGCTATGATAGGGACAAGATTTTGACTCAAAATTCTGACTCCACGGGGCACCTGGGTGGCTCAGTGGGTTAAAGCTTCTGCCTTCTGCTCAGGTCATGATCTTAGGGTCCTGGGATTGAGCCCCACATCAGGCTTTCTGCTCAGCAGGGAGCCTGCTTCCTCCTCTCTCTCTCTCTCTCTCTGCCTGCCTCTCTGCCTACTTGTGATCTCTGTCTGTCAAATAAATAAATAAAATCTTAAAAAAAAAAAAAAAAGAAATTCTGACTCCTAATTGTGTAGGCTGGTAAGCAGAATCCTGTGGTTTGATCACTTACTAAGACTGGTTATTTAGCCAAGCCATTTACTACTCTGCACCTCTGTTTCCTTATTCATCAAACAGACAGAATATTTTCTTTCCCATCTAACTTCCAGAGCTACTCTGAAGCATACTTGAGAAATTATACTTTGTAAAGGGTAAATTATGATAGCTATGTGGTATACTTTTATTAAAAATGGACAAATGGGCATATAAAGTTTTAATTTAAAGGAAAGAAATTAGAGTTTTTATCTTGAATGCCCTTGATTATTCATTAATGTAGACAAGGTCATATACTTGAAATAAAGAGACAAACAGTATTTAAGTTTAAGGGGCAAGGAAAAAATCTGGACAAGTTCATACTAGATAATCCCCAGTAGTACTACTATTTTTATTCTATTTGATAATGGGAAATTTGCCAGAACATAACAAAGGAAATTCCAGATTATGATTTAGCAGATACTCTTATGTTGGCTTCAGTGCCTTTTTGCTTTCTATATAGTCTGTCAACATTCATACCATCTTATATTAGTGCAGTGTGTCAGACATACAATTGCACTCACTATGGAAACCAAGATTTCTCATGAGATTCTGAACATTAGCATGACAGCAACATTGGATACATATACCCACACAAGAGCTTTTCTTTCTGAGTTTTCTCTTTTTCTTCTTTGGCTAAGACTAGAAAATGCAGAAATAGAGCCTAGGGGGTTTAAGTTTTTTTGTTGTTGTTGTTATTTCTTTGTACCTGAACATGCATTTGCTTCTATTTTCAAAGCTGTTGTTGTTTAACCCAAACTACTTTACTTTTCTTTTTGCAATGCCGCAAATCTTAACAGCATGACGAAAGCATGGATAGGAATGTATTACTCTTCCTTTTTTTTTTTTTTTTTGGCTTAAAAAAAATCTTTGTGGAAAAAAAAAAAAAAAGACAAAGGGAAAATTACGTCTGTGCCCACCCACAACTAGAAAACCCTCTCAAGTTAAAATAATCAAAGCCCAGTCTCTGGCTGGAGGCTGTGTGTATATAAACCCCAGAGATAACATAAAAACAGCCTCTGGGCATCCTCTGAGACAGAGGATGTTCAATCAGATTCCAAGAACTCAAGAACATGTGTTTTACAAGAGAGAAAGCCAAAATACAAACTTTCCTGTAAGAACTGCAAATACCATATGGAATATTGATCCCATAAAGAAGAAAAACACAATGAAGGCATGGCTTTTGAATCCCACTATGCTGTGTAAGGGATATAATCCAGCTTTTTATCCTAATTTCTAAAAAAAAATATGATTGAATTAAAAGGGAAGATTTAACTAATAATTCAGGTACCATTTCTCACTGTCTTAGTAAACCTTACACAGACTCCTTCCTTGTCTTGTTATTCTACAAAATAAACCAGTATGACAGAGCAGGCGGTAGGGGGAAAGAGAAACCATTACTTTCATTGGTTTCCTGTATTATTTGGTATTGTGGGTGAGTGCTTATGTTTCAAGTAAAGCTGTAGGATGGTAGCAAATTTATCTTAAGTTCTAGGGAGTTGCTCAATATATAAAGAAAACAGGCCATAGTTTCTGTATTCAGGGATTTATTTATTTACTATATTTGCCCATAAGGCAAAGATGTTAGTGATGAGATTATTTATTACAATTAGCATAAACTCTATCCTTATAGAAAATTATACTTTTTACATGACACTTACTATTATTTCCAAGTGAAACAGAAAAAAAATGGCTTTTATCAAGTCATATCTTTAATAAGGCCTTATGCTTTGTTTGTAGTTTATCATATTTAAAAATTTTACTTCAGCCAATTTAAGCATATTTACATATTGTCTCTTTCATATAATTCTATCATTTCCTAGAGAATTATTTCTGTCTGTGTTTTGAAATTTTTCATTGTGTGCTTATGTTTTGAAGGGAGTTTTTTCCCTTAAAGAAAAGTCGGTTGACTGGCTTATAAAATGATCCCTCCAGAACAGCTTTACCTTTATTTCTGCTTTGCACTCTATGAATTTCATGGGTTTGGGATCAAATTTTGTATCACTCTCATCCTCAAGATTCTCACAGGATGAAAATAGGGTTAATCTGAAGTCCCTAGCAGAACAAACATAGGATTGTTGTCTTTATTTATTCCAAGGAGTTTTTGATTTGCAAAATGAGTTTGCATCTTTTTGCACGGCCTTTCTGTTTCTTCTCCATTAGTGGCATCTATGGATTTCCTTTTCATTCCTGTAAACCCACTTTAGTAAGTGCAAATTCATCATTTTACGCAACTTGTAGTTGAAGATGTTTCTGTCATTTTTCTGGAAATTGAAATCTGAAAGGACTTTTTTCTTTATTTTTATAAAGTTGACCTCACTTTAAAAATAAGCTTTTGTGCACAAACTTGATCCTTGGTTCAAAACTAGTTTCCATTGTTATTCCATGGCCTGCTCTTAAAGTCATTTTTTTTAAAGATTTTATTTATTTTACTTATTATTATTAAATATTAAAAATATTTATTTATTTATTTAACAGAGAGGGAGAAAGAGAGCACAAGCAGGGGGAGGAGGAGAGGGAGAGGGAGAAGCAGGTTCCCCACTGAGCAGAGAGCCCCACACAGGGCCCGATCCCAGGACCCTAGGACCATGACCCATGGATGCTTAACCAACTGAGCCTCCCAGGCAACCCAAGTAATTTTTAATAATAAAATTATTACCTTAAAACTCATCAAACAAAATAATACTCTGAATCTTGATGACACAAGGTAGAATAGTGGGCAAATGATGACATAACAGACAGAATGAATAATTCATAGTGACAACAGCCATATGCAATGGATCTTAGTGATATAATATTAAGTTTTAGTAAGTTCCAAAATTGTAATAAGTTCCAAAATTTTATACCTATATTAAAAAGTTATAAAAAAAACAAAACAAAGCAAGAGAATATTGAGTACGAGTTTCAGGATCAGGGTTATCTCTGGTGATGAAAGCAAGTGTAAGAGTAGACTGTGAGGACCAGAAATACTACATGGTTAGATGTGTTTTATTTTCAGATCCTTTTATTTTCAACTCAAAACAACCTTATGTAAAATTCAGATACGGTCATACTCTGTTCTACCCCCTGATTGTGGAATTTCTATTTTATTTTATTTTTTTTTCCCAACTCAAACTTCATCTATTTTAATGTATTATTTGCCTCCCACTAATAAACCTTTATTTTACTCGTTATAACTGAGCAATAAAATCTTCGACACTGAAGTATCTTCCTTGCCCAATTAATCCAAAGGAAAAAAAGTGAAATGATTAATAAAGAAAAATGTAGGGACTAACACACCCTTTTAATATGTTTTTAAATATTTTTAATGTTTAAAAAGTGTTTAAAGTTTCTAGCTCCTGGTTAGGAAAACATTATCTGAATGAACAGCCTAATGGCAAACCATTGTAGAATGTTTCAGTTGCATAGGGAGCAAAAGGTTAGGGATTCTCTTCACAGCACCCCAGCTTTCTTCATGAGAAGGTCAGAGGTACACTGGTTTGTTTTACTGTGACATCCAGTAGGTGATCGAAGCTGCTTTTCCTTTAGCAAGGGCTTTATTTATCAGAAGGGCATTATGCTTGAACTCTAAATTTGGCTGACAATTTACTGATGAAATTCATAACCTTTGGGTTGCTCTGATATTTTGACATATTCGCTGGGTTCTGGGCCACATCCTGGAAGGCCACCATAATTTCTGGATCCTCCATGGCTGCAAGAACTTCTGGATCACTAAGAATTTCATTGAGCCCAGGCATTCCTGCCATTCCAGGCATTTCCTCCAGGAAAATTACCAGGTATTCCCCCTGGAAAGCCACCTGGGAAAGAGCCATACTGAGCTCCTGATTGCTGTCTGGCTTCTTCCTCCCTCTGGGCTGTCTCATGTTCTTTCTGAGCCTTCTTAACCCTTTCTATTCTTTCTTTGATCTCTCGCTCTTCGTGTTTTCACTCATACTTTCTCCGATGTTCAGCAATTTTCTGGGCCCTCAGTTGAACTTCTTTTAGCATTGCACTAACATCTTCATTGTAATCCAGTTTACAAGCAAAGGCAAGATCATGCGCTGCTTCTTCCCAATGGCCCAGAAGTCTATGTGCTTTCCCCAAGCCACTTAGAAGGCTAAGCTGAATCAAGATTTATTTCAATAGCTCTTTCACAGTCTCGCATGGCAGCATTTGGCTTCTGTGATTTGATGAAGACACTGGCTCTCTTGGCATACAGAATGGCCAAGCGAGGATTTAGTTTGATGGCATCTGTGAACAAATCAATGGCTTTCTGTAGTTCATCATCATTTAAGGCATCAATGGCAGCCACTTTTTTATCATTTGCCTGATCCATCCTTTCCTTGGTTATCTCTACATTTTCACCTCCCATTTCTTGAGGGGCATCAGTATCTGGTTCAATCACACCTTCATTGTCAATTTCTAGATCATTTTCCTCACTATTGATGGTTCATCTGTCTTTATGTTTTCCTCTGCCTTCTTACTATCTGATTTTTCTTCCTTGATACTGTCTTCTGATTTAGTTTTATGAGTGGCAGGTGGTATTTTACCCCCCACGCTCTCCACCCACTCCCACAGGAAATGCATTTCCTCGGTGTGCAGAACGCTCGGATCCTGCTTACACATTTTCATGAAGTCCCGAAACTCGCTCACTTTCCGGGGGATCGTGGTCCAGAGGCAGTGGCAGGCAGCAGGTGGCAGGCACAGCTGAGGTTGCTACCCGATTCCAGGCACGGGTACTAGCTCAGCATGACCATGTGGAAGGTGTGGAATTTCTATTTTAACTTGTATTCCTAAGCAGTTCTGGAATGTCTACAATTTGTAGGATTACAAACAAAAATCTCTACCTCAAAGTCGGAAGATATTCAGGTCTTTTTATAGCTGAAATGGTACAATGATGAGATCAATTCATACCTCTTTCATTTCATTTGAGGCAGATTCACTGGGTTAGGGTAGACATTTCATAGGACTATATGAAAGTCCTATATGGACACAATTTTTGGCCAAAGTTTTCTCACAGAAACTTGTAAACGCAGGATACACTATTTATAGAAATATTATGAAATTAAACCTTTGACAAAGATGAAGAAAAATCTTAATTTGATTTTATGCTGAAAAAATAACAGGACAAATTTGTTATCCACACTTTTTTCCCCCTCAGGAAGAGGAAAAAAAAATAATCATGTTTGGTGAATGTCTGGGAAATTTATGATTGGGCAAAGAGTACCTTGGAATTGATTACAAATAAAGATACTCTAGCTTCTAGAATGTTCTCTCAGCCTTCTTCCTTGTCTGAAAATTTTCAAGAATTGACTAATTATTAGTCACATTTTCAAAAATGGCAGGTTAACTTCCAGTCAAAATGTCACAATCCTCTTTCTTCCTGCCCCTCCCTTCTAAACACGACTATAAACCCTGGAATAATACAAGAAGCAACCAAAGGAGAACTCTCAAAGATTGTAAAAAGAAGACAGACTTGTTTGGAACCCCAGGATTTGAGGGACAAATGGCAATTTATTTTACATTTCCCTATTCAACAGAAGAAAGTGACCCAGATTCATATCTCAGCTCAGGTAGGCTCATTCTGCCACAGGATGGAATGGGTATCTCTCTGACAACTTCGTGGAAGCCCAACACCACTGAGGGTGGATCAGGATCTCTACCATTTGAAATGCCCTCTTGTTAGTCGTATCAGCAAATGTTCACTCATTAGGCCTTTTTCTCTATGTGATCTTTGTTTTTCACTTATCTGTGAATGACCTCACTCCTAGGGAACACTGGAGTGAAAATTAAGTATGTTTTCTTCTAAAGAGATTTACTTTTTCTGCTTGAGGAAGGGCTAACTATCCATTAAAAACCACTATATTCTTCTTCATGTAGCCTCACTTACAATGATCTTAGATTCACCTCTTTTAGCTTCAAGTCTGTTTTGGGATCTCAGTGCTAATATGGTCACTGTCCAGCTTTAGCATTCACTTATAAATTTGAGTTCGAATTTCTCTTTTTTTCCTCTCTCTTTATCATAAAATATTGATTACGTAGAGACCACGAATGCATTAATCATCATATTTTATCTAAAATGAATTTATTTGCTACAGCACAGACTTTCAGGGCAACTGGTTTGATTATGGCACAAAGCAAAATTCTCAAGCAGACTTTTTGACTACTTAAACTCAGTTTATATATGCTGATGATTCTGCAACAACTCACTGGCTGAGGAATTACTTGAGTACATAGTCAAGGGATTAAGAGACACTTTAGGGTAAAAATTATGCACTTTCATTAAGAATTTTTAAGAATTATTCACAACTGTCCCTAACTTTAACTGGGTAAACATCACCATTTTTTCCCTGAATTTCCTTTTGAAATTTTTAAGTTTGTAAAATAAATTGATATTAATTTGAAGAGATATTTCAATGTATGTTCCAGATGATTCTTTTAAATGGCTGCCTAAATAGGGATGCCTGGATGGTTCAGTTGGTTAAGCATTTACGTTCAGCTCAAGTCATGATCTTTTGATCCTGGCATCCAGCCTTGGGCTAGAACCCCATGTCAGACTCCTTGCTCACCTGGGAGCCTGCTTCTCCCTCTCCCTCTGCCTCTCCCCACCACATCCCACTTGTGTTATCTTTCTCTCAAATAAATAAATAAATAAATAAAATCTTAAGAAAAAAATAACTACCTAAATATTTTACCCCATAGACAACTGTATTAAACTTAGTAATAATTCGAAGACAAATTGAAGTGCACACATTTATAAGGACAACAAATCATTCACTTTAGAACTCCACAAAAACTTAATTTATCCTAAATGAGAAGTGTCATATGAATAGCAGTCCTGCCAAGATAGTTACTCTTGATTTAGATTATTAATATGCAACACTCTGGCTTGTATTCATATAATATATTATGCATTAATTACAATAGCATAAGAAAAAAAATAAACCCATAAAGCACTCACAAGATAGTTTATGTTGAAAATTCTATCACTTTATAAAAGAGAAAGTGCACATAAACAAAAAGTGGAACAAAGTCTTACACCTAAAATCTAATTGAGGAAGCAAAAAATCTTGGGAACCCATAGCTGTGTTTTGAATCAAGAGCCCTACTACAATGAATTAGAATTTTCCATCAAATCCTCCACCATATTTTGTAGGATTTATTTAACAGTCCATTGAATCCATGGTCTTATGCATAGCACATATCACAATCCCATCAGTAACTTGCTCAAAATAGAGATTCTTGGAACTCATCACAGACCTACATACACAATCAGAATCCCCAGAGATAAAAACTGGGTATTTTCAATTTTTAAGATCTTCAGTTAATTCCAGAATAAACAATTCTTTTTTAATTGTTTAATTCAATTTTTACTTAATTCTTTAAGTTAATTTCTCAAGGTAGGTGATGTTTAATTAATTCTCAAGTTTAAATTCTGATATAATTTGGATGCTGCATTAGCCAACAACTAAACATATATTGATTTTAATAAAAACCCAAATCACAATTATAAAGAGGATTATAAATTTGATCATTCACAATGGCAAAAAAAGAAAAATCACTATTTTTTTCTGGGTTGTAATTATTTTCTTTACTATATTTCTCCCCTGCTTACTGTAAGAATTTTTTCCTAAATACTACCTATATGCCTTTTGAAAGTTTATAATAGACTCTCATGATTTGGCATATTTATTTTCTGTAGGTAAATATCAAAAGATTTTATTTCACAGCTAGAATGTTAGCTTCCTGGTATTGGGCACTTATGGCATGTATTATGTTTTCACACAGATTTTAGAGCATTTAAAGGTATAAAAATGTGATTTTAATGGACAACATATACAATTGATTATTTTTGCAATTACATACTCACTTAATACAACAATTATATTTAAATTTAAGTTTTTCATTTATGGGAAGCATGCTACATTAAACAAATAACAATGACGAAAAGCACACTATTATTGTCCAGTTCAGGAGCTTGGAAATTAGTTGGTCTGATCTATTGTGCACCACTATACCTCAGCTGGGGTTCTGGGGTCTCCTTCATTTCAAAATCTTGGGTTACAGTCTTCCAAAGATTATAGTTATCATCACCTATAGGTCTAATAAATGTAATATTGCCCTATGCTTGTTTTGAGAAATAAGAGAAGACCCTTATGTTGCCTTTATATAAAAACATCACTTCTGCTAAACTGTTCTATGCCTTTAAAATACAGAATTAGATTTTTAAAGCCTTTTTATTAGCATTTATTAGCATATATATTGCATATATATTATTAAAACAAACATGTATATATTCACTTGAATTATTTTTTAAATGATAAGGCTTTAGTATCTATATGTACATTTTAATGGAGGAGAAGACATGAGTGGTTAGAAGGAGTCTGAGTACCTGCATTCTAAAAGCCCATCATGGACTTTTCTGCGTAAAGCAATTAATGACCTTTGATATAGATAATCTCTAAATTTCTTCTAACTTTCAAAGCCAATGAGATTGTTTAATTTCATTCATGTCAAATAAGTAATGTATAAATGTTAAAATTGTGGGTGACTCAGTCCGTAAAGTGTCTAGCCTTCTGCTCACAGGTCATGATCCCAGAGTCCTGGGATCAAGCCCCACATGGGGCTCCCTGCTCAGCTGGGAGCCTGCTTCTCTGTCTCCCAGTCCCCTGATCATGCTCTTTCTCTTTCTAATAAGTAAATAAAGTATTTAAAAAAATAAATAAATGGAAAAATTGTGTTGGCATTCTTTATAAGTAATTAGTATCATTCATTTTTGGTGACAAGTTTGTTATTGAGAGGTTTTGCATAAAATATAATTAAAATGACATAAAATCCAGTGTAATTTGTCACTAGAATTTATCATTTTACGAAAGAGAAATTTTGCAAATCACTCTGTCCCATTTGGTAAATTCATCATTCATTTTGGGTGTGTAAATGTATAGGGACTAAAAATGAAAACTTGAAGAACTTGTCACAAATTTGCATGTAATAAAATCTGTAGAATGTATATTTAAAAGGTCGTTACATTTCCTTTTTTTTTTTTTTTAAAGAGAGCGCATATACACATGCACAGGTGAACATGAGAGGGGGAGGGGCAAAGGGAGAGGGACAGAGCAAATCCCAAGCAGGCTCCACCCTCAACGAAGAGCTCAACACGGGGCTGGGTACAGTGGGGCTCTATCCCATGACTCTGAGATCATGGGCTGAGCTGAAATTAAGAGTTGGATGTTTAACCTACTGAGCCACACAGGTGCCCCAACATTTGTTGAGTATCATCGTTATTTGTTTAATCATTCTATGAAAAGCAAGATCTTTTAAAACAGTTTGGACAGTACATAACTCTGATTTTCTCTCCATGAATTCCATGAATATTTACACAAATAATTTTAAATTAGAAATTAAAATTAGAAATTAAAAAGTCACACTTTACCTGAATATTCCCTGAACATTTCTGTGAGAGAAAGCCCTGTTTAGAGATACCCAAGCTCTTAATTTTCCCTTGCAGAGTAATTTCTTGGTTTTATTATCTTATATTACTACTCTCTTTTGCATAATAAAAATCAGTATATAGTACCCATATTAGCATTGCATATTACTATTTGAAAGTTTTCTTAACTTAGTTAAGTTTCCAATTGAGATTTTTCATTTAACTACAATTTATATTAAGATAATGGTTCATAGCTGACTAATGATCTGAGAGTTTACCTTATTTTTATTTTAACAATATACCTTCTACACTTAAAGAAAATCTATTCTATCTCCAGAATGTAAAATAAAAACAATAAATATCATTAGGAATTACAACTTCTAGGGGCACCTGGGTGGCTCAGTGGGTTAAGCCTCTGCCTTGGGCTCAGGTCATCATCTCAGTGTCCTGGGATCAAGCCCTGCATTGGACTCTCTGCTCAGCAGGGAGCCTGCTTCCCCCTCCCCCTTTGTCTGCTTCTCTGCCTGCTTGTGATTTCTGTCAAATAAATAAATAAAATCTTTTAAAAAAATTGCAACTTCTATATTGAAAATGATACTTCCCTATATAAAAAATAAGAAAATACAGATAACTTTGATTTCTATATCAATAAGAGGGAAATTGAAAATATCTTTTTCTTATTTCTTTTTTTTGTTTCATCAGTTTTATTGGTCATATCCCAGATTCACCATATAAATTTTTCAAAATAACTAGATGTTGTTACAAGAATAGTTTATAATTCAGCTCTGATTGCACAAATACTTGATCCAGGAAGGCATTTTTACAAACACATATGTTTACTTATAAAAATACTTTAATAAAGAAAATAAATCTTTATATGTCTTACAGAAAATGCTATGCAGTTTTCCCCCATTCAACCATCATTTCAAGTTTGCTATCATAGCACGTTTATCACATCCTATAAACCAAATTACAAATTACAATTATAATTTTCAACCATTACTGAGATTCACAATGTTAAAGAGTTTTTAGGTCTTTTCTAATCTTCCCTGATCTGAAATAATTCACATATTTAAGCTAGAATAGGTATTAAATGCCATTCCTTCTAAATATAGCTTGCAGCCTTGTTAATCATTGGGCTTGGTGATCATCTCCTCACTTGCACAAGACCGACTAATAGTTTTACCCCTGCTGCACCAAGCATGAAGGATAAAGTCCTTGTATTCCTAATAGTTTCTAAACCACAAAAACAAACCCTAGAAATAAAGGTTAAGTACAAATATTAGGAAAGCTAACATTTGCTAATGATTAGAATAAAGGTCATTTTTGGGGATCCCTGGGTGGCTCAGTTAATCAGTTAAGTGTCTGCCATCATCTCAGGTCATGATCCCAGTACCCTGGGATCAAGTTCCTCATCAGGCTCCTTACTCCATGGGGAGCCTGCTTCTCCCTCTCCCTCTATTCCTACTCTCTCTTTCTCTCACTCTCTGATAAATAAATAAATAAATAAATAAAGAATATTTTTCAATTCATGCTCTCTTCTAAGCTGAAGAAGACATAAAAGAAATAAAGTATAAAACAGCAGTTTTATTAATACTGAAAAACTAAAATAATGTTAATCACTTAGGTCAGTGGTGTATCATTTCCATAGAAGATACAGAATGTTAGACTCTAAGGCTAGCTGAACTTAGTGTCCAACATTCTTCTTATGTTGTTGCTTTGAAATAGTCTAATACACACTTGCCTAAAACAAGTCATCATTCAGGCCAAATGGAACTTTGCAGAATACTGACCACAGTTATCTAAAGAGACAGGACACACCAGGGGAAACATCTGGCATTCATGCCATTCCCTTACTGTAACTGAAACATGTGTCCACTAGGCAAAGTTTGTCTTACTTTCCAGATAGCATGAATGAAAACCAAGAGACCAGAGATATTCCATAGTCAAGTTCCTGACTACTCTGCTCCAATTATCCAACATTCTTAAAAGGAATCTTTAACCAAGCTCTTGTCCAATAAGAAATTTAACAGTACTTGAGGACTACCATATGTCCCATTTCTTTTCTATTTCTCTCGATTTCTCTTTCTCACTCTAGTGTAATAAACTGCTACAGGTTTTTACCAAAATAATGCAGCAGTAGTTCAAAATGTGTTATTTTGCATTACCAAAAGTGTTCAATCACATTATAATGGGTGACATTTGCATATAACTAGATGACCAAACAATGTCTATTGCAGTGATTTAGCAAATTCAGCACAATGTATTCATCATTGTTCTTGTCATCCTTCTCCCCACTGAGCCACCCAGGTGCCCTCTTGTCATCCTTCTCAAAACACCATTAAGTTAATCAGTTCAGCTTCACTCATTGTTGGTGCCTATTCATTCTATTCTCCTTATGAAGTGAGTGATTGCTCTGGAAAATTCTAGTCATAATGCAAATTATTGTCATCATAATCAAGCATTTTAGAATAACAGAGCTGTAGCTCTTGTGGAGATATCTCCACCTCTGGTTTGTTGATGATATTTTTTAGATGTTCCATGATATGCTCTTAGTCATGTACTGTGTTCTCATCCAGGCCCACACTATGGGATGGGGGAAGCTCACTCCAGGCACTTCAGCCCTGGCACCTGAAGCTTAAAAGCAGACCACACAGGAAGGGGGTTCTGAGCAGCCATATAGACCTCATGGTCACCAGTACCCTTGTTTCCCCTAGTTTCCAAGCAGTTTTCCTCATACATGAAGACTTCCAGCCACTTTTCCTTATTTCTTAAAGATAATCTTAACTTATTTTTAATTGGGAATAGGTTTGGAAGAATTTCCCAGATAAATTGATTGTTTGTTTTTAGTTATTGAAATTAATAAATACATATTATAAAATTCTAGAGTATGAACAATAATGTTATGAATTATGCTGCCTTACTTTATTTATATTTTTGTGATGAAAGCTAAGAGAAAGGTGAAATACTACCTGCCCTCTTTTTCTTACTGAAAAGAGCTTTTTGCATTCTAAAAGCTTAATAATTCTATGTTTTTGAAATGTACAAACAGCTAAAACTTAGTTTTTCTCTCTCTTGTAGACTTTGTATTGGGGAAATTTCCATAATTCAATAGTCATACTTCTAATTTTTTAATTGGGAACATTTAGAAAAGTGAATGTGCTACATTATTCTGTAACTAGAGATTCAGTTAGTCAGTATAATAATGGTCTTTTGCCAAAATTAATTCTGACAAGGAACTCTGGCATAATATATTAAATGCCAAGCCATAGAAACAACACCCCAGAAATAGGAGCTGATGATTCAAGCTTGGCAGAGTATCCCTCTGCTCAATGTTAAAAACTAGCTTAAAGGCTGGCCATAGCAATGTTTGAGAAGGAAGAATTCTTCTTTCCAACATGTTCCTTGAGTTCAAAAACATAATGGAGATTTCAAAGATTGTTGAAAAATACAGGTCTAGAAAATAAGGTCAAGAGATGAATTTGGAAGCCACCAATAAAGAAAAGCCACAAAGTATCATGGGAAGATTTTTTTTTGAAAGATTTTAGACAGCTTCCATCTGAGGACTATGTGTTGATCCTTACCTTCTATCCTTTCAGTAATGTTTTTATTATCTTTAGGTTTGTTAATTCCTCATTTATGTTGTGAGATGGATTAATGTTCAAAGATAACAAAGTTCACAAGAAAATTCATGAATAATATCAACTCAATTATTTCATATCTTTACATTTGATCTTGTCCTTGTAACCATAGTAACCATAGAGACCTTTTCTTTTTTCTTTTTGCCTCAAAGTTTTTCAACAACCCTGATTTTCTCTTTGTTAATTCACACTATTCCTGCAAAGTACTATACTAGAACACTCAAAAGCCACTGGAGTCCTTAGTATTATTTTATGCCCTTTTACTATGAGACAATCTGAAGTTAAGTAATACATTTTCCCATGTAATCTTTATGAAAAGGCCACTGCATATTCAAATCAATAGTATTAGCAGTCCAGTTTATCTGTTTTATTTCATAAATGAATAACTTGAGAATAGAATAAAAAGGTATTTGAATGAATGAGAGTCCAATAGGAAAATAAGTGGTAGAACAAGAATTTTCTGTGAAGAGAAAATATTGTGCAAAGTTGTAGAGGTGAAGAACTCTTCCAACATCCAGTTTTGATCATTTAAACCGTCTTAGCTATTCTGCAGTCTCAGGATTTGAGCCACTGGGAACAGATATGTATGTGTGTGTGTGCATGTGTGTGTATGTTTAGATAAATAAATTGCTATATTATGTCACACATAGTATATTTACTTCTGTATATATACATACATATACACACACACACACACACTATCTAATACATTTGTTTGTGTCTCTAATATCGTTTCTATATCCAGTTTTATATAGACACTTTCTCCAAATATATCTCTATTTTTCTTGTTCACAACAATGAAAAAAAAAAAAAACCAAATAGAAAAAACCCGAAAATTTAGGTTGAGTACTGGACAATGATATTTTCCTTCATAGAGTAACAGAGACACCTATATTTGCATTTAAAATGAATTGTTTTATAACCAACATTTCAGTTTATAATACTTAAAATATATTTGGCTAATTTAAAAAAGTGTCTGATTAACAAGGAAAACCTATTTGGGATTTTGTTAAAATTTCAGCTCGGTTATGAAGAAGTTATAAAACACGCGAACCATAGTTTCTTAGAATTGGAAGTGCTTAGAGAGTTCATGTAAATTGAACCATCATTTAGAAGACGAAGAAAAATCCTCTTTCAATGAATTTATATCATTCAGAATATCTTTTAGAGAGTGGAAGGTACCTTTTATGAGAACATAAGACAGTAGACTAGTGTTGTAATAGTGTAAATAAACACTGTTTATGATTACATAGAAAGTAATATTCTCAGGTTAAAACTTGGGCTCTGGAGATATTGTTGAATTCTGGTTCTTATACACTTTATAGCTATCTGAGCTCTTTTACCTCTTTTCACTTTCCATTTTAGGATAATAATACTATGCTTTTCATGGGGTTGTTAAATATATGTTAATGTAAGTATGTTAGAGTCTCGTACATATTACTCATTCAACAAATATTAATTATAATTATTATTATTTACTATTACTAAAACAACTATGAGAAACTGTGAAAGAACAGATACCATCTTTCCCTATTTTGGATTGCATTTGGAAGGAGAAAGGGAAACTAAGGATGATTCATTTTCAGAGAAATATGGTTATCAAGGATTTACTTTTAAAGAAATTTGTACTTCGTGAAATAGTGATTATTATTAGCAAGTACCTCTTTATGGTCTCCACTGAGCAATCCAACAAAGCAAGCTGCATTGTGTTGGAGAAAAACAAAAACAAAAACACATGACTTTTAAGAAAACTGTGCAAACTGAAGGAACCCAAGAATGTTCATGTAATATTACTAAGGAAAGGAAAAAAAGGATAAATGAATTAGGCACTTCATTTTCCTAAACTGAGGACATAAATTGGTTTCATTTCATGTCCCATTCTGAAAAATTGCTAGTGTCTCCATTGATTACTACTTTGAAAATGTCTCTGAGACTATGCTTATATTCTTCAGGAGAGGGGACAGTCTATAACAAAAACTGTTACAGGTGAGAAGAGGTGTGTTAGTGGCAAGTAGTTCATCAGACTTCCAGATTATACAGTCAAAGAACCTTAGAATTCAAACATTCTCGGAGATAATATAGTTTCCCTTTCAATCTAATTGCTGGAATCCCTCACGTGTTTGAAATATAAGTCACATGCCTTATTAGATTTTGAGTTTCCTCAGAACAAAAACTGGAAAGAATAGGTTAAAGTTGCTCACAAGAAAATACTTGAGTCAACAAAAATGAGTATTTCTAACAATTAAAGCTCTCCAATAGTGAAATACACTTTCTTTTAAGTAGTGAGTACCCTTTTTGAGTATAATTGTTTAAGAGGAGACTTGATGACATATATCTTCTGGATTAAAGGGAAATAATTAAAATAGATAACATTTAGTTTCTAATTTTAAAATTCAGCAGTCTCATGAATGTCATGAGTTCCTGTCCTAGAAAAATTACGTGGGGAATAGACATTATTAAAAATTAATTCCTCATTCATGGGGCATCTGGCTGGATCAACCACAGAGCATGTGACTCTTGATATGAAAGTCATGGATTCAAGCCACATATTGGGAGTAGAATCTACTTGGAAAAGAAAATAATTCCTCATTTATAATATTAAAAATGGAACATGGATTATACTGCTGGAAAGCCCCAAACAAGAGTTTCTACAATGAAACACTAAAATATAGTCTTCAAATGTAAAATAAGATGGACTGTAAAAGTATCCTTGAATGTTATTATAAAGGTGAAAATAATGAGTAAGAAAAAGAAACAAGTAATTGACTGGATATGGAAAGATTTTTTTAAACATAAGCTAAAACAGGTAATATTCTTGTTTTATAGAACATAAATGATGAACCTCTTGTATGAAATCCACCACATTTGGAAATCCAGATTTATTACACTATTAGGACACCTTTTATTCAGCTCAATTGTCCAGACAAAGATTCTCCACACAAACAACTGAGAGATTTAATTGTAGGAGGTAAGACATAGATTTTAAGTAAGTAACTTCTATGCTATTTTACCAGATACCCACATAATATATTTTGGAACTGTTAGAAACACATTATCATGTAACATATTTTCAAGAACTTGAACAAGACAATATAAATAATATAATACATAATGTACTTTTATTTCTGTTTTATTACCTCATCATTCTCAGGAAATACAAATAGTCAATTTATATTGTAGAGACTAGGTGTTGATCTTCCTTCTCTGGCCACCACTCAGAATTTCCAGTATGATGCGTTTCAAGGGATTCGGGAACCTATGACTTTCCAGCTACTTATTGAAGTTACTGATGAATTAGGTGGGAATAAAGCTAGTCAGCTGTCAGCCACTACAACAGTCATAATTCATGTGTTTCCTTGGACCACACTGCAGCCAACTTTTTCCACAAAAACAACTACAACTACAGTAAGTACTTAGTGATGAAATATAATTCTAAAGTAGTCTGAATTAGTCATAAACACAGAAAGTATTCAGGAACTCTTACAGGAGTTATTCTTATATTTTGGCAATAAAAGACATTAATGAAATAGTTACTTTAATACATTAGAATTTCTATCATCAAAGTAAGGAAAAGTTGTTAGAGCTGTTAGGTAGTAATTTTGAGTCAAGGTAAATATTCATTTTTATAGGACTTTCTTATATTATTTAGTTTAGATTCTTAGTAATTCTGTTCTTATCATAGCATGCTTTTCTCTGTTTAAATGAACACTTATTAGGTTTTCTTATATACATAGCACTCTATAAGGTTTACAAAAACAAAAGTATGTTTCCTTGAAAAACATATAGACTCATTGGAAGACAAGATATACACTTAGAACTATTTAAATAAATACTAAATAATGCCAAATGATAACACAATTGTTATATAACTTTGAGTTTGAAAATAAGGTAAATTT
This sequence comes from Lontra canadensis, assembly GCF_010015895.1. NCBI lineage: Eukaryota > Metazoa > Chordata > Mammalia > Carnivora > Mustelidae > Lontra > Lontra canadensis. Next base: position 4,819,029 of record NW_022631042.1, read on the forward strand.
ATTTGGGCTGAGATACACATAAAGTTCTCAATAAATAGAGAAGAAAAATAATAATGTAGTTCTTTAAGAACTAATTTTTTTTTTTTAATGTAAAGAGAAGAAGAAAAGTTTTGCAGGAAGAAGGTATAGAATTACCTAGGATGTGTGTAATCTGTTCTGGGAAATGCTGGGAAGGTAGTGAAGCTGGAGGCTAGACTTACATCAGGAAAAAGAAGCTCATGGTAGATAATGTAAAATATCTGAACATGGAACATCCTGAAAAAAAAAAAAAAAGATTAGAATTCTCTTACACCATACACAATGATAAATTCGAAATGGATAAAAGACCTCAACGTGAGGCAGTAATCTATCAAAATCCTAGAGGAGAATATAGGCAGTAACCTCTTTGACATTGACCACAACAATTTCTTTCAAGACATGTCCCCAAAGGCAAAGGAAGCAAAAGTGGAAATGAACTTTTGGGACTTCATCAAGATCAAAAGCTTCTCCACAGCCACGGAAACAGTCAACAAAACAAAGAGGCAACCCACGGAATGGGAGAAGATATTTGCAAATGACACTACAGACAAAGGGCTGATATCCAAGATCTATAAAGAATTCCTCAAACTCAGCACACACAAAACAGATAATCACGTCAAAAAATGGGCAGAAGACATGACCAGACACTTCTCTAAAGAAGACACACAAATGAAAAAATGTTCATCATCATTAGCAATTTGGGAGATTCAAATCAAAGCCATATCAAGATACCACCTTATACCAGTTAGAATGGCCAAAATCAACAAGAAAATAAACAACAAGTGTTGCAGAGGATGTGGAGAAAGGGAACCCTCTTACACCGTTGGTGGGAATGTAAGTTGGTGCAGGCACTTTGGAAAACAGTGTGGAGATTCCTTAAGAAATTAAAAATAGAGCTACCCTATGACCCTGAAATTGCACTACTAGGTATTTACCCCAAAGATACAGATATAGTGAAAAGAAGGGCCATCTGTACCCCAATGTTCATAGCAGCAATGGCCACAGTCATCAAACTGTGGAAAGAACCAAGATGTCCTTCAACAGACAAATGGATAAAGAAGATATGGTCCATATACACAATGGAGTATTATGCCTCCATCAGAAAAGATGAATACCCAGCTTTTGTTATCAACATGGATGGGACTGGAAGAGATTATGCTGAGTGAAATAAGTCAAGCAGAGAGAGTCAATTATCATATGGTTTCACTTACTTGTGGAACATAAGGAATAACAGGGAGAACATTGGGAGATGGAGAGGAGAAGTGAGATGGAGGAAATCAGAGGGGGAGACAAACCATGAGAGACTGTGGACTCTGAGTAACATACTGTGGGTTTTGGAGGGGAGGGGGGGGTAGGAGGTTTCGTGAGCTTGGTTGTGGGTATTACTGAGGGCACGTATTGCATGGAGCACTGGAGCACTGTTCCTAAACAATGAATTTTGGAACACTGAAAATAAAATTAATTAAAATGAAAAAAAAAGAGATTAGAATTCTGTATGATAACTGAAGACAGGAAGTTATTAAGTTTCACAGCAGAAGACTGACTCCCAATGCCTCATAACCTTTGGAAATATAGAGAAAATCAACGATGTGTAGGATGGCTTTGTGTGGAATATGCTGTTTGATTTCAAACAGTTGGACTTTGAACATCCAAGTAGGAATTCATATCCATGCCTTCACTCAGATTATTATGATGTTCCCTATATAACTGAGCTAACACAATTAAGATACGTTTGAATTAAAATAGCTGTTTGTTGGAAAAGTTATAGAAAATTTCTCCCTTGCTTGATTTCACAGTCAAGAAGTTTTGCATTAGCTGTACAAAATCATCATAATACAATTTGGATACTCCAGATCCAAAGAAAACAAAACATTGGATTAAAGTGGTGTGGGACTGGTAATGCTCTCCAGGGCCTAGCAGAAAGAAATGTAAATTCTTTCTGTGAGAAGATAACAGTATTCTAAGTTTCCAATTATTTATAACAATTTTTTTTCAATCTAGTGAATACCACATGATTAAATATAGCTAGACGCATAAGAAAATAAGATGTCATAACAAAGAAGCAACAAAACCACAAAAAGCATAAACAGAAATACAGTAACTACAGAAGTTTTCAAAAACAAACCACAAAATAATTATGCCTATTAAGTTCAAGAGATATATATCCCAAGTTTGAAATTTGGTCAGGGTATTAGAGACTATATAGTAACATAGAATATCTGAAAACATACTAAAAAATCTAGAAATCAAAAAAACAATAGCTGAAATTAAATCCTGACCATACTGATATAGAGAATATACAAACACTACAATAAACAATTATCAAACATGCATTTTTTTGAGCACACATGAATGCATAAAAAAGTTGATCATATATTAGTTTATAACCCAGATCTAAACAGATTTCAGGGGATTGAAATCATGCTAAGTGTTATCTGTGATTTTAAGAAATTACACAAGAGATCAAAACAGGTATTTAGAAGTTAAAGGAATAAAGGATATTTTTAAATAAATAAATGAATGAAAATACATAATAAAACTGCGAGATGAATGAAGTTAAAAAGAATTGAAAGCTATACCTTTTCCCCTAACTACTATTTTAACTGCATCTCAAGTATGTCATATTATTATTTAAAGATAATATCTAGTTCCTTAAAACTTATTTAAAACTACGTTTCATTTGAAGTTAGAAAAAGAACAAAAAAAAAACTCAAATAGACTTTTTTAAATGAAAAAATAAACCCAAGACTTTTTTAAACTCAAAGTGACTTTTTTAAATGATAAGAAATGAAATTAATGAAATTGAAAGCAAACATACAAAATAAAGCCAAAAGTTGGTTATTTGAAAATAATAATAAAATCTATATATTATTTTGAAGAGGTTAAATGTGAGGAGTGAAGTCACATTTTATCAATGTCGGAAAGAAAAGGGAAAACTACTGTATATGGCAACTCCTTCCCCCCCAAAAAAGAAGAAGATTATAAGAGGGTATAATAAACAACGTTGTCATTATGTTTGATGGAGAAAAATCAAGGTGGGAAGAATTTCTCTACCTCCAATAAAGACTTGATATAAAATGCAATGATTAAGATAGTGTGGTATGGGTGCATGGGAGACAAATAGACAAGAGAATAGAATAAAAAGTCTAGCTAATGATCTACAATGTATAGACATGGTTTATATCAAGTGATAGTATAGAGCAGTGGTAAATGAATGATACGTTCAATAAATTATACTGGGCAATGGTCATACATACATATATGTATATATATATATATAGTCTATATATATATAGACAAAATAAGAATGATCCTGAATCCAAATTAAGCCCAGATGAATTTGTAGACTTTAATGGCAAAAATAAACAAAATTAGGGTCCCCTGGCTGGCTCAGTTCATAGAGCATGTTACTTTTGATCTCAGGGTTGTGAATTCAAGCCCAATGTTGGATGTAGAGATTACTTAAAAAAATAAAATCTCTTTAAAAAACTAAAAAAAAAAATTATAAACTTATGAAGAATATAAGATACTATCTTAATAATTTGAGGGTATGGAAAGATTTCTTAAATAAGACAAAAAAAAAAACCTAACCATAAGGAGAGTTTTTGGAAATTGAGTACTTTAGAATTAAGAACTTCTTATTATGCATAAAATAGAATATTTTTCTATGTAATGTTTGATCTGGAATAAGTTAGTGGAGAAGACCATGTGTAACTAAGTTTAAATAATACTGGGAATAAATTGATAATTACTGAGATTGTGTTATGGGTTTCTGGTGAGTTCTTGTACTACATTTTTATACCTCTGTATGTATATTAGGTATCACAAAATAACACTTGTAAAATAATTGAAAGGGAATTAATCTGAAATTCCTATGCACTTCTTAAGCTATTCCTGTTTAATGCTGCAAATTTTCCCCCAAATTCCCTTTACAGTCAAAATATTCTAAACTTTTTTTGGAGCTTCATTAAAACTGTCTGCTTTGGAGCTTTTAATCATATTTCATATAGTCAAGCTCTGAAATTATTTTAAGTATAAATGTTCCCCTGGTCATTCAGTAAATTAATTCTTAGCTCTTACCTTTAACTCAGGTTATGTGACCATACAACTTTCACATTCTACAAATATATACTCAAATAATTTTATAGGTCAAGAAATATTACCCAAGACCAATCTACAACAACAGTAGTATCTTAAGTGGTTGTAGCAGCATTCTAACCATTAAAATGTTTTGTTTTTTATTTCTGACTCAACACGAACATCATCTACCTATTCCGAGTTAATCTTCTCTACTGGATCTTGCTTCTTTGGGACAGATCATTTTAGCCTGTTCCATGGTGGAAAAAAAAATCTAATTTATACCAACACACTGATTTTTATCATCTACATTTCTGATTAATAAAGCAAAATCTAGCAAAGCAGAAGGCTTGAGACAAAGCATAATAGAATAAACAAATTCTATAGCAAGACGTGAAAGGAGTTTCAGGTTTGTAGTTGAGTGAAACTAATCCATGTAATTCTCTTGACAAACTACATGAGACTTGCTAAAAGAGGCAAACCAATTAATGTTGCCTAGAAATGATTACAACTGTTTGACTTAAGAATTTACTTCCAAAATTTGTGGCAAATGGTCTTTGCTATTTTCCATAAGCCATGTCAGCTTTTATGCTTCCAAGTGTACATACATAATACAAACATCTCTACAGGGATATATATATGCTTCTCTTTGCAAAAAGTATTACCAAGCCAGAAGTAACCTTAGAACTTCTACAGTTCAGTCCACCCACTGTGCAGGAAGGAGAAATGATACCCAAACAACTTATAACTTCCATGTTCTTGAGAGCAAGCAGACAAAAACACCTGTATATTTTAAGATAGGTTTTTAAAAAAGATAGAGGCTTATTTAATGTTTTATTGACTAGCTATTATTTGTATTTGAGTATGTTATGAAATTTCCAGTAAAGATCACCTATGTCTTTATTGAATCAACCACACGACCAAGCCTTGTGATAGTTGAAGTACAAAACTAAATAAATCAGGGAAAATCTTGTTGTAAATAATAGAATATCTAGGGGCGCCTGGGTCGCTCAGTGGGTTAAGCCTCTGCCTTCAGCTCAGGACATGATCTCAGAGTCTTGGGATCAAGGGCCGCATCAGGTTCTCTGCTCAGCGGGGAGCCTGCCCCCCCCCCACTTCCCTCCACCCGCTGTACCTGCCTATTTGTGATCTCTCTCTCTGTCAAAGAAATAAATAAAATCTTTAAAAAAATAGAATATCCATCTTGAAGAGGCTTAAATAATAAAAAAAGTTAGGTTCAAGAAAGTAGTAGACTATTAATACAATAAATTTGAAAATCTCTAATATTAACCTAAAGAATATGGATTTTATCTTCTAATCAGAAAGGCCCAAAAAAGTTTTACAAGGAATGAGTGATAGGGGGCACCTGAGTGTCTCAGTTAGTTGAAGCATCTGCTTTCAGCTCAGGTCATGATCCCAGGGTCCTGGGATCAACTCCCCACATCCAGCTCCCTGCGCAACTGAGAGCCTACTTCTCCCTCTGCCAGCCACTCCCCTTGCTTGTTCATTCTCTCTCTTTCTCTCTGTCAAATAAAATCTTAAAAAAAAAAAAAAAAAAGAAACGAAAAGAAAAAGAAAAGGGTGATAGGATGATCAGATATGTTCCATAGTGTAAGTAATTTAGAATACATGAAGGAAAGATTGGAGAATAAAGAAAGCAGTGCCCATGAAATCATTTAGGATCTTATCTCTTTAATCCAGATAAAAGAATTAAGTCTTAAAAAGGTAGTGACACTTCATGTGGAGGTGAAATGCTAGATCTGAAATATACATAATCAATAATACTCACCATTTATTGTGTCTGGAATTTGTGTATTACAATATATTATAGGAAAGAGAATTTCTCTCAGGATTTACCCATTATTATTCCACTACATTTTTTTTTTTAAAAAGGCAGATCTTTCAGCTAGAATGCTGAATGAGATATGAAAACTTAAAAACATTTCTAAGTGGATAGAATACACTGCCAGAATTTTATCTACTTCTAAAATGTAACTATATAACTATAAAATCCATTACACAAATAGAAATGGAAAATTCTTGAAGCCAGAATGCTAGCAATGTGTATCTATGAGTAATAAATAAATTAAGGCCTGAAGATAAAAGATGCAAAAGTAATTAAAAATAAATCTAATCACATTATAAATATTATAAGAGACATCACCAGCATGAAATTTACTATAAATACAGATTTTTTAACAAAAAATTATTCAAAACTCTAGAATAAATACAGGGCATCTCATCTCATTTTCTACACTATAAATTGTAATCTAGGTAAGACATTCAATAAAGACCTCTGCCTCTTTTACAACGCCAAGTATGGTAGTTGATAAGTGAAAGGACCAATGTTGTATGTTATGCAAAAGATATGTGTTCATTCTTAACTGGGGACAGGGAGGATTCATGAACTGTTGCAGAATCTGATGAAAGCTATGGTTTCTCTCTCCAGAACAATGTGCACATGTGTATGTGCATGCACTTTTATATTTAACTTTACAGGCTTGTATAACCCATCCATGGAACCCAGATTTAGAAAACCTGAGTAAAACTAAGAGTTTATTCCTGCTTCTGAATTTGTAAAAAAAAAAAAAAAATTATGAGCAAAACATATTTCTATTATTATGAAGTAAACAAAGCAATATAAACCACTAAAATAAATACACAGAAAACTTTACATATTTCTTATACATGTTAATACTTGCCATTTTCTTATAGACATTATAATAAGTAAATAATACCTTGAAGCTTAGAAAGGAAAATAAGAAGAAATACTTTTATCTTAAATGTAGAAAGACTTAGTCAAAGAAGCTAATAAGTAAACCCAACCCCAGACTAAGTAAAATAAACAGAACTGTAAATTGTCTCCTGATTAACGTTCATCTTTGAACCCATACCTGCCTACTCAGAGGTCCATCTCAGGGCAGGTAGAGAGAGACCAACTAACTCATGTTTCAGGAACTGAATTAACTTGTTCAATTTAAGTTCAGATTGGCGAAAGAGACAATGAGGTAACTGGCTAGACACCATTTCCTGCAAATATAATCCCCAAGGGATTATGAATCAAAATTCCTGAAACTATCACATGCAGCAAATTGAGTTCCATAGTAAAAAGCCCAGAATTAATATCTATAAATCACATTAATTTATAGCCATATCTTTACTCTGATTTCAACATTAAACAATGCATGGGTAAAAGAATACAAGGGAGAAAGTCTCTATAAATAACTCTGTCCAATCTTCTCATCCATTCATTCTAGTTACCCATCCATGTTTCATGATGTGTAACAGAATAATAAAAAAGGTCTTTAACCCACCAACGAAGAACTTGAAAAAGGAATTATATGCTTTAGACTTAATCTGAATTTTGGAAAACTAATCCGAAAGACACGGCTGCTTAGAGACATATGCTTAGAGGTGAGAGGTTATGTCTTTACAACCTTACATGTTTTCTACACTATTGTGCTCACTGCAGAGGCATATTATTATCCCAAGGCTGATTTGACTCATTGAAGACCAATCCTTTACTAGCATTATACATCACAAGGTAGTTTGCAATCAAATATGTCTAGAAATTTGTTTTCAGCTGATAATTTGGAACAATGGGGTGCTGCTCATTCAAAGTTAACGAGAGTACTGTTAAGCATTCAGAAGTTTTCTCAGCTGGTTGTTTAGCCTTTTATAGCTTGAAATCTGTCGTGGCGGGAATATTAACACTATGGAATTTGGTAAATAACAGGATTTTTTTTTCTTTTTAAGAGGTAGTTTATCAGCACACTACTGTATGTAATTTGGCCATCTTTTTCCTTAGTAATTTTCCCAAAGTAGAAGAAATTTAAAGTGGATAGAAAGAACAATTATGTAAGATTAGCAAATACTTATGTATGATAAGCAAAAGTCTAGCCACCAAAAAATGAAAGAGCATTTACTTTACTTTCTTAACCTTCATCTCAAAAATCATTCTAGGCAAATTTTTATAGGTCAAGGTATCAGTAGAAGCCACTGGCATGTTCTACTGACCGAGTCTAGCATCACTGAAGAAACTAGGGAAATATATATTACTTGTTGTGAGCTATGCCTTAACACCCACTATGCCTTGTATACCTAGGAAATAGAGCCCATCATTGATATTTCTATAATCACCCAAAATCTTCCACCCAAACTAAATTTATCTTCTTTGACTTTTCTAATATGAAGAAATAATGACACAGTAGTGTTGGTAAGTGTGGTCACTAATGATTGTTTACTGAATGCTAGAAGTTCCCCAATTTAACTGACAGTCATAATTTCAGCCCAGACCAGTTTTCAGATCCTACATTTGTTCTACTGTTGCAGTATTCCTGTATTTCTTAAACTTAATCCATGTACCCTCATAAGGAAAAAAGAAAGAAAAAAAAACCCTCTCATATATTCAGCATTATTTTTGTAATAGAAAAAAAAAGTGTATTAAATTATAACTTTTTAAATTCAGTAAAAGAATTATAACAAGTTCATTTGTCTTATTTTAAATTATTCTTAAAAATACATCAGTAAAAAAGCCTTGATGTAATGGGCTGACAATGATGAATATAATAAAATACCTTTATGGTAGGCCAGAAGTAGAGAGAGTGTAAAGAAACACATAACAGGAAAGCATGCCTATTTTTATCTGCTCTTACAGAACATGCAGGAAGATGTATTATGAGATATGATGTATGTATACCCTTGTGGGGAACAGCAATATAAGTTCCCTTGAACCTATGGGGAAAATGAAAACCTTTGCTTCACTTCTCAAGTCATTCTGCTATTCAACCTCTAACTATAAACTATATAATTTTTCTTCTTAAGTAGCAGCCAGGGGAACTAGGTGGCTAAGTCACTCTCCTTTCTTCAGATGTTGCTTGGGAGTAAATTCTCTTAGTGACCCTCAAAACACTGCACTTTTTCTTCCCTGCTGAGAAGTGACATGTTATGCAAGTGTTTGGGAATTTATTTCCATGTGTTTTAAGTGTTATATTTATATACCCTATAAGAAAATCACTCTATTAATAGTGAGAATCACATTTTACATTTATTTATTTCTCGGTCTTTTTGTTCAGTTAAGAACCAGTTGTACATAGACACAAAGTAACAGAAGATTTACAGAAGAGCTTATTTAAAAAGGTGTAGACAGAGATATGGAAAACCAGTATGGCATAACTTTGCCTATCTCTTCGTAAACAAATTCATCCTGGATATTTGGTATATAATTTTCTTTTCTGATTTTATTTGACTGTTCTATTGCCTAAAGTACATGACTAAATCTTCCTGAGCTACTTTGCAGAAGACCAAGGATTTATTTTTAAGGAAAATAATTATTATTAGTGTAGTTCATTTATTTTAAAAAGTTATTTACAGAATAGAAACCAATAATTTAAATACATTATTAAATATATTAAATTTTAATAATTTAAACATTTTAAATTTTAATATTAAAATATTAAATAATATTTTACAAAATATAAGGAAAGTCACACGACCTTCAAGAGTAATAATACGGGTAATCAAAGTGAGAATATCACTAATTAAAGAGACTTAGGAAATGTTTCCTTTTTGTTTTACTTTCCTAAATTATGTCTTTTAGCTAGTAGCCCTGTGTTTCATTCCAGGAAAATCAAGTAGTGCTGTTAATTACTTTAAACTTCTGTTGTTATATTTTTAAATAATATTTTCATGTCTTTTTCTTATTTTCAGCATTTATTCTAATATTATAGCATTTACTAATTTCACTACTACCTCATATATGAGAATGCATAAGAAGTTCTAGGAGTAATACCATAGTTTAAAAAAGAAGTTATTTTTATAATAACTTCATATTCAGAAAACACATTAGCAATATTACTAAATTCTCACCATACTCATTTATTCTTAATGTGACCAGGTCTTCTAATCAAAAGGAAATAAGATTTTCAAATGGAAGTTTGAAATGAAATATAATAATATAATTTCATGTAAATTCTGTCAGAATTTTAACATGGACAGCAAATGGTCTTAACGTCCCAGTTGTGGAATAGAAAGAATGTAGTCTTAGGAATGGACAGATCTTGGTTTGAATCCCAGGTCTTCCTACTCCATAACTGTGTTAAAAAAAGAAACAACAGGCCCCAAATGGAGTAATTTGTGCTAAGCTCCACATCAGCAAACCAAGGCTTAACATCCAACCTAATGCAGTTTCCTTCCCAGTTATGTAATCATAACTGGTCAGTCTGGAATTTTCTGGTCAGCACTAGTGAATTAATCTGCCTGACAGACCCCTTCTATCTCCCAAACAAAGTTTAGGTAAACAGATATTTTCTTGTCCCTGACCCTATCTGCCTATAAAAGCCTTCCATTTTGTACAGCTCCTTGGAGCTCCTTTCTGTTGCTAGATGGGATGCTTCCAGATTCATGAATCATTGAAAAAGCCAATTTGATCTTTAAATTTACTTTGAATTTTGTTTTATAACAGCTGTGAAACTGGGCTGAGTTATTTACCACCTCTGAACCTCAATTTCTTATCTGCCAACAGGGATTATTAAAAGTTACTTCAGAAGCCTCTCTTAGTGCAATGCTCAGAAAATAGGAGATGACTAGTAAGTATAGCATTATATTAGTTATTTTATAAGTGTTTATTAATTGATGAAAACATGGAAAAAGACGGTTTGAAAACATTTGGCATTAAATGAAGGCTGAAATGATGTTCAAACCTCTTGAAGGACAACAAAATTTACCACCCCAAAACATGCCTCTTTGGCATAAGAATTATTTTATTTTAGGCTGATTATTTTTTTTTTAAGATTTTTTATTTATTTATTTGACAGACAGAGATCACAAGTAGGCAGAGAAGCAGGCTCCCTGCTGAGCAGAGAGCCCAATGTGGGGCTTGATCCCAGGACCCTGGGATCATGACCTGAGCCGAAGGCAGAGGCATTAACCCACTGAGCCACCCAGGTGCCCCTAGGCTGATTATTTTTAGGAAGCAGCTGACATGGAGAAAGCTTTGAAAACAGAATAGAAGTTAATTTTTTGCAAGGGACATTGATAAGGAAAATCTCAGTTTGTAAGGATATCTATCTCTCTATATACCAAGAGGAAGATCACTGAATTTCTCTGAACTCTTTATCAGTGGAAAAGCAACTGACTTAAATCTGCCTTACCCTTATTTACTGCTTTTTCTGCAATGTCTCATAACTGGCTTCTCTTTACACCCCACTCCAACCACATCATCTTTTGTCTTAACCAAAAGAGATGGTATTTAAGGTGGTGGCTTGGGCCATTTTCGAGAATTACTCAGTTTTTCTGGGTATTTTTCATGTATACAGGAGGCATACATGTTATTAAACTTCTGGGTTTTGTTGTTGTTGTTGTTGTTGTTAATCTGTCTTTTATTACAGGGAGTCCTCAGCCAAGAACCTAGGAGGGGAGAAAAAAAATGATTTTTCCTTCACTATACTCTACTTCTCATTTGCAGCTCCCTCTAAGAAAAAAACAAAACAAAACAAGTTTTCATGTTTTATTTATAATACAAATATTTTTTAAAATATTTCTAATATTTTATTAATTTTTATTTAAAAATTTGGCAAATGAGAAAAATGGGCATTTCTAATTAAATTATCAGTGTTTTAGCACTAAACACTATTTTCTATAGAAATCTGGTTTCTACTTGATTTTAAATCTTTGAGACACTGTTTGAGAAGAAACTTTTTATAAACTTGAAGCAGAATTTCTTATTTGTAGAATTTTAAAAACTATCTTCGATGAGAGTTAAATGAAATAATTGGAAAGTCAGCAGAAATACATAAATTGTACTCTGCTAGGTTATAGCCTTACACATCTGCTGTGACTCTAATACCCATTGATGAAAGATTTCATGACAGGGAGAATATTATTATTGTCTTTCCTGTAAAATATAACAAGTTAAGTAATTAAGGTTATGAATCAAACCAAATTAACTGCACACAGATGTAAGAAGCTTGGTACATGATCAAATAACAGATGAGAAATTCTTTTGTTTTCACTGGTGATTTACCTAATGGTGAGATAAACATCTGATGACATATGTAGTCCAGTGTCCTGTCAATCCTTAGCCATTTATTTCATCACTCCTCATGTTCGTGACAAAGAGGAATAACTGTTTGATCAACTATAAGAGTATCTTCATGGTTTCTGCTTAGCTAAGCAAGGCTGCTAAGCAAGCCCAAAAGCTGGTTAAAAAAAAAAGTTGCAATTTAGATTTAAAGAATACCTATAAAAAGAGAATACTTTGCATAATAATATATACATGACCTAAAATAAGTTCTGGAAATTCTCGGATGAAATAATTAAATAAAATTTTAATGATTTTTCTTATAAGAAAATAATCCATTAATATATTAACGAAATTTTATAGCTAGTCATGAAATTTGTTTATCAATTTATTTATACACATATATATTATACTATACTTTACACGGATACACATATACTCCTGATACGAGTTCAAATAACTTGCCCAAAGTCAAACTTAGTAAATGCTAGGACCAAGAAGACTGGCAAAAAGATAGTGAAATGGTAGAAGTCTCAGCAATCTTCTGGAGTGGTGAGTTAGAGAAAATTGTGAAATAAAGTGAAGAGATTGGCAGGACTCACACCATGCAAATACTTATAAATAGCCATGTAGATGTATTTCCAATAAATCAAGTTATATGTCATTATGACAAGTATTATAAAGCAAGAATAAACAATTGTCATTATATGGACACATCATAAATTCTGACTTAGAGAATATGGGATGCTCTGGGAAGAGATTTTTGTAATTTATGTAGCCCTTTAATGGGTAGAACAAGAAACAAAGATATTTAGAAATGGTGTAAATTAAGGAATAAAGGTGCAAGAGTACATGGTCTTTTCTTGAAAGGAGAAAAATTAGAAGTGTCTAGACCATGTGAGAAGGGTTGGTCAGAGGTAAGTGCAAAAAGGTAGACTGAAACAGGTCTAGAGTCAATGCTATGGATTTTAGACTTTGCTCTGTAGATAATTCAAAGCCAATTTAGATTCCTGGGAGTTATAAGTGAATAGTTGCAGGATTAAAACTATATTAGCCGAGTAGAGGATAGGGGGAGTAGAGGGGAAAACAGGGCAACAAGGCTATTTAGGTCACTATTGCAAGAAGTAAGGCAAGAGTGAATGTCTTTGTCCTCATGATTATATCTACTGGGGACTCCAAAAAGTCAAAAATCAGTTAAAACATAATATGAGAGTGTAAGAAACTATGGAAGCACTGAGAGTGGCAAAAGCTAACCCTCAAATTCAGTTTTTAAAAATTATGTTGAACATCAGTTGAAAGAGTATTTAATTGAGAGAGGCAAGCCTACATATAATATATATTCAAATATTTACTGTGCATATGGATTATCTAAGGGATTAGAATAGTTGTATATATTGTACAAAAGATGTTGCAAGGATCAAATAAAACAAGAGGTGTGAAGGTTTGTAATAAACATGTTATAAAAATACAAGTCAGTAATATTATATTTAGTTCTCACAGAAACATTTGCTTTTTTAATATAATTCCTGGGGGGAAAAATGCTATATCCTGATTTGTCTTAGACTTTAACATATTTTTTTAAATGGTGTGGCTTTTTTTTAAAATAAAGGAATTAGATATTTTTAGTGTGTATACCTGAAAGAGAGAGAAGAAAAGACCGAGAATAAAGAAACTAGGAAATCTACCCATATCTGTCAAGTAAAGCAAGTACAAGGAGTAAGGATGATCCTTTCATCTAACCTTTAAGCAATTTTCAAATACCTTTAATTGGATCTATACAATTCAATGCTCATAACCAAAAAAACCCAAAAAACAAAAACAAATAAAACCCCCCAAACAAACAAAAAGCCAAATAACAACAATAAAACCCTACACATATCTTTATATGATATAGACATTCATTTTTCTCAAAACTCTCACAATATCCTCAATTTCTTGGGAGGTAGGTATTGTCTAGTAGAAAGAACGCGATCTTTAGAGACATGCTCATCTATATGTAAACACGAGTTCTACCATTTAGTGGCTGTACAACTTTAGATAATATACAGAACCTCCCTGGGCAGCAGGGTGCAACTATAAATTGGAAGCAGTGAACATCTTTCTTTTAGGATTAGAATTAGGGGAAACTGAAATGATACAGCTAAAAGGCTTAGCATCAACCATGGCACACGGTGGCCATGAAATTAATGCTACTCTTATGCTTTTCAGTTTAAGGGTTTTTTTTAAGGTTTTATATTTCCTTTATATAGTGATTGTAATGCATATTTCTTGGGATATAGTAAGTGTTCAATAAATATTTGTAGGAAGGAAGGACACAAAGTTAACAGGTTTAGGCTGGGGTCTCTTTTTTTAATGTTTTTTATAGCAGTGGCATTCTTCCCAAATAAGTTTGGTAGGAATATTTTGTCTTAATGAGCTGAAAATAGCTAGATGATTAAGACATAATCAAATTGTCATCCATTTATATATCACTGGAAATACATTATATTATTTATTTAGGAAAACAAGGTCACAGTATTTCAACTGACCCTGCTGGAATCTGGTCTAATTTCTCGATCTTGCTTTGTCCAGACATGCCCTGATTGAGTGTGTAGTCATATAATAACCAATTTCAACAGCTACCAAAATTCAACAAAGTAATCAGAATTCTTCTCACTGACTTATATAAGTAGTGCTATTTTTGCTACTATTGTTGTTGATGGATTCTTGTTTGCAAAAGTATGTTTTCTCTCTTTCTCATTTCTGTGAAACCAGCCCCAGGACTTAATGTCTTACCACACAGCATACCTAATATGCCTGTGTTCACAAACTTATTCTATCCTACGCTGCCATCTACTGGGAATATCATGTTGTTTAGTCATGGAAATTAAAGTCTATTATATTAAGCTTTGTATTACTAGCTGTTTTTTAAACAGTAACATGTTAGTTGGGGATCCATCTGAGAAACACTTTTTTGTGTGTTTTTAAGATAATGAGAAAAACCAAGAACTCTTTTTTTTTTTTTAAATAATACTTTGGCCTGTAAGCAACCCTCTGATTCATTCAAACTCACCAAAACTCATTACTGTCTTCTCTGTGGCAAGAATTCTACAAAATCTATACCTCTAAGATGAGAAAGTAATAATGGCTCTTTTTAAAATAGGGGTTTATTTCCCAAAAGAAGCAGTACAATTAAAGAATATAAATATGGCAAATTAATTCCAAAAATTACATTAGAAATCTGCACAAGGAGATGTGGTACCCAGAAGTCAGGCTTGCAAAAGCAATGATGGAGGATAACCCTGGTAAATGAACAAGCATGTACAAGCATGTATAAGAAGTTCACCATGACAAGAGAGAGGATTCTAGCCAGAGTCAATATTATGAACAAAGACTTTTGCTTCTAAACAAAGACATTTTTTTAGAGATGTTAGTTTATTATACTTTGTAATTTGCTCTTCGTGTTTTGTATTTTTCAAATAATTCTCAGGTGATGACCTTATTTTAATAATTTAAAAAGAAGAAAGAGTGAAACATGCAAAGCACTCTACTCAGCATATAGTGTTCTTCATTTTCTCAACTGTACTGCTATCAGTTCCTACTAAATATTTTTTTATATTTTTCGTATTACTATTTCTGTCTAAATAAAGATTTCATATTATTGGAACCCTGATAACTGGATTCCTGCAGTACTAACTCTAATGGGAGTTCTCTGGTGATGTGTCTCTATGCCATTGTGTGGTGCTTCTTCAAAAAGAGTAAGAATTGAATTGCTGCTTCTATTTGAATTTGTTCCTTGCTCATTAAGTCTATCAAGAATGACTTTAAAAGGCCACAGTGGAAGTGGAGACAAGAAATTGGAAAAAAAATGCATCAAACACCTATTATTTTTATGTATTACAGAGGTTATCCTTACTGTTATCTCAACAAATCTGAAAGTCAGATGACAGCATCACTGTTTTTTATTTGGATACAGGATGTTAACCAAGATCTTCTGGTTCTAAAACTAATGCTTTTTTCCCTAAACCATCAGTCAGATAATTCAAGCTAAAAAAAATTTGCCTGAAAAATATAGTAAACTAAGTGAAATAACTGTGTTTAAAAATCTACATTGCACCCATTCCCTACTCTTCTCTATAATGCATTTCACATCTGAAATCATATATCATGGAAAGGGATATATGGAATGTGCTATTGCCAAGAGGATCATGACAGAACTGTAGTGCTGTCAGATACTATGGTAAGCTAGAAACTTCTCCCCAAGAATTCGAATGATTGCTTCCATAGTCATGTGTTGTTTTTCTTTTCCTCATTGCAGAAATGGCAATCTGAAATATCTTTAGCAGCTGATATTTTCTTCTTCTCTTTTTTTTTTAAATAACAACAATAGAATTGTTGACTTTATTTTTTTCAAAGATTTTATTTATTTGAGAGAAAGAGTGAATGAGAAAGAGAGAGAAGGAGCAGGTAGAGAGTAAGAGGGAGGAACAGAGGCGGAGGGAGAAGTAGGCTACCCACTAAACAGAGAGCCTGAGCCCAAGGCAGGTGCTTAACCAAGTCACCCAGCTGCCCCTGGAAGCTAATATTTTCATGAAAATGATTTGAGAATTTTTTTCATTTTCATAAACAAAAGAAATACTTGTTAATTGGCATTTTGTTTAGATTAAGTTTTTCTTTTTGGACAAGGAGTGTTTACTGGGTAACTCAATGATAATTGTTTAATAGCAAAGCAGATGATTGATTTTAATAATTTTGACAATTTTGATTAAAAAATAGGTGCTAAGTTTCTTTTTCCAAAACTTTCTCTGTTTTTTATTCCTTTATCCATAGTGCTCCTGCCTGCTTAAGATTGTTTCCCCACTGCCACAAACATCAGCAGACCCAATCAAATCTCACTACCAAGGATCCTAGACAGGTATCAAGGTAAAAGTTGACTTAATGTTTTGAAGGGGAAAATCTGAGGTTTAAAGCATTATGTAATGTTTATCTAATTATTTATAAAGATAAACTATTGATTCATTAATTACTTATGCACATATGAAATGAAATATTTATATTAAAGGTTAAAATAAATATTTCCATTATTTTTAAATTTTCTTTATAGGTATGGGAACTTACTGAATAATGATTCAAAATGAAACACAAAGTTAAACTTCTTGCCTGGAAATCGTCAGGTAAGGGCAGATATCACCGGTTTGACAGTAATTACTCTTTTTTCATGATATCCAGACAATAAAAAGCACTTACAAGTAAATTATAGTGAATAGTAACTCATAAAGAGAAATGAAATAATTTAAGCCTATCAGTTGAAAGTGGAAATGGAAACTGAGGGATAAAAGAGCTAACATTCAATTTTAAATGATTGACAGTGGTGATATCAGGTATAAGGGAAATCATATTCTAAGATTGGCATAATCTCTAAAGCTATAAATTGATTGTGTGTATTGGTGAGGTGGCATTCAAATTTTCATTGCTCTTTCTTTTTTCCTTTTCAGTGTTCTGCTCCCACCCCCAAAATTGGTGAAATTAGACTGCATAGATAACCTAGTTGAGCTGTGTCTAAGGATATCTATGGCGCCCGTTTATCCTTATTATAGTCAGGGATTTAACAAATATATACTACATGACAACTATCTTCTAAGGGTTCTTCCATTACAATATTATTTAGCATATATTTTGTTTCAAATTGGAGTTGAAACATTGAAACAAAAGCACAATATTTTACTGAATTAAAGAACTAGTTTTTATGCAAAACCATATCTGGTACAATGTCTTTAGATAAGTAAGATGTTTTCCAGTCAATACCGAAGTAATTAGCACTTAAACTAGTTTAATAAATATATTTCAGGGGTGCCTGGGTGGCTCAGTGGGTTAAAGCCTCTGCCTTCGGCTCGGGTCATGATCCCAGGGTCCTGGGATCGAGCCCCACATCGGGCTCTCTGCTCAGCGGGGAGCCTGCTTCCTCCTCTCTCTCTGCCTGCTTCTCTGCCTGCTTGTGATCTCTGTCAAATAAATAAATAAAAATCTTTAAAAAAAAATAAATATATATATATATTTCATTCAACGGGTTTTTATGTAACACTTAACTATAGAGTTCATTTTGCAAATTACTTGAAAGAATTTAAAGATGTATAAAACATGGTCTTCTCTCATCAAGAACCCAAATTCCAGTTGGGAAAATATATAAGTAAAATATAGTAAAGAATAATGTACAGTAGTTTATAATTCCTTCCAAGATGCTCAGTGCAATAAATGAGATCCATAGGCATTCAAAAACACTGCTAGATCAGTCAGAGGAAACTTTTGTAGAAGAAATACCACCTGGGTTCACATAAAGAATACATGTCTTGTTACAGAACATTTAGAACATATAGCTAGAGAACTGTAGGAAAGAGTTTGCATAGTCACGACTTCAAGGATGGTGTACAAACTCAAAATCTTTTATAGCTTCCTCTCCAACTGGATGGACCAACTTTCTCTTCCCCTTTGCCTTTCTTGTACTATGAGACTAGACTCAGATATCCTCACTGCAACTCTCTCCCAGTGCTACCATCTAGTCAAAACTAGATGCATCTATAAAAATATACATATAACTTCATTGTAGCATGTATGACACTGTATTAAAATATACATGGGTGTCAGTGTTTTCCACTAAGCTATTCCTTTCACTTCTCACACTAAAAGATTTTTTTTTTAAACTTTGAAGAACACTGCTGTGAAGGTAATATTTGCAACATATCCCAAAATCTTAGAGCCTGGAGATGAAATAAGTGACTTACTCCCCATTTTTCCTCGTCCAGTATGTCTCTTTCCTCCTTCAAATTTTTTTTTTTTTTAAGATTTATTCATTTGAGAGAGAGAGAGCATGAATGTGACGGGGAGGAGCAAAGGAAGAGAGAGTCTTAAGCAGATTCCACACTGAGTGTAGAGCCCAACGAAAGACCTGATCTCACAGCCCTGAGTGACACCAAGAGTCACATGCTCAATGAACTGTGCCAACCAAGCACCCCTTTCCTCCTTCAAATACTGAAATATTTCAAATATGGAAAAATGCCTTTGAGGTATATATCACCTCAAATTTTAACAGACATTAACTGTTATTGTTACCCTCAAATTCACCAGTGAATTTAATTTCCAGCTAGTTGGACTTATTTTCACCACTTCTCCTGGCATATTTCATGGCATATTGAACCACCACATGAGCACCTTGATGGCTCAGACAATTAAGTGCCTTTAACTCAGGTCATGATCCCAGGGTCCTTGGGGGATCCAGTCCTGCATCAGGCTCCCTGCTCAGTGGGGAATCTGCTTCTCCCTCTGCTCCTCCCCCCACTTGTGCTTGCACATGCATTCTCTTTCTGAAAAGCTTTAAAAATCTTTTTAAAAAATAAGTAAATAAACCTCCACAAAAATTACCCACCAATATGGCTTCTAGTTACAGAATGGCTGATCAGTTTTTTAACTCCTCTGCCCTTCTTTTGTCCTCCCTATTGCAGATACCCACTCCCAGAGTCACCGTCAGGACTTCGTCATCATAAATAATTGCAACACCTTAGAAAATTTAGATAACAAATATCTCACTCTGGTCATTACCTAACCTGATCCAAAATATTTAGGTATTTCTCTATCTCAGATCTTTATGCTGAGGAATCTACTACCCTCTCTTTATTTACAGGGGTCATTCTTTTTAACTAGCTTAGATCCACTGTCTAGTATTATTGTTCTATTTGTAAACATTTAACTCTTGTCCACCAGCCTCCTTTGAACTTAAATTTAGGCAGAAAAAACCCTCAATTCTGATTAAATTCAATGATCATCTGCTCTTTTGACAGCACCTAAGCAATAGTATATACTTGTTGAAAATAACACAATTATGCATTTTGGACTCACTTTGGATTTATAACCGTGCTTTCAAATGGTTGTCAATATACCCACACTTGTCTATGTCCCTATAAATTCACATTGCCACTGTCAGTGATGACATTTTCAGAGCTTTCCTACTTTCTCAAATCTCTAAAATTTCTCACTCTCCTCACTCTGAACTGCAATCTTATTACATTTCATAAACGAGACACATAATTAGACTTTAAAACTTGAGTAAATTGCTATGAAACTCTAAGGAAGCCTTCAATATGTTACAAGTATTGACTTAATGCATGAATAATAGGAGTAAACAAGACATCATTTTAATCAGTTGTCAGATGTTTTTTGTATAAATGACTGTAATATAGTGGCTCTGTGAATTGCAAAGTAGTAATCTCATTAGGAACCACAAGGTCATTGATAACGTCAACATCTATGTATAAGGATATGAATTTAGACTAGAAAAGTAATTATAAATTATTTTCTTCTAGCCATTGATAGTTTACAATGTATCTGCAATTGATTCTGGTAAGAAACAGAATACAGTATCAATGTCCCTACATTCAAAAAGTATTCCAAAAGCATGGAGAAAATTTCATAGTACTAAGGAAAAGCATTAATTAAATTGCTATCAAGTTTCAATTATTCAAACTACACTTAAGTGAATTATAAATGCTTATTTTTACTTAAAGGTCCAAGTGCATCATAGCAATGAACTATTCTCCTATTCAAAAATTCACTGTTTAACTTTTCTTAATCATAATTATTCACAAATTTTTAAGATACATTTTTCTTGAAACCTATATTCTGAAAATACACAGACACCATATTAAGTAGATTCAAATGCTTTCTGCTATCCTCTTATTTTCATTACCACCTGAATAGCCTTAATTAATCATTTTTGACTGCTAAGGTGGTAGGTTCCAAATTAGCCCCACAATTTCAAATGCTGCCTCCACAGCTACTATGTAATAACAAGAGAATATATTTATAGACAGCATCTTGTGAGTGTGTACTAAGTGCCAGACCTAGTTGACAAAAAGCATCCTAATATGTAATCTTCATGAAACCATGAAGGAGAGGGTAATATTACTATTCTAATTTTAACTAGTAAGAAAACAGACTTGGGGGCCAACTTCACATTGCAAAAATTCCACATCCTTAGCTAATGAAAACAATCATGTTCTTCTCTATCCCTAGACATATATAATCCCAGATATATGCCTTTAATTCTGGGAATATAGCACCACTTACAGCTCACTAAGTCTATAACAATGTGTACCCTTTATTTTTTTGAATAGGACTTCATTGCATATAAACTGTTTATATTACTTTTTTGTTTTATGCCCTTTCTGAACCCCTTCATCTTTTTTCAATAACTAATTTCTACTTGTAAAGCAAGACAACTCAGATACCACATTCTCTGGATAACTTGAATGAACGCTTCCAACTCCTAAAACACTATACCACATAGAGTATTACCGGCCTCTTTGTTTTCTTATTGTCAACATTAGCAAGACAGTTGCAAATATTAATTGAATGTTTATCCCCAATGCCAATCAAATATTAAGCACTCAAATCTTGTTTGCAGAAGAGGAGATTTGGTCTTGGTAACCTTTGAAAAGGTAAATATCACATTACAGGGATTAATGCCTTAATGGAAATGAGTAACCAGGTATAAACTGTTTTTTTCAGAGATTTTTCTAGCACAAGAAAGATAAGCATGGGAAAGTAGCACAACATAAGTAACTTCAATTGATAGTTATAAAATATTTTTGTTCTAGAATGGGTAGAATTCTGTATTATCTTTATTTCTTTCATACATGTGTGCATGTATGTTGTGTGTGTGTGTACAATGATAAACTAAAGGGGGAATTTTATTTAAATCACACATGGAATAAACAATAGATAATGTTTGGTTCATGTACTGAAGACATGGAAGGAAGAGCTTGGATGGGGAAATAAGAGATAAACTGGAGTCATATCTTTAATTTCCATATAAACATGGGGAAAGCAAAATTATATAGCCTGTTTGAAGTTAGTTTCCTCATCCATAAGTAAGAGGTATCATTCTGAGGCACCAGGGTGGTTCAGTTGGTTAAGTGGCTGACTCTTGATTTCTGTGTAGGTTATGATCTCAGGGTGTGGGGATTGCACTCCACTGCAGTCTCCTCATTCAGTGAGGAGGCTGCTTGAGGATTCACTCTCTCCTTCTGCCCCTTCCCGGGTTCATGTTCTCACTCTTTCAAGTAAATAAATAAATCTTAAAAACAACAACAATAAAAATGTATTGTTCTGAGGCAGGAGTTAAGATGGAGGAGGAGTGGGGAAAAGACCCTAACCTTGTCTTGTCCCTCAAACACAGCTAGATAGTTATCAAATCATCCTAAACACCAAGAAATCAATGCAAGTTCTGAGAGAACAAAACCTGCAAATCTATAAGTAGAAAAGTGACCACCTTTTGGAAGGTAGGAGGCACAGAGACTTGTCTTGGGGGAGATATAGCTATCGGTAACAGGGAGGGAGCAGGCAGGAAGGGAACTCTGCTTATTGAGGCTACTGCAAAGTATTATAAGCAGTGGAGTCTAAAATCAGAACTTTTATGTGTCCACTACTGTGGGGAACATGACTGGCTTAAAGGTGCTCAGGTGGCAAAGCGGGGGTGGAATCCCAGGAGTGACACTATGATCTGAGGATCCCCCGGGCTGCAAGAAGAACAGGTGGCACCAATGTACTGCACTGTTCCCACTCATAGGAGCAGGGAAGCTAACTGAGAACAACAGGTCTTGGTGCTGGTTGTCTGCTCTGTTTTGCCATAAACTGTGAACCACTGCATGGTCCTGAGACCAATTTTCTGGGACAACCAGCAAACAGCAAAAGTGTGGTGAGACACTTCCCCAAGGAAACAGCGCCAGTTTGTTCTGTGGAAGTCCTTAAAATGTGTAGCTTTGAAACTCAGTCATGAGCCTAAGATGAAAAAGCTCAGACATAGGCAGGGTGAACATAGGGTTGTGACAGAAACTGGGAACACAAGAGGGGTGATAAATTGCTCTTCTGTGAGGGCTCACTGAAGAGTGTGGGGGTGTGAACTTTCAGCTTAGGGCTAGCTGAAGTTCATATTCACCATATTCACCTCACCTATGAGTGCTGAAAGACTTCAGGGAGTAAAAAGAGCACCACCTAGTGAAGGCAAGAGCTGTTTACACCAAGCCCTGGCCCCCTGTACCCTGGAGGCTCATTTCCACTAGGGCAAGTTCACTTGAGAATCAGGACAGCAGACCCTTCCCCCAGAAGACTAGCACAAACAACTCACTTGCACCAAGTTTACTGATCATGCAGGGCTGCAAAGCTTCAGCTCTAGGAGAAATGGAATCTAGCTTCCTTTCTATTCTTATTATTTTTTTAATTATTTTTTCATTTATCATTTTTTATATTCCTTTTTAAATTTTTATTATTTTTAAAATTTTTATTTTTATATACTATATTATTATATTATATTTTTAGTTTTGGATCTAGATTCTTTAAACAAGCAGATCAAAATACACAAAGGGTCTAGTTTTGTTTTGTTTTGTTTTCTTTTTTTGGTGTTTTTCCTTTCTTCTTTTCTGGACAAAATGATGAGATGAGAAATTCACCCCAAAAGGGAAAAAAACAGGAAGTAGAACTCATGGCAGGGATTTAATCAAAACAGATATAAGTAAGATGTCTGAACTAGAATTTAAAACAATGACTATAAGGATATTAGTTGGGCTTGGAAAAAGCAGAGAAGACACTAGAGAATCCCTTACTGCAGAGATAAAAAGACCTAAAATCTACTCAGGTCAAAATTAAATAATTAAAAATATTTTAAATTTTAATTAAAAAAGAAAACAACAACAACAACAACAAAACAAGAGGCAAACCCCAATTGGATGCCATAAAAACAAGGATGGACAAACCAGAGGAGTGAATCAGTAATATAGAAGATAAAATTATAGGAAATAATGAAGTTGAAAAGGAGAGGGAAAGAAAGATAATGGATCATGGAAGTAGACTTAGGGAACTCAGCAACTTATTAAAAGTGATAACATTCATATCAGAGGAGTCCCAGAAGATGAAGAGAGAAGAAAAAGGGGCAGAAGTTATATTCAAATTATAGCTGAAAACTTCCCTCATCTGGGGAAGGACACCACAGACATCAAAATCCAAGAAGTACAGAGAACTCCCATTAAATTCAACAAAAGCCCACTATTGTCAAGGTATATTATAGTCAAATTCACAAAATACAGACAAAGGAAAAATCCTGAAAACAACAATGGCAAAAAGTCCTTAACCTACAAGGGAAGACAGATCAGGTTCACTAACAGATCTGTCCATAGAAACTTGACAGGTCAGAAGAAAATGGCAGAATATGGTCAACATGCTGAATGGGAAAAAATATGAAGCCAAGAATTCTTTATCCAGCATGGTTGTCATTCAGAAAAAAAGGAGAAATATAGAATTTCCCAAACAAAAATTAAAGGAGTTCATGACCACTAAACCAGCTCTGCAAGAAATTTTAAGGGGGCCTCTTGAGTGGAGGGGGGAAAAAAAACAACAACGAAAACTAGAAAGGACCAGAGAACATCAACAGAAACACCAACTCTGCAGGTAACACAATGGCACTAAATTATATCTTTCAATAGTCACTCTGAATGTGAATGTACTAAATGTTCCAATCAAAAGGCACAGGGTATCATAATGGATAACAAAACAAGATCCATGTATATGCTGCCTGCAAGAGACTTATTTTAGACCTAAAGATACCTGCAGAATGAAAGTGAGGGCATGGAGAACCATCTTTTATGCTAATGGATGTCAAAAGAAAGACGGAGTAGCCATAGTTATATCAGATAAATTAGATTTTAAACCGAAGACTGTAACAAGAGATGAAGAAGGGCATTATATCATAATTAAGGGGTCTATCCATCAAGAAAATTTAACAATTGTATTTATGGACCCAACTTGAGAGCACCCAAATATATAAATTGATTAATAAACATAAAGACACTCATTGATAATAATGCAGTAACAGCAGGAGACTTTAACACTTCACTTACAACAATGAATAGATCATCTAAGCAGATCAACAAGGAAACAATGGCCTTGCATGACACACTGGAGCAGGTGGACTTAACAGATTTATTCAGAACAATTTATCCTAAAGCAGCAGAATACTCATTCTTTTTGAGTGCCCATGGAACATTCTCCAGAATAGACCACATAGTGGGTAACAAAGCAGCCCTCACCAAATACGAAAAGATCGAGATCATACCATGCATGTTTTCAGACCACAACATTATGAAACTTGAAGCCAACCACAAGACAAAATTTAGAAAGACCTCAAATACATGGAGGTTAAAGGACATCCTACTAGAAAATGAATAGATTAACCAGGAATTTAAAGAGGAAATTTAAAAAAAAATACATGGAAGCAAGTGAAAATGAAAACACTATAGTCCAAAACCTTTGGCATGCAGCAAAGGCAGTCCTAAGAGGGAAATATATTGCAATACAGGTCTACCTGAAGAAGCAAGAAAAGTCTCAAATACACAACCTAACCTTATACCTAAAGGAACTAGAAAAAGAACAACAAATAAAACCTATAAGCAGCAGAAGAAGATAAAAAATAAAGATTAGAAAGATAAATGATATAGAAACAAATAGTAGAGCAGATTAATGAAACTAAGAGCTAGTTCTTTGAAAGAATTAACAAAATTGATAAACTCCTAGCCAGACTTGTCAAAAAAGGAAAAGAACCCAAACAGATGAAATCACAAGTGAAAAAGGAGAGATTACAATCGACACCATAGAAATACAAACAATTTAGAAATACAAACAATTATAAGAGAATACTATGAAAAATTATATGCCAACAAACTGGGAATCTGGAAAAAATGGACAAATTTCTAGAAACCTACAAGCTACCGAAACTAAAATAGGAAGAAATAGAAAATTTGAGCAGACACATAACCAGCATAGAAATTCAATCAGTAATCAAAAATCTCCCATCAAACAAAAGTCCAGGGTCCAAGGGCTTACAGGGGAATCCTACCAGACATGTAAAGAAGAGATAATAACTACTTTTCTCAAACAGTTCCAAAAAATAGAAATGAACAGAAATTTTCCAATTCAATCTATAAAGCCAGTATTATTGTTTTCAAACCCAGATAAAGACCCCACTAAAAAGAGGAATTACACGTCAATATCCTTGATGAACAGGGATATAAAAATTCCCAATAAAATACTAGCCAATCAAGTTCAACATTACAGTAAAAGAATTATTCACTATGATCAAGTGAGACTTATTCCTGAGCTGTAGGTGTGGTTCTATATCTATAAATGAATCAGTGTATCACATTGATACATTAATCAGTGTTATTGATATATCTATATTAATGATAGAAAGGATGAGAACCATATGATTCTGTCAATACATGCAGAAAAAGCATTTGATGAAATACAGCATCAATTCTTTCTTTTTAAGATTTTATTTCTTTACTTCATAGAGACTGTTAGGGCCAATTTAATGTTAAAACCTGTTTAACTATTAGGGCCTGCTTAGCCAGAGCAACTCCATATTGCCTAGGTAGCCATATTGTTGTTTACATCCATGGACTTCATTCCGGGAATAAACACTCCAGTAGTTCCTGGTATGGTTCCGGGTATCGATTTCAGGAGTAAACGTCTTAACAATAGAAGGCATGTACCTTGGGTCTGCTGTTATGCCCTATAAAACTAGCCTGTGAGATCCGGAGGGGATCGCCCTCTTCGGAGGCGGCCCTGGCCGGTCAGTCAGACTTCTAATGCTTAGCATAGAATAAAGCTCTACATAACTTTCACTTTGTCTCAGTCTCGTTCCCCTGGCCGGTCAGTCTAACTTCTAATGCTTGGCATAGAATAAGGCTTTGCATAACTTTCACTTTGTCTCAGTCTCGTTCCTTTGATAACGGACCCCAACAGAGACAGACAGAGAGAGCACAAATAGGTAGAGTAGCAGGCAGAGGGAGAGGTAGAAGTAGGCTCCCCACTGAGCAGAGGCTGATGTGGGGCTGGATCTCGGGTCCCTGGGATCATGACCAAGCGAAGGCAGACATTTCACCAACAGAGCCATCCATGCACTCCTGTAGCATCCATTCTTTAAAAATCCCTCGACAATGTAGGGATAGAGGAAACACACCTCAACATCATAAAAGTCATATATGAAGGACCCACAGCTAATATCATCCTCAATAGGGAAAACTGAGAGCCTTCCCCCTATGGTCATTAAGAAGACAAGGATGTCCACTCTTACCATTACTATTTAACATAGTATTAGAAGTCTTAGCCTCAACAATCAGACAGCAAAAGGAAATATAAAGGCATCCAAATTGGCAAGGAAGAAGTCAAATGTTCACTATTTGCAGATGACAGAATACTCTATGTAGAAAACCCAAAACACTCAGCCAAAAAAATTGCTGAAACTTATACTTGAATTCAGCAAAGTTGCAGGATATAAAATCAATGTGCAGAAATCTGTTGCATTTCAATACACCAATTACAAACAGCAGGAAAAATAAATCAAGGAATTGATCACATTTGCAATTGCAACAAAAACAGTAAGATATCTAGTAATAAACTTAACTAGAAGATCTGTACTCTGAAAACTATAGAACATTTATGAAAGAATTTGAGGAGGACACAAAAAAATGGAAAAGCATTCCATATTCATGGATTAGAAGGAAAAAAATGTTAAAATATCTGTATTACCCAGAGCAATCTACACATTTAATGCAATCCCTATCAAAATACTAACAGCATTTTTCACAAAGCTTGAACAAATAACCCTGAAATTTATATGTAACCATCAAAGAGCCCGAATAGCCAAAGCAACCCTGAAAAAAAGAAAAACAAAACTGGAAGCATTGTGATTCCAGATTTCAAGCTATATTACAAAGCTGTAGTCATCAAGACAGCATGGTACTGACACAAAAACAAAAACAAATAGATCAGTGGAACAGAATAGCAGCCCTGAAATGGAACCACAACTATATGGTCAACTAATCTTTCACAAAGCAGGAAAGAATATCCAAAGGAAAAAAAGAGAATCTCTTCAACAAATGGTGCTGGGAAAACTGGACAGCTACATGCAGAATGAAAGTGGATAACTTTTTTACACCAAACACAAAAATAAACAAAATAGATGAAAGACCTACATGTGAGGCAGGACACCATCAAAATCCTAGAGGAGAACACAGGCAGCAACCTATTTGACCTCAGCCATAGTAACTTCTTACTAGACATGTTGCTGTATGCAAGGGAAACAAGAACAAAAATGAACTATTGGGACTTCATCAAGATAAAAAGCTTTTGCATAGTGAAAGAAACAATCAACAAAACTAAAAGGCAGCTTATGGAATTGAAGAAGATATGTGCAAACGATATATCCAATAAAGGGTTAGTATCGAAAGATCTATAAATATTTATCAAGCTCAATACCCCAAAAAAAACAAATAATCCAGTTAAGAAATGGGCAGAAGACATGAATAGACAATTTTCAAAAAAAAAAAAAGACATCCAGATGACTAATAGACACATAAAAAGATGCTCAACATAATTCACCATCAGGAATTACAAATCAAAACCACAATTAGATACCACCACACATGTCAGAATGGCTAAAATTAACAACAGAAGAAACAACAGGTTATGGCAAAGATGTGCAGAAAGGAAAAAAACCCTTTTCATTGTTGGTGGGAATGCAAACTGGAGCAGCCATTCTGGAAAACAGTATGGGGTTTTCTCAAAAAGTTTAAGACAGAACTACCCTATGACCCAGCAATTGTATTACTAGGTATTTACTCAAAGGATACAAAAATACAGATTTCGAAGGGGCAAATACACCCTGATGTTTATAGCAGTGTTGTCAACAATAGCTAAACTATGGAGAGAGCCCAAATATCCATTGACTGGAGAATGTGGTATATATATATATATATATATATATATATATATATATACAATGGAATATAACTCAACCATCAAAAGAATGCAATTTTGCCATTTGCAACAACATGGATAGAGCTAGAGTGTATTATGCTAAATGAAATAAGTCAGTCAGAGAAAGACAAATAACATATGATCTAACTCATACGTGGAATTTAAGAAAGAAAGCAGATGGAATATAGCAAATAGGAAAATAAAAGAAAGGAGAGAGGGAAGCAAACCACAAAAGACTCTTAAAGATAAAGAACAAACTGAGGGTTGACAGAGGGAGCTGGCTGGAGGATGGGCTAGATGGGTGGTAGGTATTATGGATGGTACTTGTGATGAACACTGGGTGTTGTATGTAAGCGATGAATCACTGAATTTTACTCCTGAAACAGATATTGCTCTATATATTAACTAACTAAAATTTAAAAAAAGGTAGTAATTCTTATTTAAAAAATGCTAATGCCTGTGTCCTACACACAGTTCTCCTTGACTAAGATTGAAGTATGTTAAAAGCTTACTTGCCTTCAGGTGCTTCTCTTATGCCGCAAGGGCTGAGAAGCACTGCTCTAGGCAGAGGGATTGTTCAAGTGCCAATTACTGGTTTATGGTTAGAGTGAGTAGACCTCATCAGAAGGTACAAGTGAGGAAAACTCTAAAAGGTGAAGCTTTAAAAAAGTAATAATAAAATAAAGCAGGAGCTAATAGGTAAGAATGAGAGTAAAAGAGTCAATAGCAAAATGAGTTATTTGTTCCTTGGGTGGCAACTGTATTTGAAACGAGACACAAAAAAGTTGGGATTTGGTTAAATAGGGGCACTTGGCATACAATATAAATAAAGAAAAAAGTAACACATAAAGCATGTCTCCTACACATTATTCATGTAACTTTGAATATGACATGTATAATTAAAAATGTCATGTTAATTTTAAATTTAGTATGCTGCCCAACAGATCGAGATAAGCATTGTGTATGCCACAGAAAATTTATTAAAATAACATTTTATTTCATGTCTCTATTAAGATTTTATTAAGTGTATTCAGAAGCAATGTTTTTCAAGGTCGACTAATTGTAGGTATTATCTAAGATGCTCATTAACTAATAGATTTCTGGGCCCCCTCTTCCATAAATAAATATTTTTCAGGAGGAACAACTTGGATATGTATATTTTTAAACTAGTATTTTGAATTTTAGTAAGGACCATAGTAGTCAGGAAATGCCAATTAGAAGTACTGCCCAGTTTCTTCATTAATGTACCCCATGATTAATATAACACATGATATCACCATCAGAGAACAAAAGCTAAGCTTAAATTCAATTCAAGAAAATCAACAATATGGTTTTCTTTGAAGTGCCTAAGTAATACATATACATAAAAACAAGATAGTACATATACAGTTATAATGAAAAACAACAATCTTCTACCTCAATCCATGGCACCCCACCACTCTCCTCAGTCTCAGTCTCCAGAAGTAACCACAATTTGATTCTGATAATTTGATTCTAAGAGTTAATAAACCACAAGCCATGTTATATTGTGATTATATCAATACCTTCACTTGATTAGACAAATAATATGCAAGGGAGTCATTTCATTTGCTTCATTATTGCTCTCCAAGTAGTGAATTTTTTCATCCAGTGAGGGCCACACTACTTTCCTTAGTTAGAAAACAATTCATTCATTTCTGTATTTGTTCACCATGAACTCTCTCAAGTCTTTGTAATTACAACTTTTATGTAGGAAAAAAAATAATGAAAGTTAAAATATGTGTTAAGTATACCAAATTTGCTCTTAAAATGTGTCATTTCACTCCCATTTCAAGAGAAAGTAAGAGTGATTCCCAATATTAAACACTAGAGTACATTATACATAGAAATTAAGCTACCCCAAATCCCATAAAGTCCTTATTTAAAACACCACCAATTCTAGGACTGTATCTCTTATATTAAATGTTAAAGTCACTTACTTTTCAATCTTAGTATTATTCTTTCTTGACAGCATTTAATTCATTTCTTCATTAAAGGTGTATATGAGTTAAACCTTTTAAGTCTTGCAGGTGAGTAGCAGCATATGACAATATACATATAAGAGCAAAGAACTTTCCTTCTATCAGTAGTTGCCAAAAATTCATAGATTATTGATCAATCTCTATGTACCAGGCATACATCTGAACTCATCTAATGTTCACTTCCATCCTAGGGGGTGGGTGCTATATTCACCTGTCTCATTTTGCTAAGGAAATGAAGTTAGAAGGTCTAGTAACTTGTATGATGTTTTACATGGATGGTGAATGGTGGAGATAAGATTCAAATCCCATAGGTTTGGATCCAGAGTCTGCAATTCCAACCTCTCCAAGATGACAGTCAATGAATGAATGAGTGAGTGAGTGAGTGAGTGAATGAGAATTAGGCTATTTCCAGTAATTCGTAATATCGTTTGAACATAAATGTGTGCCAACTATGTGTATATTTTGTACCACCTCAAAGATTCCACCTCTTTCCTAATATTTCAGTGAAAAATTTCTTCAGGGTCTTGGGAGATGGAGTCAACAGATGTTGATGGCAATTAAGAGAAGAATGCCTCAAAAAAACAAGCTAAGCATTCAAGAACATACAGTGACTCTGTTAGGTTTATTAGTAGAAAGTTAAAAAAAAAAATCATTAGTGGGATATAGTGATAAGCAATATGCAATATACATTTATCATGATGTTTTTAAGGGATATGAATTTATTAATCCATACTGTTACCACCTCTCCTTATTTATATATTAATAAGGACTTTGAGATTTTGTTAATTATTGCTGAATCTGATGTCATGTATACACAGCTGTTGAACCAGTGATTAATTACAAAAGTTATTTCCTCAAAATACTAACATTATAAAATATGTATGTCTATAATATCTTTGGTCAAATTTATGCTTTCAATATTTAACAGTCATTCAAGTTTTTATAAGTATTTGACAAAGTATTTTTTTCCCTTCTTCAGTGAGAGAAATGCAGGTTCTATTCAACAGTCACACAAGTGAAGTCAAGAAGTGAACAATTTAAAAAAGAAAGTGATTCCAATGGAAGACATTTGATTTTAACTAGCATAAAGGTCACCATATCTTCATGTTACTTTCAACATTTGAAAAGGTCTTTTAAAAACACAGCTTTTCACAATAAAATAGTATATTTTTCTCAACGTAGCTAGATATTTTTGTGTAACCTGTCACATACTTTCATAGGTCTGATTTTTCCTGCTGCAACTATGCTGAAGTGTTTTTTTATGTGCAGAGATGTGCCTGTTTTTAGTTTCAAAACTATGATGATAGAATAATCACCAATAGAAAATAACTTGAGGATTCCAAATGTGTTCAGATTTTAATTGTATTTTATAACTAGCATTAAATTAAGACACTTAAAAATAGAAATAATTCATATGAAATAATTTCTAAATTAAAAATTATATCATGAAATAAGACTGGATTCTTTATTAGACTACTCGGTAATGGAATTTGATTCTCTTCTGCAAAGGACAAAATCAAACATCTAAGTAGTAAACAAATTTATACTTTTTTTAATGAACTTATTTGATAAGTTGCGACTAACCCATATCCTTTCTTAATTCCATTATCCTGACATACTTTAAAACTAGAGTTCTGCAAAATTAGCATTATTTTATGAGAGTAGCAATACTGAAAGAAAGAAATACACAAGTTTTCACTTGCTTATTTATTTGTTTTTTTCTCTAAGTTTACATCCTAAGTCAGTTAGTGTCTTAGGTTAGATTCTCTGAAAAAAAAAAAAAAAAGTTGTCAGGCACAGATTGCTTGCAGCATGTTTACTGTAGAACTTTAAGACAGTGAGAGAAATAGTAGAACTGTATCACAGTTCAACAGAAGACTCATCAGAGGTTCTAGCCTAGAATGAAAGGACTCTAACATAGGCAGTAAGGAAGGGAGATTGGAAATAGCAGCTGTGGTTTTCAGACCAGCTAATGCAGCAAAGTTCTTTTCTGCCTGCATCTATATACTGCACTAGCTTACCAGTGAAGCAAACTCAGCCTTTTTCCTCCTTCAATACCATGTTGCCTTAGATTTGAGCTGAGGGAGCAGTGTTAGTGTAACAGTAGTGAACAGCAGGGAGGTCTGGGCCACCAGACCATGCAGCTAAAACTGGGCATGCTCAATCCTAGATGTACTTCTGTTTTTACCCTGAATTATTGTTGGTACCGCCCTGCTTTTACCTTAGTTGGTTTGATAGAACTCAGTTCATGATGGGCAGCTGTAGCCACATGGGAACTTAGTATTCCCTGGTCAGATAGGTTATTTCTAGCACAGCAGGAGCTGGTTTTTTTTGTTTGTTTGTTTTGTTTTTTTGTTGTTGTTTGTTTGTTTGTTTTTTTTAACGGTGTGGGGCTCTTTCCTGCTGATGGTATAGACTTGCCATTAAACACTCTGGGTTTATATTGTCTTTCTCTTACTTGTTTATGGATTTTTACACAAATTTCACATGATGCCTTTTTCATGAGACTTCTGCTAGGTTGCATGGCCCAGGTGGCAGGGCTGCTTACTCTATAACCTAGATCCGCTACAAAGTCCTTTCTTGCTCTGGCCCCAATCAAATTTGTTAGCTTTTAATGTAACCTAGTAAATAGACCAGTGTGTTACTACCAGGTATTGTGTCTCCATCTTAGTGGGTGGGAAGTACAAAGTGAAACAACTTCCCTTTATTTTAGAGGGAACGTTCCAGCTATTCTAAGCCATGGGAAGTCTAAAAAAAATTACTAAGGTTGCAGACCCCTGAACCTTTGTAGGATTCATCTCCATTCTCTGATGTGCATGTGTTTTACAGAGGGCCCCAACTTTCTTTCAAATTTCTCTTGGTCATCTGTGCAATTAATATTATGGCACAGATACAATAGAACAACGTGATAACACGTCCAGAAACCCTGGGCCCTTTGGAGTATATTATGACAGAAAGTAAGAACTAACCCAATCTGAGTAAGGATGTAAATTGTATATATAATATTGTTCATTCCATTAATGTAAACCCACTTCTCAAAATAATATATTCACCAAATCAATGTGACCATTTACCTAAGGCTGTGTTGATTTGCTATAACAGAATTACTATGCCCAGCCCAGCTGATGAAAATGAATCCACTTGATTAAATTTTTAAAAGTTTCCTCTCTACCACAAGAAGCCATCTAAAGAGGAAAGACTTGTGAATTAAGTGGGGCTTGTGTGGGAATGGTTACTGTCCTTTATATATTTAAGAGTAGCACTAATTCCTATCTGTTCAACCTACTCATAGATTGTGATACCACTTTTGATTTAGTACATTTGCCAGGAGGGGTCAGTTTCAGAGACTAGCATTTTGTCTTTGCAACAGGCCAAGGAACTAAGGGTGTGGTTCTGCAACCTATATACTCTCAAGTATGTCTCTTCAGAATATATATCCAGGAACGATGGAAGTATTCACCAGATGGGGCATAAGCTGAGTAGACTAAGATCTGAGTAGAGCTGAATAGTGAGTGGAACTTGGGCTAGAACCCCATTTATTCTATCTGGTCTCCATGAGCACTAAATCTGAGCCATTGTGATGCTTTAGATTCTAGGAATCAATTTCAACTCGAACCCTGTATCCAAACTTTGTCAAAATGTCTGGAATATTCCCTGTTTTACACTGATCACTTATAGAAGCAAAATGGCCTAAGTTTCCGTTGGAGAAAGGGCTGCGAGGAGACTTACTACCATATACACATTGTATAGTATTAATTTTTTCTTCCGATGAGGACTCACTTGTCCTTTCAATCAATGGGCTCTGAGTCTTCAAAATATCTCAGCTTTGGGTACATAGCATGGAATCATGACTTCTTATTGAGATGGCTACCCTAAATCTCTAGATCATAAATAAATCTGAATTATTCCAATTGCATAAATTGTTGAATACCCTAATTGACTGCTGATTTATCTTATACATGAAATTATACGTCCTAGTAACCATGTCTATAACTCCCCATGGGCCAGGAATTCCAGCTTCTACTCTGTGTTGCTCATTATGAAGTTTCTTGTTTCTAACTCTTAAATGCATTAGCTTCCCTCATTTCAGTTCCTTCCCCCCCCATTTCAATCAGGTTACCCAATTCTGTAACAAAATCTCCTCCTATCATCTCTGGCCTCAGAAAACAACTACCATTGAGGTTCTCAATGGAATGCTACTCTCACAGCAGATTCCTTATTGATTTAATAAATGTGGTATTCTCTGGGCCCTCCTGTGGAGAATAGCTGGGAGTTGTGTTTCTTACTTTTATATAATATATCTTCCCTAGGATGTCATTTGATCCCTTCCTGAACCATCTGCTGTGAAAATTCTGCAATTTTTGCTTCATTTAATGTTGTCCTTCATTTTTCCAAGCCTCCACGAACATGTTAACACTTTCTCCAGTGGTCCTTGCCAGGATATTAACCATCACTGTCATATTGATAAATTCTCATCAATTTTATGTTACAGAATTCTAGATCCATCAACCTTAGCACCCTCTGGATTTACTGTTATAGACACTTGCAGTTTCTGTTGGTACATACTACTTAGGTGTTGTGTTCTGAATGTTCATGTCCCCCTAAAATTCATTGACATTTTGTTATAGCATCCTGACTGTACTAAGGTACTGTAGTTTCTCTGGTTATAGTCATTTTCTTTCTTTGGCAGTATCAGCATTTCTCCAGTTGAGTTATGTTTTGACTTGACCCTCATTACCAGTCTGATGGCCAGGAGAGGAGATAAAGATGATCCTAAATGACCTGTAATTTCAATTGTAAGATGTTGTCTTCAAATTAATGGGGAACATTCATCTTTAACAGGGAGGAATGGCCCTTCAGAGGAGACCTAGTTCCAATTTGATCAAATATATCATCCCAGATGTCTTGATTCTAAATTTTTCTTTCTTTCTTTCTTTCTTTCTTTTTTTCCCAATTAAAGTCTTGACCTATAGAATGGATCTGCCCAGGTTGAGAATTAAATTTTTATTGGGGCTCCATTATCCTTATAAAAAAATCCTGGGCTTGAGTCTGGCTTTTTCTGACCTCTGGCTGTTAAAGATGACAGAGAGAGGCCTCAACTGGTCCCCCTCTTCTTCCAACATACTACCAAGCTCTGGGTGTAACATTTCCTGCCCTCTGTCTTTTTTCTTCTCTTGGGATAGAATGAGAATGCTCTCAATTGATGTTTGCATATGTGTTAATATTGATTATCAATGGAAGCCCCTTTCAGATTGTTTTTATAACTTTTATCTCTTAAAGACAATTATTTCATTCAAAGTAATAATCAAGAAAAAGACTCCTTGCCAATAGTTACTCAAGTGACAATCTTTGAATATGATTATCTCAAAAGAGTAAAGCCTTCCCTTCGTTTCTAGCAGTATCTGATAAGATTTCTGTCATTTTTTGAAACTTCATCCAAATTAGCTACTGTGGTTAAAGCTTCATATTGAAAATGATTGATGATTTTTTCTAAGAAAGAACCAAAAGAAACATCATTTCCTTACATAATTCATACACTTAAAATATCTATATAAAAATCGCTCTATTGTAAGTTGATATAGAAATAATCGTGTGATGTTATTTTAATTA
This sequence comes from Lontra canadensis, assembly GCF_010015895.1. NCBI lineage: Eukaryota > Metazoa > Chordata > Mammalia > Carnivora > Mustelidae > Lontra > Lontra canadensis. Next base: position 4,855,593 of record NW_022631042.1, read on the forward strand.
TTAAATGATTGCACCTGATTCTAACATATTTTTAAAAATATGTAAAAGTGTTTTAGTTTAAATAACAACAGAAAATTGCTAAGGATGAAAGAGAAGAGTGTATTGGATACTGTGGGAAAATGTCGTTATAAATTTCCTTAAACTTAGTTCAAGTGAGATTCACAGCTCATATATGCCATCTAGTGGCACTAAAAGAAGCTTAAAAACTCATGATAATACACTCACCATTTCTCAGTGCTCTACACTTCTGAGTTTATTTTTGTGACTCTTGATATGTGTCATCCTGAGGGAAGAGTTCTATTAAATTGAAGTTCCATAGTTTTCTTTCCTTAAAGCAACTATGAAGTACTGTTTTATGGTTAAAACATAATAAGGCTAAATTATGTCGGATTTTGTCAAATGCTTTTTCAACATCTATTGTTATGATTTGTTGATGTGATGGATTACATTAAGTGGTTTTTGAATGTTGAACCTACCTTTCATACATGGGATAAATCCTACCTGGTTGTGGTGTAGTATTTTTTAGACATTGCAAGTCTATTGGCAATAAGTTCCTTCAATTTTCATTTGCCTGAGGAGTCTTCATTTCGCCTTCGCTTTTGAAGGATAATTTTGTACAGTATAGAATATTAGTTTGAAGTGTTTTTCTTTTCTTCCAACACTATAAATATTTTCCTCCCCTCTCTTTTTGCTTGCATGTTTCCTCAGGAGAAATCAGATGTAATTTATATCTTTGTTCCCCTATAGGTAGTGTGTTATTGCCCTCTAGCTTCTTCCAGGATTTTTTTCTTTCATTTCTGCAATTTGCAAATGATATCCTTAGGTGTAGTTTTGTTTGTTTGATTTAGTGTGTATCCTGCCTAGGGTTCTCTGAGTTTCCTGTATCTGTGGTTTGGTGTCTAACATTAACTTGGGAAAACTCTCAGTTCTTATTGTTTCAAACATTTATTCTTTTCCTTCTCTCTCTTTTTCTTTTGGTGTATTCCATTACACGTATGTCACACCATTTGCAGTTGTCCCATAGTCATGAGTTATTTTGTTTTGCTTGTTTTTTGTTTGTTTGTTTGTTTTTGGTCTTCATTCTGTTCACTTTTTCATTTTGTGGGTTATTATTGATATATCCTCAGGCTCAGAGTCTTTCTTCAGCTGTGCTCAGTGTACCACCAAAGGCACCCCTCTTTTCAGCTACAGTGTTTTTGATCTCTAACATATTTTGGGGGGCAAAATATCTTTCTTAGGATTTCCATCTCTGTGCTTATACTGCCCATTTATTCTTGCTTGCTATCTACTTTATCCATTAGAGCCCTTAGCATATTAATTATAGTTGCTTTAATTTACTGGTCTGATAATCCCAACATCCCTGCCATGTCTGGTTTGATACTTGCTGTTTCTTCAAATTGTGTTTTTGCCTTTTAGCAAGATTTGTAATTTTTTCTTAAAACCTTGATATGGTGTACCTGGTAAAATGAACTGCTGCAAATAGGCTTTTAATAATGTGGTGGTAGGGGTGCCTGGGTGGCTCAGGGGGTTAAAACCTCTGCCTTCGGCTCAGGTCATGGTCTCAGGGTCCTGGGATTGAGCCCTGCATCCTGCTTTCTGCTCAGCGGGGAGCCTGCTTCCTCCTCTCTCTCTCTCTGCCTGCCTCTCTGCCTACATGTGATTTCTGTCTGTCAAATAAATGAATAAAATCTTAAAAAATAAATGTGGTGGTAATGTGACAGGGAGGGGAAGTGTTCTGTAACTCTGTGATTAGGGCTCATCTTTTGGTAAGCCTACGTCTCTTGTCTACGAACTTAACAAGTACTTCTCAGGTATTTTTGTTTGTTTGTTTTTTCTTCTTCTTCTTCTTCTTTTTTTTTTTTTCCTGCCGAATGGCAACAGTGAGCTGGAATTGGGTATTTCCTTTCGCACATTGAAGGCTAGACTGAAGCTGGGTATTTTCTTTTCTGTAGGTCGGTTGGGCTCTGATAATACCAGAGCAGGTTAGGTTCTGGTCTGCTTGTTTCTTCTGAAGGCAGGCCTTGTTAAGAACAGAGTGCTCTGGTGTATTTCTGAATGGTTCCTTCTTCTTTCTCCTGCTGGAAGCATAGGGATTTTTCTCTAAAAATCAATGTGAGAACCTGGTCAAACTTCTGCAAGTAAATCTCACAAAAATGTGGGGGTTCCCCTATAACTGGGTTCCCTGGAATATATAACTCTTGTCTATGCGAATCCTCCAGCAATTTGTCAATCACTGCTGAGAGTTTCCTATCCTGGCAATGGTTGTCGTAGCAGTTTCTACTCCTGAATCCACACAGGTAAGCCGTGACACCTTATCTCCACCTTTTCTGTCTCTTTGATCTTAGGAAGCAGTTTGTCCTGTGTCCTCACAGCTCATGGATTCAAGTAGAGTCTCTATTCAGCTTATTTCTTGTTAGGACAGATTGGTGATGTCCAAGCGGTTTACATGTGGGACTGGAAACCGGGAACACATTTAGAAGCTTTTCACACTTATTTATGCTCTTTATATATGGTCAGTATCCAATGTAGAAAATTTTGTTAAGGGCACCTGGGTGGCTCAGTGGGTTAAGCCTCTGCCTTCAGCTCAGGTCATGATCTCAGGGTCCTGGGATGAAGCCCCGTGTCAGGTTCTCTGCTCCGCAGGGAGCCTGCTTCCCTCTCTCTCTCTGCCTGCTTCTCTGCCTACATTGATCTCGGTCTGTCAAATAAATAAATAAAATCTTTAAAAAAATTTGTTAAAATATACAATTATAGTGAATTTTTATTTATTAAATACCCTTGAAAATGTGATATGAATGGTGATATGATTTTGAAGAAAGATATGTTCTCTGTATTGGTTATAAACAGTCCATGTACCAGTCACAGCATTAAATTTTACACTTATGTATAAATTACCCTTTGCAATTAATGCTTTAGTTCTCCTTCTTCTTACCACTTTAGTATATGCTGCCTCAACTTTCAACTGATATCACTTATATGTTTCCTGAGCTATTCTCTGTTACCATATGGTAGGCAGAATTAATCTTCCTCAAGACCAGTCCTCAACCTATGACTGAAGGAAATAAGGTATAAATATCCACCTCCCTCATCCCTGACGATGATAACTCTGAGGTTCACATTTTATACTACTCCTAGCTCCCTAGCAGTATAAGCTCCATTATTGTGGTAATTTGCATCCTTAAGGGACCTGTACAGGCTGCCTTCCCTTTTCTGTCTCACACCCCAGTATTTCTGGGTATTACCTCTAAATTATACTAACTACTCTTGAATCATTGTTTCACTGTCTTTTTCTGGTGTCCCTTCCATAAAGACATACGTTTGCTCAGATATTATAAAAGACATTCTGTTTTAGTTTCAGCAAATGAAAAATTTATAAAGAATTTATGATTTTCTTAAAATTTCAAAGAAAACCTCTGATATTATATAAAAACCTAGGATATTATATAAAACCTAAGGAGAATAACTTTTAAATCAATATTATATAAAACCTAAGATATTATATAAAATCTAAGGAGAATAACTTAAATCAATGCTGGTGATCTTGCCAAGTATTTTTATAGCCCTTATCTTATTTAATCCTTCAACAATGTTGTGAAGTAGATGATGTTTATTGCTATGCTTTTATTTAATAAGAAAAAAAAATAAAGCCACGAGAGACCAACTTCACAGAACTTTTGTTTGAAACTCAGAGAAGCTGTATCCCCCAACTCCAGGCTATCACTTTGCTTTGATTCAATACGTGAAATCAACCCATTCGAACAGCTCATTCCCAGTGAAAGGAAAAAAATGTCTCTTTACCTCTTGTATTGAAATTATTCAACTTGAGAACCCTTTTCTGTGTTTCACAGTACTCTCTCCTCAGAATTTTCCTTCCAGTTCTCCTGAGTCCTTCTGAGGATGCAATATCCCACCTGGACTAAATTTTCTAACTACACTAGGATTCTCTTTCTCATCTACATATTGTTTGTTCTTAGATATGAAATAGGTCAACTGTTTCAGTAAGCTTTCTGTGCCAACATTCTATTATAATAGTAGATATCTTGCTCTCAGAGAGTTCCTAATTTTCTGCTAGAATCCTTGCCTTTAGGGGTGCCTGGGTGGCTCAGTTGGTTAAGCATCTTGACTTTGGTTCAAGTCATAATCTCAGAGTTCTGGGATCAAAGCCTTGTATCAGTGGGGAGTTTGCTGTCTCCCTCACCTGCTGCCCCTCCCCCTGCTCATGCTCTCTCTGTTTCTCTAAAATAAATAAATAAAAATTTTTAAAAAGCCCCTGCCTTCAGTACATACAACTGATTTTTTTTTTTTTTATATAATCAGGTGCCTTACATTCACTTTAAAGCCAATACTCAACATAAAAGCTTGTAAATTCTTCTCCCCCCCCCACACCCATCAATTCTCTCTGTAATTAGGGTTTGAAGAGCAAGTAGAATTTCAGTGAGGGGTGTGTACTTGCATGTGTGCTTTCGCAGTCTCCCCCATCATACAGAACTCTTCTAATAGCTCAATATTCCACTAGAGGGTACTGTGTGAAACGAAACTGTTTTGTCTCTGTCTTTTCACAGAAATTTCTCTCTTTATAGAAATAAAATATGAAGGTCTCATAAAAGCAGATTTTAAATACAGCAAAAACAATTTTAAATAATTCAAAAAGGAGCATTATATTAAATTATGCTTCAAGGTTGTTTTTAATAAAATATTACAAAATTGTGATTTTTTATGATGGATTCTTGAATCAGAAAAAAGTCTTAAGAATAAGGCAAGATAAGAAGGCAGTAAGAAATTACCCTGTTTAAAGATTGTACTGAAGTTTCATCTACTGATCCTCTAAAAAAACCCAAGGGTTGGGGCACCTGCGTGGCTCAGTGGGTTAAAGCCTCTGCCTTCAGCTCAGGTCATGGTCTCAGGGTCCTGGAATCAAGCCCTGCATCGGGCTCTCTGCTCGGCGGGGAGCCTGCTTCCTCCTCTCTCTCTGCCTCTCTACCTACTTGTGATCTCTCTCTCTCTCTGTCAAATAAATAAATAGATGTCTTAAAAAAAAAAAACCCCAAGGGTTCAGTAAAAATAGAAGTTGCCACTTAATGATCATTGCATTTGTCAGCTTTAAAAGAATTATATGCTTTGAAATATTAAAAACTTACCCCCTCGACTTGTTTTAGTATCTCAAGTACCCAAATTAAACAACAATTTGAATTAAGACATGAATATCCTCTATTAATTAGCAAGCCTCTTGGAAATTTAGGGGTTTTTGGAGAGGTTTTTGACTGGCATTTACTCCCCTTATGTGTGAATATCAGGTAGAGTGGGGAGTTGAATTCATCACACCCTTTGGTTCAAGAAAATGAGAGTCATTGTCTGTACTAGGCATTTTTCATATTTTAGATAATTCCATTTCTCCCCGTCACAATGTCTTCTCTTCTTCTTCTTCTGACAATAATAGCCAACTGTCATGTGTGAAATATATAGATATTTAATTGAAAAATATACAACAATGTTTTTTGTGTGTATTTTAATTCCCATAAATGAAATTATGGTACAAATTTCATTCCGTTGCTATTGTAAACCCAGAATTATTCTCTTAAGAACCATGCATATTGTGTTCTCTCTATAGATAAACAGATAAACAGACACACACACAAATACACATTGAGGCTTCTGATATTGTGCCCATATAATATTCTTTCTTAGGCATTTGCCAAGTTCTATCTCTTCGCCTAGCGATAAACAGTTATGTTGCCAACAATTAACAAATATGGGACTGAAAAAAATGTCTTTCTACATATCCTTTAATGAATCTGTGCAAGGGTTTTTCTGGGTACAATATTTTTCAGGAAATATATTATAGGATCTTAACATATAGACAACTTTAATTTCACTTAATTCCAGATGGCACTCTAGGATAGCTTCCCAAGTTTATACTTCCATTTCACATCCTCATAAACATTGGCTTATCCAAAATTGAATTCTCTGTCTGTACAATGGGTATTAAGTAATTTCTGTCTCTCTCTCTCTCTTTTTAAAATTTTCATTTCCTTATTACTAATGAAGTTGAATATCTCTAAAGCATATAAATTAATCACACTTACCGGCAATTCTTATTTCCTCTTCCATGAATCTATCTGTATCTTTTAACAAGTCTGCACATCTGCAAAATTTATCTTAGAAGAAAATTTTGTTTTTAAATAGCCAAATCCACTAAATTCTGATTTTGCAGTTTATGGTTTCTGACATGTTTAAGAAACACTTCTTATTTCATTCAGTTTATTTTATAGGTGCAGATTTCTCATTTAGATTTTGAACAATCTGGGAATTACTTTTTTGAAGGTAAGAGATAAGGAAAAAAACTTCATTATTTATCATATTGTAAACTAGTTTTCACCAAGTTATATTTCCCACTGTATTTGGTATTTTATGCTGCACAGATTCTATACTAAGTTTACATTTCCACTGCTTGCTCAAAATTCAGCATCCTAATAACTGTGCTTCTTGGGACTTAGGCTCCTAGGGTTATTCTGTCCCTGGAGGTCCCAGCTCCCTCTTCTTTTCTCCCCTAACCAACATATGAGAGTTTATAAACTCTGAGGAAACCTTCTTCAGAGCTTCTGAATCCTTCATAGGTTATGCTCTTTTGGCCACTGTTTATAACCAACCATAATACCAGAGGAGAGAAAACTCATGCCTTTAAAACAATCCTCACAAATCATGTTACTCTGCAGTTTTCCATAACTGTGATTAACTTTACTCTATAAAATGTTGATTAAACTTTCAAGAAGCATGAATACCATGGTAGAACAAAAGAAGTAATTGTTAAGCTCTGATTCACAAATTAGATTTCTGGTAACAGGAGACTGAATAAAATAGGTTTTCATTTAAAACAAAATTATTTATTTATTTGAGAGAGGGAGAGTGTGTGAGTGGGGTAAGAGCAGAGGGAGAGGGAGAAGCAGACTTAGTCCTTAATGCAGAACCCAATGCTGGGCTCGATCCCAAGACCCTGAAATCACGACCTGAGCAGAAATCAAGTCAGATCCTTACCCTACTGAATCACCCAGGTGCTCCTTTCTTTTTAAAGATAAAAATATTTTACTTGTTAAAACTTGGGTTTATATATCAAGAGTTAAGACTGGTGTGAAGTCTTGAAAGATGAGATACAAAATGTGATAGAAAAGAAGTCTTACCAGATGGAGACCCACCCAAGGGACCTGCTGATATTTATTATTGTTATTGCCAATAATTATAGCAAGCATGAGCCAAAAAGCAACCCTAGATATCCCATTGCCAATCTTCTTTACAAACAAATAGTACCTGAAAGGGTTCAAGTTATTCCAGTTTAGGATTTGTTGTTAAACTTTATTTGAATCATATTACATTGGTTTAAGCCACATGGGCAGAATCGCTCAGTAGCTCCAGTGTCACCTGTCATACTTGGTGTTATCCAGGACTACGTGGGCTTGAAAAGTGTAGTTGCTACCACTTTCTGTATAAGAAGATGACACCAGGGCAAGGGTGGTCATATAATTTCTATTTGATTAACAAGGCTTGCTGGGCCTTTTCCTTATTAGTCATGGTATCTGATTTGACCTACCCTAAAATGAGGACAATAGTCAGTCTGGGAGACTCAAACCACCAAGTTTCGGGTGCTAAGTTGCAGTAGGACAGAAACCCACTCCCCCCACCCCGACCCATTGTTCAACCCTTTTTAAAAGGAATTTACTTGCTTCAGGCAGGTGTCACTCTTGTACAAGGAAATTACCTCTCCTTGTTTGCAATTGTCATCTAAATAATCACCAACCCTGTAATTTTCCCATTTCATGCTGGATTCTATTTTGTTTTTGCTAGAGCATACACAAGAAGAGAAAGGGGTCACCTCTCTATATGGGGGAGCACTTGAATGGAAGAATTCACTCTAGACTTTGTGAGCATTGACAGAACAAGCCATTCTGCTTATACATACAACAGTGGAAACTGTAAGGACAGCACATTGAATAACCTCAAAGACTTCACTAAGGAGGTTGCTTTAATTTTCTTTTTTCATTGCAGTTTTCCCAAACCCTGTCTGTTACCTCCTGGAGAACACAGACTAAGGGGTTAACACACATTTATTGGAGGCTACAGTCACAGCCACTAGGAAATCCTTGCTATTCATCTACTGGAACTTGGGAAGCACACAGACAGGAAGACTAGGCTCTGGGGAACTAGGTGCCAGAGGAGATTAGCCAGGAAAAATTTTCTCCTTGTGTCCCTAGCTCCAGGGTCACCTTTCCTCCTTACATATGTATCTCCAGGCTCTAATAAACACTCGACACTCGGGACCCTTTTCTGCAGACCCTCTCCACCTCCACTGCTGTGGGTCATCCTTGCAGTTCTTGGAACTTTGGCCAGCCTTGTTCTTAGCATCCACTCTGCAACACAGCCACATAGAATGCGACTTGGATGCACGTATTCAACAGAGCTATAACAATTTGTGTCCTTCTCCTCCCCTAGGTTTGCCAGCATATTCAGGCTTTTGTCTAAAGCAGATGAGATGAGGATAAACGGGAGAGAGAGAAACAGGTAAGGGCAAATAGATGGGGAGAGCAGCTCCACTTCAGTAAGCTAGATTTTGCATTTATTTGCAGTTTCCAGGGGCTTTTGGTCTCTGATCTTTCAGGTTCAAGAAGGTTTTAATGTTTTCTATACACTTAAAGTTCTATATCCTCACTGCTGGCAGGTTTATTTCAGCTATAGAGTCCCTTATTGACCCCTTGTCATGATAGCATCCCTCCTCCTATCTGACAAAAAGTGAGCCACTTAGGCAACTCGTTGTAATCCCACCTCTTGCTGCTCAGACTCATGCACAGTAGGACAGTGGGGTCTTTATTCTTCCATCTTACCCACATCTTTGACAAAAGCTTATATTAACTACTCCTAGGAAGTCTTCTCATAGCACCGCACTCAGCCCTCCCAGCTCCTCCTTCTTCCCCTTCAGAAAGCTATGTCTGTCTGCATTTCATTCTTGTTAAAACCTTCAAAGTCTAGGGTGTTATTCTTCATAAAAGCTAGCTTGTCACTGTTTCATGGATGCTGGCAGGAGACATAGCATTTCAGGATCAAAGATATAAGAGAGTTAGATATAATAAAACAAGTAGCACAGGAATCCTATTTGCGTAGATCCTCCTTATTCACCCCCAAATCCTACTGGAGTTGTGTGGAAGGGCCCAGATAGACACTGTGTATTCAGTGGGTTTTCTTTGCAGCTGAGAACTGAGCTCAAGGAATTTACTGCTCTTATGGTCAGCAGAAGACAAGCCAGATTTTGTCTGGGGGCATAGGTTATCTAATCATTCAAGGTTGCTGGCTGCAAACACAACCCTGAGAAAGGCATGGGCAAAGAGGGGTCAAAGCCTTATATTCTCGGCATACTTGACAAGAACTGGAGGGAGCTCACGGCCAATGGTATATTGACTCTTACAACAAATAAAAGAAAATAAATGAAACATCATGGTTATTGGTAAGTGAATAACGAATACATTTTAACCTTAAAAGCAATAGAAGATACCGCAGGTAAAAATACTAATATTTTGAATAAACATTTAATGTCTTCATGTGTCTAAACCTCTGAATTTATTTGAATATAAATATAGAATATATGAGATAAAAATTTTAATAACTTTAATTTATTTGGAACTAACTCAAATTGGTATGATAAATCCCAATGTCACAAAAGATAAGTGGGTGAAGGATATAAATGGCTAGTTTAAAGAAAAAGAATGGCAATAGCTAGAGATATTTGAAAATATTGCAATGTTAATTTCAAGCATGTGAATGGCAAAATGATTATTTATCAAATTATTACTACTACTACTACTACTACTACTATTATTATTATTATATGTTTTTAAGGAAAATGCCCAGTATTGGGAAGGGTTTTTTGGTCAACATTTGTCAAAAGCCTTAAAATGTTCACATTTTTTTAGTGCAGGAAGTTATTTCAGATAATCTTTTCTAATGCTTTACTGGAGAGTTAGTATTAAATACATTATGGGTGTTTTTGGTACACTCTGAAATTCTGTTTGGAAAGTAGTAAATAGTAAAGAAATAAATGATCCCTAAATAAATCTGGAAACATGATAAAGATTTATTGTCAAAAATGTTAAGTGCTCTCACCAAAATTTAAAAAAAAATAAAGAGGGTGGAGGAAACTTTAGGAGGTGATAGATTTGCTTACAGCATACACTGTAGGGATGGTTTAATGGGTATATACTAATCTACAAAATCATCAAATTGTATATCCTAAATATACACAGCATTTTGTATGTCAATCACATATTCAATAATGTGTTTTTTAAATTCATTTAGAAGTTGTATATATAAAGAGAAAAATATTGAAAAGATTTAAATGAATATCAGTAGGAAATACATTTTTAAAATATGGGTTTATTTAGAAATAGAACATTTGTCATCAAGAAAATGCTTTTTGTAAACAATCTACATTTTAAGTAGGAAAAAGCAGAAAAGAACTTGTATAAACAATATGATTGTCAGTTCTTCAGGAAAATAAGCTAGATAAAAGCAGAGTAGAAATTATGATGAGATGTTAAGTTACTGCCTCTAGGCAGTAATAGTTTACAGAGCTTTATTTGTTACTTTGTGCTTTCTAAATATTCCAGTATCATGATGTGATTGATACCATATTTTATTACTTGACCCCATGACATATCTACACATATTTTAATAAAAATTATTTAAACATTAATTTAAAAAAATTATATACATTCTTATTTAAAATGAAGCACCCAAATGTTGAAATTAACTAGATTATATACATAATTCTATTTTAATAGACATAGAAAATAAAAATAGTTGAAATATGCTTTCAAGGATGTGGCAACTAAATTTAGTCATATCCTAGATGTTATTCTGGAACAGAAAAAAATTAGGTAGTAACAAAGAAAGTTTGAATCAAGTATGGACTTTCATTAATAACATACTAATATCAGTTCATTAGTTGTGATATATGTACCATACTATATAAGATAATTGGGGAAAATTGGGGCACCTGGGTGGCTCAGTGGGTTAAGCTTCTGCCTTCAGCTCAGGTCATGGTCTCAAGGTCCTGGAATCAAGCCCTATGCTGAGCTCTCTGCTCAGCGGGGAGCCTGCTTCCCCCTCTCCCCCTGCCTCTCTGCCTACTTGTGATCTCTCTCTCTCTCTGTCAAATCAATAAATAAAATCTTAAGAAAAATGGGGAAAATTGAGCATAGGATATTTGGAAACTCCTATTATTATTATTATCTTTGCAACTTTTCTGTACATTTAAAACTATTAAAAATTTTTAAAAATCACTTAAAAATATTTCAGAGGTACATCTCAGATTGCATAAAAATTTTAAATGAGTTCTTTAGTTTTGAAAAAAGTAATGTATGTATGTGGTATAAAATTACAAGAGTACAAATGAGATGTTTTTATTTACAAATTACGTTGTCATCTATGTAAATGCGAGACTGATTTCCTATTGATTTATCTACACCTAGCTAATTTATTACACAAGGGCTCCAAGAATCATTAACTATTTCTAAAAAATTAATACATGAATCCTTGTTTTTACTCACCCAAGAACTTTCTGAATAATGAAAAGCAGTTTGATTAAAAATGAAAGAGTAGGTATGATCAGACTCATCTAAATTGCAGATGTGGCGCCATAAATCACCCCTACTACTAAGCCCTTCTCAGAAGATGAGAAAAAAATTAATCAGGAGGCTGTTAATCCAGGATAATATACTGCAACACTGGTGTTTTAAATATTTTAAAAGCATAACTTGGAAAGAAGCCCTTCAGCTGATCTCTGAGTTTAAAGACCCTGAACAAAGTATTTAGTACTCAGACACAGTGACCATTCACTTTTTAAGGATACCATTGGCAAGTATGGAAAGATAAGAAAAACAGATGAAGATGATACCTAATCACACTGAGTTAATAGAGAGAAATGATCTACCTTAAACTAGATCCTGTAGTTTTCATTTGAAGTGTTATTTGATGACAATGGAGTTCATGTATGTAGAAGTTGCTAATGTTACCCCCACAGGAGATAATGTAGCAAACACCATGGAAAACAGAGGTGCCCTTGCAAGTACAGGGAGCATGTATAGGGAAAGTTACTACTTCCTCCAGAGATAGTGATCAGTTACCAGCCCTGTGAAGATTTGGCTACTAAGGACCCTTCTACCACTAAAATTAGATTTGTTGTTTAGAACTCTCCTAAGAATTCATTCATGGGAGACTGCCAAGCAATCAATATTTAGGACCTTAAACTTCAACTTGTTCAGAAGCCATGTGGATTCCATTAAAATTTGATTTCTGTCTCCATTAAAATTTGATTCAAAATTTGAACATATTGCTATAATATACAGAGAGCCTCATTTGACTTTGTCCTTTGTCTTAAGTTACTACTTTATTATTGTTATTATTTTTGCTGCAGTATAAAAATAATTTTTTAAAAAAGTACACATAATCCCCACAATGTAGTGTGTTTCTACCCCATTCTGTGGTAGCTTGGAACTACTGTTATAGAAACACTCATCTATCCACAGTATTTGAAATATAATTTGCATTGCTCTGCTTTTTAAAAACATTGGTTGAATGTTCCATTTTATGTTGTAGTATATTTTGTTGCTTTTAAAGAAAATAAAGAAAATTGTATACAATTTTCAAGAATTTGTTATAGCATTACTTTTGTTGTATTAAATTTTCAATGATTTTTAATTATTTTCTTTTCCATTTTTTTCCATTTTTTTCTTCATATAACATTGATGAAGTAATCACTCAATATGAAGAATCAAGGAATATGACGGAAAGCTGGAATAAACATGAATTCACCTCCACTTTTTCTCCCATAAAAGCAAAGCCTACCTTTCTGTATGTCTGTGCATTCTGGCTATTTATCTATGACAATTTAATGGACCAATGACAAAATATAAATTATAACTTATATAACTTTTATTACATAAAATACAATATTATTCACTACATGCATTATAAACACTTAAAATAAGTGTGAAACATTTCACAAAGGAATAACAAATCACTATGCATTTTTGAGGAGAGGTCACCACATCCTCAGTAAATGATCCATGGTTTCAGGAGGGTAATTTGAGTCAGTTGTATAGGATTGAAAAGTATTTTGGCATTTTGGTTTTGCTTTTGTTTTTATTTCAATCTCTCAAACAATGCTTCTTTCATGGCAATAAAGAGAATGGGACTCCCAGACCTCCAACTGGGAGAGCATAATTGACCATGGGCCCAGTGTCTGCAATCTGTTTCTGGGTACGTATGTGCCCAGGGCACACTTCCATGGGCTGCTTCCAGCCAAACACCAGAGGCAGCAGGGATCCTAAGATACACACACTCCTGGTAAATAAAGGACTCCTTGGACAAGCAACTTGGTTCATGGGATCCAAGTTCTTGCTGAACTTTCCCTTGAATGCATAACATTTCAGTTTATGATTCAGGGAGAGATTTTTTCCTTCAATTTATGATTTTAGCCAGTCAATATTTACAGATATGAAATTGTATTTGGTTTTGGTTCTGGCATTATATTTCATGTAATGCTTTTAATTTTTACTGTTTTTTTTAACTCAATCTCTTATTGTATAACTTCTGTGTATATATATTTTAAATATATATATATATATTTATTTATTTGACAGACATCACAAGTAGGCAGAGAGGCAGGCAGAGAGAGACAGGAGGAGGAGGCAGGCTCCCTGCTGAGCAGAGAGCCCGATGCGGGACTCGATCCCAGGACCCTGAGATCATGACCTGAGCCAAAGGCAGAGGCTTTAACCACTGAGCCACCCAGGCGCCCCAATGTGTATATATATTTTAATAATTAAATGTTCTATATACTCATTTTAGTAATGATATTAATAGCTGTGAGGTACAAGGCACTTAAACTCCTATTGATTAACTTTCTACTATGAGCAGTGATGAAATTACTACATTCTACATTCCCTCCTCCTCTCCTTCATCTGTACCTTCCAATTTTATTTAATGGTATTGATTTTTTTGGGTAGTTAACTTTATAACCTCTATTATTTGATATATTGTTTATTTGATGTTTAACCCTTGCAATAAAATACAAGAGTAGTCGTCACACAAATTCTACCCTCTTTTCTGTTTTTTTCTTATTTTTATCATTTATACATAATCAGGGCTTGTAATATTTATAGTAGTCTGTTCTGTATCAGAATCCTCAGTTATATTAGGCTAATTACAATAGTTAAAAGATGTCAGTTTTCAACTCTCTTCACTCATGAAGGAGTAGCCAAGATTGGTTTTACATACCTGGCTTTAAAAAGAAAAAAGAACAAGACAAAACACATGATTCAATTGTTGTCTGATACATTGGACAACAGGCAGCACAAGACAGTGATGCCTGAGGAAAGGGAAAAAAGGTCAGCCCCATAATGTCAGAGCTCTCTGTATGGAATTTCATGCCACAGCACAGGGAGGCAGAACTCGGTGATCTACCTAAGTTGAAGGGGTGAGACAGAATTGCGAATTAGAGGAAGTCAAAGTGTCTAGAATTCACAGGGCAAAGAACCAGATAGGAAAGAGCAGCAAGGAAAAGGCAGAGCTACACACTCCTTCCTGAGATTAATTCAAAACAAAAGATCATGCTCAATTGAAGATTCCTTCAAGATCATTAAACTATTGCATAATTTTGTTAGAATGTAATATAATGATATGTTTGCAAATACCAGAGCATTTTAATCAGACTTAAAATGTAATTTCCTTCCTCTTCTTTATATAGTGTTTTACTGAAGGATTCTAATAGGACAGCTGCAACCATGGGAAGAGATTGCCATTCCTAGGAGAATATAAAGATACAAATAAGCCAGTGGTGTGGTCCTGACAGGTAATGGTAGAAAGAGGAAATAGAGTTTGAGCATATGATGGCCAGATGGGGCTCCACTGGGTTAACAAGTCATTTCATCAGTATTAACAGTCTCCTGTTTTAGAGCTGGGGATTGAGGTTAGATCATATAAGAAGTTTGTTCAAAACTATAAAGCTAATGAAAAACTGCTTACATATCACGACTTCACTAGTTGTACACAGTTGGACATCCTCATTTTCACAGAAGAATGGACTTCAACAGAAAAAAGGTTCAGGTAGAAGGAAGCCATGAGAATTCTTTTTCAAAGAATGTGTAAGATCATTTTTTAAAACATGAATGTTTGAGGGGTGCCTGGGTGACTCAGTCACTTAAGCATCTCACTCTTGATTTTGATTCAGACCAATATCTCAGGTTCATGAGATAGAGCCCCGCATCAGGCTCTGTGCTTTAAGAAGCTTGGTTAGAAATGGGGGGAAAAAGATATGACTGGCATTAGAGGCATGAACAGGTTCAAAGGAGAGTTATCTTGTTGGTTTAGTATTAAGTAAGATAGGAGGGACTTAAACATGTCTATACACCACTTTGGAAAAGACTTAATCAATATGTAGAATTTCATGGAAAGGGAGGTGGGTGGGAGGATGGGGTAACTCAGTGATGGGCAATAAGGAGGGCACATGATGTGATGACCACTGGGTTTTTACGCAACTAAATGAATCATTGAACATTAAATCAAAAACTAATGATGTACTACTATATGTTGGGTAATTGAATTTAAATTAAAAAAAAAAAGAACAAAGAATGTACCAGGATTGGACAGAAAAAGAAAATAAAGGAAAGCTGAAGATAAATTTGGACAGTAAGAAAAGTTATTTTCAAAGTAAAGCATTAACAAGGGAGTCCAGATTTCAGATCAACTTGCTTACTGGAAAGAGAAAAGGTAATATTAATAGTTCAAATTTTGATATGGCAGTTGAAATTCTTAATAGAAAATAGATGAATCAGCTATGATAAAAGTCAGATACCCATGTGTATGGAAACATGGGTGCTGGCCTTCCCATAAACTTGGAAACATCTTATTAGAAAATGATTGGGTCAGCTACAATAAAAATCAGATATTCATATCTTTAGAAACATACTGTGGTAGCCTTGCCCAAAACTGAAAATACATAAAATATATATAAGAGATTATAAGAGAGAGGATAACAAGAGGGACAAGAAAAAAAAAGCATATTCTAAGGACTGAGTTGGCCTTCAGTGGAGAGTGCAGAGCCTATCCTGAAAGCTATTGCTCATTCTCTTAAAAAATATATAAAGCATTTAATAGTAGAATCCTCCTTTATTCTTTGAGGTATTCTTTTACTTGGAGAGCATAACTTAAAATGTAATGAAAAAAAGTGCAAAGTATATATTGACTTAGGAAAGAAAAGTGTACTTATATCTGTCTAATCTTGTATTGCAATATGTAATGTTTACTTACTGAAATAATCATATTTTATACTTGAGAATGCTCTGATAGAGTGTCAAATTCCTTAATTTCCCTTTTTCTACATGTTTTAAGTATCTAAATTTAAGCTTATCCATATTTTTGAGAATATTCACTTAATTAAAAAAATACCACATTGCCATTAAACTTATATCAAGACTCTGTTTTCTTTTTTTCCTCCACAGATTGGAATCTTATTTAATCTATAGTATTTTTACAAAGCAACATGTGATAATAAGATAAAGCAGCAGATGGTGCTCTAAAATTCATTAGTACTTATTACTCCACTCCCTTCTTAGTGCTGAATCTGAAGTAATTGGGGATTTCAGATACACATAGCAATACACTTCTTTTTCTGTTCCCTGAGAATTTTATAAGCATATTATGCATTCATTACAGGATATTGGCATTTCCAAAATTAGTGGATAGAATTATCCAACATTTAATAAAATAATGAATGGTAATAAAGATCATTAGTAATTATTTATATTTCAAAATTTATGCTTCAATGTTAATATGCTATGCTGTATAGTTTTTTAAATGACATCAACTGAAAATACATAAAAATGGTTGTTTTCTCTTTATGTTTTCCTTTTTTTAAGCTAGAGAATAGTTGTGTAATAAGGTGTAACTCAACAGAAAATGAATCTATGTATTATGGTTATTGTATTCTCAAGTACACATCCAAACTTATCTCCAACAATTAATTATTATATACTTTCCTCTCACCCTCTTTAAGTCTTCTTTGACTTACTCCTCTGTGGGTAAAGTTAGCTGGTTTTCCTACTGCTCTGTTATCACAAGCTAGAGCAATTTAATTGAGACTTAATAATAATTTAATTTTCCAACCCCCAGTAAGAACTTTTTATATCCACAGCACCTAGCAAAGCGCCTGGCATGTGGTTTGCACTCAATAAACATTCACTTCATTGAATGATAGAAGGTATGTATTTGGAGTATAAAAGAGAACAATGAAAAGTAACTCAAGATAAAGTAAGGGACTTACAAGGAAAATAAGTAATGGCAAAGGAACTGTGGCAGATATTTTTAAGTGCCTCATTTAAACCCAATAGTGACATAATTATCTTTGGTAAACAGAATAAAATTGGCAGCTTCAAAGTAACTTCAGACCAATTTTGAGGTTATAACAGTAAGAGACACATTTATAACAGTCAATATCAAGGTCAGGCAGTTCACTTAAATAAGTGAAACAGAGCTGGTTAAGACTATGGAAAACAGAGAACACATGCCATATCTACAAAGGAGATGTCTACTCATCTCTCATTTCCTGAAGCTGAATGCTATGTGGAAATGTAGACTAAATATTTTAGACCTTTTAATCTTATAGGGGAAAGTGAAATAATAAATGTCATAATTTTATGAATTGTTAAGTGCAAATTTTAAGAACAATATCTGGTTTAAACAAATTATATTTGTGCATTTGTCTCAAAGAGTTTGCCATTCCTTGATTCAAGGCAATAGCAATAATGATGGAGAGGTAGTGGTGAACTTCAGAAACTAGGGATCAGATTGGGTAGGAATTAATAACTGTGACACACATACATGTATACATAGAAATACACATTTATAGACACAGTAATACAATATTTGAATCCAATTATTTGTCTGAGTTATGGCAAATTTTCCTGTCTTCTTGTTCTGTCTTTACCTACTCCCTAATTTGTTTTAAGCCATATGTTAAAAAAGAATACTCCAAAAGTTTTCTTTTCAAAACTGTTGGTTTCTCTTTTTTTTCTCTTTTTATTTCAATCATTTAATATATATATTTAGTCTATTACATTACAAAATTAACATATACTCCTTGAACATCCAAAGATATATCAAGAAAATCCCTCCTCCTGATTTTATTCCATAGAAACAATCACAAATTAACAACTTGATTTCTATTGTTTGAAACTCTGCATAATTCCTTAAATATATACAATACACTGTTTTATGAACAGTTTGATCCATTTTTATAATGTGTATATGTTGGGTGTCTTTATAGTAACATATTAAAATATAATTCAGCAATTTTTTTTTTAAATCATGGAGATCTTTCCACTAAGATCTTTCCACTAAATTCCCATGCATTTAACTTAGTCAAATTGAAATATACATAACCTGGAAGGAAAAAAAAAGGTAGGAAAAACTATAAAAACTGCACAGACATTTCTGTTCAGTAAGCAGCATGTTTCTGTATCAAAGTAGATGAGGACTATCCTTCACTTCTTTTGTTTCCCTCTGTTGGTTCAAGTTCGTAAGAATTTTCAGTGGATTTTCTAGAATGAGGTTTTGCAGCACTAAGTGTGATCTAGTAGTTAAAGAAAGCATGTTGGGTAAAATAGTGTCTTTATATAGAAATCACCTGATTTATTTAGGACCATTATCTCCAATATCACACTCTCCTGAGAGATTTCTAAGAATAATTTGGATTACATGTAAATTTAACTTTATACCCTAGCTTTAAATCTAACATCCTGCCAAAGGAGTTATTCATCATGTTTTCTAATTCTATTATATGCATCTACCTAATTATTTCTTAAAAGATTTATTTATATATTTATTTGAGACAGAGAGAGAGACAGACAGAGAAAGAGAACAGGAGTGAGGGGGGAGGGGCAGATAGAGAGGCAGACTCCCTGCTGAGCAGGGAGACTGACCCATTCTTGATCCCAGAACCCTGAGATCATGACCTGAGCCAAAAGCAGATGCTTAACTGACTGAAAACACCCAGGTGCCCCTCTAGCTGATTATTTTTATCAACAAAACAGTACTCATTTTGTAGATACACAATGATGTATTTGCTGATTCTCTATGGGCAAACATTTACTTGGGGAGGACTAATGTCCCTTATTTCTATTCTTTTTCAGGAATATCTTACCTATTCAAAGTACTTCTTCTAGGGGAATTTTATTATTAATTAAAAAAAAAAGATATTAGTGCTGTTAGTATTCTCAAGGGATATAAATTTAAAAATATAATTTTTACTATAATTTATTGAATTCCTCTTTGTGCCAAGCATTCCTGGCATCATTTAAATTTCATAAACCCCTGAAGTAGACATTACATTATTAGTATGAATACTATACAAAGAAGAACTTTTAGGGTCAGAACAATTAAGTAACATCACCTGAGTTATATAGCAAGTGGGCATTAAGACTAAGATCTGAAACCAAACATTAAAGCCCCTAAACTAGTTTCGCTGATGTCATGACCTCAGAGTCCTGAGACTGAGCCCTGAGCCCAGCCAGGGCTGAACTCTGCACTCAGCAGGGAATCTGCTGCCCCTCTCCCTTTTCCACTTTTCTCTCTCTCCATCTCTCTCTGTCTGTCTCACAAACATAAATAAAATCTTTGAGGTGCCTCATTTAGGCATCTGACTCTTGACTTTAGCTAGGGTTATGATCTCAGGTTGTGAAATCAAGCCCTCTTAGTGGGGAGTCTGCTTGATTCTTTCTCTTCCTCTTCCTCCTCCTCTGCCCTCCCGTGCTCTCTCTCTCTCTGTCTCAGATAAAATAATAGATAGATAGATAGATAGATAAATCTTTAAAGCCCTCAACCTAAACCTTACTTCTTATTAGAATTTTATAGGAGATATATTATATTCTGCTTTGAATTTAGGAATTAATGTCTTTACTATGTTAAATCTTCCCCAGTAGGAATGTGTTGTCTGAGCATCTTTTCTAGTGCTCCAAGAAATTCATAATAATAATAATGTAGTATCTGTCATTAAGGTATTGTGATTTTCCATAATATGCACATACATGTATTCACCATTGAAATAGGTTTTTATACATCATTACTTTCTGTATCATTTCATGGCTCTTTTGATCATTACACTGACTAGTTTTTAGCCTCAAAAACAGGTTACTTTCAGAAATAAAACACTTTAATTAACTGGCAGTAAATTTAGCTTTTGTAAAAATAAAGCTACATTTCACTCTAGGGAAAATAGAAGATGTGTTTAAAATATTAACAGGCAAAATAAACAGAGAAGTGTGTATAATTTTAAAATATTGTTAAATATCCGTATTTAAATTGTTGATCTGATTTAAAAATTTCCCCCAAGCGGGGTATAAGTAAAGTGTTCCAACCAACTCAAACCCTAATTAGAAGACATTGCCATTCATCCTGATAGCATGAATCCCATTTCCTTCCCATTACCATCAAATATCAGATCGAAGTGTAACCACTCATAGGAAAAAGAGGCAATAAAGAACTTTAAAAACACGATGACCACTAGGGGGCATGTTTCACTTTCTTATCAGAGGGCACTAAATTCATTTTCAGTTTTAGGTAGTCCTCAGGAACAGGTGAAGAATTGTGAAATCCACAACTACAAAAATAGCAAAAGAGTTTCTTTGCATTCTTAGAAGAGCAATGCATGCTTTTTATAAACAACTTAATGTAATGGAAATGATAAAAAGACAAAATCCCAAAGCAATTTTTTGTTAATACTTGGCAAATTTTGTCAAAGTCACAAAGTTATGTTCATACTGCACCTATAATTTTATAATATGAATATTTTTGAGGTTTCCTTCATACATTAATTGTATATCCCAAGAATTCCCATGGCATTGCATCATTTGATTAAATTTAATTTCTTTATTCTATCCATCTTATCTCTATGGTTACATGGTGTTTAAACTTCCTTTTATTATTGGACATTAAGTCTCCTCTGATTTTCCATTAATATGAACAATATTCTAAAAAAAGGACCAGTAAAAGTATAAGTCAAGGCCAATCTGGATTCATGTCTCAACTATGCCATTTCCTCTTTAAAATGTGGGGCTGGTTATTAATCACTTAAACTCTCAGGGCTTTTTAATTTTTTTTTAAAATGGTGCATTTTTTTTAAATGGTATCTACATAAAATTGCTGTTAGACTGAGTTAAAATCCATAAGAAAAAATGAGCTCACCATATAGGACATACTAAACACATTCTAGCTTATATTACAATGTGTTACTGGCACAATTTTTGTACATGAAACTGCATTTCAGATTATTTCTCTAAAACAAATTTCTATAAGTAGATTTGCTCATTCAAAAGTCAGTGATCTTTACTTCCAAATTATTTTCTAACATAGTTGATCCAGTTTATAATCTTTAATGTTATTTTGAAATGTTAAGTTTCTTCATCAAAACAAAAACAGTAACTCATTCAGAGAATAGCATGGCTTGAGAGCCATTGGAATTCATGTTGTACTTCGTTGTAAAAATGGCAAACATGCATCAGAAAGTGTTATGTTTATCTGATTTCATCTTTTTTCAAAACTTGATAATCTGAGTTTAATAAGGTCTGTGCAAGCATTTTATGTGTATATATACATGTTCTATTTTCTTAGGTAGGGAAAACAACAGTCCTTGTAAATCTCAGAAAGCTCTGTGTCTCAAGAAAGGCAAAGAACCACGATTCTAAACATAATCCTCCCAAACTATGAGACCCACTAATTTGTGAGAAGAACTTCAACTGTGTCTTGTTTCTCGAGGCCAGGTATGTTAATGAGTGTAGACATATGGTATTAACTGTTGTCCTATTCCCTTTGACTTTTATTGCCTATAACCTTTTCTAAAATCTAAAATTAGAAAGTTAAAGCATCTACTAAGCAATATGATGTAAAATGACTATTCTATTATTTTGAAGCTCGCCTTAAATATAATTGGAGGCTTTAAAATAAGTTCCATCTAGCTACTTTTGCTGCAATGCATTCAATTAATAAATGTACTAAAAGTGTCTTATTCACTCAGTTTGGAGACATGTCTGAATTTTTTTTGGCCTTTTCACTAATTACATCTAATTAGAAGAAATATTGAAATATAGAGAACAACACAGTTCACATTTCTCTTTTTCTTTCTGAGGGGCTGCCAACCCCTACTTGGAAAGAGCTAATCAAGAATAATTTCCTTTAGGTGCACATACATTTACTAGTCTATTTCTTTTTACATCCTTATGTCCAGAAAGAAGAAAGACTTGGAAGTTGACTTAGAAAACTAAAGGTAAACTAGTAAATAAAAACAAATAAACCAAATGAAGTTAGTCCTACCTTTGGGTTTGGGGCATAAAAGTCCTAAAACAGGCGAACTTTTGACTGACTTATTTACACAAAACTCTTAAAGTTTGGATTACTTTGAAGAGAAAGATGTGGTTTCCTTAAAAGGATTTTCCTTAATCTTCTCTCTTCCTGGGGCTTCCTGGATTTTAGATAAGAATGTCAGCCATGCTAATAGGAAAGCTCCTTATAAAAGGAACAGATTAAACATCTGAAATACAAATAATTATTAAAAAGTAAGTTGCTGGACACTTCCTATCTTCTCTGTTTCAACTTTGAGATAGGCACTGATATCATCGGTAAGAGAAAGAGACGCTTACCTATTCAATTTAGAGTTCTTATTGAATTCGATAACTTGCTTCCCATCTTATTTATTGATATCATAAAGATACATTCCTAGGAAAAAGACTGTAAGTGGAGAAGAGAGCAGGCCCATCAGGAGAGTCTTATGGAAAACTACATCGAGATACCACTCACAGGTCCCAAGTGTCTTCTTGGGAAAGTGTCAATTTTGGAAAAGAAAGAAAGGAAGGAAAGGTGGAAGGAAGGGAGAGAGGGAGGGAGAAAAGGTGAGAGAGAGAGAGAGAGACAAAGGATAGAACTAAAAACACTTCCATGACATCATCAACAATAGTACATTACAATATTACAATAGTACATTACAAAGTACAATACAATTACAATAGTACAATACAAAGAGATTTGGTGAATCTCTTCCACCAAACCAAGAATTCAGAGCAAATACTGTGAATCACCAGGCAGTGACTCAATAGTGAGCTTATGAAGAGAAATTTAATATAATTTGGAACATTAAAGAATGAAAACGAATGTTTTACACTAACTAACCTGATAAGATATATTTAAATAAAAATGGGCCACCATATTACTAGCAAATTACAAAGCCAGAGACTTGCCAGTATCTGAGATCTCTTCTACCTTCTTCCATTTGTAACTGAATGAAGCGTCTTATGCAAGGTACTCAGTAAGTCAGGTTTCCTGTCCTTTTAACGTCACAGAGCCTCCTTGGAGATGAACCCAAGTCAAAGTCAAAAGCTTTCTCTCAGGACTTCCCCATAATTTCTCATGTTCTAAAAGTAAGACTTTCTACCCCACCCCAAGAGACGTTCCTTAACTAGTAAACAGAGGTTACCATAGGGTCTTGGAAATTAATCAACTAAATGTAAGAAGTTAGTTGTTCAAACTGAAGTCAACCTATCCCCACAGTAGCCTTATGGTAATCTCCTCAGATTTGAAGCTCTCCTATGCACAAGTACAACTGTCTTGTTTATTTACTGTCAGTAGTAGGGATATTCAATAAATATTTGTTAAATGAATGAATAAATGTTCACAAATATAAAATATAGACCCTGCCTAATTGAATAACCACATTTGTTTCTTAAAATGTTTAAAAATTAGTGATCACATGCCCTTATTAAATTATTCCTATCAAGTTTGCATGCTTACATAGTTTCCTATCTTCAAAATAATGCTCTCCCTTCCCACTTGGATCTGGAAAAATAGACTCTTTTTTTTTTTTTTTTAAGATTTTACTTATTTATTTGAGAGAGGAAGTGAGAGAGAGAGCACAAGTGTGAGGGGAAAAAGTGAGAGGGAGAAGGAGAAGTAGATTTCCCACTGAAATGGCCCACTGGGCCATCCCAAGACCCTGAGATTATGACTTTAGTCAAAGGCAGACACTTAACTGACTAAGCCATCCAGGTGCCCCTGGAAAAATACAGTTTTAAAACTATTTGTAAATGCTTACTTTTTCACTGTTCTAGGTAACACTTATAGATAATATAAATTTCAACATAAGTCATTCATTTTATTTTCTCTTGGAATAATGCCTTAAAACTCCACATATACAACACCCTCTCACACATAGCCCCACAAACATGTGTACACACAATTTTAAAAGAAATATACCCCTCACATTGGGAAATTTTTAAGATTCAAACTACTCTGCATTCCAGGAAACAGAAACCAAAGGTTTGAATTTATATACACATTGACCTAAGACTTTCTAATCAAAATGAACTCCCTTAGGATATTTCTAGGCATCCAGAGAGGGTTGAGAAGATCTACTAATAGCTAAAAGGAGAAATTGTGATGAGAAGAGCAGAAACTATTTTCTGAAGAGGAAATGAAAAGAAGGATTGCAAATCCCACACTGAGGGTGTCTGGGGCTAGTGCCAACATTCGAATAAAGGCAATTCTTACCTTTGGAGTTTTATGGGATGGTGAAACACAACTAAATAGGATTACGGTATAACACAGCATATAGAAAAACTCATGAATATAGGTAAGGCTTGGAAATAAATACTAAGCCACATTTATTCAATATCAAAGAAAGAGAATGGTGTATATGCAGCCATAATATTAATTATAATTTAACTAATTTTCAGTCTTTCATTTTACAGTGGAGAGAAACTAACTATAAAGTAGAAAGTTTTCAATTGCCAAGAGAATTCTAAGTCCCTTCAGAATGATTACTCAGGATTAGAATTATAGCACAGTTTAAGCACAGAATATTTTAAAAAATGCATTAAATCCATTTAATTCAACAGGTAAACACATATATATGAGGCATTCTTATTCAGATATGAGATTCAAAAATATTTTCCATATCTGTAGAAAACCAGTATCTACAGTTTATCTTATTGGTCATGGTTGTATGTGAATTAAATTCTATGTTAAACAAAGAAAAGCTTTCTAGTTGTTGATGTCAGAGGTATTTATTTCCCATACAGAGGTCAGATCTACTTTTTTTTTTAATTGGAACAATTTTGAGTTTCATTTAATTCGCCCATCATTATTGTCATAAAATCACCATGAAGCCCTCCTAATGTACTTTTACACATTACAAGAAGAATTAGCCCCAGGAAAGAGGTATCTTTTTTTTTTTTTTAAAGATTTTATTTATTTATTTGACAGAGAGAGATCACAAGTAGACGGAGAGGCAGATAGAGAGAGAGAGAGAGAGGGAAGCAGGTTCCCTGCCAAGCAGAGAGCCCAATGCGGGACTCGATCCCAGGACCCTGAGATCATGACCTGAGCCAAAGGCAGCGGCTTAACACACTGAGCCACCCAGGCGCCCAAAAGAGGTATCTTTTAATTAGGGATTTAATTATTGTATAGTAGAGAAAAAAAAGTACTCATAAGATGTCATTCTAAGAAATCTTAAGTTATGATTGTTCCCCCACATTAGATTGCTTTTTTTGTCTTTAAATTAACATCTTAAAGTGTTATTTCAATTCAATAATTCAAAGATTATTTTAAAATATATCACATTTATCTTTTTTAAAGCTCTTTTTCTTTGATTCTTATTTTAAAGACTATTTTATTTTAAGAGCAGTCTTAGGTTCACAGCAAAATTGAGAGGAATCTATATTTTCCGTATACCTCCTGCCTCAATGCATACATTACTTTCCCGTTATCAATATCCACCACCAGAATAGTACATTTGTTATAACTGATGAATCTACACGAAAACATCAATAGTTGCCCCAAACCCATAGTTTACCTTAGGGTTCACTCTTGGTGTTGGTACATTCTATGAGTTTGAACAAATGTATAATGACATCTATCTACCATTATAGTATCATACAGAAAAATTTCATTGACCTAAAAATCCTCTAGGCTGCCTATACTAGTCCTTTCCCCCATCCACCCCCAACCCCTGGCAACTACTCATCTTTTTAATGTCTCCATAGTTTTGCCTTTTCTAGAATGTCATGTAGCTGGAAAACATACAGCATGTAGTCTTTCCAGATTGGCTTCTTTCACTTAGTAATATTTCACTTAGTATTATGTCTGGATGTATCATAGTTTATTTATCCATTCATTTGCTTTAGGACATCTTCGTTGTTCCTGAGTTTTGGCAATTAACAACAACAACAAAAAGCTGCTATAAATATTTGTGTGCGGATTCCATTTATTTGTTTTTTATAGCAATATTTGTAGTTGTCCTTAAGAATTAAGAAGATAACAAATTGGGGCACCTGGGTGGATCAGTGGGTTGGGTCTCTGCTTTCAGCTGGGGTCATGATCTCAGGGTCCTGGGATCAAGCCCCACATCGGGCTTTCTGCTCGGCAGAGAGCCTGCTTCCCTTCCTCTCTCTCTGCCTGCCTCTCTGCCTGCTTGTGGTCTCTGTCAAATAAATGAATAAAATCTTAAAAAAAAGAAAAAAGAAGATAACAAATCAATGCATATTAATAATAAATTCAATCAATCCTTAAGTATAATGGGTAAAATATGAGAGTTCTTCCACCTTCCAACTGTTGCCCATACTTAGTTCTGCAGCACTGAAGTTATCTACTCCTAATATCTGCATTATATACAGGCCAAATATATAAAAAGGTGTTTTGAGTATGGCAGGGCAATTCAAGAACAAGTGAGAGAAAGACACTGAGATCTTGAGAATTTCTTTCAGTGTGGAGAAAAATGCATTTAAACTGTCTGAAGTAAAGTTTAATAGATAAGGTGTCCAGACACATTATATAGATATATCTACTTTGCCTAGCTGTATCCTAGTTTATATAGTTATATCTTAGACAAATGTATGACTCGTCAAGATATATTGTCAGGACATATTTAGTTTGTCTATTCTAGCTCTTCTAGATATGTTCTAGAAAATAGTTAATGAGAAAAAAAAACTAGAAATCTTTCCTAAATAGATTTTTCTTAGCAAAAACAAAATAGTGTCAACTTTATTTTTTAAAATACCTAAATTATAAATTTAAAATAGCAAGACATAATATTATTTTTTAAATAGTTTCATTCCTTCTATCCTTTTCAGTAACAAAAAGTATTTCATGACCCAAGATAATATTTCTAGGAAATAAAGGGTCATAAACAAAATACTTTTTGTAATGTTGTGATCATCTTCATAATTTAATAATATTGAGGCCTTAATGCTTATTTTTAAAATTATGTTTTAAAACAATTTTGAGTTATATATTATTTTTAACTTTTTAAAATCTTGAATTATATTTTAAAAGAACAAGAAGCAAAAAGTCCTTTAAGCTTTTGATATTCAATAACTTAATGGACTCACAATTTTCTTTTTCTCTTAGAATCTTACTTTACTTTAACTGCAACATTCCCTCCCTGACTTATCAGTTCACAGGTTCTTAACTCTAACAACTTTCCAGGCCTAAAGAGAATTCCTAGTTCTTTTTCTACAGTTCACCTCATCATTTGCTAACCATATTTCAACAACCCACTATGTTTACTTTTCATCTCCTGCTTCAGAATTTTCTGTGGTTTCCCTTCTTTCCTTGTAGAAGTTTTACAAATAAATCTTCAGGGTATTAGAGCATAATGTCTTCTTTTGAAACCTCTGAAAAATAGTTATATACAGTAAAGGACTGGCCTTCTTATTCCATTTGGGCAGAAAATATCAAATAAAGGAGACCATTTTAGCCACAGAAAAGTAAATTTAGCTTAAGAAAAAAATAAAATGGTAAGAGTCTATCTAATTTCAGATGTTAAGGAAAACATCTCAAAAATAAAAGTCTAACAAGAAAACATTAATTATGCACAAGTTTCATAATGATGCAAGCATGTTATTGAACATACGTAGTTGTCCAAATAAAGTATTTTAAACTGTTTTTTCATAGATGCAAAAAAGAAAATGATTCTCCAAAAGTAGTAAGATGTCTACAGTGATCTCCATAACCCAGCCATGTTCACCCTTTGACCCCACACCATACTCCTCACTCTCACCCACAGGCATTCTCTTTGTACCTTATGTAGGCCAGTGACTGTCAGCACCTTTATGCATTGCTGTCTATTTTTCTTGTGACTTCCTTTCCTAAGGTATTTGTACTGGTGACATACTCTCATCATATAGGATTTAGCTCAAGTTTCATCTTCAGACTATATTCTCTAACTAACTTCATTGATATTGGTTTGCTCTCCTTCCTTTTGCTCTATTTTACTGTTTTCATAGCAATTACATCTCCACGATATTACAATGATATTACATGATAATGATATTATGATATTACACGATATTACACAGCAAAGGAATGACAAATTGATGTGGTGTTTTAATAATCTGCCAACAATGCAGGGAATGATGAGGAAAGAAGGTGTGTGTTTTCTAAGGAAGTCTTTATTTATAAATTTTTGGTTTATAAAGTTTATGGTTTATAAAGTTCTGATTATATAGTTCAAAATGTGTCATGCACCATTCAATTGTCAATGAAATATTTTATCAATGCAGTTACTTTACTTTTTAGAGCTCAACAAAAATAGACAATTTTATCAATAACTATTTAGAAGACAGTATTTATGATACAATATTTTTAAAAGAGTTATTTTTTAAAGATCTTAAAGAGTAGAGATAGAAATTAAGATTTTTTTCACGTGTACTAATTGCTCTTCAAAATAGTGGAAACTCTCCTCATGCCAAGGAGCCAGGAGTCCTGCAGTCTATAATATTAGTCCAATCTGTGCTGTGAAATAATCTCATAAGCACAGTGCTGGTGGGGGATTGTATGCCTCTTCGTGCTGTGGCTCTGGAAATCTTATAGGATTCTAAGATTGAGAAATAATTGCCTCTTAATGCCAGTGCAGTTTTTGGCAGGAGTGCCAAGTAGAGAAAACAGCACATGGCAATTTGATAAGGATGGCTATCCTCTCAGACAGGGACATATGATCACTTGAGGTTTCTTTCCACTACAAATGACTTCCAGCCAATGCATAAAACTCCTTTAAATATCACTAAATGCTGGTAAGTCAACAATTCAAACTCTTATCAGAAATACATGAAATCTAAACTAATAAAATATTTTCTACTGTATGAATTCTCAAATTGTGCATGAAAGGGAAAGAACAGTTTCCTAATTGAAAGGCTATATGTTATAGGTACACAGTCTATAAACTTAACAACAACCAAGTCCAAATACTTTCTGCTTCTGTGCCACAGATCGTCCCCCTTAGATACCACAGTCATGCTCCCCAAATCACACTTTATAAACATTTCACAATCATAACTGACAAAGATACTAAGATGTCTTAGTGGCTTTGTTAAAGGCTTTCACATCAATAAATACACTATACAAAAATCAAGTGAAAGCTGAAATGTTAGCATTCATCTAAACTGTCCACTTGGTCAGTAATGTTGAATTTGTTCTCTGTTTGGGTGGGGTAGAGCAATTCATAAAAGACAAGGAACACTTTTTAGAAATAAAAACTATATGTTTATATATGCAAAATGGAAACAAATTTTTTTAAATTGGGAAATCCTTTATGATATGCAAAGTATACAAGGGAAAAGAATAATGTAAGTACACAGAGCTGAGACCAGGGTGAGCATAGTGAGATATTCATTTTGGGAGCAAAATTTAAGAGGATGCAGAAGAACACCTTAATGACCAAGATAAGTAATAGCTAGTATAATATTTTTAAAATAAAATTAATGCTAAAATTCCATGATACAATCTAAAAAAATTAAATAAAAACAGGATCAGTATTTCTGATTTTTCCTTTTGCTTAGTCTTGGTTTGGAACTGCAAACACTAAGCACTTTTTTTTTTATGATTTGATTTATTTATTTGAGAGAGAGGACAAGCAGGGGGAGGGGCAGGACTCCCTGTTGATCAAGGAGTCCAATGCTGGGCTAGATCCCAGGACCTTGGGATCATGACCTGAGCCAAAGGAAGATGCTTAACCAACTGAGCCACCCAGGCGCTCTAATTACCTTTTAATCATATATTTCAGAACTTAGAAAAAGTGCAAAACCCAAGAAAAAAGAGTCTGGCTTCAATGTAATATTCTAATATTGTTATTTTTTTGGCACTAAACACATTTTGCAAATAATATTATAGCTTAAACATTTGTATTCTAAATATACTAGTTGTCTCTCTTCAAATGTATGCTAAGATCTTTAAGGCAGAGGTCATGTCTTAAACTTTTCTTATTTAACATGTTGTCTCATAGTGTTATACCTATAATGGTTGCTTGATTAATCCTTATTAATAAGCTGGTAGATTAAATAAATGCTGATTTACATGGCTTTCTCTATTAACCCCCAAGCTCTCTTTTGTAGTCTAGTGACATGACAAAAGAAATACAGAACAAAAGGGACTTGTGCATTGACAGACAGTATCTTATTTTTTTGATATGTGTAAATGTACTGAGATGTATACCTTTCATTTTCTTAAAAAAGAAATTGAGCTGTCTGTCAAATGATACAGAAGTACTATACTTTTTTGGAAATAACAGGGAAAACAATTCTATATTTTCAGTTTATCAATGTAACCCAGGTATATTATTTTTGGAAAAAAAGTAGCTTAATGTGAAATACAGAATAAAGATAATAGAGGAATGAGAGAAAAATAAAATTATGGAGTGTTTCACTTAATCAAACACTTCAAAGAGTAATTGCCTTTTAATAGAAAATACAAATATGATTGACATAAAAATATAGGTGAAAATATGTAATTTTTATCAAATGCAAGTTGAAACCTCTAAAAATTACATATATGAACCAATTTACTTATCTACCAAATTTTTTTCTTTTGCCCTAAATTTTCCTCATATTTTGTTTATATGTAGCTATAACTATTACTCAACCACTATGACTTTAATTAGTTTACAAAAACAATCTAATATTTTTGCAACATGAAGGAGGAAATTAATAATTTTGTACTGTTTGGGTACATTGTACGTAAGTCATTTACACTTTATGTGACTGAACTCTGTCACACAGTTATTCCGTTTCTCTGACAATTATAAATTGCCTTCTCAAGCTCAAAATTTTTGTGGTACAGTCTTCCATCTTATATATTCTAGTTTTACTATATGGTAACTATTATGTCTTAAATTGTATCAGCCCAAAATTCATATGTAGAAGTCCTTACAATCGCCCAGTATTTCACGAGGTGATCTTATTTAGAGATAGGGTCTTTACAAAGGTGATTTAACTACAGTGAGTTCATGGGGTGGGGTGAACATAACATGTCTTGATATAAAGGAGGAATTTGCCCACAAACCCTTGTTTGATATGAAGATGAAGGCAAAGATGGGGGGGAAGCTTCCACCAGCTACAGAATGTCAAAGATGAGCAGTAAACCACCAGAAGCTAAAGGGTATTTACCCTAAAGATACAAACGTACTGATCTGAAGGGGCACGTGCACCCGAAT
Organism: Lontra canadensis; assembly: GCF_010015895.1. NCBI lineage: Eukaryota > Metazoa > Chordata > Mammalia > Carnivora > Mustelidae > Lontra > Lontra canadensis. The sequence continues at coordinate 4,887,157 of NW_022631042.1, forward strand.
GTTTATAGCAGCAATGTCTACAATAGCCAAACTATGGAAAGAACCTAGATGTCCATCAACAGATGAATGGATAAAGAAGATGAGGTATATATCTACAATGGAATACAATGCAGCCATCAAAAGAGATGAAATCTTGCCATTTGTGATGACATGGATGGAACTAGAGGGTATTATGCTGAGCGAAATTAGTTAATCAGAGAAAGACAATTATCATATGATCTCCCTGATATGAGGAATTTGAGGGGCTTTTGGGGGTCGGAAAGGAAAAAATGAAACAAGATGGGATCGGGAGAGAGACAAACCATAAGAGACCTTTAATCTCACAAAACAAACTGAGGCTTGCCAGGGGGAGTGGGGGTAGGGAGAGGGTGGTTGGGTTATGGACATTGGGATGGTATGTGCTACAGTGACTGCTGTGAAGTGTGTGAACCTGATGATTCACAGACCTGTACCCCTGGGGCTAATAATACATTATATGTTAATAAAAAATTAAAAAAAAATTAAAAATGGGTGTGTTCTGTAGGTGAAGTATTGTAATGGAAAGTTCATCTGAACATGGAATGTATTTACTCTGCATTCAAGAAATTCACCCTTTAAAAAGTTTAAAATGATTTCAATACAATATAGTGGGGCTATTATTAAAAGTATGCTCAAGCAGATTAAGCATAGAAAAAAGAGCGACTGACTTTATTTAGGGTGGGATCATGAAAGTAAAGGCTTAATGAAGATAGAAACAGTAACCTTTTAAAGGACAAATTATATTCTTTGAGTGAATAAAAGTGTAATTGGCATTTCAGATAGAGTAACATGGACTTTAGAGGCAAGAAACATGTTTAGAGGACTCCAAGTAATTTGATAAGGCCACAGAATGAATTGTGTTCAGGGGATGGGACTGGCAAATCAACAGGTTGTGGTGAGAATCCCCTTGTGTAAAAAGTCATGAAAGGTATATACTGGGGGTGTTATAAATCCTAATGGAGGACTAGGGGATAGTTGTGGAATGAAAAAGACCAGAGTAGAGGCACCAGTAATGGCTGTTGGAATTATGATCCTTGGGTATGTCCACTTGGGGGCACCAGGCTCACAGACTGCAATGTGCCCTATGGCAATTTGTGTGGGGAGAGACATGGAGGTCCTGCATGATGGTAAGGATGCACTGAGAAATATTAGGAAATAAAATAAAATAAAAATAAAAAGGAGAATTATTGGATGGGGGTAAGGTAGGAGGAGTCGTCTAAATGATTTTTGGTGTTTTGCCTTAATTGATAAAACTAGTCTGGATAAGACCAAAAGAGTTTTGATTAGTCTAAGGAAGACAAATATATTGTGTTAGTTTCTTTTTCCCCCAATATTCACAAGTTAATATTTAAATGGCTATGTTAAAAATAGCAGCATTGTGTTCAAACTGATTTTGAATTTAAATACTGTTCCATTTGTAAAAGAATCCCGGCATATGGTGCGCAACTGTTGGCTCTAAAATGTTTGCACTATTGGCCCTCATCTCCTCCTAAAATGTTGGACTGTTTAACTGTTCAGAACAAAGGAAAATGGAGTTTAGTAGTCCAGTCAACAAATTTCTGGTTTTAAATATTGCTTAAATCAAAGTTAATTGATTTCATATAAAGATCCATTCCGTATCTAACCAATTGTCCACAACTGGTGAAAATTAAGTTGCTGACTTTTTTTTTTACCATTTCATTCAGTTAATCTATTCTAAGTTTTTTTTTTTTATTCAGTATGTAAATAAAAGGAATAGTTTAATAGATGGCAACCTAGTTACAAATAAATGCCAGTGCAATGGCCAAGAGCTTAAAAATTTCATATACACTAAATCAGTGAAACTGGATTGTCTGGCCACAATTTTGTGAAGGCATTGTTCATAAGTATTCAGATTAGAACTGAACCTCCTGTATATGAGTGTTTAAATAATTTTGCAGAGAGGAAAAAGAAAGAGAAAACAACATGCAGGTAGAACTAAGTCTAACACAAAACTGAAGATTGTAAATAGATAAAAATAAAAACATGAAGTTGTCCCGATGGCAAATACATTGACAAAAAGTCTGGTTCTTCTCTCATTCATGAGAAACAATTTAGAAAGTGTGGTTTTTGAAAAGTTGGTGGGCTGGTGAGATTGAGTGCTACACTTGGAACAGTTTCTGACCACGGTGCCAGATGAGAAAATGGCCCGGGGTTTCAGGAACCTATCCAGTTTGGTGGTTAATATTTTCCAAACTTAACATGAAATACTTTACTTAGTCTTATTTTTACTGGATCAGATCTGAATGAGTTTACTTTGTTGTATCATTCAGTTAGTTTGAGCCTTGTTGGTATGGCACATAAACAAAATATTTCTTTTCCTTGAATAGAAAAGCGATTAAAAGCATAGAACTTTAATTTGAAAAACAGCCCCACTGCTGTTACTCCTTCTTACCTTCCCCTCCTTGTTAGGTTCCATTATAAAAGTACACCTACTTTTTCCAGCTTGGAATTTAGCCTAAGACTATCATTCTTTACATGAAATAACATCCATAACTGTCACCTGGACTCTTTATTAGAATATATTCTTAGTTTACAGTGTCAAAGAAAACATTTATAGTCATGTTAGGATTTAAATTGCATTTAAACTGCAGTTGACACTAAACAACATAAACATCAAATACAAAGTTTTTTCCTAAAGACTTAAATATAATTCACATCTTTGTCTTTCTAAGTATCCTTAAAGTTTACCTCCCTTAATATTCTTGTTACATGAGATATTTTCATAACTTCTTGACCAAGACAGAAAGGAGAATTTTAAAATATTGACAAAAGTGTTTTGTTTTTTTTAAGGCCTAGATGCATGAAAGGCAATATTTCACGTATCTAAAGCTTAATGCCTTTCAACTTGCTTCTTCTTAACAGCTCTGTTTTGTTTTTAAGTTTTTATGAGGCTGAACCAAATGAATAGTTAGCACTATATGTATTGTCCTCCTGCTAAGTGAGGGCTGACTACACATTTTTTTTCATTCATGACAAAGCAAATAAATGAAGACTCAACTCATGCCTCCATTTAATGTCTTCCCACACTTTGATATGCCAATAAAACATTTCAATAATTTTTTAAAACTCATTATATAACAAAAATATTCAATCAGTATTTTTGTCTTTGTTGATGAATTTGAAGTTCACTTTTTCTGTTATTTTTTTGTCAGGCCAAGAAATCAGACATAATTACTAAAATTTGTAGTTTTACAGATAACGCAACCATTCTACTACTCTGTGGCCTACAGACATATTGCAACTCCAAGAGCATGTGGTTGACAATGTTGTATAGCAGCTGGTACAGAAGAAACCTGGCAGAGCACATCTCAGAGAATAAAACAAGACTTCACTAGTTGCCATTATCAGCTTTCTTGCCTTGAATATAAATTGTTACCAGAGCTGTCTTGTTAGCAACTGTCTCTATTATAATATTATGAATGTCTATATTTTTGAAATAATAAAAGCAAAGTTTCCAAAAATATTTACATATCCTCATTATATTTGAATAAATAAATGATCCTTCCATTTGGCATAGTCTCCCATTTAACCATACATACTCTATAGGAAGTACTATCAAACCATTTAATCACAGTGTTGAAACTTCTGGAAAAAAATAAAATCACAGAATTTATTTAATATCAACCACTCAATGTTTAACTTAATTCTGATGGATTTTCATCTTCAAATAAATTCGTATTTAAATTGACATATTTTAGTTATTCAGAGATATATGCAAAAATCTATTTGTTGAGTTGAAAAATCAGATATATTAGAAGAATGCTTTTAAAAAGAGGACTCGGGCGCCTGGGTGGCTCAGGCGGTTGAGCCTCTGCCTTTGGCTCAGGTCATGATCTCAGGGTCCTGGGATCAAGCCCCACATCAGGCTCTCTCCTCAGCGGGGAGCCTGCTTCCACCCTCTCTCTCTGCCTGCCTCTCTGCCTACTTGTGATTTCTCTGTCAAATAAATAAATAAAATCTTAAAAAAAAAAAAGAGGACTCTAACTAATACCATATTGGTACTGCTATTTATATCACATAATTTATGTGTTGCATTATGAACATGATAAAATAAATACCTCAATTAGCAATAATCATGCCTCAGATGAACCTCATTGGCTACGATACTGTCACTGCGCAAAGCTTAAAAATAAATATATCATTTTATACTTCAGTAACTTTATCAGATGTTGAGTAGTCTCTAATTTTTAAATATTAAATTAATTCCCTAGGAATTCTATTAAAATTATTTGCCACTGTTAATCTGTTTTGGTTAATCTGCTTTTTGGCAAGACTTGCAGTATCAGAAGTTTTTGAGGTTATCCATCCTTTGTCCAGCTTTTGCTAAACTGGTTACATCCAGAGAAATCTCTTTACTTCTATCGAAGGTTGTGTACTATTGCATTTTAAAATTATGTGTGTATTTACTTCTATCACTCATTAAATGAAAAGGTAATTTTATAGGAAAGACCATAACCTTCTTTTTCTCTCTCCAGTCTCTCTCCAGTCCCTAGCATGGTAGGCATTAAATAAGTATTGTTTTATTAAAATACTGCTTGCCTCCAAAAGTGCATTCTTTCCCTTCATAACCTCCTCTAATGGCTGCAAAATCAACATGAACTATTCCACATGTGAAATCATAAACATATACACTTTTCAGACTTCACCTCTTATTCTTCCTCTATCAGTAATTTCTAAATGTTGGTGGTCTTTTATCAAGATACTTATTAACCCTAAAACTCCTTAATTTATCTATAACTCCTTTTATTTTTGTCTCTCTCTTTATCCAGATTGGAAGACTGCCATTAGCATATTCATTATTATTTTCCCAGTATCATTCACCACTTGATCACTGATCACACATTGATCACTATTATGGTTACAACTATTGCCCATTTTCCTTGAATCTTATACCAAACAATTACTTGGCCTTTCCTCTTACTTCACAAAAAAAATTAAAGCTGCCACAAAGAGATTCTATAAGTACCCGCCTCTAAACCTCAAGTCTTTTTCATATTTTTCTTTATTATAAAGGAAAACTATTACTGTAGCTAATAATAAACTATATACTAATATACTAATATAGTACATAAATCTTTGGGTACTTTATTAATTATTTCTTACGTCAATCTCTTAATCAAAAACAATTGATAGTTTTCTTGACTCTGAAATGCTTATATGCTAGATAACAGATATCAAATGCAACATTTCAATATAACTGTTATTAATCAAGTCAATAATAGGGTGCCTGGGTGGTTCAGTGGGTTAAGCCTCTGCCTTCGGCTCAGGTCATGATCTCAGATTCCTGGGATCGAGCCCTGCATCGGGCTCTCTGCTCAGCAGGGAGTCTGCTTCCTTTCCTCTCTCTCTGCCTGCCTCTCTGCCTACCTGTGATTTCTGCCTGTCAAATAAATAAATAAAATCTTAAAAAAAAAGATCAAGTCAATAATATTTACTGAATTCATGTTAGTTGTCAAATACTGTTTTGTTATAGGGAATACAGCAAAGCCAACACAAACCCTTTTCCCTTTACATTCTCATGGGAGGAGAAAAATCAATAAATAAAATAAAATAAAATAAAGTAAAGATAAAAATGAGTAGAATGTATACCTTATCAAAAGTCAGTAAGTACTCAGGAGAAAAACAGTAAGGCAGAAAAGTGAATAGATAGTCCAGACATGAAGTTAGTGCAGTTTTGAATAGAGTTGTGCCTTTAAGTCACACCAGAAAATGGTAGTATTTGTGACAAATTCTAAAGATGGTAAAGAAGAGAGTCAATAAAGGTATTTGGAAGGTGTGTTTCCTAGACACATGGAAGGGCAAATGAAAAGCCCTGAAGCAGGAGAAGGGCACCTGGGTGGGTAAGTCAGTTAAGTGTCAGACTCTTGATTTTGGCTCAGGTCATGATCATGGTTAGGTGACTGTGTGCCAGTGATGGGCTCAATGGGGAGTCTGCTTGAGATTCTCTCCCTCTCCCTCTGGTACTCTTACATGCACTCTTTTTCTTTCTAAAATAAATAAATAAATCTTAAAAGAAAAGAAAAGCCCTGAAGGAGGAGAAAGTCTGGCATGTCTCAAGAAATGGCAAAGGGGACTGTGTAACTAAAGCAGAAAGTGAGAGGTATCACGTGAGAAGAGTTAGATCAGAAGGGGAACTGGACTCCACTGCAGGAGAGGAGTGATACATTTTGAATCAGGTTTTAAAAGAACAACTCTGTTTACTGGGTTGAGAAAAGACTGAAACGAACAGGGAGAGAAGCAGCTAGTGAGCCTCACAGCTACCTAAGTCGTCCATGGAAGGACAACAATGGCTTTCATCAGGAGAGCAGTGGTGGAGGCAGCGAGATGTTGCTGAGGTCTGGAATTCTTCTAAAGATATAACTAACATTGATGTGTGATGTAAGGGAAAGAGGATTCAAGGATGATCCTAAGATTGTTAACACATAGAATTATCACTTACTTTGTGTGGGAAACCGAGGAGCAGGTCCTGGGAGAAGTTTAGGTTTTGGCTTGTAATTAGATGCCTATGCATTATCCAAGCGAAAGTAAAAGTATCAAATGGGAAGTTTAAGATATGACACTGGAGGTCAGAGGATTATCCTGAAGTCCAATTGTGATGTGAAAAAAGAGCATGAAACTGGTGAATTTAATTTGTACAGATAATTAGGGTAGTTAGTCTTCCTGGAGGAAATGGTTTTGAAGCTAAAGCCTAAATAATAGCTAGGATTAATTAAATGAAGAACTTGGGGATGGCTGAGATAATTCTAGGCAGAAGGAATTAATGGGAACATATAATAACCTGACATAAAAAGAGACTGCAGCAATTGAGGAATTAAACATGGCTGAAGAATTGAGAACTGACTTTAGAGAATTGTGATATGAGAAAGGAAATGTATTAACTCATACACTAACACAAATTTTGCTCTTCATCTTTAGACTAATGAGAAACCTTGAAGAGTTTTACACGAGCTCACATATACTTCAGATTTGCATGTTATAAAGGTGAACCTGCTTCCATTTTGGAAAACTGATCTGAGAAAATAAGACTAGAAGAAATGCCAAACAACAACAAAAAATACTAGATATAAAAAGCTACTTAAAAAGCTTAAACAGGAAGCTAAGAGATAATAAAGGTAAATAAAGGTAGATATTACTAATATGGAGAAAGTGAACAAGACGGAGAAATTTTTGGACTTTTTTGTTTGTTTGTTTGTTTGTTTGTTGTAGTACCAGTAAATTTGTGAATTGGTTTGGCAGTGAAGGAAAAGGAAGAAAGGCCAATTCCAAGTTATTGTACCTGGCAACTACTTAAATGTCGGTTCTATTTATTCAGCTGGCACATACTTTTGTTAGCTGGGAAGATGAGTTCATTGCTGGACAGGCTGTCTTCTAAGAGCATGTTAAGTACCTGTATACCTAGTCTTGAGATCAAAAGAGTTGTTTAGGAAGTTGTACAAGGCAAATTTATGAACAGCTAGACATATAAATGACATTTCAAAGTATGAGAGAAAATTTAAAGTGAGGAAAGAAGATGGCCTAAAATAGAAGCCTGAGAAAGTCCAATATTAAATGGCATATAGAGAAAACAGTGTGCAAAGGAGTATTAAGAAAGAACATCTCACTAAAAGGAAAGAAACACAAGGAAGCTTGGTGGTAGAGAAGCCAGTACTGATTAAAGGCCAGGTTACATAAATACTAAAAGGGACCTTGGCACTTAGGTACAAGGAGGCCACAGGTTATTTTGGTAAATGCAGCTCTCGTCAGAGTGGTGGACATGAAATGACAAGTAGGTGAGGACATGGGAAAGTGAATAGAGTTGTTGTCAAGAAATCTGCCTAAAAAAAAAAAAAAAAAAAAAAGTTTGCCTGTGTTACAGGCAGGAGCTACAGGGTGTTAGCTAAAAGATATGATGTGAAGCCAGTGGGCCTAATTTTTAGTATGGAAAATAACTGAACATAACTAAATGCTGATGATAAGACAGTAGATGGGGGAGAAGTGAAGATAGAGGAGAAAAAGGTCATCTTTGGTAACTAATGAAGTTTGAGAAGAAAAGAAGACATGAATGGACTCTAGGTACCCTTGTTAGAAGGAGAAACCATGTTATAATGGAGGGGTAGGTATAACTAGATTTGTAGATTTTGTGGTGGGAAGCAATGAATACTCATGTCTCTATATGGGAGGAGGTAAGATCAACAGCTAAGAGAGGAAATTATTATTGGAAGGTTGTTTAGGCTTGACATAGCTGGAGAACTTCTTAAATAGTAATTGAATGGAAGTGAGAGAGCTAATTAAATAAATATTCTAGGATTGCTGTGCATGTTGAGATGGTAAGCATGGATTTATCAATCTGTCTGCAGGTTGCTTTGGAAGCTGTATCGTATTTCATGTTATGTTAGGCTCCGTCTAAACAAAAACTGTACAATGTCAGCAACTCAATCTATTTCCTATGGAATATGACAGTAAATTGTGCTGAAATTTTCTACCAGAAACCCAAATTTCTAAGGGGTGCCTGGGTGGATCAGTTGGTTAAACATCTGACTTGAGCTCAGATCATGATCTCAGGGTCCTGGAATGGAGCCCTGTGTCAGGATATCTGCTCAGTGGGGAATCTGCTTATTCCTGTCCTTCCGTCCCTCCCCCTACTTATGCTCTCTCTCTCTCATATAAATAAAATATTTTAAAAAAAGAAACTCAAACTTCTGAGATTATTGTGTCTTAATTAAAAAACAACAAGAACAACAAAACACCATTATGATATATTGTTGGATAATTCAGATTAAAATTTGGGATAAAATAAAGAATTTTCAAGGTATTATTTTGTAATAATTTTACTCAACATCTCTAATTTTCTTTTTGCTAGTTTGGTCATTGGAATTAGAATTTTTATATTTAAGATTAGGAAAGTGATTGTTTTTTATAATGTTTATGAGAAATTGATGTTTTGAATTAAGGAAGCAATTGGTTTTCACTGGTGAAACTTTTTATAACTGGCTTTATGAAGTAATGTTCAGGCAAGTAATGATCATATATTTGCAAAACAAAAAAATACCATATCCTTGATTGTTTATTTCCAATCTTTCATGTTTAAAAGAAATAAGACTATTTGTCTGGTAGGATTTCATCCATAGAAGTTTTACAAAGGTTTCATATACACATGCACATATCCACTTTATGAAAGTCTTTAATTCTTTAAATTATGAACTCTTTAATCCTTTAAATATCTCTTTCTTATAACTGAAGAATAAGAAGACTTATAATATGCAACTATTACATGTGCTGACCATGATCTTGAAAGTGGAAGAATTTTCTATATAAATGTGCAGACAATGGAATGGTGCCCCAGAGTTGAGCAAGGTGATGACTCTAATTCCACTATATGAATCTAACGTAATTTATTATTTTTCTTTTTTAAATGTTTGCATCTTTTTTTCTTGCAATGATGAAAAATCACTATTAGCATTAGTTTACGTATCTCTTGAGCATATATGAAAGAGTTTCTCTAGACACTCTAACGAGAAGTAGAAATCTGGTCATAGTACAAAGAAATGCTTAACTTTACTAAGTACTGTCACACTCAGAGATTATTTTCGGTTTCTGAGGCCAGTAGCCATGTGTGAGAGTTGCTATTGGTCTTTGCGAAGACTTGATTTTGACAGACTGCTTTGTTTTTTAACCTAGAGGCTGTAAAATCTCATTTTGATTTTAATTTCTTTCTTTTATTATTAATGAGATTGAATATTTTTTCATATGTTTAGTGCCCCTTTGTGTTTTCTCTTTTGTGAAGTAGTCATTCAAGTCTTTTGCCCATTTTTCTATTGGGTTGTTTGCCTTTTTCTTATAAATTGTTTCATTGAATATTTAACATCAGTTTGAATATATATCCTTTGATAATTAAATGTGTTACAACTATTAAAAAAATGAAGAAAGCTAAAAGCCTTCTGAACATTGTGAGAGTTTCCTCTATAAAAAAGGAACTCAAAAATACAAGCACACTTAAAAACTCTTGCTGATACTAGAGGTTCTTAATATTTGCAATCTAAATGTATTTTGAAGGATAATATTCAATAATTAAATTTGTTTTCTCTTATTTGTGTACTCACTAATAAGTGAAGTCAAATCAAAGGAACAATTCAATTTAGTAAATCATTTTGAGCTATTTAAAGGAAAAGAAAGACCATTAAAATATCTGTCCCCAGTACAATTTGTTTATAAAATATGTCTATTGTTAAAATCATCCTCTGTGTAACAAATGTGAATAATATTATTTTGGTTTTTGGTGCAAAATAAAAAATGTAACCTTTAACATTATCATTTTTGACAGCTAGAACAGATATCTATAAATATTTGAAATTAGCAGATAGCAAATTATTTAAAAGTTTCATAAAATTTCTTTTTAAAATAGTTAATTTTTAGTGTGTAGAAACACAACTGACTAGTTTTGACAATTTGTTTCATATGTCACCAAAAGCACAGGCCAAAAAAACAAAAAGAGAAGTGGGGCTATATCAAACTACAACCTCTCTGAACAGCAAAGGAAGCAACCAACAGAATTAAAAAGCAAGCTATAGAATGTGAAAACATATTTGCAAATCATATGTTTGATAAAGGGTTAATTTACAACATATATCAGGAATTCCAATAACTTAGTAGCAAAAAACCCCCCAAAAACATGATTTTAAAGATTTAGCAAAAGAGCGGAAGACATTTCTCCAAAGAAGAAATGCAAAAAGCCAACAGATATATGAAAAGATGATCAACATTATTAATCATCACAGAAATGCAAATCAGAAGTACAATGAGATATTACTTCATACCTAAGAGGATGGCTATAAATAAATAAGCAAATAAAAAAATAATTAAATACAAGATTTGACCAGGTTGTGGTAAAATTGGAATCTTTGTACAATATTGGTAGAAATGTAACACTGCACCCCAGTAATGTAAAACATTACAGAGGTGACTCAAAAAATTAAAAATACAACTACTATATCTAGCAAATCTGGTTGACTAGCCAAAGATCTGAAATCAGGATCTTGATGAGATACCTGCATTACATGTTCATTATAGCACTATTCACAACAGCAACATATGAATACAACCCCAGTGTCCATCAGTATATGAACAGATAGAGAAAATATGATATATTAATACATGGAATATTATTCAGCTTTTGAGAATAATGAAATCCTGTCATTTGCATACCTAAATAAAATAAGTCAATCACAGAAGAACAAATACTGCATGGTTTAGATACAGGGTATCTAAAATAGTCAAACTCACAGAAGCAGAGGATACAATAGTGGTTGCTAGGGGTGGAAAGAGGGTTATTATTCAATAGGTATAAGGTTTCAGTTATGCTAGACTAGTAAATTCTAGAAACTTTCTTTTCCTTCCTTCCTTCCTTTCTTTTTTTTTTTTTCTTTCTTTTTTCTTTCTTTTTTTTTTTTTTTTGCTGAATCATTACCTAGGAGTATCTTGTTTTTATTCTTTTAAAGCTTTATTGAAATATAATAGATATGCAAAGAACTGCACACATTTAAAGTGTACAATTTTGTGAGTCTGGACATAGGCAAACAATCATGGTATTATCACCACAATGAAGGTATTAGACATATCCAACAACTCCTGGCGTTTCCCTGTGTCCTTTTTTGAGGGGTGTGGGGATGGGAGGGTAAGAACACTTATGAGATCTACTCTCAGCAAAATTTTTAAGTGCATAATACTGTATTTTTAACTATAGGCATTTTGTTATATCGTAGACCTATAGAATTTACTAGCCCAGCATAACCGTAGTCCCACTTGTGTATTTTTGCTTTCGTTGCCTGTACATTTGGTGACATACGAAAGAAGTCATTGTCAAAACCAGTCAATTGCATTTCTATATGCACAAAAATAACTATTTTAAAAAGAAATTGAAAAAATATCATTTAAAATAACATCAAAAAGAGTAAGGTATTTAGGAATAAACGTAATCAAGAGAAAACTCTTGTACACCACAAAAATGATGTAAGAAATTAAAGGGGACACAGATAAATGGGAAGCCATCCCATTTTCATGGACTGGAAGGCTTAATTTTCTTAAAATGTCCATAGTACCCAAAGTGATCTACAGATTCAATGTTATCCCATCAAAATCTCAATGGCATTTGTGTGTGTGTGTAAACTGAAAAAAAAAAAATCCTAAAATTCATATAAAATGACAAAAGATCCATAATAGCCAAAACAATGTTAAGAAAGAGGAAGAAAAAACACAGGAAGCATCTCACTTCCTGATTTCAAAATATATTACAAAGTTACAATAATTAAAACAATATGGTATGGACAGAAACACAAACATATAGACCAATGGAATAGAATGGAGAGCCCCAAAATAAATCCTAACATATGTGGTCAACTGATCTTTGGCAAAAGTGCCAAGAACACACAATGGGGAAAGGATAGTCTCTTCAATAAATGGTGTTGGGAAAACTGGATATCTACATGAAAAAAAAAATTGAAATGAAATTTGACCCATAACTTATACCATATACAAAAATCAACTCAACATGTATTAAAGACTTATTGAAATTATAAAGGTTCTAATAGAAAGCATGGAGGAAAAGTACAAATGTCTTTTAAATTCCAAATGTATGAAGGTTTCAAATATCCTATCATGTAACCATCAGAAATAATTCCTCTAATTAAATTCATGAAAAGATACAGGATTTCATCTTTTTTGTACTAACCTAATGCTAATATATCTCCCTATATGAATAAAAAATAACCCCCAAATATTAACAATTACATACTAACATTACCTAGAAGTTCATCTTATTAAAACATCATAAATAAGCTATATACTTGAAAACATATGTAACTTGGCATTGAATCAATTCACACTCTGTGTCCCTTTAATTTTTGTTAATAATGGAAAATATTCATAAAGAATGCAGAGTTTATTGTTCAAAGTAGCTAGCTTTAGAACACTGCTTTTTAGGCTAAAATATAAAAAAAATTATTTATTTATCTATTTATTTTTTATTGTTGAGATGACAAGTCATACACTGATACCAACTACCATAATATAACCTTGGCATATGATATTGTTCCCTAGAGCCCACAATATTAATGTGCCCTGATTTGACTATATTTTTTTCTATGTCTTATATGAATTGAACGTGATTCATTAATCTGTTTCCAGTTAAAATTAGATAAATTATAGGATAAATGTTTAGCTATTTGCTAGCTCAGGATTTTTTTTCTGAAAGCTGCTCAAATTACTTGTTTGTTTGTTTATTTTCAAATAGCCAACACATAATACATCATTTGTTTTTGATGTAGTGTTCAATTATTCGTTAGTTGCATATAAGACCCAGTGCTCATCACTACACTTGCCCTCCTTAATACCCAGTCCCATGTTATCACATCCCCCCATCCTCCTCCCTTCTGAACCCTGAGTTTGTTTCTCAGAGTCCAGAGTCTTTCATGGTTTGTCTCTTTCTCTGATTTCTTCCCATTCAGCTTTTCCCTCCCTTTCCCTGTGGTCTTCCACGCTACTCCTTATGTATTATTTCATTTTAATGACATTAAACTAACTTCCAATGTCAAAATAATTATAGTAAAATTTTATAATAATAATATTTTGATCACTTACCATGATACAGGTACTGCATTAAGGATTTTACTTACATAACTTATTACTCAGAATTCTCTGAGATATTCTGGTATCATAAATTGTTATTTCTATTTTAAACATGTAAAGTCTGAGATGGACAGAGATTAAGTAATATGTAGTAGCATACAGTGATAACTGTTAGTACTCAAAAACTTAAACCTTAAGAAATTCCTTATTGAATTATTTAAAAAATTCAAAAGTCAACTTAGTCTAAAATTTTTTTTTAATCACCTGGTGATATTATGAGGAAAAATAAATATTAAAATTCTCTATGACTTTTGTAAACTAGCACATCTGTTAGTGTTTAGATCATCTATTTCTAAATTTTAAAATAAAATGTAAATGTTATTATTCACAAAAGTAGGTTTTCTTCATAATAAATGGATACTTACATGTCTTTTGAAATACGATTTATTACCATATAAAAATAAAGCTGAATGGAAGCAAATGAGGATCCATTGAAAATAAAATGTCTGTTTCAACATGTAAATTTAAACTTGGAAAAAACAATTTTAAAATCTATTTGGAGTATATATCTTCACAACTTACCCAACTAAATTATTCCTTTCTATAAGTTATATTTTAGAACATGAAAAGTATTAAATTTCAATACTTTGCTAAATAATTAAGCTGATTTTTTGCATTTTATAAAACAATGGTAGTTATTAAAATAAGACAGTACCTACTAGTAAATTTAGAAAGAACACATATTTTCCTGTTTTTGATTTTTCACAAAATAGAATAACAAATATTGAAGTGAAACCCTATTGGTAAAAATCTGGAATGAAAGCAATAGTTTAAGGTACAAGTACATACTTCATTTATGAAATCAAAATGTAGAATATGCATTTTGGTAAGTTTTATAGATTATTATGTGCATTAATTCAAAAAATACTTTCATAAACTTAGCCAAAAACTGTGCAAAGAACTGGGGACACAATGTGAAGAAAAATAGTCTTTCTTTCCCACCAGACCTTAAACTCTGAGACCAATGGAAAAGATGAACAGTCATTTAAAATATAATGTAAAAAAAAGGCCGATGAGAACAGAAATGCATGATATTTGGGGAATAAACTAAAATATAACAAAGGGAGAAGGACAGGAATATTATCCTGAAAGAAATGCTGACGCAGCTGAGACCTGAAATCTCTGTGGTATTTGCAATGAAAAGTGAATTTCAGGAAGAGAAAATGGTTTCAACAAAATGCCAGACTTATATTAAGGGAGCACAAGATAATCATGGAAATGAAAGTAATTTTGTATATATTTTTAAATGAAGTAAATAAAATTTTAGAAATCCTCACTTTAATTTTTCTCTCTTCCAGAGTTTCTGGTGAGGGAGAAATTAGACAATGTATAATATTAATGATACCCCATTATTGTAATAACTGGGTATGTCACCAATAGTACTGGATATGCCGTTAGAACAAATTAACATAAATATGACATACAAGGAAGAACAAATTATAGTTTATTACACTTTTACCAATTGACCTAAAATGACTAAGCTCATAGACTAAGTCCTAACAGATTTGCCTCACAAATTCAAGTACAGAACCTGGGCCACAGTAAGAGCAGGTGGATCAGAATAAGTGGTAGGTATTGCCCAAATATGCTCATGACTATGTGATGCATAAAGCAATAAAAAGATCAACACATGGGCATAGGAAACAGAGAAGAGCAAGTAGAGCCTGAACAGCGCTCTATGTCTTAGCCAGGACAAAAGCAAAACCTTGACCTGTCAGTGTCCAGGAATGAAAATGTTTCAGGGTGTGTGGCCAAGGAAGAAGGTGACTGAAGTGGATTACATAGAAGTAATTTGCACAGAGATCATCAAGGATCATCCACACAGGAATGCTGAAATCCTCCAAATAAGAGGACTTACGAGACTTTAAAGAAAGAAAATGATTCAGGTTCTAGAGTCTTGCTGAACACAGAAAGATGACCATGAATTTGATGAAACAAAGATAGGGATACACTCAAGAGAACATGAGTTTCAAATGATGAAAGTTATTTTATGATGGAGTAGAAGAAAAATTATCTGGAAATGGCTTTGAGAATTCCAGGATTTATGGTGGAAATTTTTAGAAGAGATAGAAATAGAAATTCAGAACAATGACACAGTGAGGAAGCAGAAGTCAACATGAAGATGTGAATATAATAGAACTTAAATGACTGGAAAGGAGTAAGGCAAGGCAAATAGAGAAATGAACCATAGAGGGATGGTGGTAGTGAGAAATAGAACTTCTCTATTTGAATTTAGCTATTTTCTAGATTATTTAAGAGATTCGGATTTGTTCTATGCCTGCCACAGAACAGACGTCTTTCTTCAGAGCTCTTAACATGATGAATCCTAGGGAGTGACATAATATGTATCTCTTAAGGCTAGCAAATCAAAAATGTCCTGGGACCATGTGCGGCCCAGTGCTCTATTTAATATGTGTATATACTGGCTTTATATAGATACGATGTGTGCAACCTTAAATTAAAAATTCAGACAAGCATAATTCCTCAAGATGATAAATTACAGATAATAGACAATGAATAATAAGAATATATTTATTTTAGGGGTACCTGGTGGCTCAGTGGGTTAAAGCTTCTGCCTTCGGCTCAGGTCATGATCCTAGGGTCCTGGGATCGAGCCCTGCATTGGGCTCTCTGCTCTGCAGGGAGCCTGCTTCCCTTCCTCTCTCTCTACCTGCCTCTCTGCCTACTTGTGATCTCTGTCTGTCAAATAAATAAATAAAATCTTCAAAAAAAAAAAGATTTAAAAAAAGAATATATTTATTTTAATTTTAAAACCATTAGATTTTAATTAGATTAATTTATTTTTTCTTAAACATTTTCCATGTAACTCCTTGCTTTTGAGTTTCAAAAAAGTGAAAGAAAACAGGAAAAAGAATGGATGACATAATATGAAAATAGAAGCAGATTATTCAATAGAGGTGTGTGTTTGTTCACTACTACATATGATTGCTGGTGGCAAATGAATTTCCTGACCTGCTTCCCAAATCCCTGGAGTTAGTGGTGAATGAATGAGACATACCACTAGTGAGAGGAGCATAAGCAAACTGGACACTGGGAAATTATTTATTTTGATTTGGCTGTCATTGCTTAAGAGTTTCCTTAGGGGCACCTGGGAGGCTCCATGGGTTAAAGCCTCTGCCTTCAGCTCAGGTCATGATCCCAGGGTCCTGGGATCGGCCCGCATTGGGCTCTCTGCTTGGCAGGGAGCCCGCTTCCCCCTCTCTCTCTCTGCCTGCCTCTCTGCCTATCTCTGTCTGTCAAATAAATAAGTAAAAATCTTAAAAAAAAAAAAAATGAGATTCCTTAGACTCAGCCTCCATCTTCATTTCACCACAGAATAGACCCATTATCTTGGCATCACAGCTTAACTTATTGGTTATTCCATTGGGGGGGGGTCAATGAATTAATAATAAGGGGTTTAATCTGGTAAAGTCAGCATAAAAACAATGTCAAGGGAAAATTTCCAAACCAATGGCTCTGAGGGGGAAAATAACAAAACAAAATTAAATACTTGTGGGTGCTAAAAAATAATCTGAATTAAAAGCAGCATCTAACATCAATTTAGTACAAGAAAAAAATCACTTTTGTTGACCACAAAGTACGATCTTTATAAAAAATTTATATAAAGGGGGGGACAAGATGGTGGGGAAGTAGGAGGAGGCGCCTTTTCAACCTGTACCCTAAAGTGAGATGATTACCTACCAAAGAACTCTGATCACCCATGAAATCAGCCTGAGATCAGAATTATACCCATCTGGATCTCTACAGGGGCAGAAGACGCCAGTGGGCAGGTAAAGCGGAGTGGGAAAGATGGACTGATATCGGAAGATAAACAAAAGGGGGAGGGAGCCACCAGAGGTGACCGGTTGGAAAGTAATACCCCTAATACGAGCGAGAGTGCCCTGCGTCTGGGGACCAGCATTAACTTGGAGACTGGTTGAAAGCACTCCAAAAGAGCAAAAGATCACGGGGGAAATTGTGGGAATCGGGGCAGCTAGGGACAGGGGCTTAAGTCCCCGGTTCCAGGACAGCCTCCCCTGGTGCTGAGCCAGAGAGAGTGCAGTGGAGAAACCAGGTCTTGGTCCCTGAGCCGCCAGCGTGCCCGAGATTGCGTGGGTTCTGGCCCCTGTGAGGGGATGGGAGCCATGCCAGACGGCAGAACGCGCGAGCCCTGCTACAGAGCCTGAGATGCGTGCGCCCCTCATCCTCCCCTGAGAGAGGTACAAAGGCCTAGCCGGCACTCTTTGACACACGCCATTGTTTCAGAGACTAAGACGCAGGCCCCAAACTCTCCCGAGGGAGGTGCGCGAAGGCCCAGCCTGGTGCTTTCGGACCTGTGCCCCGTTCTCAGAGCCTGAGATGCGCGCACGACCCACAGCCTCCCCTGAAAGAGGTACGTGCAAGCCGGGCGCTCTTAGACCCAGAAGGGCCAGGCACTCCCAGCCCGGGCCAGCAGGAAAATCTCAGTGTGTGATCACTGCTTGGAACCTCTCTGGTGGTCTGGAGCTGCCCAGACAGCTGCCGCAGAAGATCCTGCATCCCCAGGGACCGCAACTCGGAACCTGCTCTGCCAGTGGCCAAGGGGGGATTTATATGGGCTCTGCAACACCCACAGAAGAACAGACTGAGGTTTCTCTCTGAGAGGGAGGTCAGGGTGCAGTTTGCTTTCCTCTAAACCTACAAAAACCATCAAAAGCGGTCAAGGCGAGAGGAAAAAAAAAAAAAGGTGAACAAACATAAAAACCTCCAGAGAACAAAAGCCTGAAAAAACCGGTTTTCTCAGAGCCCACCCCCTTGAGGGGAACTGGAGGACTTAACTCAGGGAACATCATTGACTGAAAACCCACGTGGCAGGCCCCTCCCCCAGAAAACCAACCAGGAAAGAAAAAAAAAAAAAAAAAAAGACTACAAGAGAATGACCACCACTAACTACTTCATAGGACAACTTTTATTTTTAATTTGTTCCCACTATTCAGGCTCATTTTTTTTATATAGATAAATTTTTAACCTATTTACCATCACAGTGAGCTGTCCAGTACATCAAATTCCATAATAACCTTCTAACCTGAACTTTTTGATACATACACCTGTGTTTTTCTTTTGCATTTCTATTTTTTTAAATTTTAGTTTAGTTTAGTCTAGTTTATTCCTTTTTTATTTTTATTTTCTAATATTCATATAGAGTTAAACTTCAAAGTAATCCCCTTTCCCCAATCAATACTACCCCTATAGGTAAACCAATTTTTAATCTCCCTTTAGCCTAGGAAAGTTGAGTCCTTTAACAAAGATATCAAGATACATCCAGGAAGAATCAAAACAACCTTCCTCGCCCACACTGAGAATTTATAACCACTCTCCCATCTTTTTCTTCCACCAGTGTTTCTATGTTTTTGTGTTTGTCCTGATAGTATATAAATCTTACACTTGGGGTTCTTTTCGACAAGGTTCTTCCTTTATTTGCATATAAATATATTTTTTCTCTTGTTATATACTTTTATCAGTCTTTTTGTTTGTCTGTTTTTGTTTGTATACCTCATAAATCTTACCTTGGGGCCCATTTGGGCTGAACCTTCTCTTTCATCTTCCCTTTCTTTCCTGTCTCTCTCTGTCTCTCTCTCTTTTTTTTTTTTCTTTTTCTTTTCTTTTTTCTCTCATTTGGGTGGGGAATCCTGATTGCTCAGAAGTGTTCCAGGGTGCACCCAGACTGCACCACGGTCGATACAACCAGCTACATCTGTTCAGTCATCTCTCACCAAAATGACTAGGAGGAGGAATGCCCAACAGAAGAAAAATACAGAGGATGGACCTTCTACAACAGAGCTAATGGCTATCAACATAGACAATATGTCGGAAAGAGAATTCAGTCTAACAATTATCCAAGCAATAGCTAGGTTGGAGAAAGCCATGGATGACCAAACAGAATTGATTAGGGCCGAGCTGAAAGCGACCAGACAGGATGTTCACAATGTTGGGGCAGAGCTAAAAGCTACCAGGGCTGAGGTTCACAATGCTCTCAATGAGTTCCAATCTAATCTAAATTCTCTCAAAGCTTACGTATCTGAGACAGAAGATAGAATTAGTGATCTGGAGGACAAACAGATAGAGAGAAAGGATCAAGAGGAAGCCTGGAACAAACAGCTTAGAAACCATGAAAACAGAATCAGGGAAATAAATGACACCATGAAACGTTTCAACGTCAGAATTATTGGAATCCCTGAAGGGGAGGAGAAAGAAAGAAGTCTAGAAGATATAGTGGAACAAGTTCTTCATGAAAATTTTCCCAATCTAGCGAATGGAACCAGCGTTCATGTACTAGAGGCCGAACGGTCTCCACCCAAGATTATAGATTCCAGAAAAACATCAAGGCACCTGATAGTCAAATTGAGGAATCATAATTGTAGGTATAATCTCTTGAAAGCCACTAGGACAAAGAGGCTCCTTACTTACAGAGGAAAGCCCATCAGAATAACGTCAGACCTGTCCACAGAGACGTGGCAAGCCAGAAAGTGCTGGCAAGATATATTCAGGGCACTAAATGAGAAGAACATGCAGCCAAGAATACTTTATCCAGCAAGACTGACATTCAAAATGGATGGAGAGATAAAGAGTTTCCAAGACTGGCAAGGCTTAAAAGACTATGCAACCACTAAGCCAACACTGCAGGAAATATTAAGAGGGGTTCTATAAAAGAAGAAAAATCCTAAGAATAGCATTGAACAGAAATATAGAGACAATCTACATAAAGACTTCAAAGGTAACACGATGTCAATAAAAACGTATCTATCAATAATCACTCTCAATGTGAATGACCTAAATGTGCCCATAAAACGGCACAGGGTTGCAGATTGGATATAACGACAGGACCCATCCATATGTTGTCTACAAGAGACCCATTTTGAACCTAAAGATACACCCAGACTGAAAGCGAAGGGATGGAGAAGTATCTTTCATGCCAATGGACCTCAAAAGAAGGCTGGGGTAGCAATTATCATATCAGATAAATTAGATTTTAAACTAAAGACTGTAGTCAGAGATACAGAAGGACACTACATAATTCTTAAAGGGACTATCCACCAAGATGATCTAACAATTGTAAATATTTATGCCCCCAATATGGGAGCAGCCAATTACATAAGAAAACTTTTAATCAAGATAAAGAGTCATATTGATATAAATACATTAATAGTAGGATATCTTAACATGCCTCTCTCAGAAATAGATCATCGAAGCAGAAAATCAATAAAGAAACAAGAGCATTGAATGACACATTGGGCCAGATGGACCTCATAGATATATACAGAACATTCCACCCTAAAACAACAGAATACTCATTATTCTCAAGTACACATGGAACCTTCTCAAGAATAGACCACATACTGGGTCACAAATCAGGACTCAACCGATACCAAAAGACTGAGATTATTCCCTGCATATTCTCAGATCACAATGCTTTGAAACTGGAGCTCAATCACAAGGAAAAGATCGGAAGGAACTCAAACACCTGGAAGTTAAAGACCACCTTGCTTAAGAATGCTTGGATCAACCAGATCAAAGAAGAACTGAAATAATTCATGGAAACCAAGGAGAATGAAGACACTTCGGTCCAAAACCTATGGGATACAGCAAAGGCGGTCCTAAGGGGGAAATACATAGCCATCCAAGCCTCCCTCAAAAAAATTGAAAAATCCAGAACACAGCAGCTGTCTCTACACCTTAAAGAACTGGAGAATCAACAACAAATCAAACCAACTCCACACATAAGAAGGGAAATAATCAAGATTAGAGCTGAGATCAATGAGGTAGAAACCAGAGATACAGTTAGAACGTACCAATGAAATTAGAAGCTGGTTTTTTGAAAGAATCAATAAGATCGATAAACCATTGGCCACAATAATCCAAAAGAAAAGAGAGAAAGCCGAAATTAATAAAATTATGAATGAAAAGGGAGAGAGTACAATGAACACCAAGGAAGTAGAAACAATCATCAGAAGTTATTATCAACAGTTATATGCCAATAAGCTAAGCAACCTAGATGAAATGGATGCATTCCTGGAAAACTATAAACTCCCAAAATTGAACCAGGAAGAAATCGACAATCTAAATAGACCGATATCTAGTAACAAGATTGAAGCAGTGATCAAAAACCTCCCAAAAAACAAGAGCCCAGGACCTGATGGATTCCCTGTGGAATTCTACCAAACTTTCAAAGAAGAAATAACACCTATTCTCCTGAAGCTGTTTCAAAAAATTGAAGCAGAAGGAAAACTTCCAGACTCTTTTTATGAAGCCAGCATTACCCTGATCCCCAAACCAGGCAAAGACCCTACCAAAAAGGAGAATTTCAGACCAATATCACTGATGAATATGGATGCTAAGATTCTCAACAAGATCCTAGCAAACAGGATCCAACAGCACATTAAAAAGATTATCCACCATGACCAGGTGGGATTCATTCCTGGGCTACAAGGATGGTTCAACATTTGCAAATCAATCAATGTGATAGAACAAATTAATAAGAAAAGAGAGAAGAACCACGTGGTCCTCTCAATTGATGCAGAAAAAGCATTTGACAAAATCCAGCATCCGTTCCTGATTAAAATGCTTCAAAGTATAGAGATAGAGGGAACATTCCTGAACTTCATCAAATCTATCTATGAAAAACCCACAGCAAATATCATCCTCAATGGGAAAAAGCTTGCAGCCTTCCCATTGAGATCAGGAACACGACAAGGATGCCCAGTCTCACCACTCTTGTTCAACATAGTATTAGAAGTCTTAGCAACAGCAATCAGAAAACAAAGAGAAATAAAAGGTATCCAAATTGGCAATGAAGAAGTCAAACTCTCTCTCTTCACAGATGACATGATTCTTTATATGGAAAACCCAAAAGACTCCACCCCCAAACTACTAGAACTCATACAGCAATTCAGTAACGTGGCAGGATACAAAGTCAATGTACAGAAATCAGTGGCTTTCTTGTATACTAACAATGAAAATACAGAAAGGGAAATTAGAGAATCGATTCCATTAACTATAGCACCAAGAATCATAAGATACCTGGGAATAAACCTAACCAAAGAGGTAAAGGATCTGTACCCAAGGAACTACAGAACACTCATGAAAGAAATTGAAGAAGACGCAAAAAGTTGGAAGACCATTCCATGCTCTTGGATCGGAAGAATAAACATTGTTAAAATGTCTATACTGCCTAGAGCAATCTATTCTTTTAATGCCATTCCAATCAAAATTCCACCGGTATTCTTCAAAGAGCTGGAGCAAATAATCCAAAAATTTGTATGGAACCAGAAGAGACCCCGAATCGCTAAGGAAATGTTGAAAAACAAAAATAAAACTGGGGGCATCACGTTACCTGATTTCAAGCTTTACTACAAAGCTGTGATCACCAGGACAGCATGGTACTGGCATAAAAACAGACACATAGACCAGTGGAACAGAGTAGAGAGCCCAGATATGGACCCTCAACTCTATGGTCAAATAATCTTTGACAAAACAGGAAAAAATATACAGTGGAAAAAAGACAGTCTCTTCAATAAATGGTGCTGGGAAAACTGGGCAGCTATATGTAGAAGAATGAAACTCGACCATTCTCTTACACCTTACACAAAGATAAACTCAAAATGGATAAAAGACCTCAACGTGAGACAGAAATCCATCAGAATCCTAGAGGAGAACATAGGCAGTAATGTCTTCGATATCAGCCACAGCAACTTCTTTCAAGATATGTCTCCAAAGTCAAAGGAAACAAAAGCAAAAATAAACTTTTGGGACTTCATCAAAATCAAAAGCTTCTGCACAGCAAAGGAAACAGTCAAGAAAACAAAGAGGCAACCCACGGAATGGGAGAAGATATTTGCAAATGACAGTACAGACAAAAGATTGATATCCAGGATCTATAAAGAACTCCTCAAACTCAAAACACACAAAACAGATAATCATATCAAAAAATTGGCAGAAGATATGAACAGACACTTCTCCAATGAATATATACAAATGGCTATCAGACACATGAAAAAATGTTCATCATCACTAGCCATCAGGGAGATTCAAATTAAAACCACATTGAGATATCACCTTACACCAGTTAGAATGGCCAAAATTAGCAAGACAGGAAACAACATGTTTTGGAGGGGATGTGGAGAAAGGGGAACCCTCTTACACTGTTGGTGGGAATGCAATTTGGTGCAGCCTCTTTGGAGAATAGTATAGAGATTCCTCAAGAAATTAAAAATACAACTTCCCTATGACCCTGCAATTGCACTACTGGGTATTTACCCCAAAGATACAGATGGAGTGAAAAGAAGGGCCATCTGTACCCCAATGTTTATAGCAGCAATGGCCACGGTCGCCAAACTGTGGAAAGAACCAAGATGCCTTCAACAGACGAATGGATAAGGAAGATGTGGTCCATATACACTATGGAGTATTATGCCTCCATCAGAAAGGATGAATACCCAACTTTTGTAGCAACATGGACGGGACTGGAAGAAATTATGCTGAGTGAAATAAGTCAAGCAGAGAGAGTCAATTATCATATGGTTTCACTTATTTGTGGAGCATAACAAATAGCATGAAGGAAATGGGGAGTTAGGGGAAGGGAGTTGGGGGAAATTGGAAGGGGAGGTGAACAATGAGAGACTATGGACTCTGAAAAACAATCTGAAGGGTTTGAAGAGGTGAGGGGGTGGGAGGTTGGGGAAACCAGGCGGTGGGTATTAGAGAGGGCATGGATTGCATGGAGCACTGGGTGTGGTACAAAAACAATGAATACTGTTATGCTGAAAATAAATAATTAAAAAAATGATTAAAAAATTTATATAAATACAAGTTGCTGAGGCACCTAGTTGGCCCAGTTGGTTAAGTGTCTGACTCTTTGTTTCAACTCAGGTTGTGATATCAGGGTCATGAGATCAAGCCCCACATCAGGCTCCCTGCTCAGTGAGGAGTCTGCTTGAGATTCTCTCTCCCTCTCTCTATGCCCCTCCTGCTCATGTGTGTGCTCTTTCTCTCTCAAATAAATAAGTAAATCTTTAAAAAAAAATGCATGAGTTGATGATAATAAACCAACAAGATTAGAAAGTTTATAACATTAATAAAATTATTATAATAAATAATCTCAGAAAGGAATGCAGAAAATGATGCCAGCAATAACTAAGTAGAGATTACCTACTACACAAAAATACGACAAATATTGTCTTAGTACATTATGTAATAAATATATTATTGGAATTTGTAATTGAATATATTTATTTTGTATTTGTATTTGTACAAATACAATTTGTATTGTAATTTGTAATTGAATATATCTATCTATTGAATTTGTAATTGAATACATCTATTTCTAGTATGTTACAGTTTTATGTCTTCTACTTAAGGCTAAAAATATTTTCTCTAATATCATATAAAATATTATGTATTTTAAAGGATTAACATCTTATTACTCAATATAAGATCTTATAACTCAATATAATTCAAATCTTATAACCCCATTATTCTCCAGTTTATATTCTTAATATTTTGATATGAGTTAAAGGTCTAATTTCTTAAATTTCAGACTGAGATTGTAATAAATCTGTGCCTTTAGAGTGCAACTGTTCTCTGCTTATACATTTTTTTAAACAATACCATAAAATTACCTTGTTCTTATCTTTACATCTTTTGTTGTCACTAGAAGGGCCCAATCATTTAAGAAAGGTACATTTAGTAAATACCAACCATGTCCCTATTACTCTATTGGTCCCATGGCCTATGGTCAAGAGAAACAAACTAAAACTAACAGAAATGAAAAAAAAAAAATCAAATATTGTGACATTGATTTTATGGGACACCAGAATTCAGTGAAAGAGAGATCTGTGTTTGCGGGAAGCAGGGAAAGCTTCATGGAAAATACAAATATAAATTATAGGGACAAAAATATAAGGGGAATTACATGGGCTCCTCGAGGACCAACAAGAAACCAGTTAAAACAAGTTTAAACTTTACCAAATAAACATAAACTGAATGTTTATGTATCCCCCGATAGACATAGCATAGAACTTTTATTTTCTATTTATTATATATACTAGGAAGTCTGTATAGCATATATGCATATCTATTCTGTATCTATCTATATATGTATATGGTGAATATGCATTTACATACATATATATTATGTAACATACCCATGCACACTGGTCCAAAATGTCCTGAAAATATAATTGACTCTCTTTAGACCCACAAATCTAGAGCTCAACCAACAATTCTAGACCAAAAATCTAGGAAAATAGCTGACTCTTTTTACAGAAGGTCTTGCTCCTGCCACTTCTCCCATCCTCCGCTCTCTGCCCGGTACCAACCTCCATATTTCCCTTGAGAAAAGCTGAAAAGTGTGTTGCCAGGATTATGTTATAAAACAATCCTTTTTGATGCTACATTCAAACTGTCATGAAAGAACTTACTCCAAAGGGTAGTTAAAGATTTTATCAGGCAGCATTTCTAAAGGGCCTGTAAATCCACACTGTGTGAGAATGAACATTGGGAAGGCTTATTTAGTTCATGGTTATTCTCTAGAAGTGGACACAGATCTACTCTGGTTCCTTAGTTTTCATTTTGTTGCCATCATATTAGTGCAATACTAGAAATCTGACAAAAACAGGTTTAAACTTGAGATTGCCCATTTGATGTTAAAAGAATGGACAAAATTTATATTCTGAAAGAATCATACACATTGAACTTCAAACATAATTTTGAAGAATCTCAGGTAAATGGAAAAGGTAACATCTTTCTATCTCAGAAGAAATGAAAGAGAGATAGGGACAGATGGAGAGAGATGGATTTCCTGAGGACAACAGATTGAATGGTTATTTTCATATACAAATGTTGTACGATAATTGCAAGTAACATGAAACTCCCTCATCAGCAGACCAGTGTTTTGTATTTCCTGAAACAATTGGAACCACAGTCATAAACACTATTTCACCTCTTGCCTGGCTTGTGTCCATTTGGAGACACAGACAGGTTATTCATAAGGCTCCAAGATCTGGAAAAGCCTAAGCAGAAAACCTGTTTGGCAGAACCTCAAATTCTCTTTTTATTGTTTTTCAAAGAACTGAACCTCAACTTTAAAGCCATACTTGTGGCAAAGAGAGTTTAATCTATACCATATAGAACTGCTTATTCTAATCTCATCCAAATATTATTTTATAGTGACTTTTTAATATCCAAAATGCCAAACATTTTAATTTCATAGTACAGTTTTGTTTTTATGAATGGCAAAATTATTTATTAAAAAAACAAACAAAAAAACTGCTGACATTTGGTTTTTTGAAGCCAAGCAAATATTTATGAAATATAGAGGTAAGATGCATATCCTAGCCACACTATTTAGCATATCTGGTGACAATGATGGCATATGTAAAAAAGTCATACATACATATATAACTTTCATCCAGTAACTATTAATGTAGATATATATATCTATAGATACAAAATCAGCAATAGAAAAACATACAAAAGTTTTATGTTTCTTTTCAGAAAAAAAACTGTAGTTAAATTTGAGATGAATGAGAAAAGAGAATTTAAGAATATTTTTCTATTTTCCCTCTGCATTGTAAATGAAAATTATATTGAGTACTTTGAAAAAAAGGTCAGAAATCCTATCCAGAGGTATAAATAAAACTGAGGTATCTTGAACTTTCCTGTAGTTCCTTTTGTTATTTTTGGGGGACACGGTAAGTATTGATAAGTACTCTTTAATTCAATAGTACAGTAAAAATTACCTCAACTTTAATTATTTTTATTTTGATTTAAAGTCTAAATTCTGTATCTTTTCTCAGCATAGGATTTTGAAACTACTAAAACAACTAGTTCTTGTTTTAATATTGTTACTTTCCTTTGCACAACTTTCTTAGAAAATGCTTTTGACGCTCATTCAACCTTTCTTGGCATTTGACTTTTCCATTTCTCTCTAACGTTTATAAGTGTCAACTGGCTTATCTACCTGGTTTAAAAAAAAAAAAAAGTAAAATTCAGGACGTTTTTAGCCAAGTTCATCTCAGTCATTCCTTAGCACTTGGAAATGTTTAGGCATAAAAATAAAATTAGTAGGATAATGTTTCTCATATTATAGGGTTTAAACACTTGACCATAAATGAATAGTTGCTAATATTTGAATCACATGATGAAAGAGAAAATCTGATGACTGCCTAGATCAGTCAAGTTTTTGTATTGCATGGCCATTCAATTTTGCTCTAAGTGCGAATTTTTGAGCTCCCTGGCAATAATTCCTTCCTTTTTTTTTTTTAACTGGAATATATAAATTGGCCCAAGTTTTGATCAGGTCTTTTTATGACATTTTTCCTTTAGCAGCACCACTAGAATATACTTCTACAGCCAAACTTCAAATAATGGGGATTTAGTGAATTTCACTGTGTCCTTATTGTGAAGTGTATTTCTCCTCTCCATTTTGTTTCTGCTCATTTATTCCTCAATTCTTTGACTGATCTTCCTTATTCCTTTATTTGCTCTTTTTCTTGTGCCTTGTAACAAAAGGTTGGCTTTAAAATTTCTTACACTGCTTTTTCTTCCATGTACTTTTTCCAGACCACACTGTCCACATGGCTTTCTCAACTACTTACAGGTTATAAAGTCCCCAGTTCCACTCCCAGCATAAGATGGTGCTCTCATGACCTCCAAGTTCTCTCTGGACACTCTTCAAGCACTATAATCATTTCTAACTAAACTTCTTCCTCATTTTGCCTTCCAAATTCATTTTTCCCACTATATTCTCTTGGCCCTGAAGAATCATTTTTCATTTTTTTGGATTACCTAAAGAAATGAAGTTATGCTTGCTTTCCTCTGGGCAGGACCTCTCCCTCAAAATGCACACCTGTAACATTATTTCCATCCTCACTTCACATAAACCACAGCAGAAATACAGGTTTATGTATTTCTCAATAGAACTGAACTTGAGGAGAGGAGCTATTTGTTCATTTCTGCATCTGGAACTCTTAACTCACAGCAGATATTAAATGCAAAGAAACTATTTGTGGAAAAAATGGATAATTTTTATGTTTATCATCATTTGGAATGTTCAGATCTGTAGATTCCATGTTCAGCTAGTAAAAAGTGAAATTTATTTCCAACTATATGGGAAGCTAACCAAAATTTTAGAAAAACAAAAGATCAATGTTTAGTTCATTTATTATTTTAATGATTATAATTAATATTGAACAGCAAGTTACTTATTAAATTATTCAGTAAAATATTTTATTTTTTAAAAGATCTAATTTATTTATTTAATTGAAAGAGAGAGAAATCACAAGCGAGGTGGGGAGGTGCAGAGGGATCTCAAGTGGGACCTCAAGCAGACTTGGTGATGAGCAGGGAGCCTGACTGAGGGCTCAATCTCACAACCCTGAGATCATGGCCTGAGCTGAAATCATGAGTTGGATGCTTAAATGACTGATCCATCCAGGGTCCCCTTGAGGAAAATATTTTAACAACATTACTAAAGTATAATTGGTATATAATAAACTATACTCAATTAAAGTGTTCATTTGATAAGCTTTAATATTTTATCTATCTGCAGACCTATCACCACATCAACAAATCCATCACACTTAAAAGCTTCCTCCAGCTTTTCTGTAATTTCACACCCCTACAACTTCCACTCTCTCAGACAACCATTGGTACACTCTTCCTCACTATATATTATTTCACATTTTCTAAAACTTAATATAATGAAATCATACATTATGTGTCATTTGATTTCTTTCATTCAGTAAAATTATGTTGAAATTATGTTATTGCATATAGCAGTAGTTCATTCCTTTTTAATTCTTCAATGTATTCCACTGTAGGGGTATACCACAATTTGCTTACTCATTGGTGGACATTTGGGTTGTTTGCATTCCGAGGCTATTATGAGTAAATTTGCTATGGTCAATCTTGTACAACCCTTTTTATGTACACATGCTTTCATTGTTCTTAGATAAATTCCTAAGAGTGGGATGGCTGGATCTCAGGCCAAGCCTATGTTTAATTGTATAAGAAAGTATCAAAATGTTTTCCAAAATGAATGTTAAACCATTTTAACTTCCAGAAGTGTATGAGAATTCCAGTTGCTTCACATCTTCATCAACACTAGCATGGTCAGTCTTTATAATTTAACATCTAATAGATGTGTAAGGGTAAATTATTGTGCTTTTAACTTGCATTTGCCTAACTAATGATTTGAGCATCTTTTAATATTTTTTTGCCATACATGTACTCTTTGATGAAGTATCTGAATGTTATAAAGAAATTAAAACAAATGAGATATACATATCACCATGAATGAATCTCAGAATGTCAAACAATATAAATGAAACACAAAGAAGAGCGTGCTACATAATTCCATCTTTCTCAAGTCCAAAAATAAGAAATCTAGTCTGTGGTGATTAAAAAATCAAGATAATCATTAACTTTGGGGGCTCTTTCCTAAAAGGGAGCATGGCTAAGTCTTCTTGGGCTACTGTTATATTCTATTTCCTGATTTGTGTGGGAGTTACACAGGTTTTGTTTTACTTTTGACAGTTTATCAAAATTTTCTCTTACAACTTGCTTTTACATATGTATGCTACATTCAATGAAAAGTTTAATTTAAATAATAAATTAATGATAATAATAATTTTAAAATTGTTTATTTTATCTTAACAACAAAATGAGAGCAACAATAGTAGCAACCAGTAACTTTACTAAATCTTTAATACGTGCCAGGTTCTATATTAAATGACAAGCTGAGAAAAATAGGAAGGGTGAGAAGTGGTAGGACCAAAACATTCTTACACACAGAACGTGTTTAGATCAGGTGTTCATAACTCAGGAAAAAAATATCTTTATTACTTAGTATTTGCTGTCACAAGGTACCCTGCATTGTGCCCACTATGCCATGTGTCAAGAAACTCAATGGTTAACTATATTATAATGTGGAGGTAGGTTTACAAATAAAGTTAGGAAAATAAACTAGAAATGTTAAGAAATCGTGGGGCGCCTGGGTGACACAGTCAGTTGAGTGGCTGACTCTTAATTCTGGCTCAGGTCACAATCACAGTGTCCTGGGACTGAGCCCTGTGTCCTGCTCCACACTCATTGGGGAGTCTGCTTAAAATTCTCTCTCCCTTTCCCCCTCCTCCCCCTCCTCCCATTTGTACTCTCTTTTTCTCAAAATAAATAAATCTTTAAAAAAAAGAAATATTAAGAAGTTTGTGTAAGGAAATAGTTGGCTTTTATTGAAGGTCAGAGTTTCTGTTGTTTGAATTTTTTTTTCCTTTGGATGTTGTCAGAAGATTTACATCACAGTGATAGCTAAGACACAGGAATGCTTTTACAAGTATTCACTTTGCTTTTCTAGTCTTCTTAAAAAAACACACACACATTTTTAGTAAGTGAGGGATAAACAACAAATAATTTCCACATTTTTGTTTTGAAAAGTGAATTCAGCTGGATATCTTCACTGAAATAATTGATCATGTGTAACTGTCAGATTAAAACTAAATATTGAAAATAACACGTTTCAAATTTACTTAATTTTCTATATTAAAAAATTAAAATAAACAGCTATGGTTTATCATTTAAATGAACAATACTATTTTGGTGAGCTATCATAAGATTTGAGGACAATACTAAAAATTATACATTTAACATTTTTTGTTAGTACATTGTCATGGATAAACACATCAGTTCATTAGAACATCACCTAGTTGAGAACATTCTTATGCAAATCTATTGATGCATACACATATGCATTTTTTTAAGATTTTATTTATTTATTTGACAGACAGAGATCACAAGTAGGCAGAGAAGCAGGCAGAGAGAGAGGAAGAGAAGCAGGCTCCCCACTGAACAGAGAGCCAGATGCGGGGCTCAATTCCAGGACCCTGAGACCATGACGTGAGCTGAAAGCAGAGGCTTTAACCCACTGAGCCACCCAGGTGCCCCCCACATATGCATTTCTGTTGGGTTTTTTTACCTGGATGTAAATCTGAGTCAGAGTATCTGTATATTCAGCTTTAATAGATTTTGCTGAACAAATTCACCTAGTTGATTGTAGTAGAAATAAATATTGAACAAATACAGTCTCCATATGCCCTCTCTAAGATTCAGTGGGGAAGCAGATTTCAAAGTATGTTGATAAGCACTGCAATAGAGGTTTTTAAGAGAGTGCTAAGTACTATAGTGTGTGTATGTATACATATATGATCATAAATATATGCTGAAACTTGTAAAATAATATATTATCATCTTAGAATATTACTGCTTCTGTGTTGTAAAATAACTGAAATCTGAAACTCAAATAATTGACTCCCATGAGAAAAAGTAATATTTTAGTTTTATTTAGGAATTTGCTGAACAATGCCCTAAATGCCATTCGCTTGAAGTCTAGAATAGTAAAGTTCAGTTGAAGTTGATTCCAGATGTTCAGCCTTATTGAATTATTTTCAGTTTTCTTAAAGAGCTAAGCTCTTTCTTGCTCCTCTGTTTTAGATACCAATTCTCCGGACATCCTTGATTATAGAAATCACCACATTCTACTTGTCAGAAGAACAAACTGTGTCAGGAGTCAGCATGTGCTTATTAGAGAAAAATTTCCTGATCCAGCCATCTGTCTGTCCCTGACATGCCTTGGAAAAAATGGTTTTCTGTGTAAGTATTGAAAGGTGGATTACTGAAACTATTATTTCTTGGGACACAAGGAATTTTTGCTATGTGATAACCTTTAATGAAAGTTCTATTTGGAAAACCACCTCAGTCATATTGCAACAAGCCACCCAAACAGAAAATCGGCCATACCTGGAGGTAATGAGTAAGGCCCACTGGACAGCCGGGAATAGTCACAGCAGTTACAAAACATATTTCTTTGAGCTCTCTCAACTCTCAGGATCCCAGCCAAGGACATCGGGCCTCTGTTTTAACACCGGTAACAAGGAGATTCCAGATGCAACCCACACTAAGAGGAGGGGTTGCTCAGAGGTCAGTCATTCCAGGTATTTGCTGTAAGGGACGCATCTGAGTATCTCACCCGCAGGATGCCATAAGCAAACATGAGAATTACTGATTCAAGGAGCAATGTAAGGAATCTTAATTCTGAAGGCAGGGACCATATTTTGCTTGCCATTGTATTCTTTACACCTTTCAATACAGGGTACATTGTAGTTACTTGATATGTATTTGATGAATAATAAAGTGAATGAATTTTCTAGGGAAAGAAAAAAATATATAGTAGAATAAATATCAAGTTGAATGAGCTAAAGTAGGGGTCTGGAGAAATATATTGAAGTTGCATGTATGTAATGGTGTGTGTAGCAATGACTGTGTGTGTCTGTGTATGCACATGTGTACATAAAATCATTTTTGAATGATTTTATTCGAAGCCATCTAGTATAGTTCATATCATGGATCTAAGGCCCAGAGAGGAATGGGAGTGGTGCCAAGTCACACAATTAACAACTAACAAGTGCCGTGTTGGTGAGTTCAGAATTTTTGGCTTTAAGTCTTTTTTTCAACTAGACGATGATGTTTCCCTGTTATAATAGCAGGTACTGGAGAATGTAATATATTGGTAACATTATATCTACATTTGGATATATTATAATAGAAATTTGGGACTAAAATAAATACTTAGAGGTAAAAGTAAAGATTCATTAAAGTAGTGAAAATTCTATTACGACAGCAATTAAAAGGTGTCTGAATTATTGGACCTAAAAAATAGTACATTGATGGGACGCCTGGGTGGCTCAGTTGGTTAAGCGGCTGCCTTCGGCTCAGGTCATGATCCCTGAGTCCTGGGATCGAGTCCCACATCGGGCTCCTTGCTCAGCAGGGAGCCTGCTTCTTGCTCTGCCTCTGCCTGCCACTCTATCTGCCTGTGCTCTCTCTCTCTCTCTCTGACAAATAAATAAATAAAATCTTAAAAAAAAATAGTACATTGAATGTGAATACATTCTCTTTATAAATAGACTAAGAATAATTCATTAAAATTATTTCCAGTGAAATCTTATGCCTAACTAAAATATATTTACTATCCTATACCATATGTTCACCATTTATACAATTAGAAATATAATTTGCATTCTTTTATGATGCAATACATATATTTTTAAGTACAGAATTTACTACATAGCAGATATTTTTCTAAGTACAAGTCTCCACATTAACTTGAAGGAGGGAAAGGAATTTATCTGTGGATCCCTCCTGCCTTTTATCTGTCACTGGTCAAATTTATCTCCATAGGGTATTGAAGCCCTAGTTCTTCAGATGAAGCTCATATCCCAAGGAAGCTCTTCATCTGAGTTTCAAAGTGGTGGGAGGAACCCAGACCTCCTCCTTTGCTCTTTCACAGTGGACTCTAAGTGCTGGTTAAGCTGTGATTTCAATAGAAGTAAGGGGAGCTTTTCTGTAGCTCCCATGGTTACCAGGGAAGGTAGAGAGAGACAGCAGTGTTAAGAGATAAAGAGATTCTCAGAAAGTGAGGATCAAAATAAATGAGGCGGGGGGGAGGAAACAAACAAACAAACAAATCTGGTCCAGTCAGAAAAGGTATCATTTTATGCAGATGAGGAAATAGTGGCATTATAAGTAACTTGCCCAATATCATATAGCTAGAAAATGGCAGAACTAGGGCCTGAAGCCAGATGCATCTGGTACCCAAGCCAGTGCTCTTAACTGTATGACGAGGTGGTTCTAGTTTGGCTTACATGGTATGCAGCATAAAAAAAATAAGTATTTATTATGGAGCACTTTCCATATGTTCAACAAATTATGAGAAGTCATAAAGAAAGTTATAAGGGAAATACATATGAAAACAATTCTAAAATAATTATTATCTAGACCATAATGTATAAAAGATAAAAGAAACATTAAAATCACTTCACATCATTTAGTGTGGGGAATGTGGTTATGGATAGCGTGGACAAAACTTTAAAAGATTTGAATTATTAAAGGGATGGGTAAAAGTATTTGCATGTATGGAAAAGTAATATCTCTATGCTTTCAAAATGAGAAATGTAAGTTGTAGAACAATATTTTTAATAATATCATCTATTTAAGAAAGAAATATTCTGAGGCACACAAACCAGTCAGACTGAATCCCATGCAGGAGTTAGAAATAGTTAGTTACTTCTGCATTAGAAGGGATGAGGGCAGAACTTCATTTTTTATGTTATACTTTTGTATTGTTCACCTTTTAAAATAAATATTGCCAATGATTATAACATTTTATATATTTATGTTGTGATTTTAAAAATTAAAATCTTTGGATTATTGTCAGTTTTGTTTAGTGGGAGATTTATTTTTAAAGGTATAATAACTCATTTCTCTCTTAAGGCTCTGAAATGGATTTTAAAAGACGAGTAATGATCTAGATGTCATATCTTTCTTCAATGAAACCCTTCTCAACTTTATTCAGTAAGCCCATCATTACATATGTTCATTCTTAAATCTAGAAACTCTAAATATGTTTCAGAAATCTAATAGATTTTGAAGGTCAGAGAGCTCCTGGAAATGTTTAGGCTACACATGACGGTGTTAAAACAATTACTTATCTCTAATCTTTTCCTCCATAAGATAAAAAAAAAAAAAAAAAGCAACAAAGCAAAACAGACATGTTCTACTCAGAAGGAAGTCTAATTTTTGCAACATCTGATTTGTATTTCCTAGGCTACATCAAACTGGGTGTCACAACAAGGGCATACTATCCCTAAGAAGACAAAATCTCTCTGTCCATTGGCTAAATTTGCAAAATCTCAGGCTCCTCAAATTCCTCCTCTAGGCTTATCATTAAAGAAGTTCACAGAGTTTCCAGGGATTTCTCAAACAAGCTTGCATATTTGGTGTTGCTGGAGACTATAGGTACTCTCTTCTTTTACTACAAGAAATGGCTGTTGGGCCCCAACTGTCTATGATGAGACCAACAATTGTGCCAGCTGGATTTCAGAATGGCTATCGACTGACTCCTGTGTGCCTTCCACACTCCTTTTTGATCAAGACTGTCTTGTGTAGTTTTGCTATGCCTGTCCCATAATTCCATGTTAAGTAGACTGGGGCCAGATAACCAGGTTCTTTTGTTCACAGGCCTTCAGATCAGAAAGAACTGGATCCAAAAGGGTTTCATTCACACCAGCACTATTCTAGAAGGTAAGATCTTTGAATTTAAGCTGCCTTATTGGGGGCAGGGGGTGTTGTGGTGCCTTTGAATGAGGTGAGTCATTTTTTTCTGTGAGAGAGAGGAGTATTTGAGGACAAGAGTGTGGACTGGGGTCGTCAGTCTTATGGTAAGAGAGGTTAGCTGGGCATGTAGTCTAGCTCTAGTCAAGTCAAGCCTTTTGATAATTGTATTCTTAGCCAACATCTAACCATAGCTTCTGAGAGATCCTAAGGCAGAATTATTGAACTAAGCTGCTTTGAATCCTTACCAACAGACACCATGAGAGATAACAAATTGTTTAAAGGCAGGAGTCTACAAAACCTTTTCTGTAAATTGACAAATAGTATAAATTTCAGGCTTTGCAGAACATATGGTCTCTGTTGCAAATATTCAATTCTGCTCTTTTAGCATGAAAATAGCCTTAATAGACAATAATTAAACAAGTAAGTATGGATATGTTCCAATACATTTTTTGTGGATAGTGAAATTTGAATTTTACATAAATTTTATATGTCAGAAAATACTACGTTCGATTTTTTTTCAATCACATAAAAATATAAGTACCACTTTAAGCTCATAGGCTGTATAAATATAGGTGGCAGGCTGGATTTGGTATGTGAGGCATCATTTGCTAATCTCTATTTTAAGCCATTAAGTTTTGGGGTGATTTCTTATGCAGCAATAGATAACTAATAGAGGGACCATCAAATATTCTAAATAAGGAAAACCTCAATCAGCAACAAGAGCAAAGACAAAATTCTTGAAATGAGATAAGCATCTGTGACAGCTTGAATGTAAGAGTACAAAGCAAAATGAAAGAATCTATTACCCAAAATAGTCCCTCCTCTCTTGTTATTAATTGGATCGACTTTACCACTGCAATTCTTACACATCACACTACCACTTTAAGGCATTCCCAGATTTGAAAAGTCTATTTAGCTTTCCTTATTTTAAGTAACCCCAAATCCCTTATCCATTAAGTAATTGCTTTCATATTACACATTTTAATGACTGCTTTTATCATTTGAATTTCATAATTTATCAGTTATGAATATAAAATACCAGCAGTTTGGTGTCTGATTCTGTCTGCCAACACAGCAATTGAGTGAGACAATGGATGCAACAGTCTAAGCTTGACTCTTTCTTTCAGTAACTGAGCCTTCCTTGCAAAAGTCCTGAGGTAAAGTGGTCCAGTTCAATTCCCAAACATGATGACCACTAAAGGTTTCTCTGATCTAAGAAAGATAGCAGTGCCATGGATTTCCTCCCCACAACCAGACCAGTCCAGTGAGTTCATCCAGACACTGGAAGGGCAGAAGAGGGGAAGATACTGTTTACACCAGTGCTGAAATCAGCTATGGTTCTTCTCACGGCCAAGTGCACCTGGGCTCCTAATGTCCCCACTCTTTCTGATTACACAGTCTTTTTTTTTTTTTTCCACACAGCACAATCACATAATCAAAGCTAGGCAGTATGATCAGAAGATATTCCAGCATTTGCTGTTTAGAGTAATCAGAGCTAGTTTTCCCTTATGTCTGTCTAGGCTCCGATCTCAAAAAGCTGACAACTGGTTAAATCTTTCAAAGTGAGATTCTTGTTGAGGTTTTACTTTCCTTTCAGTGCAATTAGCCAGGACTAATGCATCACAGTAAAGATAAAGTAATGAATTGGAAACTCAGAGGGGAAGGATGGAGATCCTCAATTCTTTTCTACTGAAGTCCTTTTGGCCTCTACACAATAGTTCTCACTATTTTTCCATAATATACAATAATGTTCTAAACCAGTAGATGTGGAAAATAAGTATTAAGACTGTATTTGTGGGGGTGCCTGGGTGGCTCAGTGGGTTAAGCCTCCGCCTTCGGCTAAGGTTATGATCCCAGGGTCCTGGGATGGAGCCCAGCATTGGGCTCTCTGCTCAGCAGGGGGCCTGCTTCCCTTCCTCTCTCTCTGCCTGCCTCTCGGCCTACTTGTGATCAATCTCTCTGTCAAGTAAATAAATTTAAAAAAAAAAAGACTGTATTTGTGTACCTAGCCCGATGTGTAGTTGTTGGCTTTGCCAAAAATAAAATACAGCAATAGTAAAATGTGTCTTGTAACATGATTCTTGAAGGATAATTAACTATCTTTTACTTTAAAATTACATAATTAAGGAATCACTAAAGTTTTTCTTCTCAAAAATTAAGTTCTATACCAAGGTAACTTCTAGAAATTTCTCTGAAAATAGATGCAGCTACAGACTACTAAAGGTCTTTTTGCTTAGCTAAAATCAATTTAAGAAATTAAGTACTAATAATTGATTCCTTTATTCAACAAATATTTATGGAATACCTGATGTTTGCCATTACACAAAGCATTAAAGAGGAATATACTATTAAATATTAAAGTGTATTGAATAGTAGACTATTAAAGGATATGATACAATTTAAAAGTGACATAAAATGATATTTTTTTCTGATACCAAGTGTTATGATTAGATTTTTCACTTGAACATATGCAATTTAAACAAGGCAGTGATGTTGACTTTGAACTCTGACTTTACCGAAAGCAAAAAGACAAGTTTGGTTAGAGAAATTAGAAAACTGTAAAATAAGAAGCTGTTTAAATTGATGAGAATTTGTGTCTAACTCTGTGGCTTCATGTCTCATTTCTAGAAAGAAAGAGTAAAGGGAGTGTTGTCAAATTAATTCACAATTAACTTATTTCTCCCTCCTTCTCTCTCTCACTCACACAAGCGCTTACATATCAATGAGGCATTTTTGAAAATAGCAACATTTTTATTATTAAGAAATTAGAGAATATATAATTTAAAATACTTCTTTAGACACAAAATTTTAAATAACTCTTCAACTAGTATTTCTTGGCAGATGAACCATCCATTAAATGAAGAATTCAAATAAAGAATTGCAAGTGTTTTGACATTGAAATAAATGATATAAAGGATACTGCTAATTTAATGTAAAATATTCTTGTGGATTTGGAAATCTTCTGTACTCATGTGGTCATTTTGGTATGCAGGTCAATTTTAAAGTATCCCTGGAACTTTCAATTTGCAAAAGTAAAAGCCTTTGTTGTGATTGTTTTTGCAAAATCTATGAAAGTATATTAAATTCAACAGCAGGAATTTCTCTCTGTGTCTCATGTCTCAAAATCTCTCCACACACACATAAATATTGTATTTTTGCATATTTCCATATGGGTGTATATATGTATACTGTATATACCATATATATGTAAAAATAATATATGTATATAAGTATACATGCATACAATTGTTGGATTTTCTACACCACAAATTTAAGAGGTGCTCATTGTAACAAGTCAGTGAATGAAGTTGTGTAAAGAAAAACATTTTATAATGACACCCCAAGAATTCTTCCTTTATTAATCCTCACCCATGCTCCTCTAAAGTAATCAAGGATAGTAACTTGATTTGTATATCTTTGTATATCTTATCTTATTTCCATATCTTAGCTATGTTCATCAGCATGGTTTTGTATTCATAGAGGTGTTTTTCTTTCTTCTTTCTCTTTACCTTCTTGCCGTCTTTCCCTCTTTTTTATACTTTCTTCCATATCCATTCTTTTATTTTCACATAAATGATATGACATTAGCATTTTACCAATTGTGGATTACAACCACTAACAATTTGTGAAATCAACTTAATGATCATTACTTGCATTAAAAAAACTAAACATTAAAAACAAGCAAAAAGAATAGAATGGAATAGAAGTAGAATTTATCACAAAATAACAGATTATAGTAAGGGGATTTCATTTTACCAAACTTTTATTTCTGTTTATATATTTTTAAATAATGGTATGTGTATGTGCATATGCACGTATGTCTGAGTATGTATACACATGCAGAAGTGTGTGTGCCCAAAACAAGTGTGCATGTGAATGAATACTGAAGTTGAATCACTGTAAAATAAACTTCTCATGATGTGTAACAATAGAAATAAGTTAAAGCTTTCCTTGGTAAAATGTTTTCTCTGGTTTTCACACTAATTGAAATAAAATTTAGCACATCAAACACCAATTATTAAAATTCATAGAGTACAGATAAATGAGCTATATA
Source organism: Lontra canadensis (assembly GCF_010015895.1). Taxonomy (NCBI): domain Eukaryota; kingdom Metazoa; phylum Chordata; class Mammalia; order Carnivora; family Mustelidae; genus Lontra; species Lontra canadensis. Next base: position 4,927,112 of record NW_022631042.1, read on the forward strand.
TAGAGCCCAGTGATAGACTTGTTCCTTACATAGTAGTATAACATATAAATTACATTATTTGTAAAGTGGCTTTTATCCCTGGAATGCAAATGTTTCTAGCATATATTAATTATTGTCTTAAAAGTATTATTGACTTCAGACCTAATGAGTGTCATTCTAAGAGTATCATAGAGAAGTTGCTGGGGCAGAAGAAACAGCAGAGTAACAGAGGAAAAGTAGCATAATTCATATATTAATATGATTTTTAATTTTGTTTTGTCATCATCAGAGTCCAGTCACATTATATAGTTTTATGGCTTTAGTTTTAGTTGGAATTCAGATCCAAAGAAGCATAACTTCTAACACTTCAAGTAATTCACTAATAAATTTCAACAAAGGTGGAAAAAGCACTTTTCACAAAAGCACTCCATGAATATGAAAAGATGTGAACTTAACTATTTATCATATAGTGTGTGTGTATGCATGTATGTGTGTGTGTGTGTATATATATATACATACATATGTATATATATATACATATACTCATCATTAGTGTGTGTGTGTGTATATGATACTATATATATGTGATACTAAATGTATATATATGATATAGATTTTATATATATATATAAAATACTAAACATATTTACTAACCCCATCAATAACAACATAAACACAAACCTGGATTTGGCTATAATTGTCTTTATACTTAAATCACCAAAAGTGTAGCAGGGACAAAAATACTGTGGCAAAGTTTTTCATAGCCAAAACCTTTTTTAGATTCTACAGCTTTTACAAGATATTTCTGAAAACCTAAACAAAACCTCTATGGAAGAAACTGTCAGTGCGCCTGTGGCTCTAGCTTAAGACTAAAGTTAAACTTTCACCTGTATGGTAGTGATTGGGAGAGAGAAGAAATGACTGATATCCTGAATCCTTATCTGAGGGATTCAACATTTTTGGAATATAAGAAAATGATTATCCATCTCTAGGGATCATGATCCAGATAAAATGTGTTTGTCTAGAACAGCATGCAAAGTTTGGAAAAGGAGGTCACCAGCAGTGCTGTAACAAAGCATAAGACCTCCTGCCAGCTGCACTGGTCTCAAAACTTGGCTTACTGAGTGACGAAAAGTAGCTCCCCAGCCGCATTGCACGGGGAGAAAAAGAAGAAGAAGAAGAATAGTAACATTAAGACAGACATGCAAATTGGAATCAGCCCCAAAGGCCAGGATGTGAATATGATTAGGCCAAAGGTAACAGAAATGCCGTTCATTCATACCCTTACTTCTCGCAAATCTTGGCTCAGATGTTATGCTTTCAGTGAGTCATTCTCCTTCTCTTCTGAAAATGATTCTTTTCTAAATCCCTTTCTTTTACTTCTGTCCCTTTGCCAAACTTTACTTTTATTTATGAAACCTAGTTGTTCATTTGATTAGTATTGGCCTCTATCACCAGAATAAAATTTCTATAAAGGTAGGGACTGTCCATCTAGTTTACTGCACTATCACCAATATTTGGAACAGTCTTGGCACACAGTAGATGGACTTAATAAATACTTCTAAAATGAGAGGGACTAATCCTTTTTAATTTCAAAATGATCAGCAACTTAGGAATTGTTTGGACTTCTCAACTTCTCCTTCCTCATCTTCCACATCAAATCTACCAGTTTTCTCAACTGAACAGTGCCTCCCTTATCTTTGTTTTCCTCTCTATTCCTACTTTCATGACTTTGGTTCAAAATCTTCATCTGAAGCAACACAATTACTGCTAATTTGCTTCAGTCATTTAGCAGCCAACATAGTAATATCAGAATATGAGGGTATTGATTTGTTGTTTTAAAGACACCAAATAGTCTGCACAGTGGATCCCCTGACCCTGTTCCTTCTACAAGACTTAACTTTCCCCAACTCCTCTCCTTCTTGGTACCTTTCTTTAACCACATATTAAAGCAAAAGCAAATTGTATAAAATTAAAGCATCACTAACCAAATCTATGTAAATTCACCTTTCTTTTTATTTATTTATTTATTTATTTTTAAGGATTTTATTTATTTATTTGACAGAGATCACAAGCAGGCGGAGTGGCAGGCAGGGAGGAGGAAGCAGACTCCCTGCTGAGCAGAGAGTCTGATGCGGGACTCGATCCCAGGACCCTGGGATCATGACCTGAGCTGAAGGCAGAGGCTTTCACCCACTGAGCCACCCAGGCACCCCTTCACCTATCTTTTTAAACCAATATGTTTTCCACAAATTTGAAAATTTTGAGATTGCTGTCCCATTTTTTTTATATCTATTTTTTTTTAATTTTATTTTTTATAAACATATAATATATTTTTATCCCCAGGGGTACAGGTCTGTGAATCGCCAGGTTTACACACTTCACAGCACTCACCATAGCACATACCCTCCCCAATGTCCATAACCCCACCCCCCTTTTCCCAACCCCCCTCCCCCCATCAACCCTCAGTTTGTTTTATGAGATTAAGAGTCACTTATGGTTTGTCTCCCTCCCAATCCCATCTTGTTTCATTTACTCTTCTCCTACCCCTTTAACCCCCCACGTTGCATCTCCTCTCCCTCATATCAGGGAGATCATATGATAGTTGTCTTTCTCCGATTGACTTATTTCGCTAAGCATGATACCCTCTAGTTCCATCCACGTCATCGCAAAAGGCAAGATTTCATTTCTTTGGATGGCTGCATTGTATTCCATTGTGTATATATACCACATCTTCTTTATCCATTCATCTGTTGATGGACATCTAGGTTCTTTCCATAGTTTGGCTATTGTAGACATTGCTGCTATAAACATTCGGGTGCACGTGTCCCTTCGGATCACTACGTTTGTATCTTTAGGGTAAATACCCAGCAGTGCAATTGCTGGGTCATAGGGTAGTTCTATTTTCAACATTTTGAGGAACCTCCATGCTGTTTTCCAGAGTGGTTGCACCAGTTTGCATTCCCACCAACAGTGTAGGAGGGTTCCCCTTTCTCCGCATCCTCACCAGCATCTGTCATTTCCTGACTTGTTAATTTTAGCCATTCTGACTGGTGTGAGGTGGTATATCATTGTGGTTTTGATTTGTATTTCCCTGATGCCGAGTGATATGGAGCATTTTTTTCATGTGTCTGTTGGCCATCTGGATGTCTTCTGTGCAGAAATGTCTGTTCATGTCTTCTGCCCATTTCTTGATTGGATTATTTGTTCTTTGGGTGTTGAGTTTGCTAAGTTCTTTATAGATTCTGGACACTAGCCCTTTATCTGATATGTCGTTTGCAAATATCTTCTCCCATTCTGTCAGTTGTCTTTTGGTTTTGTTAACTGTTTCCTTTGCTGTGCAAAAGCTTTTGATCTTGATAAAATCCCAATAGTTCATTTTTGCCCTTGCTTCCCTTGCCTTTGGCGATGTTCCTAGGAAGGAACCGCAATGCTGCGGCTGAGGTCGAAGAGGTTGCTGCCTGTGTTCTCCTCAAGGATGTTGATGGATTCCTTTCTCACATTGAGGTCCTTCATCCATTTTGAGTCGATTTTCGTGTGTGGTATAAGGAAATGGTCCAATTTCATTTTTCTGCATGTGGCTGTCCAATTTTCCCAACACCATTTATTGAAGAGGCTGTCTTTTTTCCATTGGACATTCTTTCCTGCTTTGTCGAAGATTAGTTGACCATAGAGTTGAGGGTCTATTTCTGGGCTCTCTATTCTGTTCCATTGATCTATGTGTCTGTTTTTGTGCCAGTACCATGCTGTGTTGATGATGACAGCTTTGTAATAGAGCTTGAAGTCCGGAATTGTGATGCCACCAACTTTGGCTTTCTTTTTCAATATTCCTTTGGCTATTCGAGGTCTTTTTCTGGTTCCATATAAATTTTAGGATTATTTGTTCCATTTATTTGAAAAAAGTGGATGGTACTTTGATAGGAATTGCATTAAATGTGTAGATTGCTTTAGGTAGCATAGACATTTTCACAATATTTATTCTTCCAATCCAGGAGCATGGAACATTTTTCCATTTCTTTGTGTCTTCCTCAATTTATTTCATGAGTACTTTATAGTTTTCTGTGTATAGATTCTTAGTCTCTTTGGTTAGGTTGATTCCTAGGTATCTTATAGTTTTGGGTGCAATTGTAAATGGGATGGACTCCTTAATTTCTCTTTCTTCTGTCTTGTTGTTGGTGTAGAGAAATGCAACTGATTTCTGTGCATTGATTTTATATTCTGACACTTTACTGAATTCCTGTATGGGTTCTAGCAGTTTTGGAGTGGAATCTTTTGGGTTTTCCACATATAGTATCATATCATCTGCAAAGAGTGATAGTTTGGCTTCTTCTTTGCCAATTTGGATGCCTTTAATCTCCTTTTGTTGTCTGATTGCTGAGGCTAGGACTTCTAGTACTATGTTGAATAGCAGTGGTGATAACGGACATCCCTGCCGTGTTCCTGACCTTAGCGGAAAAGCTTTCAGTTTTTCTCCATTGAGAATGATATTTGCGGTGGGTTTTTCATAGATGGCTTTGATAATATTGAGGTATGTGCCCTCTATCCCTACACTTTGAAGAGTTTTGATCAGGAAGGGATGCTGTACTTTGTCAAATGCTTTTTCCGCATCTATGGAGAGTATCATATGGTTCTTGTTCTTTCTTTTATTAATATGTTGTATCACATTGATTGATTTGTGGATGTTGAACCAACCTTGCAGCCCTGGAATAAATCCCACTTGGTCGTGGTGAATAATCCTTTTAATGTACTGTTGAATCCTATTGGCTAGTATTTTGGTGAGAATTTTTGCATCTGTGTTCATCAAGGATATTGGTCTGTAGTTCACTTTTTTGATGGGATCCTTGTCTGGTTTTGGGATCAAGGTGATGCTGGCCTCATAAAATGAGTCTGGAAGTTTTCCTTCCATTCCTATTCTTTGGAACAGCTTCAGGAAGATAGGAATTAGTTCTTCTTTATATGTTTGGTAGAATTCCCCCGGGAAGCCGTCTGGCCCTGGGCTTTTGTTTGGAGATTTTTAATGACTGTTTCAATCTCCTTACTGGTTATGGGTCTGTTCAGGCTTTCTATTTCTTCCTGGTTCAGTTGTGGTAGTTTATATGTCTCTAGGAATGCATCCATTTCTTCCAGATTGTCAAATTTGTTGGCGTAGAGTTGCTCATAGTATGTTCTTGTAATTGTCTGTATTTCTTTGGTGTTAGTAGTGATCTCTCCTCTTTCATTCATGATTTTATTTATTTGGGTCCTTCTCTTTTCTTTTTGATAAGTCTGGCCAGGGTTTTATCAATCTTATTAATTCTTTCAAAGAACCAGCTCCTAGTTTCGTTGATTTGTTCTATTGGTTTTTTTTTTTGTTTGTTTGTTTGTTTCTATTTCATTGATTTCTGCTCTGATCTTTATGATTTCTCTTCTCCTGCTGGGTTTAGGGTTTCTTTCTTGTTCTTTCTCCAGCTCCTTTAAGTGTAGGGTTAGGTTGTGTACCTGAGACCTTTCCTGTTTCTTGAGAAAGGCTTGTACCGCTATATATTTTCCTCTCAGGACTGCCTTTGTTGTGTCCCACAGATTTTGAACCGTTGTGTTTTCATTATCATTTGTTTCCATGAATTTTTTCAATTCTACGTTAATTTCCTGGTTGACCCATTCATTCTTTAGAAGGATGCTGTTTAGTCTCCATGTATTTGGGTTCTTTCCAAATTTCCTCTTGTGATTGAGTTCTAGCTTCAGAGCATTGTGGTCTGAAAATATGCAGGGAATGATCCCAATCTTTGGATACTGGTTGAGACCTGATTTAGGACCAAGGATGTGATCTATTCTGGAGAATGTTCCATGTGCACTAGAGAAGAATGTGTATTCTGTTGCTTTGGGATGAAATGTTCTGAATATATCTGTGATGTCCATCTGGTCCAGTGTGTCATTTAAGGCCTTTATTTCCTTGTTGATCTTTTGCTTGGATGATCTGTCCATTTCAGTGAGGGGAGTGTTAAAGTCCCCTACTATTATTGTATTATTGTCGATGTGTTTCTTTGATTTTGTTATTAATTGGTTTATATAGTTAGCTGCTCCCACGTTAGGGGCATAGATATTTACAATTGTTAGATCTTCATGTTGGACAGATCCTTTGAGTATGATATAGTGTCCTTCCTCATCTCTTATTATAGTCTTTGGCTTAAAATCTAATTGATCTGATATAAGGATTGCCACTCCTGCTTTCTTCTGATGTCCATTAGCATGGTAAATTCCTTTCCACCCCCTCACTTTAAATCTGGAGGTGTCTTCGGGTCCTAAATGAGTTTCTTGTAGGCAACATATAGATGGGTTTTGTTTTTTTATCCATTCTGATACTCTGTGTCTTTTGATTGGGGCATTTAGCACATTAACATTCAGGGTAACTATTGAGAGATATGAATTTAGTGCCATTGTATTGCCTGCAAGGTTACTGTTATTGTATATTGTCTTTGTTCCTTTCTGATCTACTACTTTTAGGCTCTCTCTTTGCTTAGAGGACCCCTTTCAATATTTCCTGTAGAGCTGGCTTGGTATTTGCAAATTCTTTCAGTTTTCGTTTGTCCTGGAAGCTTTTAATCTCTCCTTCTATTTTCAATGATAGCCTATCTGGATATAGTATTCTTGGCTGCATGTTTTTCTCGTTTAGTGCTCTGAATATATCATGCCAGCTCTTTCTGGCCTGCCAGGTCTCTGTGGATAAGTCTGCTGCCAATCTAATATTTTTACCATTGTATGTTACAGACTTCTTTTCCCGGGCTGCTTTCAGGATTTTCTCTTTGTCACTAAGACCTGTAAATTTTACTATTAGGTAATGGGGTGTGGACCTATTCTTATTGATTTTGAGGGGGGTTCTCTGAACCTCCTGGATTTTGATGCTTGTTCCCTTTGCCATATTGGGGAAATTCTCTCTAATAATTCTCTCCAATATACCTTCTGCTCCCCTCTTTCTTCTTCTTCTGGAATCCCAATTATTCTAATGTTGTTTCGTCTTATAGTGTCACTTATCTCTCGAATTCTCCCCTCGTGGTCCAGTAGCTGTTTGTCCCTCTTTTGCTCAGCTTCTTTATTCTCTGTCATTTGGTCTTCTATATCGCTAATTCTTTCTTCTGCCTCATTTATCCTAGCAGTGAGGTCCTCCATTTTTTATTGCACCTCATTAATAGCTTTTTTGATTTCAACTTGGTTAGATTTTAGTTCTTTTATTTCTCCAGAAAGGGCTTTTATATCTCCCGAGAGGGTTTCTCTAATATCTTCCATGCCTTTTTTAAGCCTGGCTAGAACCTTTAGAATCGTCATTCTGAACTCTAGATCTGACATATTACCAATGTCTTTATTGATTAGGTCCCTAGCCTTTGGTACTGCCTCTTGTTCTTTTTTATGTGGTGAATTTTTCCGCCTTGTCATTTTGTCCAGATAAGAGTATATGAAGGAGCAAGTAAAATACTAAAAGGGTGGCAACAACCCCAGGATAATATGCTTTAGCCAAATCAGAAGAGATCCCAAATCGTGAGGGGGAGAAAGGGGATAAAAAGAGGTTCAGAAAGAAAAAAAAAATTAAAAAAAGAAAACCAATAACGAAAAAATATAAAAAGGAAAAATATATATATATATTAGATAAACTAGTTAAAAAACGTTAAAAAAGAGAAGGGTAAAGGTTAAAAAAATTAGCAGAAGAATAGAAAAAAAAATTGAAAAAGAAAAAAAAATTAAATTAACTGCAAGGCTAAAGAATCATGGGGAGAAAGCCATGAGTTTCATGCTTTGCTTTCTCCTCCTCTGGAGTTCCGCTGCTCTCCTTGGTATTGAAACTGCACTCCTTGGTAGGTGAACTTGGTCCTGGCTGGGTTTCTTGTTGATCTTCTGGGGGAGGGGCCTGTTGTAGTGATTCTCAAGTGTCTTTGCCCCAGGCGGAGTTGCACCGCCCTTACCCGGGGCCGGATTGAGTAATCCTTTCGAGTTTGCTTTCTGGAGCTTTTGTTCTCTGAGCGCTTTCTGTAGAGTTCCGGAGGACGGGAATGAAGATGGTGACCTCCCAGTCTCCGGCCTGGAGGAGCGGAGAGCCCGGGGCCCCACTCCTCAGTGCGCCCTCAGAGAACAGCGCCCAATTACTCCCGTCACCCTGGCCTCCGTCTGCGCTCCGAGCTGACCGAGCCTGCGACAGGTTCAAGGTAACCCCAAGCTTAGAGCTCACTCCTCGGCTCTGTCTCTGTAGCCGGCTTCCCTGTTCTAATACCTGTAAGCAAGCTCTGCAACACGCAGACACCCCGATCCTTCTCTGACCCTGCGGGACCTGAGGCCACGCTGACCCCGCGTGGGCTTCACTCTGGTTAAGCCTCTGGAGCGATGTCCCTCAGCGGAACAGACTTTTAAAAGTCCTGATTTTGTGCTCCGTTGCTCCGCCGCTTGCCGGGAGCCGGCCCCTCCCCCCGCGGTCTATCTTCCCGTTGTTTTGGATTCACTTCTCCGCCAGTCCTACCTTTCAGAAAGTGGTTGATTTTCTGTTTCTAGAATTGCTGTTCTTCTCTTCGATCTCCCGTTGGATTTGTAGGTGTTTGCAATCTTTAGATAAGCTATCTAGCTGATCTCCCGCTACCTGAAGTAGTCTCAGCTGCTACTTCTCCGCCATCTTGACTCCTCTGCTGTCCCATTTTTTATATAGGTTCATACTTTCATTATTTTCCAGAATAAACTCACAGGGTCCAATCATTAAATTTTGAAATATTCCAATAGTCAGAATTCAGAATCCTATATTTATAATCAGTGACTAACTGAAGAGTCCACTGTGTATTTGTTTTTTGGTAAACGTAAAGCATTATTCTTTCATAACCTGCTAAATATAAGATGGAAATAAAGGGCTTTGGCTATGATCTTGCAATCGTAATCATTTGTTTGGGTCAGATATATTTAAATGTGTTTCAAATGTTCAGAATTATTTAAGACATAAAACATGCAAGTCATTTAGTACTGAAAAACATCTGTTGGTTTCTTATATTTTTTTATGTAGAATCATAGATATTAAATGAATGATTTTGAATTTGGTGAATTTGAGGGTTTTCAGATGTAGTGATAAAAATCATTCCTGATCAATGACATAGAATAAGAAATGGGAAGGGAGGTGGTTTAAGTTAAGATTATCTATCTATCTACCTACCTACCTACCTACCTACCTATCCATCCATCCATGTATGGATATATGTATATATATATATGTGTATATCTATATATGTGTGTGTGTATGTGTGTAAATACATTCTATTGGAAACCTTTCTATAGCTCTGTACGGTTTACTGTGGATAAAGCAGAAATGTTCCACATGTATGTTAGAGTAAACCATGACAAAACCTGTATTTTCCTCTCTAGATTTGTCCCCTATTATTTCCCTACTCAGATGGTCTAGCCATTAAAAAAAAAAAAAAAAAAAAATCACTCTATTTCCTGAAAGGACCATGCTCTTTTATGCTTTCAAATCTGTGGTGTAATCAGCTTACACTTAGTGGATACAGAGGTTGGACAATAAAATTTCAAGCTTCTGCAGAAAGAGGGACTATTAATAGGCAGTACAAAGATGTCCATATTTCTTTGCTTTTGGGGACTATTTACAGCTGAATATCTGGAAATTACTGTTTTATCTCAAAAAGCCAGGAATAACAATCCTCTCCCAACTTTAGCAAAACATACAGCAGACATAAAAGGGAATCAGCTAACAGACAATAGTCAAAAGAGACATAAAGCTACAGGTCCATATAAAAGGATGGAAACAATTCCTAGGATAATGAATAATGGGTGACAGCACTTAACAGAATGTATTTGAGGAAAACAGAATGTTTTAAATGCATTAGGTGATATTTCTGCATATAAAGTCCAAATATTTAATAATGTCTTACAAAAAGAACAAAAGGTTTCTAACATGAGAGGACAAACTGACTATTCTGGCACAGAACTGAATGGCCTGAGAAAGGAGTGGGAATCAGGGAAACAGGACAGCAACATGGAAATAACATAGTATGCAGAATCAATAGATGAGAAAAGACAAATTCCTATAGTTAGACTTTACAATCTATTTTCATTATTCCTAATTTTAAAAAATTGAAGGCCTTGTATAGCATTTATAGTTGTTGAATATAACTCTATCAGTAAATTGTCTTATAACCATATTTCATTCTTATTCTTTAGAATCGGGTGGTTGTTTTCCATTAGTCTTTCTTTATTGTTGCTAGTCTTCAAAAATTCTTGAAAAATTAACTCCCAGTCTACTCCAGATATTTTTCCAGGAATTATTCTAGTATTCTAAGTCATGGACTAGGATATGAAAATCACTCTCATAAAATACTATGTTACCAAAGTTCATTCTTATCTATTTATGCTACTTAGCACTTCTACATGTGGTGTTTACTGGAAATGGCTTCTTGTTCTTTGCTTGGTAAGTTGTTATTACTTGTAAACTGTATTGAGCAGTATTTTCTCCTTTGTGGAGTCTCTGTCCTTGGATTATTTATTTATTTATTTATTGGGCAGAGGCAGCAAAGCAAGGTTTATTGAGTGATAGCAAAGTGATAATACAAAGCTCCAAAGGAGGGAAGGTACCTGAGAGGGTTGCCATTGGAGTTTCTAAGTCTAGGGGTTTTATGGGTTTGTTGACAGGCTGTTCTAATCTGATATTTTTGAAATAACAACAAAGGAGTTTGAAAAGTTTCTGAAAACTTCCTGTTTTCAGAAAAACAAGTCACAAGAAAGTTAAAAATAGTAATAGATGATTGACCCTGGATAGTTTGAGCTGAAGAAGTACATGGATAAAGATACTCCATGGTACTGGTTGTGAATCTGAACCCTGAAGGAGTTTAGAACTGGAAATATAAATTATAGTGTCAATACTAATGGGATATCTTAAGTTTGACTTTTAGGATAATGAGGTAAATTATGATTTTCTGTCTTCCCCTTTTGATAAATTATTAAATATAAATTTAGTAAAAATATTACCGGAAAAAATTGTAGAAGACTTTGAAATAGATTTAAAAAAAATTATTGGGTGTCTTCAATGGAAAACTGTAAATTGTTTAAAGAACATCCTTTCAGTTTATCAGTTTTAAAGTGTTTATGCCATTTTCTTTGAGTTATTTCTTAATCCTGTGAGTTGTAAACAACTGACAGAAATATAAAAGATTCTTGTTTACAAATCCTGTCTGATGGAGGGCACTTGATTTTCCCCCACCCCCTATGGAAAAAAACACTTTTGCAACTATTTATAAATTAACTTAACCATTCTTGATTGATTTATATATGTGTGGTACTTTGAATTCTCCTTTGAAACAACTGTAACATTTTATTGGTTTATTTATTAATTAATGTGTTAATATCTTTGACATATGTTCATTTTATATTCATATGTCACTATTTTACTTTTGCAAATTATCTTTTAATAATATTTAATATCTTATTATGAAAGTGAAATGCTAAAACTGTGGCTGGATGTATGATGGCAACAAATGTTCATCCATTATTTGAATAAATACCTATCTTAAAAAACAATACAAAGAAATTATATGAGTATATGGTAAGTGAATAATGACTTCCCTCTACCCGCTCTCAAAGATGTCCAAGTTCTAATCTCTGGAATCTATGAATCAGTTATTGCACAGGACAAAAGGGACTTCATAGATATGATTATGGTTAAAAATATTGAGATGATTATCCTTCATTATCCTGGTGTGACCAATGCAATCAAAAAAGTCTTTATAAGAGGGAGACAGAAGGGTTGGACTTAGAGGAGGAGATGTGAAGATGGAAAAAGAAGTCAGAGAGGAGAGAAATTTGAAGATGCTACATTATTGGTTTTATAAACGGAGGAAAGGACTATGAGCCCAGAAATAAGACAGAATCTGGAAGCTAGCAAAGACAAGGAACAGATTTTTTCCCCTGGAGCATCCAAAAGGAATACGTGCCAATACCTTTATTTTAGTCCATAACATCCATTTCAGACTTTAGACCTCTATAATATAACATAGTAATTTTGTGTTGTAAAATATGATATGTTTTTAAGCCAGTAAGTATGTAGTAGTTTATTGTAGCAGCAGTAAGAAATTAATAAAAAGCATTAGAAATTCACATAAAGGCCCAATTTTATTGTGTTCATATAAGCGCTAAAGTTATTAAAATAATAAATATACGCAAACATAACATCACTTGATTACTACAGCTTTAGAAAATGTTTATAAATGACAGCAAAATTTATTTCTCATTTACTAGGATTTTAGAATTTACTATGTGGTCCTTATTTATTTTAATTATTAAAATGTATCAAAAGTCTTCTAGTGGTTAGTTTTATGTGTCAACTTGGTTAGGCTATAATATCCAGTTCTTTAATTAGACAGCAGTCAAGAAGTTCCTGAGGAGATGTTTTGTGGAATATGGTTATCATAAAGATATGGCTTAAATAAAGGAGGTTACTCTTAACACTGTGGATGAAGCCTCATCCAGTCAGTTGAAAGCCTTAAGAGGAAAAACAGGTTTCCTGAAGAAGAAATTTTCCTACAGCAGCGTTCACTCCTGCCTGAGTTTCAGCCTGCTGCTTACCCTACTAATTTCAAACTTGTCAGCCCCCACAATGTTAAAATGAAGATAACCCTCTTGTCAAGATCACACTTTCCTTATCTGTCAATGCCATAACATTACTTACTGAAATGTTTAAAAAATATGAATGTAAAATCAGACTGAAAGAATATACTGAGAGAATAGATGAGAATTAGTTTTTATTAGAAAATATTGCTAGTATCATATACCCTGCCTAATTTTTCTTTTTACTCTGATTTCATAAAGATAATCAACTTCTATGTGATATTTAATAAGTCAAGGAGAAAAAGTATATTATAAAAGTAAAAATATGCATTTTACCAAATTTTTAGAAAATTAATACATTTTATATCAAAAATAATGAAAGAATCATCTAAAAATATTAACATTTTATATCTCTAAATCATGGAATGATCAGAGGTTTTTTTGTTGGGCTTTAATTATAAACAAGCTTTCTAAAGAAATGTAACATTTTTTTAAGTTATATATGTGTGTATATGGATATATACATATGTATGTATATATATACACATATAAATCTCTACCTTCATCCTGGGGCTCAAACTCAAAACCCTAAGATCAAGAGTTACATGCTTCTCTGACTAGCCAAAGAGGTGCCCCAAGAAAACACATGACAATTTTACACTAAAAATAATTTATCAAACTACAATAATGAGTTAACATTATTGTAACATTATTGCAAGACATGAGTTTTTATATTTACGAATTATTTCCAGAGAAGCTGGATCTTTTTTTAAAAGATTTTATTTATTCATTTGACAGACAGAGATTCACAAGTGGGCAGAGAAGCAGGAAGAGAGAGAGGAAGGGAAGCAGGCTCCCTGCTGAGCAGAGAGCCCGATGTGGGGCTCCATCCCAGGACCCTGGGATCATGACCTGAGCGGAAGACAGAGGCTTTAACCCATTGAGCTACCCAGGCACCCCAAGAAGCTACATCTTTTGAATAACTTTCATATCTTGTAATAGCTACAGATCTCTCTGGGAAAGAAATGTCTTCATGAACAAACTGTTAGCAAGTAAAGTTGAATAATATAAATCACTAAATGCTCCCTAAGCTATATGTGGTATTTTTATTAGCCCACTATGCTCCCCTTCAATCTCTACATTTTTCTTGGCTCTACCATTCCCTCCTATTGTATTGTCCATAGCAGAAGGTTCAGGAATAGCACCTGATAGTCTGCTGCAATCAGATGTTTTCCTGGATAATATTCTATGTGGAGTTAATATGAATAGTTTATACATGCACATACTTTCTCCCTCATCCCCCACTAGGTCCTAACCTTAAATAACGCCAGCAGCTAGAACAAATTTAAAATAATAAAAGCCCATGAGAACTAGAAGAGAAGGAAGATAGGATGATGACAAAGCAGAAATGAGAGAGAAAAGAGAGAATACAGATGGATTTAAGCCCAGAGTTCCAGTCACTGAGCTTCAAGTGGCTAGTGTGGTTCCTGTTGATCTGTGTTAGATTAGAAGTACCTTCTTCCAAAATAATCATATTCTGAATTTTAATTTTAATTTTTAAAAATAAGTCATATTCCTTAACTAAAATAATATACAATCATTGCAGATTACTTATTAGAGAAAAAGCATACCTGCTTGATTAGACATCAAATAAAAACTTCTCTCCTGCTTTTATTCTACAAAATTAGAAATTGAGAAATAGCAAAGAAAATACACTATAAACAATTCATATTTAAGTTTTCAAATTCATCATCTGCCCATTTCCTCTTTCCATTCCAATGTCTAGCCAAATACTGGCAAGAAACCTAAGCCTATTTAAAAAGTGTGCAATTCATACTTCAAATATTACAGCTGAAATATATCATTTAAAAATTCTAATATAAAACAAAAGTAATCAGGAAATGTGTTCTTTCCTCTGAGATTTAAAAATAAACTCCCTAAGAGGTAACATACATTGACATAATTTGCTAGTGAACAAGCAAAAATAAAAGGGCTCTTTTGCTTTAATCAGATAACAGGTGTTATAACGCTCTGCTCTTCCCTAAGACTCACAATGTTCATATATAACATGTTAGAAAAAAGCACAACATAATTCCAAATGACATACAAATAAGATTATATTATATTATGCTAAGAGTCCACTAGAGTCTTCTCAATAAACAATAAAATAAGTATCACTGGGTTTCACTATAAAATGAGCTTTTCCAAAGAGGAATCTGATTCTGCAGCATCTCATATTATCAAGGCAGATTGCCTGGAAAGGTCATGCTATAAACCTGAAAAAAAAAAAAAAAAAAAAAAAAAAGCAAAACCCAAACCACAAGCCCTAACCCTAACTTTAACCTTTATAATATTATAAAGGCCACTTTGTAATGAAACACCACAGTTTTTTCAAGGGAAAATTAGCATACAGAGTTAAGTATCTTTCTTTTTTGGTTTATTATAGAAATTGTATGTCATAAACATATCAGTCATATCCCCAAAACCTCATAAATGTAATGTTAATTGTATGTATTTAGATGAGTTTATTTCTAGGAGTTCCTGAGATGTAAATAAGAGAGTTTGGATTACCCAAAACAATTGTTTAATTTGTCAAACTAATTGCCTTATTAAGTGAGGCAGTTGAGGACCACAGTATATGGTCCCAATGCTTTTCTACATTCTAAATGAAGGGGATCCTTTCTTATTTGGTAAGATTGATGCAGCCTAAGTTGGATAAAATTTCAATAGGGGCTAATACCCACTTTATAACTCACAGCATAAAAGTTGATCATAGCAATTATTATGCAGCTTCCTGCCTAATTATAAAAAGTCCTATATTCTCATTCATGTTCTTTGATAAACTGTATCTTAGCATTTTATACCACTAATTATATCTCCTTTAAGCATCCTCCAGAAGAATCTGTCCACTGAGGTTTCCTCTATCCCAGTGACTTCCTAATCCCTAAGCAAAGTCATTTTACCCTCATGCTTATCATTATAATATCTGTCTCTTAAGTGTTCCTCATTTTGAGTGTTTCCTGTTACACTTAACCCCAAAAGTGTTTTAGAAATGAAAAATATGTATTTTTTCTATTTGAATACTATCAAACCATAATATTGAGATGAACAATGTATGTCTTGTGCTCAAATATCACCAGATCAATGACACACAGGTTGGTGTCTGAGTTAATAATATCTTAAAATAACATGCATGCATGTGACAATATATTAAAAACAGAAAAAATGAACTTATTTGACCTACTGCATGATAGAAGCAAAATATCAGTATGCTATTTTTATTTAGTACTTTACATATTGATATCTTTTACATATATTCTCTTGATATTTCACCTTTATACTCAAACCTTGAAAATAAGCACATTCAGAATAGCTCATAGATACATTTGTAACATATTTGAGTGTCTTATTAACAGACAGATGTACTTTTATCCAGTCATCTTTGAAATATGGACTTCAATCACTGAAATAGGTGTTTTATCTAAATCAAGAATATTTTAGATTTTTGTTTTCAAAATGAGTTTACAGCATGTTCTATATGCCAGGGGGCACTGTGGTTCAGTGTTAGTGTTTCCTATTATCCCATAACTTGATAGAATTTAGTTACTCATGGATTTTTGCAGTACTCTGCTATTTTTTTTTCCTTGTATGGTGAGAACATCCCTAGGTAAATTTACAACAGTAAAACATAATCTTGTTGAAGGCCTACTTATGACCTACCAGTTTGTTGCTGCTAGCCAATAAGAAGTACTTTAGTACTGAGTGTATATTCCATTAAAGAATATGAAAGAATTCTGTATAACTCACTATAAATTACTTCTAGTGAGCTGCTGAAATATATTTTACTCTGAATCATAAATATCCTCTCTGATTAATACAAATACTTGGGAGCATATTGAAGAGTTTGAGGTCTGATTACTTTTTAACATTATGCTAAGAAGACTTTGTTCTATTGTTAAATAAATCCAGAGTCTTGAATTCTAGGCCCCTGGATATAGACTCAACAGAGTAAGAACTCTTAGGTTTTTTTCTGTGTTGTTATACCAAAACCCCCACTGGTATAAAAACAAGAGAAAAGTTAAATTAGAACACTGAATTTTACATTTTCAGATCTCTACTTTAATGCTATTGCTATTCACCTAGTCTCACAAGTATACTTAATTTTAATGCAAAACTTCAGGCCTTCCATATTTTTCTTCCCCCTGCCCACCAAAAACGTGCTGGATTCCTAAGCTATATTATCATGGCTTGGGTAATTGGGTGTTCCTCAGTGTGTATCTGGCACTAGGTGGGTGCTTCTGAAATCCCACCTGTTTCATTTCCAACTTCTGAGTCTTCACTGATAACTATAATGACCATTATGTCTAACTAATAGTACACATCTTAGTTTAAGAGCTAGTCTTGACCAACATATATTAAATACCATTTGAGTAAAAAACTGCAGATCAATTTAACTGCTTCCATTCTACCCTCTTTTAGAGTGCCTGTCTCTTCTAGAGATGCTGCCAAACTGAAAATTTTTATCTCCTGTAATCTCTTAAAATTAGAATTCTGGAGAATTCATAGTTTAAAATTGAATGTGTTCTCACAAGATTTGGAAGTGAGATCTGCTGTCTCTTTTGATGCATTCTGTTGTTTAGCAGTTATCAGATTAGATAATGACTTATGGAAATTACCTGGTACCCAGCCATAATTGTACCAACATATAATTAAATTAGAAGTACCTTCTTCCAAAATAATCATATTCTGAATCTCTCTCTCTCTCTCTCTTTTTTCTTTTTAACTTCACACAAGAAAGTAGCTTTAGTGATCTCCTTGTGAGTTTGCAGGTAAAATTACTCTGTAGGTCTTATTCTGTCTAAATATAAAGACACAAATTCACTAAGTGATGGTTTTCAATTTTAGCTGAGTTTGTGGAGTTTGTGAGTGAGGCGGAGCCAAATATCACAATCTTGTTGATCATACTCAGCCTTATATCTCTAGAAGTGATTTTCCAATCCCACTACTATTAGAAGACATATCTCTTCAGTGTGACAAGACATCAAGTTTGGGCCAGTACCTGCTAAAGAGTCATCAGAGTTACCATGTATATTCCACTACATTTGTTTGCTATAGCTAGAATAATAAAGCTGAGACCTTGAAAAGGAGAATTGCCTTACTAACAGATATTAACTAAAGCTCTCAAGAAGATTATACTGGGATGGTGGGTGAAACAAGCTTGAAGAAGGAAACTGTGGTGTCCCCTTAGTCTCTATATCCTTGAAACTCCCAACAGATGTATGCTATATTATTTGGGGGATAGTTTTAGCCACCTCACCTTAATTTTTTACGGTGATAAACTACCTCGTCAGAGGTCAATTCTTTTATTTATTATTTACTGCTACTAACAAAAACAAAACAAAACAAAACAAAACACCTTACCATTACCCTAATAGAAACAGGTTGATTTGATAAATTGTCTACTAAAAATCAGGATTGCTTGCTATTTATGGAAACCTGGTCTAGGAACAGAAACTCAGAACATCATTGAGTATAGAGGGCTAAATTGGTGCTAAGTGGGTGGCCAGGTATTCATGGAAATAATGTTTTGATGCATATAATTTGCCAGTCTTTTTAGATTACATTAGAAGTAAAAGCCTAAACACATAGTTTCAACTGAAGTAACAGTTACATCTATTTTCAAAATTTTGTGGTTTTTTTTCCCAATGTTATATCATCCTGTTTACAACATAAAATACGCAGTATTCAACTTTTGTAGAAAAGAGCCTGGGTGGCCAAAAAGAGAAAATAATATCACTATGAGAAGGTACTTGCTTGAAGAAACCAGGTCCCAAAGGAAAATAATTCCTCTAGGCACCTAGGTCTACATATGGAACTAAACCAAATTAGAATCAGAAGTTTGGTCTGCAACTGGCACTAAATTTAATAAATTAATAATTCAGGGGGTGATTCCACTCTTTGACTGAATAGACTTGAGAGTAGCTGACTTCAGATTATGTCTTTTGTCAGGTAAAACACTGTTGGAAAAAAAAAAAAAACCCTATATGTCTATATTTAGTTGAGGCTGAACACACAGACAAGTAGGTTTTTAGTAAGTGAGGTCACTTAAAGACAGATAATCCTCTTATGACTCTGGAGTTGGTGGGAGAGGTGTCTGCTGGAGACATGATGTCTCCAGACATCATGTCTCCAGACATAATGCAACTCATTCTAGACTATGTTTCAGAGTAATCTTACTTCCATGCTTTCTTTTTCCCCCTGAGGCATCTTCCCAACTTCCTAAAGTATTTAAGTAGGATTGGCGACCCAAACAACTTCAGCAGTTTCTGACTAGGGTTCTGAGATGAAGTCAGTAAAAACACAGTTTAACCATTTTAAGTACAAAGAGATTTATTAGAAGATACTGTGTGGTTTACAGTATCCTTAGAGGAATCAGAGGTGAGAAGATGGCTAGATATAGCCCACAGCAAAGGCAGCCAAAGGAAACACTTAACTATAAGACTGCTCTGGTAGAAAGCATACAGAATCTGGCTCAGTCCCTTGGGCACCTATGATGATAAAAACCAGAGCTAGAGTCTCTGATTGAGCTGCCACAGAACAAAATGCCTCCTCTTACTTGTTTACTCAATGTGTATCTATCTCCTCCTATAGCTCAAGTTGTTCCCTCTCTCAGTGGCTGCAAGGGAGTATCTTAAAATTTACTTTTCCTTATTTAAACATTGTCCTGTATGTAGAAAGGTAGGCTAGAAAAGGGTTGAATGAAATTTTTTGGAGGGGAGGGGATGGGGTGTTAGGTGAGCCTGGTGGTGGGTATTAAGGAGGGCATGGATTGCATGGAACGCTGGGTGTGGTGCATAAACAATGAATCTTTGAACACTGAAAAAGTAAAATAAAATTTAAAAATAAATAAATACTTGGTATAATTCACCAGTTGGGGGGGGGAGATAAAGCTTAATAATTGTTTTTGGAGTGAGTTCTATTGAATAAATCAAGCTTTGTAGAAATGTAGGTACTTTTTAAATTGAGCTATTAAAATTTTAAAGAAAACATGAGAAGTATGGATTACTTTTATTTTCTTTAAAATTATAAATCACTGAAGATATTATTTAGATGCATTACATTAATATTTATTTCTTTCATCTTTTGGCATTGTACTATCGTCTTAATTTTTTACAGTTTTAATCTTTTCTCTTTTGGCTTCTACACTCACAAATTTTGAAAGCTTTATTAAATAAAATAACTAGAATATCAATATCTACAAAGCCCAAGTAGGACCCTAGATAAACGATGAAGGAATGTAGAAAAATACAAGGAATGCAACTCCACCCTAGAAAACTACTTAATACATTGTAGAAACACCCTTTGGTTTATGTAAAAAGAATTTCATGAAGATGAGTAATGTGTTTTTTCCTCTCTTGGTAGTGATTATCTTTCCTTTGCTGGATAATTCCAATATGAATCTAATAAAAAACAATTTATTAGGTGTCTATAGTGTGAAATACACTCTCCTAGATGTTGAATTTTAAAGAATTCATATTTACTTTTCATAAAATGTTAACAAGTTCCTTAGGTATTATGTCAGAATTAATTCTAAAATATATATTTATATTTAATATACAAAAATCAAATGTAAATTTGAGAATATATAATTCTAAAGAATATAGACTGTTTTCTTAATAGTTCATATTTTATTAATGATGTATAAAATATTTTTAAGTCACATAAATTAGTATTTTAAGGAAGTTTTTCTTAAAATATGCCTTTTGTTAAAAGAAATGCAAAATAAGAATTTCCATCTCTGAAATCAATTCTGAAGCAAATCTAGTTTGTGACTGTAAAAGATTCTATACACTCTGTTTATAATCTAATTTGTCCTTTTAAAAAATGTATTTGTTACTATCAGGTAATTAGATTATTTTTTTTTCCAAAGGAATAAACTTGTCCAGATTAAATCTTCAGTGTGATCAAAATCATAGGTAAACTAGTCCAATGAAAATGTACCTAAAACTATCATACATATCCATTTTTAAAAAATCATAATAAATAATATTGTAGATCAGACCCATGGGTTCAACAGCCTCCTAGTTTTTATTTAATAAAAACGTGTTTCCAGAAGGACTGCTTTTCTTACTAAACCAGTAATGCTCAAACTGAATGCCCATTAGATTCATTCATGCCTCTTTGAGCACCCAGAAATTCTGACTGAATTAGTCAAGGGAATAGTCTGGACATTGGTATTTTCCTTAAAGTTCTTTAAGTGATTATACTGGCAGTCACAGTTGAGAGATGCTATGCTGGCCATTAACCTCAGGTTAGGAACACAAAACCAAAAAACCTATCTATTTTTATTAATCAACCTATCATCTATAAATGTACCTCAGCAGTTTTTAAAGTTTTAGATTTCCAATTTGCCTTTATTGTTAGCATTTGTCACAACCAATTAACGAATTTAATATTACTATTTATATTACTTGAGATTATTTTATTTAATGTCATTGTTTTACAGTCTGATGACTCCTGTATTTGATATAAAATATATTTTCAGGTTTTATAAAAATTATGGCATCCTGTCTGGATATGATCAGTTGATATGCAATAAGTATTCTACTCTCTGTCTAGCACATCTTGCAATTATGTCTTAGAAAACTACAGACTGCGCTTCTTAGACCTTTGGAACTGGGTTCCAGATTTGTTTTGATTGCGGGCAAAAAGATTGGCCTTCCATGGTATTTGTAAGGTGGTCATGAGCAGAGACCAAGTTTTTGATGCAACTACCATTTTTGCTGCTAAATATGGATTATGGAGGTATTTAGTTTTCTGAAGCAAATGAACAGTAGTTTTAGTATCCCATCTTGAGTTTGGGGAGTGTCACAAAGCAAGTCCTGGGACATCCATTTTACCAATATAGCTTACAATATGCAAAGTATAGTTTTGTAAATGGCAGTAGTAGCAGGTAAGGCTTCCTGATTATGGAACCCATGTCTATGTCAGGTTTCTGAATGTAGTAAACTTTCTGTTTAAACTAGTCAGCATGGTTAGTGGATGCTGAAATTAAACTCTGAGTATTAGCTATCTTCCCACATATGACCCATTTTTCATACATACACACATACACATGCATACACACATATGCACACATACACATGCATACACACATATGCACACATACATATGTATTTAAATCTGTTCTCAGATGTCCTAAAGAGGGAAGTAGCTTTTCAGTTTCCTTAATCTGAAATTTCCTTCAGTTGTATCATATTTTTACTGAGGAACTGCAACCAAATATTAATGAAGTATTTGTTTTGGTTAAACCACATAACTTTATTCAACTGTAATATAATGCCTCTTGCCCCTAGCATTAAGTTGGGAGGAGTAAAGCACAGAGGAAATATTAGTCCAAATAACACTTTATCTTTAAGATAAATTCTTCAAACAACCTTATTATTGATTTGAGAGTTTTATCAATTGTCCGTATTGAAAAGACCATCACAGTTACTTGCTATGGTGATCTAAGTTACTTTTGATATAAAATTCTAACTCCAGGTTCTACAGGTCAAGGCAGGACTATGGTAGGACAAATGAACAGAGAAGATTCCAGGATAAGCCACTAGAGACACATTGTTACACTGATGTGTCACATTCCAGGAGTGTTAGCTGACTCAAACTGGCCCAGAAACAGCTCTAAGTAATAAGCTGAAGGCTAATTGGCTCTTAGTAACAGGGATGCCTGATGGAAGAGGTTCCAGGTTCAGCAAATAAACATACAGGACACCCATTTAAATATGACTTTTGGATAAACAACAAGTAATTTTTGGTATAAGCAACATTTGCGGCATACTTATACTAAAAAATAAAAGCCCCATTGTGTATCAGAATCCAAATTTAACTGGGTAAATTGTGTGCTGTTTAGCAACCCTAACTTTCAGGTAGCAATAATAACCAAGTCATAAGGACCAGGTCTGGATGCAAACCTCCCATCTCTAAAAAAGCAGGGCTGTACTTCTATAGGAAATGAAGTATAAGTCAGAATTTTAAGATGACATATGGGAATGAAAGTGTACTCAGTAGCAAAGCTTACACACTGATGAAAGAAGGGAACCAGGATGATGGCTGAATTTAACAAATCGCTGAATCTTAACAATTACCTGGATTTTATGTTACCCTTTATTGGGCTCTAGTTTTTCCAAAACTGGGTACTAAGTTTATTTTTACTCATTGCCTTGTTGAGTCTCAACCTGAATTTTAACTTTTCTTATTTGCTATTACCAACAGCCTGGTATGACATCTAGAATATATTTAAGAAGTCAAAGCCAATTATTTTATAAGTATGGAAAGGGCATATCCTCTCTAATTGTACTATTTCTGCCATTGTCTACCCTAAATCTTATTCACTGTTACCATCTCCCCTTCATCTCATATATAGAGCTTTGAAAGATCCAGGATTATATATCTTTCTGAACTATATTTAAGTCCACTTGGAATCTGAGGTTTCATTTTTCACTCTATCTTATGTATCTATAAGATGTCTATATAATACTATGACAAATAAGACTGCTGTTTAGTGTCATCCTTAGGGTGTTTTCTACCTTGAAACTGCTCCATGCATATACCATTGCCTTGATTTTAGCCACTGTCTTCCATTCCTTTTTGATTCAAAGCTTAAAATAGTTTTGGTCTGGAAATCAGTTAAAATTTTTTGAAAGCCTAAATACATTTCCTCTTTCCCTATAATTATTCTACTTTCAATGAAAATGAAGGCCATTGTTCAAATTAAGGTTGATTTTTTAAAAAAAAGTTTTATGTCCATGCGTGCCTTTCTCATAGTAAACTGAGTGACTGAATGAATATCTGTGGCAAATGGATGTGACATTAAAAAGTTTAAGCTGTTTTTAATCTTTCTTTTTTTTTTTTTTTTAATTTTAGAGAGAGACCAAGGGTGTGTGCAAATGGGGGAGGGGCAGAGGGAGCAGGAGAGAGAGAATCTTAAGCAGGCTCCATGCCCAGTCTGACATGGGGTTTGATCTTAAAACTCTGAGATCATGACCTGAGCCAAAATCAAGAGTCCCACACTTAACTGACTGAACCACCCAGGCGCCACTTAATCTTTCAATTATATATTTATATCTTTTACCTCTCCCCTGTATTCTAGATTCATAATTAGATCTCTTCTTTTGTATTATAACAGAAATCTCAAATTTAATATGTCAAAATTAAGTTCTTGATATTTACTTCACAGCTTGTCTTTTTGAGTTACCCAAGATCAAAAGATCAGAAACATATTTCTCCTTCCCCCAAATCCTATCGAACCAAGTCCCTTTACTGGTTCCTTTTCCAAAGAATTTATCTTATCTGCCTACATTGTTCTAACTTAAGCTTCTGTGGAGGCATGCATTTCAAAAAACATCCATCTTGAATAAACATATTGCCAGCTGTATGACACAGCTACTCCTGAAACCAGATAAGGAATTAGGCCACCACACCCATGAATTTCCCTTTTCAGAAATCTGAAGGTGACCTAGATAACTGACCTTTTGAGTAACCCTGCTTGTCCCTTCTCATACCTTAATTCCTGCTCTTCTTTAAGTTTGCCAATAAAGAGTGAACTTTTGAAACCCTAGACAGCACTCCCCTGGACCCTCCTAAAAGCAGAGCCCAAGGTTCTCTCTCTCTCTCTCTCTCTCTTCCCATTACGATATGGTCCTTGGGCTTGCTGTTTAAACTCCATGACTTGTAAGTAATAAATCTTGTTCCTCAAAGTTTCCAGATGGTTTCTGCTGAAGTTGGTCCTGTAATCATAATAGAAACTATAAGCCCTATCCAGCAGCAATGCTGGCCTGTGGGGGAAAGTCTATGGGGGGTTGGCTAGGAGTAACATGGCCCAGATGAGTGTCATAGGCATTCTTAACTAGGAGCATCACTGTCAATAGGCTAGAACCACATAACACCCCTACTTGTGTCATATTCTACCTCCCAATTAATGATGAATTGATGATGTATTCATCATCAGCAGGAAGCTTTTAAAAATTCAGTAAGTTCATCCTCTCTCTCTCTTTCTCTCTGCCTACTTGTGATCTCTCTGTCAAATAAGTAAATAAAATCTTAAAAAAAAAAAAAAATCTCTAAGGGCGCCTGGGTGGCTCAGTGGGTTAAGCCTCTGCCTTCGGCTCGGGTCATGATCTCAGTGTCCTGGGATCGAGTCCCGCATCGGGCTCTCTGCTTGGCAGGGAGCCTGCTTCCTCCTCTCTCTCTCTTTCTCTCTGCCTACTTATGATCTCTCTGTCAAATAAGTAAATAAAATCTTAAAAAAAAAAAATCTCTAAAAAAAAAAAAAAATTCAGTAAGTTTATGACAACCTATCTCTGCTCCCCAGTGACTTTCTGCTGCACTTAAACAAGTTGCCAAACTGCATGAACAGCTTGGGTTACACCTCTCCATTGTCCACACATACCATTTCATCTACATTTGCTCATGCTCCTTCAGCCACACTGGCCTCTTTTTAGTTTTTTTTAAAAATGTGGACCCTTTTACTGTCTTTCATCATTAATTTTTTTTGTTTACATTCAATTAGCCAACATATAGTACATCATTAGTTTCAGATGTAGTGTTCAATTATTCATCAGTTGCATATAACATCCAGTGCTCAACACATCACATGCCCTCCTTAAAGTTTATTGTCCCTTAGGTGTAGGATGCTATTCTCCCAGAGCTTTGCATGACTCACTGAGTCCTTATTCCAGGTCCCACCACAAATAGCATCTCTTTCAAGAAGATACCTCTAGTTACAGTCTATCTCATCAACCTGTTTACAGCCATAACTGCTCATACTACAGCCTGTAATTATCTTGTTTTGCTTTTCTATTTGGTTAAGTATTACCTCTACTGTCAAAGAGAACATATGCTTTATGCAGACAAGAAACCATATCTGTCTCATTTACCATATTTGCTCAGCTTCTGGAATCCTGCCTAGAATATTTGATAATCAATAAGTATTTATTTAGGATATGAGTAAATAAATTCTATAAAATACTCTAATGTGTTGAATACTTAAATGGTTTATATATTTTCTTGAAAATAATGTTAAACAAAATAATGCAAAGTATGAGAGTCACCATCAACAGATTACTGTTAATCTAAAACATATTATAGATGCTGTGTCTTTTATTGTGATTATGCAAAAATAGTCATTTCAAATTAAGAAAAATGGTAATTTCAAATAAATTTGCTTTGAGTTTTTAAAACATTAAAGTTGAAAAGCAAAAGCTTTTCTAAAATTGTAGCACCAAATGACATATTCACTCCTTGAGGTTTCTTGAAATGGAGCAATCTGAATTTAATCTGGTTTCTTCAATAACTTAATATTCATTGTGTATTTTAAAAAATCAATTTAAATTTTGTGCAGCTTCTTTAGGTATTGCCAATGACTTGGTAAATAACTGAGTCTGGTTTTATATATTCTCAAGTGTCATTTGGTTGATGCTCAAAGCATCATGCACAATATTTCAGTTATTTTTTTCCTTAGCTTTAAAACTAAATATTTTCCTTTAAGCCATAAAAATTTTTAGTTTCTAAACACATTTAATAATTATAAGTAAGTAAGAGCAAGTGTTGCCACAGAGCCATAACCCTATCAATTTCTGTGTAAACTGGAGATGAATATAGTTATTATTTAACATGTTCATCCTGAAGAATTATATTGTATTAGCCATATATATTTATAACTATCTGCTTTTTGAACACACACAAATATTTCTATGCAATTAATTATATTAGTTACATAATTTAAAAATATTCTAAACTAAACTTTAGGAGTAATAAATGAGTATAGAATTAATATAACATAAATAAATATTCTTTTCATCAAGGATTTGTTATAATAACCTAATAGACAAGGAGTGATTGTGACATCTGCTTTGTTTAATAGTAGACAAAATCACAAACATATTGTATAATTACACAAGAAAAAAAAAAAAAGATCATCACTCTCTAGAATTTACCCCTAACCAGACCCTCAAAATATTTGTTTTTTGTAGTTTCCAGTACTGATTCCTCATATAAAAATGAAAGTTACAAATGTACAGCATAATATACTTTGGTAGAACAATACAGATTATGAGTGAAAAATTGGAGATTCTTTCTCGCCCTTTCCCTCTCCCCTGTCCACTCACGCACATGCTCTCGCAAATAAATCAATCTCAAAATTAAAAAGAGAGATGGAAGTTACTTATCATGGGATAGAAGAGAGGTAAGGTGCCTTACATAGAATTGTACCCAGCTCTCCTGGGCAAAACATAAAATGAAAATAGGTATCTGGGGCGCCTGGGTGGTTCAGTGTGTTAAAGCCTCTGCCTTCGGCTCAGGTCATGATCCCAGGGTCCTGGGATGAAGCCCCTCATCGTTGGGCTCTCTGCTTAGCAGGAAGTCGGCTTCCCCACCCCCGCCTGCCTCTCTGCCTACTTGTAATCTCTGACTGTCAAATAAACAATATCTTAAAAAAAAAAAAAAGATATCCAAGTTATTCTAAACTTTCCCCTATGCATTCTTCCTTTCCCTTCCACTGTTGAGTAGAACTGTTTTAACAGGGTGGGTCTCTTTCATATCAAAACTGAGGTATGATATATCTGAGAAGTTGATTCAAATGCAATCATTTATATCAGTGGTGAATCATCCTAGAAGCAAAGTGAAGTTTTCAGGTGGTTGCAAATATGTCTACTATACATAGGGGGAGAAGAAACCGAAGAACAAAATTTAAGATGGGACAATGGTGGGGTGAGTAATATGGATTAATACTGAAGTCCCTCTAGAAATTCCCTACGCAAAAAGAAGAAATCTTGCCTGATGAACTGTCCATGACAAGATCTAGGGGATAAAATATTTTCAGGTTCAGTATGGATAAAACTCTTGTCACACTTTGAAAGGGAATGTACTTATATAAAAATAAACAAACAAAAACACATATAAAATATAGTAACAATATTAATAATATTTTTAAAAGAATAAAAGACCCAAGCAAGCTTTTGTAGAATATTCACAAAGAAAGGCAAAGAAAGGGTAGCATCTTCCTTGAGTGAGGTGATGCTCGTTATAACTAGAACAGAACAAATCACTGTGGCATGGACAGTGGTCACAAGGAAGCTCTGTGGTCCTGGAGAGCAATAGAGACAAAGTAGCTACTGGCTTACATGGAGCCCTGAAAGGGCAGCTTGCTTGCTGTACGGGGCTTTAGAATAGGCTAAAAATGTAAAGAAAACTGAGAGGAGAATTCCAGTAACTATTCAAGAGTGATGTAAGAAAAGATAATGCTAAGTTACTCCCTGAGAAAAGATAAAAAGATCTGGCATAAGCTCACAAGCTACTAAGTAAGAGGCCTTTGTATCTAACTGATAAATTACCATGCTTTTTATTCCCAAACAGGCGAGGTGTGGAGAATATTCAGTTACACTAAACAAAGTGTTCAGCCTATGCTTCATTCCATATGAAGAGTAAATTTGGTTTCCACACTTGAGTAGCTACATTTTCAAATAATATATAAAGAGCTTCTTTACTCAAAAGAACTTTTCAAAAATTCTCATCTCTGATGACAACTTTCCTTTTATATATTTCTGTCTTGATATTTGTCCTCTAACCCAAGTGAAATTTTCAGTTCCTGATTTCTTTTTCTTTTTTTTTTTTTTTTTAAGATTTATTTATTTGAGAGAGAGAGAGAGAGAGAGAGAGAGAAAGAGTGCACATGACCCTGGGGGCAGGGGCAGAGGGAGAGATTCTTCAAGCAAATTCCCTGCTGAGCCCAGAGCCTGAGGTGGGCTCCATCCCAGGACCCATGAGATATGACAGGAGCAGAAACCAAGAGCTGGACACCCAAACAACTGAGCCACCCAGGAGACCCGAAGTTCATGCTTTCTTAACTCTAACCTGCAAGGTTTACAATCCTCTACTTGCAGTTTCCAAAAGCTTATTTTAAATGTATCCCACTAGTAGGAACAACTGAAGTAACTTCTCACATATTTGGCACAGAAAGAAGAAGGAAAGAAAGGGAGAGAGAAAGTAATAAAAAAAGAAAGGGGAAGGAAGGAAGACATAGTAGATCTAATTTGGACTGGTATGAGGCTATTTATATCCTTTCATTTGTTAACGGATAGTGTAAATACCATATATTTTACTCTTTCAATGTTTTGATTTATAGCACAGCTTATAATCCCATAAGGGGGTGTTTCATAATATATTGCATATATAACTTCTGAAAACAAATATTTTTAAATGAGTTTAGAGATACACCTGTCCTCAAAGGTAAAGAGCAAGTGTCTTTGGATCTGTAGTTGAAATGGATTATGGAAAATCAGAATTAAGTATGTAAAGAATTAGGTAATAGTACTTAACTTAAACTGGATAGTCTGCCTGGCTGCCTTCCTCTCTTTTCTGTACCTAGATATTTACTAAGTAGTACATCAGTGCTGGCTACTTGACAAACACCTATAAAAACTGTCACATTTCACATCCTTGTGGGTCTTATGGTCTAGTAATTAATTAGGCAATTTTATCAGAGTGTATCAGAAGATATTCAGATTACAGAAATATGCTACAGATACACAACCTGGCTGTAAACAGTCTGAGAAGTTTATTTGCAATGTATAATAGAGTGAGAAGAATTTGGAGTTAAGAATATCAGGAAAAAATGGAGAAATGGGGCCATAATAAAGTAGTTAATACTTGCACAGCACTGGAATGCCTAGGTGGCAGAGTTGGTTAAGTGTCCAACTCTTCATTTTGGCTTGGGTTGTGATATTAGGGTCCTGATCTGAGGGTCCTGGGGTGGAGCTTAAGACTCTCTCTTCCTCTTCTCTGACCCTTGCCCTGCTCTCACCTCTCTCTCTCTCTCTCTCAAATAAATAAGCAAATCTTTAAAAAAAAATATTTACACAGCACTTACCCAAGACACAGGTACTTTTCACAGCAACCCTATGTGATAGGTGCTGTTAATGTCCCTATTTTACAGGAACTTTCTGGCATTGAAAAAAAAAAAAGCCATAAGACAACTCATATAATAGTTCACATGCAAATCTGCTGATAGTAGCTCTTTTCTCTTGCCTGTTTTTTTTTGCAAGGTTAAAGGGTCCTTTTGTACATTAAATCTGATCCACCTAAACTGGATTTGGGCTGAGTTTCTAAAATGCTAACAAAAGACTGGGACTATGATTTCTGTCAAGTTGGTTATTTCACCTGTTTACAAAATCAGATAATTAATTGTCAGAGACCGAGAATCATCTGTCTCCAACTGTAATGCTATCTAGAATTATTGGAGCTGATGATATGAAACTTATAATAATTCTACCATCAATTTAAAGGCAAAATATCTTATTTACTTATTTCCAGGGATTGTGATTAAATCAAATACAACATACATTATATTCCCTAGAAATTAATTTTGAGAGTGTAACATTCTATTTAACATTTTTTTATCAAATATAAGTAGGATAAATGCTTGAGATTCTTTGAGGATTTTAAGAAAATATAAAAGGGGTTTGTAAGAAATAGTAAAGCAAAAAAATTATTAAACATTATTCTATGTACAAATATAAAATAAAATAAAATGACATTTAAATGAATAATGAATAATTTTGATAACTGATATTTTTCCTCAAGAGAGCTCCAAGTAGAATTATATTTAAACTATGACACCTTTAATCCATGTCATAAAAGAGAGCATTGCATTTTGGTCTTATCCTAGATAAAATTCATAATACAGAAAGGATACTTCTTATAGCTATAATGGATGACTGTACTGAGAATTAAATTAAAGGCACAGTGTATCCAATCTCAGTATTTGATAGTTTTCTTGTAAACCTGAGACACAGATTAGTTTACTGGATTTTACAGAACCAAGAGGAGTATTAAAAAGTCACTTACATGTGTTTTCTGGAGGAAAATTGTTTTATAATTAATATTCAAAAATGTATAATTATGCCAACTTTCTAAATCCTTATAGATTTCAACAGGAGAGAAAATTTATACGTAAAAAAATGAAACAATCTGCCTTTGGAATAAAAAATTTCTCTTTTTTTTAGCTTTTATTACAAAAACTTGGCTGTTTTCTCCTTAAATCTCATTGTATTATATCATAGTTAGGTGTGGTTCTAAGAAATCATTTACTCTGTAGCCAATTTTTTTTTATTTTTATAATAAAATCCCACATGAACCATTATTCTTGAAATGAGAGAGAAGCCATATGGTTACAATGTATGTTGTCAGTATTCTGCTTAGAGAAGCAATAAAACCCTCAACATTAACCGCCCCCAAAACAAACAACAACAAAAACTAAGAAATGTGTTTCAATGAATGTATTTTCATGATCTATAGCAAAATAATAAGGATTGATATTACACATAGATAACTGTTAAGCTTCATGTTTCTTGGTGGTTTGCCCATGAACTTTAAGACAAATTTAAGGAATATTTCTTTTAAAAAAAGTATTTTTCTCTATTTATATTTTTTAAATGTTTGAATAAAATAATTACAAATGCATGTAAAAATTAGAAGCAGAGTGCATCAATTCCATTTTGAAATGAACTCTATTCACACAGTTAGTTGATCAATGCTTCTTGTGTGCCCTACTTGCATAGTTTACATACTTTTTTTTTGCACTGATAAATCTAAATTGCAATTCAGTAGATGACTTGCAAGTCTTTTCTGTTAAACTGTGTACTCTCTGAGGATCAACAACATGCATTTTTTTTCTTTAGTTCCAGCATTGTGACTTGCACATAAAAAATAGTCCATAAATATTTACTGACTTAAATTTAAACTTTCATTTAATCATGCAAAGTTGGTTGTAATGATGGGAAAATATAAGTTTTTCCTTTATTTTTTCAGTAGTGTTCCAATAAGAAATTCACATCAGTACTCCAGAGTGAGTGTCTGTAATTAGGCATAATTATTGGAGTCCTGAAAAATCAATATAAGTTCCAGAGTAGAATCAAGTCAACAGCACAACAGAAAGAAATATATTTACTAAAAATATCATCTGAGTGAAGGAGGGTTCTAGTTGGTGAAGGGTAATACTGGAAAAGATCTGGAGATATAATCATATGAAACATAGTTTTTAATTGATTGGTAGTTAATTCTAGTTTCTTTCCTAAGCTTTAGATTTTTAATTTTCTACTGGATATCACCACTAAATATTTTATAACTTCTTCAAGCTCGATATTAAAAAAAAGAAATCATAATTTGCCTCCCAATTTTAATTGTCTTCCTCTACATCTTATTTAAGAAACACCACCACCACCTAGGATCTTCATTCTCCACTACTCTCGGGTGTGGAGAATGAACTCTTGGTTCATTCTCGGTTGTGGAGAACTGAACCAATTCAGTTCACTTGGTCCTTTAACGTCTTTTAAATTATCTCCTTTTCTGCATATTTCTTGAATTGGCCTTAATTCAGGTCCTTATCATTTCTTGCTCAGCTTCTAAAAAATCCTTCTAAATTGTCCTCTTGGCTCCAGGTAAGGTGTAACTCCCTAATCCCTTCACATGATCCGTGCAAGAGCATTCTTTCTACAGTTCAAATGTAACTTTCTGCTTAAAACTTCCCTACCGCAATGAATAAAATCTCAAAATCTATAAAAATGGATTCTATCAAATTCAGTAAAATCTTAAATTCTCTGTATACAACCTCTCACATGATCCTTGCAGCTACTGCCACCTTTATGCTATCTTCAAACATATCAACTATATTGCAGTCACAACTAAAGTCACATTTGTGCCTTGGAAAATTCTGTTCATTTTCTGCATACAGCAACCCCACATTCTTTTTTCCAGCCATTCTTCATCTAGACTCAACAAAAATATCTTTGAAACATCTCCTCAGCTTCCAAAGACACATTTTTCCCTTTACATATTGCTCTTACATAACCTATAAATGCCTAAAATTCCACTTATTTAAATCTGTATATTTTAAATTTTATTGACCTTATTACTAGAGTAAGCCTTTTAAGGACAATGAGTAAATATAATCTTTGTATCCATAGTATATAGCAAAGTGCCCATGGGTACTTCAGAGATTGATGTCAGTTATTTCAAAATATGTTGATAAAACATTTTCTTTAATTAGCCTATAAATCCTCACTCTTCTGTTTTCTCTACATAGTCATGATCTAACAGAACAATCAAAATCTCTAGGATTTTAATTTTTGACATTGAAAATTTGAAGACATAATGTTCCTATCTAATACCTGTGAGAATATATATATATGTATACCTATACATACATATATATATATATAATGCATGATTTATGCTTTGCCCTTTGTTAGATTTACAAAACTAGGGTGACTAAAATCTCAGTTTGCTCCTGAGCTTAGAAACATTTACAGCTATCTTTCCTTCCACTCTCAAAATTGTTTAACTTCAGATAACAAATAATTTGGTAATACAATTAAAACCAACTTCACTGCTACTTATGTTTATTAGTTTTGAATATGAATATTTGTAAACTAGTAAGAAAATTACTAAGTCTGTTGGCACCATGGTGATACAAACTGCAAGTAGCAAGACAGAGAAAAGATTCAGAGAAGAAATGGGTATTAAATGGACTGACTAGTAATATGTATTATAGACAAGTCATTATTCTTTAAGTGGGAATAAATCATTGGTGAATCAATTCAGAAGGGCAGAGGTTATGAAGTCTGTAATGCTGAAGAATCTCAAGTGTTAGTACTGTCTCTGATTTCAATGACTAACTTTATGTCTATAATAATATATAAACTTTATTTTTCTTTACTAAAATTACTTGCATTTTAATAAGAAAATATAATACACTAATGATACAGAAATAATGGTCTTTCATATAAGAAATTAAACTCATATGCAGAAAAGGATCTTTATATTATACCTGAGCTGTGAAGACATTAATTTACCACTTCTGAGTCCTACATTATTTTCCACATTATATTAGTTTTGATATCAAAATGTCAGAATAAAGAATACAAGTCATGTAAATTTAATATTGAATGAGAGCAAATGATCAAATTGTGTAATACTTTTTATGAAAGGTGTAAAGTATACAGTATACAACTGTGGACTTCACTCTGGCTTCCATATTGCTAAGAAAATATCTTGAGATTTTTAAATTGAATACTCTATAGATCAGAGATTTATACAAAGCCATCATCAGAAAAATCTGTTAACCATGGATGGATATTTATTTATTTATTTATTTATTTTAAAAATTTTACTTATTTATTTTGACAGAGAGAGATCACAGTAAGCAGAGAGGCAGGCAGAGAGAGAAGGTGAAGCAGGCTCCCCGCTGAGCAAAGAGTCCAATGTGGGGCCCGATCCCAGGACTTTGAGACCATGACCTGAGCTGAAAGCAGAGGCTTTAACCCACTGAGCCACCCTGGCACTCCTACTTATTTATTTTTAAAGACTTTATTTATTTATTTGACAGACAGAGATCACAAGTAAGCAGAGAGGCAGGCAGAGAAAGAAGAGGAAGCGGGCTCCCTGCTGTGCAGGAAGCCTGATGTGGGGCTCAATCTCAGGACCCTAGGATCATGACCTGAGGCAAAGGCAGAGGCTTTAACCCAATGAGCTACCCAGGCGCCCCTGGATATTTATTTTTAAATAAACTATTTGCTATGGATCTAAGCGATGAAATGATGCAGAATTGCATCTCAGAAGGTAACTCCCCTCTAGTTCTATCCTGTATTCAGTAGAAATATTTTCTCTTCTTAACAGTTTTCTGAAGGTTTCCAGGGAAATTTTTTTTCTAATTTAAGGGATTAACAAACATATGGAAATATTGATTTTCTAAAACATAATTTAGTCTTGACATACACTATTTTTGAGAAAATTATCTGCAATATACCCCATTGTTATACACACATACACATACACATGTACAAACATACACTTTTTAATCATTTAAGAGATTATCAACTTTATAATTCTACTGTATTCCTCTTCAAGTTATGCTCAACATAAAAGTCATAAAAAATATCAAGATGATATTTGAAGATGAACAATAAATATCTTTAAATCATTATAAATTGTGCTTTAAGGAAGTGATTAGCAATTTGTAAAGAATCTGAACTATTCTATATTTAATCATCCTAGCACCAAATTTATGCATACACTTGTGTGTGTCTGTGTGTGTGTGTATTAGATCAGTAATTTTCCAACTACTGGATGTCAGGAAGGAGAGTGCAGAGGCATGACCTTGCCCCACATCAAAGCCCATAGTCTACTCTGAAGCCTCTTGTGCCATTATTCTAGACTCAAGGAGACATACACTTTAAATGGCTTTGGTACCTATAATTGCCTGGGAGATAGAGTATTATGCTTAAGACAGACACTGTTAGTAGATATAAACTTTTCCAAAAATCTAGGTGAAGATTTAACTTTAGAATTGTTCAATTCTTATTCAGTGAAGGAAAAGTCTACACCTTATTATCCTAAAATGATAAATATATTTCTCTGATTTCTCAGTATAAATTAATAATTTGAAATTTGAGGTGGTTTTTTTTTGTTTGTTTGTTTGGTTGGTTGGTTTTGAGAGTTTTTTATTTGTTTGTTTTAATTCATGTCACATACAAATCTCAAGAGCACAGCCAATTCCAAAAAGACAAGTCAACTTTATGGACAAAAATGAAGATGTTACATCTATAAGCCTTTCCCAAACTACTGACTCTGATAAATTAACTGGGGTTATGTAATTTTTTGACCTCTCACTAAGGGTGGCTGGATTTCTTACCCGTTATTCTTCTCTCATATTTTCTAACCACTACCACCGTCTACTTTTGAAGCAAAACAAGTTTGAATTTCAGGCTTAAAAAAATCATCCTAGAGAACTATGTCTCAGACATGTTAAAATTTAACACAAATTTCAAAGGTTCCTATTAGAAAGCATTCCATTTTCTATAAATAAAATTGGTTTGTATTTCTAATTTTATAAAAATAAAACATAAAATTTATCATAAGAATAATTTAACCTATATCAATCCCACAGAACATGTTTACGAGGATTCAATTATTTAACCAAGTCCCTGTGTAAAGGCTATAAATAGTGACACTGAGTGAACCAAACATTCTTGTGAATTCTTTTAGAATTTTCTAGTGCCAAGGATATGATTAAGTATTTTGAGTCATCCATTCAACCTGAAGAAGATCCAAATATAGAGACAACACCTAAATTAGACCAAATAGTCTTATCCAGACTTAATTCCAGTGGAAAAATTCTGTATGTCTATAAAATCTACAGATCATTTTCAAATAAGCCTAAGTTATCTAAACAATTTGAAGACCTCAGACTATCCTGCAGACAGCTTCTGTTCTTCAACATCCTCATCATTTATTTACTCCTCTTTTCTCACAGAAATTTTTTCACTGTGGTACTTCAGTCAAAAACCCAGCTTCATTGAATTTTACTTGCCCTGTAAATAAAAAAAGAAATTTGCTATCCTTCAAATGGTAAAATCTCACAAAAGCTAACAGATATTATGCAGAAGCTTATTAAAATCAATTCAATTCCATTCAACTTGCACTGATACAGCCTTGTCCTCAAATTTCTTACAGTATCTAGATATCATACTAATAAAAAGCATCCTAAATAAAAACACCTTATGATAGCAAAAAATCTTGCTATCAAGAGAATAGTTTGTCATTTATTAACTACAACTTAATTATATGCCATCACGGTCCCAGACTTTTATATGCAATTGTTTTATTTTACAGTAACAACAATCCTGTCAGCAAAGAAAAAAACTGAGTCTCCAAGAAGTTAAAATTTTTACTCATGATCATACAACTACTTTGCAGCTGAGTCAAGATTAGGTTACAGGCCTGTCTAGTTTGAATGGGTAAGATCTTTGTACTATAGTATATATCTTTCTTTCTGAGAAATAAAATTAAAGATTGGTTATTGATTATGGAAAATTTTACTTATTTGATAAGTATAAGGTTCAACCCCATACCAAGCATTTTTTACTACAATTAATTTTATTTAAATGTAATTTGTTTCTACATGATTATATACATCATGGTCTTTTAGAGGCACCTGGTAGCACAGTCAGTTAAGCCTCTGACTCTTGGTTTCAGCTCAGGTCATGATTTCAGGGTTGTGATCTCAGGGTTGTGAGTTCGAGCCCCATGTAGGGCTCTGCACTTAGCACAGGGTTTACTTGAGATTCTATCTACCCCTTCCACTTGTGTTCTCTCTCACTTTCTCTAAAATAAATAAATAAATCTTAAAAAAAATCACAGTCATTTAGAAGCATGTGTATGTGTGTGTACGTATTTGCGGGAGACATGAAGACTTGAACCAATGTGAGTTATTCTAAGATACCATACAAATTTAGGAGTTTCTCAGGTGTCTTACAGACAATTCTCCTCCATAACTACTAGAATGACAATGATAACCAAGATACAAATAAAGGTTAATATCTCTGCTAACTTTCAATCTATCTTCAGAATCCTCAGGGAATGTGACATTTAGGGAGGGGCGCACACAGCTCATAAAAAGAAAAACAAAAACAAAAACACAATATTCCAGTAATACATTTCACAACATTTGCAATGAAATTAGCCAAATCTTAAAATATGCATAGGGGGTTTTAATTAAAATGCATCTCTAAGGCAACAGGCAGAAGATGATGTCAAAAGCCTTTTAATTATCTCATTGTTTATAGTTTCAATTTGCCATTATAAAATATTCTTCTAAAGAAAAAGATATATGAGTTTGTTGTGCTAGAATAAGGCTGAGATCAGCTTAGAATGCATGAGTCAGACTGATTATCTGACCAGGATTAATTGCCTCTTCTTGATGCTTTATAGCCAAATGGAATACTCCCTCCACGTGAGCTTCTGGCTGTCTCCACAAACTATAATTGTGGGAATTATAAGAAAAATTGAGAACTCTCATATATATTTTCCAACGTCTTATAAATGTGCTACACTTTTAACTAAATAAATATCTTTATTGAGGATTGCCTTTAATTGTTTGTTGTTAGAGAGCACATACACACACACATACCACATAAACATACAAAAGAAAAAACAGCTTATTAAGTATATCTTTCTAGAAATGTGTTACCACCAAATAATGTTGGGTGGCATTAAGGAATGAAATAAAATTATTTAATGGAATTTAGTGTTTTTTTCCAGGCTGGTAATATTTTAAATAAATTTACTTAAATAGAAAATGAGCATTGTAAAAAACTGTGGATTAATCTCCCTTTAAATGATAAAAGCAATTTTGAAAGTAGACAACAATAAAAAGGTATCAAGGGACCTGATATTTTACAGAGTAAGTATCTCAACTATATGTCCTTTAATATAACATAAAAATAGCGTACTATAAATCATACACACAAACTGCAAATATACAAATTTGGCAGTCATCCAAAGAATGTATTCATATTTCTATTCTAGTAATTAAACTACATGACTATAAATATAAAATTGGCATCTGTATAAATTATTTCTAAACAGCATTCTGGAAGAAAATATCACAGCTGTTGCTGTAGATATTTGTGTATATGTGTGTGAATGGGGGAGTGTAAGACAGAGAATGCTAATATATTTTATAAATTACCTAGAAATAATGCAAATCCTTAGAAAGAGTACTGGAGCAAAAGTTGAAATTAGTTTCCATGTTCTAGCCCAGTTTTATGTACTTGAGCAGCTGCTTAATCTCAGATTCATTTTTCCATTCAATAGAAGTTATGTCTGAGATGCTTTTGTCTTCTAAAATCCCAACTATGTAAGTTTTACACTCCTCAACCCTTTTTTTTGTCTTTGAAGGCACTACTGAGTAGGAGAAAAATGCAAAAACAAAACAAAACAAAATGCTTTCCTTTAGGTGTTAAGAAATGAACATCAACAACAACAACAAAAGAAGAAACAAACAAGTCAAACAAAAGTTATTCACATCCTATAGGTTGATTACAAAGTTGTTTCAAATGTATTTTTAACTAAATTTAGATTAGCACTTAAAAATGCCACCACTGTTCTAAAATAGAAGTATCTATAAACTCCCTTCATGACTCTCCTTAAGATCTACTTTGATTAAGTGGGAATCAGTCATGGAAATTGAGAGCAGAGGAGTTGGTCATTATTAATAATGGTACAAAAAATTAATTATAGAAATTTAAGATACAGAGAGTTCATAGAGCAATATAAGTCCAAATGAGTGTGCTTGTCAGAAAAAAATGTGTACGCTTTTCATTCATGCTTGGTGATGTAATATTCTTCCATTTAACACCTTCAACACAGAATTTTCCACCAGACTGGTTAATACTGCTCTCTTAACTGGTTCTGTGAAATTGAGTGAAAGGGGAATTGAACTGTGAATCAAGAAAGACTAGGGTATAGTTTCAGTTAGCTTACATAAATGTAGTTAGCCTCTGTTGGCCTAAATTTTCTCATCTCGATAAATAATCAAAGTGGAGTATTTCATCTCTAAGGTCTCTATTAGTTAAAATTGCATAGTTTTGTTATCAGAGAGAACATGATATTTGGACTTAAAAAATGTTACACACATAATATGCATGTATTCACTTATATATAAGACATAAATATCACACAAGTTGTTAAGTACTAAGAGGATTTCTCCCCCAAATAAGCTCATTGTAAACCTTTATAAACCTGCTATTACTTAATAATTTGGGATCTAGTATCTTTCACTCACCCCCAATTTATCTAAATCAAACCCAACAGCAGAATGAAGAATATCAAAGACCTCTAACTATGAAAGGGAGCTTCTTCAGGTACCCAAGGGAACATGAACACTCCCTGGAATGATTATTTTAGATCACATTCTATTTTAAATCACATTAGATTATTTAAGATCACATTTAGATCTAAATCTAAAATTTTAGATCACATTTTAGATCACATCTTGAGAATCACAAGCAGAGGCTGCCTGAGGCCTCTGTGAACACTGCATCCTATCACCCTGAATTTAACAAAGGAAAACACTGACAATTCAAAGTAAAAACACAAAAGCAAACAAAAAATTATGCCATATTATACTGATATGATTTTTCTGATCCTAGAATACTATTTCTCAGAGACAGAAGAAGCACCTCCATGTAGTCAAATTTCATTTCCTTAAAACCAATAGAAGGTTATGCTAAATTTGGAGCAACACTGGGAATTACCAGAACTTTGATTAATAGGATACAGTTAGAACAATTAAAGTCTTCACACAAGTTGTATCACATGGTTCATGTGAAACTCTGATACCCAACTATTCAGTCAGAAAGATAAAACATCAGAAGCTGTATGGCACTTTTGATGAAATACTACAAAGAAGAAAGCAGAGTAAGATAACTTCAAGGTAATATAAAAAAAACATTCTGTATGTTCGGAATCGAGAGCCAAGGCAAACTGAAAATCAATAATGATTAATGATGGCACATAAAATACGACATGCAATGAGAATATTCCTTCTACCTGCTCATCTGTAAAAACATGGTGGAACCAAGGATTCACATGAGCTATAACAAATCAGAATGTTATATATGTTCTGTTTTGTTGTAGAAACACTCCAATAATAACCAATTTATACTAGTAGTTGCAAATGAAGTATTTTAATTTGATAAATGACTAAATAATCCTGTTTTTTTTCTTTTTTAATTCACTGCTAAGATTATTTCATTATTTATCCAAAGAGCAACTACTTTAGGGTGATAACTTCCCACATGGCAGGTTTGAGGCGTAAGAAGGGTAATCTACTTGAATCTCATAGGTAATGGATTTAAGTCAGACTTTTTTAGTCAATCTTTCCTATTTATATACTTATAATCAAAATTCAAAGTCTATTTTTTGCTTTATTTCCTATTCTGTTTTAATTACCTTGAACTCTATTATTTCATGTAACTGTAGAACTTATCATATATCAACTCTAGTCTTTACCTGTTGCCATATCCTGATTTCCTTTCTTAAAAACAAACAGGGGTATCTGGGTGGTATAGTCAGTTAGGCTACCAACCCTCAGTTTCAGCTCAGGTTGTGATCTCAGGGTGGTGGTACTGAGCCCTGCACTGGACTCCATGCTTGGCATGAAATCTGCTTGTGATTCTCTCTCCTTTTCCCTCTGCCCCCCCACTCATATTTCTCTCTCTTCTCTCTCAAGTACATAAATCTTTAAACAAACATACAAACCTCAGAGTTTAATGTCCTTAAGAACTCCATAATGCTTTCTCTTACATTTACTTTTTATTTGTAATTTGATCTTTCCCAGAATAGAGAAAGAAAAACTTGAGTAAATTTTTTCCACTGTAAACACTACATATGTGTGTTTGGGTTGTGTCCACTGTAACCAGTGCTATACAGAAGAATAATGGGATTAATTAAATCTCTTGTTTTGCTCTTTGTGCTCAATTAAATCATTCCTTTTTAGCTCTTGATGTTTATGCCTTTGAATAACATTGATGGATTTACAGACTAACCCTGAGTGCCTTTAATCTTGGCACTTCCAACTGACTGGTTATTTTACATAATACCCTAAATTCCCCATAGTTGTGTTCCAAAATAACCTGAAATACTTAAAATCACAAAATATCTAGTGTTATACAGTAGTATAAAAGTTTCAGATATTATAAGTAACATTGATCATGTATTTTCTTTTTCTAATTATGAAGGGAAAATATATTATCTTTCCCCAAATATGGGCTCCAGAAACTTTAGTTGGGATATTCAGATAATTTAGTGTAGTATAATTAATTAGAGCAAGAAACACATTTTCCCCCTCAGAGTCAGTATTGTTCACAAATACATGCTACTTTATGTTTATTAAAGGATTTTAAAATAAACGATTAACAAAATACATATTAGTATGTTTTCACTGGCATGCATCCTGAATTTATTTCTCCAAAATGGTAATGTACTCAATTTATTGATACTACCTTATAGATCTTTCTTTACTGTGAGGTCAATCATCCCCTCCCAATATATGACCCCTTCTTGTTGAACTTGACCGAGGAATAATCTGGAATTAGTAAGAATGTACAACTTTTTCATTAACTTTTCCTTTCATCAGCAACACCCGTTCCCTCTGGATCCAGAAGGCTGGTTTATGATAAAAACATGACTAACAGTGAGCTATCCTAATATTTGAATATGGGACAAAAAAATGTTAGTTGGCTGTGAAGAATTTACTGTGACGAGAAAAAGGGCGAGAACTACCACTTTCTGGCAGCAATAAAGGACTATCTGGGAGAAAAACAAAACAAAACAAAACAAACCACCACCACCAAAGGACAAAAAGTGGAAAATAGGCCTAAAGGATCAAGGAACAGTTTGAGATCAGAAATAACATGAATGAAGCCTAGGAGAGAACAACTGAATGAGAAAAAAACAATACTGCTCTACAATATCCCAATTCCCATTAGAGTCAGTTATGGTTTTAGTAATTCTATTTCATTACATTCTTTGTATCCTTACAATGAATCTCTTTTTTAGACAGTCACCAAATGGTCTGTACTCCCTATAGCCAAACTAAGGCTAACCTATCAGGATAGCTTCATTGTAACACTATGCTGCTTGACTATTGAGAGGCTCATTTGTACATGGATTCTTGCAGTTTAGTGTGAGTTATATAATCAATAAAAAATTGATACTGATCTTTCTTTTTGGTTGTTTGGATATGTTTAAAACTTTTTTCTGTTTGAATAGACATATGTAAAGAATTTTAAATCTGACTCAATGAGTAGTTTTTAGTAAGAACTTTTTGGGAAATAAAGAAACAAAATGGAATGTTATAACTACAACATGCATACTTATATTAGTAAGCCATTAAAATTTGAACAGTTCTGTCAAGATTTTCATGTCTCCGTGCCACTTGCCTTCCATAAGTCTCTAGTCTGCCATCAGAGGGTAACTGAAGCAGGGATCCTCAGCCCTTCATTCTCCTGCAAAGCCCTCACCAACTCTCACATCTTTATAACAATTGATTTCCTCTTAATTGGTCTTGTAAATGTTCTTGATGATTTCGAAATACATGGAAATCATGCTTCCAATTTTTTTTATATCACCATTTCCTTTTCTACTCCCTGCCAATATCATCCCCATTCCTACCACAAGTATTTACTTTCATGGTCATAAGACAGGTTTTGCT
Source organism: Lontra canadensis (assembly GCF_010015895.1). Classification (NCBI taxonomy): domain Eukaryota; kingdom Metazoa; phylum Chordata; class Mammalia; order Carnivora; family Mustelidae; genus Lontra; species Lontra canadensis. The sequence goes on from NW_022631042.1 coordinate 4,969,755, forward strand.
AAAGATTGTCTTTGATTGTTTTAGGACTTAGAAGATTTGTCACTGTATCTCATCCCTGTTTTGTTCTTAAGTCCTCCAGAGGTAGCTTAGATTCCATGGCCCATTTTTCTAATAACATCCTCATATACCTCTTCAACTTCCTTCCTGAACTCTCTCCATACCATCATGCTGATTAAAGTCATGACAACCTAACATCAATTTAGCTCTTACTGCTATAGCCAATTTAACAGAATTTCCTTGGTCAATTTATTCTCTGCTTCTAATTTAATTTCACAGCCTTTCCTTTATTCTTAAACATCTGTTAATCCTTCTCTTGCTCTCAGCCCATGAGTTAGCTCAGAAGCAATCAGAAGACATTTTTTTTTTTTAATTTCAAGAAACCCAGTTTATTAAATCGCATATAAATCCTCCATTGACTCAACTGGAGAATGTCTTATTAAATGATTTGAAAACAGAGTTGAATTCACTGAAGACAATTAATATATACTTTCCACACCTTCCTATTATACTGATGATTTTGAAAACCCACCTAAGGGCAACCCCTCCAATTAGATCACACTCCTTTGCTGACTACCTAAAGATACCAGTGTTGCAGGTGATTCTTTTCTCCTGAAATCTCAGTTTTTCTTCATACTTTGTTCTCATCAGCCTACAAAGGTGGTGCAATATTTCCCATCTTAAACTTAAAAACAAAATATGGCCTTCAAAAAGTTGCATGTGAAATGGCCTGAGGTCAATTTAATATTATAATTCCAAAGAGTACATTGAACTGAATTCTTCAAATAAAAGAAATAATTTCCAGGAAAATAAAAACAATAATTCTACTCCAGTGTCTCTTCTTTTACCTTTTTTGAATGAAGACTGGTTAACTTCATTTTATTTAATTTTACTTAGAACTTTCATATATATATATATGTACATATATATATATATACATATACATGTATATATATGTATGTATATGTATATTTGTGTGTATATATATATATATATATATGCTTAGAGTAATCTGTGATGTTGGTTCCACCTATAGATTTGATAAAATGGTTTTTATTCATTTAGAGCTTGTGACCGATGTATGTAGCATATCTTTATATGTCCCTATTAGTCTTGACAGAATTTTTTTATAACAGTATAAAAATAAAGAGGTAAAATGGATATGGAACACAATTAAGGTTCTAAAGTCTGAATTCAGAAATAACATATTGTCTTACAGAACATTTTATTTTCTAAATAAGTCTTGAAAATAAAAGCCTTTTCCAAAACACAGGAAATCACTCTTCCATAAACGAGGGAAAACTGGACATTTCACAGAACCAGACAATGATTCTTATTAGTAACTGAATCAATTAAAGTTCTAGATATTTCTTAGGATGTTGGTTCTATAAATTGATTTGATAATACATAAAGACACATAGAAGTTATGTTGAAATGAGGCATATATTTCTACACTAAAGAGAGAAAAATAGACACAGACAATTTCACCATTATGTTATACTACTTAGTCATTAAAATGTAATTGCCAATTTAGGGTTACTAAGACTACTTTAAAGTAAAAGAAAATAAACATAAGGAATTTTGAATGATTCTCCTACAACCATGTACCTCATAGTATATCTATTTCCAGAAATAAGGCAGCTTTCTATGGAAGGATGTGTTTAGCTTAAGTGCCTCAACCTTTATTAGGTGGAAATCAACTTCAAGTTGAAAGTATTCAGCTTATCAAGGGATCCTGCATGTGGAATGTCTTTTTAGTGTTCTCTAAAGTTTATTTTATTAAACTAAAGTTGATACTGTGTAATCAGTCTATACCATAAGATGTTTTGATAGCTAACCAAAAAAATTTTGTTGTACTCAGTAGAGACAAATATTGTCAAAGACATATATTATCCATTAGATCATATGCCCTGTCATCTCCACTTCTCTGAGTTTTTACATGTAGAACTTTATCTTCATCATTTAGTTCTCATGCTGTACTTAAATTTCTTTAATGATGGCCTTAATAATTTTTTCAAACAGAGAAGTCATGTATTCTTTAGTATACTATGTCAGTTGTATCTCCCACTGAAGTAGAAATACATGCTAGAATCAGTTATTTTCTCCCAACTGCCCCTCTGTGAAATTTCTGATTAACATTCCACTAGGGAATTTCTCTTCCTAAATCCTCATTGCCTGTCCACCTTAGTTGACAGAATCATTATTGTAGTGGGAATGTCACAGATGCAAACACACTGTGTCCCCAAGTTGGACTGGAGTACATAATAGACTGATAACCTCTGCTCAAGCCTATTTAATTCTACTGGCCCCTCTCTACCTCCTGGGAATTCAGGATGGCCTTAAATTCAAATACACAATCTGAAATTACATAATATATGGTTTCTTTGGATGTAGGGCGACCAACCATCTTAGTTTGCCTAGGACTATATTGATTTTAGTACTGCAAGATCCATATCCCAGTAAAACTTACAGTCCTGGACAAATTGAGATAATTGGTCTCCTTTTTAGATGGCAAATCCTTTGTTTTCTGTCATTTGAATTTGAAACATTTAAAAATCACATAGTCTGGTATTTTTAAAGTCAAGATTTTCAGTCTTTCTTGAAAAGACAGATTTGGCAACTCTGATGATCACTTTTTTGTCAATTTAGCTAGTGTATAGTCCCTAGTTATTCAAACAAACACTAATCTAGTATTGCTGTGAAGGTATTTTATAGATCTGATTAGTATTAAAAAGTCAGTTGACTTTAAGTAAAGGAGATCATCCTGGATATTCTTGGATTGCCTTGTCCAAGTACTTAAAAGGATTTAAGAGCAGAACTGAGGTTTCCTGGAGAAGGAGAAATTCTCTCTGTGGACAGTAGCAGCAGTTCCTGTCAAGAGTTCCAATCTGCCTTTCCTGACAGCCTGCTCTAATGGATTTCAAATTTGCTTAGCCAGTGCCCCCATGATCACATAAGCAATTCCTCTCTCACTTAGATCAATCAATTCATAGATTCTACTGGTTCTGTTTCTATACTGGCCAACACAGCAATACTATCTGAGCATTTCTGCATGATTATGAATCATCTGGAACTTTGCTGCTCTTTTTTTTTTTTTTTTTTTTTTGAACTTTGCTTCTTTAGATATGGTGAAAGCCCTGAAATCATCAAAATCAGCATCTGGTCAATTCTTAGAGGCACTGCAACTCACCATGGAAATGATGGTAATTTTTGCTGATATAATATCTCTATTATATATATATATAAAAAATTCTCTAATATTTTCTATATTTATTATATATATCTATATATATTTCTAATATATTCTTTAATATTTTCTATATTTCTAATATTTTCTTATATTATTTATCTATATAGATATATATAATATCTAATATATATATAATATCTAATATATTCTTATATATATATATAAAGTATATATATATATATATATATATAAAATATATATATGGTGCATCCCAACTTTATAACTGGAGATTGAGATAGAAAAGAGATAATGAATGTTGAACCATAAACACAAATTATTAAATGCTAAGATAATTAAATAATATCACAGATTTTGCAACATTAGAATTTTTTGGAAGAAGACAGAAAGGGAAAGTTTGGGTTACTATTTATGAGGGTTCTAGGAAGAAAAGTAAAATAGTGGACATTCTCAAGAATAGGATCATGGAGCAGACTTGTAATCAGAAAAAGAGATAGTTTAACAATGGAGAATCTGAGAGACGTGTTCTTATATCCTTTAAAAATTGTCAATAGTAGCCAGATTTATAATAAACAAAAAAAACAACCAGCAAAAACATGACTTGGAAGAGGTGCTTCTTGGGTACTACAATCAATCAATCAAACAATAACTGTTCATATTCAGGGGCAGTCGTTTAGGCTTATTGTGTATTCCCCTACCCTTAGGTCACTTTTCTTTCCATAAAACTGAACAACTCCCTCTTCTCTATATATACTTTCACGAGCCTTAGTAATCAATTACCTAACAATGTTTCAAATGTTGTGGTTCCATTCCACAATTGTGATAAAAGCCAATAAATTTTTTTTATTTTACTTTTTTTTTTAATAGAACACTTTTGCATCCTTGGTTCTTAACAATATAGGTTTTACATATTATTTGCAGAGGGTGAAAAATTCTTGGGAATTCCTCGTTGGCTGAATTTCAAGAATTTCTCCACACCCTGAGACATGTTTCCTCCTGCTCTATATTTTCCAGAATATTCTGGCCAGGTTGATTTCTTTCCTCATCTGTTGTCATCTTTATTCTAATATTTTTAAATATGTGCGTAACATCTCTTTGAAAGAGTATAGATTATGTTTTAAGTGTTTTTTATCCTTGTGTTAAATATTTATCAGACATCTTTCTCTTTCCATGTCTCTCACAGGCGGCACTTAGTTATAATCATTTGTATTACAGATTATTCACATTCTTTCCTGTGGTCTCAACAACTAAATGTTGGATTTTTCCACTATATCCTCCCATGCCCCAGAGTGCATTTTTTTCTTGAAACATAAAGGAGAAAATCAACTGTAATTTTATATCATCTTATTACATTTTCCTCTATGAAGTGACATATTTCCACTAACAATGAGTAAGAATATTCATTTACAACATAAGATTGACAATTTTAAAATGGTAAAGTGTGCATATTTTTATATAGTTTTTACAGGAGAAGAAATGTTGTATGTATATTTTGGGGGAGAATTTGAAAGTATCTCTCAAAATTTAACATGCATATTCATTTTGATCTAGTAATCCCTTTTCTAGAAATTTATTTTACAAAAGTACACACCTAAATATTTTTGTTCAAGTTATTTAACTTCAAATTTCATGTAATGGTAAAAATTAATATGACCTAAGCACCCACCAAAAAGAAAATGATTAAATATATTGTCAATGCCCAAATTTTAAAAGAAAATACTATGAGTCCAATAAATGAGAATTATATACAATGAAGTAAAAATTTCAAAATATATAGGTATTTAAATAAAATTATTATAAAATAATATATAGTAAAACCTTATTTACAAAGACCTCTTGAGTTATGAAATTAAGGATACTCAGATAATAGGATATATATTAAATTGTTGACAATACTTTTTTTTTGACAATACACTTTTGGAGAAGAGAGTAGAATCATGATCAAGAAAAAATAAATAGGTCTTCAGTGTATTTTTATACCTCTATATTGTTTGAGTAGTTTTATAATATTAATAAATCAGACTATTTATGAAATTAGATTAATAGTAAAATATGTTGAAAGAATAGATACACTATAGGTGACATTAAATTCTGCTAGAAAAATATATAATAGGCAAATAAGTTTTGGCATTCAGTGTTGTCAGCTAAAAATTCAGTTGGTAATCATCACCCTATCTATCTAAATTCAGAACAAATGGCTGATTCAGGTACTTTTCAAAACTCAGTCAATTTGTGTGACAACATATAACCAATGCTGACAGATCAGACTATGACTTTTCAAATAGGTGTTCTGTTATAGTGTCAATGAAACCTTTTTTTCACATTCCCAATTAATGATCCATATAATGCAGTTCCAGTATATACTGGATTTCTCAATGCACAATGAGCCCAACTGTCTGTTTCTACAGGTTATATAATGAACTTTCTAAAACTATGGCGGGGGGGAAAAAAAAGACCCAGTGGCGCATCAAAGAAAGAGTCAAATTCCCACACATCTCCCACGTACAAAAGGGTTTTGTTTGTTTGTTTGTTTTCTCTATCAGTGCTGTCAGGAGCATCCTCTGACACTTAGTTCTCACCTAAAATTTTGGTGATACAGATAGACAGAAAGTGTAAGAAAATGGGGAAAAGGAAGAAAGAAATTACACCTCAGAAAAGGTTAAATCATAAACCAGAATTAGAGGGCACCAGAAATCTATCCCAATTGTAAGCATGTGTGATGTGCAGTTGAGAAAATGTAAAAGTTCAGACGGAGATTGTAGTAAATTTCAAGCAAAGCATGGATACAACAACAGCAATTTCCACAGAAAAGATAAGGGAGGCCAGAGATCCAGTTCCCTCAAATTTAGTTTTTGGCAGAAACCAGCTGAGAAAGCAGAACTTAGAATGGCGTTGTTACAGGGCAGCATCCTCCTGAGATTGAAGGCCCAGGTGTAGACTGTGATAGAGCTAGACATTAATATCTTATTATGGCTGATTTCAAGGTACCAATAATTTAACCACCATTTGGTAAATTTACTGAAAATTCAAGTCAGTTCTTGTAAACCAGTATGTGCTGGATCCAGCATATCACTTGAGAAGGTGAAAAGTCCTACATGCTCAAGTGACCTAGGCAGAAGGTAATATTGAAGTTGAAATTCAATGAGGAATATGTAAGAACCTGCTGCCTGTTAACACAGCTGTGTAGGGAAAAAGCAATTCCATATCCTACTGGAAAGGCAATGTGATATGCAAATATTTTCCCTGTTAACTTTTTTAACATTCCATGGGAGAGTTCAGAGAAGCTTATAGAAACTGAGTGCTAACTACAAGCTGCTGTGATGGGACTCTGCAGCAAGGAGTGGCAACTGCAGTGTCTGTCATGGGTCAGCATGTAGGAAAATCTGTATATGCTACCAAATAATATGAATAGTTGCATGCTTTGAATGTACCATATAAAAATGGTAGCATATATAAAATTTAAACTACTCCTTGATATTGTCAGTATAGTATGCATTTTATCTTCTATATTTAAAAAAATAATATAAATATTTAATAATCCCAAATTCAGCACTTGGTTGACATTGCACTGAATTAGTCTACCACCTGGTCAAGCCATTGAATGTGTTTGTATTTTATTTTATTTACTGAAGATCCTGTAACCAGTCCCTGGGTTTCTCCTAGTGTAACTTTCAACCTGAGTAATTGACTCAGCACAAGAAGATCTTCTTTCAATTTAACTGAAGACTAAGGCCTCCCCTTTTTCCTTCATTCAAGCCCATTTCTCAGTGTTATAACCCTGCTGAAATATAACTTCATTTTCTCTCTTTTTCTTCTTGATTTCCTCATATTTTTTATCACTAGATTTCCTACTCTAATGTTCTGGCCAATATTTATCTCAGCATTTGAGATATTCTATCTTGAGAGGTTCATAAAGTAATTGCTTATAAGTCCCTTGTCAATCTCTCTGGATCTTGCATAAAACAACTATTACCAAAGAGTAATAAATATGGGAATGAAAGGAAGTCAGGTCTGTATAAATAACAGCAACATTATGATATCCCTTCTTAATTCAGAAAGAAAAATGTAGAGTTATAGGGAGTTCAGTAAAATAGTTAACTTTATCCTATAATAAGCTAAATGCTACAAAGAAGGAAAAAATTAAAAACACTAGTATAAGCTATTATATAAAAATGCACTCATAAAAATGTGTTAAATTAAATTACACTTTTGCCTAATTCATGATATATTTGGAAAAGAATCCAATTTGAAAGTTGTGGATAAAAATGAATTATAGGATATTCAAATCAAAACCACATTGAGGTACCACATTACACCAGTCAGAATGGCCAAAATTAATGAGACAGTAGACAACAAGTGTTGGAGAGGATGTGGAGAAAGGGGAACCCTCTTACACTATTGGTGGGAATGCAAGTTGGTGCAGCCACTTTGGAGAACAGTGTGGAGATTCCTTAAGAAATTAAAAATAGAGCTACCCAAGGACCCTGCAATTGCACTACTGGGTATTTACCCCAAAGATACAGATGTAATGAAAAGAAGGGTCATCTGTACCTAGTGTTCATAGCAGCAATGGCCACAGTCGCCAAACTGTGGAAAGAGCCAAGATACCCTTCAACAGATGAATGGATAAAGAAGATATGCTCCATATATACAATGGAATATTATGCCTCCATCAGAAAGGATGAAATACCCAACTTTTGTATCAACATGGACGGGACTGGAAGAGATTATGCTGAGTGAAATAAGTCAAGCAGAGAGAGTCAATTATCATATGGTTTCACTTACTTGTGGAGCATAAGGAATAACACAGAGGACATTGGGAGTTGGAGAGAAGTGAGTTGGGGGAAATCAGAGGAGAAGACAAACCATGAGAGCCTGTGGACTCTGAGAAACAAACTGAGGATTCTGGAGGGGAGGAGGATGGGCGGTTGGGTGAGCCTGGAGGTGGGTATTAAGGAGGGCACATATTACATGGAGCACTGGGTATATCATAAATGATGAATCTTGGAATGCCGAAAAAAAAAATTAATTAAAAAATTAATTTAAAAAGTACCTCTGAAAAATAAAAAAAAAAAATGAATTACAGGAATTTTAAATAAAACTGCAAATATCTATATTTTTGAGAATCTAGTTTAATTATGGTAACTTTATTCATAAGGATCATTTTAATTTTGAATATTTTAATTATTTTGTGTACATGAATAAATATTAAAACATTCAAATATATTAAATACTATATTTCTAAATTAACTTCAAAATTTGAAAGACATAATAATACAATTGTGGAAAATGAAAAAAATGAGTGGCAGTTTTTGGTTACAGGTTTCAATTTCCCTATAAAAACATTGATATCAAATATTCTCCAAAGCACTATTTTGATTGATCGACAAAATTAAAATTTTTAATACTAAGGAAATGGAATCAAAACATGTTATTTAGTTTATCTAATGAAAAAAATATTTATCAAGGCTGGAAATGTCAAATTAGTGATTAGCCAGTAATGTGGCAATGTACAGGTGACATAGTGCTCCTTCTGTTGTTATATTATAGATAAATTATCATCCACGTCTACTTTATCTGAAGCTTTGAGTTATGACACATTAAAGAAAAAAGTATGCCTCAATGATTTTATTCTGCAGGTGAGATATTTACAAAACATGTCTAAAATTTTTTGATACTCCATCCTTTCAGAGATGGAACTTAATTTCCTTAACCTTGAGTGTGGGCTGGACTTAGTGACTTGTTTTAATAGAACATGGTAGAAGTGATGGGGTATGTTACTGCCAAGGTTAGATTACAAAAAGACTAAAGTTTCCATTTTGAGGAGTGTGCACTCTCTCAGACCATTCTTTGTAGGGGAAGTCAGTCATCACCCTGTGACAACATTAAGGCAAAGATGGGAGGAGGAATGGAGACCTGCACCCAAGAACCTGAGGCTAGCCAACAATCTTGGAAGAAGTTCCTCCAGGTCTAGTTAAGTCTTGAAATAAATGCAGCCTTAGCTGACATCTTGACTGTTTCCTCATGAGGAACCCTGAGATAGAACTTCCCAGCTAAGCTGCACCCAGATTCTTGACCCACAGAAACTATGAGATAAATGTTTATTTTTTTAATCTACCAATTTTGGGAGGATGAGGAGTTGCACTTTCCAGGTCAGCTGGATTGACTCTTGTCAGCTTTTGATTGACTCTTACTTTTTGTCTTTGAGTATTTTGCTACTACAAGTAATACTGCAAAGGTCCTTCATAAACCTTTATCTTTTGGGAATACATTCACTGGGTAAATTCCCTGCTGGGATACTGCTGTGACAAAAAAATACATGTTTTATAAAATTCAATGTATATTGTCAATATGCCATGCAGAAAGACTGAATGAACTTACATTCATACTGTATTAGGTGCATATTTTCCATAGTTTTGGTACCACTTATTATCAAAACTTTGCCAATCTGATAGATGAAACCTACTTTAATTTGTATTGAATTATCTGTGGAATTTGGTATTTTCTTTATATGAATATTAGCTACAGGAACAACTTTTTCTATAAAGCTCTTGGTCATTTCATTGCCCATTTATGCTACTGGATTATTTACTTTTACCATATAAAGTTAAAATTAAAGTGTATGAGCTATTAACAGAGTTTCTTGTCAATCTTTAGCTTTGGGTAGTTTTTTTTTGTTGTTGTTTGTTCAATTTTATATGAGTAAGTTTTTTTGTTTTTTGTTGTTTTTTTTTTTTAATTTGATTGCTTGCATTTTAGTTGAATTGATCAGTCTTTTCCAAAATGTTTTCTGAATTTGGGTATCTCGCTTAGAACAAATTTTCAGACTTTGATATTATAAATAAACAATGAGAGAGATGGGGTAGAGCTTTGTAAGACTAGGAATCCAGGCCTGAACATATCGTATGGACAGATGTGGAATCTGGACTCTCTAATGGAGAGTGGAATCATAGGACTCTCTAATCTCAATCCAAGCAAATTTTATTGTCTCCAAGCATGGAAAGCTTAAGAAAGTTTTTCTAGAACCTACAGACTATGCATTGAGCAGTGAATGAGCACCATCCATGACCAGTGCTATTAGTAGCTCTATAATTACTCACAGAGGAGTTTTCATCAAGAGTTGGCCAACAATTATCTAATAGGACTGGTGATTACCATTGGCCCAACATTTTGCTCAATTTTGCTAAATTATTCTTCTAAAATATGTCTTTTTCAATAGCTCAGGAAACTCAAATTGTCCCAAAATTAATGGTAGAACATGAACATCTAAGCCAAAGGTGTTATAAGTTATTATAAAGAAAGTACTTGCAAAAGGTCACAGAGTAGAGCAGAATCTGGTCTTAATCTATAATTATACTGCTTATCAATCAATCTAACTTACAGAAAAAAAATTTAAAAATACATATAGAGAACATATAGAGAAATATACTGTCAAAAGATTAAATATACATGGTAGTAGATTAGTAATGACAATCAAAAGCAAGATTAAAAATTAAAGTAACATTTTACAAATTTACACAGTTTAAATCATTTTAAATCATAGTGATAAATGTTCATTAAGCCAATACAAATAGTAATTAAATTTTATATAAGTATTTTACATATTTTTATAAAAGTTCCACACTTTTTATTATAGATGGATATAAATGTTCACCTAACCTTTTATACACCCTCTGTAGCAAGTGCCAAATAAAACCAGATGTAAGGAAACTACATGATCAAAGTTTAAAGAAACAGAATTCTTAAATAATATACACAATAAAAGATAGAACCCAACTGTATGCTGTTGCAAAAGAAATGAGCACAGAAGAATAGTTTTTTTCACTCTACTTTATTATTATTATTAGCCCTGTAAAATGAGATCCAGTATTCTACCTTAGTATTTATTTTCTTGCTAGAATTGTACCAGATGGAAGAATTCTGTATAATTGAAAACATTGATTGGTATGTCCTTCTGTTAAGATGTATTATCGCCAATATAATTCTACTTTCTTTTGTATCTCAGCAAATATTATTTTTTCTTTTTATGTCATGCCATGTAACCCTTTTTCTGTTGTTATTATGTCATACCATGTAACCTTTTCAAAATAGCCATTTCATATATTCTGCACATGTCTTTTCAAAACCAAGCCACCCATGAGTCATATGTCAACACTGAATATCGAAAAAGCCTAATCCAAAATGCAGTCACATAACCAACCTACCAAGGAGAGACCAAAGATACAGCAAAATGGGAAACGCCTGCTATTAGATCTTAAATAAGTACTTACGGAAAAGTTTGGAAGAAGAAGATTGCAGAAGCTCAAGAGGAATGCTTTAAGGACATACTAAACTTAATTTCATTTGAGTCCAAAGCAATATGGGGAATTAATTGAACAATCAATACAACTCATGGATACGAAGAGTAGAGGGGTACATATGAGAGTATCTCATGAAGAAAAAATGTAAAATCACAAATCACAGCTTTTTAAACCTCAGATACAAAGAAAGAACAACCTTTCCAAATTCAACAGCATTCAAAGAACTGTTGGGCATGAATCATCTTTTATATAATTCCTATATACAAAGAATAGCAGCAGGCAAAGGATCCATGTATGTGTTTGTAATTATGGATGGCTACAGATAAATTTTTTAAGACCTCTAACCTAAAACTGTCTCACTGATATTTCTGACAGAACAAAAATATACCACACTCACCACTCACAAACAGAAATGAAGAACCCATACAATATCAGTTATGGCCAGGACTCAGGTATTCAGACTTCATGATATAAATTAATTGACTACATTTTGTATTTGTTTATATCTTATCTTCTTTTTCTGTAGCTACTACTTTATTTAAGGTAATTTATATAGCTTACATTATGTTCTTATTAAAAGCTATTGAGACTCACTTATACAACGATGAAATGCAGTAAATAAAGAAAACATTTAAACATCCCCGTTACCACCAATAAATAATTATTGTTAGTTAATAACCTGTTATACAGGCACACACATACAAATGAGTTGCTACTCGATGTTTACTGTATGTATGTATGCATGTATGTACATATGTATGCATGTATATTCATAGTCTTATGTCTTACAAAGAGATCATTCTAAACACATTTTTGATCATTTAAAAATTAAAAATATAGCATACTTCCATGATAATAAATACAAATAAAAATGTACCCTTTAATAGTTGTTGTAAGCTACAGTATACAAATTATTCCTATTGTTAAACAGTTTAAGCATACTAATATGGAAATCAAACTGTTAGTTCAAGAGGCATTTTCATGGCTAATCTAATATAATAGTAAACTTTGTTATTTTTTTGCTCCCTAAAAGGCTTTGCCCTGTATGTTATCCCCTCTCTCAAAATGCAGGAAGATTATCTTTTTGCATCCTTGGTAACCTCTTAACAATTATGCCAATATAAGACAAGTAAAATATTTTTCCTTTAACTTCTATTTTGATTACATTTCTTCAAGTATTTATAAACTTGGTAGGTTTTTGTGGGAGTTTTATTGTATATTAATGTTCTTCACTCATTTTTAAATCTGGGACATTTGTCTTTTTTTGTTTTGTTTTGTGAGCATTTTCAGAGACATGGGAATTTACTGTCTGGAATAAATTAAGCAAATTATTTTTCTGGTTAATTTTTTTATTTTATACCGTTTGTGACTTTCCATATACTGACAACCAATATTAATTTTCATGAAGTTAAAGCAATAAGTATTTGTGTTAATTTTTTCTATTTGTATAGTTATTCTTAAGGATTTGAAAGACATATATAGTATATACATAACTATATATATCATATATACCTATATATATGCATACTTCTTTAAGTTAAACTACATATTTACAAACACAATGTTGCCATTCTTTCAATTATTTATTATATACAATCTTGGTGGATATTGAACTTCACATTATTATATTCTATTATGGTCTAAATTCAGTTAAAACTCAACATCAACTATGAGGTATGTCATAAAATTCCATTTAACAGATATAGAAGCAAAGAATCACACTATATAAATAAGTTATATAGTTAAATGAAGTTTTGATACCAGGTCTATTTAATTTTGCCTTGTGTAAACACTATGAAATACTGCTTTTAAGCTAAACCAGAAATTTTTGAAAAAAAATCTGAAAATTCATGAATAAATAATTAAAATAATTCTAATGATGTATTCTATAATTTACTGGGTTAAGTAATTATACCTTTCTACCCTAACACTCTAATCTTTCCCATCAAACACAGTGAATTGCCTTGAATGCCACAGGTCTATAGTTTCAGGCTAATTTTTAATGTTAATCAAATAAATCTGCCAGTAAGTTATTAAGTTAGAAATAACTTTCCTCCAATGGATGATAATTTATCATGAACAAAATTATTAACAAAAATATTGTCAAGGTTGGAGGATGGATTTTGCATAAAGCTTATTATTCTATAGTGCATCGAGTCCGTGAACAAACAAGATTTATTAAGTCCGTGACTATGGAAATACAAATGGCTCTATTTATTTGACTAGAATACACCATTCTGGGAACACCAAATTCAGTTTTGATCCTCTGCTTTAAATGTACAAAGGCAATTTCAAATGAATAAATTAAAATAACTTAGTGTTAAATACCAAGAGATCACTTATTTATTAGAGACTGTTGATCCAATCCCTTTCTCCCCTGTATCTGCAAAACACCATTTCAGACCCTTTTAAAGTTAACATGATGTAAATCATCCACGTGGCAGGGATCTGCAATAATGTGAAGCAGACAAATCTCTCCCCATGGGAATTTGCAATGCGTGGAAGAGTGTTTTACTATCTATCTAGGCAATTGTGCAGATGAATGTCAGAATATCTGATTTTAAGCTTGTAAAAGAAAATCTAAGTAAACAACTTTATCCCCAACCTCTTTCTAGAGTTTCAGTAAACTCAAAATGATTTAGTAGATTAAAATGCTTCATATCATATGCCTACAACTGGAAAAAACAGAGAGACAGTTGTTTAAAAGCTAATGTTATGGAGAAAGCAAAGAAAGCTAAATACTTGTTTATGACCACATAGATATTCTTTAATAGAAATCTGAGTAAGAATAAACCAAGAAAAGCCTACAAAAGAAGTGTGCATAACACAGGAAGGAATGTCAATTAGTAAATAACTTGATTTTTACATTGTTTTTTACCTAATGAGTAAAGAGATATGGCAAAGGAAGTTTAAAAAATATTTGTAAGTAATCCTAAAGGGTTGATTTTTTTTATTATTTTACTGATAAGTATACTAAATTTCAAACAGCCATTAAGTGGCACAATCTCAGTTCATATCCCTATTTAATTTAAAAGGTATTCTTCCACTAGGTCATAAGAACATTACAGAAGATTCCATAAAAACAACATGGACGGAGCTAGAGGGTATTATGCTGAAATAAGTCTGACTGAGAAAGACAAATGCCATATGATTTCACTCATACGTGGATTCTAAAATACAAAACAAATGAACAAAGAGCAGAATCTATAAAGACTGAGAATTAAACTGATGGTTGCCAGAGGAAAGGGGGGGCTAGGAGGATAGACAAAATGAGTGAAGGGAAGTGCAAGACACAGACTAAAAATTCAGATAAATCCAAACAAAGCACACTAAGAGCCAGAATTAGGTTTTTATCATTTAACTAGAATTTTATATGTTTTAAATAAACAAGCATAAAAATAATGGAGTGTTCAGAGTTAAAGTATTATTTTTAAGGTTTTAGCTATTGACTTTATGTTATTCTAAATTATATTGTAAAATTCTTATGAAGGTCAAAATCAGGGAGGAATACACATAGGAATACACATGTAACTTCCTTACATTAGTAAGGAAGTATATGCTTTTGCATAAATACCACAGAAACATAATACATAGAATATAAAATTATAATCAAAATGTGACTTTATTTTTGTCTCCCAGTTTCCCTTCAAAATTTATTTAAGTAATACCTTTTTCTGTGCCACCAGGTGTAATTTGGGCAGGTCTCATCACTTTTCAGTTTATTTTATTTATTTATTTATTTATTTATTTATTTATTTATTGGTAATTAAGGGTCCTATGATCACTTTTAGTGAAAACAAAGGAGGTCAAATCAGAAAAAAAAAAAATATATATATATATATATGGTCCAAGAGGTCATTTACATCCCTGTTACAAGCAGATTTCCTTTCCACCTTGCTGGCAATTGGTATTCTTTGATATTTGGAGGGAAGAGTACTTGGCTCCTTTGCCTTTGTGCTCTACCTTGAACTATGGGAGAGAAAAGTGGAATAAGACAGTTTCCACTCTGTGCTCCTATTATAAACTAGTCCTGGGGCTGACAAATATTTAGAATCATTTCTTCCTGGTGGAGCACTTTAAATGTTTTCCTGGGTTCTTCCACCTGTAGTTCCCTTAACTCAGATAGACAAAGCTCTGTTTCAGACCATTGTTGGCAAGTCTTTTCAGAAGTCCCTAGGAAGCCCTTGAACACATCTGGCTTCCTGCTGCTTGGGTCTCTTTTCCCCTGTATGTGAGTGACCATATTGGCAAGGACCCACAACAATCCCACATTGATGCCAACACCTGATAGAGCATGGACTACTTCTGGTTGACAACAAAAACATCCTTCACTCAAACAAACTAAGAGTACTGTAAAATTCCAACCCTAGAGTAACCACAGCATCGATTTGTTCTCTTTATCCTCAAGATTTTCTGGGTCAGATGCCCTAAATTATAGTGGTCACACACTAAGTTCTTAAGTGATCCAGTTAAAGCACTACTTCCCACTAAGCTTCATGTGACAGAGTCGGCAGCTACCCTTTAGGGTGGGAGAGAAAATGTAGCTCACAGAAAAATTTTTCAGGAAGTTCAGTCTCCTCTACATACTCTAATCCAAGTTTCACATGATTTATTTCACGAAGTGTTCTAGTACCAAGGACCCAGTAATAGAATACGCACTACTAAGTCCTGCATTTTGATCAGCCGCTTCACCATGATATGCAGTTCCTATTTATCCTAGTGCCAGGTAAAAATTTCATTTATAACAATGGGTTACACAAAAAGCTCACAACTTTAAGAAAGAAATGCTGTCTGAATGAATGAGGAAAATATAAATAAAAAATACATTATAAAAAAAGGGCTTCAAACAAATTATTTAGACCTCCATGATTATTTGGATATGGATATCCACAGAGAGGGTTTATTCATAAAATACATATATAATTTATATACAAAATATTTGTAGTGAAAATTATGATGCAAAGAATCAGACCATAAGGGTGGCAGGGGAGCATAGTCCTGGGTGAAGGGCAAGGGAGTTGAGGTGGGGGGTAACAGTGCTGGCAGCCTGACTTTAGGCATCACAAGAAAAAAGAGAAAAGAAAAAAAGAATCAGATTGTGTAAAATCTTCTTCAGTGCACTGTAATAGGCTTATCTAAAAAGAAAAAAATCTTAAAATGTAATTGGCTAAAATACTAACTTTCAAGTTTTAAGCTACCTTGATAATGTCACAAAGACCAAAAATACACACAAGTATATACTAATTCAGGCTAGGCTTGGCAGCTAGTCTAGGCAGAGTTAGAAGACACTAGCAGTATTTGGGTCTACTAGATATAATTTTATAGTAACAATAAGAAAAGAAGTCTAAGCAGAGTGAAATAAGAACCACCACCATTCCATTTCCAACTTTTCATTCTCTTCAGATTTTTTTTCCCCTGCCAGTATAGCAAAATAATTATTGTCTAATTGGATTCCAGGGTTTTACCAAAAGTAGGTATTTTTTTCTTTCCTCCATAACAGTCTCAGAAACACTGTGGATATAGCTGATTCATGCTTTCTCTCTCACTCTCTTTCTAATTCTCTTTTTGCAGATGAATACAAACATCTTTTTGTGCAAACTCTGCTTTGTTTATATCTTTAATAAATGTCTACACACTACAATTCCTAGATAAATTTGTTTCTGTTTTTTTTTTTTTTGTCTGTAGGCTGACTCTGAAGCTAAAGGATAGTCAAGAGAGATGGCCAGAATGGTGTCCAATGATTGACCTGATAGTGAGCAAGTGGTTACAAAGTCAACAGTGATATGATCAGTTTTACCAGGGCTCATAAAAATGATTTCAGGAGTTGATATAATAGTAATTGTTCTAGCCATGATATTAGTGTACATTTTAATACATATTTTACCTATATTGGTCACTCAGTCATACAATCTAACAAAGTTTTTAGCTGTTAGCTGTAAGATGTATTTATTTTTAGAGAGCCAACACAGTATATTTTCATTTATTTAACAATTCAACAAATATTCCTTGAGCACTAATTTTTGCCAGGCCATTTTCTAGGCCCTAGGAATACAGCATTAAGCTATCTGAGATCGTGCCTACTCTCATAGAACTTTCATTTATTGAATAAATAAATGGTAAAGATGAGAACTGATACTGATGGGAAATCTGATAAATGTACTGTGCATTTAACATGCACATAGGCTTTTGGTATAACTACTAACTGCTAGGTATATATGCCTGTTCAGAAGAGCATGATTTATGAGGTTAAGGGTCTGTGGTCTAAAGTTAGTCTTCTGCTGTTAAAATCCTAGTGCAGGTATAACAACTGTGGGAAACAGTAGGGAGGTCCCCCCCCTGCCAAGTTAAAAACACAACTACCTTACAATCCAGCAATTCCACTTCTGGGTACTTACCCAATGAAAAGGGAAACACTAGCTCAAAAAGGTATATGCACTGCTATGTTCACTGGAGTATTATTTATAATAGTCAAAATATAGAAGCTATCTAAGTGCCCACTGATAGATCAATGGATAAAAAAGATTATACGTAAAATCTTGCCATTTGTGGATGGATCTAAAGAGTCTCATGATAAGTGAAATAAGTCAGACAGAGAAAGACAGAGAAACACCATATGATGTCACTTAAATTAGGTAGCTAAAAAAACAAAATAGATGAGCAAACAAAATAAGCAAAAACAGGCTCATAAATAACAGGAAATCAGTTGTTGGTTACCAATGGGGGACAGGTGGGGGACAAGTGAAATAGGTGAAGAGGATTAAAAGATACAAAATTGCAGTTACAAAATAAACAAGTCATGGGAATGTAATGTACAGCATAGATAATATAGTCAATAATATTGTATTAACTTTGTATGGTGTCAAATGAAAACTGGACTTATTGTGAGAATCATTTCAGAATGTATAAAGATACTGAATCACTGTGATATACACCAGGAACTTTTAAGGTATTGAAAGTCAGTTATATTTCAATTAAAAAAAAAAAAAACCTTAGTGCCTTTGCTTACTTTCTGTCTAACTTATGCAAGTTAACCTCTCTACACCTTAGCTTTTTACTTATAAAACTGGAATAACCATACTAACACCATGGATCTATTATCAAGACTAAAAGATAAAACACTTTTAAGGAGCTTAGAACATGTCAAATACTATTAAATTCTAGCCATGATTTAACCTACAGAATTTTTTTAAGTGCCTACTTATAAAACTTATTTTTAAAGAGATGTGAGAGAGTTCAAGAAGGTTATAGGGCATGCAGCAAAAAGTCCAACCTTTTTCTTTTATTGCATTTGTTAAGAAATTGGCTTTAAAGCAATTCCTGCTATTTCTCTGATTAATGACATTTCTTGATTCTATAGGTATCCATTTGGGGATAATTGAGTATTTATAGACAAATAGACACTTCATAGATTAATAGATATAGAAAGATTTATAGTTGAGAGTTTCTCTTTTCTAAGTTCTTCTCCATCTACAGTGTTCTATTTTTTGGAATAATTTTAAAATTATTCAAGCATATAATGCAGAACATATACTATCTCAATTTTTTATTTCCCTAAATGTATCTATGTTTACAGGGGACAAATTAATTTCCTGATATATTTTTCTTATTTTGCAATAGTATGAAAATCTTATTCATTGTCTTCAGACTTTCCTGGTTTCAAATGTGAAGTCTAATGCCAAAAAGGAAAAGTAAAAAATGATATCAATTTTTTGGTTTAAGCAATCAAGAGAATAGAGTTGGCATTTATTGAGATGAAAAATTCAGGAGGAACAAGTTTGGGGGAATGACTGGAGATTTGTATTTGCGGGGGGATATGATAAGTCTGAGATATCTATCAGGCATTTACATGGAAATGTCAAGTCATAGTTGGATATCTAAGCACAGAGTGCATGAGGGAGATTAAGCAGGTTATATTTGAAATTTACAGGCTTATAGATAACATTTAAAGCCATGAGACTAGGTGAAAGGAGTTAATGAGAGAATAATGATAGGAAATAGTTGTTTCAAGGACTGAATCGAATCCTGTGTCATATCAACCTCTGAAGATTTGGGAAGAAGAGGAGATGTCCAGGGAGCAGTTGGGTAGAGGAAAACCAGGTTAGTGCTGTAAACCAAAAACAAGTGAATTAAATATTTCCAAGCACTTCATTAAATGCTGTTCTATAAATCAGCTATGAAGCCAAGATACTTGACTACTGGATTTATCAACACAGGTATTATTAGTCTCTTCATGAAGACTGGTTTGGTTAAAGTACAGAGGTGGAGGGTGTGTAAAAAGTCTATTGAGAATAGATTTAGGAGATGACTGTAGAAAGGAAACAGGAGATAACCAAAGTAGACAATTCTTTCAAGGGATGTTGATGTTTCTAAAGGAGAAAAATGTCTCCTGTAGACACTTGTTTGACAAGCTCTCCCATTCTTTGCTTTCACATCTAATCATACCTTGCATTCACCTGGCCTGTAAGACAAGTTGATACCATTTCTCTTGTTCTCCTAATCCCCATTTCATCATAACCAAGAATCAAGGTCTTACTTATACCTTGCTGTCCTCAGGCATCCACAGAAATGAACATTTTAGAAAAAAAAAATTGAAAATTTGAGTTATGAATCATTTTAGAAGTAGATTTAGAAATTCTTTGTTTTAAACCACTGATTCTCAATGATTTTTTCATCATGATGCACACATATAGAAGTAATTTATACATCATACTTAGGAACCATCCTTTTCATCCATGTAAAGGAACACATAGAATATTTAATTTATTTGAAAAAGAAAGCAAATGTTCTCCAAATATGAGGATTCTGATTAGTAATAAATTACTTCCTTCCAACTTTATAGCTAATCATGACCAATGAAATATATATTGACACAACCTGAGAACTGATTTTATTTGTTATAATGTTTAGAAGTTAGGGGAATGCAATCTGGAGGGATAAACCAACTGACTAAAGCTACCTAACTCTGCAAGTTAGGTAGCAACTCTACCAAACTTTGAATAGTTTAGACTAGGACTCAGCTTTCCTAGAAGACAGACTGCAGAAGTTGCAAGTAGGCTAATCCTATAGGAAATGAAATGAGCCTGGCAGCTGCTTTCTGATTGGAAATTGTTTTTCTCAGAGGGATCTGGGAGCCAAATCTCTCTCTCTCTTTAATATTTTATTTATTTATTTGACAGAGACAGAGAGAGCACAATTAGGCAGATCAGTAGGCAGAGGGAGAGGGAGAAGCAGGTTCCCCAAAGAGCAGGGAGCTTGCCTCGGGAATCATGACCTAAGCTAAAGGCAGACACTTAACCAACTGAACACCCAGGCACCCCTGGGAGCCAAATGTCTTTAAGGCAAAAATTTTGTTTTTGTTTTGTCTTTGTTGTTCTTGTTTTTGTTTTGTTTGTTTTCCTGGGGTCTTTAACCTTTATACACTAAAGTAACTAACACCTGTTATACTTGGAGAAGGAAACCTGGTCAAATTTGCATGTTGCACTATGCTCAAAACTGGAAATATCAGAAGGTAATATAGATGCAAAGAAATTTTTTAAGTCCCAAGAGAGGAGTCAATGTAAAATTATAATATTTTACAGTTCAGTAATCCTCCCTTGGGACTTAAAAAAAATTCTATGCAGCTAAATTACTTTCAGGTATTTCCAGCTTTGAACACAGTCTAACTTTCGAAGGGCTTTTACAAAAGTTCTCCTATTTGATCACCAAATAGGCAGATTTTTATATTTCCATTTTACTAATGAAAAAATGAGATACAGAGAATATACATTTGTCCAAGATGACAAAACTAGAAAATGGTAGAACGGGAATTGAACCCAGGTTCCCTGATGATAAGTCTAACACTGTTTTCACTAAGTAAAACTGTAAATCATAACTGAGAAATTGAAGACTGCCAAGAGGTTACATGATTTATAAATCAATTGGCAAAAGTGATCTACAGACACTATGCCTAAAATTTAATTATGCTAACTAAACCTTTGGCTATTCATCTTACCAACAAACTAAAATGATGTATCAATTAAAGTTACCGTGCTCTTTTATGTCCTACTTTGGAAGACAGACTATGACTGCATAAGTAGTTAACAAGGCCCTATGTGGATTTTATGTATTAGTAACATAGACTTAAAAGATTTCTCTGCCACCCATTTCCACACTATTTCACAAGTTAGCTGTATAGTTTTGGATGCATTAACTAATCTTGACTTAAATTTTTCATCTTTAAATTAGAAAAATGTTTATCTACCATAAAATATGGATACGAATAATAAATATTAAATACTGAAAAATTAGTACAATGTTAAAAATGTTCATCAATAAATATGCTTCATTTTGGACCCTCAGCCACACTATAATGGTCATACTGGTTTAATATTAAATAGTGTATTTTGAAAACTCTTCCCTAAGTTCAGTCACATAAATGTTAAATCAATTAAGAAGATTATTATTTTTTTAAAAAGAAGAGTATTATAGAATAGTAGAAGTTTTAAACTGAGAATTTGAAAAGTTAAAGTAGAAGACACAAATTTCAAAGTAGGAAAGAAAAGACAAACCAAATAACACCAACACTAAAATACCTTAAATAATAAAGCAGAAAAATCATAATATGTGAAATAAGTTATTTCATCTTATTAATATTTTTTCTGATGCATTTAGTCAGAATTTCCAAAAATTTAATGAGATAATAAAAATATGTAGAGCTAGATCTCAATTGTATTTTTCTCATGATTTACACAGATAATCTAAGTTCTTTACCAAAATCTTGATCACCCTGAATTCCTCACTTTTTAATCACAGATTCCATCTAATTGTCATCAAGTCCTGTCAGCTATAACTTCAAACTACATCTCTAACAGTGTCGTGCCCACCTCACCACCTCCGCTATCTCTCTCTTCCAAGCCACCATCTTCTCTCAGCCTCCTATGTGGTCTTCTTGTTATCTACTCAACTCCAGCTCTCAGATTCTTACTTCTCTGTGAGACACCCTCTGCACTTCCTATTTGAAATTATAGCATCACATTCTCCTAACCTCTGCTTCAATTTTTCTCCAAAGCCTTTAATACCGTATTTATTTATTTATTTCCTTCTCTCTCTAGGATGTAAAGTTTTGTGAGGGGAGGGATTTGTGTCAGTTTTTTAATTGCTGCATCCCCATAGCATGAGAATAGCATTTGTTCAATGGTACATAATCAATGAGTATTTTTTGGAACACATTACTCTTTTTAAATAATTTGAAAAGAAATAAATTTATGGAATAATATAGATCTTTATACATTTAATAGTTCATTTTCCTGCTGCATTTTCATATGAAAGTGTTCTACCTTTAAGTGTTTTGTGGAAATAATCTTTTCTAAGATTTTATTTATTTATTTGACAAAGAGAGACACAGTGAGAGAGGGAACACAAGCAGAGGGAGTGAGAGAGGGAGAAGCAGGCTTCCAGCCAAGCAGGGACCCTGATGCAACCCTGATGCGGGGCTCGATTCCAGGACCCTGGGATCATGCCCTGAGTCAAAGGCAGGTGCTTAATGACTGAGCCACCCAGGCACCCCATTGTGCAAATAATCTTAAAGAAGGCCTCTACAGAGAAAAAAAAAAAAAAAAAGATTTTTCAAGTAAATTATTTCTCTCTCCCTCTCTCTCCTTTTTTTTTTTTTTTTTTTTTTAAGATTTATTTATTTGACAGCGAGGCAGTGAGAGAGGGAACACAAGCAGGGAGAGTGGGAGAAGGAAAAGCAAGTTTCCCACAAACAGGGAGCCCAGTGTGGGGCTGGATCCCAGGATCCTGGGATGATGACCTGAGCCGAAGGCAGAGGCTTAAGGAATAAGCCACCCAGGTGACCCTAAGTAAATTATTTCTCAATATGTATACTGTGTTCATATTTTTATCTTCTATGAGACAGTATTAGCCTGAGATGTTAGATAACACCTTTTATATTTTTGCTTTATTTGAACTTGAGGCATTTTTATCTTTCCTCAATGTTGTATATTAGTGCTAAACTAATAAATGCTATCAAACTATAAAGCTATTTATTAAGTTGGTGTGCAATTAACTGTGGGGACATACCAAAAAGTAAATACAAATGAATCGATGCTCTGACCTTAGGGCATAAAGAATATTTCATAGATGCTGTTTCAGGTTTTCATCAGTGATAGATTAAATATCACACCCATTTGAGTTTCAGAGCTAGGAGCAAGTTGGCAGAAAACACATTCAAAATTCAAATTGGCTTTTGTTATCTGGAAAAAGATCATAAATAAATAAAATGGAATTAAATTACAAAGTCATTGTAATGCATCTTAGGTGGGGAAAAATTGAACCAAAGAAGACAGAAATACAATTCAAGACAAGCAACAAAACTGTTAAATCTATACTTAGCCATCTTCCTAGACACAGAATAGGATACAAAATAAGCAAGCCATACCACCTACCCTCAAAAGTCACTTTTCCATTGTAATGACGCAGAAATAAACAACAAAATAAAATGCAAAATGCAAGTTCAAAATGTCCTTAAGGGCTGATATAGAGGCATACAATGAGAACACAGAAAAAAAAAATCATGAATGAGATGATTAATATATGATGCTCCTTTTAGCTCCAACACAAGCAGCCATACCATTATTATTCTTGTATCCTTATTCCAGACTACCAGGAGAAGCAGACCTTCTCCATTAAGTAGTGGATACATACCGTCCAACTCTGCTCAAATTAGCAATGGGTAAGGAAGAGAAAAAAATAACACAAAATATACAGAGGTATAAAACTTATAGAGGTAAGTTCCTGAGGTGGATAGTATGCAATTCTCCTAGACTGAAGCAGACTCCAAAAATACTGGAGCTTGAAAGAAATGCTTCTAAATATTATGAATGCTGAATAGAAGGGAGGAGGAAGTGAAATAATTAAACTCACTTGCTTGCTTTTCCTCCTTTAATAAATGCTTCAAAACTGCATTTATTACTTTTTTTAATTGAAGTATAATTGACATAAAATAATGCATTTGTTTCAGATGTACAAATAATGATTCAATGTTTGTATACATGGGTAAATGGTAAACACAATAAGTCTAGTTACTAGATGTCACCTTACAAAGTTAATCTACTATTACTAACTCTGTGCTGGACATTGCCTCCCAATGTCTTATGTATTGTTTAACTGGAAGTTTGTACTACTTAATCCCCTTTACCCATTTTTCCCCCTGCCCAACCGCTTTCCCTCTGGCAACCACCAATCTGTTCTCTGTATCTGTGAGTCTGGGTTCTGTTCTGCTTGGTTTTTTAGATTCCACATATAAATGAAATTATAATGTATTTCTCTTTCTCTGTCTGGCATTTAACTTAGCATAATACCCTCAAGGACCATCCACGTTCTTGCAAATAGCAAGATTTCATTATTTTTTATTTATTTTATTTATATATATATCACATTTTCTTTATTCATCATCCATTGACAGACACAGATTGCTTCTATATCTTGCCCACTGTAAATACGCTGCAATGAGCAAAGGGGTGTATATATCTTCTTTGTGTTTTTGTTTTCTTTGGATAAATACCCAGAAGTGGATTTGCTGGATCATACGGTAGCTGTATTTTTAAAATTTTGATAAGACTTCATACCTACATTCCCACAAACAGGGCATGACAGTACCCCTTTTTCCACCTCCCCAGCACTTATTTCTTGTTTTTTACTTGTTTTGTTTTTGTGTTTTGTTTTGTTTTATAATAGCCATTCTGACAGGTGGAAGGTGATTATCTCAATGTGGTTTTAATTTGCATTTGCCTGATTGATTAGTGATACTGAGCATCATTTCATGTACTTGTTGGCTACCTGTATGTCTTCTTTAGAAAAATGTCTATTCAGTCTTCTTGCCATTTTTAAATATAATTGTTTGGTTTTTACTATTGTTTCTTTAAATTTATTTTGGATATTATTTCTTTAAATTTATTTTTGATATTAACCCCTTACCAGATATATAATTTGCAGTGCCTTCTCCCATTCAGTAGGTTGCCTTTTCATTTTGTAGTTGATTTCTTCCACTTTGTACAGAAGGTTTTAGGTTTAATGTAGTTTCATTTGTTTATTTTTGTTCATTTCTCTTGCTTTTGGAGTCAGATCAAAACAAAACAAAACAAAACAAAAACATCACTAAGACTAATGTCAAAGAGTTTACTGCCTATGTTGTCTTCTGGTTTCAGGTCTTACATTCAAATCTTTAAACAGTTTTGGTTTAGTTTTTGTATATCATGTTAAGGTAGTATCCAGTTTCATTCGCATGTAACTGTCCAGTTTTCCCCACATCATTTTCCCCCAACATCATTTATTAAAAAGACTGTCCTTTCCCCATTTATATGCTTGCCTCCTTTGGTGTAAATTAATTGTGTACATATGTATGAGTTTATTTCTGAGCTGAATATCCTGTTCCACTGATCTATGTGTCTATTTTTTATGCCAATTCTTCACTGTTTTGATTGCTTTGGTTTTATAATATAGTTTGGAATCAGGGAGCATGATATCTCTGGCTGGGTTCTTTCTCAAATCATTTTGGCTATTTGGAGTTTTTTACAGTTCCACACAAATTTTAGAATTAGTGAGAAATATTACTGAGGGTCAGCTGGGTGGCTTAGTCAGTTAAGCATCTGCCTTCAGCTCATTTCATGATCTCATAGTCCTGGGACTGAGCTCTGCATCACATGGGGGGATGTGGTCTCTGCTCTGCAGGGAGTCTACTTCTCCCTCTGCCTCTGTTCTCTGTCTCTTTTTTTTAAAAGATTTTATTTATTTATTTGACAGACAGAGATCACAAGTAGGCAGAGAGGCAGGCAGAGAAAGGGGGGAGCAGGCTCCCTGCTGAGCAGAGAGCCCAATGTGGGGCTCAATCCCAGGACCCTAGGATCATGACCTGAGCCAAAGGCAAAGGCTTTAACCCACTGAGCCACCCAGGCGCCCCTCTGTTCTCTCTTTTCCTCTTGCTCTTGCTCTCTCCTAAATAAATTAATACAATTAAAAAAAAAAGAAAAACATCATTGGAATTTTGATAGGAGATAGTATGGGATCTGTAGATTGCTTTAAGTAGTATAGACATTTTAACCATATTTGTTCTTCTAACCCACAAGCATGGAATATCTTTCCATTTATTTGTGCCTTCAATTTCTCTCATCAGTGTCTTATAGATTTGAGTGTAGAAGTTTTTCACCTCCTTGATTAAATTTATTAGTAGATATTTTATTCTTTTTAATTTAATTGTAAGAAGGATTGTTTTCTTGATTTCTCTTTCTGATAGCTGCATTACTAGTGTGTAGAAACAACATAATTTTATATATTCACTTTGTATCAGGCAACTTTTTTGCATTCATTGATTAGTTCTAAGACTTCAGTGGAATCTTTGGGGTGGCATGAGTAGGCATCCTTGTCTTATTCCCCATCATACAGAAAAAGCTTTCATCTGCTCAACGTTGACTATAATATTGGCTGTGGGTTTGTCATACATGGCCTTCATCATGTTAAAGTATTATCCCTCTTTACACACTTTGTTGAACATCTCTATCCTAAATGGATATTGAATTCTATCAAATGCCTTTTCTTCATCTATTGAGATGATCATTTGATTTTTATCCTTCATTTTTAAAATGTGGTATATCATGATTTATATTTGATTTGTGGGAGTTAAACCATCCTTGCATCCCTTGAAATAAATCCTACTTAGTCATGGGATATGATCTTTTAATGTATTGATAAATTTAGTGTGCTAATATTCCGGTGAAAATTTTTACATCTGAGTTCATCAAGAATATTGGCCCATAATTTTCTTGCTTGTGGTGTACTTATCTGGTTTGGGTTTTGGGATAGTGCTGGCCTCATAAAACAAATTTATAATCTTTTCTTCTCTTCAATATTTTGGAATAGTTTGAGAAGGAGACATAGTAAATCTTCTTTGAATGTTTAGTAGAATTCCCCAATTAAGCAATCTCCTTACTAGTAATTAGTCTAGTCACATTTTCTATTTCTTCATGCTTCAATCTTAGAAGATGGTAAATTTTCGGAATTTGTCTAAGTTGTCCAGTTTGTTGGCATCTAACTATTCATAGTAGTCTTGTAAGATTCTTTGTTTTTTCTATGGTACTTGCTGTACCATCTATTGTTTAATTTCTGATTTTATTTGAGTCTTCTCTTTCTCTCTTGGCAAACCTCACTAAAGATTTGTGAATTCTGTTATCACTTCAAAGAAGCAGCTCTTGTTTTCATTGAGCTCTTTTATTGTCTTTTTAGTATCTATTTCATTTATTTTCATTCTGATCTTTACTATTTCCTTTCTCCTATTAACTTTGAGCTTCACTGGTTCTTCTTATTCTATGTCTTACAGGTGTAGAGTTAAGTTATTTGAGATTTCTCTTGTTTCTTGAGGTAGGCCTGTACTGCTATGAAATGAACTTTCCTCTTAGAACTGCTTTTGTTGTATCCCATAGGTTTTGGTATATTGTTTTTCTGTTTTCATTAGTCTCTGTTTTTTTTTTTTAATTTATCTTTTGATTTCTTCTGTGATCCAGTAGTTCTAGTATTGTTCAGTAGTTGTTCAATATTGTATCATTGTTTAACTACCAAGTATTTGTATTATTTTTCCAGTTTTTGTCTTGTAATTAATTCCTAGTTTTACACCACTGTAGTCAGAAAAAGTTCTTGATATGATTTAAAACTTCTTTAATTTATTGAGACTTGTTTGTGGTCTAACATATCTATTCTGGAAAGTATGCCATGAGCACTTGAGAAGAATAGGTAGTCTGCTTTTGGAAGGAATATTCTGTATATATCTATTACATCCATCTAATCTAATGTGTCATTTAAGGCCAATGTTTCCTTACTGATTTTCTATCTCAGCCTGTGTTTTGATGTAATTGGAGTATTAAAATCTCCTATTATTATTATTATTATATTGCTGTCAATTTCTCCCTTTAGGACTGTTAATATTTGCTTTATATATTTTGGTGCTCCTACCTTTGGAGCATATATACTTATAAATATTACACCTTCTTGCTGGATTGACCCCTTTATCACTATTTAGTGCCTCCCTTTGTCTTTGATAGCAGTCTCCATTTTAAAGTCTATTTTGTCTGATGTGAGTATAGTCACATCAGCTTTTCTTCCATTTCTGTTTGCACATAGTATCTTTTTCTATCACCTTTCTTTCATTCTGTGTGTATTTTTGTGAAGTAAAGTTCTTGTAGACACTATACATATAGATAAGCCTTAGGTTTTTTATTTGTTTGTTTTGCTTTGTTTTTATCTGCTCAGTGTATGCATTTTAATAAAAGAACTTAGCCCATTTACCTTTAAAATAATTATCAATAGGTTGCACTTATCATCATTTTGTTGTTTCCTGGCCATTTTGGTAGTTCTTCTCTTTTCCTTTCTTCTTTTATTTTTTTTTCTTCCCTGTGGTTTGATGAGTTTTTTTTTAGCATCGTATTTAATTCCTTTCTCATTTTCTTTTGTGTATTTACTATTTTTGTTTTGTGGTTACTATGTGACTCACATATATCATCCTATGTATATAACAGTCTATTTTAAATTAATAGAAACTTAAATGTATTCCAAAATTCTATGTTTTAACTCCCATCCTCCCATTGTTTTTGATGTCACTCTTTATACCTTTCTAAATGCATCTCTTAAGCAATTTTTGAAGTTTTAATTTTATTGATTTTGTATTTTCATATTCATACCAGCTTTATAACTTATTAATCCTAACTTTACTATATATTTATCTTTTCCAGTGAGATTTAACGTTCAGCTGTTTTCTTATTATTAATTAGCGTCATTTCTTTTCAGCTTAAATAAGTCTCTTTAATATTTCTTGTAAAGCCAGTTTAGTAGTGATGACTGCTTTACCTTTTACTTGTCCTGAAAACTCTTTTTTCTCTCCAAATCTGAATGACAATCTTGCCAGTTTTGATTGAAAGTTTTTGTTTTTGTTTTCTTCCAAACACTTTGAATATATCATGCCACTCTCTTTTGGCTTGCAAAGTATGCTGAGAAATCTGCTGATTGGCTTATGGGGCTTCTCTTATATGTAACAATTTGTTTTTTCTCTTGCTATCTGTAATATTCTTGCTTTATCTTTATCTTCTGACATCTAATTATAGCATGTCTTGGTGTGGGTCTCTTTGGTTTCATCTTATTTGAAACTCTCTGGGTTTCCTGGACCTGGATATCTGTTTCGTTTTCTGGGTTAGAGATTTTTCAGCCATTATTTCTTCAAATAAATTTTTTGCCCCTTTTTCTCTCTCTTCTGGGACTCCTCTAATATAAATTTATTTCACTTGATGTTGTCCTAGAATTTTGTTATGTTATCATCATATTTTCACTTTTTTTTTTCTTTGCTGTTTTGTCTGGGTCAGTTCCATTTTATCTTCCAGATCTCTGATCCATTCTTCTACTTAATCCAATCTGCTGCTGAACCCCTCTAGTGCATTTGCCAGCTCAGTTATTTTTTTCAGTTCTATGACCTCTGTTTAGTACTTCCCTGTTTTCTGTCTCCCAGGTGAAGCTTTCACTGTATTCAGTCATTCTTCTCCCAAGTTCATTTAGCATCTTAGGACCATAATTTTGAATTCTCTATCAGGTAGATTACTTACCTCTGTATCATTTAAGTCTTTTTCTGAAATTTTGCCTTGTTCTTCTGTTTGGAACATATTTCTCTGTTTGCTCATTTTGCTTGACTCTCTGAGTTTGTTTCTATGTATTAGGTGAAACAGCTACCCTTCTCAGTCTTGAAGGAGAGGCGTTGTGTCGGTGGTGATCCTTCTCTTTCAACCATGTCCTAGCTTTTGTTTATCTCTTGAACCTTTGTGATTATCTAAACTGCATGATTTATTCTTGATATGCCCCTCATGGTTGAGGATGTGCCAAGACCTGTCAGTAACCTAAGGGGAGGAATCTCCTTTAGCACCTAGTTTCAGACAGACTAGAAGCCAGACCCTGAGGCAGCAGTTTTTAAAGTATGTAATTATATACACTTTTATGGGCCACAGTTGTAATCCCTGCTGGCCTCCAGACCAGAAGATCTGGTGACAGTTCCTAAAATTGAAAATCCTTTCAGGAAAAAGGAAAAAGGGCTTTCACAGGAAGACTGAGATATAGTTCAATCTTCTGTCCATGCAGAGCCCTGGGGGTGGTGGCCTGCCAATAACGGTCTTTCCTATTGTTATAGTCACATGGGGCTCAGCAACACTAGCCCTCTTGGCCAACAAGGCCCGGTGATCAAAAGAATATTCCCTGTGTGGACTGCCTGTACCTGTTGGCTTTAATAAGGCAGTGTAGGGGACAAGGTGTGCTCATTTGCTTCAGTAAGGGAAAAAAATGTCTTGACTGAGTCTGCTCAAGGGTTTCAACAATGTAGTAGGAAAGTGCATTTCTGTGCATGCATGACAGTTTTAGACTGGGAGCATGAGAAGGCCATGAATGCTTTGTTTGCTCTTCCCAGCCAGAGTGTGGAGGACTATCACAACAAGGTTCTTATAGAATTTAGCTAGGGAACAGGAGAATTCCATAATTATTTGTGCTCATCAACCCCAACCTGGGAGCAGGGGAGCACTGAAATTACCCATACTCTCTGGGTATGAACATGAACACTCACTACCACTCTTCCCAGTAAGGTAGCAGGAAGGTGCTAATCCAAGTTAATCCAAATATTAATCCAAATATTAAGCCACCAAGTACTTCCTCTGCGGCGCCGACACTGAATTATTAATGGTACCTTAAATACACTTTACATTTTTAAGCCAGACACTGTAGAGTGGATTGGTACCCCACAGTGTCTGTGTAGAATCATGGTACCAACATGCGACAGAGCCACAGCATGGATGGCTGGACAGGCTTCCAGAAACCCTTGGGCTCCCAAGGCACTTGCTGAGCCCTGGAGCTGCTGGCCTAGGGCCTTGTGGCAACTGGGGGTGCTCACCTGGGGTGATTACACATCATTTGGTCGTGGGGAAAGCCATGGCTATCAGGAAAGGAAGAGGAAGAGGCTGGGTGAAATATTTGAAAACTCTTCAGGGCAGGCCTATGAGTCACTGGGGAGAAGCTGCGGCTCCCCGCGCCCCCATCTGAGGACCTGTCTGAGAAGAACCCAACGGGACCCCAGGCTTCCTAGAAGGCAGTTTAATTCTGAAAATAAAGCAGCACTTCACCTCCCCTGTGCTGGGTGGGGAATTGTAAAACAGGACACAGTCAAAACAGTCATGACCGCCAAACTGAAGTCAGCCCCAAGCTAGGCGGGTGCCCCCAGGAGCCTGCTGGTGGGGGGCATACATCAGTGGCCACGCACACAGTCTCCCCCAGGAAGGCTCGTTCCATTCCGTTAAAGATGGACCAATGTTTTATTGACTACAAACTGGGGGATTGAGCTGGTTGGTAAACAAGTTTGGAGTACTATTTTTTTTCTTGCTGTGTTTATGTTTTATACATGGAATAGTTTTAAATATTTTTTAATTCAAAACACTCCCGAAATTCTGCAACTTGAGGGAACAACTACAAAAGTTTCACAGCAACATTTGGACACTTTAAAGACTTTATTTCAGGGACTTTAAGGGTGATAAATGGAAGAAGGGACAACTTTTATTAACTATAACATTTTAGCAGCCGAATCCGGAGATCAAAACCAGGAGCAGGCATTCCAAATTCATATTGGGAAGCGCCTACAAAAACATTCTTCTGTCAGCTTTGAAATGTGGAGACTTCATCTTTTCATCTTATCAAGGAAAAATATGCTCAAATTCCCGAATAGGTATTCAGTTAGTAAAACTTGGGGGGGGTGGTTGGGGGATGCATTCTCATTGGGCCCACACTCTGCAGACTTATCTGGTCAAAGATCCCCATGGTCCAGGCTGTGGGTGGAAGGGGTACCCTCAGCCGCAGGGGGCCGCAGCGTCTCAGGGATCAGCTTTCACAGATGCAGGCAGGAGAACAAAGGGCAGGCTTAAAAAAAAAAGAAAGAAAAAAAAATGTGCCTATGCCAGCAAGCTACGTGGAGAGTGCAACAATGGCATATGTCTCTGTCTTCTGGAAATGTTTCAACTTTCCCTCATCCTGCCAGCCAGTGCCCCTAGATCAGCAAATGAATCCCTCTCACATATAGTCTAGGTGATTCTACAACTGCTGTTTCTTTGCTGGGTGACAGGGACAGCAAGACCACATGTAAGCCCTCTGAAAAAGGAGGCTCAGTTTCCTACAGTACTTTGGGGCCACTGAATATCAGCTCTGTTGGTTTTCCAAGCAGATATTCTGAAGGTTTATCTCTCCAGTGCAGATCTCAGGTGACAAGGTGTCTAATTGGGGGCACCAATCCCATGAATCTCTGGGAGAAACACCAACCTGGTGAGATTCCTCCCTATTATCTGTTGCATGTGTTGCAGGACAAGGAGGGATTTTTGTTTGTTTGTTTTTACAAGACTGTGTCTCTGCTTTTCTTACCCATTTCTTTTATCTTTTGTTGTAGATAAATCTACATCTAGCTCTCAGATCCTTTTCAGAAGGAAATCATCTATACGTAGCAATAGATTTGGTGTGTCCATGGTGGAGAAAAATTCAGAATCTTCCTACACTGTCATCTTGGACCCCTCTGCCTCTATTCATTACTTATTCAAACAGTATGGTTCTGCTGCCCACTTACATAATCTGCAGAATCCTAAGAAAAATCTCAGCCCATGAGAACAGAAAGATGTATTTGAGTCAGACAGAATGTTGGGGAAGGAAAATAAAATACAAATTTCAAAAGACTTATTTGAAACATGAGAAGAACCTTGGTTCTGTTACTGAGCTAATTACTCACTGAGAGAAGCTCAATGAGGAAGATTCCTGGTTTTGATGGGAAACTCATTTTTATTTCTATAAGTAGATTTTACTTATAGAAACAAAGAGATAATTTTTCCTCTAAAATTAAACAGATTTGAGAGACATAAATAATATGTCTGCCATATCGTTGTCCACATATAATGGAACAAGTAGAAAATTTTAAGCAACTGTTTATGACATAAAATCTGGGAGTACATTTATTAGGTAGTCATAAAATAGATAGAGGGAAGAGCAAGTACCAAGTTCAAGTACCCATTTCTAATGCCTGTTAGCCTCAGGTAAGACACAATCTCAGCTGAGCTAGTTTTCTATTTTACTCAATCATGAGAAAATGATTAGATTATACTTCAGTGATCCCACCAGAACTATTATTTCTGTGAAGGAAAATGAAATGTATCAAAACAATTCTCAGGGTAACAGCTTAATCTTACTATTATTTTCATTTTTCAATTTGTAATAAAAAGGTTCCTTTAATGGTTCCCCAAAAACCTTATAATTGTATTTTCCATAAGTCGTTTAAAGATGTCTAAATTTGGACCGTTAACAAGTCACCAGGGAGTTTGTGGATAAGAAAAAGCAAAACCTTAACAGTAAACCCATGTTTTTATAAAGATTGCCTGCTGTTTTAAGGTCATAAGCTGTGAAACTGTGGTTAGTGAAAAAATTAGTCATGAAAACATAACATAGCACAACAGGGATTTACTATGCATGAACCAATTCCATTTTTTGTTTATTTGAAGTAAGCTAGATTGTGAAAGTGTTGAAATTTCCTCATGGCACATAACTTTAGATGAGTGCCCCTCTCTCCTCCTCAAAACATCATGTTGATTAAGACTAGTCAGAAGATATGATCATTGTCCAAAACTAAAAGTAAAACAAGGATTTCAACACATAGGAAATTCCAAATGTGCAAACATCAAAGTTACCACACCCATTACTAAATATTCAGTTTGTTTTTTCCGAAAATCACCACACATGTACATCTGAGTTTTAAGATTAAAGTGGATATGGCTTCCCAAACACGAATGCAAATGCTGAATTTGGCACAAAAAATCTTCCTCAGAATTATAAGTCCTAAATGGGAGAACTTAGAAAACTTGTTCAGTACACCTTATAGAAATAATTGTGAAGTTCTTATAACACTTTTAACAAACTAATAAGATTTGGAGAAATTTAATAAAGGGTTTAAATATTTTTTAATAAGCTTTCAAATAACTGTCTTGAATTTGTACTTAGTTTTCTCCTTCTACACTGTCCATGGTTCAAGCACCACATCTCCTTTTCTAGAGTATACAAGTGCATCTCTGCTTTTTTACTTCAATACCACCTCGATATACTCAAAGAATAGATACCTTACTTTAACCATATGACAAATCATAGCTCTATTTGAAACTATGTGAAATAAATGATTTCTCAACTCTAACTAATATATTGTAAGAACCTTGAATCTCTATCATTATGTTAGATAGAGTGAATGTGTTCTGTCAGGTGTGTTTTAAAAAACAGTCCCTTCCTCACAAATTATTCTTCCATGTAGAAGGTATCTTTTCTTTTTTCTTTTCTTTTTTTTAATGCAGAGAAAATGCTAAAGGTTTTTGTTTGTTTTTGTTTTTGATTTTTTACTTTAGAGAATTCAAATCCTATAAAAATGGTAAAATTAAATGAGGAGCATCTTGTGAGAATTTTATATGAATCTCTTCCTTTGAGTCAAGGTTAGCACACCATGAGGACCTGGAAAGACTGGAATCTCAAAGACAAAATCCTGAATAAAAGAAGTTAGAAACACAAGACAAATTACTGTATGGTTTCACTCATATGAAGAGCAGAGAGGTGAACATAGTCTGTGGTGATAGAAATTATTAAACTTTGGGAGGGAACATGATGACTAAAAGGGGTAGTATTGTTAACATTCTATAACATATAAAATGTTACCCTATATTATATACTTATATACAACTAATTAATCTTAAATACTCTGAAAGTCAACAATGTCAGACAGTCTTTAGTCCCTACCTCCTGCTATTTATGCCCTTGTATAATTCTATCCTCTTGGGTGTGAAATGAACTTACTGACTTGTTTTTAATGAATAAAATACAGCAAATAACTTGTGTGTTTATGTTACATGAGATTACGACTTTGGTTGCTAGCAGACTCACTCTTTTGCTGACTTTGGTAAAGCAAATTTCCATGTTGGAGATATCCATTGGCATAATTTGAGGGTGGCCTCCAACAAATTGCAAGGAAACTGAGGCCTTTAGTCCAAAAGCCCTAAATTATGCCCAGATTCCTGACCCACAGAAACTGAGATAACAAATTTCTGTCATTTTTAAATAGTTATATAGCAAAAAATAGTAACACCAAGCAAACACATCCGTAAACCAAATTAGCCAAAGAGCTGCTAGTTCTGAATAACTGAAAAGTTATATTGATATAAGGCAGATTATTTAAAGTTACTGTTTTTCTACAATTATGTCTTGACAATTAGAGATGATTGTGCAGATAGTCATAGTTTGGATTTACCTTGCACTAGAGTTTCCCAGGATGCGTATGCATTTTTCAGTTTTAAAAGGATTGTCTTGAGCAAACCAGTTTGTCACACTACATACTGACTATAAATTCATTTTAGCTGCATATTTGTCCTTAGAACATAAGAAAGGCTTAATATTCATCATATGGATTAATTTTCAAAATAAATATTTTAAAAGTAAATTCTTCTGATCTAAATTAAGAGATTCAAGAAACAAAAGCTATATATGCACTTTTTCATCTTTTTATAAAATTTTCTCCCTCTCCCCACCGTCTGTCATTCTCTCAGCATCAAATCAAGATATAGGAAATCAGTTATATTTCAGTAAAATAAAGGTTTGGGACCTAATTCTATTGAATCTGTCTGAATAAACTGCTGTTAATGATGGCAAAGCCTTACTGAGATTTCATTAATCAAGTGAGTAAAGGTCATTTTTGACCAGAGCTGTCATCACTAGTCAGTCTCACTGTAACAATTTCCATTTCATTGACACTTAAGGGAGAAAGAAAGAAAATAATGAGCTCTCTGAACAGTTGGTCTTATCACAGGAAATGGCATCTTCTACTCTAAAACTTGTAGAAAACATCAAGTCACCTGTTCAGGAT
This sequence comes from Lontra canadensis, assembly GCF_010015895.1. Taxonomy (NCBI): domain Eukaryota; kingdom Metazoa; phylum Chordata; class Mammalia; order Carnivora; family Mustelidae; genus Lontra; species Lontra canadensis. The sequence continues at coordinate 5,006,227 of NW_022631042.1, forward strand.
TATCCCCTTTAGTACACAATCTATCTCTATCTCTGTCTCTCTATCTCTCATAAGCTCATATACACACATACATATGCACCCCAAAAGCCTATTTTTAATTCCACATACCTCTTTATTGCACATGTCTTGAAAGGGTAGAAAGCAAATGCTAATTGTTTGATGTTTGTTGTATATCCTTATCTATAGCTGAGGAAAATTCAAATTAATCACAAATTAATACCTTTAAATTTCTTTCAACCTTTCATACACATATGGTTTCATCTGGTTGTTTTAAGAGTGGTATATATTATTATATACTTATAGAAGCTAAATACTTCTTTTTTAAAAAGATTTAATTTATTTATTTGACAGAGAGAGAGATCACAAGTAGGCAGAGAAAGAGGGGGAAGCAGGCTCCCTGTGGAGCAGAAAGCCCAATGTGGGGCTTGATCTCAGGACCCTGGGATCATGAACTGAACCGAAGGCAAAGGCTTAACCCACTGAGCCACCTGGGCACCCTGAAGCCAAATACTTCTAGGAGACCTATTAATTAAACCAAATCATAACTATAAATGTGTAATGGAAGTCTCCCTGCACCAGATAATTTGGATAGTACTCAGTCTAATTTTCTAAAGTTATTTATTCTATTAACCTGAAGACTGTCTGAAATTACTACTGTTATTATCTCAGTATCTTGGGTTGTGACATTAGAAACCCTAAAAAATTAGAATTCTGTTAAAATGCAATTAGGTCACTTGGGAGGGGACACATACTTAGCCATTAGTATCCCTTCTTCGCCCATTAGTATAGATAAATTAATCATAAATTTATTATTTATAACCCAAAAGAGAATAAATCTAGAAGAAAATAGGACCAGTGCATCTTTCTAAGGAGAAGAAAGCTTTGAAGTATATGTAGCTTCTTTGCTAGAGGATTAAATAAGAAGTGCCAAGAATGGTTTAGAAACTGGTATAGATGATTCATCCCAAGGGAAAGATAGTACTGAATATCAAAAATAAGCTGTTTGCATTATATTGTATTGGATTTTAAGTTTTGTCAATAACTTTCCACAAATTAGTTCTTCCATGATATTGGATTCATATATGCATGAGTAAGAAAGCAGAAATGAAGTTTTGAATGTTTACATAGAAAAGTTCACTTGTAGCTTTTGGGCTGTCTTCAAATATAATGAATATTTCAGCAGATCTTCAAAACACCTTGTAAATACATATACAATCTCTGCTTTTTTCTTAGTGAAACAGCAAATCCTCTGATCTCGGTGGCAATCTGGTGAAAGGAAATCATTTCCCTCTCTGAACTTAAATTTTACAACACTGGAGTGCAAAGGGTTAACGTTTTAAAAATGGGTTTCTATCCCGTGGAGCTGAAGAAATTAAGAAAGACAAATGACAGTTACGTTCCAGCAAGAGTGTATCTAAAATAATTCATAAATACAATGATTCAAGTAAAAGCTTTTGAGTAGTTTTCTTGATGGATTGTGGTATTAGCTCTACCTAGTGTAAAGACAACCACATAGCTCATGTCTGTCCTGCTTTATGAGTAGTAAATGATCACCGTCCAAAAAAAAAAAAAAAAATCAGTGGAGTATGATGTTTAACTGTCCAGTGTCTACAGCCACTGCACTCATTCAATGTCCAGTTCTGTCACCTATCAACTCTGTGATCTTGGGCAAATTACTCAACTTCTCAATTTCCCCAATTGTCTCACAAATCACACTCATTGTTAAAACTTAAATGGATTAAGGTGGCACCTACTGCTACGTAATCAGCCATTTTAATCAACTAAACTAGGTGGATAAAATGGCTGAGGTGGCTTGTGAAAACAAAAAGTATGGTTCTTCCCAAAACCTGATAGGTACAACCTTAAGTAGAAAGACAGAGAATCTGAAGGAATGGACAAAGCAACATAGCAGATTAGAGAATTATATTAGAGAATTATATTATGAATTATATTATATTATGAAAAGAGTAGTGAGTATGTAGCTGAAAATTGGAGAAATTTACTAAATTTTCAGAAAATTGTACTGTCAACAGAACCATCAGCTGAGACCCTAAGAAATTAGGCTTTAAAATAACTACTAGGTCAACCTTCTGAGAGCAGAAAATAGGCTATGAAAGCTGGTCAGCCTCCAAGGATCATATGTCATGGCATAGTCACTTCACTTATGGCTAAAGAGGCAATAAAAAAGAAAAAATTCAGCCTCCCCGGTGGCTCAGTCAGTTAAGCATCTGCCCTTGGCTCAGGTCATGATCTCAGTGTCCTGGGACTGAGTATCACATTGGGTTCCCTGCTCAGCAGGGAGTCTGCTTCTCCCTCTCAACTCTTCCTCTGTGCTCTCCCTCTCTCTTTCTCTCTCTCAAATAAATAAATAAATAAAATCTAAAATGAAGGAAGGAAGGAAGAAAGGAAAGAAGGTAAGTAGGTAGGTGAGGGAGGGAGGGAAAGAAAGAAAAATGAAGAAATTAAGAAAGAAAGGAAGGAAGGATGGATCTCTAAAAGAGATAGGGAAGCTACTCCCAGGGAGCACAATCAAAGATTTAGCAAAGAACATTCTCACTCACGGGATGACAAGAGCTTAAAATATCTGCTCCCAAATTTTCAATGACCAGTTTCTGCTGTGTTTCTCTGATCTTACCCCATTCCCAGTAGAAGTATTTGTTGAATTTTCCTGTCCTTTTTTCAACATTATATATCAGGTATGTTGAGGGCAGCACAACTTTAGTTCAAAGTTCTCTGATTCAAGAAGAGCTCTGTGTGAGCCTGATTCTGGTACTACTAGGCATTACCCCTCAGGTGGAGACTGCTGTAAATTATCCAAGGATCCTGGACTTTATCTTGATACTATGACTGAAGGAGGCTTTTGTTCTTTCTTTCTTTGATAAGAGAATATGTATATTAGGCACAAAAAAAGAAAAATGTAATGCGTTTTATCAGGGGCGCCTGGATGGCTCAGTGGGTTAAGCCTCTGACCTGCCTCTGCCTCTGGTTCAGGTCATGGTCTCAGGGTCTTGGGATCGAGCCCTTCATCAGCCCCTCCTCTCTCTCTGCCAGCCTCTAGGCCTACTTGTGATCTCTGTCTGTCAAATAAATAAAAATCTTAAAAAAAAATAAAAATATACTTTAAAAATTTTGTACAAAATTGTTTTAACTATACCATCTTTCTTTTTTCTTTTTTCTTTAACTATACCATCTGGTTAGTACTTAACTGGTTAATATAAAAATGCATTTATGTATGTATATGTGCATGTGTGTATGGAATTATTTTACTTTCAAGCTTAGTTTACCCTTACAGATATGTTTCTTGTGAGCCCCATATTGTGTTTTTTTTTTTGTTCTAGTTATATCAAGTTTAAAATATTTGTTTTTTGAGTCATTTATTTGATGCTATTACACATTAACTTCAATTTATTTTAAAAATCTTGTTGCCTACTTTGTATTTGCTCTTTTTTTCCTATTTAATTTTTAAATTATTCCTTATCTTTTCTGCAGTTGATTTTTTTTTCTCGTTTTATTTTTCTCTCTTCTAGTTTAAGTGTTATATACTCTTTCTATCCTTTTCTTGGTTATCTTAGAAAATTTAACATGCATATTTCACTCATTAATATTTAAAAGCTTAATAATTTTAACTATTACATCAATATAAGGATGTTGAAAACTTTAACCTATGTTCATTCCATCCCAAATTACATTTTTCTCTTCTGCATTTTAATCTTAAAAGACTTTTAAAATTGTTTTATTAGTCTTTTAAAAGATTTATTTGAAAGAGAGAGAGAGAGAGCACACACGAGTGGGGGAAGGGACAGATGGAGAGGGATAGAGAATCTCAAGCAGACTCCCTGCTGCACACAGAGCCTGATATGGGGCTCAATCTCATAGCCCTAAGCCAAAATCAAGAGTTGTACACTTAACTGACTGAGCCACCCAGACTCCCCTAAAATTGTTTTAAACAAAAAATGTTTATCTATACTGGTTTCCATGCTTATTGCCTGCTCAGTCTTATATTGCATATCTCCTCCTAAAACTTTTAGTTATAACTTTTAGAATTTCTGTTATTTATGGTCATTTAGTGACAACCCTTTTATGTTTTAGATTCTCCTTGAAAAAAAATATATATATTGTTCTTGGAAGTAAATTTTACAACATATTCAATGTTAGATAATGCATATTTTACCTCATCACTTGGAAGACATTTCCTTCTATTTTTCCATTGTTGAGAAGTCAGTAACTGTCATTCTTTTTCCTTAATGTTTTTCTTTTAGGTGGTTTAAGATATTATCTTTTCTAAGAAGAAAATATAAAAGATACTCTCTTTTTCTTTAAGATTTGGCACTAACACTATGCTTTTTCTGTGGTTGTGTATGTGTGTGTGATTATTAAGCTTGAGCATTATTTGACTTGTTATATTACAATACTGGCATCTTCTATTGGTTCTCAAAATTTGTCAAGCAATACCTCTTTAAATATTGCTTCTTTAACATTTCATCTCTTTTAGATATTAAAATTTTTCACTTTATTCTTCACAAAACTTGGTGTTTCCCTACTTTATGTGGTAGAATTCTATGACAACACCAAGATCTCTGTCCCCCAAGGATTATAAAAATCCTGTATAATTCGACAGAGTAATCACTTATATGCTTAGGCTATATTACATGGCAAGTGGACTTCAGAAAGAGAGGTTAAATTTGGTGAAACTGATGAAATCAAATAAGTCCTTATAAGGGAATGGGCTCTTTCTGAAGAAGAAATATAAACCTTTAAAGAAGTATTGGACACAAGGGAGATTATTTGTTGCTGGCATTAAAATGTTGGATGGCATGGTATATAAGGTATGTAGGGAAATTTTGGGACCTGAGAGAAATCTAGACTGGGAATCAGCAAGAAAATGGATACTTCAATTCTTGTTTCTGCTAACAACATAATTGACTTTTGAAGAAGACCTCAAATTCCAAACTGGAACACAGCTAGCTGACACCATGATTTCAGCCTGCTGAGACCTAGGCAGAGAATGTAGTTTTACCCTAACTGGACTTAATATACAGAATGTGACCTAATAAATGAGTGTGGTTTTAAGCCATGAAATTTGTGGTAATTTGTTACCCAGAAATAGAAAACCAATATATTAACCCTCTTCCTCTTTATGTATTTCTTCCTGAGTAACTCCTTCAGAGCTATATTCCAGCTCACTAATTGTCTCTTCAGTTTTGTCTAATCTCTTGCTAATTATAAATGTTGTATTTTTATTTTTATGCCAATTATGACATTATATATATATTTTTTATTTCAAAAGTTTGTATTTGTTTATTTCAAATTATATTGTCTCTTATACTTTAATAATACATTTTCAATTCTTTGAAAATGTATTTTTAAACACGAAACTTTACCTGTGGAAATTTTGAGGCCTGGATTAAAGATGGGTTATTCAGAGAATTGTTTGTTCTTTTGCCTAGGGCAAATTATCAGAGTGTGAAAGTAATTTCATCTGAATTTTTGTCTTAAAATTCAGGGGATCTTGTAGGTGCTGTTGATTCTGACTGAAATCCTTGGTGAAGAGTGGCTAATGGTTCCAAATTTTCAGGCGACTCTTAGTTGTCCAAACAATACAAACATTTCAGAAAGACGATCCTCATCACTGTCCTGATAGCAGGATAAAGAGTAAAGTACATACAGTTTTTATTTATCTTTACAAAGAATATATATAGCCTATTAGGCTCAAAGTTTCATGCAGTAAGTTCTCCTATATTATTCTTCACTTATAATTTGTTTCTTGTCTCCTATATTCTATTTTTTAGGTTGTAAAAACACAAGATAAGGTCAACAAACTTGGGAGGCTGAAAAAAAAATTGGTAAATGCACAACTAGCATGAATGAATAAATGTACGTAATATGATAATATATGGTTTTCAGGCATTCATTCAAATTGAGCATAGCTTAGCACTGATTGCTAATTCTAGAATATTGCCAAAGTGATTAATTTATTACCTGTAAGATGGTAGGTGTTTTCTTTTTCCTAAAGTGTGGTCTTTAATTTGCAGATAAGTTAATTAGACTAATATTTTAACAATTAGTAATTAAAATACAAGATAATAGTCAAAATATGATGGGCTCTATTTTTACATAACTTTGGGAAAATGATATTATTTATATTTCTATATATATTGATAAGCTAATGACTTTATTACTTCTGGATGTCCACTTTATCATTGGAGTATCACCAATTTGCAGAAAACTTTTAAAACTGGATAAATAGCATCTTTAATAAGAAGTAATTAAAGCATAAAGCTACAGTTAAAATACAACGGATCTGGGGTGCCGGGTGGCTCAATGGGTTACGCCTCTGTCTTCAGCTCAGGTCATGATCTCAGGGTCCTGGGATCAAGCCCCACATAGGGCTCTCTGCTCAGAGAGGAGCCTGCTTCCCCCTCTCTCTCTGCCTGCTGCTCTGCCTACTTGTGATCTCTCTCTGTCAAATAAATAAAATCTTAAAAAAAAATACAATGGACCCTATTATCTAATTTTTATGAAACTTTTTTTTGTATTTTTCCTATCTCCATATTGTGTATAGCAAATACACACACACACACACACAAACGTATCTTATACCTTCTTATACCAAAGTATCTTATACCAAGCCAATTTTCATTACCCCCGGGATGAAAAAATAGGAACATTGTTGGAAGCCACATCACAACACTGAAAAAAGACAAAAAACTGGATCTTTGGCAAGATCCAGTCAAAACATCAGTCTCTACATTTGCAAGAGCATGACAGGTTAAGTGAGAGAAATTCTGCTATCAGAAAATAATCATGGTCTTGAAATAATACCTTTTCCTCTTCAGTGAGAAATAAGAACTAGAAAGTTTACAGTCCACAAAGTAAGAACTGAGTTAGTTATATGTTGGGTGAGTCTGCCTAGAAGGCCATATCTGGATTAGCTCAGCCTCTAAGGATATAACACTAACCTGGAAGCAAGAAGAGTTACAAGATTGTCCATGAGACTAATCTGCTGATATGAAAGCAGAGAAAGGGAAAGGATGCAAGAGAAGAGAAGGATCCTTTTTGAGACAGGGAAAGTTAGTGAATAAGGGAATTGCTTAGACTTGACGACATTGATCAGGAAGTCACAGTTTAAAATGAGGATTGTATTTTCCCCTCATAATTATAGAACTACACTCGTAATTATTTGGATTCTGGTTATTTTTATATTCCATTTTATATTTCATTTCAATCTGTTTTGTGTGTGTAGGCTGGATAGGTAAGTAAGAAGTTAAGTAGGTAGATATACATATATATATATAGAGAGAGAGAGAGATGTGTGTGTGTATACATGCATACATTATACATATGTATACATATATCTATAGAAAGAGAGAACAGAAAAAAGATTAAAAGGAGACATAAATACATTATGAAGGGACTTTAAAACCTCAAAAAGAGATAGAAGACTAAAAAGTTAGGTTTTCAAAGTTATAGAACAATTTTCAATCCTAATATCAAATGTCCTCTGTCTCTTTTCCTTCCCATTCCCTCTCTGCAACAGTCTGAGAATCTTTCACATATTCAAAAGGCAGATTTGGACAGCATATCTGCATTTTACTTCCTCATAACCTAGTGGTTTGAATTTACTCTGATACCCTGCATTTAACTTTCATAACAGAATAAATCTATTTCCTGAATTATTGACCCACAATTCTTTAATACCATATAATTTAAGGATATTCAAGAGATTTAAATCACAAAGATAATAAAATTCAAAATAAATGAAGGAACTCCTCTCATCACATATAAAACAGTCTGCTTAGTCCTGGAAAATAATGACATTGGATGATAGACATCAAAACATGTTAATATTTTGGAAATATCAGTGTCGTATTAGCATTAGCATTCAAAAGTTACATATCAAAGGAAAGGCATCAACTGCCCAAGGGCATTTAAATACCTAACCACATAGCTAAAGTTATAATACTTTATCCACATGTTGCATTCTTTTAACTTTTGGCTTTATCTATTGTTAAAAATGTCTTCCAGATGCCATCATTATTGCTATAGATCCATTTTACATTTTAGAATACTTAAGCTAAAGGAGAAGAACATTTTAAAATAAAATGTTTTTAAAATAAAATTTTATTTTAAAATGTTCTTCTCCTTGAAGGAGAAAATTTAAGAGATTGTCTTACCTTTATTTCCAATTTTATATTGATATGTGAAATAAAATGCATTAGTTTCTTTCTGAATTTTTATGAGGTTGTGATGTATGCTTTTACTTTATTTAACCGTTGGAAATAATTTTATAGGATAAAAATGTATATTTTTAAAATTTTACTTTATTTAAACCATCCAGGTGAATAATAATAAAGTCTTGTTCTATAAAATTCAAAATAAAGTAAAAGGAACATTAAAATGGTATTTCACAAAACAATGTTAGAGATTTGCTATTACTTCAACTTATATACTATAAACCATAGTTGAATTTATTAGCATTTATTCATAGTAATGCTTTATAAGTTGAAATTGTAATCCTGGTTATTAGATGACAAGAAAATAATTCTTCTTTTACATTTAGAGAAAATACTAGACATTATAGTTATAATAAATATGCTAATAGCCCTGTTTAGCTAAACTCTTTGACTTAAATGATTCCTCATATACCTTTTAGCATATATACAACTGTAATATAAAAGAAAATGTGTCAGAATTACTTTTCATTTATTAGGAATTCATTCTTTTTAAATAGTGTTTAGAATATTCAATATAAAGCACAAACTAATTTTATTTTTAAAGAAAACTCAAACTTCTATTATGTAGCTACAAAGTACCTAGTAGTATGAAAGTCTGAATAAATTTGAAGAATATTTAAATAACAATAATTAAGTTCACCTTTATTAAACACTTTATAATCTTCCAGGCACTGTTCTAAGCCCTTTAAGTGTACTAACTCATTTAATTATCATAATAACTCCATGACGTAGTAATTCTTCCTCCCATTTTACAGTTAAAAATTATTTGAATTTTTTGTGACTGTTTGTTAGTAAACTAAGCAAATTTACTCTCATATCATGCTTATTTTGTGGTCTACTGGCAAAATGACATTTCAGGTAGAAAAGATCATTAAGTTTGACCTATTAAGGATTTGAGTGAGAAATTGAAATTGTAACTGTCATTTTTTTTCTATAATCAGACAAAATTATACACATTATTCTATAATATAAAATTATACAAATGAAAGTAACTTTTTTGTATGAAATATATGCTAATATTATATATGGCAGTGTGGGAAACAAAAGAAATGTAGAAAAAACATATTTCTTTCCTCAAGGGTGATGATGGAAGGTAGCTCAAAACAAACAAATGGAAAAAATGAGACCTGTGATATGCAGTAGACTAGACAAGTAGCAGACGTGCTCAGAACATCATAACATTTGGGTATCTTTGCAGGTGAAGTAGTAAATGAAAGTCCAAAAACAGATCATATGTGATGACACAGAAAAGTAATCATTATGTATTATGAAGAAACGGTGGCCTAGAATTACTTGTGATTCCAGTCATTTAGAGCTCTGGTGAGGGAAGTATAGACTAAAGGAAAGGACTGCATCACCAGTAAATTAATCCCAAAACCCAATTATCAGCTATGAGGTCTAAGCTCAGAATTAGACTCACTATCTAGTGGATTTCATTCTATTTTTTTTTTAAATATATTCTTCATTATATATGATACTTACATTTCTGAAAATTTTAGTGTACATAAAACTGAGCAAAATGTATTTGTATTTAAACAAAAAAAGAGAAAGGGTCTCAGCTCATATAAGTAAATTATTTAGATACATAAGTATTACAATGGTAACTTAAAAGTAATAAGGGACTGGGCCAAGCATTTTACAAAGATTAACAAATCTGGGCCATCTGGGTTTTAAATGTCACAATGACCCTATTTCTTGTAACCACTCAAAATTTTCACTGTGTACATTTGATCCTTGAACACCTGTATTTGAACTGCCTAGGTCTGCTTGTATGGGTTTTTTTTTACAGTACTGTACTGTAAATGTGTTTTCTTTTCCTTATGATTTTCTCAATATTTTCATTTTTCTAGTTTATGGTGAGCATATAGTATATAATATATAGAACATACAAAATATGTGTTAATCAACTGTTCATGTTACTATAAGGTCAGCAGTAGGCTATTAGTAGTTAAGTGTTTGGCAAGTCAAAAGTTATACATAGATTTTTGACTATAGGGGTTGGCACCTCTAACCCTCCTGTTGTGCAAGGGTCAACAGTACTATAAAGCTTCCCTAGAGGGTGATGCACCCTACTGAGAACAACTGCTTTACTAAGTCAAATGCTATGAGCAGCTGGACATTTACATATTACCGACAAAGGAAAGATTACAAAAACTTTCTTAGGATTAGAATACCATATAAAGAATCACACAATGAAGAGATTTAATGTCATAATAATCCTTATGAAAACTTAAAAGTCCACAGTTCTCCTATACTTTTTCTCCCAAGAGTAATAAATTTAATTATGAAGTATATGCCATCCAAAAAAGAAATAACTTTGTAGTAGACTGACTGTCTATGTCTCAAAATTTACTTTTAAATAACCTGTACCAACAATAAGTAAATATAAAGCACAAATACATTAGACAGAAAAAAGTGAGTGTCGTGACAAGTAAAAATGGATTTTAAGTTTTCTTTCTTGAAATTAATTGAGTCTGTTTCATTAAAAATTTTTATATTACAAAGTTTATCCATAAGAAACAATGAGATTAAATTATTCTAATTTTCAAATTTTTATAAAAATTTTACTTTACAATGTTCATACACTTGAATACTTAAAAATATTCCACAGAGCTTTTATTTATATTTTGTGATACACATTTTATGTGACATTTTAAAAAATAATTAACTCAACAATGAAATATTCAAATCCACTTTGACAAATCCATTTTGTTATGTACCTACATATTACAGTAAATATAACTGCAAAATATATTACGTGAAAGGCAGTGAAAGAGCTACTGTATGTCAAACTGTGGCATTATAAAGAAGAAATAAGTTACATAGTATGCTTAATATTCCTTCAGACACAAATATCTCTTTGAATAGAACCTAGAGGTTCAACTTTCAGTCCACATGTGCACACCACATGAGCAGGTGAAAGAGTGAATAGGGAAATGTGATGACAGTTCTGTGACCTAAATCAAAACACGCCAATACATATTTCTGTAACTGTTATAAATCTAATGTTTTCTTTTAACTAGTACATTCAGGATATTTAAGGAAATCAGCTTATGTATATAAAAGAAATGTGATCTCTCTATTTGATTTCTCCATATTAGTTTGATACCATACAAAACTGTACGAAGACACAATTTTGCTTAATATTTAATCTATGCAACACAAGTAATTAGCTTAATAATATACTAATTAAAACCACAGATGATGGGAATAAAAAAACAATGTATGAGTGCTTCGATTCTATATCACTGACCTCAGTACTGTAATTACCTTTATTTATTTGCAAGTATGCAATAATATTAATTATATACTTATTCATTTCTTCACACAATTTGACTTTGAAACCATTTGATTAATTAATTACTGAATGACATGGTTTTATTTCTTATAACTGAATAGGTTTAATTCTGCCTTATAATCTGTTGGTGAAGTTTTTCTCAGTTACACATAAAAAGCTGCCTTGGTCTCTTCAATAAATGAGGTAATGATGAGTGTCAACTTCTTTTTTTCTTGAATGAAAATGCCTTTAGTCTAGAATATGTCTTCTTCAGTAGATCTTTTTAAAAATCTTATGAATGTAGATTATAGAACCTTCAATGTTTTACCAAGTTATTCCTGAATTTTATAAATCCTATTATAAGTTAACTGTGATACAGTTAAATGAAAACTTTTTTTTCACAATTACTGAATTAGAAGTAGTTCTCATTTGTTTTTATTAAGTAAAATATCAAAAAGGTGAGCTGTTTTCTGTATACTAATTTGGCATAATGTAAAACAAAATTATGTCCATGAAATACCTCAGTACTTTTCTCTCATCATTTAAAAAATTACCCACTTCTTATAGATGTCATTTGACACGACCCTAACATAAAAATATTTCTTGTAGTATTGTCCACTTGAATAAGTCTGCAGTATAAACCTGAATCATATTAACTGATATGTAAATATATTTAAAAGAGTCATTTACGAAGTAGACCTATTTCAAACTGAATGAAATGTCATAGATTCCATTTGTTCCTTATATATACAGTGATGGTATTTAAAAAACTTATTATCAATTATAATTAGTGCAAAAGTTAAAAATTACGACTAAAGTAAATTAAATACATAATATCACCAATACACTAAGCATGGAAAATGCTAATTATTTTGGACAATAATAATCAGTATATAATTGTTTAGCCTGAATTCATAGCTGTGATAGCCAATAATATATAGTTAATAAATATCTTTCAAATAGGCATATCTCTTTCTTCATATCTATATATATATATATATATACACATGCATACATATACACATGTATATATATGTATGTACATACATACACATATATGTTCTGATATATATAAGTATATGTATCTATATAAAAATATAAAGTTGTTTAAAAATAAATAAATATATAAATACAGTTCTTTTAGGCTAGCCTAGCTATTCTCTTTATGTTATTAATAATTAATTACTTTGCTATTATTAAAGACTCCAAGGAATCATTCTCATTTATAGGGTAATCAGCTCACTTTAGGGTACAGGTTGAAACGGTGCCTCCTCCTACTTCCCTGCCATCTTGTCTCCTCTCTCCATTCTCATTTATAATAGCTAAGTATTGAGAGAGACTTTTGAGGATAAAAATATTTAAAAAAAGAAGAAACAGGAGCTCTTCGGTGGCTCAGTTGGTTAAGCATCTGCCTTGGGCTTAGGTCATGATCTCAGGGTCCTGGCATCGAGCTCCACATTGGGCTCCCTGCTTAGCGAGGAGCCTGCTTCTCGCTTTTCCTCTGCCTGCCGCTCCCCCTGCTTGTGTTCTCTCTCTTTCCCTCTGTCAAATAAATAAATAAATCTTAAAAAAAAAAAAAGGGGAAGTAAACAAATTGACACTGTAATTTAAAAATCAAAATTAAGAAACTTCAAATGGAGTAGCTTTATCACCAATTTACCTTATAAACTTCGATCTGTCACCAAATATGCACTTATATTCTTAGTTAAAACTTAAAATACCCCATAGCTTGAAAGTGGCCACTGTATACACCAAAAAATTAATGTGAAGAAACCAGCCTGACTGAAAAACAGAGATTCTCTATTCTTATACCACATTACTCATGGTTGGAAACTCTGGTGAAAGCTATAAAAAACTGACTAAAAAATAAATGCAAATAAATATATGACTGACAAACAGTGTGATACTATCAAGTCCAAAACCTGTACAAGCTATGCACTTACACCCTTGCTTTAAAGACTTGCTTCACAGAAGTAAATCAAAAGAGAGCAAGATTTAATTAGTTCTGTTGCTCTATTGTGTCTCTTGGTTAATTCACAAAGGAGTTACGATTTACTTTAAGGTGTTTATACCTGAAAAACAGAGGCAGGAAAATGAATCAGGTATCCCAATTTCTGCCCTGGACACAATGGAATTCAACCCAATTTAGAGCCAGCTATACTTCTCTTTCAGATCCTACAGGAAAACTAAGGCAGAGATTCTGATCCCTTTTGAGTAGGAAAATGATGTCACAAGGGACTGTTTGAAAATTCAGGACAATCTGATTTAATGATAGCATTTATGTATTATATATGCTTATTTTATTTTATTTTTATTTTGGGGGTTATTTTATTTTTTCAGTGCTCACCATGATAAGTGTATTTTTTATTATTTTTTATTAATATAAAATGTACTACTTGTTTTAGGGGTACAAGTCTGATTCATCAGTCTTAGACAATTCACAGTACTCACAATAGGATTTGAAACTGCATTAAAGAAAAAGCAAGACCATTTTCACAATCTTGTCTCCCAAGAGAACATAGCCTAGTAAATATTTGTTAAAATAAATAAAATAAATAATACAACAAACAAAAGCAGCTATGAAGAACTGTTTCTCTCTCACTGACCCTTTCTTCCTTCAGTTTCTCCTACAAATGTCTCAGAGTTCTATCATCCATCTTTTCTAATTCTCTCCATGAGGGACTTAATTTATTTCTATTACTTCAAGTTCCTCTTATATGATGATTCCTCCCAAATTTATGTATCAATCTTGACATTTCTCTTTTGTGTCAAATTCACTTGGGTGTTTTTGCAATGATACAATATATGTGTGACTGAACCTACTTCATACCCTGCAAAATCATGCAGTCAAAATAACAAGGCTTAAGGGAAAACTACATCTGGAATGTACAACTAAAAATCTTTGTTACCTTGTACCAGAGTGCCAACAAAACAATAATAATTCCAATAAAAATAGCAAGCAGTTTAAAAGAGATGTAAAATCTCTAATAATTGGAGAAATAGTCCTGAAAATATAAGATTTGGCCTTAAAAATGGTAAAGGTAATTTTATGGTATTTAAGAAAGTTTGAGTCTGCTGAATTACAGAGACATGTCAAAATAAAGGGAGGAGGGAAGCACTTGTAAGGAAGAACATGTGGCCCAAAGGAGTATGGAATGAATGGATAACTTCTACAATAATGCATTTAAGCTGAATTACTGCACATTGTATTCAGGTGTATTTTTTTTACATTAGAAAATGTTAATGTTCTGAGAAAATCTGCTTATGAACCAAAACAAATTCTGTATGATAATCACATATAGCTGACTTAAGCAATAAGGTAAAAACTAATTTGCATAACAGAAAGTCCTTGTAACAGGATAGGATTTCTAAATGTTAATGAAAAATAATCTCCATTTGTGTGACTTTACTGTGACTCATTACATGAATGAGCAGGTGAAATTCATCAAATAATTGGGTGAACACATAACCAACCTGAGCAAGATGGGGCTCCCAAATCTGACATGGCAAAGTACCTTCTTGAGAAGCACACCTTGGGAAACAGTGATAATGAGAGCTAAGCCTTAGGCTGTCTTCCTAAGCTAGAAGGGTTTCTTCCCTGGTCACCAAGGCAGGGCATTCATGTTGGAGTTACCTATCCCATCTCCTTTCTATAAGTTGTACCAAAACATCTACTTAACTTCTTTCATTTGTACTTTTCATTCAGATAAAGTTATTTGGACCCCTCCCCCCGACCCAAATAAATAAATAAATATTTATGAAAATAATTTCAACTAGATATTGTATAAGCTCCTCAAAAGATGATTTTCTATCATCTGCTATAGACATGCTATACCCACTTGCTTGGGATATTGTTATATAAACTGCTTGAATGCTCAAGAAAAATGTCATTTAGGCTTGAAATAATGAAGTAGCAACAGCAGCAAAAACTATTTGAACATCTTTGGAGTTAGACAAGGGTTGACTCCCAACAACACCATTGTTCAGTTGTGAGCAAGTCATATAATGTTCATAATCAAAATCCATATCTATTAAAATGGAGTAATTTGTATCATTTTTGTTGTTAGCATTAAGTAAAATGATGTCTGAAAATATTCTGGCACAATGCCTAACACTTCTCAACAATGAGTAGCCATTAGGATCTTCAATCTCATTTTATTATTTAAATGACTTGAAATGCAATATCTTTTACTCTACTTCCATTATCAATATCTATTTCCTAACTAATTACTAAAATACATTTCTAAATTGTCTTGCCATACTGATTTCTTTCCTCCCAATACATATTTTCAATATTTTTTTACATCATCCTTTTGTAAAAAAGCAAAATAGCCATGACATTCCCTTGCTCATATTATTTTATACAATAGTATCATATTCTTGACACCAAAAATCTGAACTAAGTTACAGATGGTCTATCGAGATTATAATATCCATGTGCATCATTTTTTTTAACTTTGTAAGCCACCTAAATTAAAAATAATAGTTTTTTTCTAAATATTCTTTCTTGTTTTTAAAATCAGAGGAAAATAACTCTATGAGTTATTAAATCATAATTAAAATTTCCAGAGGCCTAATAAGATTTAAACCACATGGTTTTGAAAAAAGTGCAACTATACTTAGCTACAGGTTTCTCTTTTATCATTTCATTAGTACTATCAATGACAAGACCTTATGTCTGAAAACAGAATCAACAGAGCATTGAAGTTGAAATATTATTGAAATATCTTCCACTTTCTCCTCTTCATCTACCAATTTTAATTCCTTCCAACATAGTCATATGCAAGCTCATGTATACACATTAGTTATATACATATTGCTTCCATCTGGAGAAAATAACTCTGATTACAAGCCCCAGGAGTATTGGCTCTCTCTAGCATTAGAATCCACCAGGTAAAGTATAGTAAATTACAATGTGGGACACCACCCATGAGTATAATTAGATAAAGTTGCCTATCATATCCATTCCCTAAGGCCCAACAAGACTTTCAGAAATAATATTAACCTATGCTCACTAAGATTATATTTTAGTAAACATTTAAGTATAACTGGAAAGAATCAAATGAAAAGAAATATTTTTACACTTAGAAAGTATAGTTATGAGTGAACTTTTTATAATAGGTGGACAATATGGTTTAGATTAAATTTAGCTATTAATGTTTTAATATGTTGTTCTTATAAATATTTGCTCTGTCGGTAGATATAACATAGAATTTATGATTATGTATTATATTAACAAGGATATGCATCTCCATTAGTAGATTTTTATTTCTTCAACAGTAATGAATATGTTTAAATTATTGTTATGATTAAAATAGAGCCAGGAGTAAAGCTGCTATTCAGAAGCGCTTGCTGAATAAATGAGTAAACGATTCAACATAAAAACAGAATTCTCTCCTAGATGATTGGTGTCCCATATTTCAGTATATGTGAAACTATGTCAGAATTTTTATTTCTTATCTCTTAATATAATTCATTTTCTAATGTAAGTATAACCATCTCCCCATTTGGATGACTCACAATTAAAAGTAAAAGAGGAAATGGAAATGGGGATAAGCAGTGTGCTAACTAAAGAAAATGTGGGCTTAAAATCCAAACACTTTTGGTACAAATAAAGGCACTCCACAGTATCTCTATTATGTCCTACCTCCACCTCTAAGGAGGTTATGTTTAAAAATGGCTACTAATTTATGTGCAATCAAGGGTGTCTGCTGTTATGACTTTTCTTTTTTAGAGCCCTGTCAGGCAAACAGGACCAAGGAGTAAAATTATAAGGAAGCAGTACCTGGCTTTAGTCTAGTTTTGTTCAAGACTGCACAGCAAAAACCTAGAATAGCATCTGACACATAGAAGACATTTAATAATTAATATATATATTAATTTATTACATATTAATTTATTTATTGTATATTAATGGTTATGTATTAATATTTATTATTAATGTATTAAATGTTTAATATGTATTAAATATATATTTTTAACTGTTTTCCAGGACCTTCTATGTTGAAAAGAAATGAACCTCATTAAGAACCTCTAGTTTCAACTCAGATATGCAAGGAGCTTAGAAATCACCTTACGAGTAAAAATTAAACAAAGTGAAAGTCAACGACTTTTCTTGGACCCATCCGAGAATTTAGTATGCAAAGCAAACCCCACCCCACAGCCCAGAAAAATATGCAAATCCAGAAAGTCATCATTCAGATCTGCTTATCTGGGGCAGAAGCCACTGGAGCTATACACTGATATATGAACACTTAATAGTAATTCTGATGAACTGCTGCAAGTTGAGTTTGGACTAACATGAGACAGTAAAAAAAAATAATGGTTACCAGGGGTTTAGGGGTTGAGAGAAATGAATAGTCAGAGTGTAACAGAGTTTTAGGGCAGTGAAACTAATCTTATGATACTCTAATAGTGAATACATACCTTTATACATTTGTCCAAACCAAGAGAATGTATAAAACCAAGAGTGAACCCTAATATAAACTTTGGGTGATAATGATGTGTCATTGTTGGTTTATCTATTGTAATAAATGTACCACTCTGGTGTGGAATTTTGATAGTGTGGAATGTTCTATGTGGGGGCAGAAAATATATGGGAAATCTTGGTACTTCTCAATC
The DNA here is from genome assembly GCF_010015895.1 of Lontra canadensis. Lineage (NCBI taxonomy): Eukaryota > Metazoa > Chordata > Mammalia > Carnivora > Mustelidae > Lontra > Lontra canadensis. The sequence goes on from NW_022631042.1 coordinate 5,024,359, forward strand.
TTTCTATAAACTTAAAGCTACTCTAAAAAATAAGGTTTATTAAAACAATCAACTGTAATTAATATATTGAGGGCTCCAATTTAAAAAATAAACACTATTCAAACATGGATGAGAAATACAGAAGAGGGATGGCAACTCTGAGAAATTACAATAAGAAATGATGGAAACAAAAACATTGTAACAAATAAAGAATGCTTCTGATGGGTTCATCTGGCTGAGGAAAAAATCAGTATGACTGAAGATATATCAATAGAAACTGCTCAAAATGAATTGCAGAAAAAAGGGAAGGAAGGAGAAGGAAAGGAGAGAAAAAAGAAAAGAAAGAGAATGAAATTACAGAAAGGCTCACTCATAATTTCAAAAGTATAACATGTATTGGAAAATGAGAAAAATAAAAAAGAGAACAAATAAGTATGTAAATTTATAATAGCCAAAACTTTCTAAAACTAGTGACAAACATTAAACCATTGATCCAAGGAGCTCAGAGAACATGAAGCAGTATAAACACTCTTAAAAAAATGACTTCTACTCACACTGCAGAAAACCAAAGACAGAGATAATCTTCAAAGAAGCCAAGAGAGGATAGGAGAATGCATTACCTACAGAGGAACAGAAATAAGAATTACAGCAGATTTCTTATCAAAAAGCATGCAAATGAGAAGTGGAATAAAATACTTAATTTGTTAAAAGAAAAAAAATTATCTGGAATTCTATATGGAATGAAATCATTCTTTAAAAGTGGAAAAAAAAAAAAAAAAGGCTTTCTCATAGGACTAGAAACTAGGAATTTGTGCCAGGATAGGACATCTCCCTTGCAAGAAATGATTTAAAAATCCTTCAAAGAGAAGAAAAATTATATAGGCAGAAATTTGGATCTACATAAAGAAATGAAAAGTGTTAGAAAAAGAAGGTAAAATATTTTTTCTTTTCATACTAAAGTGCTTTAAAAGATAACTTTTCAAAGTAACGACAGTAATAATATTTTGTGCGTTTGAGTAAACTGAATACAGCAGTGCCAAAAGGGATGAGGAAGAATTGGAAATGGAAGCTATGCACTACACATGAAGTGGTATAGTGTTATTTAAAGGTGGCCTTCGATTAGTTAAAAATATATATTGCGAACTCGAGGATAATCTTAAAAATGTTTTTAAAAGAAGTATACTTGATATGCTAAGAGAGCAGATGAAACTGGATCATATAAAATGCTCAATTAAAAACAGAGGAGGCAGAAAAAGAGGCACAGAAGAAGAAACAAAACCAAATGCAATGAATAGAGAACAGTTAGAAACATGGTTGGTATTAATGTAAATATCAATAATAATCACTTGGAATGTGGATGCTAGAAATCTAACAAGTAAAAGACAGAGTAAATAAAAACAAGGCTCAGCTATATATTATCTACAACAAATGCACTTTAAATATATTCTGATAGATTAATAATGAATGGATTAAGTTAATATACCATGCTAACATTAATCTAAAGAAAGCAGAAATAGCTGTATTAATTTCAGATAAAGCATACCTCAGAACAAGAAAATTTATGGATATAAAAGGATATCCATAATGGATATCACATAATGATAAAGGGATAAATTTTCCAAGAAAACAAACTTTAACATGTATGCAGCTAACAACAGTGTCAAAATTTGTGAGACAAATCTAGTAGAACTAAGAGAAGTAACCAAATCCACTACTATAAATGAAATATCCTACATTCTCTTTTTGTAATAAGAGTCAGGAAGAAAAACAGTAAGGATATAGTAAATCGGACCAGCCACTATCTAGCAAATGGACCCACTTAGAAATTTACACCTCTTTTGTAAATATCAACAAACCTACTGGCAAGTTTACATGGAAAGGCAAAAGGGCAAGAATAGCCAACACAGCACTGAAGAAAAACAACAAAATTGAAGAACTCGCACCATCCAACTTCATGTCTATTCAAGGTTATTGTAATTAAGAGTGCATGACATTGGAGGTGAAGAATAAACACATAAATCAATGGAAGAATAGAAATAGGCCAGAAGTAGACTTATACAAATACAGTCGACTCATCATTGACCAAAGAGAGAAGGCAATTCAATGAAAAAAGGATTTTTTTCAAAAACATAGTACTGTAGTAGTTGGGCATCCACATATCCCTTTCCCCACCCCCCCCAAAAAAAAGGAGGAGGAAAAAAGGAGGAAAGGAGGAAGGAGTGGGGAAGGAAAAAAAAAAAAAGAAATATAAAGAATCTAGACACGCACTTCAAACATCAGGCTTTCACATTTCATAGCACTCACCATAGCACATGGTGATCCCATCCCCTCTTGTTCATTTTTTTCCCTCCCTAGCCCCCACAGCCTCTTGCCCTGCCTCTCAAATTCCTCATATCAGAGAGATCATATGATAATTGTCTTTCTCTGATTGACTTATTTCGCTTAGCATATTACCCTCTAGTTCCATCTACATCATTGCAATGGCACTATTTTGTGCTTTTTGATGGCTGCATAGTATTCCATTACACACACGATGTATATGTGATATATATATGTATGTATGTGTGTGTCTGATGTATATGTGATATATATATGTGTGTGTGTGTGTGTGTGTGTGTGTGTGTGTGTGTATATATATATATATATATATATATATATCACTTCTTCTTTATCCATTCATCTATTGATGGACATCTAGATTCTTTCCATAGTTTGCCTACTGTGGACATTGCTGCTATAAACATTCGGGTGCACGTGCCCCTTCGGATCACTACATTTGTATCTTTAGGGTAAATACCCAGGTGTGCGATTGCTGTGTTGTATGGTAGCTCTATTTTCAACTTTTTTAAGAAATCCATGCTGTTTTCCAGAGTGGCTGCACCAGCTTGCATTCCCACCAACAGTGTAGAAGGGTTTCCCTTTCTCTGCATCCTCGCCAACATCTGTCATTTCCTGACTTGTTAATTTTAGCCATTCTGACTGGTGTGAGGTGGTATCTCACTGTGGTTTTGATTTGTATTTCCCTGATACTGAGTGATGTTGAGCACTTTTTCATGTGTCTGTTGACCATTTGGATCTCTTCTTTGCAGAAATGTCTGTTCATGTCTTCTGCCCATTTCTTGATTGGATTATTTGTTCTTTGGGTGTTGAGTTTGATAAGTTCTTTATAGATTTTGGATATTAGCCCTTTATCAGACACGTCATTTATGAATATCTTCTCCCATTCTGTCAGTTGTCTTTTGGTTTTATTGACTGTTTCCTTTGCTGTGCAAAAGATTGTTATCTTGATGAAGTCCCAATAGTTCCTTTTTGCCCTTGCTTCCCTTGCCATTGACAATGTTTCTAGGAAGAAGTTGCTGCAGCTGAGGTCAAAGAGGTTGCTGCCTGTGTTCTCCTCAAAGATTTTGATGGATTCCTGTCTCCCATTGAGGTCCTTCATCCATTTTGAGTCTATTTTTGGGTGTGGTGTAAGGAAATAGTCCAGTTTATTTCTTCTGCATGTGGCTGTCCAATTTTCCCAACACCAATTGTTGAAGAGACTGTCTTTTTTCCCTTGGACATTCTTTCCTGCTTTGTCGAAGATTAGTTGACCATAGAGTTGAAGGTCTATTTCTGGGCTGTCTTCTGTTCATTGATCTATATGTTTGTTTTTGTGCCAATACTATACTGTCTTGATGATGACAGCTCTGTAATAGAGCTTCAAGTCTGGAATTATGATGTCACCAACGTTGGCTTTCTTTTTCAACATTCAGGACCCTTTCTGGTTCCATATAAATTTTAGGATTATTTGTTCCATTTCTTTGAAAAAATTGATGGTATATTGATAGGGATTGCTTTAAAAGTATAGATCGCTTTAGGTGGCATAGACATTTTCACAATATTTGTTCTTCCATTCCATGAGCATGGAATGTTTTCCATTTCTTTGTGTCTTCCTCAATTTTTTTCATGAGTACCTTATAGTTTTCTGTGTACAGATTTTTTGCCTCTTTGGTTAGGTTTATTCCTAGGTATCTTATGGTTTGGAGTGCAGTTGTAAATGGGACTGACTCCTTGATTTCCCTTTCTTCTGTCTTGTTGTTGGTGTATAGAAATGCAACCGATTTCTGAGCATTGATTTTATATCCTGACACTTCACTGAATTCCTGTATGAGTTCTAGCAGTTTGGGAGTGGAATCTTTCGGGTTTGCCACATAAAGTATCATATCATCAGCAAAAAGTGAGAGTTTGACTTCTTCTTTGCTGATTTGGATGCCTTTTATTTCTTTTTGTTGTCTGATTGCTGAGGCTAGGACTTTAGTACTATGTTGAATAGCAGTGGTGATAGTAGACATCTCTGCTGTGTTCCTGACCTTAGGGGAAAAGTTCTTAGTTTTCCCCATTGACAATGATATTTGCTGTGGGTTTTCATAGATGGCTTTTATGATATGAGCTTTGTACCCTCTGTCCCTACACTTTGAAGAGTTTTGATCAAGAAAGGATGCTGTACTTTGTCAAATAGCACACATTTTTAATATAAATAGCACATATTTTAACTGAAGCCTGAAATTATATTTTATTGGAATACTTATTCTGTATTTATTATACTTACTGTGTATTTAACTTAAATATAACATCATTATATGTGCATTGTATTTTCTCACTCTATAAGTTTGTTCTTAATAACAAAGTATTTTTTAATCATTCCATTTATTTCCTCATTTTGTTTGGAAGTTATAAGCACTTTTAGCAATAATCTTAATCACCATAACACATACAGATGTATTATTGACTTATATGGGCTACTGTTAATCTTTAATTTTTCAAGTTTTTTAATAAAAAGTAAGGTCCTTAAAGCATTTTAATTCCATTTGTCTCTTTACTTATATAATGGCATGACTGCAGGAATTTTATTTGACATACTTTAAACCCCACATTATTATTGCTTTACACAGTCAATGTTTGTGTATATTTGAACATATTTATCATTTTCTTTGCTGCTTTTGTCCTTCATACAACTCTGTACTCCCATTATGTATAGTTTGCTTATGTCTAAGAACATCCTTTAGAATTTCTGTATTAATGGTCTACTAGTGATGAAATCTCTTCTATAGTTTATTTTAAATTATTTTACTTTGCCTACAGTTTTAAACAATATTTTTGTAATTTTAAATTACACGTTGGCTATTTCTTTCTGTAACCTGAAGCTATTTTTCTACTCTTTTTGTCTTCCATTTTTGCTTTAAAAACTGTTTGTCAGCCTATCCTCCTCTGAAGTAATCTCTCCTTTTCCTTTGGCCATTTTAAAATATTTTCTTTGTGTTACTCTTCTGCAATAGTATTATGATGTCTGTAGGCTTGGATTTCTTCTTCTATATTATGCTGAGGGACTTTTGTGCCTTCTTGAATAGTTGTGGGCATGATGTTTTTCATCAGTTTGATAATGTTCTAAGCTATTAGATCTATAAATACTGAATCTGTTCCCATTTCTTCTTTCTATAACCCATTTAATATATATATTTAGATTAGATATTTAATATTTAATTTAGATAATATATATGTACACATATATTCTCAGTATATCATCAATTCTCTTATTTTTTTTTGTATATTGTACATCATTCTGCAGATCTTTTAACACATTTTCCAATTCACTAATTCTTTCAGCTGGGCTAATATGCTTTTAAACCATCTTTTCATTGTAGTTTTCAATATAATTTACATGCTAGTTATTCAAAATGCAATGCTTCTTTTTATAATTTCCATCTAAAAATTTATTTGTTTTCATCTCTATATACATAAAGAGTATTTTATAATTATCTTTGTATAATACAGAACTTCCTTGACCTACAATGGGTTTTTATGTCCCAATAGACCCATGATAAATTGAAAATGCTGTAAGTTGAAAATGCTTTTAATAGACTAACCTATAGAACATCATAGTATAGCCTAATCTACCTTAAACATGTTCAGAACATTTACATTACCCTATAGTTAGAAAAAAGAATATAACACAGCCCATTTTCTAATAGTGCTGAATATCTCATGTAATTTACTGAACACTGTACTGAAAAACAGAATGATTGTATGGGTACAGAATGGTTTTAAGTGTGTTGGTTGTTTACCCTCATGATCACATGGCTGACCTGGACCTTTAGTTTGCTGCTGCCCCCCAGCATCACAGGATAGTATTATTCTGCATATTGCTAATTCAGACAAAAATAAAAATTAAAAATTTGATGTAGAGTTTCTTTTGAATGCATATAGCTTTCACACCATCATAAAGTAAAAAGCTAAGTCAAACTATTCTAAGTTGAGGACCATCTATAATTCAAATACCTGAAATTACTGGAAGTATATTTCTGTTACATTTTGTTTCTACTGAGCCTGACTTAGGTCTTGGTTTTGTTTTTTTGTTTGCTTGTTAATATCATTATATTTGATATATTTTTTAGATACTTGAAATGTCATTTAAGGACTAAGACTTTTTGTTGTTGCTTTGTTTTGTTTCATTGTGTTTTTCTCCCCAGAGTCTTTTTGTTTTCTTTTATCAGGCACCAGAGGGTGCTAGCAGTCCAGGACCAAGATGGACTTTGGTCCTGGTACCCAGCTTTAACAGGTCACACTTTCAGACTGTAGAGATTATTTCACCAGAAGGCCTATCATTGGTAGCAGCGGACTTTAGTTTATTCCCCTCCAGCCCATTAGTTTGTAAGAAAGAGTAGTTCCACCCCTATACTGTTAAAGGTCCTAAAGATAAAAGCAGCTATTGGTTGGTAGAAAAGGGGACAGAACTTTTAGGAGTAACTGGACAGCATAGAAGATACAGGGTTGAGTCCTGTCCTATTTTGGCATTGAATTCCACCTGACCTTAGTTCAGTAGCTCCTTGCTCTCTGATTTGTTTTTGATGTCTTCAAAAAAATGTTTTAAAGAGAGAAGGGTTAATGCAGTTACTTAGTCTGGAGCCAGTTATCTAATCAGAATTGTTCCCTAACTGGCTATTTAAACTCTTATTTCTGACTGACACCCTACTGATTGTCATTTGGAATTGGTCATTTACCCTCTTTCATGTAAAACCTCCTGCAGACAAACCTCCTCCTGACCGGTCCTAGCACTGTGGAAAAGCAATGACTAGGGTTGTCAATGACTAGGTGGTTAAATTTGAATTTCAGATAAACAATTAATATTTTTAAAATATAAGTATGACCCAAATATTGCATGGAATGTACTTATATATTTTTTAAAGATTTTATTTATTTGAAGGAGAGAGAGAGAGAGCCTGATTGGTGGGGAGAGCATGCAGAGGGAGAGGGAAAAGCAGACTCCCTATGGACCAGGGAACACAACACATGATACAAGCCAAAGCCAGATGCTTAACCAACTGAGCCACCCAGATGCTGGGACATACTTATATTTTAAAATGTTTCAGTGTTTATCTGTAATTCAAATCTCACTGGGTCTCCTTTATTTTTATTTGCTAACCTTGGCAAACTTACTGATGGCTGGCAAGTTAAATGTTTGCTCTGGTCAGAAGAGTTTCTAAGAAATCCAGAAGTTAAATGCCTCTTTGAATTTGTTGCAGTAATTAAAGTGAGATCTAGTTATCACATTATGTTCAGGTCCCTCAGTAATTGTTGTTTCAAGTGGAATTAAAGAATCTCAACATATGCTCTCCGGAAGCAAAGTAATACAAACTATTTATTAATGTCACAACTAAACCATTTTAAGGACTAAAGTTTTGAGAGATTCTGCGTAAAGATAAAAATGCAGATATCATGAAAAGTTTAATACTATTTTCTAATGCTAAAATAATTACAAGGCATTCCATTTTACTTATGGAAAAATAATATTGAACCTTGTTTTGAAGTAAACTACATTAAAAGTACTTCAGCAAAATCACTGTAAAAATCAATCATAGGAACCCAAATCCTCCTCCAAACCTCACACAATTCAAGACTAACACTGAAAAAGACTGCTCCCTGATGCAAAATTCATTTGGAATTTTCCAATTTTGCTCCATGTCTTATAGCAACTTCTTTGCAAAACTTTCCCTTTCTATACATTCATGTGTATAATCATTATATCCATTAGTGAAAGTATCTGAGATATTGGTGTAACATCTGTCAGTCAAATGACTATATTCTCAAGGTGGTAAGCACATGAAGGAATAATAATTTAAGTTATTAATTCTAGTAGGGCAGTTTTATTTTGTTGCAAATTAGCTAATATAATTTCAATATAGTCATGACTTAAAGGTGATACTTTGATATTTTTGAAATATATTTTCATTTGTATTCTAAATCTATTTTCTCTTTTTACCACATGTATAATTTAGCCTCTCTTTACCACATATATAATATGATGTAACTTCTCTACCACAAAGTTCTGACCTCCCATTCACTTTGCCTTGCATTTACTCCAGGTTTCCTCTTTGTGTATCATCAAATTAAACATATTTGCAGCTGGTCTCCGTGTCTAGATCACTTATGCAGATTAGAAACAAAAGAAAAGAGCCAAAAACCCAGGAACATTTGAACTAGTCTCAATATTTCTAAACGTCTGACACATTTCCTTTGAAATGTATTTTGCTTTATGTTTTAGAAAGTTCTTTTTCTACTGCCATGTTTGCCCTTAACAATTCAATCGCCCATCTCCCATTTCTTTGCTTAAAATCATTCTTTATAACAAAGATGTAAAACCATAATTGAAATGTTGCCCAACATAAAGGAAAAAAGAACTAAAAAGAAACATGGGTTTAATTTCAGCCCAATTCTTGCTTAAAGTTTTTTTTTCCAGCTAACAAAATCTCTAACTATTCTTCAGCAAATGAGGAATAAATCCTGTTTGCTCTCAAGTACTAGTGCTTGATTAAGTAACTGCAAAGTCCCTAGAATACATTCAAGATAACATTATATTAAGTTATATTAGGATATAGGTTTTAGGTACAATAACAAAAAGGCAAATATTATAATACCTTAAGAAAAATTTATATTTCTCTCATGTCAAGATCTGAGTAAGTAGATCATGCCTAATAATTAACTCCACAATATTAAGAAGCCCAGTTCTTCTACGTTTCCTGCTCAAAAAATAGCACTTCTTTTTAAAAAGTACCATGCTCAAAAAGTAGCTTTCATTTTCTTTGCCAGGAGGACTGTACTAGCTCCTACCATCACATACAGATCCTGGCAGATTTTAAGGGCTCAAGTCAGAAGATACAGCTCTACTGATCATGTTTCATTGGCCAGAACTTAGTTATGCAGACAAACTTTGTTAGAACAAAGTCTGGGAATGTTTTTACCTTGGCAGCCATGTACACAGCAAAATTAAAAGTATTCTATACTAAAGGATGGGAGGAAGTGGATATTGGGAGACAATAAGCCATACAACATTTATTCATTTGCTTATATTTGTCAAATATTTATTATTTTCTTTTACGTTCCTGATAGAGTACCAGATAGCTAGAAAGCAGGGATTGCAAAATAAGGTATATATTCCCCAACAGATATTGTTTCTGTCTAGTCAGTGAAACAAATATTGTTCAAATTAAAAATGTAAATAAATTATGTTCTAGACTAAATTGTGTAAGTAAAGACTGTAGCAGGGAAATTTCATACAGTGTTAAAGGAAGAGTAGGATTAGCCAGAGAAGAGAGGGAGAAACATTCTGTGCAAAGAGAACAAAATAAGTTAAAGATTTAGGAAGAACATAAATTTGGCATACTCTGTTGAAGGTTAGCAGCAGTGATAGCAGTGGCAATGTAAAGTTTTTGTTTTATCTCCATTTTTTTCTTAAAAAAAAAAAAAGGCACTGAAGGATGTTAAAAGCATTTCCTCTTTGTCGTCTTAATCTAGTATGCCAGTGGACTTCTGCATTCACTACACTGGACCTATCAAAGTGTTTCAAAGATGTTCAAACGTTTTAAAAATCTTCACGTCATTTGGTTACTAATAATTTTTCAAGCCTTAACTCATCCTTAGATTTTGCTTCATCTTTTATAAGTGTTCTTTCAAAATATGGTTGTGTGGACATTTCGATGTCCTCTTCATTTCTATTGGCATCATTTGATTATATTATCAGAATATTATTTTTGAGTGGTTGTTTCCATCTTTTCATTAAAAGTCATCTGTCTGATTTTTTCCAAATTTTGGAACTAAATCTGACTATATTTAGAATTTTTTTATTATAATAGTGTCACTTTTTCCCAATGTCAATGTCATAAAATGCATATAATTTTCCAGAAAACTGAGTAGATTATGTTTGAAAATAAAGTGCAAATATAATTACTTCAATAATTAAAGTTCTATAACATTCATTTTTCTAGGATATGGCTTTGATTTTCAGTAATAACGAAAGACTTGCATTGGATTATGAATCAGAACATTTTATGTTTAAGTAATAATAGAGATCACTGTTCCATTGTTCTCATTTCAAAATTGAGGAGTCAGAGATCTGTTAAATGTGTCATTTCCAAAGTTACATGAGTGATAAAGAACATGCCTCTACGTAATTGATTCTTCTGTTAAAATAGGGTTGGATTTTTGTACCTTTTTCTTGTAGCTATAGTGAGAGCAGTAAATCACCTCTTCAAGATGCCTAAGTAAGGACTAAGATTTCCATTACATCCCAGAAGATTAATAAAGAACTCTGCTTTCACTTAAGCTATACTTGCTATATTATTAAGCTATTGAATCTATCAAACATTGCTGTACTGTTTATCCATTAAAAAGGTGATTTTTAACTAAGCCTATGTCATAATATAATTATATAATTATCTTATTTTCAGCAACTGAATTATCAACTTAATATTTGAAATCGCAAATTGAGGTAATTTTTAAAACCACTCATCTTGCAAAATGTGTTTCAGTTATGAATCTATTCAAGCTTTCATATATATTATATGCATATATACATATATATACATACACACACACATATATATATAATCAGTAGGGCATAACATGGGGTTATTTGGTGACAGAGTATGCCAAAATAGGACAGAATATTTTGATACGGTCTTTAAATCTCTTGCTTTAATCCATGTCTAATCCATTTAACTCATTTGATTAGTGTGCATGGCAAGTGAAAAAACAACAAAAATTTTTTATCTTATTTCATCCTTTAATCTATTCATCCATTTCAGGTAATATAAATAAAGAAAACTGAGGAAAATAGCTTCTAATGAACTCTTCAGTTTTCTAAAATGTGGGTTAAATCCCACCCAAAAGGAACTGTTGTCATGAAAATATTCAAGACTATTTGCAGAGAGCAGCTTAAACAATCTCAGGAGAAATTTTATAGAACTTCTCAAAATGAAAAATCAAAATATGTGCAAACATTTAAAAAGAGAACTCTCAAAGGCTCAAAATATTTTTCTAAAAATATTTAATGATCATATTTCAATGTTTCTTTGTCTTCTATAATTTTTAGATGTATTCTTTATCAAAACTATAAAGAAATCTATGACATACCAGGATGGTATGTGTTTTTAAAATAATAAATATATTAAATTTACAATCTTGGCAATTCATGTTCCTAAATCTGGTTGCATATAAAAATATGAACAGAAGACATCAAGGCAAGAATGCAAAAGCAATAAGGTTCTTCCCGCCTAAATGATCAACTCTTCAATCTTGACTATCTCTAAGCTCTGTCTCCATTCCACGTAACTAACCTTTTTCTTACTAAGGATTCAATATTGATCATAAAGTTTTAATAAATGGCAGCTGTTTTCCCTTTTCTCCCCCTTCAGTCTGAAAAAGACTTCTAAGCTTATGAAGTATGAACATACCTAAGAACTGGAGACCAAAAGCATAAGATGGTATACTTCTAATATTTATTAGAATTTTAAGTGCTTAATCATCACTTTGGACCAATACACAACAAACTACTTTGCTATTAATAGACTGAACATAACTCTGGGTTTAAAAAAAATCAATAAAATTTTATTTTACTTTTCCAACTATAAATTTATACAACATTTTTTTTTAAGCAAAATAGCCTAAAAAGCTACCTCTGGCATTCTTGTGACACATCACACATTTTTTTAAAAATGTAGTATATAAGGACAATATTTAATAAATTAATCTTCAATCTAATTATCTTCCACTAGTATTTATCTTAACAATAAAATATATACACTAAAATATGAAAAATTATATTACAAAAATGTAGAGAGCAGCGAATGTTAGGTAATTGATGAGTGTTTTCACTCTCTTTACTTAATATGGCCTAAATACCATGCTTCATCTAATCTAAGATGCAGACTTTTTTTTTTAACATTTTAACATCTCTGAAATCAAGATGTATCTTAAAATCACTCCAGCAAAAAAATAAATAAAATAAATAAATAAAAGTCCAAGACTGATTCTCTAAATAAATAAATGAATTAAATACAATCACTCCAGCCAGGAAGCAGTTGTGACATAGTTATCATTTCCTGCCCACGAGAATTCAAACAAGCAGAAAGAGTACAGGGACTTGAAAGTCCCAGACAAACAGAAGAACATACTTTTAAGAAATGCTGTATCACTAACACACAATGTCACATAGCACAATTTATGAAAAAACAAAAACATGGACAATTTAGGATCAAAGCATCATTAAGAATGGTCAGACTTTGCATATGAGTTTTACGAATACATTATCTAATTTATTTTGCATACATACATACATACATGTGTAAAGAAAGATGGAGCCTGTGTAAAAAATGTAAAATATTTTTTAAAATAAATATAAAAATAAGTATAAAACAAAATAAGGAAATATCATACCATAACATAATTGACAACAATCTTTTTTCTTCCTCAGTAAGAAATAAAATATAGGTATGACTTTTGTATAGCAGGCACTTTGGGTGGCCATTCCTATAACCCCTTGACCTGGTTTCAGCTGAAACTACAGTAGTGGTTTCTATTCTCATTGACAATGTCCAACCTAAAGATGCCAAGCTTTTTCTCAGCATAACCCAAACTAAAACAGTATCTTAGACTTGATTAATTACAAAAAATAAAATGAACAGATTTTTTTCTTTTCAAGACAAAAGTGAATACAATAATTTATAGTACATCAAATATCTCTGAAAATTATTCATTCAAATTCTTCTTTGCTTTTAATTTTTTGTTAACATTAAAGTATTAAAGCCAGATGCAACAATCTAGTATTCCCACCCTTCTAAATGCCAAAGTGTACTTAATCTCTGACATATATTACATTAAGTGTACTTAATTAAGTGTACTTAATCTCTGACATATATTACAGATATCCAATATCTCCAATTAATGGAATACAGGATTGATACATAATTCAAAACACTTGCACTTTATACATTTAATAGCATACAGATTTTAAGGCACATCTACACATGTTATAATCACACACAGGTTTCATCATGATAAGAAAATGCCTGAAATTGTGAGCCATTTGTAACAAGATAAATTGCTAACCTTTGCAGATTTTCTTATATGCCTCTATTCTTTCCTACTACTTAATGGAAATCAAAGTGTTCTTCAGATATGTTTACCATCAGATTTATAGTACACACATTTAACCACAGTAACATGACAGAAGACACATGCTATGCCATTCTCCTAGTTTTTGCTTAAATAAATATTAATATCAAAAATTGTTATCACATACATATCATGTTCAATGTAGTGTGTACTACAGAAACTTTTGAAAAATGCGTAAGAAGCAGTCATCCTAAGTACTCATGTTGCCCACTGTTGATAGCTGGCAGAAAATCAGTAGAATTCTACTCTAAAAATATAAATAAAATGAATGTCCAATCTAAAATCTAAATGAATGTCCAATGAAGGAAGAAATAATCTGTCTTTAGTAAATTAAGGAAGCCTTTCTGGAGGCTGTTGACAACTCAGTAGAAGCTTAAAGAAAATGAATAGAAACCAGCCAAATGAAGAAGGGAGAAAATTTGTGCTAGAAGGATGTGAACACTGAAGAGGGACCTAAAGATGATAACAGCATACTGGTTTAGCAAACAAAAAGTTTCTCAGTGTGGCTGAGACATGTAGTGAAAGGGAACATAGAGTGGTGAAGGAAAGCTGTCAAGGAACCCCTGCAGATGAGGCTAAGGAACCGGCCTGGCAAAGATGGGCAACACTCTAGGTGAGTAGGAGTGCTGCTATACCATACAATAAAAGATGTCAGAGGAGAGGATTATCTGAAGAAAAGTAATGTGATAATGTCAAATGCTACAGAAAAAATTAAGGCTAAAGACATATGACAAAAGGCCACTGGCTTACAATGACAGTGTCCTCTGAGAGAATAATGGATTGTGGAATTTTTAATTCAAAGGGTGAAAGAATGAGAAACCATCAATAGAGAAAATAAATCACTCTTGCAAGAAGTTTTGAGAAGGAAAAAAAATCTAAACTTTGCATTTCTTCATTTCTTAATATTTTGCTAATGGTCTTTGTCACTAAGAAGTACCAGCATCCTTTCAAAAAAAAAAACATTAAATTTTAACTCTCAGACTTACCAGAGTTTTGCTGATAACAACAACAATAACACACACACACACACACACACACACACACACAATTTGTGTTTTAGTTTAATAGTTATTATATCATTTATCCAGCACCAAAGACTCTATAAAATAATGTAATTGTGGTTTCCTATAGGATAAAAGGAAGATATAGCCAACAATGATGAGTCAAATCTGACCAATTTTTAAATTCACAACTGCTGAATACAGATCTTCTTTGACTTATGGTGGGGTTATGTCCCAATAAACCCAATGCAAATTTAAAATACCCTAAGCCAAAATGCATTTAGTATACCTAACATACTAAATATCATACCTTAGTCCAGCCTACTTTATGCTTGCTCAGAACACTTACATTTGCTTACACGTGAGCAAAATCATCTAACACAAAGCCTATTTTATAATAAAGTGTTGAATATCTCAATTAACTTATGGAATACTGTATTAAAAGTAGAAAACAGTGATTGTATGAGTACAGAATGGTTACAAGTGCATTGATTTTGTTAACCCTCATCATCATGAGGCTGACAGGTAAGCTGAGTTTCATTGCCACTGCCTAACGTCATGAAACAGGATCATCTCACATGTTGTTAGCCCAAGAAAAGATCAAAATTCAAAATTTGAAGTACTGTTTCTACTGAATGTGTATAGCTTTCATCTCATTATAAAGTAAAAAAAAAAAAAAGTAAGTTAAACCACTATTAAGTTGGGATGGCTATATTTAGAATTTTTTTAATACAAATTTAATAAAAAATGAATAAATAATAAAATAATAAAGGTTCATCATAAGAAAAGAATGAAAAGAATACAAATGAAAAAAGTAAGAATAAAACTCATAATCTAAGAATCCAGAGAACACTTTTAACCTTTTGAGGTATAGCTGGCCAGTCACAGGGAAGAATAAGAATGTGTAAGTTTTTAAACCTCCTCTGTCACTCACTAGTTGTTTCATGTTATGCAAATTATATCACTTCCCAGACTTACAGTTTATATATTTGCAAAATGACATAATAATGCATAGGAATACTGTGAAATTAAATGAATCATACACATAAACTTCCTAAGCCACAACCTAACACATCCTACTCCACAGAGCTAAGCAATTATGTTTATGAATGTGCATGTTTTGTATGTATGCATAGGTCACAGAGAAAGTAAGATTATCTGATATAGATAATTCATTAAACCACAAATATATTTTATTTCTACTTTCATCAAGACAAAGGGTTGGCAATCTTTTCTGCAAAAATCCAGAAAATAAATATCTGAGGCTTTAAAAGTATCATATTGTCTCTATGGCAGCTGCCACTCAACTCTGCTATCATAGCATGAAAGCAGCCATTGACATCACATTGTAAGTATTCACATGACTGTTTTTCCAATAAAACTTTATTTATAAAAGTAGAAAGTAGGCCAGATTTGGTCCACAGGATATACATAGTTTGTTGTGCTCTGAACTGGAACATCATTTTATGACTGTGAAATATAGTATCTGTAATTTATTTTGCAATATCCAATTCTTGAACATGTAAGTTTTTTCCTCAAAGCTTGCTTTCACAACCATTCCCAGTCTAGAGTATATTGTTAGGTTAAGTAGATTACTTACTTAGGTTAATTCTTACATACATGTGAAAGCTTTTATTGTGTATGCCTTGCCATCCAGCAAATCTGTACTAAATTCCATTCACACAAGTATTTGAGGGTATCATTTTCCCAATACCGTTGTCTAAACTGGACATTGGGGAAAGTTGATTTTCTTAGATATTTAAATTTTGCATAAGTTACTATTATTTAGTTCCATAAAATCAAAGATGTAAGAATTGATCATTCTCTAAAACAAATAATTTCTGCTTATTTCTAATTAGTTCCACATGATGAAAGGGGCTAGCTAGATCTGTGAGCTCTCTTTTATAAAGAGCATAAATCTCATTCATAAGGATTCTATCTTCATGATCTAAGCAACTTCCAAATTCCCCACTTCCTAGTATCATCATATCAGGCATTAGGATTTTAACATATAAATTTAGGGGGCAAGGGATGGGGGACACAAACATTCAAAACACATGTTTTTGCAATATATATTAAACAGTTGGAATATATCAATTCACTGAGTTATACTCATTTTTTTAATGTCAAAACATTTCATTATACAATATTTAAAAATCATACTATTAAATTGCCATTGATCACATCAGAAGAGACTTTAAATGTTGAGAAGGTCTAGAGCACAAAGTGACAGGTAAATATTTCCCGAAGTTCCAATTTTCACTTGAAAGTGTAAATGTTACCATCAGTGGCAAGGTCAGATTTTTCCCTGGAAGGATGGGTGTATACAGATCATTTTTGAATTTTGTAGAAATAACTGCCAAATGCTCAAGTATGCCTAGAAGTCTTTTTTTTTTTTCAAGTAAAAATTTTTTTCAATGAAAAATTTGTTAATTTAGATGGTGACTCAATTACAAAAATGCTTTACCTCAATACAAGCTTTGCATTTCACTATACAGCAAAAAGATTCTATGTGTCCTTATTTTCTTACACAGAATATTTAAGACTTGTGATCCAACATGGAGATTTGGTCATTTAATATTTTTCACTGCTACATCAAAGATTTTGAGTTTGTATTTGTTTCGTTTGTAATGTGAATACATGGTACTCACACATTTATTTATTTTATTAGTAATATGTATGAATGGTACTCATGAATACAATGACAAGTTCAGTTTGGTGCTACTGTAGTTTTAGTTGCCCTAGCTTGAATATCACTAATGTAAATACCAACATAGAGGGGAGAAGACAAATAACATGTTAGCAATGTTATCAAAACATTTTTAACTTAATGGATCTCCTAACTGCATCCATGGACACTAGAGGTCCATGGAGCATCCTGTGAAAATCATTGTATTGAGTTAAATAACTCTTTTATTAATACCCCAATTAACATACCAAAATATCAGTTTTCCAGAGAATACATTTTGAGAAAATTGGTTAAGTGAGATTCCAGAGAAAAATTTCCAATTATAAATTGAATTTCCTAATTTCTAAATGATTTTTCTTCTTAAAAAATAGAGTGTTGATAACTTGAATCCCTTGTTCCTAAGACCTACTTGCTTAAGATTTCTATTTACTTCTCCCTGAGTACAGAGGGGGATTTAGCAACATAAACAAATTTCTGTTCAAAGACCTTTAATTTAAAAATCCTTCCAACTTGTTCTTTTGATATGGATGTCTCCCATATATAAACTGTGAAAGCTGTGTTATTTTCCAAATTTGCAAAGAAAAATCAAATGATCTAATAACACTTGACATATTCGGAAACCAAATAGAATTTTGTTATGACACTGCTTATGAGTAACTCTTACCTTGATCTAACAAGCTCTTGTTTATAAAAGATTACTCTCAAAAAGGACAGAGGTCATTCCACTCACACAATTTGCTGGTGTGGAAGTTCAGAAATTCTCTGTAGAATTTTGCCATAAATGGTAGACACTAAAGTTTAACATCCACTTCCCAACACAGGAATTTCTTTATTAAAAGAAATATTTATGATTATGTTTATGTAGCTGTGCGTGTGTGTTCAAATCAATCAGCCTGCTGCTTTCTATAGAAGCGGAGACCTGGGATTACTTTACAGCTTAGAAACAGATCTTCTGCATCTTCAAAAGCAATGTTTTTCAAATGTAAAGGGAGGGGAGCTAGGAACTTATTAGTGGATCATAAAATTAACTTAAAGGATGTTAATATTTTTAATGTTAAATAAAATCTATTAAAGGATTTCGGACATCCTTTAGGAAATAGGAAAAGTCAGTCATTATCCTGGAATTCACTAGTAATAGAGCATTTTCATCCCTGTCTCTCTGTTTATATGCAGAGTTCTAGGAAAGGATGTAGGTCTATTAGACAATGTCATTCTTCTGTGTGGGACATCAAGAACTGTAAATTCTGTGTCCTAAATTTGAGTTTGCTTTCAATACCAGTGACAAAGGAGAATAACAGACAAAATTAATCAGTTGAAGAAAGTAAGACTGGAGACCAGAGACTAGTAAACTAAGTTCAAAAAGAAAAGAAAAAAATGGCAAGAGTTTATGGGGTAAACTGATATTGACATAATAGGAAACTGATGTTAGAATCACCTTTGACTCCTCCATTCCAGTGCATGTTCATTTATTCAACAAACATTTATGGAGTGTGTAACTTCTGCCCTGGCACTGTGCTATTTACATTAATGAATAATGCAGATAAAACTACTGGTTATGGAGAGTTTATTCTAGTATGTCTCCTATAAATACGGAACAACTAAAAAAAGCAAATGGTAGCAAATGCATGGAGAAAAACAAAAGATTTAAGTTAAGTAGGGCTATGAAGAATGAATGCTATACTGGCAATCTTGCTTGGCCTTTCAAAAGAAGTAAAATTGAAACCAAGAATTGAAACTATATGAAATCAATCATGAGAGGAAAAAAAAAAATAAGGAAAAGATGGGTTGTTCCACGTAGAAAAGAATGTATGAGCAGAGGCTCTGAGACCATAAGATAAATGAGGTAGAAGAATTACAATGAGACAAGTATGACTGGAACTTAGTGGGAAAAATGATAATACCTGGAGTTTGATGGTGGCCAGGGCATGTATTCAGTGAGTATTTACTCAGCTTAGTGCCAGGAATTGTTCTAAGTATAAGCATATAGCAGTGGGCCAAAAGATCAAGTTTCCAAGGTTATTCTGATGAAGATGAATATAAAGTAAGTGAACAAAATAGTGAATTATAACTTCAAGGAATACTAAGTACGTTTAAGGAAATAAAGCACATTCTAAAGACAAAAATTAATGGGGTTTCGCTTAAGAAATATTGTTTGGGGAAGGCCACTCTGAGGATGTTATGTTTAAAGAGAAACATAAGTCCCCAAAACATCTAAGAAAACATCTATGAAAAGAAATTTCATAACAGAGTGCTAAGGAAATAAGGTAAGCACAGACTAATTGAGGAGTAACAAGGCTAATGGTGGCTAAAATCTAAGAGATAGCTAGGACCAAATCAGGTATGACCTTAAAGGCCATGGCAATGACTTGGATTTTATTTTTAATATATCTGAATGTTCCTGGATAGTTTTAAGCAGAATGGTGAAATGATCTGATTTATTTTTTAGAAGGATCACTCGGGTGGCATGCTTGAGGATGGACTGAAAGGGAGGACATAGTCTAGTCAACAGATGATGGCAGTTGAGATCATGATGGTAGTGCAGAGGTTAGAAAGAATGTCAAATTGGCTACATTTTTCAGATGCGTAGGGATAATTTTTTTTTGAAATATTGATATTAAATGTAATAGAGTGCATGGTATCATGTGAAGTTTAGACTTGAATAACTGAAAAGAAAGGACAAAAGTGCCATTTCCATTGGAAAAACTTGGAAACTTCAAATTTAGGAAATATGTAGAGAAGGAAAATAGGACTCCTGTTTAGGATGCCAAAAGGAGATACTGAATAGCAATTGGGGAATGATTCAGGAGTTCAGAAGGCAGTCTCAGTAATAAAATTTGAAATGTATAACAGCACTGATTTCATAGGATTAGATGAGAGGAAAAGCCCTGGGGGAAGTTGGGGAAGAAGAGGAGGATCCACAAAGAAGCCAGAGAAAGAAGAGCCAATATAAACAGTGAAATACCAAGAGGATAGGAAACAAATGAAGAAAGCCTTTGGGAAAGGTAAAAGTGATTAGCTAAGAAGTCATATATGGAAGAATTGAAAACTATACACTAGATTTGACAAAGTAGAAGTCATTGTTGGTAGAGGAAAATTTAATTTTTATTGTTTTTTTAGCCATAAGTTTCATTACTCAGAAACTCTTAACAAGAAAGTAAAAACCAAGTATTCAAATGTCTGCTGACTCCTAAGTGAAGTCAATCTGGTTAACTATGAATTACTTTAGAAGAAAAAAACCAGTGATAGAAATTGTGAGTTAACTATTATAATTTCTTAAAACAAACATATTTATAATCTAAATGAGCAAAATATTTTTTATAGGACTCATTTCAACAAGTTATTTCTTGTAACAAACTTTAATAGTTTCAAAGTTTACATTCACAGTCTTTAAAAACATTAAAATAATCCTTTTAGCATTACTTGAAAATCTTATGCCTCTTAGCAAATACACTGAGACAGAAACACAACTCTATGAAGATACAGAAAAATACATCTAACTTCAAATTTATGGGGGAAAATGTTTGCTAAGTGTTTCCTTATCTACTCAAACCTAACATTCAGGCTAAAGTAAGAGCTTTGCCTTCTTTGAGCATCTGTGTCAAGATCTTTCAAATTCTACTCAAGATTCCTCAACAAAATGTCAACTGAGGTCTGTTTATGCAGCTTCACTTATAATTTCTAGTCAAGGATAACTTAGTATCACAGAACTTATTCAAATCTTTTTCCATATTGGGGAATTTTCCCAGAGAAGTTTCAGTAGAGTGATGCAAGCAAAAGCCTGATTAGAGAGGCATCAAAAGAAATGGAAAGAGAAGAAACAGAGTCAATGATTATACGCATGTTTTGAAGAGTTTTGCTTTCAAGAAGAGCAAAGGGAATGTAGGAACAAGAGATTTCATTGTTGATGTTGGCTGTTTTTTTTTTTTTTAAGATGGAAACATGACAACTTGTTAATGGATATACTCACAGAAAGTGGAATACAATACAAAGACAGAGTGGCTAAGTGGAAGAGAGTCCTCAAGTAGGCAAGACTGGATGGGTTTCAGTGGACAAGGGGTGGGTTGAATCTTAACAGAGAAGTTTATCTTTGATCAAACAAGACTTTTTATAATGAGTTTGAATTTAATGGACATGAAATTAGAACAAATTTTAAGAACTCATCAAAAACTGTGATACCACATCTTGGAAAACTAAGCTATGATATAGTTTTTGGTAATCACAAGTTCTACAAAGTAACAAGGATGTGGAGGAGTGGTTGAGATAGAGCAGGGGAAAAAAATGCCATTAAAGTGGGGAGATGAAGAAAATGAAAAGACCAGATGCTGAATGGGCTAGCTATGTGGGTGATGATATAGTCAAGAATAATGCTGGTTAGGCCGGGAGAGCGTTTTATAAGACAAAAGCTTATTAACGAGTGAAATAATGAGTATTGGTAGGTGGCATAAATAGAAAGTTTGGGAGATTAAGAAAGTAAGTTAACATATAAAATTCATTCTGATGAGAATGTTTTGAGAGTTAAGAGATGGAATATTATGGAGGACTCCTTCTGGCTTTGAGGTCAAAAGTTGGTCTTTAAAAACAAAGTTCAGAGCACAGTGGTATAAAACAGTTATAGCCTCGCTGGGTGTGGAGCACCTCTGCACCACAGTCAGAGATTTGGAACAGCAAGAGCATGTGCTCTTAAATGGAAAAGAGTCCACAGCACATTTTAATGCCTGGTTTTAACAGTTAATAGGCATAGCAGTGAGAATCAAGTTTTGTAACAGACTGGTCTGACCACCTTTGATTGAGCAAAGCTACAGAACCGTTTAGAGTAAATGGAAGCCTCAGTAGAGGCACATTTTCTTCCTGTTAACAGAGCAAACAAAATCTTTAGTTTTTAATTGATCTAAAAGAAGAGTGTATTTCTACTCTGATTTTTTTTATAGCTTGTCAAGCTTTTATGTATAGATAAGTCCATATATATGTTACCTAAAATATTCACAACAATCAATAATCTTTGATTATTGTCTCTGTCAGAACAGAAACATGGCAATGTTGTGCCAAGTAAAATGATGCAATATTCACCTCATTACCTGTCACGCCATTCATCAACATGCCATCCATTATTAATTTCATTTTTATCAGTTGTCTTAAAGAAATATCCCAAATGATGCTTCTGATTTTTTTTCCTCAAGGTTTAGAAATTACTTATCCAATTTAGGTCATTTGTTACCAAAAATAACCATTAGTTGTATTTTATTATGCATGTTCTCTTATTACATTTTGGGGAAAATACACGATTCATCTGCTATGAACTGATGTTCTCATTTCCAGTAAATAACTTTTTTTTTTGCTCTATTTTGACATACATATCTCCCAGGTTTCATTTTAGAACGTTTTAATATTTTGTAATAAGTAATACAGCAGTTCCAAATTGAACATCTCATATTTACCAAGACTGATATAATTAAATTTAAAATATGACTCCCTCCCCATTAAAGAAACAGTGCTACTAATTTTGCTAGCTTCTACTGTGAGATTTTAAAATTTATTTACAATCAAGTATGGACAACTGTTAAGTTGACTGTAACTGCAGCTTCCAAGGAAAACTTTGAGAATCAAAATTTTGCTCAGTGTCATCTCATTGGTAACACAATGACAACAGAATCAACCAAGATGACAGAATTGTGACAATCCTTAGCACATTTTATTTCCTTTAGAAAGCACATTTTGCCTTTGCAGACATAAAGGTTGTTTTTTATATTTTCTTCTATTTGTGAAATTGTTAAATGTATTACCATTTAAACTTTTCTATCTGATTTTACTACATGTCAGAGATTTTTTTTTTAACAAATTAGCTGTCATTTATAGAACATGAAATAAAGCCCTTCCCTTGCCCTATGTTTTTACAATAAATCTTCTAGCCTTGAGTATCTAAATATTAAGGGCCTTCAAGAGGGTATATTGGGGTACAAGGACTCAGGAAAGCTAGTCCTAAGTCTTGGCCATTCATTTTTCTGAGCTTATTTTCTGACATATATAGCCTTTCACATTTTAGAAAAACAGAGACGAGGCTTTGGCCCATGACTCGGACCCAGATGGGGCTTCTGCTCCTCTCTTGTCAGATGTAATTTGTCTCCTAGTTTCCTGCTGTCCTATTCTTTAACATCATGTTTGATATTATCCAGTCTTCCTCTCTCGTTCACCCATTTGGATGTAATGTGTTGCCCTGACAGTTTAGATCCTCAAATTCTCTGAGTTCCCCTACAGTTTGCCTTCCTTGGCAATAATTCAATTGGAACAATATCAACTACACTCTTGGCCCCTGCATTTGGCAAACTTGAGTTTCCTGCTCTCTGTAGATGGCTTTTCTGAAATATGACCCTGGCTTCAGTTGTAGACTTTGTGTAATTATCTGAAGAGTTTGCCCTCAGTAGGGTAAGCTTTTGGCAAACCATGCAGCAGTCCAGCATCCTTCTGGAGTTGGGTGTATTCCTCCCCAGTTGACACTGTCCTTGTTTCTAAGCCAAACTCAACAGGATATGATCTGTTCTTTACACCCTCTGCCTGCCATCCAGAGGGTGTAAAGAACAACTTTATGCCATTATTCTTGCTTGTTTTTGTTTGTTTCTTTTATTGGTGAACTTAATTCAGAATTTGTATGCTTTTTGTCTTTAAAACAGAGCTCCTTTGAAAACCTTTAATATATGACCACACCAGTTTACCAGTTTATCACAATGTCCACATCTCTCTGCTTCTTTTCACCACATCCACCCTTTCAACTTTGCAGTCCACACCATTTCAATGAGACTGTTTTCCACAAGACTACTAATAATGAGTTCTTAGAAAATATAGTGGATGGTTTCCAGCTCTTACATTACTTGACTTCTCAGTAGTATTTACCAACATTGGCCATTCTCTCTGCTATGATTAGAATGTGTATGTTCT
Source organism: Lontra canadensis (assembly GCF_010015895.1). Taxonomy (NCBI): domain Eukaryota; kingdom Metazoa; phylum Chordata; class Mammalia; order Carnivora; family Mustelidae; genus Lontra; species Lontra canadensis. The sequence goes on from NW_022631042.1 coordinate 5,048,443, forward strand.
TCTCAAATTCATATGTTTAAATCCTAATATCCAATATGATGGTATTAGGAGGTTAGGGCCTTTGGGGGTATTAAATCATGAGGGTGGAACCCTCATAAATGGGATTAATGTTCCTATAAAAAGACCCCACAGACCTCCCTAGCTTTTTCTGCCACATAAAATATAATGTGAAGTCTACAACCAGGAAGAGCGCCTTTGCTCAATCATACTTGATCTCAGACTCCCAGTCTCCAGAACTATGAAAACAAATGTTTGTTGTTGTTTTGTTTTGTTTTGTTTTTAAATATTTATTTATTTATTTGACAGGCAGAGATCACAAGTAGGCAGAGAGGCAGGCAGAGAGAGAGGAGGAAGCAGGCTCCCCGCTGAGCGGAGAGCCCCATGTGGGGCTCAATCCCAGGACCCTGGGACCATGACCCGAGCCGAAGGCAAAGGCTTTAACCCACTGAGCCACCCAGGCACCCCATGTTTGTTGTTTTTAAGCCACTCAATTTGTGGAATTTTGCTATAGCAGCACAAACAGATGAGGATGCCCACTATTTAAATATTTCTTTCTTCTTCTTTTTTTTTTTTTTTTTTTTGAGATGTCATGGTCTCAAATTTTCTAATTTTCTTCCCTTCCCTATGGGTATCTCCATAAAGGCACCTTTTCCTCTTTTATTCCTTAATTATGGGCTCTTAAGAGTGCCACTTGAAGTTCTCTTGTGTTCAAATTTTATACACTCTGAGCAATCTCATCCTCTCTTGTGCCTTAACTGAACATATGCCAAATGTGTATCTTGTCCTAGACATTCTCTATAGGAAATCCAGTAGTATTCTGAACATCAGCACATGAATATTTACAAGGACTTTTGACTGAACTTATCTTCTCTTCACAAAACTTCTTTTCCTATAGCACTTCTTATCTCAGTAATGACATTATATGCCAGCTGCCCAAACCAGACATCAGGTAATTTTCCTTCCTCTTTACTATCCTGCCTACTAATAAATCACCAAGTGTTGCAAATTTTATATCCTCAAATGTCTGAAATATATCTCCTTCCTTTTCCTTGACTTTTGTTTATTGCCAAACCCAAGCCTCCATCACATTTTGCTTGAATCACTCCAACAGTCTGATAACTCCTTAACCAACTCTAACCAAGTTGATCTGTTGAAACAAAAATGGAAACAACTGATTTTCAATTTAAAATCCTTTGAGTTTTCTGGTAACCTAAGGATACAGTCCTTCATCAGGGAAATAAAGGTTTTTCTTACAGTTCCAACTTAGTATTCTTTAGTCTCTTCCAAATTCCCAAACACCCTACTTTGCTTTCTTATATATGTACACTATCAAATATAAACTTTCCAATGAATTATTCTCTACATAGCACTAACTTCTCCCTTTACAACCAAAGATCTTACACACACAGAGTGACACAGACACACACACTCTCTCTCTCTCATAGGCCTTCCTCCCTCTCACTGTGATGGTTAACTTCTACTGATCTTTCATGTCTCAACTTGCATGTGACTTCCCTTGGGAAACCATTCCTTGATTCCTTAGAGGCTTCTCCTATGTGCTAACCAAGTCCTCTGTAATGCTTCCTTTCGTAGAACTTCTTAAATAACTGTGCTTGTTCAAAGTGGTTGTCTTCCAACCAGATTGTCAGCTCCATGAGGGAGGGTACTGTGCCTTATTCCATCACTCTCATAGTTCTGGTTTCTAGCTCAGTTACAGGTATTTCGAACACTTAACAAAGCTACTATTTTTTCTAGGAAACTGATAACCTTCCCAAATGATTCAGCCTTTTATCTGAAAGTCCACAGAAGTCTTTACTTTTTAGTGGGTGGTGGGGAGGAAGCACCAAAGTCTTTAAATTGCAGTATCCTACATGACTCCACATGCTCTGAACTTCCCATTGCTTACCTTTTTCTTGTTTCAAATCATTTTTCTAGAATTCTTTTTCTTTGTTCATTCTTCCTTGCCTTTCTAAAATACGCCAGGCATTGCTTTTATGGTGGCCTTATCTGTTGTTGCCCTCTCTCACTGGAATGCTGTCCCCAAAGATGGCCAAATAACTTTCTCTCTCAACAACTTAAGATCTCTCCTCCTATTGCAGCTTCTCACGAAGGTATTTTCTGGTCTACTATTTAGAATTGCAACTTGTCCCCACCAAAATCCCATGCAAATATATGCAATGTCCCTGATTTCTTTTCCTCCTTAATAATTATAATTTCTAATTTATTACATTTTGCTTCTTTATCTTGTTTCTCTTATATACCCTCCTACCTCTTAAAATGTAATCGCCATGAGGGTAGTGGATTTTGTCTCTTTGTTCACTGCTATATTCCCAATGTCTAGAATATGCTTGACCTTGTTGAATAAATGGATTCAATAAAAATAAAAAGGCTAAGTAAAATAAGTAACAAATTGGTAAAACTTCAAATAAGTAATTATAGGGTAGTTTTAGCTTGTATATAGATACATTCTTCAATACTTTAAACAATATTCATTTTTAAATACAATTTGTGCTGTTTATTTGAGTATTTCATGAAACTGTCACAGGCCATGTGCTAGTTTCTACTATTTATCATTTATCATTTTATTTCCATTAGACCGTTTTTTAAGTCTACTTTCTATTATCCATAGATCACACCGAGATACAAGAAATAATTTTCTTCATTGTGGTTTAACATCATGTTAAAATACATTCTTAGTGAGAATCACTACCTGAGGCTGATTCACGGTATTGCTGCCCTTATTTTTGGAAATCTGTCTTACTGATACATAATTTCCTCTAATTAAAAGACATTTATGATTTTACATAAAAACAAAAGAAATAATTTATGCAGATAGTGTAACATGATTTTCCACTTATCTGAAGGTCAAATGAGCTTCTAGTAGCATTAACCATTCATAAATTTGGCTTTTTTTAATATAACTTGACATGATTACAATATATCTGCTAGGGTTGTTAGCTGAATAGAGGCTGATTGGCTTTTTTTTCTTCCTCATAATGAACATACAGAGCTCGTCTTTTGCCTTTAAATTGCTATATCCACAGAAGATCATGGTGAGGCCAACAGAGCCTAGTATATTTCACTAGCACAAATTTTGCCCTTTACTCTACAAAAGACAAGTAAACAGAGCAATGAGGCTTCTAGGTCTTGTTGAAACATGATTTAGTTGAATAATAGCTTGTTTGAATTCTTGTTTACAGCAAATGACACAAAGAATTGACAGCAAAGAACATCCTCATGCCCCCTAGCACACACTGTCCTTGAGGAATGATAAGAAATAATGTAGCATTTCAAGGACTGTGAATGTTCTAAAGCATCTGATTTGGTCTAATATGTCATTTAATATGCATTTGAAGTTTGTGGCTCTGCATTCCTTTGACTGCCACAGTCAGTGCCACTTTCCTTCCACATCTGCTTAGCTGATGTTGCCATCAACATTCCACTGCAGTCAGTGCAGCCTCAGAATGGACTTTTCTGGGTGCAACACAGCAGATGTGTTCTACTTGACTGCTACCACACATTCATCAAGAGATGAATGATTAATGACTGTAATCCCAAATGGCTTTAAAAATGCGTTTTAAATAAATCTGTCTCTTACCTTTGGCCCTGGCACCTACAAGTTTATAACTATTTAATTAACATGCATCAATAGTCCTGAATCTCCATAAGTCCATATTTAATGTACTACTTAAGTCTGATATAGTCTACCTTCTTGCTTAGTATTGACACATATAATATTTAAAAATCCTCTCATTAGCCAAAATTGTGTAGTTACAGACATGTGCACAAACATTTGTAATACAAGAAGTAACTTTGTAGTATCTCTGTCTACTTGGAAGACTTTATATAGAAATTCATATTTTTCTGCTCTATTTAGTTCCTTATCCTGGAGAAAAATTATGAAATTCAAATTGCAGCACTGTTCTCTTTTTTCTCTAAGTGTGATCCATGGACCAACTGCATTAAAATCACCCAGGGTACATTATAAAATTTTAGAGTTCTTGAATCCACTCATTATTCACTGATCAAGCCCAAGAATCAGTTATTTCGGCCTGTGCTAGATTATTTTAAAGTATACACAAGTTTGAGAAACCTTGGTTTAGAAGTCTTTAGTGCAGCCTTTACATATTTTTTCCACCAGATATATAAGTTTATAATTGTAACTTTTCAATCTTTTGCAATCATTTCAAAGTGTAACAAAAGGCCTATCAAACAAATTGCTCTTAATTTCAGTAAGAAACTATGCAAATATCATTTTGAAGATTCAAGACAACATTTTACCTATGAAAGAAGGTTATCTTATGACCCATACAATGTGGCAAACATTATTCTTGATGTTTTTATAGTCTTAAGTATTTTCAATGATTGCAAGGATTTACTCATGTTGATTACTGTTACAAAATTCATACTTTCTCTTGCTCAACCTCATTTGTGTGCATCATTTGAAAATATAGACATGTGTATGAAAGTATATGCATATACCTTTTGTGTACATGTATGTAAACAAGAAAGTACATACGTACAAACAGATGTATTGATACCTTTTATATATATACATGTGCATGTGTATGAAAACATACTCATGTGCATGCATGCTTACATACATCTGTACAAATGCCTGTATACACATACATGAAAACACACAAAGCACACACACATATATGTCTTTATATACATATACATGCATGTACATATATATTTATGAAACCCATACTTTGTAGTAGATACTCTTGAGAGAATTATGAAAACAAATATTTACTTAGCATTCACATATTTCTTCCTATAATAATTTGTAATTCTTCCCTCAAGTCTAGAAAACTTCATAGTGCTGGAAATGCCTGTTTATAACTTCCGCATTCTGATCTGCTAAGACTTTTAATGACTTTATAGATTATCCCACTTTGAACGTGATGATAACTAATACTTTTGCAAATGTATGTACACAAGAAAGAAAATAAGGGGCCAAAATAGAATGAAGAAGTGAGTCAGTGAATTGGAGAAATAAACAGAAAAGGCAATCAGAATAATGAACATCAAAATGTACAGGCTTAAAACCAAAAGCAACAGATTTATGGTGGAGAAAATTTCACAAAGAATTCCTTTAAGTGGAAACTTGGAGAGGTGGAATTTAACAATTGCACATAACCTTGATTTTTCTTGGAATTAGTTTTCTTTACTTTGGATAATGATTTTTGAAATCTATCATTTTTACAAATAAATAGTATAAAACAGATCTTGTCAAATCTCTTTTAAGCATATACTTATTAATTCATTAATAGAACACTTTTATGAATACATTTCATTCCGTTGAGTTTATTTTTCTTCCCTCTGACTTTTCTCAACCATGTGTATAGGTAAAGAAAAAAACATCTTCCTACTCCATCAACTCTTCCTTTAATTGATAAGTACTTGAAAATATTTGAGTATATTCCTATAAAAACTTTTGAATTTCTAACAAGTGTATTGAATTTGGAAGACAAAGGTCAAGATTTATTATTCTTCTATAATATCATAATATGTAAACTTTGGTCAAAAAACTAAGGGTAATATATATTAATTAAACTTTAGTTACCATATTGAAAAATACTCTATTATCTTTGACAATTAAAACAAAACCTATGAGGAAGTGGAGATGCAACGTGGGGGGCTTTGGGGATAGGAAAAGAATACATGAAACAAGATGGGATCAGGAGGGAGACAAACCATAAGAGACTCTTAATGTCACAAAACAAACTGAGGGTGGCCGGGGGAGGTGGGTAGGGAGAGGGTGGTCGGGTTATGGACATTGGGGAGGGTATGTGCTATGGTGAGTGCTGTGAAGTGTGTAAACCTGGCGATTCACAGACCTGTACCCCTGGGGCTAATAATACATTACATGTTTATAAAAAAAATTAAAAAATTATTTTAAAAAATACAAACACCTTTGCCTATTTACATGCAATTTTTTTTTTTTAAAGATTTCATTTATTCATTTGAGAGAGAGAGCATGAGCAGGGAGAGAGACAGAGACAGAGATAGAGGGGAAAGCAGACTCCCTCCTGAGCAGAGAGCCCCTTGTGGGTCTGGACCCCAGAACCCTGGGATCATGACCTGAGCAGAAGGAAGACGCTTGACCATCTGAGTCACCCAGACACCCCTACATGCAATTTCCTTACTGTACTATTATTTATTTTATTAAAAGAAAGTCCATGGATGTGAAATCCTACAGGAAATTTTAAAATACTTAACAAAAATGAAAAGAAAACTGTTAGTATCAAGGATATTTTCAAGTCTATCTCACTGTTACAATCTGATCATTTCAGAAATCCAACTCAACAAAATTAAGATAGTCTAAAAGAAACCCTAGTCTTGCTAACTTAGTGACTATTTTAAAATGAGGAGAGTTACAATTTACTATAAATTAAATTTTCATTTCTCTTTATTTGTCTTGGTACCCTATAATTTGATATTTAGATATTTAAAGATCCTTCATACATGTAATTTCAGAATTAACGTTCACAAATTTTTTTCCCAACTTAGTAGATATTTTTGGTTTTTTTTAATTTTATTTATTTACTTACTTTTTTGCCTGCTTCAGGTAACAATTTGGCCAACAAACAGTAACAGTAACAGAATGCTATTTGGTTAATTTTATTTTGAAGAATTAAGTAGAATCAGGCTATAGATTTTCTTCTTTTAATTATATATTCCTGTTATTTTTCTCATATATTTACCCTAATAGAAGTATTTAGTACTTTGAGGCAGTACATATACTAACTACTAGGAAGTCATATATTAAGACATTTACATCTAGTAATAAATTTAATCCTCCCAATGGAGAGAATTACATTCAGGGGGAAACTGAGGCTTTGTTAAGTAACTTTTGTCAGGTTTTATGTCAATTAATTGAATAGCCAGATTACAAACTGAAACAGTCTGACTTGAAGGTATTCTGTCATTATCTTTCTTTAAGCTGTCATTTAACATTTCTAACTTGATATTCTGAAACAATTTTAGATTTACTGAAGTTTAGCAGAGAGAGTATGGAGAGTTCTCTTGTAACTTCTACCTAACTTTCCCTAATGTTAACAGCTTACATAACTACTACACAATTACTGAGGCCAAGAAATTAACTTTAGTATAATATTATTAATTAAACCATGAACTTTCTTTTTTCACATCACCAGTTTTACCACTAATACATTTTTTCTATTCTGAAAGCTGATTCAGGATTCCACAATGCATTTAGTTTCCCTATCTTAATCTTCTCCAAACAGTGAGTTTTCAGTCTATTCTTATTCTTAATGACATTAACATTTTTATAGAATAATGGCAAAGTATGTTGCAGAATGCCTTTCAATTTGTATATGTCTGATGTTTTCTCATGATTAGATTGAGGTTATGGATTTGAGGAAAAGTACCACAGAGTTGATGTCCCTTCTTAGGCATCAAATCAGTAGTCCATGTCTATATTTGACTTATTACTGACTATATTAATATTTACCACTTGGTTAAGGTGGTATTTATCAAATTTCTTTACTGTAACCTTAGTATTTTTTCCCTTTGTATTTAATAAGTATTTGAGGTGGGGCACGTGGCTGGCTCAGTCTATTAAGCAGCCAACTCCTGATTTTGGCTCAGGTCATGAGTTCAGGTTCCTGGGATCAAGCCCCATGTCCGGCTCCCTGCTCAGCAGGGAGTCTGCTTCAGGATACTCTCTCTCCCTCTCTCCCTCCCTCTGTTCTCTCTCTCTCTCTCTCAGATGTGTATCTATGTCTATATAGATATCTATATCTATAGATATAGATATATATTTGAGGTGATATACTTTGAAGGTATAAAATACCCCATTTCACCATAAACTTCTGCCTTCTTGCCATGCTTTGGTAGATCTTGCCTGCAACAATTACTATAGAGCTCTAATTATGCTATATTTCCCTCATTACTTTTACATTTATTAATTAGAATTCTTCTATAAGTAAGAGTTGTCTCTTATCCCTATTATTTTAAAATATATTAAAAATGTATAATATAAATATAAAATATATATTTAAATATATTATAAAAATTATAATTAAAAATTATAAAAGCCCCACACATGTTTATCAATCTCATTCTTTTGCATAGATCCATATTTCCATCTAAAACAGCTTTTCTTCCACTTGAAGAAAATTCTTTAACATGTCTTACAGTCTAGTTCTACAGACAAATTCTTCCAGCTTTGCTGGCCTGAAGAAGTTTTTATGTGGCCTTCATTTACGAAAAATATTTTCACTGGGCAAAGAATTTTAAGTTGACAGTTTGTTTCTTTCAGCTCTTTAATGACGTTTTTTCCATTGTCTTCTGGCTTGCATAATTTCTGAAGAAAAGGTTACAGTAATATTTACCTTTATTCCTTCATATCAGGGGTGAGTACTTTAGGTTTTGAGGGCTACAGTCACTGTTAAACATTCTTCTGTAATAAAAAACCATGGCAAACATTCTTAACTTTGAAGTCATACAAATACAGGGTATAGGCCGAATTTGGTACATGGACAACAATTTATTTACCTCTGTTTTACGTGTTTGATTTTTTTTTTCTCTTATTTCTTCTTAGGTTTTCTCTTTATTATTACTTATTTTGGTAATTTAATTATGAATTGCATTGATGTAGTTTCCTTCATTTTCTTCTTGGTATTTGTTGATATCAAGGGTTTATGGGTTTATATTGATCAAACCTGGAAAAATTTTGGCAATAATTTCTTTAATTTGTTTCTTCTTACAAAACTCTCTTTAACAGACTCCAATTTATCATATATTGACTGCTTAGCCATAACATGTAAGTCTCTTTTTCTCTGCTTTTTTTTCAGTTTTTAATACCTCTTTACTTCATTTTGGATAGTTTTTGGTTCTATACTTTTGGGTTTAATATTACTTTTTTTCTGATGGAGTCTAATCTGATAAAAATCTTATGTAGTGGTGTTTTACTTGATATTTATATTTTTCTTTGTCAGAAAATAGCTATTATATATATTTTTAATTTATTCTCTCATTATGTTCACATTTTTCTTTAAATATCTGAGCATATTTACAAATGATTTTTATAGTCCTTATGGAAAAATTCTCCCATTCCTGTCATTTTTTAGAATGTTTACATTGATAGACATTGCTGCTGGCTATAAGCCTCATTTTTTTAATTCTTCATATCTATGTACTTTTTTTATTAGATGCTTCCGAATTTGATGTTGTTAAGTGCTGACATTCATTGTCTTCCTTTAAAGAGTGATGACACCATTTTGGTAGAGTTACTTGTTGATTAGTTTGATCTTTTCAAAGCTTTTTAAAGCACTATTATTATTTTCTAATTTATTTTTATTATTTTTAAAAATTATTTATTTATTTTGGAGCACTAATTACTCTGGAGTAGTATTTCTGCTAGAGCTCACTTAGTCCTCCTCCTAAATCATGTTGATATGTCTGGAGTCTCTACGGTGTCTCACATATTAATGAAACTCCACAGTGAATTAAGACTTGAATAACTCCTACTTTTGTGTGATTTTTGGAAACTCTTTTGCTTACAACTCCCTGATAATTGTTCTTTTCTTACAAGATATTTTTTTTTTACTTGCCCTTTGAGGTTTTACTTGTAATATGTGCAGAATGGAATTCTAAAAACTAAGACCTCTGTGTAAAGTACTGGAACTATTTCTCTGTGTATCTCTCTCATCTCATGTTTTCTACCTTGTAAATTCTAGTCATCTCAGCATCTTAAAAGTTCAGTCCTCATGTTGTCAACACAGCAAAACCACTGGTCTCTGTTTGGGTTCCCCTTGCTATTTTGCATTCCAGAAATTTTCTTCAAGCATAAGGCTACTGTGATTTGTTTTCCTAAATCCAGGGATAACAGTCCTGTACTTCCTGCTGTCTAACATCTAAAAATGTTTGTTTCATATAATTTCTCCAGTTTTCAAGTTGTTTATAGAAGAAGAATAAGACCTATCACAGAGCTTATTATACTCTTGTGTCTTAGTCATTAGGAAGTTTTAAGTAGAACAGTGATGCAACTAATAAAACCTGACCTTTGCTCCTCAAAAGTGTTCTTTCTCCATACAATTCCATGAAATCCAGGACGGCCTGTTCTTTTTATGCCATGGTACTCTCCTGTGACCTTTCTTTCCCTATTCTTCTGATTACAACCAGCATCTGATATTTTATTTCTTTATGTTAAAGAGAGCTATCAGCCACTCTCTTCTATATTTTTCCACACTATGCATGACAAATACATAGAATATGAAACAAGAAATACGTATGAATTACTGAGTTTCTGTAATATCCCAGAAACTGATAAATAATCTTGACATTTATGTATGTGTACTAAAATGGAGATGAGAAGAATTTAGCTGAAAAGATTTAACATCTTCATATAATAAATCTGTGTCTGGCACTCAGAGATCAATATTTATCTATAGAATGAATGAATGAATGAATGAATCCCTACAGTCATTTCCAGGTGTTGAACTACTACCTCTTAGTTACCAACTATAATTTTCTCTGATTTAAAAGTGACCTAATGTTTTCTTTCTCAAGTCTAGTTGCATTTCCTTTCTCAAGCCTAGTTGCAGAGTGAACTGGAGCTATGAGATCTTGGTATGCAACCTAAAAGTTATTTGCCCATTAAAGTTTCCCATCTTAGTGTAGTATAGTGTACCTGTTAACCCAGATGGACTATAAAACCAGATTACTCACAAAGGGAGGGAAACAGAGGAAGGAGATGAAGAAGAATGTGAAGAGAGAAGGTTCTTTGATGGACAAAAGTTACTACAAGTTTAGATAAAATATGTAATGAATTTTGTTGCCTTACACTCCCTTCTTTAAAACTCTTTCATTTTCTGAGTTCCAGTGAATATATTTTTTTCCCACATTGAATGCCTCAGAAAGCAGTAATCCCTATAGTCTGAAAGCCAAGATTTTAAGTACTGACATCTGTCTTTGTGAGTTAAGGAGCTCACAAAGTTGCACAGTTAAACACATGAATGAATAGAGGTACTAACACTTTCCACTCATAAAGATTAAAGGCAACTTGATGTTCTTTATACTCCTTTCTTTAGGCTGGAAGTCTCGGGAATTTTCCAGTTCCAAATTTTAGATCCTTAAAATGGTAAACATGCTCAGCAAAACATGGTATTTCTGTTTTTAGTGTTTCTTAATTATTTAACACATACCAATTTCTTAACATTTTTCTTCTGCTAAAAAATATCATTTTGGCGCACCTAGATAGCTCAGTCCAGTAAGTGTCTGACTCTTAACTTTGATTCAGGTCATGATCTCAGAGTACTGAGATCAAGTCCTGCATTGGGCTCTGTGCTCAGCAGGGAATTTGCTACAGATTCTCTCTCTCCCTCTCCCTCTGCCATTCCCCCAACTTGAGCGCTCTCTCTCTCTCTCTCAAAATGAATAAATAAATAAATAAATAAATAACATCTGTTCAAAAAATATATATATAATTTTCCTTTGTTTTTTTTTCAAAATTCACAGGATAAATTGAATATGAACTTATTCTCTGTTGAGTTGCCAATGTATAGACAATATTCATTTATTACTACTTGCTAGTCGATTAAGACAGTTATGACACAGATTATTTAAAAACATTATTACTGAGGGAATCCTGACTCTAAATCTATGCTACTATAATATATAATCACTTAGCAGGATCTTTAATTATTTTGCTGTAATCGACTTTCAAATATGAGAAAGAGATTGCTAGATTAGAGAGATAGCTATAGATATAGGGGCACCTGGGTGGCTCAGTAAGTTAAGTGTCTGCCTTTGGCTCAGGTCATGATCCCAGGGTCCTGGGATAGAGCCCCATGTCCATGTCAGGCTCTCTGCTCAGCAGGGAGTCTGGTTCTCCTTCTCCCTCTGCCCCGTACCCCCCCACTCATGGTGTCTCTTGCTCTCGTTCTCTCAAATAATTAAATAAAATCTTTAATTAAAAAAATAAAATAGATATATATCAGCATATAAAGAATATATATAAATATTAAATATAAATATAAATATAATTATTTATTTATATTAATTATAATTAATTATATTATATATAATATATAATACATATTATAATGATTAATTATCTTAAATATAAAAATATAAATATAAAAATATAAATCAGCATATAAAATAATAAAATAGATATATATCAGTAACAAATATCTTACTGTCATACTAAAATGGAATTTTCAGTTTAAAAGCCTTTTAAGTTTTCACCACTTAATTTTTAGTAGCGTGAATCCCATAGGCCACAGAGTTACATGTCAAAGAAATAAACATATATATGACTACATATACATGTGCATATATGAATATAGATAAGTTAATTTAATTTATGGCTTAATTTATAATTCTACCTGAGTGCAGAAGCCTGAAACTTTATCAAATAGTCCCTTTGAAACTTGCTCAGTAAATTTTTGTTTTTGTTTTTTCTGTCCCTACTTCAACCCCCAATTTGGTGTAAATCCTAAATTTATGAAATTTGTTGTGAAATTTGGAAGTAAGAACCTCATCCTTATAGTCCATCTATCCATAGCTGGCATCTGCTGAAAAGGACCATTAAAAAATAGTTCACATTTACATAGCTCTACACTAGGTAATTTATATCTATATATCTTTATCTATATCTGTATCTATAACTGTTTCTATCTATAGGTATATCTTTGTTTATCCATCTTCATAACAGCCATATGGAGTAAGTACTATTATTACTATCCAAGTACTATTATTACTATCCATGTTTTACAAACAGGAAAACTGGTACCCAGAGCAGTTAAAAAATTGTGTCAAGTTTATGCAGCAATTAAGAGACAAAGTTACATATGAACACAACAGTGGTACTCTACAACCTGAGGTTCAAATTCCTGTGCTCTACTAGCCTCTCACTTCCTCTCCTCCATGGGCATAATCAATCTTCTACCTCAGCACATGATGAGGCATCCATGTTATATATGTAAATTTCTGTGGCACATTCCACAAGAACGTCCTCATCTCTGCCCACCCCAGAACTTTTGTCTTTCCAGGATACAGCTGTGTCACTCAGGGCAATACAAGGGAAATAAAATTATGTGACTGCACACTTCTAGGACTTACTGCTCACAGGGGCTCTGGGCCTTATGTTCACCAGCCAAATAACTTCATTTAAACATCATCTCTGTTTTCTCAAAACCACAGTCGGAGGAATTTCTTAAGTGTTAGCAGTATCCCAAACAGGAAGCTGTGTGTTCTCTCATTCTGCCAGGGATGCAGCAGCTAGAGTAATTTTTACTTCAAGAGGGCACTGATCTATGGCTATCTTTCTTTTCTTACTATCTCACTTATGCTCCTCCCAAATTCTTTATAGAGATTTACCAGGTGATAAAAACTTGTTCTAACAGAATATTTATGTTTCTATGTCAATAATTCAGGTCAGGACCTTAGCTTTCAATATTTAAAAGACCTCTTATCATGCCACTCCAAAGCCTTTTTTGTCAAGACTGTTGTGTCTTCCTTAAATTCATAAGTGTATTTTGAAATTTAGGACACAAGAACTGACTTAGTTCTCAATTTTTTTTTCTTGTTATATCTTTCCTTTCTTGAAGCAGTAAACTTAAACTACTCTTACTCTCCTTGAAATGGGGAGAAGGGTCATGTGGGAGAAAAAGTCAAATTAAAAACACATTGATGAATACTTCACAATATCTTTTCTAATAGACTTCAAAGCTCTAATTTTAAAGAATTTGAGAATTATCTCCATACTTATCTCCAGATATCTTATATAAAAGCCACTTAGTGGTCTCTTCCTTTTAAAAGAGCTTGGAAGTCCTGGTACAAATTCTAAGAAACCTGAAGAATCATAACCTCTCTTCTGACTTTTAAGAGGTAGGAAGAAAAGCAAAAATACTTGAGAGGAGCCAGAAGTCTGTGGTTTTGGTCTCAACTCTGCCAATGACTAGCTGTGCTGCCAAGGACCAATCATTCAAATCTTACATCATTCGTGAATTACCCAACTAACATTTCTGGATTATCTATGGGATAGATACTTAATATAAAATACTTGCTTAGTTTTCACAATTTTAGCATAATCAGAAAGTTTAGTGACTTGTCTAAGATCTTAGAGGAGTTAACTGGCAAAATTGTGATTGAAGAAAGCTGTGTATTATCCCAACAGAGTATTTCATGATATCTAAAATCCCACCTAGGCCAAAATACTCTATAATTCTAAGTGGGATTTGGCAGATTTTGCTGGGGAGACTAACTATCCTATGCATGTGTGTTTATATATATGTGTATATATACTGTGATTTATTGAAGAATACTATCTCTGGATTAAAAAAAACTGGATGCTTGCCAGCAAATACACTCTTCCAGAGGTCTTCTTTGCACTTTTATTTTGATACAGTACCTGTACATTATCATAGGTTTTTTTTTTGTTGTTTTTGTTTTCTGTTTGTTTGTTTTTGTTTTAATTCTGATAGCACACAAAGCTTACTAACCTCTCCACAATTTGTTAATCACATTCATTTTCCTAGTGGTGGCTGTCATGAACTGAAAAGGGTAGAATTTATCTCCAGCTATCTCCTCTAGGGCTAACATTCACATTAAGCAATGTGTAATGTCTTCTCACCATGAATGCTGTCAGGCTGACATCAACAGTGAATTGTGTGAATACTTAACACAAACTAACATGATTTTTACATTATAGAAATCCCATTTTTAAAAAGGACAGTATATGGTGCCTGGGTGGCTCAGTTGGCTAAGCAACTGCCTTCAGCTCAGGTCATGATCCCAGAGACCTGCGATGGAGTCCAGCATCAGGTTCCCAGCTCCACAGGGAGTGTGCTTGTCCCTCTGACCTTCTCCTGTCTCATGTTCTCTCTCCCTCTATATCTCACATAAGTAAATAAAATCTTTAAAAAATAAAAATGAATAAAAAGTACAGTATACAATGATAAACCATGTGTGGACCAGCGTTGGAAATCTAATAACATAAAGGCTTTTCTAGTTCCCTTGGAGAATATATTGATTAAGTGAACTATATTACATTTGCCTTTATACTGAAAATGATTTACAAATGTTAATGAATTCTTCCAGAACTTCTGAATGATGACTTCTTGGCTAATAGGTATTTGGAAAAGTGTAGCACATAATTTAATTTCCTTAAAATCAGAGCTTAGAATTTTGGTAGTTTGCATCTGGACACTGAGATTCTTTTTTATTTAAGTGATGGAGTGAAAGGCTTAGTTGTGAGTTCTGTCAAAAAAACCTTTTTTTAGATTCATTAATCCTCTACCTTGTGATTTATTTTTTTGGGGCTCATTTCCTTTTTTTTTCTATTTTTTTAAAAGTAATATTTTCTCATTTCTCTATTTTCAATGGTACAGTCTGAAAAATAATATTAAAAGGAATCATGGGTCTAGAGCAATACTGGAGAACCCTAACAAAAGCCCCCATTCCTCTAACTACACATAATCTTTGAAGAAACACTAGGCATGATAACACTTTAAAGTTTACAAGAAATTTGTGTCCACATTGAAAAGAGATTATGACAGCGTACTAGCCCTTAATTTCACAAAAGCCTGATTTCCAGTCTCCTTTTAGGTTCCTTCCTTTGGTGCAGCGGTTCTCAAACTTGGCTGCATATTGGAATCACCTAGAGAGTTTTGAAAATATAAGTCCTATAACTAGAGATTCTCATATGATAGAGCATTGCCTGGGCACCTGGATCAATAAAATCTCCCTCAGGTGATTCTAATGTGGAGCCAAGGCTGAGAATCACAGACTCTTTGTAAATTCTCAAGACATGCTCACTCATGTATTTGGGAGACTGATCCTACCAACCTTCCCAGGTGGCTGCTTCACTATCCTTTTGCTTTAGGTAATAAACCAGATGTTACTTCCAAGGCAGTGATGCTCTGTTCTGAGTCTTGCACCTGGTTTTTTGTTTGGGATGTGGTTTATGCATCATTGGTACTTATGTCTACAGCATTGCTTTGCCCTGAACATCCCAATAGGCTCATAACCTGTCAGCTGCCGATTACACTTTACATGTGCTCTTGGTTTCTTTGCAACGTCTATCCAGGCCAGAAGGTTGGTACTAGATCTCTTGGCAAGTCAATAGAAAAAATTTGCTAACTATTTTTTGTTCTCCTTATTTATCATATCAAGCACAAGCTTGGAGGACCCATCTCCTAGCATTCATTCAAAGGGAGAATAAAGGATATCTCCTCTCATTTAAGGCTTACACAGAGTCAGAAAGAAGGGTTTACTATAGTAAGCACTGGAGACAGAAATAGGAAACAAAGATAGTGGGAGGAAAATGAATCTGCTAATTTTCTTTTTTTTTTTTTTTTTTTTTTTTTAATATTTTATTCATTTGACAGGCAGAGATCACAAGTAGGTGGAGAGGCAGGCAGAGTGAGAGGAGGAAGCAGGCTCCCTGCTAAGCAGAGAGCCCCATGTGAGGCTTGATCCCAGGACCCTGGGATCATGACCCGAGCCGAAGGCAGAGGCTTTAACCCACTGAGCCACTCAGGTGCCCCGAATCTGCTAATTTTCTCTGGGTCTTTGAAACTCCTTACTGGGGAGCTTTGTTAAATAATGAGACTAATCCCAAGAATAATACATATTGAAAAGCAAAAAGTACTTCAATCAACCTCTGGATTCTGGGGGGAAAAACTGACCTCTTTACTAACCTGGCATATAGCAACTTGGAGGACTTAGCCAATTTGAAAAGAAGGAAAAATTTTAAAATGTGCAGCAAATAAACTTAGCTAAGCCACATTAAGTTCCTGGTTGACATGAACTCTGAAGACTGAAAAACTGGCTTTAGGACCTCGAAAGGGCAGTGTGATGACCTCACAGCAAAGGCTGAAGATGGGTAGCTGAGCCCGAGTCCACAGCTGGCAAGAACTAAGTGGAAACTACATCAACAGGAGAGAAATGCCCAGGACTTCCTAGTACCATTGCCTGAGCAAAATGAATAAACTATGAGTTCATCCATCATGAACTTCTGCAAAAGAGGCCAACACTGCTTACAGGAATGAAAAAATGTGCAACAGACAGCTCAGACCCAAGGATCATCATGAATATCACTTTCCCTAACTCTACTCAGAGAGCAAGTGCCTGTACTCCTTCAGGGATACTTTCTGATATCATCTAAGATCAAAGCATGGGAAGAGCTGAATAATTTTATATAAGATAAATTGAAAGGATTGTTGAAATTGTGTGAGTCTAAGTAAATTTTCAGAGGATTAGGTTTTGTTTTTTGTTTTTTGTTTTTTCAAATAACTGTTTATGCACTCAGAAAGATCAAATAGGTTTTTTGGTGTGTGTTTTTCTCTTTAAACACACACACACACACACAACACACACACAACTATGCTTTCTCTACATACAGTCCTAATGTATCAAGATGGAGACATATTGAGGCACCTGGGTGGCCTAGTTCATTGAGTGTTGGACTCTTGGTTTCAGCTCAGTTTACCTCAGGTGGTGAGATACAGCCCTGAGTGAACTCCATGCTCAGTGTGGAGTCTGCTTAAGACTCTCTCCTTCTCTCTCTGCCCCTTCCTCCTTCTCCCTCTCTCTCTCAAATGGAAAAAAAAAAAATTGTTTTTTTTTTTTAAATATGGAGACATACGGAGAAGATAGAATCAGTAAACTGTAGGGGCACATGGTAACAGTAGCTGCCTTTACTGCTTGGATGTTACTCCTTATTTTCTCTCTCCCATAACTTCACCCTATCCTTTCCTATTTGCTCTTTCACAATAGCTTTTAAACATGTAAAAACATCTCCCACCATAAGGCATTAAGCAAAATACATAAGAAAATAAAATATACAGCCTTCCTCAACTCTACATATTTTCAGCTATTACTCTATTTCTAGCTGTATTAGTCCATACTTACTGTTTATGCTAGATTTTCCACCACCACCTTAAAAGTATTTTTGCTGAGACTGGGGAGGTGGGACACACAGAGCGCCCTGGAGTGGTGCTGGTGGCTGGTGGCTGCTGTGGCTGAGCCGCGGGCAAGGAACTGTCCCAGGATCTGGGGAAGTAAGGCACAGGAGGGGCTGAACCCACTGCCAATGCTGGAGCCATGGAAATCGGCGTGGAGATCAGTTGAAGATCTGGAGTGCCATTAAGAGGAAATTACAAGACCTTACATTGATGAACTTCCTGATAACATTATAGTAATGGTGGCCAACAAGAAAGTCAGGACCAAATGACAGAGGACCTGTCCTTGTTCCTAGGGAACAACACGATTCATCATTATGTCTTCATGGTGTATTATATAAACTTGGCTCTCTTACAACTGACCCCTCCAGTCTAAAGTCTTCTGAAATCAACATCTTTGATAATAATGTGTCTTCAAAAAAGAGCAGTTTCAGTCGGGGGGATGAGAGAAGGCATGAAGCTGCAGTGCTGCCTCTTGCCATTGCTAACACTAGACCTGAAAAAAGAGATTCCAGGTTTCTCCTAGTTTACAGGTGCAGAAAACTACTAAGTCAGACAGACTTATGATGATGGAGCTGCAACCTGATTAATGTCAGCTATGAAGCCTCTGAGGCAGACAGCACCCTCTGAAGATGTGATTGATACTAAGCCAGAACCAGATGACCTCATTGATGAAGACCTCAGTTTTGTGCAGGAGAATCCCTTATCTCAGAAGAAAACCCTATAGTGACAGTTTCATATAATTCTTCTCACACTTCTATTGAAAATTGTCAACCACCTGCAAGTTAAAATGCAGACAGTGGTTCTCATTTAAATAAGCTACAATTTCAGCAGCAGCAAAATGGTATTTGTGCCACCAAGCAACCTGATATACAGAACAGCCAGGTGTATGAAACAAGACATTTTTGTGAACCATAAGTGCTTAACAGCTTAGAAGAGACTTATAGAACCTTCTTCAGAAACAACTTAGAAAAAAATAAGTATTGAGGAAGAAAACCTTCAGAAGAGGAAGTTGCTTGTGGTAAGTTCAACTGTTAAAGTAAAAAAATTCCATCATGTTGGTGAAGAAGAGGAGGAAGATGATGATTTTGGGTCTCATAGAGGAAGCATCCCTAGCAGTGTGTCAAGTGCTAGCAAAGCCTGAAAGGAGACCTTTGCTTCCACCTTCTAAACAAGATAACAAGAATCTAATTTTGAAAGCTATATCTGAAGCTCAAGAATCTGTAACAAAAACAACTAACTCTTCTAGTCTCACAGAAACAGACACTTCCAGTTGCTCCCAGAACTTGAACTTCTCAAGAAGAATTGCTGACAGAAATGGTCCAGGGCAAAGGAGGACTCCCAGAATAAATCTCCCCATTAAAGAAGAGGAAACAAAGGGAGATAATAAAGAAAAAAGCCCAGGAACTCAACAGAGGCAGTTGTTATCCCAACTGCTCATTGAGCCAGTAATGGCAGAACCTCTGCAGATCAGTCAAGATTACTATGACATGGAATCCATAGTCCATGCAGACACAAGACCATTTATTCTGAGGAAGCCAAAGCTGTATGAG
The DNA here is from genome assembly GCF_010015895.1 of Lontra canadensis. NCBI lineage: Eukaryota > Metazoa > Chordata > Mammalia > Carnivora > Mustelidae > Lontra > Lontra canadensis. The sequence continues at coordinate 5,067,941 of NW_022631042.1, forward strand.
GAAATAGTAGTGGCTCCAAAACAAGAGTGGGGAATGAAGACTGGAGATACCCTTCAGGTACTTTCAGGACACCTTAGGCAGATGGGATCTTGTACCACCAGATAAACCTGCAAGTCCCAAGTTTATAGTAACACTGGATGGTGTCCCCAGCCTACGAGAATACAGGTCAGATCAAGAGGAGGACATGTGTTTTGAAGTAGTGAAACCTGTAAACCAAACTGCAACCTCAAACAAGGGACTCAGAGGTCTCCTCCACCCACAGCACTTGCAGCTGATGAGCAGGCAGCTTGATGAGCCAAATGGTAGCTTTTCAGATGGGAGATGAGTGAGCTGAGTGTGGTCCAGAAACCAGAAAGATTTTTGAAATGTTGCAAATACTTGCCTGCCTTAAACATGGGGATGAGTGTGCTTACCATCAACCTGTTTCACTTGCAAAGCCTTCCCCAATTGTAAATTTACTGAAAAAAATGTTTGTTCTTTCATCCAAATTGAAAATGATACAAAATGTACTAAACCAGATTGTCCCTTCACTCATATGAGTCTAAGAATTCCAGTAGTGTCTCCAAAGCCAGCAATTGTAAAACCAGTGCCACCTTCTAGCTTCTAATAGTCAACTGTGCCATTATTTCCCTGCTTGTAGGAAAATGGAAAGTCCCTTCTATCATCCAAAACACTGCAGATGTAACACTCAGTGTACAAGACCTGACTACACATTTTATCATCCTTCAATGACTGTGCCAACACAACATTCCTTGAAATGGATTCGACCTCACACCGGTGAATGACACTCAGTCCTACTTGGCAGAAGATTGTGGAGTATCCATCCACGGACAAAAGTTATTCTGCAGAACTTGTCAAATCTTTGAAACTTGGAAACATTGCTTTCATAATATTGAGTTTACTGCCTACCTGAAGTGTCTAACTTTTCAAGTTTGTAAGTTTATTAAGTGGTTTTAACATTGGGTGTTTTTTGTTGTTTGTTTTGGTTATGAAAAGACCATTTAAGGAAAAGTTAAATTCTATTAAAACATTCATTTCAGGCATGTTTGTAAAAAAAAAAAAAGCCAAAACCTCCAATGATTGACTTATTCTTAAATCTGACTCCACAGTTTTGTCTCATTTACTCTCTGCAACATGTTCTTTATTTTTTTGCATTCTGTGATGCGGTTAGTTCTAGGTTAACATTTGTTAACCTGTCTCTCTAGCCACTTTTATTTTCCATTATTATATTCTCTTCTTCAGCCACTCTATAAATTCAGTGCTTCCAGGATTTCTAATTGATTCCATCCATTTACATGGCTTGAACTATCTCTTGTATATTTTAATGACTCAAATTATTATCCTCAGCTTCATTCTAATTCCTCAGGGACAGAAATATTTATTCTAATAATGACTATTTATTCAAATAATGATTACCTTCACCACTCAAACTTAATGTGCCTCAGAAAGAAATCATCTTCTGAGATGCCATATCTCCTTCTAAAAGTACTGGTGCAGCCACTATCTTCTAAGTTAGCCTTTAATTTGTAGTTGTGTCTTACTTTTTTTTCTTTATAGCCTCCCCCACTTACTGTTCCATTTGTTCAGAAGCTCTTATCCAAGGGGCACCTGGGTGGCTCAGTTGCTTAAACAATAGACTCCTGATTTTGGCTCCGGTCATGATCTCGGGGTTTTGAGATCAAGCCCCAAGTTAGGCTCCCTGCTGGGAATGGAGCTGCTTAAGATTCTCTCTCTCTCCCTTGGCCCCCAACACCCCTCCTGATCCTGTGCATGTATTCTCTCTCTCTCTCTCAAAAAGAAAAGAGCCTCATATCCAGGATACAACCTTTTTTTTGAACCTTAATTACTATGAATAACATCTTAATTGGTACTGTTATATCCTACTCTTAATGTCCTTTAGAAAATTTCTACTCTTATTAAAGAGTGATTGTTTTAAAATGCAAATATAAATAAGCTATAGCACTAAATACTACTCAAAATAAAGAACAATCTCCTTAATGTATTATAAATATTATGTCATCATCTGTTCTCAAACATGATGAAATATTTTTACTCTCTGGTCCCACCATGCATATTTGTTTGTTTTTGTCATCCTGAGAGCTCTTCCTATCTGTCTGGCTAATTTCTCTTCAGCCTATAGAATCTAACTCAGGTGACATTTCCTCCAAAAAGCCTTCCAAGTGGTAAGTGTAACTTAGGTACCTCAAGTGGTAAATATCAATTCTATGTGTTTTTATAGCACCTTGTTTCTGTTTCTGAATGAGTGAATATAAAATGAATCATGGTATGTTTGTTTGCATTTTCCCACAGAACCATAAATTTTGTTTTGTTTTATTTTTTCTTTTTTAAACTTTTATTTAAATTCTAGTTAGTTCACATATAGTATAATACTGGTTTCAGGAGTAGAATTTAGTGATTTATCACTCACATATAATAGCCAGTGCTCATCACAAGTACCCTCCCTAACACCTGTCCACCATTTAGTCCATCCCCCTACCCACTCTCCCTCCATCAACCCTCAGTTTGTTCTTTATAATTAAGAGTTTCTTATGGTTTGCCTTACTCTCTCTCTCTCTCTCTGAACCATAAGCTTTTGAAGGCAAAACACTGTTCATGTATATTTGTATTCTTATTTCCTAGAAATTTCCCAAGAAGGAGCTAAAATAAATGGACACTTAACAAATGAACGTTTAAGCAAGTACATATATTTCAGGATTCTGTGATCAATTTCTTGTACCTGTTATACAATAGTGTGGAATTGTGAAGGCATGACAACACCTATGTATCTTAACTCATGTTTCTATGAAGAATAATACTTATTCAAATCCAACATAAATCCATGCTGAAATATGATCCCACATCTTTTTAAGAATGTCAAAGTCAACAGAGGATCCCTGACTTATGTAAAAGAAAGTCTGGAAGTGATATTTCTTATAAACAAGACAAGATAACCTGATCTCCTTAAAACTGTGTTTTTCTTTTGTTCTGCCTTCTGTGGTGATTTGACAGTTTCTTTAAGACAGATGGAGAAAAGAAACTAGTTTTCTGTTGGGTTGGATCCGCCCTGCCCCAACTGGTTTGTAGAGGAGAAATATGTCTCTAGTACAAATGAATACACCTTTAAGAACCCACTTTTTCTTCCTTCCATCTTCATTCCTTCCTTCCTTCCATCCTTCATTCCTTTTTGCTTCCTTCCTCCTCCCTCCCTCCCTTACTCTCCTACCCTCTCCTCTTCCTCCTTCTCCTCCCACTCCTCCTCCCTGCACCTGTCTATGTGTCTGTCACTGTCTCTCTGTTTTATTTTACTTTCTTTGCTTCTGGTCTATGGTAACTCTTCAACCATCTCAGTACTATTTGTAAATATATAAATATGCAGGGGAAGAGTATTCTACTATAAAACATAGACATATTTAAGAGCTCTCATTTCATCTGTCATTAGGTATAAAGGAGCGGATTAAAAAAGACTGAGAGAGTCCAACAGTACAAAAGGGCAGAAAAAAAATCAAGTATATCTGAAAGTCACCACAAAATCAATTTCTTATACAAAGGGATCATGTTTTGAGGTATATTAAATAACAATACATCCTGTTGGTTTTTTAATGTATAAAAGACCATACATCAAAACATCAATGGGATTTTATGTAAGTTTACATTAGAGTTCTTCAGATCATGCATATAAGAGAATGTAATCTGTTTAACATTGGAGGCAACAATGAAGTTGAACAGTCCTACATGTTATATAAACATTCACTTTTCATATAAAAATGAACATCTTAATAAGCTAATTTTTAGCTATCCATGAAAGGTCTTCTTTATACTCAGCATTTTATAATGGATGGTATGTTTAATTAATGAGTTAGTCATATAAATACTAAGTGACTATAGAGTCAAGACACTGTGCTAAGTGATAGTGATATGTAGGTGAAAAACATCCTTTGAAAAAGGATTTAATATAATTGAGAAGCAATAAAAGATAGTTGAAATGTAGTTACTGCTTTAAAAACAATAGCATTATATAGGGACACCTAGGGGGCTCAGTCAGTTAATTTCACTTGACTTCATTTCAGGTCATGATCTCAGAGTCCTGAGACCTAGCACCTCCAGTTCTGTGCTCAGTGGGGAGTCTCCTGGAGATTCTCTCTCCCTCAACTCTCCCCCTGCTCACATGATAGCATGCACTCTCTCTCTCTCAAATAAATACATATTTTAAAAATGATTGTATTGTATGGTGACAATAGCTACACTTGTGGTGAGCATGACATAACCTATGGACTTATGTAACCACTACGTACACCTGAAACTAATGTAACATTGTGTGTCAAACATACTTCAGTAAATAAATAAAATGCAAGAAAATAATAATAATAATATATAATATTTATTAAGATAAATGTAAATTTTTTGAAAAAGGAATTTTCAATCCTCTGAAACATAAATAGATATATAGAGACATGAGTTTCTAAAAGGAAATAGCCTAACTTTACTAACAGGTATTTTTTTAATGGATAGTCATATGAATTAAGATAATGGTAAAATCTAGAAGCTGAAATTTTGTTCCCTATTTGGTTACAGATCACAAGGGACTTACCCTTCCCGAAAAGGTGGTGTCATTCACTAATGTTTATCATAGTCCACGTAAGGAATCTGTTGGTTTATTGTTCAGGAATAAAACTATGTTAAAGAAAAAGTATGAAACCTTCCATTAAGCATAATTGAAAGGGGGTGTCCTTAGTGATTCTTTTATCAGTTTACACATAATGCCATTTTACATTGCTATTCTCATTTGAATATGAATGGCTATATAGCAAATTATTACTTTTAGCCCGTTTTTTTTAATAAACAAATATTGCTAAGTAAGAGTAGTAGTATTTTTCATGTTAGAAATCTGCAAAGAATCGTCAGTACAAAACCTAGTCATCATCCTGTGTGTCCTAATTACGTGATTTTTCAAAACGGAGTGGATACATCTAAAAATGGTGATAACATTTATATAATCCCCATACCGACTGATAAATATATATATATATAGAGAGAGAGAGAGAAATTTATATATATATATATATATATATATGATTTCTATGCACATTAGAACTAGAAGTGAAGGGACACCTCGGTGGCTCAGTCAGTTAAGTGTCTGCCTTCAGCTTGAGTCGTGATCCCAGGGTCCTGGGATAGAGTCCCACATCAGACTCCTCGCTCAGTGGGGAGCCTGCTTCTCCCTCTGCCTACCACTCATCCTGCTTGTGCTTGCTCTCTCTTGCTCTCTCTCTCTGACAAATAAATAAAAAATCTTAAAAAATTAAAAAAAAACTAGAAGTAAAGACATTTTACTGTATAATAAATGGATGTAATTTTATACAAAATTAAATACAGGTCCTTGTTAATTAAAGTAGTGGAAAATAGTGTTCTGATTTTAAACTTATTTAAAGTGTATTTTTAATTCACTACATTAACACAAGGTTTGAATGAGTGATTAACACATGCTTTATTATACACTACAATTTTAATTACCACAAATGTGTTTATAATAAGATTATGATACACACATGCTATTTCACAAGCATAACATGGATATTTAGTTGGAACTGAAAAGCAACTTCTCTAAAATTATAATTTTAATCTTTTTCCATAAGAAGAATTTATTGTGTCATTGATGTAATCTTATTTTTCCATAGAAATTATTTACTGAAAGCCCATTCCATGAAGTAAACTGACAGTAACTGGATGAGGATATGTTCATGATGGTTGGGAACCAATCCTTGCTTCTAGTAAATCTGGCTGCCCCAACAACTGACTGAATAAATTTTATCAAGTGAAGTAACCTGTCTTATTTTCCCCATCTCTACTATGGGAATCAAAGAAGCACCTAATTTATACTGTTGTTGAATAATACCTAAAATAAAATATGTAAATGGTTCAGTGGCTGGTAGAGTAGACCTGTAACAAATATAAACTATAGATAGTTAGATTAAAAAAATCATAAATTTTGATGTAATAGAGATAAAGCTTAATTAGATGACTAAAGATAATTGAGAGGACCAATTTATGCAATTTGACTTTTGGATTTAATTTGCATATTCTCTCTCTTTTTTTTTCTTTTCTTTCTTTCTTTCTTCTTCTTCCTTTTTTTAATTTATTTGACACAGAGTGAGAGAGCACAACAGGGGGAGCAGCAGAGGGAGAGAGAGAAGCAGGCTCCCCACTAGACAGGGACCCTGATGTGGGGCTTGATCCCAGAACCCTGAGATCATGACCTGAGCTGAAGGCAGACGATTAACAGAATGAGCTACCCAGAAACCCCTAATCTGTGTATTCTCTAACTGCAATCCTATTTCTCTACCCATTACAAATTACACTACAAAAAGATTTCCTTTTCAGTAACAATACGAGAGAGAAAACATGATAGAGCATAAAAAATAAGGAATTTGCTCATACACTGGGTCTAAATCCTAAATGTAATACTTACCAATTTTAATATGAGAGAAGTCATTTAAAATTTCTGAAGTTATTTAAGACTTCAACCTCTTTTTCATAAAATATAATGAAAATAAATCTTATATCCCAGAGATACTTAAGGTTTAAATAAGAAATACATATGAGAGGATATATGTCATTGTTATTAGTTATAGTTTTCATTAAAATGAAAGCTCAATAAATTTATACACAAAGCCAATACTAATTCAAAGTCCTTGAAGTATTTTTATGAATTCGCTTTTTAAGTAAAAATTATAATTTTATATGTAATTAATTTACACAAACAAAATATTTCTAGTTGTGTGGTTTGCTCAAGAAATTACTGAAGAAATGTTCTATAGTGTAAAGTTTTACAAAAAAAGATTAAAAAATGTGAAGTGTTTAATATGTAATTTATGTTATTTTGAAACAGTTTTGTCTAATACAGATTTTCATGATTTTCAATTTAGATTCAAAAGAAAAAAATCATTGTTTTAGTAAATAACTGAAATGCAATTGAAATTTTTGTAAGGAGAAATCCAAGAAATATATTTAAAGGAGTCACTTCACACGTGTGTCATATACAGTCACTGATTTATTAGCTCTAATTAACTGAATGCAAAATATATTAAAGAATAGTTTTATTCCAAATTCATATGAGAAACACACACTACTCAAAAAAAACAACAAAAAAAAACCAAAAGAAAGCTACATTCAAGTTTCACGTGTAGGAAATTAACATTTTATTCTTTATTTAAATAAAGTTTTTAATAAACTTGTCCCATTCAAAATAGAGACTCTTAAATATGTATTTTACACTGTTTTTATAAGATTAATTTCTCCTCATTCATAGAATCTGTTTTGCTATGTATTCTTGTATGTAATTTTTAGGCAACTATTTTGTAATGGCTTAAGGTAGATACATGAAAATACACCTTCAATAAAAGACATGCCAAGTTGGTTTTTTTTTACTCTAATTAAAAAGAGTGTTTCAGAGGATTTCTGTTATTTGAAATATTTTGATATATTTCAAAACTCAACTGTGAGCTATTACTGAGAAACAGAAAATATTCCCCCATAACATCCCTAAGCGCTTTTAACATTTCAACCTTAATTTCTTAAAGTAGGTGGAAATGTTGAACTAGAAAATAAAAGCAGACCACCACAGCTCAGTCATGAATCTTAACAGACCTCGTATTTCTTTAATCCAAACACCCTTTGGTGAAGGAAATGTTGGTATGGGGTCAACTATTTGTAAGAGCAAGTTCAGTACCTCCCCAAGGCCATGTGCTTGATTGTGCCCTAAAGCCTCCAAGTTTTCCTTTCTTGCTTAAATTTCACGTATTCAAACATTCACTCATTTATTCAATAAGTACTTTTAAGCATTAACATATGTGAGGAAGTGTTCTAGGTTATGAGGATATCAAGGTAAATAAGACATAAAATTTGCTCTAATGTTGTTACAAAGATTTTTAAAATATTTATAACTGCATTACAATAGTATAATATGAAAGAATCACATTACAAAATAGTGTAAGCAGTAACCATATCTAACTGAGGTAAAAAATGAGGTGAAGCTTAAAGGCAGGGTGATCTTAATTCATCACCCAACTAGACCAGCTCTTCCAGAACAATGACCGGAGCAAGCCAAAATTTATCATCACCCTATTTAAAGGAGAATAGGATTATGAGGAAAGATAGAGAAGAGAAATGGCTAAGAAAGACTAAGGAATAAACTTGAGCCACTTCAAAAAGGACAAAGACCATAGCTTACTGGAACAATACTACTGGCTACAAAAGGACACGGAGATGGAATTTTAATGGTACTGTTTACAAATGGCAGAAGAGCCTCTAGAATCACCTAGTTACTAACCTAACAAGTGTCTCTGAGAACTCTAAAGCTATCCCACGCATGCTATTTATGGCCATGCTACCTGATACTGTTTCCAAATTATGATGCTGAATACTTCGTAATTATGTATATAGAGGACACAGTACAATATGGATTTGCTTCAGGTTTTGCCACACATCTGGGAAATCACATTCTGAAAGCATTGCATTTTATATTTGTTTCCCCCCTCAGATATAACCTAGAATAAACTCAGTTTTACTGTGGAAAATAAAGAAGAAAAATGTATCCTTAAAGAATCAGAAACTCCTTAGAATCTAGAGAAATAAAGTAAATGGCAATATTATTTGTTCTGCTAACATAACCTTTAATTTGCATGCAAATTTTTAATTTTAATGTAATGAAAGTATCTGGTATATATACATATGATTTACTTTAGAGAATTTTAGGAAAAATAAATCTAAAGTTGATAAAATAATGTATTTGATGAGGTAATCAAAATGAGTTAACACTGAATTATAATAGAGTTTTATATTCAAAGTTGAAATTGTCAAACTTTTTTCCCACCTTGGAGCATCCACACACTACAGGAAAGCACAAAAAGAACATCAGCTGTAAGTGAACATTTCTTCCACTTATATTGTAATGGCTACTCGTCAGCTGTATGGCACACCTACTCACAAAGGAGATTGAGAAAAAAAAGTGTGGCTTTATGACCAGGGTCTAAGAGGGAAGAGTGCTGCAGGAGGCTGTTTCAGTAACTCTGGAATAAGAAACAACACATTTGGACTAAGAAGTGTAGGAATAAATAAATGAAAAATATTAGGGATGATTAATTTGTAGGGTTTTGTAATTAGTTCAATATGAAGGTGAAAAAGGAAAGACACTGAGACTTAGTAGTAGCAAATATGGCTAGATATTAGATTAAGAATGTTATTAATCGGTGACAAACTCACAAGCAAAAGTTTAAGACCACTTAGGGCAGAGGTACAATACACACATATACACATATGCTTACACAATGTGTGTGCGTGTTCTATTTTAAAAAGAAAATTGTTATGGAAAACTATTTTAGTTTAGGATATTAAAGAACGGATGCATTAATCATCCATTTCTAATACAGTTCACAACGTTCCCTCAGTTATTTCATTTAAATCCCTTAAACTCAATGCAAAGGTTAAATTTACCCTTGCAGTCCAGGTAAGTATGCCGTAAGTAAATCATAACTGAACCTTGAAATCTTGAATTGCAAAGTTAATATACCTAAGTAACTGTATCTTAAATGAGAACACACCTTAACTTTAACTCTAAAAATATTTTGGCAAAGCTACTTTCAGCAATATTATCTCTGGCAAACCACACTTAATTTCAAACTCACAAACTTCACCTTTGGCAGTTACACCTCAGCTAACCACCTCACCATGAGAGATTTAACCTCTGGTAGTAATCGTGCAATCCAAATTTTATAACTTCGTCTTCAAGGAATTGATTTGTAAGACACCATGGAAATCCTTTACTGAATCAGTAAATAATGACAGAAGTGGAAAAACTACATTTATTCAGGTTTAAATTCCTCTCTTTTACTGATCTTTGTTCTAATGTCTAAAGAAAGCAATAACACAAAAATTAGAGGGGAAATAAATCCAGTTTCTACTAACTACATTAGAAAACTAGTTATGAGTTTGATATTTTGTTATGTGACTAGTTTTATTAATTCTGTGAATATTATGGAGTGGAGATAGAAGAACACATCATGATATTAAGAATGTATTTTTAGGGGCTCCTGGGAGGTTAAGTCAGCTGAGCGTCTGACTCTTGATTTAGGCTCAGGTCATGACCTCAGGGTCATGAGATGGAGCCTGGGGTCAGGCTCCTCACTCAGGTGCACAGTCAGCTTGAGATCCCTTCCTTCTCCCCCTCCCTTTCCCCTTCCCCCTGTTCACATACTCCTTCTCTCTCTCAAATAAATATACAAATAAAATCTTGAAAAAAAACCACATTTGTATTAATTGCAAAAAGAAAACCAGAAATAGTGCCCTAAAATTCGTTTATCAGCTCTGATTGTGTAGCCTTTTCTCCTGATGTTGATTGTCTCCACATGGCTATTTATCCTGAATTTCTTGGATAAGTGATATCTTGAGTAAGATCCAAAGTCATTTTAGAATCTTGGACTCTATTCCAAAGCACAGCAGACACAGTTACCAATAATGCAAAGAATTTAAACACAAATTTCTTGAGAAGCCATATCTTGGATTAAATTGATCCTTTTTCTATTTCTAGTCTCAAATATATATATATATGTATATATATACATATATATATGTGTGTGTATAACTTTATATATATATTTATATATATTGCTTTATATGTATAATATATAAACACATATATATGTATTTTTAAATAGGGATCTATAATATTAAAAAAAGTTCACTTGCAAATTATCAAAGACATGCAAATATAACTGACAGAAAGTTAAAATTTTGAAAAATCATCCCAAATGACTAACACTGTTGAGGGTGATATTCAAGTAAATTGCTGCTAACAATTTATACTATAGCAAGCTATGTGGAAAACATCCTATCTTCAATCTCCCAGCTCAACAAAGAACACTTGTTCTTATTTCACTGAAAAAATGCAGATGATCAAACAAGAAATATCGCATATAACAATCTATAAACTTATCTCTATCTATTGCAATATTATTTTGCCTTTCTCTCTGGTCAAAAGACAGACTCTCTCAGCTTCTATCTAAAATGAACCCCACCACTGAACCATAGCTCACATCTTACTTAATTATTTTTTTGCTTGTATCATAGATTTTCCTTCTCTGCTCTATCATTACCACAAATCTATGATCCCTCAGAAATTCTCCTATGTTAAGATAATAAAGTCCCAGAGACCTCATATCATCCTGTTAAGGCCTCTAGTTACAACTGCACAGAACAGAATCTTAAAGGTGTTCTCTATATTTCTTCCCCCAGTGTCTCACCTCTAAATTTCTCATCTGCCTAATCCTAGTTTCATTCAAAACATTTTCCTAAAACTTGTCTCGATGAAGTTATTAATGACCTTTATTTTGCCATATTGAATTGTCACTCCCCATTTCTTTTCTTAAACTACCACTATCATTCGATACTGTTGCTAATTCCTTTTATGAATAATTTTATAAATTGATTTCTATAATTCTTCACTCTACTAGGTTTCCTCCTGCATCAATGCTTATTTTTTGTCTCCTTTGCTGACACCACTCTCTTTTCCACTTAGAAATGGTGATTCCCTCTGTCATAGTATAGTCTCTATCTACTCAATTTTTTTGGCAGTCCAATTACTCTAAAAATCTAATAGACTTACAGCTCCATAATCAAGCCATCCTTTTAGGTCTGGACATGAATCTACTTGGTTGGCTTGGATGGGCTGAGGAATGGGGAGAAGAGAGGTGATAGAGAAAAAAAAAAGAGAGAGAGCGAGAGAGACAGAGTGAGAGACAGAAATTGGTTACACTTGGCACTAGGTAACCAGAAAAAGTAGTGGGGGAAAAAAAAGTTCCCATTGCTGTGGGGCAGAATGTTCAGTTCTCATTAAAAAGTTGTTTGTGTTTCTGGAGTGTAACACCTCCCTTCTCCCGTCCACTGAATCATGCATGAAGTCTATGCACAAGCACAGTTTTGAGTGAGAGAGGTTATCTTTGTGGACATTAAGAAAATGGTCTGAGTTCCACAGCTGGGTCCATGTGATGCCAAATACAAGCTGCATATGGGGGAAAGCAAGAAAATCTATAAACTAAGCTAATTAAGAAGAAGTAGAAAAATAGAGCCAGAAGGGACTATGATGATGTAAAGTCCTCTTGGGATTTTTTAGAGATATGGGGAAAGAAACTCATATAATATGAGTTAAATCTTTAGGGGTAGTGATGATAGCTAATTTCCAGATTACACATGTACATTCCCATCTGGAGGCTATTGTCAACAAGAAGAAGGTATGAAATAAAAATCTGATGTGAAGTAAAATATCTAAATAGTTTCTATTCTAATACTTGCTTTGATTAGTTTCTATTTAACACATATGCAAATAAATGGAATCTTGAGTATAAAACTCAATAAGGAAAAATGGACATAATCAAAAATTTGTCATCATGTATCTTTAATTGGGTGTATAATAAAATAAGATGCCTTAAACAAGACTGAGGATCAAAAATAGTTCTCTGAATAAAAATAGATTATCTTAATCACACTTCACACATACCTGACTTACATAAATGAAGGTAGTTTAGCTTAATGTTGAATACAATATGAAAAAATAGGAGATATATTTCATGTGAAAAGATTTCAGAACTGAACTCATCTAGAAATTAATGCACTTAAATAAATTTACCTTAGAGTTTGCTTATATATTATAATTTCATGCATTTTTCATAAGGTAAATGAATGCCAAATTAATAAAGTGGCCTACAGCTTTTTCTTTCCTGAAATTCTTTATCAAAATCACATTTATATGCAATGTATCATAGTGCAGTTGTAAATTAAGAAAACTAAAGTCTCTGTTTTACTATATTTCTGTCATCCAAAGGATAGTGACCACATCTTACATTCTTTAGTTAATAAACTACTTTGAGTTGATGATGTTTACCAACAACTGACTTTCATTTATAAAGCCCCCAGAGGCTATTACTTCATAGATGTATTGACCTAGATTTTGGTTTGCAGCCAGCAAATGCATGGAGATGCATTGGCTTTGGTTTCAGGTTTCGAATCTTTCAACCTCATTTGAGCTTTTCCCATACAATGGAATTTTACATTAGAACAGCAAAGTAAAGCAAACTAGACTATCTAATCACTTACTTAAACATTAGCTAAACAATTTAGAACAAAGTTTAAACTATCTAAAGTTAGGCTTCACTCAGACTTTTTTCAATGATTCTTAATCTCTGTATTTTAATTTTGAGATCTTCTCAGGCTGAGTAAAACTAACTCTCTCTAAATCATTCTTAAAGTCAAGAAAAACCTATCATATCTTAACCCAGGTTAATAATCAGGTTTTGAGACTGCTCTCCCCAGACACTTAAATTTTCACTTGCCATTGTATCAACTGCCTTTCTGCTCCTGATTGCACTATAAATTATGTGATTCCCTGCTAAGCTGTGAGACTGTTTGGAGATAAAAAGCAGTATGAGCTCCTTGTGTTAATTTCCAGAACAGTTTCAGGTTGTCTTCCTTGCATTTCTCAGTAGAATTTCTGAGTATTTAGGGTTCCATATTCCTCACAGGTAGGGAGGAAAAAAAAAACTAGCATAACATATTTGCCATTATGGAGTCTTCTTAAATGTCATTTAAATTTTTTTTATTATTTAAAAATATTATTATTTTATGTTATCAAACTAATCATAAGTAAATTGGTTATAGAAACTTTGGACAAATGGAAATACATACAAAAAAGTTTAATTAGATTTCTGAGGCTGCTGGAAAAAATACCACAAATTTGATGGCTTAAAACAACAGAAATATATTCTCTCACAGTTCTTTAGGCTCTAAGTCTGAAATTCAGCAAGGCCACACTTCCTCCGGAGGTTTTAAGGATGAATTCATTTCCTTCATTCCTCTTCCAGCTTCTGCTGGCTCCAGGCATTCCTTGGTTTATGACCATATCATAACCTCTGCCTCAGTGGTCATGTGGCCTTCTCTTCTGTGTCTGTGTAGTCTCCCTCTGTTTCATTCTCACAAGAACTCTTGGCACTGGATTTAGGGGCCACATGGGTAATTTAAGATGATCTTGCCACCTCAAGATTCTTAGGTATATCTACAGATTCTTCTTCCAAATAAGGTAACATTTAGAGGTTCTAAAAACTAAGATGTGGGTTTATCTTTTAAGATTCCACTATTCAATCCACTATAAGCAATTAAAATTTTAGTTTACTTTCCCCAATCTTACTTTCTCTAAAAATCACTTGTTGCTGACTTCAGACTACGTAGGGCTTCCCATGAACAAAAGAAAACTAAATAATATATGTTTAGGAACATATTTCTATTTTGGTAAAACTCATATTTTTTTTTAAGATTTTATTTATTTGTCAGAGAGAGAGAGAGCACAAGCAGGTAGAGAGGCAGGCAAAGGGAGAAAAAGACGCTTAGCTAAGCAAGGACCCCAATGCAGGACTCAATCCTAGGTCCCTGAGATCATGACCTGAGTCAAAGGCAGACACTTAACCAACTGAGCCACCCAAGCATCACCTAACCTCATTTTTAAAATAAGACATAATAGAGAAAAATCTAAAATTTAAATCCTTGAAAGGAACGGCATGGAGACAAGGATCTAGGATACACACACACACACACAATAATATTACTCAGCCATAAAGAAGAATGAAATCTTCCCATTTGCAACAACACAGATGGAACTAGAGAATATTATGCTAAGCAAAAAAAGTCAAAGAAAAATACTGTATGATTTCACGCATGTGGAATTCAGGGAACAAAACAGATGAACATGGGGGGGAAAAAGAGAGGCAAACCAAGAAATAGAGTCTTAACTATAGTCTTAACTGAACATTGCTGAAGGAGAGGTGGGTGGGAGGATGGGTTAAATAGGAGGTTCATATAGAACATGGAACACTAGTAACAATGGCTTAGCTCAAAAATTGAGTACCTGTTTCATGGGTGTATATTTCATTATTATATTTCATAACTTATTTATATTACATATAGTCTTTGAGTTAATGAATTATTAGATAATTAAAGACTTTATAAGGATTTTTATAGGATGCTTCCAAAGTGGTGATATACTGATATCATTAAGATAGCATTAAAAGCACCAGTCACTCTACAGAGCACCGTTCACGTTGAGTGAAGTATTAAAAACAAAACCAAAAATCTTTGATACTTGGAAAAAACAGATAAATGTGTCACATTTTAATTCATTTATTTATAACCCTATTATTTTTCTTTAGGATTGTTTTGAATTTTTTTAAACATTTATTCTTTTTTATGTATTTCAGAAAAAGTTCATCAAGCTTACTTTCTCTAAAATATTTGTATTTTGACTGAAATTGCCTTAACTCAATACATAGTTCTTAAAAAAATTAATATCATAAAAATATTAACATTCAACTGTAATATAAATTAGTTCTCCATAAATGTCTTGCACATATTTTGATAGGTTTATCCCTGTTGCTAGTTGCTTGTCCCTGTTGTCTTATTATCTCATAGGCTTCTTTTATTTCATCTAATGTATTCTTCTATTTTTCTATCTGTAAAATATCATTTTAATAGAACAATATACCATAACTGTTTTTAATAATCAGAAGATTACATGTTTCTATCTGTTCATGTAATTATCTTTCTATATATATAATCAGGGTATTTTTAATTATAAGTAAAATAAATCCAATCAAAGCTAGCTCAAGCAAATAAGCAATCTATTGATCCCATAGTGGTAAATTCCAGAACTAAAACGTCCATGGAAAGAAGTACATTCAAAAAATGATCTTGGGCTCCTTCTTTCCATTTCTAGAACTTTACTTAATTTAATAAATTGTGTTAGTAAGTATTTTGATGTAAATTAATGAAAAGTAGTTCTATTGTTTTGTTGTTTTGTTTTTTCCTAATGTATTTTCCTGGGTTTGGTTTCAGAATAGTGTTGATCTCCATCTAAGTTGCAAAACAGATCTTCCTCTTCAACTTTTGAGAAGACTTAATGTAGAACTGGCAGTATTTCTTCCTCAAATGTAGAATTCCTTGTTGAAACCATCTGAACCTATAGTTTTCTTTGGGGATGTGTTTTAATTTCAAACTCATTTCTTAAAAAGATGTAAAGATATTCAGGTTATCACTTCAGAGAGAGAGCTCTCTTATTTCGTACACTTCTAGCAATTGCTCAATTTCATCTAAGTTACATTTAGTGACAAAAAGTTATTCTTAATATTCTCTTATTCTTTTAATATCTCTAAAATCTGTAGTGATTTTTTTCCTTTATCAGTCTAGCCAACTGACTAAGGATTTATTAATATTACTGATCTTCTCAAAGAAATGGCTTTTGGTTTCATTGATTTTTCTCTATTATTATTTTTTTCTGTTTTCCACTCTCATTTTTATTTCCTTTCTTTCACTTTGTGTTTAATTCATTCTTCTTTTTCTGACCTCTTAATTAGGCAGAAGCTAAAGTCATTGTTCTGAGACCTTCATTTCCTCTCTATATGATCTGGTGCTATAAAATTTTCTCCAAATACTACTTTATCACTTCTCCATAAATTTTGATATTTCATATTTTCATTCTCACTTAGTTAAAAATATTTTCTAATATCCCTTTTAAGTTCTTCTTTGGCCCACAGTATTAACATAGTATTTTTTGTTTGTTTCCAAATTTGGGGTGGTTTTCCAGATATTTCCTATTTATTTGTAAGATAATTCCATCGTGATCACACAGCATGTTTTATTACTAAAATTACTTTAAATTAATTTAGACTCATTTTATGGCCCAAGATATGGTGCATCTTGGTAAATGTCCTGTATGCAACTGAAGAGAATGTGCATTCTGTTTGAAATGGAGGGTCTATAGATGACTATTAATTCAAGTTGGTAAATAATGTTTTTTCAAGTCTCTGAATCCTAACTGATTATTTCTTTACTTGCTCTATGAACTACTCATAGCTGATATCACCAACTATACCTATTTATTTGTCTAGTAATCTTGTAGTCGTATCATTTTTTCTTGGTATATTTTATAGCATCGTTATTAGGTGTATCAACATTTGGAATTACGTTCTCTTTAAAAATCGACTCTTTTATCTTTAAAAATGGGACCCTTTATATCGATGGTATTATTTTTGCTATAAAATCTACTTTCTCTGATATTCTTAATAGTGTTAGTCTAGTAAATCTGAACTTAATGATGTCATTTAAATTAGGTTTATTATAAAAAGCATACAGTTAGGTCTGATTTTTTTTTCCCCCAGCCCATATTTGCCTTTGGATGGGAGCATTTGGACCACATATAAAATGCAACTATTGATACAGTGTGTTTTAAATCTGCCATCTTACCATTTCTTTTTTATTTATGCTATATTATTCTTTTCTAATTCCTTTTTTATTTCCTGCTTTTAGATTAATGAATATTTTAACTGGTTCTATTTATCTCCATTATTTGTTCAGTAATACTATTTTTGTTATTGTTGTGATTGCTTTAAGATTATAACATACAATTTAACTTAATACATTCAAATGATACTGTACCACATACAAATGGTATTGACAAGTTTACAAGAGTGTATTTCATTTCTTCCATCCTAACATTTATACTATTATTACCATACATTTACCTTTGTCATGTTTAAACCACACAGTGCATTGTTACTAAATTTACTTAATCTATTTTTCAAAAGATGTTAAATATTAAGAAAAAAGTTACCCAGGTAGTTACCAGAGTTCCCCATTCCTTTGTGTGGATCCAGATTTACATCTAGTATCATTTCCCTTATACCCAAAAACTTTCCTTTAACATTGGTT
This sequence comes from Lontra canadensis, assembly GCF_010015895.1. NCBI lineage: Eukaryota > Metazoa > Chordata > Mammalia > Carnivora > Mustelidae > Lontra > Lontra canadensis. The sequence goes on from NW_022631042.1 coordinate 5,085,740, forward strand.
TTAGTTTAGGTTTTCCAATGAACTATTTTGCTTTTTGATACCATTTTTTATTATTACCATTTGTCTTCATTTTTGAAATGGGTCTAGAATTCTACCAATTTCTTTCTTTCTTTCTCTTTCTTTCTTTCTTTCTTTCTTTCTTTCTTTCTTTCTTTCTTTCTTTTTAAAGATTCCATCCATCCACTTGACAGAGAGAGATCACCAGTAGGCAGAGAGGCAGGCAGAGAGAGAGAGAGAGCTGGAAGCAGGACTGGATTCCAGGACCCTGGGATCATGACCCTAGCTGAAGGCAGAGGCTTTAACCCACTAAGCCACCCAGGTGCCCCTAGAATTCTAAATTAACATTATTTTTCTTTTGATACTTTAAAGATGTTGCACTGTTTTCCTGTTTGCATTGATTTCAACAAAATATCTGCTCCTTAGCATGTAATTGGTTTTTTCCTCCTCTTGCTGTATTATGTTTTTCTCTTTATTACTGGTTTTAAGTAATTTCATTATTATGGTACCCTGGGGCGGATATCTTCATATTTATTAAAGATGGGATTAATTGAGCATCTTGGATCTGTGAGTGTATCAAAATTAGAAAAGTTTCTGCAACTATTTTTACTCCGTTTTCTGTTTTCTCCCTTTACCTCTCCTTTTCCCTCCTTTGGGGATGCTAATTATATACAGTAGTAAATGCTTAAAAATATTCTCAGTTCACCAATAAACTTTTTTTTTAATTAATTTTTCTATGTGTGTTTCATTTTGGATAGTTTCTACTGCTATGACTTCAAGTTCACTAATCTTTTCCTTTGTACGTCTAATGTTTTAATATGCCATTAATCTAATACAGTGTATTTTTAAAATTTCAAGGATTGTAATCACACCTTTAGAAATACGACTTATGTCTTCTATATATCTTCCACATATCTATTTAACAAGTTCAACTTTTCCTCTCGCTTCTAGAACATGTGGAATACATTTATGACTGTCATTTTTCCTTGAATATTTTTCTTTCATCTGTTTCACTTACAAGTTGGTTTCAAATAATTGATATTTCTCTTCATTATGGGTTGTATTTTTCTTCTTCTTTGAATGTCTGATAATTTTTTACTGGATGACAGAGATTGTAAATTTTACCTTGTTAGATATTCGTTTCTTTTTGTATTCCAAAGTGTTGTTCTATACCCTAAATATATCACATTGAAATGGTTCAACCATTTTGGATCTTGCTTTCCCCCTCTCTCCTCCATGAATACTGGTTATACTTTGAGAATCTTGGTGTAATCAGTGCTGCTTCTTCTACTTATATCTCATCCCAACTCTGTCCAAATGAGAACTTTAGGAAATGTGAAACTGAAGAGGTTATCACCACTCCATTTACCTTATTACCATCTGACTGGTGAGTGATCCAATTCCAAATTCTAACTTAAAGGGCTGCTTTCTAGGCTCTGAAGAACCAGCTGTTCTGGTTTGGGTTCCTTCTGAAAGCCAAACTCAAGACAAGAAGGTAGAAGTACATAGTTTATTGGAAAGGCAATCTTAGAAAATGGGAGGACATGGGAAAAGTAAGATGAGGAAGAGGTGAATGACAATAAAGACTGTGTTACCAAGTTGGTTAGTACCGTGAGCAACTGAGATACACTATCCCTTGGGTGACCATCTGAGGTATCATATAGAACTTGCCACAGAATTAACCCACCAGAAAATGCGGGGGCTGGGGCACCTAAGTCCCCATTTTGCATCCTTCATTATTTGAAGGTTGTCCCATGGAAATTAATTCCCACATTTCACAATTGTGCAAGCCCACTGGTAAATGACTTTTTTGGGGTGGAAACAGAATAGCTAGTTGTGGAACACTGGCAAACACGTATGGAAATGTCCATCAGGTGGGCCAAGGAGATGTGATACAGTGCCTCACAAGTGCCTGCTACAGCATTTTATAGATATGTGGAAGTGGAGACCAGAAGAAATAGCTAAAAGAGTTGAACATGATCTGGATAATAGAACTTAAGGAGTTGGGTATGGAAAGAGGGGGCATTAAAAGACTTCATTTTTTAACTTAAGCTCTAGAGAGCAATTTGACTTTTAAAGTGTGCATATGCATTATTTTAATTAAAAATTAAACTGGATAGTTGGCAAATGCAGGAACTATGGTCTAAAACATGGGGTTAAAAGTTTAACTATTGCAGCATCTACTGCTTAATTTTTCCTTAAAATATACTTTATTTTTGTTCTATTTTTTCCCATTGCTCTAGCTAAGACATAATATCTAGAAAGGACAGGTTCTTTTTAAGTTCTCTTTTAACAGATGGCTCTGAGTTAATTTGCCAAAGATGTACCCACAAAATCTTGACTCACTGAAGAAGGGTGGAGATTTTCTGAGCTAAGGGAAGTTGATTTCTCTTCCACCTCTCTGAGGCAGCTCCTGCAGCCAAACCTTAAGGCCAGAATCAGATGATAGGAATTCAAAATATGACTTCACTCTGAGCTACAAGGTCCAAGACCTCCAGTAACTGCCAGTTTTACTGAGTTACTAATAGTCAAGGAGGCAAACAATGGCTTTGTTTTGTTTTAATGAAGGTTAAATGAGAACTGCTGATACCACATTATGAAGTTTTCTCTTTCTTTTCACAAAAAAAGTGCATATTTAGTCCTGAAGATTTTTAGTTGCTGACAAAAATTCAAATGCTGAACTCAGAAGTAATTTACCATCTTATTATATTGCTCTGTAGTGTTCTACACATTATTCTCTGTGTGCAGCCAAGACTATACCTTTCCTGAGAATAGGTACTTAACCTCTTTCAGCTCTGTGCACATGTTCTAGCCAAAGCACTATAATTATTGATAATTACTGTCTAATAATATTCATACCTATTTTCACAGAAATAGTAATGTAAATACTATTAATTAACCAGTAATGATGGCAATGTTTTAAAGACCAGCACTCCAGAGTCTTCTATAGGATTCTAACTTTGCATTTTAACAAAGCTCATTCTTGGTGAAAGGTGCCTTAATATGTGTTTATTGTCATAATATGTGTTTAGTGTCAATATGTGTTTATTGTGAGGGTTTCAAGGCAGCAGTGTAGTTGGGGAGATGAAAGGAAGATACTTTGGACAGGTGGAATTGTCCCACTCCTCACATATCCGACCACAGTGAATTTACCCTACCTTGTCCCACTGATGACTGCCACTTTCCAGTAGGATCACTTCAATGTAATTACATTCTCATATATATTTTTGTATCATCCATTCCAATATATGTCCTTCAAATAAGAAAAATAGCTGTTTCACTAAACTTTTGCTATATATACATCACATCCATAGAATTTCCAAACTGAAACAAAATTTACAAACAATGAAATTCACTCACTTTTTTCTTTAATGAGGTAACCAAAGCCCAGTCAGAAAAATAAAATAAATCTCCCATGTAAACATTAAAAGAGTCTGGTGCAGAGTTGATACTTGAAATGGACCACCTGATATCTAATTTTAGTTCTCATTATAGTCATTGATGTATTTTTTTTTCCTGGATTTAACTAAAATTCATTTATTCACTGGGGAGCTTGACAACAAGAGCAGACTAGTATAGTCTAAAACATGGGGTTATAAGTTTAACTATTGCAGAATAATAGAATTGTATTATTCTGTGTATAGTGTACATATAAAAAGTCAATTCTGGCTGCTAAGAAAGAGGTAACGATACTGGTAATTCAATAATGGATGATTTCTAAAGATAAATTAGTAATTGTTCATTCAAGAAATGACAATGAAATTACAGGTAACCATTTTTAAGAAAGCAAAAATAACAATTTTACTATTATATTCAAAATAGATTAGAAATTTCAAAAGATTAGAAAATTTTGAAAATAATTATTTTAAGAAAACATATAAAGTATGTAATTAGGTGAATACTGAGTTCAACTGAAGACTCAATTCACAATTTTTTTGTTCTGTGTTTTTTCTTTTGTTTCATTAAGCTATTTCCCAGCAGTTAAATTATAAACTGTTGTATAAGAATTACTTGGAAAAAAATTCAAGAGAAAAAATAATCAAAATATAGAAATTGTTAAAAATGTCTGAATTTTTCAATCATTTTCTGTATTTTTTTTAAAAATGCATTCATTCCAAGTTGGCATAAGGGCTGCAAAATGAGATTTTTTTAAGTAACATAATTTTAAAAAATACTTGGAGGGACATCTGGATGGCTTAGGTGGTTAAGCGACTGCCTTTGGCTCAGCTCATGACCATCGAGTCCTGGGATCAAGTCCCTCATCAGGCTCCCTACTTGGCAGGGAATCTGTTTCTCCCTCTGATCCTCCCCCTTCTCATGGTCTCTCTCTCTCTCTGTCAAAATAAATAAATAGAATCTTAAAAAAAAAAAAAAATACCTGGAAATGCTACACTAAATATCCCTACTGGCTCTGTTCACTTATTTTCAGTTTCAACAACCTGTTTCTTTCCTAAAGGTCATGATATTACTTATTTGTCAAAATTAACTATTTTGAAGTAAATATTATAACTAAATAATTCTACTTCATTTTGTCAAAATACTAAGAGTATTCAATGAATAGTATATAATTATTTTTAGCCTTTGGTCAATAACTACAGATTTCATTAGTCACCAACTCAAGTCACCTCCTAGTGATTTAAAATAATCATGGAGTAGATAGTAAGTAAAGTACATGGGAGGTTATCATTAATAAGGCAGGAAATTGTTTTATATGTGCCATTAAAGTGCCAACAAATATTTAAAAACAAACAAAAATTACATATAGGAATCTATGAATCAGGCAGGAGTCTTATTTTAAGGAATAGGAACCAATACTCACAAACAAAAGGAAAAATAATTTACTGTATCAATATCAAGTAGCTTGCAGCTTTGATAGACTTGACAATGTTTTAGTCAACAGGCAGGAACTGAAAGTATAGCCAAGACCAGACCTAGGAATCATCTAATCAATATGCTATCAGAAGCAGCAAAGGTGACATTTCTGCCACTGGGCACTCACTGCCATTGCTGGGCTCACAAAGCTACCATAGGTTTTGTTATGTAATTGCATTCTGTTATCAATCACCACCACTGCCATGAATGGTTTTGCAACTGTTTCTACAACTTAGTATCACAAATTTAAGATCCAAAGCCTCCAGTGAGGATCTAATTGGCCAAGTGTAGGACACATGTCTATGTCCTAGTTTTTCATGGGTGGGAAGAAGCTGTATTTGTCTCTCTTGTCTTATTTATTTGCATAAGGAATATTTCTTCTCACCAAGAGTTATGCTAGAGAATATTCTTTCCAAAATTGAACAAATGTTCAGATGCTTGGTATAAATAAAAAGACAAATACTTGCATAGAGTATCTGTGTTAAGAATATAACTGAAATTTAATCAAACTCTATCAAAATAAGAATTGTTTTTCTCATTGGTATTTGTTATATGATTGTTTCAGAAGATTTATGAGCTCTTCTCCTAGTCTATACCATTGATAAATAACTTTCACTTCTACAAATGCCAAGTAAGAAAATATAAAAATGTTAAAAATTCATTTTCTAAGTAAAAATAAAATTAGTTTTATTAAGCCTTACAAAAAAATAGAAGTATCTTTTTACATTTTTATGTTATGGAAAGATGTCAAGGAGGATATCTGAAGTTATTAATTATGTCAGTAAAATTCAGAAACAAGTACACAAACACACACATTATATATACATATGTGTATATATATATACACAATATAGTATATTATTTGTACAAATTTATTATATGTATATATATAATCTACATGTAGCACTTATAACATATTCATAATATATACATAACATTTTGAAATGTCAAAGTGAGTTTATGCACCTTGTACATTTTTATTACTGAAAAAATTAGAGAGGGAACTGAAGCTCAAGGACATGACACATTGTTACCTGCAGAGCTGAGACAAGAAAGATTTCATTACCTCATTTAGCACACTTTGCTGAATATTGTGGAAACAGAGTTAGATCAGTTAGATCAGACATTCCATCTACCTTACCCAAGTTACACCTGTATCTCCTAAGGCTGCCTACAGTGTACTTCCTCTGAGGATTTCAGAGGAATTCAAAACATGTAATCAGAAGAAGCACCAATAAGGTCCAATTCCAGCCATTTCTGGACTTCAGAGGCCTCATTCTTCTGTGAATTTTTGTCCCAGCTGCAGAAAAAGTGAGGTTCTGTACTTCCCAAGAAGTATTATCCTCCATCAGTCCTTAGTCTCTGCACCTTTGGTAGTTCCTATTCCAGCTAGAAATATGTGGGCTTGTTAAAAAACTATGTGGTTACCACAGAGGTTGTTTTTTCTTACTTTTTACTTATATTTTTATTGTGTTTTCCTATTTCTTTAACTTGAATGACCAAAAGACAGTTAGAAATAACATTTTCAGTCACATCATGAAGTTAGGTAGGTTTGATAGCTTCTGAATGTTACCACTAGTCTAGACAAGAGCCTAATTACCCTTCTCACTGTCATATGAAATTTAGAATTGGGTCTGTGGCAGACCCTGTAGGTGGGCTGACTCCATTATTTCCAGTCTGGCTTCACACTTGTTTCTCAAACTCCTCTGCAGCCAGGAATAGATATATGATATGCTCACCAATCAGACATCAAATCTGTGAATTCACTTGAAAGTTCTTAGAGAACTATAAACCTCCAAATAAAAGGCTTAATATGGTTACTATCTTTTCCTCTAATGACCCTTACCCTTTCACACTTCAGCATTTGACTCTGCTTTCACCACCAGGGCTTCTCTGAGTTAACACTGACTATCATTGAATTTCCACTTGCTTTAAGAGTACAGAGCATTTCAGTGGCTCTATCTACCATCCTGTATCTAGACCTAATCTTGGCAAAATTATCAGTTGGTCAGGGTTTGCTATGGGGAGCTCCCACTCATCTGCAATTCCTTATTTTATTCCTTGCTAAGTCATTAGCTAGAAAATTAAAAGGTTGTTTCATAAGGATTTAAGTTTAATCTTTTCAGAATTAATATTCAGGACAATAACAAATAATGGTGGTTGACTGATAAGCCTTCAATCATTAGCTTCACAAAATTTATTACCTAAGCAAGCAGCTCCTGTACTGTCTATTCCCACAGCCAGCTCTGCTTGTTGGGCAACATTGCTGAGGCTTGCTTTTGATCACAGTCATTGAAAATTCCTATTCAACAGCAAGTTCCTCACTGTTTGCATTTCCTCTCAGGAGGAAGCAGTCTGTGGACCCCTGAGATTTAAATTCACCATTAAAATGAGGTTTTCTTCTTTTTCCCACTCTTGCTGCCAATTATTTCATGGTGGCATGTTTGGCACATTTGCCAGCCCCACAAGGCGTACAAATGGGTTCTCCATGGAGATGAAATTCTTTCTTGTTGCCATTCCAAAAACTGTATGCTTTGAAAAGAATGTGCTATGTTCTGTAAATGCCTCTCCTACTGATATAAGTTTATATCTTTGCTACTAAAGTTTGAACACTTTTTTTTTTTTTTTTTTTTTTTTTTTTTGGTAAATGCAGACGCACATGAAGTGACCTCCTGTAGTATTATTAATGTCTACATCTGGCATGCCTGCTTGCAGACACAGCTGAAATGACCTTTATTATTTTTTTTTCTCCTTTCATGACACATCAACAACTGGTGTCCTAAAGGGATGGGTTAACCCAGTCATATTTTAAGCCAAATAATGTTTCAAAAAAATTTGTCAAGTATTTTGCCAAATGTCTAACCTCCATTTCTTTAAACCCTTGCATATTTGAAAATAGTTTTTTCTGATAAAATATTTTGATGAGTTAAAGACATTCAGAAACATGTAGATTAAGTATTTTCAAATACTTCATCCAAACAGCATATATCTTGCTTTTTTAATTAATTTGTCTATAAGATACATTTATATATTATCTCACAAAATTTGGTTTGAGGCTCAAATTGCATTTAGTTCAAGGAAGTTCTAGACATAAAACAATACACTGATGTGAATGAAAGGGTTTTTTTTTTTTTAATTCTAAGGGGAAGGAAGCAGTATTTTGATGCATATATACAAAATTTAAAGCTACTTTCTCCTTTCTCCCTTCCACCCATCCTTCCTTTTTTCTTTTCATCCTTTCTTTTCTCTTTTTCATTCTATAAAAATGGTATTTCTGCTATCTAATTTGCTCCATTTGTCACCTAATTTCTGGGATGGCATTCACATTCTGGTGCACATACACTGTACTTCCTGAAATTGTGTACATCATAACCTGCAAAGTTCTGAAATTTGTACCCAGGAGAAAATGTCCATGTCATAATTTAGTGTAAGATGGTAATGAATTTTAGTTCAGACTATAGTTAACTTTCTAATATTTATATATGTCAAACTGATGAGAAATAAGTAATAAATTATAACAGACATTGTTACAGATGTGAGATAATTTTAAAGGAAAGAAATCTCATACCAAACAGTGTAACTTTTCTAACTTTTTCCCTCTTGGGAAGAATGTGGAGGAAAAGAATAATAGATTATTGACCTCAAGCAGAAATTTTTTGTTTCAGGCAAATAAGGAGTTTTATCCTGTTGTTCAAACGTGGTAAAAAAGAAGTCAAGAAATTCCAAAGAAAATCCATTTAGGCATAGATTGACCTTTGACCACTGAACTGCCTTCTATTGTTCTCTAGGAAAAGGAGAAATAGAATTAGGAGAGTCAGTTCTGGCTACATCATAAGAGCTTTCTTTTTCTTGGTGTTTGTTTTCTTTGGCTTGGTAGTGCACAGCTTCTTGTGGAAAATAAATCCCTTGGTAGTGTTTGTGTTTCTTGTAGGTGTGTGGGACTATTTAGCTCAAAGCAAGTTCAAGCCAAATCAAGAGTTCCAGTGTGTGCTGAACCTAAGCAGCCTTTACCTTGAACATAAAGAACATGGTCCAGCAGTTCAACTGGCCCTTCCAGAATTTCACCATTGATGCATGCAGAAATGCATCACTGAGGAATGCGTCACTTCATTTGACATGGATCCTTGCCCAGAAACTTGGTAAATCTCTGTCCAAAAATTCATTCAAGAGTGTATTTGATAAGACACGGTTATTAGTGAATATGAAAGGACCATAGGGAAGTTAAGCTTATCTCGAACTGTCTTAATCAACTTTCCCTCAGTTTCTGCCTTCTCTATAAATCACATTAAATTGCTTAAAGTATTAAAAGTAAATCAGCTACCACTAGAACTAATCATGAACCCAAACAATAATATACAAGTTAACAGTAAAAATAGGAGACATGTGAAAGTAAATAAGACACTGAGTGTTTCACTTGTCTAAAAAAAAAAAAAAAATTCTTTCTGGATTCATAAAACATATCCTCATGTGGAAATGAAATTCCCAACATGGCAAGAAACCATGGAAATATTTCAAATGCATAATAAATTAGGTATATCAAGAAGGGAACATTCTGAATACCACAAATCCAGATACGGATTAGTGTGTATGATTGTACATATGTATGATAATGAGAAAGGAGACAAAGACAAACTACTTTTAAGATGACTTACCTATGAGTGTAAAAAAAGACTATATTACAAGCTTAATAATGTAATAATAAAAGTTTTATGTAATATTTTCCTTTCATATATTAAGCATTATTTTTATAAAGAGAGTTCATTTTATAATATATTTCAAATCATAGGGATCGGAAGGGAGGAACATTTTATGGTCTTCATTATTATACCATATTCAGGGTAAGTTTAGAAAACAAAACAATTTGGGCAACATTTAAATAGGTTACAAGTAAACCATAGATATTTATGTCTCTTGTTAAAATAAATATACATGTTAGAAGAAGTAAATAGCTTTTATCCTTAGCTTTGGACTATGATATTAACTATTCATGTGGTAAATGGTCTCCTCATTTAAAGGAAAGAAAATTCTGATATTTTAGACTATCTTCCCTGTTCAAATTTAAATTGGTAGTACAAATGGTTAAGAAATGTGGCCATAGGAAGACTTAAAGAATCTATAAACTTAATGCAGCTTTAAAGAAAAGATTTTGTCTTCTCAGGAGAATCTCAGAGAATCCCTTCCATTGTTACAGTGTTCACATAATGTCTGCTGCTTGAGTTGGTTTTAGCAGGGTTCTAAAGCAAAGCAGAATTCTAAGGACACTGGGTAAAACGAAGACTACCAAGTTACAACTTGTTTTGCCAGAACTAACTTCTTAATAGGCTCTAAAATCTCCCATCTCTTTCTTAAATAAAAATTACAAATGATCTCTTTAAGAGTAAACACTCATTTTGTATAACCCTCATTTGCTGAATTTTTAATACACCGACGTAGCAGTATATAGAATGAATAACATAAAACTCAAGTAGTAAAATGTATTTCCTCTAGAATCTTCATTATGTTCAAATATCAACATAACTATTTCATGTTTAGGAACACTACTAAAGGGCACCTGAGTGGTTCAGATGGTTAAGCGTCTGCCTTCGACTCAGGTCATGATCCTGGGGTCCTGGGATCAAATCCCACCATCAGACTGTCTGCTCAGTGGGGAGCCTGCTTCTCCTTCTGCCTCTCCCTCTGTCTCTCACGAATAAATAAATAAATAATCTTTTAAAAAAAAACTACTAAAAAATATATGTTGGCTATGATCTAATTTAAATTTAGAGATATTGCAAATTCTACATATACACATATTTAAATGTAATAATTTAACTTGTTTGGGTAATATTTAAAAGCTCTTGCATTTTTGGGAGTGCCTGGGTGGCACAGTCAGTTAAACATCTTGTGATTTTGGCTCAGGTTGTGATTTCAGGGTCATGGAATTGAGCCCTGCATCATGTTCCATGCTCAGCATGGAGTCTGCTTGAGATTATCCCTCCCTCTCCCTCTGCCCCTCCCACACCGTCCCTGTGCACTTTCTCCCTCTAAAATAAGTAAATATTTTTTTTTAAACTTTATAAAAATAAAATAAAACCTCCTGCATTTTTTTCAGTTTGGGAGAGATTAGAGTACCATGGTTCAATTTACTAGCTTCAGTCTTTGACCAGCTGATTTGACGGTTATTCCTCAGTTTTCACTTTGCACTGGGATTAATATTGTTAACTGTTTGTATACCGTTAGCCAATCTTAGTTGTGAACCTATAATGTAAGAGTAACAGTGACCGGAAGACATAAGTATTTAAAAAGGAAGTTGTTTGATATGACCTAATTAATGTATAAAAAGTACTCAATTTGTGCACATGAATTGTAATATTAAAGCTGACATGGTTGAGGATCTTTTCTCGTTTAAAAATTATAAAAATGTTTATCAGAAGGATGTAAATATGCAGTAGAAAACTTTGAAATTATACATTTCTTCCAGTTTTGGAATTCTGTGCTAAACGACTTGATTAAAAAAGAATTAATAAATCAAATTTAGGTTCTGTAATTTGTGAATTTCTGCCTCTGACACTGGGAATTATCTCTGTTTGAGATATAGTTGTGAGTGTATAAGACACCACTACCAGTCTCTTACTTCTCCAAATTTAGAAGAGGACAAGACAGCCAGATAAGAAACACTAAATTAGGAGAAACTGATGACTAGATCAAGGTGCAATTAGGGGAGGCAGTACACCTGGCCAGTCTTCTGTGGACAACTCTCTGATGACTTTTGGTTCCTAATAAATGCTGTATTTTATGGTACCTCAAAAGACTACTGAACTTTATCACCTGTACCAGGAAAACTTGTTGAACTACCAGCTGTTTTAACTGCTGGATAAAAGTATGCTAGAAAATGTTCCCTTGGAAAAGATGGTGTGTCAAACAGATCTGAATTTGTATTTATACCTCTTATTTGTTATCTGAACCTTGGGCAAGTGGCTTAATATTGCTTAATCCGTTTTTTCCTTTATAAAAGCGAATAAAAAAATATAAAAGCGAATAATATTAACTCACTTTTTGTGAAGATCTAAAGAACATATATATGCATATGTATACACACATGTAAATGCATTAAACATTGGTTTTGATATATAGTATGTATTCAGAATATGTTAGTGATTGTTATTATTTATGTATTAAATCTGCTAACTTCCTTATGCCAATTATATTTTCTCTGTTATAAAACGTGGTGGTAATTGAATTCTCTCTGTTAACATGAAAATTTATTCTGGATTTGGTATTTATATATGGTAAGAGAGAAACAAACTTAAGCCTTGAGGTCCAACATAATCCTAGGCTTGATTTTTCCTAGCCATTGCCTCAAAAAATTATTCACCCTCTTTCTCCCTTCAGTGTAAATGTGTGTGTGTGTGTGTGTGTGTGTGTGTGCGCGCAGTATATATTGTGAAACACCACCACAATAAGTGTAGTTAATAACATCTGTCATGAGAGTTATATTATTTTTTAATGCTTATTTAAATTCTAGTTAGGGGACACTTGGGTGGCTCAGTCGGTTAAGCTGCTACCTTCAGCTCAGGTCAAGATCCCAGGGTCCCGGGATCGAGTCCCACATTGGGCTCTTTGTTCCGCAAGCAGCCTGCTTCTCTCTCCGCTTCTGCTTGCCACTCTCCCTCCACACAGCAGCGGCGGAAAGGTTTTTATAATTTTAAATTATTACCGCTTTTAAATAAATGGACGTTTGAGCTCACACGCAGCCCTGCATGATCTGTGGAAAGACCGAGTGGAACCATGAGGCCGGGGTCTCCGTGATGCCCGGACAGGGGGCCAGTCCCCAGCCCAGGCATCCCCAGCCCAGGCGCAGGGGCCTGGGGACCATGGGATGACCAGCAAAACAAGAACAAAACTGCTCTGACAGACATTTTTTAAAGGAAAAAAATATGTGTATCTTGAAAGCTATTTAAAAATCCACCTACTTAGAAAGCCTGCCACTCTCCCTACTTGTGCACACACACACACACTCTCTCTCTCTCTGACAAATAAATAAAATCTTTAAAAATAAATAAATAAATTCTAGTTAGTTAACATATAGTGTAATATAGGTTTCAGGAGTAGAACTTAGTGATTCATCACTTACATATAACACCCTGTGCTCAACTCAAGTGTCTTTCTTAATACCTGTCATCCATTTAGCCCATCTTCCAACTACCCCCATCAACCCTCAGTTTGTTTTTGTAGTTAAGAGTATCTTATGGTTTGCTTCTCTTCTTTTTTTCTTCTTCCCCTATATTCATATGCCTTGTTTCTTAAATTTCACATGAAAGTAAATCATATGGCATATGTTTTTCTCTGACTGATTTGGTTTGCTTAGCATAACACCCTCTAGTTCCATACACATTGTTGTAAATGGCAAGATTTTATTCTTTTTTGATGGCTGAGTTATAGTGCAGTATGTGTCTATGTGTGTGGGGGGTGGGGAGAGTTTGGACTACATCTTTTTTTTCTTAAGATTGTATTTATTTATTTGAGAGAAAGAGAGTGAGAGACTATGAGCAGGGGAAGGTGCAGAGGGAGAAGCAGACTCCCCACTGAGCAGGAAGCCAGGTGCAGGGCTTGATCCTAGGACCCTGGGATCATGACCTGAGCCGAAGGCAGATACTTAACTGACTGAGCTGCCCAGGCCCGCCTACAGACCACATCTTTATCCACTCATCAGTCATGGATATTTGGGCTCTTTCCATAGTTTGGCTATTGTTGATAATGCTGCTACAGGAACACTGGGGTTCATGTGCCCTTTTGATTCAGTATTTTTGTATCCTTTGGGTAAATACCTAGCAGTGCAATTGCTGGATCATAGGGTAGTTCTATTTTTAACCTTTTCAGGAACCTCTTTACTATTTCCCAGAGTGGCTGTACCAGTTTGCGCCTCCACTAAAAGTTTAAGAGTGTTTCCCTTTCTCCACATCTCCCCTAACATTTATTGTTTCTTGTGTTGTTAATTTTAGCCATTCGGACAGGTGTGAGATAGTATCTCATTGTGGTTTTGATTTGTATTTCCCTGATGATAAAGTGATATCGAACAATTTTTCATGTGTCCTTTGGCCATCTGAACGTCTTTTTCAGGAAAAAAAAAAGTCTATTCGTATCTTCTGTCATTTCTTTTTTTTTTTTTTTTTAAGATTTTGTTTATTTATTTGCAGACAGAGATTACAAGTAGGCAGAGAGGCAGGCAGAGAGAGAGGAGTAAGCAGGCCCCCGCTGTGCAGAGAGCCAGATGTCTGGCTCAATACCAGAACCCTGGGATCATGACCTGAGCCGAAGGCAGAGGCTTTAACCCACTGAGCCACCCAGGCGCCCATTTCTTAACTGGAATATTTGGTTTTGGGGGGTGTTGAATTTGATAAATTCTTTATAGATTTTGAATACTAACCCTTTATCAATAGGTCATTTGCAAATATATTCCCCCATTCTGTAAATGGTCTTTTAGTTTTGTTGATTACTTCCTTTGCCGTACAGAAACTTTTTATCTTGATGAAGTCTTAATAGTTCCTTTTTGCTTTTCTTTCCCTTGCCTCCAGCCCCAGGTCTAGTAAGAAGTTGCTATGGTTAATGTCAAAGAGGTTGTTGCATGTGTTCTCCTCTAGGATTTTGGTGGTGTTCTGCTTCACATTTAGGTCTTTCATCCACTTTGTTTATTTTTGTCTTTGGTGTAAGAAAGTGGTCCAGTTTCATTCTTCTGTATGTTGTTGTCCAGTTTTCCCAACATTTGTTGAAGAGACTATCTTTTTTCCATTGGATATTCTTCCCTGCTTTGTTGAAGATTACTTGACCATATAATTGTGGGTCCATTTCTGGATTCTCTATTCCATTCCATTGATTTATGTGTCTGTTTTTGTTCCAATACCATAATTTCTTGATGACATTAGCTTTGTAATATGTCTTGATGTCCAGAATTGTGATGCCTCCACCCTTGTTTTTCTTTTTCTACATTACTTTGTCTATTTGAGGTCTTTTGTGGTTCCATACAAACTTTGGGATTCTTTGTTCTAGTTATGTGAAAAATGGTGTTATTCTGAGACTGCATCAAATGTGTAGATTGTTTTGGGTAGTCAGACATTTTAACAATATTTATTCTTTCAATCCATGAACATAGATTTTTTTGCATTTCTTTGTGCCCTCTTCAATTTCTTTCAGAAGTGTTCTTTTTAAAGTTTTATTGTGTTATGTTAGTCACCATAAAATACATCATTAGTTTTTGATGCAGTGTTCCAAGATTCATTATGTACAACACCCAGTGCTCCATGCATTATGTGCCCTCCTTAATACCCACCACCAGGTTCACTCATCCTCCCACCCCACTTCTTTCTAAAACCCTCAGTTTGTTTCTCGGAGTCCACAGTCTCTCATGGTTCATCTTCCCCTCTGATTTCCCCCAATTCACTATAGTTTTCACAGAACCGATCTTTTATCCCTTTGATTGGGTTTATTCCAACAAATTGCGCAAACTGGAAGAAATGGATAAACTCTTAAAAGCATAAAATTACCAAAACTGAAACAGAAAGAAAAAGAGTATTTGAAAAAATCCATAACCAACAAGGAAATTGAATCAGTAATCAAAAATCTCCCAACAAACACAAGCCCCAGGCCAGAAGTCTTCCCAGGGGATTTCTACCAGACATGTAAATAAGAGTTAATACTTATTCTTCTCAAATTGTTCCAAAAAAACAGAAATGGAAGGAAAACTTCCAAACCCATATTACAAGGCCAGATTTACCTTGATTGCAAAATCATACAAAGACCCCACTAAAAAGGAGAATTATAAGCCAATATCCCTATTGAACATGGATGAAAAATTTCTCAACAAGATACTAGCAACAATCCAACAGTATATTTAAAAAAAAAAAATATTCACCATGATCAAGTGGGATTTATTCCTGGGCTATAGGAGTGGTTCCATATTCACAAATCAATCAATGTGATATACCATATTAATAAAGGCAAGGATAAGAACCATATGATCCTCTCAATAAATATAGAAAAAGCAGTTGAAAAATACAGATCCTTTCTTAATAAAAACCCTCCAAAAATTAGGGATAGAGGGAACATACTTCAACATCATAAAGGCCATATACAAAGACCCACAGCTCATATCCTCAATGAGGAAAAACTGAGACTCTTTCTTCTACAGTCAGGAACAAGGCAGGGGTGCCCACTCTCATCACTGCTGTTTAACATAGTACTGGAATTCCTAGTCTCAGCAATCAGACAACAAAAAGAAACAAAAGCATCCAAACTGGAAGAACTCATCCAAAGGAAGAACTCAAATTTTACTCTTCACAGATGACATGATAGCTTATGTAGAAAACCCAAAAGACTCCACCAAAAAAAATTGCTAGAACAGACACACAAATTCAGCATGAAATTCAGATATAAAATCACCATGCAGAAATCGGTTGCATTTCTAGAAACCAATAATGAAGCAATGGAAAGAGAAATCAAGGAATCAAAGTCTCATTTACAACTGCATCAATAGCCATAAGATACCAGAGTTATATTCCTAAATATGAAGAATTAAATATTTGAGAATAGGAATCCATGTTCTCTAATATCTCATGTGCCCTGAATAGCAATATATTTTAATCCCTGAAGGAATACAGATAACAGGTGATGGTAATCTAATAATGTTGATAGCAATGGAAAAGTTGTGATGAGTGACTTTAGTTCATCAAGATTCATCTCTGATGAATTTATCTGTTTCTCTTTCTGCTCATTTACATTTACTTCTCTATTATTTGGATAGACAAATTTTCTTACTTTCCTTGGGTCTTACTCCCTCTTAGCTGACAATAATATGGAATTGCAATATATTTTTAAGCTCCTTAACATGTCTTTTAATAATTGTTTTATTACTTCAAATGTCAATCAAGTTTAAAACATTTCAGGTAACTTATGTGAGAATGATTTTCTTACTTTTTGGGCCAGACATTTGAGATAAACAAAGCCCTTCAATCTAGGACATGAATTTAAAGTAATTTTCCAGTGATAAACAACCAATATTTCTTTGTCCTTACTTTTAAGAAAAATTGTGTATTTAATAAGAGGCTTTACCAATTTCCACGTTATGATTCAGAAGGAAAACTGTGTACTATTTTATCATTTTGTACTACATCTTCATGTTTTAAGATAATTAAAAAACAAAATACTTAAGCTAAAATAAAGAACCAGAGGTATTCATTCTAAGCAAAAGAAACCACAGAAGATCATTCAGGGGAACTCCTAGCCTTCAAGCAGGTAAATTTATTATTTCCATATTAAAAGTAAGGAGCCTAAAAAGTAAAGTGTTCAGTCTGTTGACTTTTGTGCAGTATTCAAAAATAATGGCACCATATTTTGGTAATCCATTATCTTATGATATCTTGATATGGAATTGATACTTGAGCATTCAATCTGGAGCATTCACAATATATCAGATGGTTTGGTAAATAAAATATCAGCTCTTTGGTGAGCTGGTTGAATAATATGTCCCAAAAGATATTTCTACCAGAACATGTGAATGTGATGTTAGATCTCATGATGAGATCATCTAGGTTTATTCAGGTGGGCCCTAAATCCAATGTCAAGTATCCCTATAAGACAGAAAAGGAGAAGACACAGATACAGAAGTCCAAGTCAAAGGTGCACAGAGGATAAAGTCACATGAAGACAGAGGCAGAGATTGAACCTGTGCATTGGGAAACCAAAGAAGGACCCAATGCTGGAAAAGATAAGAAAGGATTCTTTCCTAGACCTTATGGAGGAAATGTGGCCCTGCAAACACCTTTATTTTTTTACTTCTAGCTTCCAGAACGATGAGAGAATAAATTTCTGTTGTTTGAAACCACCAAGTTTGTGGTAATTTGTCTTGGCAGCTCTAGGAATCTATTATACCCACCATTTGGCCTCTTCAAGTATAAGCCTGAAGAGCTAGATGAACATTGTTAAAGAAAATTATATAATGTAACTACTTCTAATTCAAATTCATAGGTATTAATAGTAACAAACTTCAAATAAATACTCAATTCTATTCAGAAAATCTAAAAATGTTTCTCACTCTTCCACACACCATAAAGAAAATTAGCATCTCCTCTTCAATTATTAAACCTTATCTTCTCTATATTATTATCTATACTCATCTTTCTTTAAAAAATGGAACTCAAATCCCATCATCTTATATTGGTAAACTTGTAGACCTACTTGCATTAACAGACATTTCATCTTCTTCCCAGATATGACAATGGAGAATGCCCACACCCACCATCTTTTATCAAAGAACATCTATCCACATGTTCTCTGGACCCACTATATTCTTGCCTTCCCAATAAATGAACTTTAGTTTGTATCTGCTCTTTCCAGCAATATCTAACTTTTTATCTCTTCTACAGCATTCCAATAAACACATAAATATGTTCTAATATAGATTATCTTAGAAAAAACCCTCCATGGACCTCATAACTGCCTTCAACTCAAATTCTCTAATAGTTTTCATACAAAAGATGTTGACTCTTGTTCATTTCCCAATAACCTTTAATGTACTTCAATCTGCCTTCTATTTCCACATTTTTTTAAAGATTTTATTTATTTACTTAACAGACATGTCACAAGTAGGCAGAGAGGCAGGCAGAGAGAGAGAGAGGGGAGGAAGCAGGCTCCCTGCTGAGCAGAGAGCCCCATGTGGGGCTCAATTCCAGGTCCCTGGGATCATGACCTGAGCCAAAGGCAGAGAGGCTTTAACCCACTGAGCCACTCAGGTGCCCCTATTTCCACATTTTTGAAAGTCACATCAAGATCATCAGTAACCTCTATGTTGCTAAATCCAAAGAATAATTCCCTATCCTCATGTATTAGATCTTTCAGTAACCATTAACATGGATGTCCACTTTCCTTCTTTCTTGAAACTCAATTTTCGAATACACTGTTGGTTTTCCTTCTTGCTTTGTGGTTCTTCTTTTTCTACTTGAGGTCTTAATTCTGATATTCTTCATGATCCAGTTACAGGTCATCTTCTCATTAAAAAAAAACAAAAACAAAAACAAAAAACAAAACCTCCTTTTTTAGGTGATACCATCCTTACTCATATCTTTAAATTATTAGAAATTTACCTCACATTTATTTTTTTTTTAAAGATTTATTTGACAGAGAGAGAGAGATCACAGGTAGGCAGAGAGGCAGGCACAGAGAGAGGGGGAAGCAGGCTTCCTGCTGAGCAGAGAGCCTGATGCGGGGCTCGATCCCAGGACCCTGAGATCATAACCTGAGCAGAAGGCAGAGGCTTAACCCACTGAGCCACCAAGGCACCCCTCACATTTATTTTTTATCTCAAGCTCAGACCTAGTGTGTGAGTTGCATTCTTTCTACCTACTTGCCTGCTAGACATCACTTACTTATCTCACAAAACCCTCCCCTCTCCCTGACAGTTTTCACCCACCTCCAATTTTTTACACTTAAACAAATGGTATCACTATCCATCCAGCTTTTAAAACTAAACATAAAAAAGTCATCATATTCCATACATCTCCACACCCTCCACATCCCTACCAGCACAAAGTCTTGTTTATGATACTTATCAAATATATTTCAACTTTGGTTATTTATCTTCTTCTTCACTGCTACCTTCCAACACAGGTCACAACTTTTTTTTTTTTTTTTTTTTTTTTTTTTTACACTGTTATCTCTTACTAGACCAAAGCCTTTGACTGGGCTTCCTACTTCTACTCTTCCCCTCCTCCAATTCATTAAGTCTTGTCATTTCTCTGATAAAAACCCTTCAATTATTTCTTCTTATACTTAGAACAATACTGACATTCTTTCCCATGGTTATAGACCCTCTGCCATGTAGCAATTACCTCTCTCTTTAACTTTACTATATACACTTCTTTCTCTTCAGTCACTGTACTCTGGCATCATTGGTCTTTTTTTCAGGTTTTGAACACACCAAAATTTATTTTCTTCAGGGTCTTGCAATGTTCTTCTATTGTTCTTCTTCTTTTTCATTTTCCAGTTATCAGCTTAACTTATGTAATCAGAGATGCTTTACTTGACTACCCAATATAAATAACTCTCTATTACATTATTTTCCATTCTGGTCTTTTATCTGTTTTCTTAGTGACATTAATAACTTATAATTGTTTACTCTAATTCATTTATAGTTTTCTGCATTAGAATGAAAACTTTATGGTAGAAGGGGAGCAATTTCCTCTGCTAATCATTGAATGTCTAAGCACAGTTTCTGATACAAAATAAGTCTGCTTGTAGACTATTTATCCACTTTAGTACCTTCAGGAAATTCAAATTGTACAGTCATTAACAAACAATGCTCATGTGATAAGAGGTAACTGAACTTCTAAAGTAATTCTCAAGGATTTTTTTTATTAATGTATCTATTTTAAAATAATTATTGTCAACTAGGTACGCTATCATGAACTCTGGATGAGCTTACAGACTATGACTATTACTCTCAGTACAATATCTTCACACAATAACATAAGCCACTTAATTAAGGGAGGAAACTAGCACAAATGCTAAAGGGAAGCTCTGTTAAGTGTGACAAGAAATCTACACTATGACTGACCAGTAAGGAATTGAAAGTGAGTCATGAGATGATTTTTTCAGGAGTATTTAAATGAAGAAGTTTATAATACAAGCCTCTAATATTAGACCCATACATTTTCCAAATACAGTCTTCTGGGTTTGTTTTCATTATCATTATCAGAGATTCCTCATAGTAACATTTTGAATGACTAAAACAGATTAGAAAACAAAAATCAGAAGCCCTACATTAGACTTCTCAATGTTTATTATGCACATTACAGTTAATTTTTCTTTCTGAATTTTCTAGTTTGATATACTTTGATTTTGTTGCATATATGACTCTGAAGTAGACACAGAATATATGATTCTGTGAATTGAGACTTGGAATTTTCATTTTAGTGTTTTATTAGCGTTCTCAGACATTTTGCATTATTGCATGACTTCAGAGTGGTGTAACATTAATAAAAAGTAATAAAGAATACAAACTGATTTGGGGTAAAACCAAAGGTGAGATTAATAATCTGAACATGAATACGCTACATGTAATTAATTCTCAATTCAAATTATGATAAAACAATAGCTTTAGAAGCAGACATATTTGAATTTGATAGATGCTCTGTCATATAATAATAGTGGTGTAAACTTTTTAATCTTCAAGTGCCTTTGAGATCAACAAAAGAGAAATAAGCTGAAATTCTGAGCTAAAGTTGAAAATATTTCAAATTCATTGAAAAATCAGTGATTCTGCACCATCTATAGCTACTCAATTGAACTAATTAGTAGAAAATTTACAAATCATTTTGAGAATAGGAAAAAAGGTAATTGATAGCAGATACATTGATAAAGGTTGCTCAGGGAAAATTCTGTCTGCATTAAATATCCCAGGGAAGTGGCATGGTGTCATTTCTGTACTAAAAGGTGAATGTAATTTGCACGTTGAGCCCTATAATCAGAAGCAAATGACTGTTGGTCCTACAAATGAAACCATCCTGGTTTTTCAGAAAAAGGGAAAGGAAAATAAAAGAAAAACAGCAACAACAAAAATGTGCCAAAACAGAAACAAATAATACAGATCATATAAAGAAAGATCAATATGCTACAAACCGAGCTACCAGTTCATGGACAGAATCACAGATTATAGAAAAAGCACTGTTTACATTTTTCATATACTTCATGAAAACACATTAAATGCTTAAAATCTTATGTTCAGTCGATTTAATACAAATAAAACCTATCAGTCTGGTTGACACGTTCTCATTTAGTTTCATGTGGTATTAATGGAAGAAAGATGTAAACTTTATTAATTTGTAGACCTTGTACGGTATTTATAATTAAATTCTAACTAATACTAGATTTTATTGTTGCTTCATATGAATATTACAGCTTTTCTAAATGATATTCTCAAATACCATTTCAAAATTGTTACTAATTTGGCAGGCTATTTTCCTATTAGCTCACAGTTGTTTTTGTTTTACTGTTGTCTTTTTTTAAAATTTCAGTCAAAAGACAGGAAATCTTTGACCATAAAATAACTATTTCACCACTCCCAAGTCTAATTTCCTATGGAAAGTGACAAGCTACTCATGGATGGTCTGATGGTTGCCTGTGTCAGCCCTTTTGTAGTCTCCTCTGTCTGGAAGGATACCATATTCAGAGACCAGAACAATAGATCATGTTGTCACTGTGTTTTGTTCTTTCTTCTGCCCGTTACAAGTACTCCAAATGGCTGAAATTCAGTGAAATTCAATGGTTGATAAGAGACCAAGGCACTTGTTTACAGAAGGCTATGTTATTATGGAACTAAGCACTTAGGACTTGATCATTGACTGAAAAAGTCTTCAGGGGAAAAGAAAGAGATCTAGCCAGATGGTGCTTAAGAAAAAAAAGTCTGAATCTCTTTCACATAAATTAGCCAATTAATATGCAAAGTCACAAAAGGTAAATCTTGAAACTGTTCTTTTCCAATTCCAAAGCTGTCCTTTCCCGATTTTCCTCAATTTTGAAGCTACTTTTAAGTTTTTTCTCCCCTAATTTTAGTTTTTTAATATAGAACTAAAATGATTATTAAATATAAAAAGCAATGTAGAATTATTTATCCCATATAAATGGTCTGGTGGCAAGAACACAAGATAAGAGCCTGGTTTTCACTGGGCTTATTATACTGCTTAACTATGAACAATTCTAATTATTAATTTTCTCATCTATGTAGTAGGGTGGGCATTACAACTTCCTCCAGAGTTGTAAGGATTGAATGGGATAGTGGATTCATGGATAAAGGTCTCAAAGAGCTTAGGTAATGCCCAGCTGAAATGCAGACATATCCAGACAAGTCTTTAGAGGATTGCTGAAAATGACCTGCCAGCAGTTTATTTACCTAAACACACAAGTGGCTTTCTGGGAAGAAACACATCTTTAAATGGGAGATAGAGAAAGACACAAATGACACAAATAAAAAGGCTCAGTTTCCTACAAGAAAGGTAATTTTGAGGCCAATATAGTGATGGTCACTCAAATCCATTTTCTTCCCTAACAAATGAACTCATGAACATATCCTAAAAAGATATTGCACAAAAGAAAATAAACAAAAATCCAAATCTGACAATAAACAGTTTCGTTACAATTCTGTAGATACTGGACAACAAAAGTAGTCATTTTAAAACTTTAACACAAAAGTGAGAGATTTGAATATACAATGAACTTGGCATGGCTATGCACATTTAGGACATTGAGATCATGTGGGTACCACTCAGTTCTGTCTTAACAAGGATTTCAGGGGACTACAGATATCCTTGCCAGACATCTGGCACCCTGACAGCAGTAGCTATAAATATAAAACTCCAAAGGCCCCTATTTTAGTGGCTTTAGAGCTATAAGCAACATCAATACCTAACTGGGAGTTTAAATTGAGTACCAATCACAGATATCCATGCAGAGGTATCACCTCATTAAATAAGTATAAGGTAAGACACAAGAAAACAGCTAATGGGTGCTCTAGGTCAGGGGTCAGCAAACTTTTTCTGTGAAGGGCCAAACAATAAATATTTTAGGTTTTGTGAGCCATATAGTCTCTATCACAACTACTCAAATTTATCACAACTACTCAACTACCAATGTAGTAACAAAGCATCCACAGGCGAATGAGACATAAATAGGTGTTGCTGTATTTAAATAGTATTTTATTAACAAAAACAGGTTAGGACAGGATTTGTTCTGCTGTAGAAACTTGTTTGTGAATATAATAGAAGATTTGTTTCTGAATATAATAGAATGATTCTTGAAAATTATTACAAATAAATAAGGACATACTTCAAAAAAAACTTTAGAAATTATGAATACATTGGCAATGAATGTCAAATAAATAATGTTTAATACATTGATGGGATGCCTTTTTTTAAACTCCAAAGTAATTATAGTTACATGTCCAAACTTCCTCAAATACAGAAGGCAAGCAAAATTATGCTGTCCCTTTTTCTCTCTCTCCCCACTTTTCCTCCACCTCTTTCTATATATATCTTCCTAAAGAGAAGTCTCTGAACCCATACTTCCATTTCTAACAGTAGTTTCGCTGAACAAAATTCCACTTCTGATATGTAAATAATTACATTGGTCAGTGCCAACCTAATAGTTTGTCTAATGAATGACAGCATCCTTGACTTTAGCTAAGTTCTGGGAATGTAGGATGTTTTAAGATTCAAGATAAGTCATAAGGATGGCTTAAACACTAAGATCATTAATAATTTTACTTTACAACAATATGGAACTGGAGAATATGCAAGATGAGATAATTTACAAGAATGAGGTTCAGGTGATCACTTTTGGAAGTAAACATGTCATAATTCTAGCTAATAAGTTATAAAAAAGCTTGCTGAGGACTACCTGGGAAGAATATCCTCATTCTTAAAGTGACAGATTCCTTACTCTTACATCTTTCTCTTCTACCATTGTCAGCATCTTAACTTGTCCTCTTAGGCATTTTTTTTTTATAGTCTAAAAACATTTCTAGGCATCATTAAAGAAAGCAAAATTGAAAACATGTTTCATACATTTTAAGAGTGAGGAAAGCCTTCCCAGAGGATCTTCAGTAGTTTTATACCTAAAATATTATGTAGATGTAATGTATATCACAACTGGAGCATAAAGAAAGGTTGAAAGGCTATATTTTACTTAACATAAACAATTATCTCTAAGTAGAATGTAAAAGTTAGGTGAATTGCCACAGCAATACATAAATCTTGTAGAGGAAACACAGTGAAAAGCTCAATAGATAAATTAAATGAAATACTAAAATACTAAAATAATTTAAAAAATCAAAAAAGACAGGGAGGAAATTTTTTTTAAGAAAAAGATTGTACAGACAGAAAAATAATAATAAAATGGTGGACCTACATCCGCATTAAATATAAGTAGTCTAATACACTTTATTAAAAGAGATTCTGAGACTGAATTATTTTAAGAGACCAAAATATATGTTGAGATATATATATATAAGTACTTAATATAAGAACTTGAAAACCAATGATCAGAGTTGTTGAAAGAAAAAGAATGGAAAAAGATATATCAGGTGCCTGGATGGCTCAGTAGGTTAAGCATCTGCCTTCAGCTTAGGTCATGATCTTGGGTTCCTGGGATTGAGTCCTGCATCAGGGTCCTGGCTCAGCAGGGAAACTGCTTCTCCCTCTCCCACTCCCTTTGCTTGTGTTCTCTTTCTCTTTGTCAAATAAATAAAATCTTTAAAAAAAAAATATATATATATATATATCACACAAACACTAATAAAAAAATGTCTGGGATTGCTATATAAATATCTGACAATGTGACTTCAGAAAAAAAGGAAAATTAGCAGAAAAAAGGATATTATGTAATGATAAAAGTATCAATACATTACAAAGATCTAATAATACTGTGTCTCCATGTAACAACATGGCTTCAAAATACATGAAGCAATAACTGATTAATCTAAAAGGAGAAATAGACAAATCTGTGACTTTAGTTGGACATTTCAACAGTCATTTCTCAGTAATTGATAAAATAGGTAGACAAAAAACTGAGTAAGAATTTAGATGACCTGCAGAACCTTATCCACCAACCTGTTATTTACAGAACATTCCATCCAAATCAGTTAAAATACACATTCTTTGCAAGTAGACATGGAACATTCCCTAGGATAGACCATATTCTTTGTCAGAAATTAAATTTATTAAATTAAAAAAATAAAAAATATATTCTTTGGCCATAATAAAAGCAAAAATATTTTTTCAAAAAGTATTTGCTAAAATTCAAATAATTTGATAATAAACAATGAATTTATAAATAAAACCTAGATCAAAGAATTTCATAAGGAAATTTTAAATTTTATTTTTAACAATTTTAAATTGATTAAAAATTAAAATACAACATATCAAAAATTGAGAGATACAGATAAAGCAGCACACAGAAATTTATACTTTAAAAGTATATGATAGAAAGAAGAAAAAAATCAATAATCAAAGCTTCTAACTCAAGAAACTAGAAATTAAAAAAAAAAAACTAGAAATAAAGAGCAAACAAAATGCAATTCTTGCAGAAGGAAATAAAGAGCAGAAATTGATAAAGTGAAAACAGAAAATCATAGAGAAAAATATATTAAACCAAAAGCTGCTTGACCAAAAAGATCCATAAAAGTGATAGTGAAAATGAGGGTTTGAAAAAAGTGAGGACTCAGTGAGCACCACTGGAAACAAAAAGGGCAAATATCACAAACATTAAGAAAATCCTAAAAAACTACTAATTCCTTAAAAGATATGAATTACAAAAACAATTTCAAGAAAATGTAGAAAACTGGAATTATTTTCTATTAAAGAAATTGAATTCATAGTTATAAAACCTTCTAAAAATGTAAAAATAAAAATAATAAATTTTAAAATAATTTTTAAATATCACCAAATCTATAAAATCTCTTCCAGAAAAGAGGAAAAAAAAAATCTATGAGGCAACCATTACTTTAATAGCAAAACTAGATAAAGACAATAAAAAAACAAACAAAACAGGGCAGTCCAGTATCTCTCATGAACACAAAAATCATTGACAAAATATTAGTCAAATGAATATGCTAATATATAAAAATAATGAAACACCATTATCATGGTTGTTGCTTCCAACATTCAAAAATAAATAGATATATTTAAATCACAGATTAACAGATTAAATGATAGGGACTGATACAATTCAGTATCTATTTAGGATAAAAAACACTCTGGAAATTAGTTGTAAATTAAAACTTTCTGAACCTGATAAAGACTATCTACAAAAAACTTAAACCTATCACCATACTTAATGTGAAAAACTGAACTTTCCTTACCAAAAGTCAGCAATAAGGCAAGAATATCTGGTTGTAACACCCCTACTCTATATTATATTGGTTGCTGTAGACACTGATAAGGTGAAGGAAAAAGAATGTGTCAATTCTCTCTAAACTGATCATTAGATTTCATACCACCCAATTAAAATCTCAACAGATATTTTGTAGATATTATCAAGCTAGCTCTAAAACGTAAATGGAAAAAGAGATATACAAGAAATGCCATTTTCCAAAAAAAGAGCCAAATTGGAGGCATGACATTTCCTATTTTAAGACTGACTCCTGACCTACAGTTATTAAAGATTGTGTCACTAATAAAAAGAGAGACACCAGATGGAAGAGATGGAACAGATAATGCTGAACTAGACCTATGCAAATAGAATCAATTGATTTTTACCAAAATGCATAGATAATTCAATGGAGAAATGATTTTTTTCAATAAATTGCACTGGAACAATTAAACACTGAGTATAAATAATTCAAAACAAAAGAACCTCAACTATATCTCATTCAGTACAAAAGCATTACTTTAAAATGGATCAAAACCTATAAAATGCTTAGGAGAAAATAGAGAAAATCTTTATAACTTTGAATTATTCAAAGAATTATTATATAAGACACCAAAAGCATGATCTGTAAAAGAAATATTGGGTAAAGTGAAATCAATCAGTATTTAAAATATTTTCCTTCCAAAAAATTTAAAAACTAAACATATATTGAAACAAAAATTTTCAAATCAAATATTTGACAAGGGACTTGTATCTAGAATATATAAACTCAATAATAAAAAGAAAAATTAAAAACAAATGGGTAAGAGACCTGAACAGATTCTTTACAAAGAAGATATGCAGATGGCAAGATATATACATGGCAAAGATGTCCAATAAAGGTTAACAATAAGATGTGCTACTGCGGATGCATTTTGCTGATGGGAATGCAAATTATTACAACTACCCTATGATGCAATTGTGCCATTTTTCATTAAGTTAAATACACATTCATATGATCTAGCAATTTACTTTTAGGGTTTAGAAAAAAAGGCTCTCATTGGTGGGTGATTTTTCACCCAGGGGATGTTAAAATCTTGAGATATTTTTGCTTGTTAAATCCATGGATATTACTGGCATCTAATTGCTAGAGGCCAGAGATGCTACAAAACATCCTATAATGCCCAGGACAGTCCCCTCTAATAAAAAATTACACAGTGTAAAGTATCAGTAGTGCTGAGGCTGACAAGTCTTGTCCTATAAAAAGGAACAGGCTTGTTATGCAAAAACCAGAATACAAATAGCACTATTACTCATAATTGTCTCCAAACAGGAAAAAAAAAAAAAAATCTTATCATTGGTGAAGGGATAAACAAATTGTGGTACATCCATACAATAGAATAGTACCTGGCGATAAACAAGAATGAACTACTGATACATGAAACAACATGAATGAATCTCAAATGGACTATGCTAAGTGAAAAGATGTCAGTCTCAAAAGATTACACAGTGTACGATCCCTTTATATGACATCCTCTTAAACTTTAAAACTATAGGAATAGAGAATAATCAGTGGTTGCCAGGAAATCAGAGAAGTGTCTAACTATAAAGGGCAGAAAGAGGTAATTCTGGGGGGTAACAGAATTGTTCTGTATCCTGTCTTTGGTTGTGGCTGCACCAAACTGTGAATATGTTAAAACTCACAGAACTGTATAATAAAAAAAGAGGAGGAAATTTATGGTATGTAAATTTTTCAAATGATTAAAAAAAAAATCGCAAACAGAAATCCTTTAAAAAACTGATAGAAGTAAAAATTTTATATATTTGTTAAATGATTCCATTTCTTAATGGCACACTGAATTAAGAGAAGAGACTCTGGAGCAACGATAACTGGGTTCAAATTCCACCTCTGCCAATTATTAGCTCTGAGATGGACACAGGGCAAACCTAACCTCTCTGAACATCAGTATCCTCATCTGTAGACTGGAAATAATAGTTTCTGCCTCATTGGTTTGTTGTAAGTTAATATACAATAACATACTCAGAGTATTGACTGATAGATCATAAATACACTATGAAAATCAGTAATTTTTATTATAAATGACAATATTTATATAGTACATATTTCTACATTCCTTGAACTCGATGAATTTGAAAGACATGTTACTATACTAAAAGTTTTAATAAAAAATAATGTTGGATATAGTACATATATCATACCTTATAATTTTTTGTGCCATATATTGGTGGACTTTCATGAACTCCATCAATGTCTGTTTATCTCACTTATAACATGAATATTTTCTCATTTCAGTAAGTTTGTATATAAAGTCTCCTTTGAATGGTCTAATTTAGTTGTATATAGATGTTGTATGATTTATCTGATACCCCACTACTAAACATTCAAGTCATTTCCATCTTTTCAAAAAACATATCTTTTCTCTATCAAACTAATTTTATACAAAATTAGAACTTTGGTTATTCCTTATCCAAGGCATTTTACCAATATCTTTTTCAAAAATTAAAGCCCTATTATTTTATAGTTGCTAGTTATTGAATATCCTCAGAAAGAATTCCCATTCTGCCTTTACAAATAGCATGAGGAGACAGTCTGACAATTAATTTTGAGAACGTAAATTTATATTTACAGAACCACATATATATGTGTATACAAAAACATATAGATATGCGTGCGCGCGCGTGCACACACACACACACACACACACATTCTTTTTTACCAAATTAAACAGAGCAGTGTGTCCCCATTCTGTACTCTATGAAGAATGAATTTGTAACTTTATCTTAAAAAGCAATATCAGGTTCTGTGTTCTGTTTATTCACCTTTGATTCCTAGGTTCTAGCCTAGACAGCCATAGAAGATGAGTCACCTGCTCTGAAAGTAGACTCTTTTTTCCAAGAGATAGCGTCACTTCTATTATTTGCAGTGGCACAGGTCAGATCTCCATCATGAATCTTTAGAAGAACAGGTGTCAAAACAATATGAACTATACTTTATTGGTAAAGAATGCAAATTTTGAAGTTATCTGAATTACATAATTTCCAAATGTGTTATCTAAGGACAGAAACAAAATACCCTCTCCAATAACATATATTTTTCTCATCACACTACAAGCTCTTCAAACCAGGAAACTTAACTTTACTCATTTTATATCCCTGAAACATGCATAATGCTCAAATGTGTATTAAATAAATCCTTAATGGAGGTATTTTTAAAGTATATATATGTACATATGATAAATGCTTAGATTTCTTACTTGAAGGAAAATAGAATAAAAATCTTCTAAACCTAAAATTTTTGCTTTGCTGTATATAAATATGATCACATAACCATATAATCAAAGAATTGTTCAAATAAGCAAAAACTCTTCCAATTGTGGTTGAAATGTGATATTATTATTGTTCTTTCTTACTTAAAATTGTATACATAGACACATACACACTCAAAATGTCCACAAATAAGTACTGAACAGTAAGGAAAATAAACTAACTTTAAGGAAGTTAGCATATTTATATATTATATATATAGGTTAACATCCACATTAAGTAGAATGTTTACCTTCACAGCTACAGAATTTATAATTATCTTATTTATTCATGTGCAATTTTAAAATCTGTAATTTAGGAATTATTTAAACTCTTCTATCTGGTAATTACTTCTCTTCAAGGTGATGGTCCTAGCTACTAATTTAGTTAGACAGCTACAAAGAAATGTAAAAAGAAACCAGGTGGATAATTATATAATTCTTGTACTGGATACCCAGTTACTATTTTTAATAGTTTACATAATACCCAAAATTTTCAGTAGGGAATAAAAATCATTTTAGTTTAATCTGTCAATCAAAAATAAATATTTTTCTTTTTTCCCAGTGATTATATGTTAAAGACAATCATGAAAACTGAGCGGGAACTGTTGGGAAGCATAATACCATAAATTTACAGCTGGGCTTAAGTTGGCTAAGAGACTGATGACCCACTTGTTAATATGGGAGAAATATTCACAGGGTATATAGAGTTACTTTACTGTGGGTAGTTTGATGTGTTGTATTATGTTAGAACTACTCTATTTGACCTCTGTTCAGTGATGCATTATAAATGTGAAGTATTGTACTTCCTTAGAAAGCAGACTCAATGCATTTCAACCCCATGCTGGTTGTTACCCAAAGCAAGCATGGTTAAATTACACGCATCTCTTGGTTTTAAAGGAAGGGAAAAATAGGGGGCGGAGACACATTTCTCATGGATTAGCATCCTCTGATCTATTTTTGCCCCTAACCTAATACAAATTCAGTAGATCATATTTTATGGTTGAGAAGAAAAATGTTTTATGTCTGTGTTTTTAATGTTGTACAGATCTGAAAAACATTTAAAACAGACTAACCAAATCAAGTGTTCTCATTAAATATTAATGTTTCATACCATATAAGCATACAAATCATGTTTATTGGAAAAGTAATTTAAGATTCTTCCAGAGTGTTTTTGTTTTTTAAATTTTTTAAAAAGATTTTATTTATTTATTTGACAGAGAGAGAGACCACAAGTAGGCAGAGAGACAGGTAGAGGGAGAAGGGGAAGCAGGCTCCCTGCTCAGCAGAAAGCCCAATGTGGGGTTCGATCCCAGGACCCTGAGATCACAACCTGGGCTGAAGGCAGAGGCTTAACCCACTTAGCCACCCAGGTGCCCCAACTTCCAAAGTGTTTTTAAACTACATCTTTTATATATTTGTATACTTCAGCATACACATACCCAATCGGGTGACATATGTTTGGTCCTATATTTAATTCCAAATGGTTCAGAATCATGCAAGTTCATTCTGGGTACTGATCTTGTCCCCATCACCTATAGCATTACATAACCTTGTTTTGAAACAGCAGATTCTACATAAATGGTAAAAGTACAATAATAATAATATAACAATATTAATGTTAATAATACTAATGCTTAATATCAATAATTAGTAATAGTAATAATTCCAATGACTTTAAAGATATTTATATGTAATAAAAATTTTATTGTATTATTTGAAATATGTACATTATTGTAACCCCCAGTACATATTATGCCTTTCATGTTGAGAGTTTATTTCACTTTAAACATTTTAAATATTAAAGTGAGTAATAACTCTAAGTGGTTACATAGAACAGTATAATTAAAGTTGCTGAAGTTATTCTCTCATTTTTAAAGTCTGAATTTTTCTTTTAAATTGTGGATTTTATTTTTTGAAGATTTTCTTTGTTTGAGAGAGACAATCTGAAGCAGACGCCTCACTGAGCGTGGAGCCTGATGCAGGCTCTCACAACTGCAAGGTCATGGCCTCAGTGAAAACCAAGAGTTGGATGCTTAACCAACTGAGCACCCAGGTTTCCCCAAATTGTTGATTTTACTTATTTGTATTTTTTTTTTTTACTTTTTAAAGATTTTATTTGCTTATTTGAGAGAGAGAGTGAGCAAAGGGATAGCATGATGAACAGAGGGGAGGGAGAGGGAAACAGACTCCCCTACTGAGCATGGAGCACAGAGTAGGACTCAATTCCAGGATTCTGGGATCATGACTGAGCCAAAGGCAGACACTTAACTGACTGAGCCACCCAGGTGCCCCTCAAATTGTTGATTTTAAAGAGTGACTTAAAATAATGATCATTATTGATCACTGCAAGGGCATGACCAAATATGCTTTTTTTAAAAAAAGATTTTATTTATTTATTTGACAGACAGAGATCACAAGTAGGCAGAGAAGCAGGCAGAGAGAGACGAGGAGGCAGGATCCCTGATGAGCGGGGTTCAATCCCAGGACCCTGGGATCATGACCTAAGCTGAAGGCAGAGGCTTTAACCCACTAAGCCACCCAGGTGCCCCCAAATATACTTTTGTTATAAAAATATAAGGGATATTAAAAAATTATTATCTGCTCTAGGTATCAGATATCCAAGATGTGCTTTTGTTTTAATCAAAAGGGGAAAAGTTAGAGTAAAAAAATGTGGAACTGATATACTACCTAACAGTTTCAATCATGTCAGAACATTTCTATTTCTTTGATATTTTTTAAATTGTCATTTCTTTTCCCCCTTTTTTATGATTATAGCATTTCATTCAGACTGAAATTATTATTCATGAGGCTTGACTAAAAATGTTTTATTTATTCAGATGCACCGGTTTTAAGGCTTTGAAAATGATAAATTCCTCCTGGCTTGAGCTATTAAGATTGAATCTTCAAACTGACCCTTAGACTAGACTATAAGGGATACATTCAGATTCTTTATGAGTTATACTTCTTGGAAGCCAATAGAAAGCAAAGCCATACTTATATAACATCCAATTTGCTCAATATTTTAAATATAAATAGTACTGTGTAATTACATACATAAACCCCTGAGGCTGAAGATTCTATGGGACTTTTTGATGTTTCTTTAAAATTTGAGAGGAGCCATTGGGAAACTGATATTGAATCACTCATTATCAGAAAACCCAGTAAATGAAAAAAAGAATTAAAAATATTAACTCTTAGTAAATGTCACTGTTAATTGCAATTTATTTATTCAACACATTATTAACTAAAGTAACCTGTCTTGTGAAATCTGGTGATTTTTCTGGGTCTCTTGCAGGAGCATGGTGGTGGTTGTGATTCGAAGAAGTTATAAGAAGCAGAAAAGAAACCTAGATATTGATTGGAGAATAAGAAAATAAATTGGATTTATGAGAGATGCTCTACTTAAAAATAATCAGGATTTGTTCTGAAAAGAAAAAATCAGGACTAGAACAATGAATACAGTATTGTTAATATGAGACTGAAAAATCTTAGATATTTAATGTTCCCAACACATTGTTGATGTTAAAGAGTAATAATGCTTATGTAAAGCTCTAGTATTTTATGGTAACCAGGATTTTAAAACAATAAATATTGCTATATGAGAGTAGTATTTCTAAGAATATAATGATCTATCTTTCCATGACCTTAACTAACATGTTAGCTCTCAAGTTTTATTCTGGGGCTTAGTAAAATGAGCCACACAATTTCCCACATCATCTGAGGGCCTCCATTCATTTCTTTTTCTTGGCTTTAGACTCCTTCATATGTGGTCAGTTTCTCTTTATTCATTATTCCCGTTTCCTGCCTCTTCTTTTGGTCTAAGCTGGTTACCTATGCATTCCTCTCCACCGTACACTTTGGGGTGATATGGAATATTTGAGTTTTCAGGCACAAGTGAGTAACCTTTGCATGAAAATGTAACTCAGTAGAATAGCTCTCTGTTTGCTTTCATGGCAGCTATTCAATAGTGGTTATTCATTAACAAGTTCTCTTCCAGAGTAAAGTACTTGGAAAGAAGTGGTTCAGAATGTAGTCTTTGTTTCCAAGTCTTCCTTTTATCTTGGTTTGTTCCCTATGTCCTCATGCTTGAAGCAGTCACTCTGTTCTTGTATATCAAACTGTTACAATTACCTTCACACTCTACTGGAACAGTCATCACTCACTAACTCCCACTCAATGTCTCTGTATCAGTGGGAATGAAGTTCAGTTGATAGGATTTCCCACCAATTCAATATTGAAGTCAGAAATACATTGCATGGTTTAAAAGATGTCTCAGAGTTTTAGACTCACAGCTACTCCTACTGAAGGATATAAGGCCAAATACTAAATAAAGATGCAATAATTTTGTGAATATAGGGAGCCTTGAAGATTTAACTAAGGAGGCAAAGCAAAAGAAAACA
The DNA here is from genome assembly GCF_010015895.1 of Lontra canadensis. Taxonomy (NCBI): domain Eukaryota; kingdom Metazoa; phylum Chordata; class Mammalia; order Carnivora; family Mustelidae; genus Lontra; species Lontra canadensis. The sequence continues at coordinate 5,120,202 of NW_022631042.1, forward strand.
AAAATTATTCAAGTGTGCTGGAAGAGAGGTTGTTACCTGTTGTGGCAAATCTGGAGGCAGTTATCTATTCATTCAGCTATTAAGCATTTTTCACTGAAGATTAAAAATATGTGGAACATAACAAATAGCATGGAGGACAAGGGGAGTTAGAGAGGAGAAGGGAGTTGAGGGAAATTGGAAGGGGAGGTGAACCATGAGAGACTATGGAGTCTGAAAAACAATCTGAGGGTTTTGAAGGGGCGGGGGTGGGAGGTTGGAGGAACCAGGTGGTGGGTATTGGAGAGGGCACAGATTGCATGGAGCACTGGGTGTGGTACAAAAACAATGAATACTGTTACGCTGAAAATAAATTTTAAAAATTAAAAAAATATATATGTGGAGGTGTTAAACCACATTTTGAGACTATTCACAAGGTCATATAAACATAATGAATACGGAATACACTTTGATCTTTTGTTTTAAAAAATGTATACTTTTAAAATAACCAAAATAATAAAAAAGCAGTATAACAATACTTGGATATTGTTAAATAAATACACAAATAAATAAACAGAAAAAGAATATCATCTATACATTCTGTTCTTGGTTGAGTTGTGTCCCCTAAAAATTCAAATGTTGAAGTCCTAACTGCAACTACCTCAAAGTATAACTTTATTTGGAAACAGATTAGTTGAAAATGTAATTAGTTAATAAGCAAGATGAGGTCATTAGAGTAGATCCTAATCCAATATAACTGCTGTCCTTTTCTTTAAGAAAAGGAATTTTGGACACAGGGTCATCCAAAGAGGGAGAACACAATATGAAGAGGCAAAGGAAGAAAATGGCAATCTATAAGCCAAGGTGAGCAGCCTAGAACAGATCCTTCCCTCACAACTCTCAGAAGGAACCAACCCGACCGACCGACACCTTGATCTTGGACTTCAAGCCTCCAGAATTATGAGACAATAAATCTCCATTGTTGAGGCCACTTACTTTGTGGTACTTTGCTACATCGGCCCTAGCAAACTAACATGCACTCATTACCCAGAGGTAATCTCTATAAAAATTTGTTATAAATTATGTAGTCTGTAACTATTTGTTTGTTCATATGTTTCATTTTTTTTTCACATAAAAATAAATTGCAAATAAGCTTTTTTAGGCTTTGGCAGTGAGTCTTTGTTCCTATCCTGAAATCTAGTACTACTCCCTCTTCCTGGTAGCAATACACCAATTTTAATGCTAAGCTAATGATAACATTCCCCAGGATCCCTTGGCACTAGGTGTACTTACTTGCCTAAATTCTGAACTAAGAGATATTAGAAGAAATGGTGTATAAGATTGTCAAGAACTGCAAAATTTCTATAATTTCACACTTCCTGCAATCAAGCAAATAAACTGGCATACCATAGTCTCTTAAAACTAGAAGTCATGGGATTCGTGGGCCAGAGATGCAGTACTTTATTTCTCACAGCAATAGCAGTAGTCAGAATATCAGCATTTTATTTTCCTAGTTGTCCAAGAGCCAATTCCAAGCCCTTCAACAGGGCTATGAGAAGAAGGCCAGGCAATACTTGTGCTTATGGAGTTTAAAACTTTTATAACAGTCAGTAAGCCTATATACACTTTGTAATCAATTAAACATATTTAAAACCAATTTTATAACCGTTTACTCATCTAATCCTTTTTTAATGTGTTCCTATTATTCTGTTTCCATTTTTTCTCCAATACCAAAAATTTTAATGCACTTTATCACTGCATTTTTGTTCATTAAAATTATTTAAGATTGGTTAATACTTTCCTGTTGTGTTTTGTTTAATATATTCTTATTTTATGTAAATATGTACATATGTAGACAAAACAACAAAATCTTACGTTTATAAAATAGAATCACCATTTCCAGCTCTGTCTTCTCTCTTCCATTTCAACATATATACAAAACACCAACCCAAAACTTAAGTCTTAAGAAGTAACAACACTTGAACTTTTCAGTTCTGCGGATAAACTGTATAGCTCTTGTATTGTAAATTGTATATATTATAAACTGTATAGCTCTTATATTTGTAAGACAAATACATGTATCTTGCACATGTATTTGTCTTATTTTTAATTTTTTCCTTGATTATTAATTGCTAATGCTCATAAATCCAACTTCTTTTATTTACTCAATAGATATACTTTTTTTTTTTGCTAATAATAGATATGTATGATCAACAAAAAGAGATAAATGAGCCTATTTGGAAAGAATTAATATTGATAGGTTCTCTTATTGAGGGTGAATAACAAAACTGGATTTAGTAAGACTATGCTGGTGTGTTTGATAATGCAGAAAAGACTCAGTCATATCCTCTGAGTAGCTTCTAGCTCAGTAATTCACAATGCTTTTAGCTCGTAAGATAATGATTCAGGATGTAAGTATATTAAACATAATGTATCTTGATATATACCCTGCATAGGAACTTTAAGTGTTAATATTCATGGAGGCTATTCATATCCATAAATATTTTTGTCTTCTGTGAAATAGTAAGCTTTGGTCTATTGCTGCTTATAGTTTCCCTGCACATAGCGCCCCTTGTAATTAGCAGATGAGTAGCAGAAATAGCAGCTCTGTGTGTGTGTGTGTGTGTGTGTGTGTGTGTAAAAGTCTTGCATGACTGTATTAACAGTGCAAAAATGCATGTAGGCACCAAGAAACAATTATCTAGGAACTAGATAAAGGAAAGGAAAGTAATAATTATGTGTTATATTCACTGATATGCTAGTACTAGTACTGTAGAGATAGCAAAAGAGGTCTGAGAACAAATGAAAATTATCTTCTGACTGTATACCAATAATACATTGTCTGTCAGGATTCACTAGTACCAAGTAAATACCAAACCTAACATCCAACAAAAGAGAGACAATCTAATACTTAATACTAGTTTTATTACTTATAAGGAACCAAAGATGAATAACAAGTTAAAATGAAATCTTGAAATGTTTAGGAAGAATGATTTTGCAAATCAAAATTACTGGTAAAAAGAAGAGCATCACCAGTGCATAAGAAATTCAGGTGGAGGTTCAGAAAATTTTGATCATTTAGTTTGGGAAAAATATAAATATTCAAGTCTCTATGTAACCAAAGACTAGAGTCACAATAGAGACAGGAATCAAAATTAACAAGAGACAAACAGTGAGACAGATATTGCTTGTTCTTTGGCTGGTTAACACTGAACTCATCTTCCTGTGATTGGGCAGTCTGATACCTTGCGAGGCCAGATTCATATTCTCATAAGCCCTTGGCAGCTCATACAGTCATGTGACTCATCCTGAGCTTGAGATCTCTGCTCTACTAGTCAGATTCACCTCCCTTACAGAGTGTTTCTGTACTGATAGTTTATAAATTCTCTGGAACATTGTGGTGGCAGTTAAAATAGAGTCCAGTGCCACAGTGGCAGCTGCTCTGAATTCCAACAACTCAGCAGGGCACATCCAGCAGTCTCAGCAACAGAGGCAATTTTCTAAGCAGAACCAATACATGATGTGATGTTGGCTGTGCTCTTGGCTGTCTGGTCTCCCTTCTGTCTTACTCTTTTTATTTCAGCCCAGTTCAGCAGCCTCCCTTTTGGTTCTGGAAAGTACAAGGTAGCTTTCCAAAATATCATTTTTCTGTTTAACTAAAGGTTGTTTTTTTTTTCCAAATTAATAACCCTTGCTTGATTACATTAATGGTACCAATGATAACATGATTCTAATCCTCATTTGTAATTCTTATAAATTAGAAAAAATCCAATGTTTTGTGTAATCTAAGTGGGCTAATATTTCAATATAGAAATCATAAGCCTCAAAACACACTTGAATCTATAGACCATTTATATATTAATATATCAGGTATTAAAAGAAAAGAAAGGGAACTTAATAATTTGGAGAACTCCATATTTCTGAATTCTTCAGAATAAAGCCTTAAGAAATCGCTGCTCTTAAAAGTTCCTTGATTTGGGGAAGGAAAACTCATCATTCAACTTTTTTCATTCTTATTCTCAGAATATATAAACATGCATATCAAGAATACATTAAGTATATAATCTTAATTCAGATGCCATTATACGCATGTCATTGAGAATACATGCAACAAACTACAAGAGAGAATAAACTGCAGTATTCTCAATCTTTTTTTCTAACCCAATACACATGAGGAAATGGACTATTCTAATTAATAACAATGACTGACTAAAAGTAAGACATTTTGTTGAGGTCTGTTTGATACAGTTATTTTGGTATGATTAATAGGATTTCAATTTGGGAAAGGTGTTTTTTTTTTTTGTAAGATTTATTTATTTATTTGACTGAGAAAGAGAGAAAGAGGAAGCACAAGCAGGGGAGAAGCAGAGGCTCCCCAATGAGTAGGGAGCCTGACATGGGGCTCAATCCCAGGACCCTGGGTTTATGACCCAATCCAAAGGCAGACAATCAATTCAGCCACCCAGGAACCCCAATTAATATGAATCTGTTACAATGTATTATCTTTTATTCATTTTATTTTATTTTTACCCAGTAATGAATGAACAGATACACATGCCATTAGCTCATTCCATTACCTAGACCTTAGTTCTGGCCCCCTAATCTCTGGCTTCCAACCCAGATAACATGAGCCTTAACATATCTGTGATTCCAAGAAATGGCCTTCACTGCTTAGGGTCAGAAAGACTGTATGATTAAGAAAAGGACTGAGGAAGTCTATTTCAATAAATACTGAGTAATTTTAGAAGTTTTACATTATTTTCTTCTTAATGTTTAGTAAAAATGATCATGTCAAAATTGCATTGTGACATATATTTTGGCTTATGGTTCTAGTAATTGAAGAATGGGAAGCAAGGAAACGTACTGGAGCAGATCAACCATTTTAGGAGAAGATACGATATGTTGTAAAGCTCTTTCTCCATTCAAAGTATTGTGACTAAAACATTCCAAGAATGGGTAACAACCCAAACAATGAAATGTAGCCAGTTCTGATTGTTGTGTACATGTACCTATGTATTTGTTGTATTTCAATGTCTGAAATGTCAGATGTAAGGAGACTGAACTGAATGGGAATGCTTATGTAAATTACATTAGAAAACTTACCGCTGTACTATAGACTGAATTGTGACCCCTTGAAATTCGTATGTTGAACCCCTAACTGCCAATATGGTAGAATTTGGAGATGGGCCTTTGGGATACTATTAGGTTTAGATGATGAAGTCATAAAGTGAGAACCTCATAATGGTACTAATGTATTTTTAAAAAGAGGGACCAGTGAGCTTGCTGGTTCTCTCTAACCACTATTCGACTATGCAGCAAGAAGGTGGCCATATGCAAGCTAAAAAGTATGCCCTCGAAGAACCCAACCATGCTGGCACCCTGATCTTGGACATCCCAGCCTCTAGAACAGTAAGAAATTAATTTCTGTTGTATAAACCACCCAGTTTGTGGAATTTTATTATGGAAGCCTACAGATACCTTACATGACAGAATTTTTACTCTACTACGAAGCTTGTAACAATTCTTTCACTAGTAAACCATCCACCATTTTTTTTTCCCAAAACACTTAACGTATTTGTTTGGAATCATCTAAATGGAAAAATCTCAAGATCCTTGTTTTCAAGAACCTTAGAACTTGAAGAAAAATTACATGTGCTTGAGGACAGCTAGAAACCAATAGTGAAGTTATACAAACAAGTATACAAAGGGTATATGTACATATATATGTAAATGTTAATTGCAAAGTGATGTAATAAAAAGCAAGGGCTGGGGTCAGCATAGCTTCCTGGAAGAAATTTAGCAAAACAGTTGTACAACTTGGGGGTTGGGGGGACAGAGTAAGCTTTTTGGACCTCACTTATATTTCAGTTCTCATAATCTGTGAAATCATGATTCTTAGTTTAACTCCAGTAGTAGAAGGCACATACTGACAAAGAGAAAGAGTAGGTTTTCTTAAGAGCAGACACAAAGTTTACTAGTTAAACATTTGTTCTACAGATTTTACAAGACAGGGCTCAGGAGATTTGAGTAAATGAGCTTAGAATTATATATTTGTTGGCCGACCAGACTGACTAAATAAGTCAGCTCATTTGGAGTCCTCATATTTACGCAATTATGTTACTATAAACAGTCTCTTACTAAGTATCATACTTATGCCAAACATCCTACATATTTTGTCACTAACCATTACTACAGCTACCACTCATTTATAAAATGAGTATAGGTGGTTCTAGTCTTTGTAGATGAAGAAACTGAGGTCAGAGAATTTAACATGACTAGAATTGCAGATTTAAGGACAAATCTGACTGGTTCTAATGCATGCTATCTTTCCACTTCACTTTCCATTTGTAATAACATAAATTTCTCTAACATTTAGTGAGAGTTTATTGGGGACTTATTCTAAAGGTTGTGCAAATATTAATTCATTTGATTCTGCAACAATCCATGAGATAGGTACCTTTTATCCTATATAATAGATGAGGAATGAGGAATCTGAATAACAGAGAGATTAAGTAACATGTGGCTGATTATACAGCTAGCAAGAGGCAGAGCTCTGGGATACACTGTCACGAATGTTCCCCTATATGATGCTATGTGAATGCTGGCTAGATGTCTATGGTAGTAGATGGAGAAAATACCCCATTCCATCACATCTCAGTTATTTCTTAACACCTGTGTAAAATGAACAAAAATAGTGCATAGTTAAGTGTCTGATGAAATATTAAGTAAATCATTTGTTCCAAGAGTCATAGAGTTTACTTGTGGAGAAAACCAAAAGATTTTCTCATCAGGCTAATATTACTGCTAATAAATACAGGTAAAATTTTATTTGTAGTTATCACATAGCTCAATAGTTGAATTCAAATTTTAACTGCAATCACACTATAATTTGGGGTACTTTTTGGAAATAAATAAATTTATTGTATGTCCATATTGTTGACCTATATGAGAACAGTCAGAGAAAATTCTTTCTCCCTTATTTATTACATGAAACAGTGAAGAAAGGTCTTAGAATATTTTAGATAAGAATGAAATAAGAAAAGTAGATAATTTTTTATCCTGTCTTTGGATTTTTCTCTTAATTAGTCTATCTGGAGTGAAAAGTGGTAATATGTACCAACAATGGAAACATGAACTTTCTCTTGCAAAGAAATAAGCAAAAAGAGAGATGCATGGGACTCTAGCCCAAAGGAATTTTCCTCTCTATTTAGGCCAATAAAACAGAAAGATTACTTCCTCTCCATATCCCAAATCTCTGTGACTTTTGTTAAAAACACCACTGTATTTTTACTTCAGTGTCATGGTGGCTAAAAATTCATAGAAGTATGTGGGAATCTAGGTCCAAGCAATCCTTCCATTATAAAGTTATTAAGAAATCCCTGAAGAGATTTTCATTCAATTTTTGCAATTTAAGTAAAGGAATATGTGATTGAAATTATATCAAAGAGTGAAGAGAGGAGGGTGAAGAGGGCAAAGTGTTATAAATACTAATGTAAAAATAGCAATTTGGCCAGAAAATCATGCCAATTATTGGGAGCTTAGAAGAGAGGTTTTAAGTCAAAGTTTAGCAAACCTTTTCCTTAAACAGTAAAATATGAAATAGGTGTTATGAACCAAACGGTTTCCAACTATTCAACTCGGCTATTTCAATAAGGAAAACGTTATAAACATGCAAACAAATGGATGTCACTATGTTCCAATAAAACTTTACTTACAAAAACAGGTGGGGGGCTGATTAGGTCCTCAGGCTTTGCTCTAAATTAGAATGTTAAGATTATATCCCAGTACTTTCAGATAGAACTTTCTACTTTGAAGGAAATGTTCCATATCTGCCTAATTTGGTAACCACCAGTCACAAATAGCTATTTAACACTTGAGATGTATGCCTGCTGAGAGTGAAGAAAATTAAATTGAATTAAATTGTAATTATTTTACATTTACATAATCATGTAACTAGTTGCTACATCTTGGACTCCAAAGTACATTTCTTTTCTTCTTCTTCTTTTTTTTTAATCTGAAAGTACCACTTCAGAATTTCCTTTATTGTTAATAAACAAAGAAAAATTTTATATGTTGAAGATTTTCAAACTGCAAAATTTGAAAAGGTGGGAAAACTTTACACTATAATTATAAAAATATGAAATTTAAGACTAACCTCAAAGAAATACTATTTCACCTATTTATAATATGCATAAATATAAATATACAACATAAAACATTTTAAACATAAAAAAGGTCACCTTGCCTTAATAAAAATTATGAGGAAGTATGCAGATATGTGAAAAATATGGATAAAATGAAATATATTTGATTTGGTCCTTCTATATTTTGTTCTGATTAATGAGTAGTCAAATGAGATTGATATTATTCTATACAGAAGTTTTAGAAATGTATGTGGTATTCATTATATTATGAAACATTTTTCTAAAAGGATGATAGTGTTATTGGATGAGAAGAACATGAGCTTTGTGATTAATAGTCTTGAGTTCAAGACCCAAATTCATCACTTGCTAATTGAATAACATTTTCAAAATATTGTTTCATTTCTTGAAGTCACAGTTTTACAGTTTCCTTGGTGGTAAAACTGGGATAAAAATATCATGTACTATAACAAGTTGTAGTGGGTTTTGTGGAATTTAAATGCTATATACCCATTACATTTACCAGGAATGGTACAAAGGTATCTGCTTTTATTACTCCCAGGAAGAGAAAGGTTAAATATGTAAGCCATATGTAGTCTGCCTAAAGAAGTCTGAAATTAGTCATGCTCACCTCTCCAACCAAAGATTTAATTCTGCAATTAGCAATCTCAGCATTTACTTCTGAAGAGACGTTATCGTATCAAATAAATCAAGGAAAAATTCTTCTTCAGTCCCAGAATTTTTCAAATCTTTTATAGTAAAACCCCTTCAGCAGGGGATAGATCAAAAGAGTGAGGAGGAACTAAAAAGATAAAAAGAAAATCAACTGCAGCCCAAGCAGGTTGGTTAGGGAATGGGTAAAAAATAATAAAATGAAACAAAAGGAAATGAAACAAGACAAGACAAAGCAAAATAAAATAAAATAAAATAAAATAAAATAAAATAAAATAAAATAAAATAAAATAAAATATTCCTGCTTTACATTTATAATCTCATCTTCTAGGAGAGAGGTCAATGTTGCTGTGAATGGGAGGTTTCTGTCCCACTCATGAGCATTCTATCTTCACGACAGTCATGTCCCAAGGTCCCTACCTCCTAATAACATCACCTTGGACATTGGGTTTTTAACATACAAAATGAGGGCAGAGGACCACATAGTCAGACCATAGCATTGTTCAAATAAGTACTTTTATTCCTACCTAATTTATTCTGAGGAATCTGTACATCAGGTTATTTCACAACTGGATCTAAATATTGTTAATGTAATTTTTTGCTAATTAGAAGTTATTAAATCCCATCACAATCAAGGAATGCAGCAATCTTCAGAATGATATTACTCTTCTTTTGACACAAATGGGTATAACCAGTGAGTACACAATCTGGGATATACATATATATACCTTGTCCTTCATTGCAGTGAAAATATTGGGTAGCAAAATGGTTTACTACCCATATTGAGTATCAAAATTCTTTGCTTACAAAGAACTGAAACCCACACAGAACAATAATAAAAAGGTATTAAAAGATAAAAACTTGAAGTCAAACTTCAGGAAGTCAAGTCACATCTTATGCAGAATGTATGGAAAACAACACATTTCCTTATTTTTTCTTTTGGGTTATACAGATTTTTAATTGCTGATGCTTTCAACATGTTATTACTCTTTACTCATCAACAGTATAGTTTTTCTATTTAATTGAGTTTCTCATCCCCATAATTCAGTTTGGCCCTGTTTTCTTCTGTCAGAATAGCAAATGATGTTCAGAACCATTTAACTTCAGAGTCCACCACCAACTTATTTAAAATTCTTGACAAAGAAACAGATTATTCCTTTCACCTGTAATTGAATTTCTTTCTTTTTTTTTTTTTTAAGATTTTATTTATTTATTTGACAGACAGAGTGAGCACAGGCAGATAGAGAGGCAGGCAGAGGCAGAGGGAGAAGCAGACTCCCTGCTGAGCAAGGAGCCCGATGTGGGACTCGATCCCAGGAGGCTGGGATCATGACCTGAGCTGAAGGCAGATACTTAACCGGCTGAGCCACCCAGGCGTCCCTTGAATGAGTTTCTTTAAGTCAGGTGCTCACCCTGGCCCAATCAGCTTTGGCCAGGAAATAGTGTATGTAATACAAACCTAACCACTCAGACATTTAGTAAAGGGTGATCTAGATAAGCATGAAAAATATATTTGCTACCTATGGGCATTGAAACCTTATTCATCAACAACTGAACAATTTCTGGAAGATAAATGACCATATATATCAGACTTATATGAATGAATCTGGAATGTGAGGGACTTACATCCAGTTAGAATACAGTTCTAGAGATGTAATTTCTGTAATAGATTTTGAAAAAAATAAAAATAGCAAAAATTCAATGTAAAAGTCAGAATAACTGACTTTACTGCAGACCACCTGGGTGACTCAATCAATTAAGTGGCCACCTTCAGCTCAGGTCATGATCCCGGGGTTCTAGGATAGAGCCCCACATCAGGCTCCTTGCTCAGCAGGGAGTCTGCTTCTTCCCCTGCTTGTGTGTGTGTGTGTGTGTGCGTGTGTGCGTGTGTGTGTGTGCGTGTGTGTGCACTCACGCACACGTGCCCGTTCGCTCTCTTTCTCTGACAAATAAATAAAATCTTTAAAAAAAAAAAAAGTTATTGCTTCTCCTAAACTAAGATGTAAAATGACTGAGCAAAATTACATTAATGCCATACTATTCTAAGATATTTATAAGTTTTTATTCCAGGCATCTTTTGTGATATAAAATATATTATTTGGAAGATAAATATCCTAACATAAATTTAGCTATAATAAATAAAACTCTGGGTAAGTCTGAGCATAACAAGTAGTTATTTCTTAAAAAATGATAAGTTTGCAAGTCTACAAATTATATATGAAAACAGCCTCATGATGATCAATTTTTCATTAATCACTGCATACAAAGGCATATACTTCTTCAGTTCCACAGATACATCACACTTATAACTAAAGACTTAGCTCATTTTCTTTCCCTATATTTTTTTTTCTTTCTGCCACAAAAACTAGAATGTAGTTCAGCTGTGGCTCTGAAGTGATCTCATATAGATTACGAAAGCAGGAGTTTTGCAGGGAAGAATTTGTAAGATAGTTTTAACTGTCTCATGATGTAGGAATTCTGACAGCTGATATAGATATGTCCTTTCTAAATACTGTTTCATAAATAACAGTGTATATAAACTGAAATATTATTAAAGTTATATACACAAAGATTAATACATTGTGAAATACTTATAGTAAATACAACTTATGGCTTCACTTTTCATGAAAATAAACTTGTTTCAGAAAACACCACATGGAATTTTTTAAACACAAATGAAATAATCACTGACCAACAAATAAAAAGTTCATATATTTTAAGAAGATAAAAAAGGAAACAGTAATCCATGTTTCACTGTTTATTATACTAATGGAGTTCTAAAGAGTTTATCCTTACAAAAAGAATATAATATACTGAAGAATTATTTAATTTCTATGGCCTATCTCATTCAATCATCTATTTAGTCCATAAATATTTATAGACACTATACACTAAATATATACAGACACTATACACTATACACTATATTACGCAAATATTATGTCAAAGCTCACTGACTATGCATTGAAAAGATGTTGGAAATACAAAATCCATATTTGGCATATATACTAGTTCACTTCTGTTACTTTATTTGGGGAATTTACAGTACCAGCGACCTCAGATTCTTTTGTCATTAAAAGAAAGTCACCCGAGTACTAGCTTTCAAATATTTTTTTAAGTTACTTATCTATGAGCTTTCAAGCTTTTTTTTTAAGATTGTTTTTATTTATTTGACAGAGAGAGCACAAGCAGGTGCAGCAGGCAGGCAAAGGGAGAGGAAGAAGCAGGCTCCCTGCTAAGCAGAGAGCCTGATGTGGGGCTCGATTCCAGGACCCTGGGGCTCGATTCCAGGACCTTGGGTTCATGACCTGAGCTAAAAGCAGATGCCGAACCGATTGAGCCACTCAGGCACCCCAATGAAATTTCAAGTTCTAAAAACTTAAAGAGACTTGGTTTTTAAAAACAAGATAGGCAAGATAATTTTTCCGCTTACTTTCAAATAAAAATCCTGTATGCCTACAATCTTCCACTTAGTCTCTCAACAAAGGAGAGAGTCCCCTTTATTCTACTCCTCTTGCTCAAATACCACATTTTGTTTAAGATATAATTCATCTGACATCTACCTCAAAATCCTGACTATTCTAGTCCACATTGATCTTTCTTTTTTCAGAGTTCCTAGACCTGAAGTATATACAATATATATATTTTTTCTTTCATTGTTCTTTAATTGTTGATGTACTTTATCTCCTCACTAAAATTAGTTCTCAGTGACATGAAGTTGATGTTTGGCTTAAATTTATATTTTGCATAGATAATTGGTACATGATTTCCTGAGCTGGGAGTGATTTGCCAATTGTCTCCAAGTAAGGTGTATACAGTGAAATAAAAAAGCCAACTATATAGATTAAGTAATTTTTAAAGTTTTTTGTTTTGTTTTAATGACTACTCTCAGCAAGCAATAACTTTTCATGGCAATACAGTATGCACAGATATTTACACGTAAATATACAAGTGAAAAAATATATACATGATAATATTCTAAATATATGCAGTACAATCTGCTATTGTCTATTCTCTTATGTTAATGTAAACAAATCTCAGTCACAAAAGATTACATTGATTTCATGATCATTAATGAATATATCATACCCCAAATTCAAAGACATTACATGAAATAATTCTCAATGAGTAAGATCACAATGATGGCGGATGGCATCAGTACAAATATTTAAGTGTTGTGCTGGTCTTTCTGGTTTTGAGCTGGTTTTCAGTGTTACTCCAATGGATTATTGATGGCATTGTGGACAGGACAGTCCTTTGTTGTATGGAAGTCTCTTTGTATTGTGAGATATTTACACTTATGACCTTTTCCTGCTAAATGCTAGATGTATCTCTCAGTTATTAACAACCAGCACTTCCTCCACACATGTCTAAAGTTTAGAGAAATGCAGTGCCGACGGGACCCATGCTGAGAACTCATGAAAGAAGTGTTGAATATAAAAGTCAGTTAGATTATTTTTACATGGTATTTGTAAAAATTAAGCCAATAATATTAGGGAATATGTTATGAGAAGGTAATTATAATAATAAAATAAAGATTAAATCAATTAACCCATTCACTATTGCTTATTGACAAATAATTACATTTAAAAGTCTGTAAGACCCTGATTGTTCCTACTTTCAAAAACTGAGAATGGATCTTGTATCATACTTACTAATTCTTCATCTGTAGTGTGAGAATAGCGCAAATTCTCACCAACAGTGTTGTTGTGAGAATTACATGAGAAAATATATCTGGAATATCTGGCTCAGAGCCTGGCATATAGTAGGTGCTCAATACATTTACTTTTTAAAAATGAGATAAGGAAGAAAATGTACATAAAGAAATATGTAGCCAAGGATGAGGATGTACACTGCTAGGCTGAAGTCCTCAGCACACCACGTAGTGTCAGTGCTCAAAGCATCTTCCCTGGTGCACTAGCAATCATGTGAGGCAGAGAAGATCGAATTAATTTTGGAAAATCATTTGCCTAAAAGATGTGGAAAGGATAACCTCTAGTTTCTTTGTTCATTGTTAAAGAAAATGGCTAGCAAAAACACCATCCTTGCCTCTTTTGTCAGAAGTTTATTGAAATTATTTTTATTAACATCAGCAAAAGCATAATATCCCTAAATTATCATTTTGGTCTCATGGAAAATAAGGAAAACAACAATTAGTTTTCCTAAGGAAATTATTTAAACTCTATTTATTTATTTATTTATAAAGATTTTATTTATTTATTTAACAGAGTGAGAGCGAAAGAAAGAGCGTCCATAAGCAAGGGGAGCATCAGAGGGAGAGAAGTAGGCTCCCCACTAAGCAGGGAGCACACTGCAGCGCTCAATCCCAGGACTCCCGGATCACGACCCAGGCCAAAGGCAGACACTTAGCTGACAGAGTCACCCAGGCATTCCTAAACTCTTGCTTTTTAAAAAATATTTTATAAAACTCAAATTCATAAAGACAGGTGATGTGAATAGATGACTTAGCTAAATGCAAAAAAAAAAAAACTTAGATATAAATTCTGTAAAGTTAATTACATGTCTGATTATAAACAAAAAATGGAATGAAGTGCAATTCATAGAAGAAATTATTTTTCATAATTCCAAATGATCAAATAAAAAGATCAGGTTCTCCTTAAACCCCTCTGAAGTTTGTAGACTATTAAATCTGCTCCTATATTAAGGAACATACCATCTTTTTTTTTTCTTAAGATTTTATTTATTTATTTATTTGACAGAGAGAGATTACAAGTAGGCAGAAAGGCAGGCAGAGAGAGAGAGAGAGGGGGAATCAGGCTCCCTGCCGAGCAGAGAGCCCGATGCGGGACTTGATACCAGGACCCTGAGATCATGACCTGAGCAGAAGGCAGAGGCTTAACCCACTGAGCCACCCAGGCGCCCAAGGAGCATACCATCTTACTTATTTAGAATGTCTCTAGGAAATGTAAGCAGTAATAGAAAATGACAGGAAAAGTACATGGTCTAATATATCTCCTAAAATGACTATCTAAACAACCTATATTTTCTTTGAAAAAAACAAATAATAAGTAACTGCTAATTTATTTCTATAGTATATCAATCACATTATTACTATTATTATTACTATCATTATTAAAATACTAGAAATTTGTGGATCTGCAAGGCAGAACAAATATCTGTAAAAGTTTCTGACAATGATCCAAAATTCTGCATTAATGAACTCTGTCTCTGGATTTTCTTGACTATTTTATTTTGTTTAGTAAAATGTTTCCAGCCACTTCTATTGTTCCAGTTTATTTTTTTAAGATTTTATTTATTTATTTGAGAGAGAGTAAGAGAGAGAAAGATGAGCAGGGGGAGGGCAGGTCCCAGAACTCTGGAATCATGCCCCAAGCCAAAGGAAGATGGTTAACCAACTAAGCAACCCCAGCACCCCATATTGTTCCAAACAGTTTAAAAATGTTCTGCAGTTTATTTGAATACAGAAAATATGTATGTATTATACAAAGAAGACTTTTCTGTCTCAAAATGTATCATTTTACTCAGGAGACTAATGAGGCCTGTGTTCAAGGAGAATATCTTTAATATTCGTGAATTGAGATTATTCATATCAAATAATTCCCAACAAGACAATTACTACTGCTCCTCTGGAAGAATTTTTCCAGTGATTTATCATTTTTAATCACATCAGTGTTCTACTGATAACAGATCATTCAATCTAGCTTTAAGGTATTTCCTCTTAATGTGCTGTGAAACAAGATAGTCTCTCCCCACCATGTGAGGAATGTCAGAGCCAGAAACTGAGAGATGTCTCACAAATCTCAACTACAAGATCAGGTTTCAGGGCCTCTTAAATAAAGGACAGATTTAAGTGGATCTTAAGGTTTAAAAAAAAAAAAACACTAACCTCTCTTTCATTCCACTGTCACACAAACATAAACAACAACAAACTAGGCATGGCTTGTTTTGTCCTAAGAAATAAACTCTATAGATGTGATTTATATTGAGCCATATATATACATATATGTATTCTTTTCTATGTAATGTACAACAAAACTGTGGGGAATAAAAAACTCATAATTGCCTAATATGTAATAGAAAGGGACATGAGAAAACAAGTTAGAATACCTGTGTAAATGTATCTGAATGTATATATTTTCAGTGGACAAAAATTAGTTGAAATATGTTTTTCATTGATTTTCAAGCTCTTTCCTAGAATGACAGTACAGGTGTCTTATAAAATTTGGAGGTTGTCTTGAAGCACAGTTGGGGTAGGTGGAATGGTGAAAGAAAGAACAAACAGCGGCATAGTGTAAATGTCACAGTACTTTGGCCAGGCAAAATGATCCCACTTGGGGGAAGAAAGCTGATCTAGTGCTCCTGGGAAACACACTGACATACTGATATGTCCCCAGAGTATTTTGCTATAATTGTCAGAGTCATTTGGGAGCCTCCAGGGACACTTTTGCTTTATCTTCATATGGCATTGGCACATTTATGGAATCCCCTCGTTAATCTTTATTAAATGGAAAAATTCTGAAAGTTTTAGCTCAGAACAAAATGAATAGTGATTCTACAATTGTGGTAGATCATACCTAGATATAATAAAAATTTTTCATTTTTCAGAGTGAAAAATAAAAAATGAAAGTGAGCAAAGTCACCAGTAGCAGATACTTTACACACGGTTTTGCAGCTACGCATTTTATCTGTCCTTTTGTTTAACCAAGAATGTGGGGGTTTGAGAGATGTACATCAATTCCAAGGCTAGATAATTTTTGTCTTGAACAAATTCCTAGTTCTAATTTATGTATGTTAACACCAGGTGCTGAAAAGAGATAATGCTTTCAAGGTCTCAAGACAAGGTAGGAGGCAGAATTATACAGCCTTTTACTGTCCACAACATTTTGGGTTGTCATTAATGGAATAGAATTTAAGGAATAGAATAGAATTTAAGGCTGAAAACTAATTTGTCAAGCAGAAGTCCTTTTTTTCTCTTACAGATATATCATAGAACATCTCACTTTCAAGGATATCTCATAATTTAAAAGGAAAGAACCATTAATCACTTTCCAGGGTGCAAAAGATTACAATGGGTTCATATTTCACATAGGGCATCAGGAAAATGTGGCAAGCTAATCAGACCTCAGATCAGAATAGTTTAAAATACTCTCTTCTCAAAGACTATAAATTCCACTTTTTTTCTTTTACCTTCTCATTTTTTAAAATTTTATTTATTTATTTTGACAGAGATCACAAGTAGGCAGAGAGGCAGGCAGAGAGAGAATGGGAAAGAGGCTCCCTGCTGAGCAGAGAGCCCGATACGGGGCTTGATCCCGGGACCCTGGGATCATGACCTGAGCAGAAGGTAGAGGCTCTAACCCACTGAGCCATCCAGGCACCCCTACCTTCTCATTTTGATGACCATCAGTTAACACTTCCTCCTGGCCCATGTTCCACAGATACCTCCAAATCAACAAGAAACTTTCTTTTGTAACCTTGATGATGACCTCTATCTGTATGCTCTATTACATGCAAAACTTAGGAGTTCATTCTGATTATTTTTTTGACATCTCCTATATAATGTGTCTAATTTTTGTGGATTCGTCTTCTAAAATATTTCTTTAATCTATTTTTTTCAAGTTGCTCTATCACTACCCTAGTTCAGACTCCTACCCCATATCTTTTTACCTATGAATGACTCAAATAGATACCCTGACTCAAAGAACCACCTTCAGGGTAATCCAATAGCCCCTAAATTTTACAGAGAACCGAAACTATTTAACAAGTTTGTTAAAATGCATATTCTCAGACCCTAACTTCTACTTTATCTATTGGATTATGATGAGTAGAATATAGGAATTTTCCATTTTAATTAGCACATAGATGGTTCTGACACAAAAATACAGCAGATGCAAAGAAAGTAAAAGGGATATTAACTGCCAAAAAAGCCATGAGCCTGAATTGGAAAAGTGTGTGACTCTGAGAATCAAAGTTACCTGTGGGTCCCCAAGCATCACTAAGCAGGAAGTGAGCTAAAAAAGTTTAGAACTGATCAACAGGATAGCAGAAAATAAATGAAATGAACAAAAGCTCTGCCAGGAGAATCATATCCTATTTAAGGAAACTTTTGACCTCAACATAAGAAGCCTTCATAGTAATCTCAGAATATCTATGACCTAGTCACTGTTTTTTTTGACTTCCACCCTCCTTTTCAAGTGGGACTATTTTTGTGTGAGTGTTTTTTTGCCCCTGTTCTACAACAGCATATTGAGTGTGTATGGGATAGATAACCTGTCCTCAAAATTCTTAAGTTTTGAGTCCAAAAGGAGCTACGCAGATTCCCAATGAAGTGACTACTGCTTATCAACTTGAGATTCTGGACTTGGAGCTATATTTACTCACTGAATGTTATCTTTGGTTGTCTCCCAAGAAAATCAATTCTATTAAATACATTTCTATCCTCAGATTATTTGAGTAACTTTGAAGTCCAATTTAAGAATCACTGACATAAATAAAAGATTGGTTTAGAGAGCTCCCAAACCTCTTTCCAAGTCTTATCTTCCTTCCTGGTACATATATGCCCTGTGCTCTAGCCAAGCTAAGCTGTTTATTGGGCCCTTGGGTTTATCAGTTGCATTTATCAGCATTCACAGTGGCAAAGACAAATTTTATAAAAAGAAAACTAGCTTAAACAAAGAGCAAAATTATCCAGTAGATATTTGGGGTCATATATCTTATGGAAAGCTAGAGAATAAAACTTAGAATGCAGGCATCAACAAGGGAACTCTAGATGGTTCCACCACAAGAATTACCATAAATCGTATCAGCAGAAATAACTAAGTCAGTATTAGAGAATCCAGGAATATGATAAAATTTCCTGAGGAAAGATACATAGAAAGTCATACACTTATTTAAAAGAAAGGAGAGAGTTAAAGAAAGAGAGAAACTGAGAAATTAGTCCTCAATCAAGTTACAGAACAGATTTAGTGGATGTGGGGAAATGTAAGAGAAAACAAGACAGGAGTTTTGAATATAAAAGCCAAGTAAAAATTTGAGTTATTGGGAGTGGCTATGCTGATGAGGTCCAGAGTTTGGTTGTATTACAGGGTGGTCAATCTAGAATGAAGATAAGTAAAGTCAGGGTTATTGAAAAGGGCAAAATGAAGTAAACTTCAAGAGTTATATTAATAGACAACATCAAATTAGAAATTATGAAAGTGAGCTCAGCTAAAGTTGGTTGAAAATATATATATATATGAACAATCGACTTAAGTTTTCCACAGAGATAGAAGTAAGTTGTATAGGGTACAATGATAACACAGTGATGATCTCAAGATTGTAGACTCAAAATGTATTGTATTTGAATGAAAACAAAAGAGAGGCTAGAGACTTGTTCAAAAGTGGTGCTGGAAAGGAAACAGCACAATAGTTTCACTTACGCTTCAGATGAGTGGAAAATAAAAAACAACTAATTTTGTCCAACCCTATTATCACTCAACAGAAGAGCCTTTTCTAGAGTTATGATATAATGGGTCAGGTAATAGGTATCTAGAGTAAACCCTATCATCATTACTACAGCAATTATTGATAAAGTATATACTAAGTACTAACCTATGCATTTTATTTTTTTATTGTAAAATTGATTTAAAATCAAATTTAAAAAATAAAATTAAGTAAACAAAATAAAATATAAATGTTACCCAATCCTCCCCTTACCACTAGCACCACCAAACACACATGTAACCTTCCAGGAATCTTCATAGTTAGTGATTATGTGCCTTGCTTGGATCCTCTATTCTATATAAAATATATTCCACACATTCTATTGTCCACTGTATTCTTTACAGCATCACCTTGTGCTTGTTAGTTTTATCAACAGAATTACTGTCTATATATGTATACATATATGTGTGTGTATATATATGTATGTGTGTGTGTGCATGTGTGTGTGTATATATATATATATATATATATATATCAAATACTATACAAAATGTGAACATATTTGTAACTCAGTTATGGACAGAAAACAATGGTGCTTTGAAGATCTCAATTAATGTTTTAAAGCAAATATTCCAAGAAAAAAACATTTTTAAAAGCCTTTACTAAATATCGATACAAGTAATCTTATGAAACAAGAATAAAAATTGTCTTTAAATTTTTAAAGTCATACATTTATATAAAATTTGAACATTAAGATATGTTTATTGATTTTGTTTTCATAAAATTTTTGAATACTGTACAATGTTAATAAAATTTGAAATTATACATAAGAAAATTGGAGGCTGAATAATTAATGTATATTTTCAAAAATTTTTACCATCTAATACATTTTCTTGTTTTTTATACTGGCTCAAATACATCACTTGAACTGTCAAAGGAAAAATTAGTCTGACACTTACTAAAAATGGTAAGGAAGACTTTATTTAAGACCATTGCTATAGGTATCAAGATTATCTCAACAGAGGAGAGAGTTCTAGCTCAACTCTAAATACAACAAGGATAAATGGAGATTAATAGCTAATTAACAGATTTGGTGTGGGTATCAGTGGATTGAAATTGAGATAATTGAGATGATATCAAGGGAAGGGGAGATTTTGCTAAACCTACTTAACAGAATTCCTGGTATAGGCAGGCCAGGATGATGAGATATTAAGGGTAGGGTATTCTCTAAACTTACTTAGCATAATTCTTACAGCGATTGGGCTAGTAAGGCTTGACAGCAAGGCCCAAAGATAAGACCTAGTCTTAAAAAGGACTCAGAGGAGTCTCACTAAAGTTTGGTCAAGGAAAGAGTTTTTTCAGAAGTACCACATTATATTGCAGCTGTAATTTTAGCCGGTATCTAGTTTAAAAGCAAAAGTTTGAATTACAAACTTATACACACTGTAGGTGTAGTAATAACTGCAATGATTAATAAGCTTTCATGGTTCTTTGAGCCTAAATTTGATGTTTAGCAGCAGCTATTTTATTACTTATACCATTTTATTGCTTTTTTTAACCCTCATTGTAGGACTAAGTATAAAAAGCGTCAGTGTTATATTTAACAGGCTACTAAATTTGTGTTTCCCATATAATCTCACTGTGCTTGGTCTTTGCTGGGAAAAATCATAGTAATTTGTTCTTAACAAGTCATAAAATGTATGTTCTCCATGGCTAATTTAAAGCAAGAATGTTAAATAATATAAGTCTTATCCAGAAATCTAATTAAAATTAACACTTCAAATTATTTTTTGTTTTTGTTAACTGTACTAAATCATTCTCTGGAAATGTGTTCCTATTGACTCTAGTGATTTATTTGGTACAAACTCTGAGCTAAAGCTTAATATCTACATGCAGTAAATCACCTAGGAAATGACACAAAACTATTTTGAAGTGACTAATCTCATTTTCTAGGTACCACCAAAATACAAAATAAGCGAAATTACACAAATAACTCTCAGACTAAACTTCCTAGGTTTATATCACGTTAACAGGGATATACATCATACATGAACTGAAAGTGTTATTAATATAGATGAAGCAAACCAGAAACAGTTTGGTAACCCATTCTCATGATGTGGTGTGGTATGTGTTTATATTGGTTTTTATGTTAAAAGATAGTGTTCAGTCTTAAATCAGACAATGTTAAAATATTTGTCTTTTGATTTTCTTAGGCATAGTTACCCTTTAACCTTCAATAAAATGTTGTATTATTTTAAATTTTAAGTCCCTTACATCAAAATTGAAAATCAGTAGATACTGGCATAGCACCACAAATATATTTATGATATTATACTTGTGAATTCATAAAACACTTTTAACAAACATGTGTAACTTTCAAATTAATGAATAGTTCCACTTTATAAAAGGGCCTCTTAGAAAAGAAGAAAAGCAGTTGTGTAGTTTTAACTTGATGGTCATCCAAATGCTAATATTACTCATATTTTTATTTTGCATTTAATAGTCAATACCCTATCAATAGGCTAATTAATGCATTTTTTCTAATACATTGAAACTGAGGATATGGGATTGAGAACTTCACTTTAAACAAATTAACTCTAAATCCTTATAATGGATGTTTTCTATTTTTACTCTATCAGGTTTGTGTTTAACTCACTTCTATCTCCAATCTAATGGGACAAAAGCAACAGATGACAGATCACCTGCATGACATTTCACTTAACCTTTGGGAAGATAAAAAGAATGTTGATGTAAAGAATGGGCAGTGAAAGATTTACCAATATGAGTTTCAGTATGATAATTAAACACTTATTTAGATGGAAAATTAGGTAACTCATAGAATCTGGGGAATTATACCACACAACCATTGTAAAATTTAAAAAGGGAATTGAATCAATAATATTTTGGCTTTGCTATTATTTTCTCCCAATATATAAGTATATGGCATCTTTAAAACACAGTTTCCATACTCTAATTTTAAAACCAATATGAGCCTGTTATGTTTAGCCAGGAAAAATCATGAAAGACTTTGAAACAGGCAAAAATGATTAGAGGATGTCCTAACTCACCACTTTAGGTTGTCTACATCAATTCACAGCATTGCACATTATTATCTTCCACACCCTAATTAATTCTTTTTAGTGAAGGGACACAATTGATTTTCCTTCCTTCTTATGAAAAAAAAAAAAGCCAATTTTGCATCTACTTAGAAATTCATTTTGGCATTCCTGATTTACCTACAGAAGTGCAGTACTTTGAAGTCTCCTTTGAACCAGTTATAGCATCTTAATGCATCTCTTATTCATTAATAAGTTATGTAAAATATTTGGTACATGCCTGTTCATTTAATATTTGTATGAGAATGATGATTTTATCTCTTAAAAATATCTTTTACAATACCCAAATGTAGTATTTACAGATGTACCCAACATAAAGTCACATTATCTTTATGAATTTTCTTGAAAATGCCAAATGGGGATAATACTTAGCATAGGACAATTTCTCTTTTTTTCTTTTTTTTTAAAGATTTTATTTATTTAAGCATAGGACAATTTTTTAAAGATTTTATTTATTTATTTATTTGAGAGAGAGAGATATAATGAGAGAGAGAGAGAGCATGAGAGGGGGAAGGTCAGAGGGAGAAGCATACTCCCTGATGAACAGGGAACCTGATGCAGGACTCTATTCTGGGACTCCAGGATCATGACCTGAGATGAAGGCAGTTGCTTAACCTACTAAGACACCCAGGTGCCCCCAGGAAAATTTCTTAAAATTCTATTTTCTCTTTCACATGTACGTACACACACACACACACACACACACACACACCCCTGGGAAAGAGGGAAACAACTGCCATCACCTCCCAATTAATTCTTCATTCATTCTCCAAACTCTCCTATCCCCACCCATTATTTATTGTATCACTCTTCTTTCTCTCTCTTTTTAGGTTATATTCTCTTATCTGCACTTTACTATATATTTTGAATATTGTTTCTGATTTTCACTCAACTATACCTCACGTTTTACCAGTTTTCCACAACAAAATTCCGCCACTTAATCTAGTACACAATTCTGTGTTGAAATAAGAGGTGTGAAGCTGTGTCTATCCATGCATTATTACATACTTTTCAGTCATATAAATGACAAAAAACACATTGGGAAATGCAGAGAATATGAAAGCAGTTGTAGTTTATGTTACGGTTGAAAAGGGTTGGGGCACTCTAGGAGTGGAGAACAAAGGGGCTTTTCATAGGAATTTAAAATCCAATGAGGTACATACAAGTCCTACATTCTCAAAATCTTTTTAAGGTTTTTAGAACTACATTTATAAGAAAATGGTTAGTTTTGGTGAATCTCTACATCACTTGTGAATTTTATTTTATTCTTCTTAGGTTGGATATACAATAACAAAATAAAGTATCACCCCCCCTTTTTTTTTTCCTGGAAATCCACTATCTTACATGCCTACTGCTTATTTAATTATGCTTAAATTACTCAAATCACTCCAAAATTAAAAATGTGTTATTTTCATAAGTGAAGTTATTAAAGTCCCATGTGCTCTATTTTGATATACGCTGTCAGTCAATCCTCCTGCACAGAAAGTACATATGGAGTCCAATCAATACTTTCATTCTGAAAATATTTCATCATGCAGACACATTTAACTGATTGTCCAGATATTTCTTCTGCTGCAAACCTTCCCCATCCTCCCTCCCCTTTCCCCATGGTCTATTAGGCAATGTCTAGACAAGAAGGTCATTTTGTTCAGTTAGCTCTGGATGTTTGGGATACAAAATAATAATCTTCACAGGAGGAAAGAAAGTTTAATATCTGAAGAAAAAATCTCCAGTGAAGCTAAGCTAATCCTATCTGATAGCTGATTTCTAGAATTAACTTCCTGTACTAAATATTGCTTCTCTTCATATATATGTGTCAACCTGTGTATGTTTTAGTGATCTTCACATAGCTAAAGACTATATTTAATAGTTAGTCATCAAACAGAAACATAAATCTTTCTTTAGTGTACGTGCCTGTGTGTGCCCATGTGCTTCTGTACGTCAGCAGTGGGGGTAGAGGAAAGAGAACAGAGCAGACTTGTGTGGCAGGAAACAGACTAATATAAATATGCACTGCTGTGTGGTTAACATAGTTTATGTGAATGAGAACAAAATAGCTGTGACATTTGCTTCTAAGATCTCTGAAATCACAGGGGTCTGGGAATACAGAATGGTGCAAACATGTTACAATGAGACAGTTCAAACTTAGATTTCCATTTTCCTTGCAAGATTTAAAAGGCCCTTGCTATAATAATTAAAATTGTATCTGAAAAACATTGGGCACTTAAGAAAAGTGTAACTTATATTGTTGCTGGTTTTTCCCTTTTACTGTTGTTCCTCATTCTAACATCCCTGTAGATCATTCTCAGGATACTAAAACTACTATCTTATATGTGTGTCCCCTCCTCACAATATCTATGGGGTCCTTTACACAGAGTAGATGCTTAATCCATGTTGTAACATAGTGATATTCTAAATTCATCCTCATCTTCTACTTTTCCTCTTTCCATTTCACTCTTTTATCATCCAAAAGAAATGAACTTCCCAGATCTAAACTGTAAGGCCCAGTGGCCACACTTGCCAAATTATTTGGCATATGTCAACATAGTTGCTAGAAATATAAACCTCTGCTAGACTTGTGTGTATTACTGACATACGGGAGCATAGTTCTTTCTCATTAACATGGAAAGGAAATCAGAAATTGAAGGAAAGAATTAAGACTTTACTATATTTACATGAAAAAGAAATCAAAGTTATAATTTACAGGTAAAATAAGAAAAGTTATTTGATCTCCTTTTTATCACATTAAAAAAATTTTTAAAAAATCTCAGGTTGTCCTAAAATTAATCCAGAAAATATATGTTAGAAACTAGTGAGATATTCATGATATACACTGATATTGTTAATTTATGGTAGTCCTATTTCTGCTTAAGGTTTTTCCTATATAAATAATTTTAAAAGTTAATAATACATTTCTCTTAATAAAACAAGAATAGAGTTAATTCACTTCAACAATTGCTCATTTTAGACTTTTCATCAATTAAAAATGTCACATTTGATTATAAAATTATGAGTTTTTTTTAATTAAAAAAAACTTTCCCCAAGTCCCTTGAGACTAAAAAAAGAGCAAATTGAACACTTGGATTTTTATATTTACTCTAACATTAGTGTTGAAAAAAAAACACTGAAACCACAAAATGTATGTTCAATAATCTGGGAGAAAAATTGGATTAATTCCAAATGAAAGACGTAAAAACTTGAACTATGACATGAGGGAAAAGAATAGCAACTAATAAATAAAAAGATTGTAAAAGAAATATAAATTTGGAAAAATTAAATTTAAAAAGAGTCCAAAAATAGGAAGTTAAGAAGGGGTATAAAACCATTATAGACAAATAAGTAGAAATACAATAAAATATTGGAAATTTAAGGTCAGAAGTCTGTATCTAAAGTGTACATAAAGGGAAGCTTTATGCATTGTTGGTGGGAATGTAAATTGCTGCAGTCACTATGGAAAATAATATGGAGTTCTCCAAAAATTAAAAGTAGAACTACCATATGACCCAACAATTCCACTTTCTGGGTAAATATCCAAAGAAAATGACATCACTATCTCAAACAGATATGTATACTCCTATGTTGACTGCAGTATTATTTACAATAGTCAAGATATGGAAATAAGCTTAAAAGTTCATTGACAGATGAATACATAAATAAAATGTAATATATATATATGTATACACACACACACACACACATACACACACACACAAAGGAATATTATTCAGCCATGAGAAAAAAGGAAGTGTCGCCGTTTAGAACAAGGATGAAACTTGAGGGCAATTATGCTAATTGAAATAAGTCACAGAATGACAGATACTTTATGGCCTCACTTACAAGTGGAATCTAAAAAATCTGAACTCATAAAAACAGAGATTGGTAGTTGCCAAGGGCGGGAGTGAGGGGAATGGATGAAGGTGGCCACAGCGTACAAATTTCCAATAGTAAGGTGAATAAATTCTGGGGATCTAATGTACAGCTTGTGACTACAGTCAACAGTTCTGTATTATACATTTGAAAGTTATTAAGAGAGTACTAGTTCTTCAAAATTCTCATTACAGAAAAAAAAAAGAGAGAGAGAAAGAAAAAGGGTAACCATGAGGTGAGGAATGTGTTAACTAACCTTATGGTAATCATTTTGGAATATACGTGTATGTTAAATCATCTAAACCCATCTCTGAGAAAAAAGAAAGGAAAGGTTGCAATTTTTTTCTTCTCCTCCTTGTCCTCTTCTCCTCTTCCTCTTTGTTCTTCTTGCCATTCCACCACTCTATATTGTGCTCTGACTAGTATGTTTCTTAAGGCATTATTCTGAGTTTAAATGGCAAGTACATGATGTGATATATACATTAATTAGCTTGATTATAGTAATAATTTCACAAAGTACATGGATATTAAAACATCATATTGGACACCTTACATATTTACAGTTTTTGTCATTTATATTACAATAGACCCGGAAAAATTAAAAAATAAAAACACACAAACAAAAAAGCTAATAATGAAGGCTGTACTTCAGAATTTGACAGAAAACCAATGTCTTGTATTTGAATCAGCTCATAGCAAGGTTAGTTTTGCAGTCAGAGGTAAATTTTAAGGTTTCTTGCAAATTTGGGATAAAACTAAACTTTGCCTTGTTCTAAGCATGAATATATATTGCAGAACATATTATGTTCTGAAGGATATTTGCAAATGTTATATCCAATAAGGGGTTAATATCCAAACTATATAAAGAACTCACAGAACACCAGAAAAAAAATCCAATTAAAAAATGGGCAGATGACCTGAGTAGACATTTTTCCAAAGAAGACATACAGATGGCCAACAGACATATGAAAAGATGCTCAACATCACTAACCATCAGGCAAATGCAAATCAAAACCACAGTGAACTATCATCTGACATCTGTCAGAACAACTAAAATTAAAAAAAAAAAGTGTTGGCAAGTGTTGGCAAAGTTATGGAGAAAAAGGAACCATCATATAATGTTAGTAGGAATGTAAATGATACAGCCACTATAGAAAACAGTATGGAGTTTCCTGAAAAAATTAAAAATAGGAATACCTCATGACCTAATAATTCTACTATGAAATATCTGCCCAAAGAAAACAAAAACACTAATTCAAAAAGATGTATGCCACCACTATGTTTATTTCAGTCTTATTTATAATAGCCAAGATATGGTGTCCATTAAAAATAACTGAATAAGAAAGATGTAGTACATACACAAACACACACACACTCACACACCCAGAGGAATATCATGCAGCCATAAAAAGATGAGACTGCATCGTTTGTGACACCATGGATGGCCTAGAGTGCATTAACCTAAATAAGTCAGACTGAGAAAGGCAAATCCCATAGGATTTCACTCATATATGATATCTAAAAAAAAAAAACAAAACAAAACAAATGAATATAAACAAACAAACAAAAAGCAGAATCAGACCTGTAAATTGCTAGGGGGTAGGAGGGTGATGGGAATAGACAAAATGGGTGAAGGGGAATGAGAGAAACAACCTTCCAGTTATGGAATAAATAAATCACTAGAATAAAAGGCACAACACCAGGAATATAGTCAATGATACTGTAATAGCACTGTATGGTGACAGATGGTAGTAGCTACACTTGTAGTGAGCATAATAGCATAGGTATAGAAAAGTTGAATCACTATGCTGTACACCGGAAACTAATTGGACATATGTGTCAACTATACTTGAATTTTAAAAATTAACATAAAAAAGAAAATAAAAGTCATAGTGCAATGGGTGTACCCAACACTTAATCATAAAAAATTTTTAAATTTAATTTAAAAATAAATAAAAACATATGAGATGACAAATATATCTAAAATATCTATGTTTAAAAAATAAACTACAGGGTGCCTGGGTGGCTCAGTGGGTTAAGCCGCTGCCTTTGGCTCAGGTCATGATCTCAGAGTCCTGGGATCGAGTCCCTCATCGGGCTTTCTGCTCAGCAGGGAGCCTGCTTCCCTCTCTCTCTCGGCCTGCCTCTCTGTCTACTTGTGATCTCTGTCTGTCAAATAAATAAATAAAATCTTAAAAAATAAAAAAAAAACCTACAATTAAGCAGCATTGACAATTTAGAAATTTAAGAATATCTAAAAATTAAGAAAACTGTATGCTATATATATTTAATCTTAATATTTATATCCAATTTTATTTGATGCCTGCAGCCAGAAATGAACTTTTTGAATTCTAACTTACTAAAGATAATAACACAAAGAAATAATAACAATATCTATTCTTAGATTTTGGGGAAATTAAAAATCAATGTGCCACAGTATTCTAGTTTTTTATTATATACAATATTCACCATGGCAGTAGTTACTGGGTACAGATTATTAATGTGTTTATCATATAATAATTAGTTGTTTTACTGAAAGTTTCATGCATGATATTCTGGGGATTGTGTTTTCAAAAATTTTTATAAATTTAAATATTTTTTTCAAATAATCTGGAATTACAAAATCCTATATCATCAATATTATGTTTAAACATAACTAGGATAATCATCCTTCTTTTTTTCAGTAGGTAAATATATCACAATAGAAACCTTCCATATTTGTCTTTCTGATTCTAATCGGTGTTTACAAAAGAATACCTAGGAAAAGAACTAGCAATCATTCCTAGAGTATTCCAAAAGAAAAACATGCCCTGTTCAACAATTTCCCCATTATGTGACAACTAAAATGAAAAATATTAATATTGTAACCCCCAAATGAGATAATTATATTAAAAAAAAATAAAATTGTCAGTGATTATACAATGACCTGGCTATGGTTAGTATTATAAAACTCTGTACATATCTTAAAAACATAATTTGGGATAAAACATATAAACTCTGTAGAAAAATTTACCTTCTCTTTTTACCTATGAATAAAATGCAATGGTCCAATCACTTACTATGAAATTTATAAATGAGGTCAACACACACATATAGCCCTGAGAGTTTGAACTGTCTTTCTCAAATCAATAACCCTGCCTAGGAATGAAGGTTCCCTGTATCACCAGTTAGTGGTAATGATTATCTGAATATAGAAAATTTTCCTTCCTTATATGATTTGATTCTTCTTGGAATAAAATTGGAGTAATACTATAGTAGCTGCCTTCTATATCAAGCCACCCTTCAAAATACTTCCATGTGATACAAGTGTAATTTTGTTAAATAATATTTAAGTAACAACTCAACCTAGATATTGATTTACCTAGACCATTGAGTATTCATTCAATGTAAATCTTCCATAATATCCTAAAACTTACACAATGTGAGTCAAATCCCCAAAGAGACAAACATTACAATGCTAAACAAAATGAGGTAACTGCTTGTTATTCATAAACCTTGGGGAGAGCTGTAAAAGTAGTAACTGCTATTAATGAACATTTAATGTAGAAATAGGAAAGCTGAGCATCTGGTATTTACATCTCTTAGTAAACATTTTACAGGCTTTTATTAATTTAAACCATTTCTCCAGGTTTATCAAGTCATATTTACTGTACTTGTATTTCCATTAAAACAAAACAGGAAACCAAGAAATAATCTTTTAAAAAATGCAAAAGCAGAATGATTCAATGAAATGCAAGTTGTTACTAGTAAACTCTAAACACATATGTATATATAATTTGAAGATTCATAATATTTACACAGTGGCTCCAGATTTTCTCTGAGAAACAAGTTCAGGGACAGCTATTTGGTTGGACAGCTATTGAATCCTCAAGCCTAAGTTGATTTGGAATAGCAAGTATACCACTTTTCATGTTTTGGGGGTGCTTTAGGGGAAAAGCTGATGGAAATTATGGAAGAGCTAAAATATCTTCCACTTCAAAAGTAAATAACGTGGTAAAATCTAAATTAAAAATAAAAATAATAAAAATAAATAAATAAAAAGGCCCTAAACTAGGGCCCAGTTGCCTATGGTTGGAGGGCCCAGGTCTGGCTGAGAGGAAGAGCCTCTATTTCATCCAGAGACCTCGGTGGGTCCCCCCTCCTCCAGGGTGGAGGTCGGCCCCATAAAGTGTGCATGTGAGCCTACTAACCCCTGGTTGTTGTTAGAGCACCTAGTCCAGAATCCAGTCGGATTCTGGAAATTATTAGGTGGTACTTAGTAACTGAACATCTCAAAGACCAAAAAGAGGACTGTGAGCAATGAAAAATTCAAGTGGAGGACTCCTGAGGACGACAGAGAGAAGAGGCACAAAGAAAGGAAAGGCCATGAGTACTGTCAGCGGCTGCCTACCTTGCTTCTGGCTGCCATCGTGGTGAGCCTGCTGAACCCGTTATGCACCAGTGGGGACATTTCCTGGGCCGCCGTGTCCTCAAGATGCCCGCTAAGGGGGTGGTGCAATGAGTGCGATGGGTGCCCAGAACGATGTGGTGGAAGTCTACCAGCACCGGGAGCCGTGTGTTCCAGCCACCTCGGCTGGCCTGGATGCACTGAATGCCAGCTGAAACACTGACAAATCAAAGAGAAGCTTCCAGACAGGGGCTGAAGATGAACTGAATATGGGAGGGCAAGGCCAGGATCCCAGTTTTTGTAAGCCTCTGGGTTTCTTTGGATATACCCTCCCCGTCTTCAGGATGACAGCCGTGGACGTGGCTGTGTAATCTGCCATTTGACTGGAATGACGTGAAGGAAAGGAGGAGTCAGTGCGTTTAACTGGCTCTAAAATATCCTCTTTCGTGATTGCGGGCAGCGACATGTGCCAACGAGGCAGCTTCTAAGACACAGAAGGAATGCACGAAGCCAAGCTAGAAGTCAGAGGCTGAGGATCTGAAGAGGCCATAGTGTTCCCTGCAGTTTGGCACCAAAATTCACAGGCCAGCTGCAGGTCACCATCCCTCCCCTCTGCTGCGGGAAAGTGCGGCGGGCCCAGGCGGTAGCTGCCGGTGGTCAACCCAGGCCCGACAATGCCAGTCTGTGGAGCCCCTTTAAGGAAGCTTACTCGAGGACTCTGGCATCCTGTTCGCTGACAAGATCCACGTTCTGGGCAATTAAGTGCCCCGCCAACGTGTCTGGCTTTTACGACCATGAGGGGAAGCAGCATCTCTCAGCCAGCTTCTGGTAGAAATGGAAGGGGCACCACCATCCTGTTGTACACCAACCAAGCTGCCATATTGGTTGGCCGCCGTGTTGAGGCCACACTGACTCCCCTGTCTTCATCGACTTCCCCATACTACAGGAAAGATAGAAGATTTTTTAGCACCAGCACCAGAAGAGGCTGAAGCGGACCCAGCCTCGCAACTTTCACTCGGAACCCGTCAGAGATCACTCATGGCCGCCAATCCCTCCACTGTCGTACCCTGCGTAGAAACGCTACGTGTACGTCCGCACGTTTATTTTCACGTACCACGTGCCGCGCGCCCATGCTAGGACCGCGCCAGGAAACTAGAGCCTGTCAAAAGAAGAACAGAGGAGGCCGCGTTTTGGAAGTGAGGCCCCGCTCTTTCTGGCTGGCTGGTGGCTGGAGCACACCGAGGTGGAGATGAAGGTCCACGCCTCAGACAAACGCATCCTGGGCTTTGCTCTGAGGCTGAGGGAGACGTACATCTCTTCACCAGGAGCAGCTGTTTGAGTGGATGTGCCTGGCCCTGAGTGGCGCCCATCTGGGACCAACTCCTTCAACGATGTCACTTTACACGCAAGAGGACGTAAGGAAAATCACCCGAATCACCTACTCTGTGGTGAAAGTTTGTTGTGGCACAGAGCGTGCAGCCCATCTCCTTCCCTGAGGCACGAGGGGGCCTCATGGATATTGATGCCCTTTCAGCCAGTGCCTCCAGCAGATACAAACAAAACTGCAGGTGGCTAAGCCCACAGGCACACGGAGAACGTGGTCCAGGATATTGTGGACAACAAGCTGCAGGTGCGTGGACCACGTGCGGCTGGAAAAGGAAGTGATTAACTCTGAGCACAGAGAAGCCCTCAAGGCCAGCCTCCTCACCAGCTGAAGACAATGGCGCCTCAGGGATGGAGCTACGACAGTGCGGGGAAGAGAGATGCTGGGGAGCAGGAGGCGCCTTATCTGACGTCCTCGACTGCAAGAGACTGAGAGGGAAGAGTCGTCTGGGCCCAAATCCTTGACTGTGCCTGTGGGGATGCAGTGTTTCTGCCGGATCCAGTAAGTGAACTTCTTACTTAGCTGTTTCCCAGCTTCTTTTCGCTTGAGATTTTTACCTCCATTTTTAGACCTTACTGGTCTCTGCTGAAGGGCTTCTGAGATTTTTTTTTTTTTTAATTTTCCTAGCCATGATTAGAAAAGATCTTCACAGAGATGAAAAACAAAACAAAACATGGCTTTAAAGTTGTTTGCTATGGTTCCTTTTAGTCGCTGAGATTTCTTGCTCCTCTCTTGGCAAAATGTGTTGAGGTGCCATCTTCCTCCAGGGAATATATTCATATTGAACTGAACTCCTCAGAGTGTCATGTTTTCCCCTACATAGGAATCTTCCAGAACTCTCTTGGTCTAGATACTAATTACAATCCATCTCTGCAGCTCTGCCATGATTTACATAGTTAATAGATTCATACTTAAGGATCCAGTTTGTATATTAATATCTCATATACACTCACTAGGTTGGTACTCCTCCCCTTTATAAATGCATGTGCTTCTTTTCACTTCTCACATTATTTTGAGACAACTTGTAGAGTGATAATTCCCCATTGGATTATGGGCTTCTGGAGGAGAGATGCCATGTATTTTAAGCCCTTTAATAAGCAGATTGAATCAACTGAGAGTTGATTCAAAATAGCATTCTCTCTCTTTCTTCTTATGTTTCCTCCAAACTAGTGCCTTAAAACATTTCTGTTACTTCCTTCCCAGTCTTGGATGGAATCTTTTGCCATACGGTTAAGAACAAGTCTCACTTTAGTAATTGACTCCTTTTGATATTAAAAAGTTCAGTCCAGTCCAGTTAATTTAAAACTTAAATCTCACATAAAATGCATAACTTCCCCCGAGTGAGAAGATTTCTCATAGCAATGCAGCTATGACCTCATTTGGCTTGGAGACTTGTAGTGGGAGGGCAAACATGGTCTGTTTTTTTCTTTTTCGCTTTTCTCCTCACTTGCTTCAGTGTATTTTGAGAAAAGATGGAGAAATAACCTTTGTGATTGTTTTTGTTATTATCTGAGCATTCTGGATATCATGTCCTAAATGCTAATTCTTTCATTTATTGTATTAAGCGGTTCTTCTGAGGCTTCTGTGGATACCTCATATTTCATGGTTCAATTCAGTTTCCCACCTTCTAGAAGTACATTCCATAGAGTTCCATTACTGTAGTCTTTTCCCCCCAACAGAGCACCTTCTTGCATAGGATGCTGTCAGGTTGGTGTGAGTCTCGCCATTTGTTCCACATTTTCATTGGGTCAAGAGATAACTCTTACATACTTGCCATGTGTCATTTGTAGGATTAAGGCTGCTTGCACTACATGACTTTCACCTTACCCTGCCCTGTGGACCCAGATGATAAAATCACAGTAGATTCTTTCTTCATAAATATTTCCCACGTTATGGAGATGCCTGTCAAGCTTGCTCAAGAATTATCTAAATGTATTCTAGCCTAGTATACCCAGAGGTGGCCTAATGAGTTTCTGCTATTTAGAAAGCATCCAGAGGTGGAATGAGTAGCATGATATCCTTCTGGAGCTCTCCTCATTTCGATTGAGATGATAGCTGGAAGAAGAAAGGGAAATTTCATAGCTCTTTGACTAACCTGATTACTCACTACCTCAATAAATCACCCATTCAAGTCTCTAGCATCCTCTTATATACTGTGGACATGGGTGAACTGTTTTCACTACTTTAGTAAGTCCAACTTGGTTGTAACTACAATGTATATAATGTGAAGAGCCTTTTTTCCTATTATGTTCAGTTTCGAGACATGAAAATATCCCATTTAAAGCCAGAAAGTCAGTATGGCAAAATGGTTAATATTATAGACTCTCATACCACACCAGCTGGGATCAAAGTCCAGCTCCATCTTCACTAGCCATGTGACTTTGGTCAAGTTAATCAATCTTTCTGTGTCTTAGTTTGCTCATTGGAAACAGAGATGACAATAACAGTGACATTCTAGAACAGGTACTAAGCACATAGAACTGTAAACAGGATTCAGTGAATTTCTCATTTACCATACAGTAAAGGAATTTACCATATATAAATTGGTTAATTTATATTTATAACATAAGTAGCTATTTGTTATGTGCTATGTTGTTAGTTATTTGCATTATCTGCCCCATTTGCCATTACTTTTTCTAATTCACAGTCAACCCTTCATCAATATTTATTGAATGGATGTCCTCATCAGTGTAAGACACATGTCTTAATTAAATGATACCACTAATCAGAATAAAATATGTTTTAGAAGTTAGATGCACAGAACCAACTAAACCTCTCCTAAATTATATGAACAATGCATTAGAAAATGAGAAGTAGTATAGAGGTTTAAAGTTATTATATGTATCGATGTGCAACCAAATCATATCACTTCAAAATCATATCATTTCAAGGTTGCACATGAAGAAATTTAAGCTAAATATAGTAAGTTCTTACAAGATGGGTAAATCCAAGGGGAAGTGTGAAATATGAACAGGTATACATATGCAGTTGGTTCATGGATATTACAATGTATAGAAATTAATGAAGCAATTCTTTTTACATTAGCCTCCTTCAGGAATAGGCCATCACATTCTAAAGTCGTATTTTACATTATAGACAGGGTTGTAATTCAGTCCTCATGAGTTATCTACTTCTGAACTTTGTTCTGAGAAGACTAATATTTATTCTGATTAGTTAAGAGCTCATACCATTAGGATTGTTGAATATTTGTCATCTTACTCTCGTTATAAGATGTGTATCAGGTACTTAATCAAATTTATTTCACTAAAATGGGAAATATTAATACATCTATCTGAAAAATATTAAACAAGTCTCTTTATTTTGAAATTCTATCTTGAAATATTGCCAAAGATTTGAATTTAACCCATGGAAATCCAACTGTATTAAGTTTGTTGGGTTTTGGTTTTGGTTTGGTTTTGTTTTGTTTCATGTCCTAGAAAGCTGGGCTTAACACTTATCCTTATAATCAAACACAAATATATGCATGTTTCCCATTTAATTAGAGACTTGTGAAGTAATGTTTTAGAAAACAGTAAATCTATTTTAATTGCATTTCAAAACCAGTTTAGTTATTAGAAAGTATTAAAATAATTTTCATAGGTAATATTAACTAAACCTTGATGATATACAGATTAATTTTTAAAATAAAACAGATTAATTTTTAAAATAAAACACAAAATAAGAATAATGATGTGTAGACTACATTTAAGTGGTTTCCTCTTTAAAACATAATTAACATTCCATAGATAGCACGAATACTACCATCCAAAGAAATTGCTTTAGCAAACATAATATGGAACTGTAGAGCAGTCAGTTCATGGGAGAGTTGCCATTCAAAAAAAAAAAAAAGTGTTCATAGTTTACTTTTAATTACATTTTAATCTATTTTTAGGTCTGCTAAAATGGAGTGCTATTTTTATAACAGATAACATTTATATTAAAGTAACCAACAGTTTATATAAAGTTTTATTAAAATCTTAGAAGATTTTTTTCTCTGATATTCTTTTATCATATCAAATGATCTGAGAAAATATCAGTTCACATCTGGCAGAGTTTTTGAATAAGAGAAATTAAATTCTCAACTATAAGCCTGAAATCAAGTTTGACTAAAACTTAGGGAAAAAAATGTTTATTAACCAAGCCATATCAGAAATATGTATTTCATTTAGTAATAAGTAGCTAAGGTAAAACTGAATAAAAAGAACTGCAAATATCTCTGTAAAGGGCATCATAGATATACCACTTAAAGAAGGTGTTCATGTTTTCTAAACTAGCCATGTAATTAAATATCATCACACTTTCCTACCATATCTAAGTTTATACAGTTCTAAAAGGAAGTATTTTAGATGTACATAACCAACTTCTGTCTTGTTGTTATGCTCTGACAGCACCCAGATCTAGGAAATTCCTCTTTACTGGCCCATGCTACTGATTCTAATAATGTCATCAAGTCATTCCTGACTTTTTGGTAGAGTGAAGTATTTATTTAGGTTACTGTGATCTATTTTTTATTTTTACAAAGTTCTTTGATATATATGTTCACTGTTCTTTTAAATCTTTTTAAAGAGAGAAATTTGAGAGAAGGAGAACAAACAATTGTTTTTTTACACTTTCAATGATATGTAATAGAATTAGAGGATAGGACAGTTTTTGTATCACTGGAGAAAAATATACACCCCAAAAATATTCTGGTTTCAAATATTTAACATTAGTTTAACTCATCCTTGATAGAAAAATTACCAAAACCTTAGTGCAAATTGTGGAAAGAATTTGAAATCTGTAACAATATATCCTGATAGGGAAGGACAGGGCAACTAAAGACAGACAACTAGGAAAAAGAATGAACAAGACTCCTACATGAACATATGCAATTATTTGAGTAAGTTTTACTCTACAAAATTCATGGTGTTAAAAAGAAAGTAGATCATTTTGTAAAGTCTGAAAACAGAATTGAAAAAACAGCAAAGTCATGCAAAAACTACCATTCTGTAGTTGTCTAGACGGGAAATAGCAAACTCAATAAGTAAATTATCGACCTTTCATTAAATGATAAATTCTAGAGGAAGTTCACAAATTATATCTTTAGGAATTTTCACTTGCGTCAATGTGTTCGGGCAAAGAATTGGTGTCAAATGCTTTATTGATTGCTCAAGATGTCTTCTTAGGAGTAAGAAGATCAAAAATGAACTTATCACCTCTATTGAAAAACTTTGATTTATGGGCTCATAGCAGATAATGACACTGAGTATAGTGACGTTTCTTAGAAATAGTGGAATTAAATAAACACCACAAGTCACTATTTGCGTGAAGTAAAAATAAGACTATAACCCTTTACTACCCCTTTCCAAAATAAAGTCATTTGCTGCTTGGAAAGGAGCTAAATTATTTTGAAATTGCTGAATGCAATGGAAAGGATTCACATCTAGGAGACATGGATTTCAGAGATGTGTCTTTAATTATTTGTTGCTTTGGACAAGTCACTTAAACTGAGTCACTGTTTTGCTATCTTAAAAATGATTGGGAGTGATACAGTATTTATGAAATCTCTTGAATGCTGTGCTTGATCTAATTGTAAGGGATTGGTTTTACTTTTACATTAATTTCATTAGGATGGGGTTTGTAATGGATCCACAGAAAGGGATACGTTAGATTCTTGCTACTCAAATATGATTCATGAACCAGCAGCTTCAACATGATCTGAAAACTTGTTGGGAATGCAGAAATTCATGCCCTCCCCAGCATATACATTTTAACAAGATCTCCACCTGATTCATATGCACATTAATGTTTGAGATAAACTGTTTTAACATATTTGTGATACTGCGGTTAAGACCACTTCTTTTATATTAATCATTTGTATTCAAAGGAGCATTTTAGGTACTGTCATTCATCTATTGAAATACTGTTAGGATAAATTGTTTTAGGAGAGGTACGCTTTTATGTGTAATCAGTAATTTTGTTAATTAATTGGCACAATGCACATGACTTTTTCTTAGCACTGAATTAGTTATACCAATTCCTAAGTAACAGGCCACAGTTAAGAGTTAAATCTATAATGAGAAAAGTTCAGAAAAACAAACACAGTACTGAATGAGGCAACATACATGTTCAGTGAAAAATTTACACCTTTCCAAAGATGATGTATGGGAATTCAAGATATAAAGGAAAAAAAAAAAAAATCTAGAAGCCAAAGGTAGAAAAGTGAGAGAATTATTTAAAATGTTTATCTTTGGTCATTATTGTAGTAATAATTAAACTTCCAAATTTGTATAATTTTTAAAGCCCACTTTAAAATGGAGGAGGAGATTATTTTATATCTGGATAAAAACTATGTTTTAGTTCCTAAAAAAATGATAAAATTATCATAACTTTGAGTAATTTGGAGAAAGTCATTTTCTAATTTACAAGTTGGTTTGATTGGAGAATAATAAGTATCTCAAATATCTCAAAGGATTTACTGTGATTCTAAACTTTGTTTTTCGTATTTCCTATTATGAAGTGCTTATTTTTCAAACTATTTAATCTTTTATGCTACTTAGATTGACCTAGCCTGTGTTACCGGCTAAACTCTTTTTGAAGTAAAAAACAAATCATTGTAGTAGGCAAATAATAGAAGTCTAGGATTTCTTTCCTCCTCATCTCACTCTTCCTCTTTCCTTCCTTTTTGCTTCTCTTTGTTTTCTTTATATTTAAAGACTACTTTAAACAAATTGTGACTTGGCCTAAAGAAATCAGAGCTAGTGACCAAATTATAAAGATTTTTGCCAGTGTCTTTGAGAAATCTACACTACTCCTTGGATAAAACAGCTGGCCTTGTTAAGTAGAGCAAATATTTGAGACCAAAAAGCAAATAAATTGGTAGCAAATAAATTATGTGGATTTTTTTCAGGTTAAGGTTTAAAGCATACCAATAATTCCCAAAGCAATAAGGTGTCAAATATTTTCATATAATTATATTCTTCTGATATTATCATGTGCAGTGATCAAAGGAAAAGTTAAGGACAAAGTTAAGAATGCTCTTGGCTGTACTTCTACAACATTGAACTCATCCTTAACCAAATTTGTTGCTACATTTATTAGTAAGAAGATTTCATTGCACCCAGACTGTTTCTTCATGTGACAGAATGACCTGTTGCAACTTCCAATATTCCTTTCCTTGCCATTTCATACACAGAAATTATCAGGAAATTAGATTCCAAAGTAAAAACAACATTATTTTTCTAATTTTGGATGATGCTATAAAATCGCAAAGAATATGAGTGATTTCATAGATTGTTAGACTGTTCAAGATAATAAAGTTCACACATACTGATAATGAAATGTAATGTCCACATGGGCTTCATTTTTATTTTATCTGTTCTCCTACATAGAGAGCTTCAAATAAAAGTTCTATTTAGGGCAGGAATTGTAAAATAAATTTTAATATGTATTTGTTTTGATGATTATATCCTGTCTCATGAAAAAATATAGTATGGAATTCAATGTAATGTCTAAGAAAAGAAAGAGATCAAACAAACAACGAAAGTTTAAATAAAGACTGGAATAACTCTCAGTTGTCAAAATTACTAAAATAGCAATAGGTTTTAAAAAAGAGAAAAATCAAATCATATCTCTAAATATAAATGTGATAGTCACTTCTCTACAAGCTATCATATTCTTTTTTTTTTTTAAAGATTTTATTTATTTATTTGACAGAGATCACAAGTAGGCAGAGAGGCAGGCAGAGAGGAGGAAGCAGGCTCCCTGCTGAGCAGAGAGCCCAATGCGGGGCTCAATTCCAGGACCCTGGGATCATGACCTGAGCCGAAGGCAGAGGCTTAACCCGCTGAGCCACCCAGGCGCCCCGCTATCATATTTTTAACTTGAGAGTTTACATAGTCAAAAATTAGTGATTTAACAGATTAAAGTAAAATAGCAATTTAAGAAAACAAAAAGCAAGTTCTAATTGAAATTCCTTCCAGAACTTGACTGCTACACAGTTTATTCAATAAATATTTGATATAGGTTTGATGAATGAATGAAAGAATGAACGAATGAAGCAAGTCAAACAAAAACATTTGAGAATTCTTTGCTTATCTTAGAGAAACTTACATAGACCAACCACATCTATATAAGTTGTATTTGTTTTTTTCTACATTCTAATAATTAAAAACTAAATCACAATTAGACATAATGAGTTAGGAAGGAATTGAAAATATGCACAGTAAATTCTAAAAAACTTAGTGACATCAAATCACAGATATGAGCTGTATATAAACATATAGTGGAAGACAATGCACTTTGAAAAATGCCACATTTATACCTTCTTATGTAAAATTTTCTCTGAAAAATTATAATAAGAGCTTTTGATTAACCAATATGTCAAAAAGCATTGATATTATTAACTTTTACAATGAATAACACTAGAAATTGAGTAGAGCTTTAACCTTTTAAATGTTTCATTATGCTGTACTCTGGTTTTTAAAATAGTATAAGGGCACCTGGTTGGCTCAGTCAGTTAAGCATCTGACTCTTGATTGTGGCTCAGGTCATATTCTCAGGGTTTGAGATCAAACCCCATGTTGGAATCTGTAATCATGCAGAGTCTCCTGGAAATTGTCTCCCTCTCCTTCTGCCCCTCCCGCTAGTGCCCTCTCTCTTCTCAAATAAATAAATAAATCTTTAAAAATAAATAAAAATAAAGAGTATTTAGAAATGCAGAATTTTTATTTGGTTTATGATATACCCACTGTACTTTTTGTCTTTGTTCCTTATCAACCTTTTCATGCATCTACATTCTTTTTCTTTTTTCTTTAATCACATGGATAGATGGAGATCATTAGCAATTGTCTGATATTATTCTTCCAACTTGTCCACATACCTACAAATGAACTGAAATTGAAAAATAAAAATAGAAAAGTAAGTCCACATCTGTTAGAAATTATCAAATTTGTAATAAAATTATTCTAATCAATTCAAATGTCATTCCTATAAAACATGATATAACACTTGCTACATTTACTCAGGAAATATAGACTAAGTTCAGCAAACTTTTATGAGACATGTTTAAAGATTTTTTCAACACTAACTTTGCCAAAATTTGCTGTAATTTAAATTAAAGCATGTTTTTCTTCCAACTTTTATTATATAGGAATAAAAAGAAGCTATACTTATATTAAGAAAATAGCTATAGAGAGTAAATTTAAATCAATAATATAGATATTAATAAATATTTAGAGGTCTAAAATAACAAAGTCTCACATGATTAACTTTATCACTTATAAATATTATAATTTATATACGTTGTTGCTGGCTTTTTGCCACTCCACAAAATACAACACTTCTGAAAAGATCTTCACTGCGTAAGTGAGTAGAATTTTCAGAAAGTAGGGAAATTGGATATTGGATTCTATTGTAACCCTTTAAATATATTTCTAAAAATACTTCCGCAGAAAGAAACTATAACTACATATTATAAAACATAAACACACACACACATACCCATCATGTAAGTCAAACGATGGCTTAAATGGCTACAGGAAAGAAAGAGCTTCATCAGGATCCTAAGACTGTACAACACAAAAAAGCCAAGTGGAACCAATTTAATATGGAGAATTGGTAATTAGACACATTCTCTGATTCTTTTTCAGCAATTGGGAAAATAAGGAAAATTGCCTAATGTTAAAAGAAAAAGTGGCACCAAATACATTCTAAAAGAATCTTCATATATATTTGATACTCTAAAAACACCTTGATTGTTTAGAATTACTTTTTGAATTTTCCATTAAAGTACACACCCAATTTCTGTTGGAAATAGATAGAAAAGAAAATACACTAACTCCAGTAATTGGTCTACCATTTAACTTGTTATTCATAATAATATTACTTTATAATAATGTATATCTCTGATTAACAGTGGGGTTGTTTTGAGTGGTTATATTTTTTTCATTGTGCTACAGTACTCATTAAGACTGACTGATAAGGTAAAACATGGTATTATTACTCTTTATAAAGCAGTATTATCTTTCAAAAGTAAATAAATTGTTAACTTTCTGTAGATACATGGCACCATGTATACCTAAGGTTTTAAAAAATGTCCTTAATAGAAGGCAGTTTATTATTATAATATCTACATTTTACTGCAAAATCTTTTAGTATATGCCATGACATCATAAGGTCAGTTTATGAATTTAGGAGTATGTAGAACTTTTTTTTTTTAACAGTGGAAGGGAGTAGTTTTATTTTTTTTTATTTTTTTAAAGATCTTATTTATTTGACAGAGATCAGAAGTAGGCAGAGCAGCAGGCAGAGAGAGAAGGGGAAGCAGGCTCCCTGTTGAGCAGAGAACCCGATATGGGGCTCGATCCCAGGACCCTAAGATCATGACCTGAGCTGAAGGCAGAGGCTTAACCCACTGAGCCACCCAGGTGCCCCAGGAGTATGTAAAACTATTTTAAATAAAAATTAACCATTCTACTTCCTACAAAAACTTAAGATGTTTCTTGATTATTATTTTTTAAACATCCTCCACTTTCGCATTGGGCAAAAACTACCCTCCAGTCTTATTTTTCCTCATATGATTTTTAGCATGTTCTGTACTGACAGCACCAAAATTTTGCAACTGTCTATTCCATTCCCATTTCTGGAACCAAACTTTAATTTGGTTTCTACTCTTAATCCAGAAAGTTAGAAGTGGCTAAGGTAATAATAGCATTGAGGGAAAAAAGGCAATGTCAATGTATTGAAAACACACTAATAATTCAGTTTTAAAATAAGCTTAGTAGGTCTTTACTGAACTACTGTTCTTTCCTCTAATAAAAATACAAATTTGAGGTATATTGATTGGTTGCTCTGCTTCTCCTTTTTTACAGTATAGTTTAAATGCACACATATATGTATGATTTTCCTATCTCAAACTGACAAGAATTTATGTTTCTCTTTACAAATCATTTCTTTCCTTTACCAGTAATTACACGGAAGGGAAAATTGACCATTTTCAAGTTGTTGTTTCAGTCATGCCCCTTTTCTTTTCAGCTCCAGTTGAAGATAGCAGCTAAAAGACAATATGCATTTGTCTCTGCAAAAAGGAGAAAGCAGCTGAGAAATCATTTTGGCAATTAAATTGCCAGTGATTCAGCCCCATCAAATTAGTTAATAAGAAAAAAGACAAATTTTAATTCTGATTTATGAAAGCTGCCTTTGTGTAACACAATAAAATAAAAAACAGTACCTGGTTAGTTGTTGACAGCTAAATGTTACTAATGCCCAGAAGTTCTCTTAGGACACAAGGCTCATTGTGGTACAAATTTAGTCTAGGGGCTTTATGATGAGAGAGAAGCTCTGGTTGCCAAAAAATTCAAGCTCCACCTCCATCGACCAACCCTTAGTACACACAGTCTAAAGTAAGTAAGGAATAAAGAGTAACAACAGATGGGGGAGTGATTTTACAAGGTAAATCACTTGTCTCCTTTTTTTCTTTTATCTTCAGGAGCTATAGAGAACAAATAGACTATTCTGATTAGAAATATATATAGTGTATGTATAGATAGAAATATACATAGAAATATATATATATACATATATATATGTGTATATATATATATTGATATACTTTAACAGATTTCTAAGTGTTCATTTATCAGAACTGGCTAATGCCTTCAGACTGATACTGAGCAAGGGCTATACATATTCTTCAGGATTAAAAAATAATAACAATAGGGACACCTGGGTGGTTCAGTCAGTTAAGCATCTGACTCTTGATTTCAGCTTAGGCATGGTCTCAGGGTCATGTGACTGATACCTATAGCCAGCTCCATGCTGAGGATGGAGCCTGCTTGGGATTCTTTTTCTCCCTCTCCCTCTCCCTCTGCCCCTCCTCACTGCTCATATATGCCTTCTCTTTAAATAATACTAATAATAAAGAAAGAAATGAAAAAATGTCAGTTGTTGACTAGCAAAAACTGATGAAGGTTAAAGTCTGACCCAGAGTTGAAC
This sequence comes from Lontra canadensis, assembly GCF_010015895.1. NCBI lineage: Eukaryota > Metazoa > Chordata > Mammalia > Carnivora > Mustelidae > Lontra > Lontra canadensis. The sequence goes on from NW_022631042.1 coordinate 5,164,122, forward strand.
ATGAATGTATGAAAGCCTTCAATAATTATTCTGTGATAGAAATACCTAGAGGGTGTTTTATGTAACTGAATTCAACTTTGATGTATTGAGGTAACTAAAAAATATTTATTCTCTTTTACTTTCACTACAATAATCATTTCATAAAACACTAGTTCATATATCAGGAATTCAAGAATCCTGTGTTTTTTAAAATACTTATGAATATTTTGTTCTTGATAATATCTAACTTGAAAGTATATGTGCACCTCAAGTTAGGTACAATAAACAGAGATATATATACTTAGAAATAAAAGTGGTCTTAGATCTGGAATTTGATATTCTTAGAGACTATATAGAAAAGGGCTATAATAAAAGAAAAGAACCTAAAATGTTATATTAGTATAGTAAGACAGCTGAGAGACCTATTCTGAATATAATATTTTTGTTCATTTTTCTTAATGGTATTAAGCTTTAATATAGTTATCAATTGTATCTTTAACTAGTGGCATTCCCTCATGCCAAGGAAAGTATTTTTTTTATAATTTTATTTTTTATAAACACATATATATATTTTTTTTTCCCCCCAGGGGTACAGGTCTGTGAATCTCCACGTTTACACACTTCACAGCACTCACCATAGCACATACCCTACCCAATGTCCATAACCCCCCCCTCTCCCAACACCACTCTGCCCAGCAACCCTCAGTTTGTTTTGTGAGATTAAGAGTCACTTATGGTTTGTCTCCCTCCCAATCCCAACTTGTTTCATTTACTCTTCTCCTACCACATTAACCCCCCATGTTGCATCTCCTCTCCCTCATATCAGGGAGATCATATGATAGTTGTCTTTCTCTGATTGACTTATTTCGCTAAGCGTGATACCCTCTAGTTCCATCCACGTTGTTGCAAATGGCAAGATTTCATTTCTTTTGATGGCTGCATAGTATTCCATTGTATATATATACCACATCTTCTTTATCCATTCGTCTGTTGATGGACATCTAGGTTCTTTCCATAGTTTGGCTATTGTAGACATTGCTGCTATAAACATTCGGGTGCACATGCCCCTTCGGATCACTACGTTTGTTTCTTTAGGGTAAATACCCAGCAGTGCAATTGCTGGGTCATAGGGTAGTTCTATTTTCAACATTTTGAGGAACCTCCATGCTGTTTTCCAGAGTGGTTGCACCAGCTTGCATTCCCACCAACAGTGTAGGAGGGTTCCCCTTTCTCCGCATCCTCGCCAGCATCTGTCATTTCCGGACTTGTTAATTTTAGCCATTCTGACTGGTGTGAGGTGGTATCTCATTGTGGTTTTGATTTGTATTTCCCTGATACCGAGTGATATGGAGCACTTTTTCATGTGTCTGTTGGCCATCTGGATGTCTTCTTTGCAGAAATGTCTGTTCATGTCTTCTGCCCATTTCTTGATTGGATTATTTGTTCTTTGGGTGTTGAGTTTGCTAAGTTCTTTATAGATTCTGGACACTAGCCCTTTATCTGATATGTCGTTTGCAAATATCTTCTCCCATTCTGTCAGTTGTCTTTTGGTTTTGTTAACTGTTTCCTTTGCTGTGCAAAAGCTTTTGATCTTGATAAAATCCCAATAGTTCATTTTTGCCCTTGCTTCCCTTGCCTTTGGCGATGTTCCTAGGAAGATGTTGCTGCGGCTGAGGTCAAAGAGGTTGCTGCCTGTGTTCTCCTCAAGGATGTTGATGGATTCCTTTCTCACATTGAGGTCCTTCATCCATTTTGAGTCTATTTTCGTGTGTGGTGTAAGGAAATGATCCAATTTCATTTTTCTGCATGTGGCTGTCCAATTTTCCCAACACCATTTATTGAAGAGGCTGTCTTTTTTCCATTGGACATTCTTTCCTGCTTTGTCAAAGATTAGTTGACCATAGAGTTGAGGGTCTATTTCTGGGCTCTCTATTCTGTTCCATTGATCTATGTGTCTGTTTTTCTGCCAGTACCATGCTGTCTTGATGATGACAGCTTTGTAATAGAGCTTGAAGTCCGGAATTGTGATGCCACCAACTCTGGCTTTCTTTTTCAATATTCCTTTGGCTATTCGCGGTCTTTTCTGGTTCCATATAAATTTTAGGATTATTTGTTCCATTTCTTTGAAAAAAATGGATGGTACTTTGATAGGAATTGCATTAAATGTGTAGATTGCTTTAGGTAGCATAGACATTTTCACAATATTTATTCTTCCAATCCAGGAGCATGGGACATTTTTCCATTTCTTTGTGTCTTCCTCAATTTCTTTCATGAGTACTTTATAGTTTTCTGTGTATAGATTCTTAGTCTCTTTGGTTAGGTTTATTCCTAGGTATCTTATAGTTTTGGGTGCAATTGTAAATGGGATGGACTCCTTAATTTCTCTTTCTTCTGTCTTGTTGTTGGTGTAGAGAAATGCGACTGATTTCTGTGCATTGATTTTATATCCTGACACGTTACTGAATGAAGGAAAGTATTTTTTAAATAACTTTTAATGTTTTCTAGTTGGAGGATAATTTTTAAACTAACATTTTAACAGCTAATCATATCTTAGAATTTTGTTTACTTTTAATTATACCATTGAAATTATAACACAGAAATTATTTAAAGATATGAAATTAGAGAAAATGTAGCTTGAAAGGGGATTCTTAATTAGTGAGAGAGAACAAGCTGTCTAATCCTAGTCTTGTTAATGAAAAGCCTCTAATGCCATACTGATAGTCATGGAGGTACTCCTGCAAATATGTTTATGAAATTAATACAACTTATTAATGAGGATGGAAACCAAAAGAGAGAGAAGGAGGAAGAGAAGGAAGGAAGGAAGGAAGGGCAAAATTTTCAAGTTGGGGCTTTAAGTACCACAAGCATGAATTTCTGAAGCAGCCATTGAAATAGGCCAGCTTCAATAAAGATAGAAATTCTGATAACTACACATCATGTCTAACAATGAAGATATTTCAGGAACTTCCTAGGAACTGAAAACATGTCTAAATTCTTGCTATAAATTTGTGACTATGAGACACAAAAAATATAAACTCAGTTTTCCTGCTTAACAAATAAAGAGCCACCAATAAGATTTGGTATCTTTATAAGAAGAGGAGATTGTAACACCAAGACACAAAGAGGAAAGACCATGTAAAGACATAGGGAGAAGACAGCCATCTAAAAGCCAAGGAGAGAAGCCCACAGAAGAGATCATTCCTACCCTCACCTAGATCTTGGACTTCTAGCTTCCAGAATTGTGAGAAAACAAATTTCTGTTGTTTAAGCCACCCAGTTTGTGATACTTTGTTAAGGCAGCCCCAGCAAAGCCATACAGTAGCGAAATGTGTCAACATTTAGAAGATCAGCAAATTGCAGTGAGTCAAATTTTCCAATGAAATCCAGTAACATTGTAAGATAGGCCACAAGATTTCAAGATAAAGTGTGAGGGGCTCCTGGGAGGTCAGTCAGTTAAGTGTCTGTCTTCAGCTCAGGTCAGGGTCCTGGGATTGAGCCCCCTATCAGGCTCCCTGTTTCTCCTTCTCCCTCTGCCTGCTATCCCCCCTACTTGAGCTCTCTCTCTCTCTCTTTCTTTCTATATCAAATAAATAAATCTTTAAAATAAAGAGAAAGTATGAAATATTTATTGACATCATTTCAGTGTAGTTCTTTTTTTCTACCAGGCAACTAAACTTTAGCTAGATTGCAACTAAAATTTTAGAAGTTGGTGTGGAGTTATTTTGTGGTATCAGGAAAAGAATATGCACCATTATCTAAAAGGTTATTAAGGTGGCTTCCTTTTCCAAATACACATCTGTGTGAGGCCAGATGTTCTTCATTGACTTCCACAAATAATTTATACCACAGGAGATTGCCTTCTTAAAATTGTTTTTTAGTTCATTATTTCTCTTCATATTTTATCAGTTTTCTGTTATTTTAAATGAATTAATAAATACGAAGGTTAATCAAAGTTAACTTTAAATATGTCTGCAGTTATCCACATAAATAAAATTCTTTAGTGTTTAAAAATTTTTAGCCCTACAAACACATCTGGAGAGTAAAAAAATTCTAGAACTTCTGATTTGAGGAAAAAAACAGTAAGTAATATTAAGCTATATAGTGATATTAATATGCCAGCCACTAATTAAGCATTTCACATTTGCTTTCTCAGTTTACCAATATGAGTACTTGCAAGTCTAACATAATTATATCCGTTGAGAGATGAAGATTTTGAAGTTCTATATGAATATATGTATTTATATTTTAAAACCAGTGTATGCCCCATATTGAAAAACAAACCCAGATTATAAGATTCCAAAATTAAGACTGTTTGACATATTAGACCAAACACTCATTTAATAAACAAGGATTTGCTAAAAACATTATTTTGGCAATAATGAATCAGGAAGGGATTTATCAGAACTTCTGCAAGAAATTTAGAAACCAGTGTCTACTGAGTCTCTAGTCTATAAAGTGATTCTCTAACCTACAAAAGCTTTTGGGCCAAACAGCTATGGTGAAACATACTGTATGATGCTTTTTATTTTCTTTTTAAGATGTATTTATTTATTGGGACACCTGGATGGCTCAGTTGGTTAAGCATCTGCCTTTGGCTCAGGTCATTATCTCAGGGTCCTGGGATCAAGGTTCACGTTGGGTTTCCTGCTCAGTGGCAAGTATGTTTCTCCCTCTCTGTCTGCCCACACTGCCCCCGACCCACCCAGGTTGTGCTGCTTCTCTCCCCGCTCTCTCTCTCAAATAAATATATATTTTTTAAATCTTAAAAACATGTATATTTATTTGAGAGCAAGAGCATACATCTGAGCGGGGGGAAGGGTTGAGGGAGAGAAAGAATCTCAAAAAGACTCTCTGCTTAGCTCAGAGACCAATGTGGGGCTCAATCTCATGACCCTAAGATCATGACCTGAGCTAAAATGTATGATGCTTTTTAATATGCTACACCAAATACTCAGCTTAACTCAAGTTAAGATACTGTTAAAATACTGTGCACAGAACTCAAGGAAATTATACCTTTCTTCTCTGATTCTCAAAGACATACTATAAGAAACTTGGGTTTCAAGTAGATAGTATGAATAGACATTTCTCCTTTTCTTTTTTTTTTAAGATTTTATTTATTTATTCATGAGAGGCAAAGAGCGAGAGAAGCAGAGGCAGAGGGAGATCACGACCTGAGTTGAAAGCAGATGCTTAACTGATTGAGCCACCCAGGAGCCCAACATCTTTCCTTTTTAATAATGGAATTTCCTAAACACTCTTACTGCCTAATTCCACTCTTAAACTACATAATACCAGATATACTCACATTTGAAAGAGTTTCTCAAAATTGTCCAAGCCATCATCAAGCTTATAGAAATTTTATATGAAAGTGTTTCTGAACAAAATTATATAGTTATTAAAGATGAATGACTATGTACATGTATCTCAAAAAATTAATTTTAACTATTAATGATATTTTGCTTCCTATTAACTCTTTTCATATTATAACAGAATATGGAATATGTTGTAAAATGACCATTGTATCAACTTGGCCATGTAAAGATGAAAGTAAAATACCTAAATAATAATGCATAAATCCTGGAAAGTTAGCAATCATTAAAAAGTGTGTTCTAAATATACTTATTCATTACATAAATAACATCTTCTGCCATTTCTTGCATAAAGTCAGTTTAAATTACTCAAATTTCATGAATTTGTGCCAACAATATTTTTCACTGAGAATGTATGGCTTTCCTTATTGTGCTGTATGCCAAGAGCTTCCAAAATGAAATACAGTATTAAGGAAAATTTTTATGTAATTTTTATTTATGTTGTTTTAAATTATATTACCGATAATTTACATGATCTGAGGAGGGTTTTTAAATGATTTTAGTATTAATTAATTAATTCAATTATTAATTGATTTAATTTAATAAAAATATTAGTAAAAACTTAAAATTTCAAAATTTCTGAAATTCATTTTAAAACTCTTAAAATAATTCCATTCTGTCACAAAGCTCTGTAAAATATCAATATATTGCAATATAAATACCAAATTGTTATATAATATTGTTAAGAAACAGTATCACAAGATTTTAGGCACAAAGCTATGATAATCACCCAATAATCAAAATTAAAAGCATTGTTCTTTTGTAAAGGGTAAAGAGAAGAGAATGTGAGAATGAAAGACAATAAGGAATGAGAATTGTTCATACTAATGTTACATTGGTAGTGGAGAAGTTTTGAATGGATATGACACAAAAAAAAAAATTTCTGTGTCCTCAAAATTAAATTAACAGTTTAATTATATAAGTCAATTCAAATCATAAAATTCCATTCTAGAATTTCAAAACTGAGATTATACTATCACACTATTATGTTTAACCTTTCTTGACTTGACAAGATTTATATAAATATTTTAAGCATGAATATGATTAAAATTCAATCTTAATGTTGTATATTTTTATTGTCAGATTAAAAATCTATAACACATGCTGTTTTGTATGAATTTTTATATATAAAAAGTATATGTATATTTTTTCTTAAATCTTAGCATTTTAAAAAGATAACACACAGTTCATGTGTCATAGTTCCATTAAATTCTTAAGCCACTAGAAGTTCTGCATACCCATAATTCATCTGCCTGAATGTTGGATGACTTAATGGTTTTTAATTTTATAAAGGGTATGTCTCCAGCAGTCTTCTTTAACTTAAACAAGAACCATTGGTGTTAAATATAAGGAAGAACTTCCAGGCAATGAGATTTGTAGCACAATGGCCTAAATGGGAGGTAAATTATAAAATCTACTTTGGGGAGCTCTTTCTAAGAGCTCAATTACTTATCTTATTTTCCTTGCTAGGTAAGACCTTACGCAAAGAGAGGGGTTGAGGGTAACATAATCAGTTTCAAATATGAATGCATCAATGTCTGAGTAACACCTATAGAGCTGTTGATTCAAGATACTCCTTTAAATTCATTAATTTCCTTTAATTCTAGCCTTTAGTCGTCTTGAGCAATGATAGGTAATATCAATAAAATCATAGTTTGATGAGCTAATTATATTTTATTGATGTACACTAAAATATATTATAGAAAAATGACACTTATTTTTGTTGTGTCCACCAAAAAAGTGACATATGTTCAAGTTAGAAACTTCGGTACCTGTGAATGGGACATGCTTTGGAAATAGGTTTTTTGCAGATATAATCAAGTTAAAATAAGGTCATTCTGGATTATGGGTTCTAATCCAATGACTAATATCCTTATAAGGAAAGAGAAATTTGGACACAGATAAAGATATACAGGAAAAACATGATGTGACAAAGGAGGCAAAGACTAAAGTAATGTGTCTACAGTGAAGATATACCAAGGATTGTGCGCTACCACCAGAAGCGAAGTAGAGGCAGAGAAGGATCCTCTCTTAGTGCCTACAGGGATAGTATTGCCCTGCTGACATTTTAATTTCAGAGTTCTAACCTCCAGAACTATGAAAGAATACTATTCTGTTGTTTAAAGCCATCAACGTGGTGGTAATTGCTGCTGCCTTACCAAACTAATATATCAAAGAACAATCTGAACTCACCCCTGTCCTATCAGGGGGATGCATTCAATACTTAGGGGAAAAGTGCTGGGCTGGGTGCTCTATGAAGGTCCTTTTCAGTCTTGTGGTTGAATGATGATGTCCTTCTTTACATCAGCCATTTTTATACTCAGTTATGATGTGTCAGCACCCATACTTACAAAGGTGAAATAAAAGCTATTTTAACACCATCAAATAGAAAAGCAGTTATATCTTATTTGAAGCTAGGTTTCAAAAACTTTAGGGAAGAAAGGATACCTGTGTTCCATTTATTTTGGTCTGTAAAAAACTAAGTATAGATGATTATTGTAGACTTTTCTTTATACTCTGCATTTCTTACAAGATAAAATGGGTATTTCCGTATTTTAAAAAATTAAAAATACTATATAATATTATATACTATTATAAAATTTATTTCACATAAATAAGGTGCTCAACTACTACATGTTCCCTTACCCTAGAGTTTGTGGCCACAGCAATAAGGAAATAATAGGAAGCTTAGCTTTTTTAGACGTTGTTTTCTCAGACCTATCATTTAGAAGGAGAAAGAGTTCATAATATATTATCATTTAGAAATCTCTTATAAATAAAAGAGGAAAGTATTGTTTTCATATTCTATGGTACCATAAAAGATTAATAGACAACACTCTTACAGAATTCTATTTTAATTTGTTGGTAATACCAAAACCTTTCTTTTGCAGGGGTGGGGGTGGAAAAGTTAATCTATTCTACATTCACAAATAGACCTATAAAATTGTATTCTTTAAGTTGAAATACGATTTTTTACAATGAAAAATTTTTTTATTGACATATAATGTATTATTTGCCCCAGGGGTACAGGTCTGTATATCGGTAGGATTACACACTTCACAGCACTCACCATAGCCCATACCCTCCCCAATGTCCATAACCCAACCACCCTCTCCATACCTCTCTACCCTGGGCAACCCTCAGTTTGTTTTGTGAGATTAAGAGTTGCTCATAGGGGCACCTGGGTGGCTCAGTGGGTTAAAGCCTCTGCCTTTGGCTCGGGTCATGATCCCAGGGACCTGGGATTGAGCCCCACGTTGAGTTCTCTGCTCAGCAGGGAGCCTGCTTCCCTTCCTCTCTCTCTCTGCCTGCCTCTCTGCCTACTTGTGATCTCTCTCTGTGTCAAATAAATGAATAAAATCTTCAAAAAAAAAAAAAAGCTTTTTAAAAAAAAAGTGTTGCTCATAATTTGTCTCCCTCCCGATCCCATCTTGTTTCATTTGTTTTTCCTTCCCTACCCCCCAAACCCCCCACTTTGTCTCTCAAATTCCTCATATCAGGGAGATCAAATGATAATTGTCTTCCTCTGATTGACTTATTTTGCTCAGCATAATACCCTCTAGTTCCATCCACATCATTGCAAATGGCAAGATTTCATTTCTTTTGATGGCTGCATAGTATTCCGTTGTGTGTGTGTGTGTGTGTGTGTGTGTGTGTGTGTGTATGTGTGTGTGTATATATATATATATACACACATATATACCACCTCATCTTTATCCATTCATCTGTTGATGGACATCTAGGTTCTTTCCATAGTTTGGCTGTTGGGAACATTGCTGCTATAAACATTCAGGTGCACATGACCCTTCGGATCACTACAATTGCATCTTTAGGGTAAATACTCACTAGTGCAATTGCTGGGTCATAGGGTAGCTCTATTTTCAACTTTTTGAGGAACCTCCATGCTGTTTTCCAGAGTAGCTGCACCAGCTTGCATTCCCACCAACAGTGTAGGAAGGTTCCCCTTTCTCTTCATCCTCGCCAGCATCTGTCCTTTCCTGACTTGTTAATTTTAGCCATTCTGACTGGTGTGAGGGGGTATCTTATTGTGGTTTTGATATGTATTTCCCTGATGCCAAGTGTTATGGAGCACTTTTTCATGTGTCTGTTGGCCATCTGGATGTCTTCTTTACAGAAATGTCTGTTCATGTCCTCTGCCCATTTCTTGATGATTATTTGTTCTTTGGATGTTGAGTTTGATAAGTTCTTTATAGATTTTGGATACTAGCCCTTTATCTGATATATCGTTTGCAAATATCTTCTCCCATTCTGTCAGTTGTCTTTTGGTTTTGCTGACTGTTTCCTTTGCTATGTGAAAGCTTTTGATCTTGATGAAGTCCCAGTAGTTCATTTTTGCCCTTGATTCCCTTGCCTTTGGTGATGTTTCTAGGAAGAAGTTGCTATGGCTGAGGTTGAAGGGTTGCTTCCTGTGCTCTCCTCAAGGATCTTGGTGAATTACTTTCTCACATTGAGGTCGTTCATACATTCAAAGTCTATTTGTATGTGTGGTGTAAGGAAATGGTCGAGTTTCATTCCTCTGCATGTGGCTGTCCAATTTTCCCAACACCATTTGTTGAAGAGGCTGTCTTTTTTCCATTGGACATTCTTTCCTGCTTTGTCAAAGATTAGTTGACAATAGAGTTGAGGGTCTATTTCTGGGCTCTCTGTTCTCTTCCATTGATCTATATTTGATCTATCATTGATCTATATTTCTGTTTTTGTGCCAGTTTATGTGCCTGTCTTGATAATGACAGCTTTTTAATAGAGCTTGAAGTCTGGAATTGTTATGCCAACTTTGGCTTTCTTTTTCAACATTCCTCTCACTATTCAAGGTCTTTTCTGGTTCCGTATAAATTTTAGGATTATTTTTTCCATTTCTTTGAAAAAAATTGATGATATTTTGATAGGGATTACATTAAACATGTGGATTGCTTTAGGTAGCAAAGACATTTTCACAATATTTGTTCTTCCAATCCATGAGCATGGAACGTTTTTCCATTTCTTTGTGTCTTCCTCAGTTTCTTTCATGAGTACTTTATAGTTTTCTGAGTACAGATTCTTTGCCTCTTTGGTTAGGTTTATTCCTAGGTATCTTATGGTTTTGGGTGCAATTGTAAATGAGATTGACTCGTTAATTTCTCTTTCTTCTGTCTTGTTGTTGGTATATAGAAATGCAACTGATTTCTGTGCACTGATTTTATATCCCGACACTTTACTGAATTCCTGTACAAGTTCTGGCAGATTTGGAGTGGAGTCTTTTGGGTTTTCCACATAAAGTATCATATCATCTGCAAAGAATGATAGTTTGACTTCTTCTTTGCTGATTTGGATGCCTTTAATTTCTTTTTGTTGTCTGATTGCCAAGGCTAGGACTTCTAGCATGATGTTGAATAGCAGTGATGATAATGACATCCCTGCCATGTTCCTGAACTTAGCGAAAAAGCTCTCACTTTTTCTCCATTGAGAATGATATTAGCTATGGGTTTTTCATTGATGGCTTTTATAATATGATATATGCACCCTCTATCCCTACACTTGGAAGAGTTTTGATCAAGAAAGAATGCTCTACTTTGTAAAATGCTTTATCAGCACCTATTGAGAGTATCATATGGTTCTTGTTCTTTCTTTTATTAAGGTATTGTATCACATTGATTGATTTGCAGATTTTGAACCAACCTTGCAGCCCAGGAACAAATCCCACTTGGTCGTCATGAATAATCCTTTTAATGTACTGTTGGATCCTATTGGCTAGTATTTTGGTGAGAATTTTCGTATCTGTGTTCATTAAGGATATTGGTCTGTAATTCTCTTTTTTGATGGGATCCTTGTCTGGTTTTGGGATCAAGGTGATGCTGGCCTCATAAAATGAGTTTGGAAGTTTTCCTTCCATTTCTATTCTTTGGAACAGTTTCTGGAGAATAGGAATTAGTTCTTCTTTAAATGTTTGGTAGAATTCCCCCGGGAAGCCGTCTGGCCTTGGGCTCTTGTTTGTTGGGAGATTTTTGGTGACTGCTTCAATCTCCTTACTGGTTATCAGTCTCTTTGGGTTTTCTATTTCTTCCTGGTTCAGTTTTGGTAGTTTATACGTCTCTCAGAATGCATCTGTTTCTTCCAGATTGTCAAATTTGCTGGTGTATAGTTGCTCATGATATGTTCTTATAATTGTTTATATTTCTTTGGTGTTGGTTGGGATCTCTCCTCTTTCATTCATGATTTTATTTATTTGGGTCCTTTCTCTTTTCTTTTTGATAAGTCTGGCCAAGAGTTTATTGATCTTATTAATTCTTTCAAAGAACCAGCTCCTAGTTTCGTTGATTTGTTCTACTGTTTTTTTGGTTTCTATTTCATTGATTTCTGCTCTGATCTTTATTATTTCTCGTCTTTTGCTGGGTTTAGCTTTCTTTGCTGTTCTTTCTCCAGCTCCTTTAGGTGTAGGGTTAGGTTGTGTACTTGAGACCTTTCTTTTTTTCTTGAGAAAGGCTTGTATCACTATATACTTTCCTCTCAGGACTGCCTTTGCTGTGTCCCACATATTTTGAACAGTTGTGTTTTCATTATCATTTGTTTCCATGAACTTTTTTCCCAATTCTTCTTTAATTTCCTGGTTGACCCATTCATTCTTTAGTTGGATGGTCTTTAGCTTCCATGTATTTGAGTTCTTTCCAAATTACTTCTTGTGATTGAGTTCTAGCTTCAGAACATTGTGGTCTGCAAATATGCAGGAAATGATCCCAATCTTTTGGTACCAATTGAGACCTGATTTGTGACCTAGGATGTGATCTATTCTGGAGAATGTTCCATGTGCACTAGAGAAGAATGTGTATTCTGTTGCTTTGGGATGGAATGTTCTGAATATATCTGTGATGTCCATCTGGCCCAGTGTGTCATTTAAGGCCTTTATTCCCTTGTTGACTTTTTGCTTAGATGATCTGTCCATTGCAGTGAGGAGGGTGTTAAACTCCCCTACTATTATTGTATTATTGTTGGTGTGTTTCTTTGATTTTGTTACTAACTGGTTTATATAGTTGGCTGCTCCCATGTTAGGGGCATAGAGATTTAAAATTGTTGGATTTTCTTGTTGGATAGACCCTTTGAGTATGATATAGTGTCCTTCCTCATCTCTTCCTCAAGTATAGTCTTTGGCTTAAAATATAATTTATCTGATATAAGGATTGCCACCCCAGCTTTCTTTTGATGTCCATTAGCATGGCAAATTGTTTTCCACCCCCTCACTTTAAATCTGGAGGTGTCTTTGGGTCTAAAATGAGTTTCTTATAGACAGCATATTGATGGGTCTTGTTTTTTTTATCCATTCTGATACCCTGTGTCTTTTGATTGGGGCATTTAGTCCATTTACATTCAGGGTAACTATTAAAAGATATGAATTTAGTGCCATTGTATTGCCTGTAAGGTGACTGTTACTGTATATTGTCTCTGTTCCTTTCTGGTCTACTACTTTTAGGCTCTCTTTTTCTTAGAGAACCCCTTTCAATATTTCCTGTAGGGCTGGTTTGGTGTTTACAAATTCTTTTAGTTTCTGTCTTGGAAGCTTTATATCTCTCCTTCTATTTTCAATGATAGCCTAGCTGGATATAGTATTCTTGGCTGCATGTTTTTCTCATTTAGTACTCTGAATATATCATGCCAGTTCTCTCTGGCCTGCCAGATCTCCGTGGATAAGTCTGCTGCCAACCTTATTATTTTTTTTTTTTTTTACCATTGTATGTATATTTTTTACCATTGTATGTTACAGACTTCTTGTCCCAGGCTCATTAATAGCTTTTTTTATTTCAACTTGATTAGATTTTTAGTTCTTTTATTTCTCCAGAAAGTGATTTTATTTCTCCAGAAAGCGTTTCTCCAATATCTTCCATGTCTTTTTGAGCCCAGTTAGCACCTTGAGAATCATTGTTCTGAAATCTAGATCTGAGGTATTACCAATGTCCTTATTGATTGGGTCCCTAGTCTTCAGTACTGCCTCTTGTTTTTTTTTTGTGGTGAGTTTTTCCACCTTGTCATTTTATCCAGATAAGAATATATGAATGAGAGAATAAAATACTAAGAGGGTGGCTAAGACCCCAGAAAAATGTATACTAACCAAATCAGAAGAGACCCAAATCAGGGGCAGATGAAAGGGGGTAAAAAAAAATTAAAAAAAAAAAAATGACATATATATACACACATATATATGTGTGTGTGCGTGTGTGTGTGTATATATATATATATATATATACACACACACACCGGTGAAAAGAACAGAGCCATCTACTTGATTTTGGGTGTATTTTGGTCTCTTAGAAGAAACTACCTCCCAAAATTTTAAAGAAAGAAAAACTGATATATATATATATACATACACACACACACACACACAAAAATAAGGGTAAACATGATGAAGGGTTGGAATATGACTGTAAAGATGAAAACTTTTTAAAAATTCTAAAAAAGGGATTGATTAGATAAGTTGGTTGGAAAAAGACAGTGTAGAGAATTTGCTCAGCTGGAGACTAGAATAAAGCCCTTTGCTAGATTTAGGGTATATTTTGATCTATTAGAAGAAATTGTATCCCAAAATTTTTTAGAAGAAAAAACCCTATATGTATACAAAAAATAAAGTTAGATGCAATGAAGGATAAGATACGACTATAATAATGAAGGTTTAAAAAGATTTTTTAAGAAAGGTATTGTTAAGGTATTGTTAAGATAAACTAAGTTAAAAAATATTAAAATAGGAAAGAGGAAAAGTTAAAAAAATAGAATAAGAAAAATATCAAATTTTAAAAGTTTAACTTTGTAAGACTAAAGACTCATGAGGAGAAAGTCAGGAATTCCGTGCTTTGCTTTCACCTCCTCTGGAATTCGACCGTTCTCCTTGATCAGTGAGCTTGGTCTTGGGTGGATGTTCTTGCTGATCTTCTGGAGGAGGGGCCTGTTATAGTGATTCTCAAATGTCTTTGCCCAAGGTGGAATTGTAATGCCCCTGTCAGGGGCCACGCTAAGTAATCTGCTCAGGTTCACTCTCAGGAGCTTTTGTTCCCTGAACGCTTTCGGTAGAACTCAGGAGGACAGGAATGAAAATGGCTCCTCCCAATCTCCAGCCCAGAGAAGCTGGGAGCTCATGGCCCCACTCCTCAGGGCGCCCTCAGAGAAAAGCAGTCAATCCCTCCCATCTCCCTTGTCTCTGGCCGCACTCTGAGCTCATCTGGCCTTTGACCAAGCATTTCTGTCTCTGGCACACAGCCCTGTTTAGAGTCTCCAAACCCAGCAGATTCCTGCCGTGCTGCTCTTCCAATGAAGGAAAGTGGGTCTCCCTGGATCTCCCACTTGTGGGGTCCCTGCTCAACAAGCAGTGGGCCCAACTGTGCTGCAGATCACAGTTTAAGGTAACCGAAAGCTGCGATCTCACTCCTCGGCTCAGTCTCTGTAGTCGGCTTCCCCACTCTGATACCTGGGAGTTTTGCCACAGTCAGACACCCCCAGTCGTTCAGTGACCCCACAGTTCCTGAGACCACACTGTCCCTGCAAGGACTCCACCCCTCCTTAGCCTCTGGAGCGATGTCCCTCAGTGGAGCAGACTTTTAAAAGTTCTGATTTTGTGCTCCGTTGCTCCACCGCTTTCCAGGAGCCAGCCCCTCCCCCCACAGTCTAGCTTCCCGTCACTTTGGATTCACTTCTCCACATGTCTTACCTTTCAGAAAGTTATAAATTTTCTGTTTCTAGATTTGCTGCTCTTCTTCTCTTCAATCTCCTATTGGGTTTGTAGTATTCAAAATGGTTTTGTAACTATCTAGCTGAACTCCTGTGACCTGATGTTATCTCAGTCTGCTACTGCTCCACCATCTTGACTCTCTCCTACAATGGAAATTTTTATAAATTACTGTAGAGTGAATAAATTCTCCTTACATATGTTTTAGTCATAATTAAATAATGTAATATATTCACTGTCTACCTAGATTGCATAATACGATAATAAGCTTGGCCTCTCACATTTTATGAACCTAACAAAGTTTGAATTGAAATTTCAGCAGCACATTGGTTCTTCCATTGATTTGAATTCTAGCTTTACCATGGTAATTCAATACTATTAATTTATAGACTCTAGAAACTTCATGGGTGTATACCTTTTTAAGGACAGATTTCTTCTGTGTTCTCAACTCTGTAAACCATTTCTCTTGAAAATAGGAAATGTATCACTTAGAATTTGTTAATTTAATGAATTCATTAATTGTAATGAATCAGGTTATTAAAAATCTCAGTGGCATGAAAATATAACTGTACAGATCTAAAGGCCTAATTAATATGAAGATTCTCTTAACATTAGACTGGAGCCCAAATTTTAGCTACTCTTTCATAGTTTTTAATATTTATGATACTCCCATGAGGTCCATAAAATTGAAGTAAGTTTTTAGGAAATTATTTCAAGGTGCTTACAATTTAGCAAAAGCCAGGTGATAGAAGAAACCATAAAATAAAGATAGAGAAATAGTGTCCCAGTGAGCTTTAGTGTTTATAAAAATTCTGAAACATAATAAAGAATATCAGAAAAGGAATTAGGGAAGGAAAAAAAACTTCAGGGCTCTACGTATTCTAGATTTTTTTTTTAAAAAGTGTCTATGATATTTAGTGACTGTCATTGTTTTTCCATCCATGTATTATAAGAATCCATCTATTTTTTTTTCCAAAACATCATGGCAAAGGTAATTCCTGCAGTTTGTATTAACTTTTACATGAAAATTTCATATTGCTGTGCACACATACTTTGTAAACAGACCAATAAATAGCTGTCTGTGTAAAACCTGATCATCTCAACAGATTGTTATACACCCTTCTCCACTCTCAAGCTACCTCTCCCAATGTGATTTAAAACACAGGACGGGTAGTTACATAGACACACTTACAGAACAAGTTAAAGATAAGATTGATTCCATAAATGGAAACAAAAGCTTTCAGATGTTAGAGTATTTTAAACCTGGGTTGGGAATAGATGTGGGGATAACATTTGTAGTAACAGATACCAAGTAGCTCAGGTAAAAAAGTTAACATTGAACAGCATATCTGTTTCATGACCGGAAGAATGTAAAACTATACCAGGAACCTACAAATCAGAAGTTTAGCTGCTAATATCTGAAATTTGTAGTTGAAGAGAGCAAAGATAATCTTAGTCTGATTGAAAAGGAATGCTTGAGATTGAAAGAACTACAAGTAATAAAAATCATGCATAAGAGTATATAATTATATGTATAGTTTTTTTCAGGGAGAGGGATACAATTTTCAATTAGGAAATTTCATTCATATTGTTTCTTTCTTCCAAACTTTTTAATATTTTTTCCTCTCCCATTGGACAATAAAATTATTGAATATAGGGATTCAGTCATACTCTTCTTTCCAACTTTCTCCTAAGTCAGATAAAATCTTCCCATCCCTGTTCTCATTTCTCATATTAAAGAAAAATTAAAAAGACCAACTGCAAATGCATCTTACCATAAGTGTTCCTTATAAATGTTTTAAAGTGGAAACAGACTTTTAAAAGGAGAAATGTCTTCATCCTATTTATTGCCTTTTATTGTCTACACCCTGGCAAGAGTAGATTGGATATGAAAACTCATGTTACTAAGCAAAGACTGTTTGGGTAAACAAGCTTTTACTTACTTAAACTTTAATTCACCTAAAGAATCTATTATGTGTCTCCAGAGAACCTGAAATATAGAACATAAGAATCTAGAATGTTATTGTTTGTATGCTATTGAAAATCTCTTAATCCTGAATCTCAGAGCAAAAGGAAAAATCATTTAACCAATCTTTCCTGGTACTTTTTCTACCTATGAAACTGTGCCATAAATTTTTAATTATCTGAATCAAGAACCAATAATGTTTCAGCAACAATGTTTTATCCTCAAATCTATCTCACCTAGATAAAACGGTAATTGTGAGGTTTTTGTCAGGTTAAATTAGAATGCTATTTTGATTCATGATAAAGTCCTCAGTACACAAATTGATCTAATATATACCTTCATTTAGTTTTACTGCATTAACAATATTGTGCTCATCTTCTGGAGTATAGAAATATAAAATGTGGTTCTTGTTATCAAAGGATTTTAGATCTAGAAAGGCACAGAGACATATGAAAAAATAACTACAAAATCAGCTAACTCTAATGGGCCCTAAAAAAAAAAGTGTTGATAAAGTGCCTTTGGAATTAAGAGGACTAGCAAAACAATATTGATTTAAAATTATTTCCATCTGTATCAAATTTCAAATAAACAAAGTGACAAAGATCATTCTTCATATTTTCTTTGCATTATAAATCCTCTTTGGACTTTCTTACAACATAAAATGAATACATGTGTTTATATTCTCCCAATTAGTCTTGGCTTCTTAAAATTTTTTCTGGAAATATTATTATTCTATCTATAGTATTACAGAGATATGATATCATAGATAATTTAACTCGAAATTTTTTAAAGAAGTCAATTTCATTATTATTTGCAGTCTATTTGATGCTTTAACTGCCCATCTGGTAGTAGAATTTTTTAAATCTTGAAATTCGCTTTTAGCTTTTTTGTTATCAATTTGCAAAGTTGAGTCAAATTTTGGTTTCTCGCAAATAAAAGAATCTACAGAGCAATATTTCTTGATTCTCTTGTTTATCTCATACATTATTTGTACTATCTGAATCCTGGTGTTTTTAAGCTAGTGAGTCTGAAGTGATCTGTGTACAGAATAACATCAGCGCTAAAGTCATGCTATTCTATTTTGTGTTTACTTGATTGTTGCTAAATACACAGATGTGATCTTATCATCTGTGAATTCTGTCATGATTTAAAATCCATTTTTGGTATGTAAAAATGAAATCTTTTGGCAAAAAATAAGTAAGTAAACATGGACTGTGTTCTTCTAAACATTAATGTGGCCAGTTTGAGTAGGAAGCTGGAGAGAGGGGGGGTTGGGAAATAAAAATAACTAAGTAGGTCCCAGGAAAATTATTACCTTTGCCTTAAATATTCTTTAATCTCACCACATGCATTCTTCCCAGTTGTGTCCCTATTGCCTTTGAAATTAATATCCTATCCCTATCTTCATGAAAAATTTTGTAAGTGGAATATTTTGGTCGAGCAGCAGGAGCCAAATTCCTGGGAATAATCCCAGACTCATCTCTCTCTCTCTCTCTCTCTCTTTCTCTCTTTCTCACGTTCCATACCCAGTCATGTGAATCATCAGGTCAGGCAAAGTCTGGCTTCCAAACAGCTCTCCTGTCTACCTACTCTACTCCATAACCAGGGCCTACCCTATCCAGGGCACTAACATCTCTCCCTTGAATTAGAACTCACTTGAAGCCATTAGAAAATGAACTATACCACTTGCTCCAAGCTTGTTGTCCCCACTCTAAGTCACATCAATATTATAAGAAACAAATATGATTTATCATTCCTTTGTATGGCTTCCATTGCTCTTAGGTAAAATTTAAATTAGGCAAAATTGCTTTCAAAACCATACTACATTATCTCTCCATCCTTCTACCATCCTCTGGAACCTATACCATTTCTTCCATTGGACTATCATCTCTGTTAATTCTAGGGTCTTGTATCAAGACTTCCTTCATCCCTCCACAGTATTGTCCTGGCACTCTTACATTTGTTTAGCTCCTCTTCCATTTTAAAATCTCTTCTTGTTATAAATGTCTTCTCATTTTCCCAAGACACTGATGCCCAAAAAAGTGATTCTTAATCATTACTTTAGAGTTGCTGTGGAAATCCTAGTGTGGTTATGTTGCAGAAAAATCCGCATCATGTCTATAACACTCCCTAGAATAGAAGTTCTCAGTGTGGGGGTGAGAGGGGCTGTTTAGACCTCAGAGAACATTCTGAAAATATGTGGGGTTATCTTATGGTATCACAGTGATTAATCAGCGCCATTGCTAGGAATATTAGCCATCCTGCAGAATGTAAGCAGACTAAAATGACTAAAAATGGCCCCATTTCCTTTGCAGTTTTTGACAATCCTATAATAATTTGTGTAGAAGAAAAGACTTTATATAATTATTCAAGACTAGAATCTAACCCCATTATATGTGTACTAAATATATACTAAAATTACCAAGAATGCAACTAGAGAATAAACTGAGGAAAAATTGAAATTAACAAACTTGATTAGAATTTTACAGAGGATTTTGTTTTCCACTGTGGAAAATTTTGCCAGTTTGTAACTGAATTGACATTTTAATACATAAATATCAGTCAACATTATAATTGTTGCATTCACCTTGATTTTACCGATAGGTGAAACAATCTGATTACTAGCCTATTGTGTCTTTTAGTATAATAGTGACCAGGAATTTAAACACTCAGTATTTGGGTAGCTTAGTCATTAAGCCTCTGCCTTCAGCTCAGGTCATGATCAGGCTCCCAGCAGGGAGCCTGCTTCTCCCTCTCTAGCTTCCTGGAGCTTATGTTCCTTCTCCTACTATCTCTCTCTGTCATAAATAAATAAAATATTTTTTAAAGATAGATAAATAAATCAATAAATAAATACTCAGTATACATATTATTTTGTGACAAATTCCTTTGGTTCTTCCTTTATAGACTAGTTAGAGCATAATGTTAATCTTTTTATGAGTCTAGGCAGGCTATTTTATCTATGATCTTTATTCTGGGCTAATAAAAGGGATATTGTAAATACGTATTTCAAAAGAATTTGCCATCTGCCAAAGAATTCTCTGGAATTTACATACATGTATGTGATAATAGAGCTTGGGAAAACAGAATCTACTGTACCTCTGTTTAGATTCATTGTTGATCGTATTGTCCCACAGACCTTGACTGTTTTCACACCCAATCTTATTCCCACCAAGGTTCTGGTCACTTCCCCTATTACTGGGCTTATTAACTACCACCTGGTCATGTGGCCACTCTGACCATATCCAAACAAATTGCTAGGGACAAGGCTTATGGTTAATAGGGATAGACAAGCACCAACACATCATTTTATTAATGTCCTTTAGTACTGAAATGTTTAAGGAGCTATAGGAGTACATTAGTCCTTTCCAGAAAGGTCAAAGTTCAAGACTCAACAATTCAAACTGAGTTTAAAGAAAAATTTGAAGTTCTTAATTTATGGATTGACTCTTTTATTCTCTGTCACATTCTAACAAAGTATTTGTCTTGGAGAATTGTAGCAGCAGTCATGAAGGTGTGCTCTTCATTTGCTCTTTAAAGAGAACTTGCCCGTCAGTTGCTTTTAGCATCCACATCAGCTTTAGTGCTTAGATTACATTTTTACTGGCAAGTCACAGTGCCCAGACAATAACAGAACATGGTAGGGATACCAGGACCTGACCATTTCTGCTCCATGTGGGTACTCTACATAAGGCAGTCTTCATGTCAGAGCTCCTCTTTGAGGTCCCCAAGACTTATTCATAGTTGTGCTGTACCCAGTCCTCCTTTCTTCCTCTTCTCCTTTGAATGAAGGAGGTCAGACCTGCATTCCAAACTGAAGCCTTTCTTTGTTCACTTCTGTTCATCCCATTTATCTTTCACAGGCTTTATCCCCAATAAATCTCTTACAGTTCCACCTTCTTCTTACAATGTGCTTTCAAGAGGATCCAGCTAGCACAACAACGACAACTGGGGATCTTCCAGTCAAAATAATTTATACAGCAGCTCAGAAGCCTAAAGGAACAAGGCTTGTAAGAATCTGATGGAAATTTAGTTTGGTTAAAGCATAAGTACGTTTTGGAAAAGGTGTTAAAAATGAGATTTGAAAGTTAGGGGGAAACTATTCTTAAAGCAACATGTGATCAAACACTTATGATTTTATTCAGACATATGTGGAGCACTATTAAAAACAATGTAGTATAAACAAATGATAAGAATTATGTTTTAAAAAAAAACAAAATTTTTAAAGGCAGTATGGTTTGAGGTTGAATTTAGTGCTATGAAACTATCAGAAGAGATTGATCAGGAGTATATAATAATATAGATGAATTAATGCAGAACTAAGCTGATGTCTACAAATAAATAGCTGAGAAACCAAAATAAATACGATGAGAATCAATTAATTCACAGAGGATGGAGGTGATGTGGCATAGGGAAGCATAATGAGTACATAATGAGTGCGTTATTTCTGATGTTGCTGGTCGCTGAGATTTAGATATGCAGGGAGAGGCTGACTTGGTGTTTGAGGATATGTTCATTGGACACTCTGAAACATGAATATGGAGCTCTAGAAAGAAGAATGGATCAAGAATAATAATTTATTATTAGGAGAACTGTTATCTTATTTTTTAAGTTGGTAGTTATTGAAATTATCTAGAAAGAGAACATAGATATATGTTCATTCAAGGGAGAGTAGTATCATATCATTATTCTCTGTGGGCTTTTTTCAAGTTCTTCACTGCTATTATTTATTTGTTATAAGTTATTTGCAAGTGGGGCTCTTATTCAAAATTATGTTAAAAGTTTTAATACAATGACGACAGATCATTAAATTAAGTGTGGGGGCATTCTAAGGATAGCGTTCTATGTGAATGTATGGGTCTCACACACATAAAGCTTGCTCTGTACAGTTGTTCCCCTGCACTCAAAGATTTTCATACACTATAGGACAATGGTTTTCAATCCTTCTGAACCCAATATCCATTCTATAAAACAGACATTAGAAAAATCATTTCTTTATTAATTATAAGTGAAGTTACAGATAAAAATGATTATATACTCTAGTACATAATTTATTTTTTTCGAAGATTTTATTTATTTATTTGACAGGCAGAGATTACAAGTAAGCAGAGAGGAAGGCAGAGAGAGAGAGGAGGAAGCAGGCTCCCTTCTGAGCAGAGAGCCCAATGTGGGACTCGTTCCCAGGACCCTGGGATCACGACCTGAGCCGAAGGCAGAGGCTTTAACCCACTGAGCCACCCAGGCGTCCCTCTAGTACATAATTTAAAAACAATTGACATTATGCCTCAACTAAAATACAAAGGGAAACTATAATTTGTGACTTTGTGATTAAAAATATGTATTTAGCTAAACGTTTGGTTGCAAGTCCCTTAGAAGATACAATGAAGTGACCAAATGCTTGTACTTATTTAAAATAAGTTTAGATTTATGAGAAATAAGAGAAAGCCATTCCGTAGAAAATGTATAGATAGCTGAGAGAGCTATGTTATAGGTATGGGAACATCAGAGTTCAAAAGGTGAGAAGTTAAAACCAGACTTATTTATATATGGAAAATTAAAATGATCTTAGTTGAAATAGGAATATCACATCAATACAAATCGCCAACTGTCAGAGAGGCAATACTATAAACAGTATTCTCACAAAGAAGATCTAACTTAGAAGTGTAGTGTCAAAATAATTCCTTACCTTAGGACAATAATTCCTTGATAGAATGGATTAATCCTATGTTGAGACTAATCCTATATATTCATGCCAAAGCATAAGTTTTATTCTTAAAGGAAACAAAATAAAAATTTTAAATTAAATAAACATTTAAAAATACAATAAAAGTTCCTAAAATACCTCGAATACTTTATATTTCATAGATAAGATGGAATAAGGAATGGAATAGAAAAAGAAATAGTACCATAAGATAGGTATGGTATATCTCCAGGGGTAGTATCAGAATTCTGCCTAAAGAACTGCAGGCAATCCAAACATAAATATATTTTCAATAAACATTTATTCAACATAGATTTATAGTCATTGTACTATAAAATACTCTTATGTAATATAAAATATTTCTAAATGACATTTATTAATAAAATTCAGTGAGATCACTGAACTTAGTATATTTTTTTGGTTTAATAATGATATTTTCCCTAAGTCTGATAAAAGTTGCTTCAAGTCTCCTCTGTTACACATTTGCTATAGATTATATTGATCTTTCCTTGACTGTTCTAGTGCATTGGATCTTCTTTTTTACCCACCGAAGGATAGTAAGCATCCCTGCATCTGATTCTAAGCCATTATTGCATTTCCAACACCCAATCTTTGTTCAAGCACTTTGCTTCTAAGAATTTCCTCAGTACCTCTTAAAGCGCCCACTCTAAAAGCACATGTGTGTCACAGTTTCACAATTTATAATCAATGATGTGACTTTTCTCTATACCACAGGTGTTCAGCATGGAAAAATCTTAAAAATCAGTGTTGTGGAATATCAAAGGGCCAAGCAGAGCCCTAGTAATCATGAATATTACAGGAACAAATAGAAAACTGAATCCCTTGAATCAAAGAGGAATAGAGTTTAGAAGTATAAAATGGAGAAGTGTTTTACTATTTCAGTGACTTTTTTTCATTTTAATGGAAAACTTAAAAATCTTAATAAAAGGGAATATATTAATAAATATGTCATTTTTATGTGGTAGACTGGAAGAGAATAGAAAAAATCATTTTGAGACCCAGTTTCTTCTCACTATATGGATGATTTCTAAATTATGATTGTAATTATTTTAATAACGTAAAATGGGCTTGGTCAATCTCTCCTGGATATACATACAGGAATATAGATCTTGAATTTTTTATTTAAAATTTTATCAATATAATACTATATATCTACAACAATTGACATTAAAAAGATATAATATTAAAATAAGTTGCAGGTTATACACCACAAACTGTCATCTAAATGTACTGTCACTATAAAATCATGTTGTACATTACAAGAAAAAATTGAAATTCATCTGTCCAGGATATTTAACTCTATAATACCTCATATCCATCATAATTATATTTAATATTTAGCCAAATTATTTTATTTTCAAATGACTAGAATATCAAGAAGATCAAATAAATTTATCTCAACTGCAGAGATTTCTCTGTGCGTGTGTGTGTGTGTGTGTGTGTGTTTCTTACCTCCTCAGTTAAGGTAAATAATCTTCAAAGATTTTTAAAAATAATAACAACAAATTAGGCTAACTGTCCTAAGATCAAAGTTAGAATCCTTGTAACTATTTAAGGACCATAAGTTTACATAGGCTAAATTCTTAACAGGGAAAGTGAAAGAAATGATCATTTACTAATGCCAACTTTTCCATCTTTATAAAAAGTAGTAAATCTATCTCTACCCCTATGAGCACATGGATAGGAAGGAAGCAATTTCCAGAAAAAAAAAAAAGTTTGGGAGGAAAGAGCTGCAAATAAGGCCAACAACTAGTAGATCCAAAATGAGGTCTGTTTTCTGTTTAAAAACAGAAAGAAATATAAATAATTGTCTGCCAAACACATATTCTAAAAACAATAGAAGAATGGATCAATATCAGATTAGGACAACCTAGGAAGAAAAAGAAGTCTCATCACATTTTCAGAATGAGTTAAGAACGATAACTTACAGGTTATGTGGTAGAATATGCATCAAAAATATCTCAACACAGCAATATGAACTAACATGTTTAAATGTAATACATCTAAATGTACATTCTGAAGTCAAGATTAGAAGTGAAGACAAATGAGTACATAAGTCAACAACCAACCAACTGAAGGAAAATTCTGAGCTGGCATCTGGACCTTGCAAAAAAGGGAGGTGGGGCTATAATTAATTGTCAGTGTCTGCCATAAGTAATGGTAGGAAGCAATGTAGTAGCATGATATATTTCTGTCATTTTAAAGTACAGGATATGTAAAACTAAGCTTAACAGTAAATAATGAAAGAAAAGATAAACATACAAGCAAAAGCAAGAAAGCTACAACAGAAATAATTTTAACCACAAGACTATGAAAATCTTAACAGTCTAAAGAGATTCACAAAAAAAATAAAACTGTGTTTTTTTATTAATAGAAATACAACTCTAGAGTATATTCTATTGTTTCATTTGCACATCAGCTCTTTCACTGTATGCCTTATATTTGAAAAAAATAGAAATAGACTGTAATAAATATCCTTTATGGAATAGATTTTGCCCTGGGAAAGGTTATTTGTTGGTGTGTTTATACGGGAAAGGTAAAGACTTGAAAACTCAAAATAGTTACCTTCAGCATTATGGAAGAGGGTGAGATGATTTTGTGTAGTTACAAGAGCAGAACTAGGGTTAATGGATGAAAGTTAAGAATTAAGTGAGTTTGAATTCGTTAATTCATTATACATTTATTGAGAAACCACTATATTTGAGGACAGAATATTTGATGAATACAACAGTTCAGTTATTCAACAATAACATTAAACTCCTTGGTAGAAGTGAGGTTCCTGCCAACTTCAACAGTCATCAAATGACCTCTTTCGGGGAATTTCTCTGCCAAATGGAAATTAACATTTTTAAAATTTATTTATTTATTTATTTTAGAGAGAGAGAGAAATGGGGGTGATGCAATGCACATGGGGCAGAAGGAGAGGGAGACCATGTTGAGCAGATTCCCTACTAAGCCCAGAACCCAATGCAGGGCTCGTCCCACAACCTTGAGATCATGACCTGAGCCTAAATCAAAAAAGTCAGACACTTAACCAACTGAGCAACCCAGGTGCCCCAAAAGTTAATTTTAATGACTGAGCCACCTCTGGGTGGCTCAGGCATTAAATGTCTGCCTTTGGCTCAGATCATGATCCCAGGGTCCTGGGATCAAACCCCGAATCAGGCTCCCCAATCAGTGGGAAGCCTGCTTCTCCCTCTCCCACTCCTCCTCGTCATGTTCCCTTTCTCACTCTCTCTCTCTGTCAAATAAATAAATAAAATCTTTTAAAAAAAGATCATTCCCAACCTAAAATTCAGTTATTTAAAAAAAATCTATTCACTAAGTAATAATGCATATTATATTAATATAATACAAATACAATATACAAATATTGTATAAATGAATGTACAGATAGATGTAAATTTATGATACATATGTGTAAGATACTGTGTGACATTTTAGGTATTCCAAAATTTTATTTATTTATTTATTTATGAATGAAAAGGCTTTTAATTTTATCAGTAATCATTTTAAGAAATCAGTGGTGTTGCAGATATGACATCATTAAATTCTTAAGTTTATATGAAATATTTGACCTTACTTTAAAATCATATCCATAGCAGACGTATTTTCTTGGCTTTATTTCCAAAAACGGTGAAGAATGAGATGGATCTAACATATAAAAACCACTTGAAAAATAACCACTTTATAGTTTCTGGAAAAAAAAAAAAACCTATGCTTCTAGGGTTTTACTATCCAAGAACAGATGTGGAAAACAAAATTTAAGATAGCATAATAAATATCTGGGTAGTCCAGGCAAAACTGATATGGATATATTTGGAGTTTTTTAATGGTTTAAAAACACCATCTCTATCTGCTTCCTCACTTAGACTGTCAAAATGGAGTTTAAAGCTTATCGCCATGATGCCAAGCCACTTTTCAGATAGCAACTATAAACTTTAATGAAATATATGCCAAACTGCTTGTTTGGCTGAATTTAATCCACATTGAAATAAACTGATTAGTTCAATTCCATTTGAATTATAAGAAAGGATCAGTTTTCATTAATAGAAATATCATTAAAGTAAGATCATTATTAAAATTCTATATTTAAAGTCATTTATACTATTTTACTAATCTTGAAAGTCATATTAGACATCTTAAACCCAAATAATTGGAAAGATTAATATTTCCAGTTTAATTATAAATTGAACATAGGGAATTTCCATATTTTTTAAATATTTTATTTATTTATTTGACACAGAGAGAGATCACAAGTAGCCAGAGAGGCAGGCAGAGAGCGAGAAAGGGAAGCAGGCTTCCTGCTGAGCAGAGAGCCCAATGTGGGGCTCGATCCCAGGATCCTGGGATCATGACCTGAGCCGAAGGCAGAAGCTTTAACCCATTGAGCCACCCAGGTGCCCGAAGGGAATTTCCATATTTAGAATTGAAATTAATTATTGTAAAATTTAAACAGTAATAAGTTTTATTTTATTTTATTCATTAATCCCACTATGTTAGGCAATAGAAATATGTATAACAATAAGTCATATTCCAGCCTTTGAGGAGTTCATGGTTTTACAGAGCTGTTAATTTGGGAAAAGTATTTTTATATCAAAAGGACCCACTGAACTTAATTTTTATAAAATTTCATTTTTAAATTTTAATTTCACTGTCACCCTTACTACCTGCAAAAAGATCCAGAATTATTAGGTCATGGTTGATCTCTCCCTTGAATTTGTAGTTTCTCTGCTTTATTACATACATGAGCTTTGCACAAGTGTTACATATAACACTTGTTATTTTCTGTAGTTCAGGGATTGGGGGGTGAAATGGAACAAGTTGTATGTATGTATGTATTTTTCTATTGAGTTCACATAAAAACAGAAAGGGTGATATGCAGATTTATAAGTTGTGTGGAGCATGATTGCCAAGCAACAACATCCTTTTTCAACCTCTTGGGAATTACATACTAAGGTAGAAACATGGGCTCCAGAAATACCATAATCCATCTCCACTGTAAGAGCCAATACAGAAAATGTTGGTATGTATTATGCTAACAACATTAATCTTTTGACAGTTGTATTTTTTTTTTTTTTTTTTCAGTAAGAAAATTGCAAATCTTGGGGCACCTGGGTGGCTCAGTGGGTTAGAGCCTCTGCCTTCGGCTCAGGTCGTGATCCCAGGGTCCTGGGATCTCTGGGCTCTCTGCTCAGCAGGGAGCCTGCTTCCTCCTCTCTCTCTCTGCCTTCCTCTCTGCTTACTTGTAATCTCTGCCTGTCAAATAAATAAATAAAATCTTCGAAAAAAAAAAAAAAGAAAGAAAAAGAAAATTGTGAAGCTAAAGGAAAACTAAAGTACATTAGCTAACAGTTCAAACCAACCAAGACAATGTCTTTTCATATAGTTTTCTATAGATATTCTAAATAATTTCCAAGTTTACTGGGTGAATTTTTAATGCCTTAGAAATTTTAAGTTAATCCTTAAGCAAAATTTATTTTCTATTTTTAAAAATTTTTTTTGTTTAAATTTAATGTAGTTAATATATACTGTATTACTAGTTTCAGGGGTAGAATTGAGTGATTCATCAGTTGTATGTACCACCCAGTGTGTGAAATACACCCTTGTTTTTCATTTGCTAACCTCTGTAGTTCTAAAAATTCTGTCTATATAAGTACCCTAAGACATTCTTTCCTGCCTTCCATTTTATTTTCCTTATATTGAGCATGCAGATTCCTTAATAACTACTTGTCTGCTAAGACTGACTACACCATACATTTTCCAATATGTTAGGAAAGCAATTTTATCTTGCTTTATTTTATTTTCCTCATTCGTAAAAGGAAGATGGTAATAACTGACCTTCATAATCTTAGATGTTGAGTAAGATAAAAAGGTAGATGAAACACTACTTCATGTAGATAAAAGCTCTCCCATAAAAGTTATTTTAAACTTTTTGTTAATCTATTTCCAAACCTGTAACCTTTGGAGCGCTATTCACAAAATGACTCCTGAAGCCTTCAGTCATTTTTCCAGACCTGCCTGAGCAGTCTCACCTCTGACACCATCCAACACTCATTAGCACTTTCTGTTAAGGAGACAAATGATTTGATTTTTCAAAACACAATATAAGAAACTGCACAGTCTTTAAAAATTTATGGCTTTGAATACTAGTAAGTATAATTATATTAAATTATATTAGAATTAGAAAATTAATCTCAAGATCCCCTAATTAGCGAACTGAAAATTACACCAGAGGACCAATGTCCATTGCCTCTAAGCAAGTTTTTCATAAACCAGGAAACTAGCTCTGCATTGTGTGAAAGGTTTTCAAAGTTAAAGATACAGCACTATAAAATGATTGTCTATACCAGTATTCACTCATTCCTAAAGCAAACAATTTTTCTTAACATACGGTCTACATGTAGATTGTTTAATTTGCTTAGTGTTATTCATTTCCTCCTTTTTTGCTGTGCTTCTCTATAGATAAATTGTAATAGTTTGAATGCTTCTCAAAGATACCAACTCCTATTATCTGGGACCTTTAATGTTATATTATTTGGGGGAAAACATGATCTTTGACAGTGTGATCAAATTAATGATCTTGAGATGGGGAGACTGTCCTGGATTATCTGTATGGGCCATACATGTCACATATCCTTATAAGAGGGAGGCAGAGAGAAATTTAATGCAC
This sequence comes from Lontra canadensis, assembly GCF_010015895.1. Lineage (NCBI taxonomy): Eukaryota > Metazoa > Chordata > Mammalia > Carnivora > Mustelidae > Lontra > Lontra canadensis. Next base: position 5,193,537 of record NW_022631042.1, read on the forward strand.
GTATTAAATGCATGCATTAGGAGTCAATGTGAAGACTGAGGCAAAGATTAGAGTTATATGGCCACAAGTCAAGAAATGCTGGAAGCCATCAAAAACTGGAAGATGCAAGGAACAGATTTTCCCCCAGAGCCTCTCAAGGGGAGTGCCACCCAATCTGCATTTTTGTTTTAGCACAGTGACACTGATTTCAGGTTTTTGGCATCCAGAATTTTGAGAGAATAGATTTTTGTTTTAAACCACCTAGTCTGTGGTAATTTGTTACAGCAGCCATCAAAAACTAATACATAAACTACATTTCTCTGTCTCATTCATTTTGTACTTTCCCATGTAACTTGCTTCGGCCAATGGACTATGAACAGATATTATGGATGTCATGTTCAAACAGAAGTTTTAAATGCATGCTCCTGTCCTCTTGCTCCTGTCATCCTTCCTTATAATATATCCAAGATACAGGCTACTCCTTCACCCTTGGTACCAGAAGAAACACATAGATTCAAGCGCAGCAAAGCATACACAACAACAAACACAGCCAAGCCTGACCAAGTCAAGCCAAACTTAAGCTGAACCCAGCAGAGCTGCAGATAACCTGTGGCACTCCCATAATGTGAGCAAGAAGTAAATGTTACAAACCACTGATATTTTAGGTTGTGAGTGAATTATATTGTACATAAAGAGCCAAAGGTAAATGATAATAAACATAATGAACTTCTGAATATTTTACCCACTCTTGTCTTTTTTCTTTTGATTTTTTTCATGATTATTCTTTCTTTTAAATAGAGAGGTGTTTCTTCTAATTAAATACTGCATTTCTGTTAAAGTTCTCTAGGGAGATGAATACTCAGCACTCTCAGAATAACAAGCCCTTTTGTGAGTGAAGTGGATTGATAATTCCCTAGTCTTCCCTTCTTTATCACAACTGATGTCAGCCTCTTAAATATTTTCTAATTCCAACAATGTTCTATTACTTTGATATTACCAAAAGGTTCTATCCTTTCAGAGATGTGAAAACTGTTCTATCACATTCATGACCATATTCAGACAGCTTAGTTTATGTTCGAGGATATCTTAAAGAAAGTGGGTGAGGCATTTTTTTACCATAGTGTTTACTTTTTTCCCTTCATTTGTTTTGCCCAGTCTCAATTTTCCTCCTTCAGATCCCCACAATCAACATTCTGCTTCTTTTGAATGTATATTTTCTTTTCCATCAAAATTTGCTTTCCTATTCCTAAGGTTGATTCCAAGTACTCAATTCTATTTTTATTTTCAAATTTCCATAATAAAACCATTTATCTTTTGTTGATGAATATGCCTTGTGAAATATTTGCAAGTGATTCTTATTTTTATTGAAATAATTCTCCAATGCTTATATATGTATTTTGGCATCTTTAACAGAGAAATTATGGTAAGTGAGGGCAATTATTTTAAGAGTTATCACAAAGGTTTATTGATTACTTATAGGTTGCTATTTGAGGAAGGTCAATTTTAGAAATCTAGACAAGGAATCAGGGCTCCACACAGGATTGTACAGTCATCTCCTATACAAGAGCACCCAACCCAAAGAGGAAAGTGGCAGCTGAAATTCAGCCTGCCTGTCACTTACCAAGCCCTAGAACTTTACCATGAAATCACATCCACACGGAGGGAGAAGTGGTATAGTTTTGTGTTTTCCACAAAATTTCCATACAGACCCCAAGATGTGCTGTTGTGTTCTGTATCCATCTGGAAGGGGTGCCAGAGAGAAGCAGTTCAGCAAGGCTCTGTAGCCAGGTCAGACACATTTGCCTCTGACTCTGTAATCTGGAATGTATAAAACCAACACTGAATTGAATTGGTTGACTCAGAATGGCTGACATCTGACTTGTCCTTTACGTTTCCTGCCAGGTGCAAGTGTTCTATGCTCACAAGTACTCACTATAGAGTGACTTCAGTCAGAAGGCTTTTGCTGAGTCTTCCTTCAGACTGAGGCAGAAAAATGCAATTCTAGGATAATCCCTTGAGACTCCTGGACCTGTCAATAAGGGTATCGATGGAACACATGGATCCATGAAACTCATGAGTTCATACGCCACATTATAGCAGTGAGTATTTCTTACAGATAAGGAAAACTTGTGACCTTACTTCCTAAGGCCAATACCGGCTCATGATTGCAATCTTTTCATTCTCTCTTTGTTAGTATATAAAAAACTTAGTTTCACCTAGGTAAAACAATGAAGAAAATGTCTGGTTTTCAGTATTTGCTGTTCACTATCACCACCATTTTTCTTTATGGCCTTCTATTAATGGATCACTTTTATGTTACTTAGAGATTCCCTTATAGTGTTCCTTTTCACTGACACAGGGTTGGCGTAAAGAATCAATAGCTGAAATTGCAAATCTAAAGCCCTCAGATACCACCTGTTCAGGTCCCTCTTAAGCACCTTCCAGGGCCCACACTCCTTTTTAGTAGTGGCTGAATTAAAGCACACCCATCTCAGTAACCACCAGGGTTCAGTTTAGTCTCTTCTCTTTCTGAGATTAAATGGCCTCAAACCGCTGCAGGCCTTATCCAACATTGCAGCCTCGAAAGCTCAGACTTTCCAAACTAGAGGCTTGGGAAAGACAGCTTTTAGCCGTAAATACAAATAATTTCTTTCTGAGATAGGAAAACCCAAGACTTAGGTACATGGAGTTGGTTATAATAGTATTTTTGTTTTTCTTGGCTGATGAGAAAAAAGTCAGTTGTATTCCCTACATTAATAATAACAGCATTACAGTCCATTAAATAACAAAACTGCTAAAGAGTAGAATAAAATAACATTTTAAATAGCTTTTGCTTACAGTGTATGTGGGTGTGTGCTCTGGAGCTTAGAAAACACGATGTCTGTAATAGGGCTTTCAAATTTTTTGAGAGTCTGCCAAGGAATTAAGTCCAGTTCTATGACACAACTCAGCATAAGATCCAAATTAAATTTAAAAGCAAGAATATGAGAATATGCTAGACATAGTAATCAAAATGGTAAACTTCTTTTGAATTCTTTTGCAGTGTTAAGCCATGACAATTTCTTGAGCAATTTCCAACTTTGCATTGTGGAAGCTTTAAAGTGTGTTAATAAGTTATCTAAAATAAGAGAGTGGCTGAAGTGAAGAAATTTTACATAGAGCACCTGTGTTCAATTTCACTCAAATATGTGTTAGATTTATCACTGATTTTAGCTAAATTCAATAATGTGTTCATTGAGTAAAGCCAGTGATGAAACCTTGAGTCAGTGAGCTAGCCAGACTGGAAGTGGCCAGGTGCTGGATACTAAGAGATCCCTTGGGAGCTGATGATGGCCACAGGTGGTCAGGACAGGTTTCAACAGCAGCAAGTGCAAGGAACTGCAACAAGAAAGCATCTTCTGTCAGAGGGACCACACCTCAGTGATAGGCAGGGTCTTGGAGGATGGGACAAAAGTGAGAGAAGTGTCAGATGTTGGAAGGCTTGAGCAAGCAGTTTCAGAGACCCAGACAAAATGCTCCCATGACTAATTGAAAATAAGAATAGTAATAATTTCTCTTACCATGTGTAAGGCCTTCTGAAATTATTAAAAATCAGTGAAGTTGGTATGATTATTACCATTGTACAGATGAGGATACTGAGGCTCAGACAAGTAAGCAACTTGCTTAATACACACAAATAGTCAATGAATGACCTTACACATCTAATTTAATCTGATATTTTGGAAGACTGTGGATGGAAGACTCAAAGGGACTATGATATCAGGCATGAAAGCAACTAAGAGCTTTAAGTATAAAGATATAAGGTAGGGATTTGAAATATGAACTGTAAAGTGGAGGGGGAAAATGTCATAGATTCTAAAGCCCTTTCTGCTAAGTATCTTTTAGGTTAATTTTCCAGACAACTAACCTTATCTGTCCTTTTATCCCTGACATCAGGTTTCAGACACTCTTATATAAAGTTGACATCTTTCCTTATTCATGTATTCATTGAAAGTACAGATATGCATGTACTGGCTCACCTTCTGTCTTTAAGGAGGTCATTTTCTGGCAGGGTGCCCTGGGCAAAATAGAAATTCTCCTCAGCTTTCCTTTGCTCTCTGCTATTCCTAGAAAGTCTATGCTACTTTTAAGTATATATACAATCCCCTTCCATTGTGGAGTCTTACTGCAAGAGAAACAGATGGAAGAGCAATCATGACTAAGGTACACATCCCATGGAGTTCTTAAGATCTATGTATTTCCTGAATGTGTTTTAATAAGGTATGTGTGAGCATCCCACATTCTGTTTTTATTCTTGAGTGGGATGTTTCAAACGTCACCTCTCCTTCTAACCTAAATTTTAGTAAGGGTTATGGAAGCCTCTCCTCATTTCCTGGACCGAAAGAGCAAAGCAAGGTATGAGGGAAGAGTTAAGCTCACAAGTAGCTCATTGACATCACTGAGAAGCTCCAATCTAGGACTAGTGGGAATTAACCTTTCACAAGGCCTCTGCCCCCAACTGAACCCCCATATATGACTCAGTGCACATTTTCTCACTCCTTTGGAAGGGACCAGCAGAAAGCCTGCCTTAATTCTGAGACATGAATCTGCTCTCATTTGTTTTTCCAGCTTGGAATGGCCTGAAGTGGAGCTGAATCTGCAGGTGGAATTCAAGTGCCCCCAGATGTGAAGGCCAGTGTGCTGGAGGGGCAGGAAGCCAGGCTGGCTATTAGATTTGTGATCCTTTATAGTCTTCCAATGTAAAGCCTTAATTGCTAAGGATTTCCTTCTAAATTAACATCGAATTTTTTTAAAAGATTTTATTTATTTATTTGACAGAGAGAGAGATCACAAGTAAGCAGAGAAGCATACAGAGAGAGAGGGGGAAAGCAGGCTCCGTGCTGAGCAGAGAGCCTGATGCGGGCCTCAAAAACAGGACCCTGGGATCATGACCCAAGCTGAAGGCAGAGGCTTAACCCACTGAGCCACCCAGGTGCCCAACATAGAGTTTTTTTTCAATTGTGATTTGCTTATAACAATTTATACATTTAGATAAAGTATTTTACAGAAAGGACATTTTAGGAAAGTTTCAAGGTACTACCTGTCTTACTTTAGCCCTTAGTAACAACATGAGAGTAAATGACAATAATTTTATCCTCTTTTTCTCAAGATTTTCAAAAGTACCGTTTCCTTTGCTTTTGTCCATTGGACCATTTCTTCAGGTGTCATCTCTCATTTTAATACCTACCTTTATTTTTCATTATCTTGTAGACCAGAAGGTTGCTTTTTTTTTTATATTTTAAAAAGTACTTATTTTGAAACCTTTCAGAATAAGCATTTTTAAACCCAGATGGAGTGTTTTAAATAGTTTAAGAAAACAAATTCTTGAAAATCTTGCACTGTAATAGCATTGTGGGCCTCAAACTCCCAAGACATTCATTCTTTTGTGGTAGCACTTGTGTTTTGCCTTTGGGTAAGTAAGAAAAGAGACTGACATTTTGTATGCTTATTTATGCTACCTGATGTGTTGCATTTTTAGATTAAAATTAATTAGAGTTTTCAGAACATGCTGGTATCATATAATAAACCTGGAACAAAAAGTGAAGAATTAGTTCATTAAATAATTTATTTAACTTATTTCATTCTCACATATTTTATATCATGTAAGCTTCACAAACACTGAGCTTCAGCTAGGTTAAATGTTTTATACAAGGATCTGTGGTTAGTAAATATCACAGCTGGAGTTCAAAGGAAGAGCTTCTCAGTCTGGACCTATTATTTATTTCAGCTAAAGCATTTTTAAAGTTACCTACCTAAAATACTTTGTGTAGAAAATGACCTACCATTGTGTCTGAGTGAAGCAGGAAGGAATGAACAAAACAGGCAGGCCATGGGTTGGAAGCCCTAAGCACATAGTTTCCCAGTGATGCTCCAGAAGAGTGTAATTTCTGCTTCTCAGACTGTAGTAAGTCCTCTTCCTGAAGTATTCCACTTTCTGCCAGGGGGCCAAGAAATGCCACAGAATTCAAGTTAGTAAAGGGCATAAACAGGCAGTTTATCAAAAAAGAAATAACAATGACTTTTAAATGTATTGAAGTGCTTTTCAACTGTGTTTTTACATATTAAAGCAGTAATGACGTGTTGTTGTTCACCTACCAGATTGAGAAAGCTAAAAAGGTTTTAATGAAGTATTGGCAAAAATATAAGGAAACTGTGAGTGGAACATCATACAACATGTTTTGGAAAAAATTGGCAATGCTTATCAGAATATTAAAAGCACTTCCTATTTGAATTCTACTTCTGAGAATTGATCACATAAAATATGAACACAGACTATGAGTGATCCAAAGGGGCACATGCACCCGAATGTTTATAGCAGCAATGTCTACAATAGCCAAACTATGGAAAGAACCTAGATGTTCATCAACAGATGAATGGATAAAGAGGATGTGGTATATATACACAATGGAATACTATGCAGCCATCGAAAGAAATGAAATCTTGCCATTTGCGACGATGTGGATGAAACTAGAGGGTATCATGCTTAGTGAAATAAGTCAATTGGAGAAAGACAACTATCATATGATCTCCCTGATATGAGGAAGTGGAGATGCAACATGGGGGGTTAAGGGGGTAGGAGAAAAATAAATGAAACAAGATGGGATTGGGAGGGAGACAAACCATAAGTGACTCTTAATCTCATAAAACAAACTGAGGGTTGCTGGGGGGAGGGAGGTTGGGGGGGGTGGGGTTATGGACATTGGGGAGGGTATGTGCTATGGTGAGTGCTGTGAAGTGTGTAAACCTGGCGATTCACAGACCTGTACCCCTGGGGATAAAAATATAATAAAAAATAATATATATTTCTATCATCACAGGACTAGAATAATTTATCATATACCTGTGCAATGGAAAAATACTACAAATATATATAAGAATATATATACACATACAAATAAGTTGTACATACACATTTGTTAATGATATATCTTGGAGACTAGTGATAAAGCAATGTGAAAATGTGTTTTTAGCACATAGATGCATAGATTAATATGGAAGCTTGTATAAAAATCTTTTAAAATATTGTTGCCTACAAACAGGGAAGGAGACCAAAGCCACTGATGACAAACATATTTCATTACATACGCTTTTGTCTTCTTTCACCTTTTTTACATTTACATGTATTTTAATAAAAAATAATAGCCAATGCAGAAAAATAATCAAAATGAACAAATATTTATTGCTGTGGTAACTAGGATTCTAAAATGGCCTCCAAGATTTCCTGCCACCTGGTGTACATGCCTTTAGTAATCCTCAATCCTTGAGTACAAATGGAGCCTATCAACATGATGGATTTCACTCCTGATTACATTGCATTAGATTAGATTATGGTAAAGGTGAAGGGGTTTGCAAATGTAATCAAAGGCCCTCATCAGTTAACTTTAAGTTAATCAAAAGTGAGATTTCCTAGGAGAGCTTGAGGTAACCAAGTGTGACCTTTTAAAGAGGGTTTAGAGATCATAAAAATACTCTTTTTGGTCTTGCAAAAGTAAGCTGCCATGTTGTGAAGGGGCCTGTGCAGCATGAACTTGAAGATAGTCTTTATTAGCTGAGAGCAATCTCTGCTGACAGCTTGATTACACCCTTGTGAGGTTCTGAGCAGGGGACCCAGTTAAGCTATACTGGACTCTTGGCCCATGAAAACTGTGAAAAAAATACATTTGTGTTGTTTTCAGTTGCTAAGTGTCTGGTAATTTTTTATGCAAGTATAAAAAATGAATACAACTGAATACTCACTGTGCACCAGGTGAATAGGTTTAAGCACAACTTTTGTCAAGTAAGGAGAATTTAATTCCATAAACTAAATCCTCATAATATAACACCCGTATGTGGGTATACAGCAACCATCACAGCATCTGCCAAAACAAAAAGTAAGCAGTGAAAGAGCAACCTTGCCCTACATATTTTAATGTAGATTGGTGAATTTAACCTCCCAGAGCACTCGTATTTATATTGTCTGCTGAACCAGTACTGCACAGAACACCTCCCATTGAAAAAGGCGTGTCTTGATGGACAGGCAGCAGAAGGGACATGTGTGAGCCTTCCTCTAACAACAGTCATGGCCTGAGAAAATAAGTAATGATCAGAGTGATAGCAACTGTGAAAAAGTTAAAGCATGTATGAATGAAGTCATGGGATCATGGTTCTAAAACTTTAGTCTCCATCACTTAACACACTTTAAAAATCAGTTTCTTCAGCTCTAAACAAACCTAATCAGTGTGACTAAGAAGGTTAGGATGAGGCACAGGAACTAGTATCTTTAATAGCAATGTCAGGTGATTGTGATGCAGGGGTCTAGGGACCACAATTTGAGCAGCTTGGGGAAAATTTGAGATGCTTGGGGAAAAGAGGGTCTAGGGTGATTAATACGTTGAGTAAATGAATTATCCTCTCCATAACAAGGGGAATCTTACTTGAACAATGTATATGAAAACACTGCTCCCCCAATTTTTTTTTTAAGATTTAATTTTTTTTTTTTTTACTTGAAAGAGAGCACGTGTGAAAGTGGGGTGAGAGGGAAGGACAAGCAGACTCTTCTCTGAGTGTAAGCCCAATGCAAGGCTCAATCTCACAACCCTGAAATCATGACCCTAGCTGAAATCAAAAGTCAGACACTCAAGTGACTGAGCCACCCAGAAGCCCCTGCTCTTCCCTACTTTTGAAGGTATTATGGAAATAAAATGTATTATGTATATGAAGAGCTTTGAAGGGCAAAGTTGTTTTTTTTTTAATTAGTGGAAGATACTATAAGAAATTTCAAAATTATGTAGTATTATTAATACTGTCTTAAAATGTGATTTTTCCCCCTGTGGCTTTGGTGTTTTTGGTTGAATACAACTTTAAAACACATAGAATCATCATTTATCTTCACCTATAAGAATAATTTACTTGTAGTTTATATGAAGGTCTGTCCTAGAACTATATTAACCTAAATAAATTTATTAATTGATACATTTACCCATTTTCTCATGCTTTGTTCCTATGCAGATGTTAAGAACATAGTATGTGCAAAGCACACAAAGAGATGTCTTGAATTTGTCAAGCAAAATATTGTAATGCTGCCTGATAAGCACATGTAGAAACTATATGAATAAACTAAAATGGCACCCAAAAAAAGTGTATTCTAAGGGGGTGGGAATTTAGGAAAGTCTCCACAGAAGAAGGGAATATTAGCAAAGGTGAGCTATGTGTTAGCAAAGATATGCCTCTTATGAGCTATGGGAATTTGTATCAATTAGGATGTTTTTAATAGTAAAGAATGGAAGACCCATTTAGAATTCACTCAAATAATCTGAAAATTGCCATCTCTTAAAGCAAGATTGGAGATAGATAACCTCCAGAGTTAATTCAGTGGTTTGTGGACATCATTAAGGAATCAAGTTTCTTTTCTCTTTCTGTTATGTTATTCTCAGAGTTATCTTTTGTCCTTGAATTCTTCCCCCAGAAGTGTTTAGAGTATCCCATCCTCCCAAAATATCTACCAATAATAGGAAGAAGGAGAAATTCTGGTCTTGTTCTGGCTTTAAAAGTGAGAAGAACTTTACTGGAAACCTTGGCTCACATGCTTATACTAAAAGTGATCTCTGGCAAGAGGAAAGGCTAGGAGAAGAGAAAAACACCATAGTGGGTTTAGACTAATCATGATTTATCCATGAGAGCAGTGGAGGGGTTGGTGCCCCCACTCAATCCCAAGTATGGGAATGCTATAAATGTTATGTGGAGGAAGCAAAAAATTCAGTTGTTCTTTTTTATTTTTTTCTTTGCAAGGGAAAATGGGATGAGGATGACTGTTGGTGGCAAACAAATTTCAGAAAGTGTGTGAATGAATGGAACCATTAGCAAGTATGCCCTTTGGGGAAATTGCAACTAATTCAATATAACTAGGTCATAGAAACCAAGCCAAGATTGACAGACACAGATCAGGGAGTGTCTCATGTTTATCCTATAGTGGATAGAGTGGTAGGAAATTACATGGTGAAACCTGTGTTCTAGAAAGATCATTATGGAAAGATAACCGGTTTTGAAGGCAAGTAGACTATTAGGAGGACATTAGGAAGTTCAGGGGAAGGATTAGACTTTAAAGTACTGGCAGTATATGTGGAAGCAAAATTTCTGGTTCCAGAGATACTTGAGAGATAGAACTAATAAGATTTGCTGCCAATCACTTGGTGGGAGAGGTGGTGGTTAAGTCAAGATCAATATGAAGTAATATTCATTTCTTTTCATTTTGTACATTAAATATGTACAGTAAGAAGTTAAAAACAGAATTCTGTTATGTAGAACTGCAAAAATACTGATTTAATTGAAATAATTTCAAAGATGATAATGGATAAATCCATTTAAAGTTTGATGCATAAATAAGTGGCAAATTTCTGAAATTTCCCACGTATGAATATAATTTCAAAAGATTTTTTTGAAAACTATTGATTGATTCTTTGTTAAACATCCTCACTTTAATGTCTTAGGCCAGAAATATTTATTCTCATCCCTTAAAATCTTGTCCACTTTATAAAAAAAGATAATTTTAAAAATATGCATTCTAGGGGTACCTGGGTGGCTCGGTTAGGTGAGCCTCTGACTCTTGATTTCAGCTCAGGTCATGATCTCAGGGTCATGGGCTCCGCACCTGGTGTGGAGACTGCTTAGCATTCTCTCTCTCCCTTTCCCTCTCTTCCTCCATCCCCACTGCTTGTGTATGTGTGTGCTCTCTCACTCGTTAAAGTGAGATATAGTGGGTTTAGACTAATCATGATTCATCCATGAGAGCAGTGGATTCTAGTTAAATTTTGTACACTACTTTTTTTCTAGTTAAAATTTTGTACACTACTTTTTTTAAGATTAATTTTCATTAACAATTTTTTTTTCAGGAAACACTAAAAAAGACCAAGTCATTTTCTTTGTGATTGCTTGTCTTTACATTTTAGCAGAAATTATTTGATATGGAAAAGAATTTTTTAATCATTTTTTTAATTTATTTTCAGCATAACAGTATTCATTGTTTGTGTACCACACCCAGTGCTCCATGCAATCTGTGCCCTCTCTAATACCCATCACCTGGTTCCCCCAACCTCCCACCCCCCCCACCTCTTCAAACCCTTCAGATTGTTTTTCAGAGTCCATAGTCTCTCATTGTTCACCTCCCCTTCCAATTTCCCCCAACTCCCTTCCCCTAACTCCCCATGTCCTCCATGCTATTTGTTATGCTCCACAAATAAGTGAAACCATATGATAATTGACTCTCTCCTTGACTTATTTCACTCAGCATATACCAGTGGAACAGAGTAGAGAGCCAGCTAGGGACCCTCAACTCTATGGTCAGTTAATCTTCGACAAAACAGGAAAAAATATACAGTGGAAAAAAAAGACAGTCTCTTCAATAAATGGTGCTCGGAAAACTGGAAAAGAATTTATGTGTTGTTCATTGGGGGACCTATCAGGTCTTTAGAGAATCTGGTCCCTCTTGTGGGAATAACCTCACACTTGGAGCTCAGCTGGCACTGGCAGGAATAAGGCTGTAATCCATGTCTGTTACAGAGCTTTCTCTGTGTGAAGCAAAGTGATCTGTTCAAGTATTGAACTCATGACCTTTCACTCACTGGCAGCAAACTCCAACCAACTAGCCTAGCAGCTGAGTGTAGAATGGAAGAATTCCCCCCATAAATGTCTGCTTTGGAGCTTGAGCCAGTGGAAAATACACTCTGGCCTCCTTAGCTGGAACACACTCCCTGTGAGAAATCAATTAAGTCACAAGAATTGTCTTTTGTGAAAATCAGCCTTTATAAATCTCAGAAACAAAAATCCTTTCCACAGTCAAACAAGGCAGCCAAACAAATCCTACAAGTGGAAATCCAGTCATTTATCAGGGCAGATATCTAAAGCTGATTTCTTACAACATTGTTCTGGCCTTTTTTTTTCCTCTTGAAATGTTAAAGGGGAGAACCCCCTTTTCATTCATTATTTGCTGAATTTGTCTAAAAAGTTTAATTACTATGTAAACATCATAGGCAACTACTTAGATTATTCAAAACATATTTCCATACCAGATTCACTGATTCAGTACTCTGAGATTATAGAAAGTGAGTATTTTGCAAGGATAAACTTCATTAACAACTCTACTGTTTTTACAGATTTCACTCCCACATTAGATAGTACATTTTTCTCTTTATTTTTTTAAAGATTTTATTTATTTATTGTGGGGGGGTGGTAGGCAGAGCAGAGGGAAAAGGACAAACTCCATACTGAGCACAGAGCTCAGGCTCTATCTGAGAACCCTGGGGTCATGACCTGAGCTGAGACCCAGAGTCAGGTTGCTTAACTGACTGAGCCACCCAGGTGCCTTCAACAGCACACTTTTATTTATTTGTTTTTTTTAAAGATTTTATTTTTTTATTTATTTGACAGAGAGAGGGAGATCACAAGTAGGCAGAGAGGCAGGCAGAGAGAGAGAGGGGGAAGCAGGCTCCCTGCTGAGCAGAGATGCAGGGCTAGATCCCAGGACCCTGGGATCATGACCTCAGCTGAAGGCAGAGGATTAACCCACTGAGCCATTCAGGTGCCCCAACAGCACACTTCTAAATCAGTCTATGAATCAATCAGAACCTCATTGTTTCTTGAGACCTCATCTATCCAAAAAAAGCTAATTAAAGAAGCAGAACTTTAGAGAACAGCTAAAAGTTCAGAAACAGAGGAAAAATATCTGTATTAAATACTGAAATGTAACTGCTTCTCTATTTTGATCTCAAGGATTGCTTTAAAAGTGAATCCTAGAGACCAAGACAATGGCTCAATTGTTATCTCATATGTTTATAGTTACCATGTACAACATTGTTCATTTAAAAACTCTTAAATTTGCTGGGAAGCTGACATGATAAAAGAAAACCCATTATGCCTTTATCTTTAAAAATACTTTTAAAGTAATTTTTCCCAGAAATAGAGGTCTAAATTGTGTCAAATTATTGGCAGCATCCAGTTTTGCATATTCCACATTAATTATTTTGACTTTGCCACCCCAAGTTAACCCATTTTCCCACCTTTGGATTAGAATGTATCTGGCTGATATGATAATAGTAATAATACCAACCTATGTTAATCTTAAATTTTACCCTCCAATATGCAACAAAACAACATTGATTGAATTGATAAAAAGCCCTCATGTCCATGCTTTGTCATTTCTTTGTGCTTTTATAAGGGAAATTGTTTTTTTCTACGGTTTTAAAAAGGAAACTAAGAAGTCTCCATTACTACATAGCTTGATAGAATACAATTTCATATTTTATAATTATATAAATAGTTGACAAATTATAAAAATGCATAAACATCACTTGGGATTTGCAACATTTCAGATTTTCTATTTTTGATCTGTTTTGATTACATTATTTCTAAGATCATTTTAATTTTACCAGCGTTAGTCTTTAGCTTTTTATAATTAGATCAATTCTCTCTTCTCTAAATTTGATTCTAGTTTCAGAGGAACTGGTTTTATGTATAAACCCTGATATAAAGATGCACAACATCTATAGTATGCTTTCAAATCCATATAATCTCTATACTCTTAGTAAAATACAAAAGAAAAAACATATTTGCAATCATTGCTTGGTGTCAGAGTTTGAAGCTAGGCTTTTTTGTTGATTTCACCGGGGAAATTATTTAAATTCTCTGAGCTTTGTTTCTCCATCTGTAGATGGGGGAAATAATTCTACCTTAAAATCTCATAGATGTGCAAGAGGGATGGCAAGAGTTTTATACAAAATGATGATTATATAAAGGGTATCATGGTACTTGGCACATATTAAAAAGTAGTACCTTTATTTGTGTACACAGCTCTACACAGGAAATCGTTTAAAGCTCAAACATATCCCGATCCAATGTTTAGGTAGTTGGATATTTACAAGGACAATTATGTGATTGTTAAATCTTTAAATAGGACTGTAAATCTAGGTATTAGAAAAACAGTGTTATTCACAACTACTTTTACATAAAAGGCAAGAGGAACTGAAACACCTAGATTTATAGACCTCTCTTGTCCTTTGCCGTAATTACCATACACAAGTGATACTGATATGAAGAGAAACCCTCCACTTTGGGGAACTGGAAATTCACAGAAGGCTTGAAATTACAGGGAATCACCATATTCAGAAAAGATGGCAGCCACCTGGGAGAATAAGCTTTCAGTGCAATTTTCAAAACATAAGAACAACGATGTTTGGAAAGCTTCTGTACTTAAAGGGGAAAATAAAGGAAAGTACATCTTTTCCCTTAAGGAAGTTCTTAAGAATATTTATAGCTAATAGACAGTAGAACTGTGGGAAGATATTTTGCTAAACATCAAAACCAATTGGGCAACTACACTTAATTTCTCTGAGTGGTGACCTCACTTCTCTGGAATAGGAGAACTTAGTATCAAACTTTATTTTATTTTTGGAAAGAATTAGTTATTGTTAGTTTCAAGAATATGGCTTCATGTCACAGACATAATAATATTTAATGAATGAAGCCAAAAGAAAGTGCAGAATATACAGTGCCACTTACGTGAAGTCAAGAAATGAAAGAAACTAATTTCTTAGTGATTGAAGTCAGAAGAGTGGTCTTTGTGGAGAGGGATTTATTGAGAGGGAGGACCACAAGGAAGCCTTCTGAGGACTGGAAATGTAGTTACACAGGTGTGTACATAAGTTAAAAATTCATCAAACTGTAAACTTGAGATATGTGCGCTTTATTGTGTATGTTACACATTAAAAATTTAAAAATATATGCCATAGTCTTTGGAGCATCTTCTAAAATACAATATGGTTTTGACTTTTACAAAGTGACTACAAAATGATTACTCCTGATTGCATTTTATGAGGCTGTAAATATGATTAATTTTTTCATGGAGTCTCAAGAGAAATAATTGATATTCTTGAGAAAATTAACACACAGCACTGTATAAATAGTGTATAATTTACCAATAAGATATTTTCTTATGGGGCATCTGGGTGGCTCAGTCAGTTAAGTATCTGACTTGTTTTCAGCTCAGGTCACGATCTCATTGTTTATGAGACTGAGCCAGGCACAGGGCTCCACACTCTATGGGGAGTCTGTTTGAAGAGTCTCTACCTCTACCTATCCCCCAACTCATGCATGTGTGTGTGCGCACGCACACGCATGCGCGTGCATGCACAAGCCTGTACTCTTTCACTTTCAAGTAAATAAATATATCTTTAAAAAAGAAGATATTTTCGTATGAAGATAGATTTTGTACCCCTTTTCCTTTTCTATCCTATGGCTAGTTTTTTTCTACCTAAAAGCATTCATTTATTAACTAGAATCTCTTATTCTATGGCCATGAAGACAAGTAGAAAAGAAATGTATACTTGGTATTGCATTCTACAGAAATGTTGCCCAATGAAACTATCTATGATGATAGAAATATTTTATGTCCTTTCTGCCAATATAGTAGCCATTAGCCACATGTGACTATTAGTACTAACTATGTGGTTAGTGTGATGAGGGAACTTAATTTTAAAGTTATTTAAATTGAATTTAAACTTGTATAGCTACATATGGTTAGTGACTACCATGGTGGACAGCATAATTCCAGAGTTTAAAAAAATAATTTCATGTATTTTTTCATGTTTTAGAACAAACCTACCCATATTATTTCCAGTTTACAAATGTTCAAGCTAAAGCTGAGGGTGGCAAAGGGATTCCAGCAAGATCTACTTGGCAGAATTGTAATTTTAATTCTTTTATAATATACCTCACAGCTTCTCTGGCTACCCCATGGTCTCTATTGTCTGCTTTCCTGTCACTTAGTTACTCTCAGAAAAAAAACAAAACAAACAAACAAAAAAACTTATTTAAAAAATGTAACATTTTAATAGTCACTAACAACATTAAATTAACATAGAAGAAAAAACACTTAATTTGTCATCCCCAAACTTCAAATGCTTTACTCGATCTTAGAATGAATCTTAAACCTTTCCACATGACTCACAAGCCTCATATCATCAGAACCACTCATTTTTAGTGTAAAACCTCCTTATTCTTAATTGAACCTTGTGACTATCGAATTGTTCTTTATGCTTCCTGGAAGAGTGGACTGTCAGGGCATAGCGTGGCTGATGTCTTGTCACCTCTTCAGACAGTCAGTTCTTGGCCAGCCAGGCTAAAGCCAAATCTACGTTCTCCCCTGTTCTCCTTTTCATTTCTTTTCTAATACATCAAATGTTTCTCTGGGTTTTTTTTGTTTGTTTGTTTGTTTCCAATTTATTTATTTATTTGAGAGAAAGAGCACAGAGGGAAGGGGCAGAGGGACAGAGAGAATCTCAAGCAGACTCCCCACTGAGCATGGAGCCCAACACTGGGCTCGTTCCCCCCGACTCTGAGATCATGACCTAAGCTGAAACCAAGAGTCAAACACTTAATTGATTGTGCCACCCAGGCACCCCTCTTTGGCTTTATTTACAGTGCTCTCATATGAGTAAGAGAAGTTTGTAGTTATATTGATCTATTAAGTGTGGTCACTGGCTTATGTAATTGGTTAACACAGAGGCCATTTTTTCCCCTTTCTCTTAACAGTGAAGCAACTTCTTCTCCAGAGGTTCAGCACAATCTTCTTCTCATGTTTAATTGGCTACAATTGTTTATATACCATCCTGAACCAACATCTAAGGTCATGTAAATTAAAAAACTGCTTTAATTAGATTCTAATTGCTCAACCAATTGCTTATAAAGAAATGGAATTACTTTCAGAACAATTGTGTTCAGATCTATTACCAGGGTACATATCAGCTTGCCCAGAAGTATATGAGCTATATGGGGAAAGAGTAAATCCCCAAACATCAGAGCAAATAGATGCTGGGAGACAAACATAATGTGCACTACAACCCAGTTTTAGCTCTCATAGCACCATTGCCACCTAAAATGGTTCATTTATAGGCTTTTAAGTTGATTTTCTTCATTTCCCCCAAACCCATAAGAACAAGAATCTGGTATGGTTGGTCCATTGCTGCATCCTCAGAGACTAAGTTTGACACAGGGCATATTAATAAATTTCTGCTATCAAAATAAAGGTCACTCTACCACTCCACTTGTGCTTTTTTCCTGCAAAATTCCACTCATTCTTTTGGTCTCGACCTTGACATCACTTTCTCTACTAAAAATATTCCTCATCTACCAAATTTAGTATCACAGAGCAACACAGAATAATTATGTGTTTAATAATCTCTATCACAAGACCGTAAACTCATGTTGATCCTCTCTTTCTAACTTGGTCACTGTTGTATTGACAATGTTGAGCAATTTTTCTACAACACAGCAGGTTTCTCTACACAGTTGCTGACTAGAGGAATAAACGAAGGAAATAATACATATAGGTTCTCTTTGGAAGTGTCCTTTCTTTCAGCTAATGTTACCTTTAGGGGAGAAAAAATATTGGAATCATCACTTTAGTGTATGGCACTAAATGTACTTTAGTGTATGGCAACCCTATTGTAACAATTTAAGGTGGCAAAAGCCTATAGTTACCATAAATAATATGTAAATTAAGAAATATGTAGCAAATAAGCAGATGGATGCCGGAACTGAAATCCACAGGAAAGTCTGCTGAAATATCACTGGGCCTTACCAAGTAAAACATTGATGTTAGGATCTGGCCCCACGCTTTACAAGAAACAGCTTTTGGTGCACAGGAATAAAGAGGTCTTCAGGGAACTGACAAAAGTTAGAGTTTATTAATTTATGATGAGAAACAACTGTGACATGAACCATATTAATTGAAGTCCAAATTACCAGAGCATTCTTTCCCTGAATCATGCTGCATAGGGAGTCAGACATCAGTAGTGTGCTTTACCACGTGTAAATTTAGAAATCAAACAAAAATATCTATCTATCTTTCTATCTATCTATCTCTATCATCTATCTGGCATTTTGTAAATGACTTTGCCAATTGTATGAATATTAAAGTCAGCTGATCAAGACAAATTTTAGCCAAAATAATGGGAAAACTACTTATGATGGAGCTTTGCCACGTTAACCAGAGTATTGGAATACTTAGGCAATATATTAAAGAATTCTGCTTTACTATCCTTGTGCTTTCTGTTTGATTCCTGTCCTGATGATCCTAAGCTTCTATTTCACTTTATACTGTTATGTATAGATATCATTTTTTTATGTTATAGTGGTTTTTGTTTGTTTTTTGGTTTTTTTCTTTTTGTCATAATCTTAATTACCGAAGAAACTAGCCTGTTCCTACAACAGGTTCCTTGATTAAGGAAATTGTTTTCATTATATTCAAACTTTTTGTTTGGCTTAGTACTTCATGGCAAGCTAACTTTTCATTAAGTATGAGTTTATGGTTAAAACTTCTACATAAACTTTAAAATATACTTCATTTAAGCCTAAAAGAAGTAATTGTTTTTTGTTTCATTTTCTACACTTTGCTTTGTCAAGATATCTACTCAAGTTTGGAATTCCGTAAAACTTTTGATGTCAACTCATATTACCAGCCACTTTTTCTTTTGCTTTATTCAGCTGGACTCCTTGTCAACTAGAGCTTCTGACAACTATGAAAACAAGAGATGGGTTAATTTTGCTTTGTAGTCTTTGGTATTATAAGTCATCCTCAATATGTCATTGCTCTTATGTCCTTATTATTTCCACATAGCCACATATTGTTTTCCTTTTTATATTTTCTTTTCTATGGTTATCTTGATGTAAGATATGAGAGATGTAAGATGTGAGAGATGTAAGATGTGAGAGATTAACTTTATTTCTGAAAAAAATCAATGTGACATGATCTAAGCAACATTGACTACACAGAGGGATTATTGACATGCTTGCCTGAGGTCTTCAGTTATGGATGTGTTTGTCATCTGAACATTTTTCATGGGAACTTAAGATGTTTTATGTGGGGCTGGAAATATATTATTATTTTAAATAAGATAATGTCTTCTCAAATCTAAATAAAAAATGAGTAAGCCTTTAATTATTTTTGAAAGATTTATTTATTTATTTTAGAGAGAGAGGGAGAGCATGAGGTAGGTCAGGGAAGAGGGAGAGAGTCTTAAGCAGACTCTGAGCACAGAGACCAATGTGAGGGTCCATCTTACAACTCTGAGATCATGATCTGAGCCAAAACCAAGAGTTGGACACTTAACCAATTGTCTACCCAGGTGTCCCAGAAAATTAGTAAACATTTTTTTAAAATATTTTATTTATTTATTTGTCAGAGAGAGAGAGAGAGAGCACAAGCAGAGAGAGCAACAGGCAGAGGGAGAAGCAGACTCCCGGCTGCGTAGGGAGTCTGATGTGGGACTTGATCCCTGGGATCAATCATGACATGAGCTGAAGGCAGGCTGTTAACTGACTGAGCCACTCAAGCATCCCAGTAAACCTTTCAAAGTGAGTTAATTTTTTGGAAAAGAAAAAAAAAAAAAAGAATAGTATGACTAGTGTATATGATAGTTGGAAATAGAATGTAGTAAACAGGGGACTTCTTTCCTTCCTTTCTTTCCTTCCTTCCTTAGGCTTTCTAGGAGTGAGTGAAAATGATCTTCTAAACTATGGCAGGATTAATCAGAAGAAATTTCTTATCTGTATTAGCTAAATGGCAACCTATAAGCAAGACTTATAGATTGATGTTAGAACCTAGTACGTGTGCATGCATGCACACAGACACAAAAACAGTTATGTCCTACCTGCTTATTTTTATAAACACATATTGCCCCATGTAAGAGAAACTGAGTCATTAGTACCCCTTAAGAAATTGGTTGTTAAAAGCACATATTTTCATGTGTTAATGCTGCATCGGTACACCACTGAGGAATGAACAAACAACTAATGCTCCTGCGGCTGCCCCATAACCCCTGCTCTACTAAGACTGCCACTTCTCCCTTCTTTGTGCTGTCTTTCTTTGCCTTCCTGGCACCATCATTGGTGTCTCTACTAAAATTTGAATGAAGGTTAAAATCATACAATTCTATAGCCATTAAAGACAGGGAAAGAGTTATTAGGAGGGGGATTAAAAGGAAAAAAAATGAATGAAGACAATCAAAGGTCCAATAACCCAGCCAAACAAGACAATGAGTACACACTGAAGTCACAGTGACATTATTACCAAACTTTACTAGTTTGTCTTCCATAGTTGGATGGCTTCATCATCCCCCCCTTTTTTTTAAGATTTTATTTATTTATTTGACAGAGATCACAAGCAGGCAGAGACAGGAAAAGGGGGAAGCAGGCTCCCCAATGAGCAGAGAGCCCGATACAGGACTCAATCCCAGGACCCCAAGGTTATGACCTGAGCCAAAGGCAGAGGCTTTAACCCACTTAGCTGCCCAGGTGCCCCCATCATCCCCTTTTTAGTGTTCTCACTGTGTGTCATGTTCTTCCATCCGTAGTCCTGAGTTTTAAAACATGTGACAAAGGTGCTTCACTATTGTCATGATAGCAGTACCTTTAGAAGGGTGATTGCCATGCCTAGACTTTATTCAGCTGGTGCCTCAAAAGCTGCAAATCACTCTGGGTGACTGTGACCAAACATTATACTTCTAGTTTCCTATACTGGTAACAAAGTATAGAGACCTCAGATTGGCTGCTAGAGACAGCTGTGGACATGGTACTATGGAAAATATATTGAAACCCCTCCCCCACCTTCTGCCTTAGAATTGGACAGACACCTACCAACTCTAGCTATGCTCAAGGTAGTCCATTCAGTTTACTTAGTTAGCATCTCCTCCATATCTGAAGCATTTATGTATGTGTCTCCATTGGATCCTCCTCCTCAATGATGAACAATGATTTAGTACCTTTGAAAATCATACTCTTCTCTCCTTCTAGAGGCTTAGTGGTGTGGAGGGCTAATAAATTGCTTATTGTCTCATGACATCTGGACTGAGACATCTGTTTTTGCCTTAGGGCTTCTGTTACAAAGTAGGTCCCGGCTATTAACAATCACCACCACCCCAGGACTGTTTAGGTATTTGACAAAATACATGTTCCATCCTCAGAGTGTTGCCCATTTTATCTGCTTCTCTATTCTCTCAGTTTTGCTATGAAACACCATATGTTCAGCAGACAGGTCAGTATCTAAAATTTCTTGATGATTACCACTCTCTATGAACAGCAATAAAAATTGGGTAAATCTAAGATTTTCTCTGTTCATATCCATTTCTGTACTTTGTTCCCTGTCTAGTTTTATCTTTAGTTCAACAAGGAAGGAAGAAGGGAAAAGTCCCACTTGGTTCCACATTCAAGTCACATTCTCCAGTTCAGATTTACCCCCTGCTGAAGTCAATATGTTTGTTCTTATCTTACTTCTGTATCAGTGTCTCAATTGGTTTAAAACCTAACTGATAGAGAAGATGAAAAATAAGTTTCTCCAAACTGCAACACATTGTTTTTGTGAGACTGTCCTCTCTTCTCTCTCCGGTTCCTTCTCCTCTCCTCTCTGATGCCTCCATCCCATTCTTACTCATTTTTCAAGCAGAGTTCTTAAAAGTTCTTTTTTTGTCCTTTTGCAAACCATGTTGTTAGAGTCTCATTTTTTATTCTAAATAGTTTATCAGTTTATTTTGCTAAACAAAGCTCTTTCTAAAAGAAAACTTAAATTCAGCTGTGATGATTTTCTCTTTTTACTGTCAATGGATCTTTGTCTTGTGTTATTCATTTGTTTAATGCATAACCTTTAAGTATTGATGCTTCATTCCTTGATAATTATGAAAGAATAAGTAATTCTATATTAATTAACAAAATGTTGTCTCAGCTATGTTCTGTGTTTTCATTCTCTGCTTGAGAATTTTATGTGTACATTCTGGAGGGAAAACAAATGAACAAATGAAAAGTAAACCAAAAATCAAAACAAAATGAAATAATTCTTCACCTTTTCTCATTTCTGCATAATGCTCATTAGTTGGGAAAGTTTTAGTAGCGAATAAATATCTGCCCTTGCCCCCACCTTTCATTATCTCTCATGACCTCTTTCACAAGGGAGGAGAAATGACTACTTTAATCTGAAAAACCGGAGGAGTTTCTGAGCAGACATACTTGAGCCTGAGATTCTCTCTTAGAACCAGCTTACCTACAGACCCCATTAGTTCTTTTCTGTGCTATGTCTGTGATATAATCTCACCAAGACAGCCCTGCTCTGGTTGTGGGATGTCACCATTGTCCATCTCTTCAACCCATGAATATATGCTTTAGTTCCATTCAGGAGGTGAAAAAGCAGAAAATCCAATCTGACTCTAAATTCAATCCTGCAATCCAATCCTACCTCCAATTAAATTGATATTCTCTTCCTTATCTAACTCCTATATCTATTTTTGAGTTGATACAGAATCTTTGTGGGGGAACTGATAAGGAACAAGATTATTCCATACTATCACACATTCTTTTTGTGGTGTTAATATTCTTTCCACATCTTTTCTTATCATATCTATTTTTTCCATATCTTGATATGGAAATCAAGATGATGTGGGATCATCTTGTTGAATGGATTCTTTGATTAGACTAGGAGCTGAAAATTGGTAACTAAGTATCTATGTATGGACACAGTGTTAATTCTTGCCTAGCAGTAGTTACTAGAAGAGACCAAGAGTAGCTTGGAATAATTAAAGTTTGGTCTTATAGACTGAATTGTGTCCCCCTCAATTCATATGTTGAAGCCCTAACCTCCAGTGGTATTTTGAAAATGGGCCCTTGGGAGACAGTTAAGTTTAGATAAGATCATGAGGCCACTTGGGGCCCTCATCATGGGATTAGTGCTTTTACAGGAAGAGACATGAAAGAGCTTGCTCTTGCTCTCTCTCTGACATATGAGGATACAGCAAGAGGGTAGTCTGTAAGCCAGGAAGAAAGACTCACCAGGACTCAGCCATGCTGACATCCTATCTTGGACTTTCAGCCCCCAGAACTGTGAGAAAATAAATGTCATTTGTTTAAGCCACCCAGTGTGTGATATTTTGTTACAGCAGCCCAAGCTAAGCCATTTCGTTATTCAAACTATATCAGCAGAACTTTCTGTCTTCATGGTAGGGAGCAAGGAACTTCAAGCTTTTTAGCTTTTGAGATTTTATGGAGCAAATAGTTTATTTTATGCCTACTGAAAAAATCTGAGTTTTTTCCTATATACCACAAAAACCTATATATGTTTTCAGAAGTGAATGATGTATTCTGGATATGTTTAAAAAAAAGTAATTAGTGATAATGGGAAGAACAAAAAAGAATATGGAGAGGATAGACAGGTTTGAAAGACATAGCCAAATAAGTGAGAGTTTCACTGGTTAGGTGAAGGTAAAGTACATCCAGTGAAGTGGGGATAGAGAAAAAAAAATCAGATCCTTAAGTCATTTCTGATGTGCCATCAATAGAACTTATTTATAACTGAATGCATATCATTAATTAAAAGTAGTTCAACATAGACTCAAAATGGATGAAATACCTAAATGTGCAACAGAAATCCATCAAAATCCTTGAGGAGAACAAAGCCAGCAACTCCTTTGACCTCAGCCACAGGAACTTCTTCCTAGAAACATTGCCAAAGGCAAAGAAGCAAGGGCAAAAATGAACTGTTGGGATTTCATCAAGATAAAAAGCTTTTGCACAGCAAAGAAAACAGTCAACAAAACCACAAGACAACCGACAGAATGGGAAAAGATATTAGCAAATGACATATCAGATAAAGGGCTAGTATCCAAAATATATAAAAAATTTATTGAAGTCAGTACCCAAAGAACAAATAATCCAATCAAGAAAAGGGCAGAAGACATGAACGGACATTTCTGCAAAGAAGACATCCAAATGGCCAACAGACATATGAAAAAGTGCTCAACATCACTTGGCATCAGGGAAATACAAGTCAAAACCACAGTGAGATACCACCTCACACCAGTCAGAATGGCTAAAATTAACAAGTCAGGAAAGGACCGGTGTTGGTGAGGATGCAAAGAAAGAGGAACCCTCCCACACTGTTGGTGAGAATGCAAGCTGGTGCCACCACTCTGGAAAACAGTATGGAGGTTCCTCAAAAATTTGAAAATAGAGCTACTCTATGACCCAGCAATTGCACTACTGGGTATTTATACCAAAGATACAGATGTAGTGATCAGAAGGGACTCATGCACCCAAATGTTTATAGTAGCTATATCCACAATAGCCAGACTATGGAAAGAGCCTAGTTGTCCATCAACAGATGAATGAATAAAGAATATACATACACACACACACACACACATACATACCATGATATATTGTGCAGCCACCAAAAAAAAAAAAAAAAAAAACTTGCCATTTACAACAACATGGATGGAACTAGAGGGTACTATGCTAAGCAAAATTAGTCAATCAGAGAGGAACAATAATAATTATGATCTCACTGACATTAGAGGAAATTGAGAAACAAGACAGAGGATCATAGGGGAAGGGAGGGAAAAATGAAACAAGATAAAACCAGAGAGAGAGAGAGAAAAACCTTAAGAGAATTGTGGTCTCAGGAAATAAACTGAGGGTTGCTGGAGTGGAGGGAGGGTGGTGGGAGGGGGGAGGGATGGGGTGGTGGGGTAATGGACGTTGGGGACGTTATGTGCTATGGTGAGTGCTGTGAATTGTGTAAGATGGATGAATCACAGACCTGTATCCCTGAAACAAATAATATATTATATGTTAATTTTAAAAACACTTCCAAGGAAAAACAGGCAAACAGGACCATGGATAACCTCTAACCTTACTGGAATAGCCTTTGGCTAGAAGGCACTAGAGTTGTCTGGAGCAGGATTAGCTTTCCTATCACTCCTATGACACATATATTTTCTTACTTAATGTAATATATTTCCTATATTCTGTATTGTAAAATTGAAAAAGATCTTACTTCTCTTCCATTATTATTATTTTTCACTCTGCTTTCCAACATGGTGTTATTCATATGTAACAGTAAGAATATGCAAGTCAACATAGCTTTACAAAGAGCTGAAACTGGAGATAAAAAAGAAAACCTTAAACAGGAGTCAAGACACCTCATCTAAATTCCTGTTTCATTCACTTGCTGTGTAATTGTAGAACAGCCATAATATTAGTGTGTCTTACTTGACTGAGAGTGAAATCCTTAAGGAATTCTCATCTGTCACTCAATTTTCAGGTCTCACCCCCACCCCAATCTAGTAAGATTAGAAGCTACAGCATTAAACATAAAATATTCAAATATTGTTTATGAGTGAGTATAGCATGCTAAGTGCTGTGTTCTATTCATTACATATAATATCACATTTAATCCTTATATGATTATTTCTAATTTGAATGTTTATCCCTAGGATGTAGCCTAGGGCTATGCATATGACAGATGTTCAACAAATGTTTCTTGAACTGAAAATTCCAAACTTTCTGATTTCAGAGTCCTCATTTGTGAAATGAGAGTGCTGGAACACTTGATTTCCAAGATCATTCCAAGCTCTGGAAGTTCTATAACTAAGCGCAGGGTGGGGTTGATTAGTCCTGATCTCATCTCAGAGGATAAAATTCACATAATCATTATAAAATAGAGATCAGGGAAAAGATTTAATATGAGCACAAGTCAAACATATAAATGACTCATGAAATTGTTCTATTAAATTTAATCAAGAGATAGTGCAGATATCACCAAAAGAATAAGAACTTTCTTTTTAACAAATAGAACAGGTATCAATTGTTTAATATATATGTGCCTAGATCACAAATGCCAAAGATAATGTATTTATATTGATTATAAATAAAAAATCCTCTGCAAGCATTAATTCTATATAATCATGTAGGTTCTTAAAGAAGACTCGATCCCTCCTCTTAAGATATAATAATCTAATTAGGGAGTTGAAGCATAAATACATGAACAGTTTCAGTATACCTAGAAAATTATAATATTTTATTGAATGCTAGGGTAAAGAGACAAGAACTGCTCTAGGAGTAGACCAGCCCAAGGACTATAGCAAAACCAAAGGTTGAGGAGCCCATTTCTGCCATACTTGCAATCCATTTGCAACTAACTAGGGTGGTGGGCACATATTGGGAGATTTTTCTGGAACAAAAGCCTTCTCTGAGTGTACAACTATTATAAAATGAATTTAATTAAAGTTCGAAAGTTGGTACCATAGGCTAGAATAGTTCCTAGGGCTAAATGTCCATTTGCTTCTTCAAATGGTATCCAGTGTAACTTCAATTTTCTATTTAGAAATTTTTAAGAGCTTCATGTATATCCCCTTTGCTATCCAACAGCATACTGTACTTAATGCAAAACTTAAAAATACTGTATTTAAAATCAAGGACACTATTATATTTTCTTGTCACTATTAAAGTGAAAGAAATCCATGATTAAATTATAAATGTGTGAAATTATAGAAGAGTTTTGGTGGTGTCCTAGTTGGAAAACAATTTTGTCATGTAAACATGTATGTTCAATAAAAATCTTAAGCAACTGTTTTTAAAGTCAATAGATTTTTTAAAAGATTTTGTTTATTTATCTGACAGAAAGAAACCGAGATCGCAACAGAGAGCACAAGTGGGAGGAGAGGGAGAAGAAGGCTCCCTGCTCAATGGAGCAGGGAGCCCAAAGTGGAACTCCATCCGAGGACCTTGGGATTATGACCCAAGGCAAAGGCAGATGCTTAACTAACTGATCCACCCAGGCCCTTATAAAGTCAATAGATTTTTATATCTTTTGTTTAATCAAGGAAATTTGAGACAGATTTTTTATGTAATACTTTATGAATGTATACTCTTCACAAGGCATTATGATCAGTTTGATTGTGTGTGTGCATATGTGTAATCATATTTTATATTTACGACAATAATTTGTGAGGTAGATATTGTTATTCTTATACAAAAGCCTAAATATCTATAAATACATACTCTCTTCCTCACTAAAAAAAAAAAAAAAATGTCTGTTACTTTGTTTTGAATGGCCATGAACTCAGATTAAAGAGCTAGATTTCTCAGATTGCTTTACAGCCAGGATTGGACATGTATTGTTTTGGCCAAACTGATGTACATGAAAGTAATTGGGTAGAAAAATATATTAAAAGGAAAAGATAGCTACTATTTAACTCTTGAGCCTATTGCTTTTTTTTTCTTTTTTTCTTTATATTTGAAAAGACTGAAGTTTTAGATGTGCTCTTATAATTACAAAGTCATGTTTTTAAACCTCAGTCTACTGTGCTTCAGAGCCCATGTTTTAAACCCCCATGATTCAGTAGAAGAAAGAAATAAAGGGTACTAATTATAATTGTAATTCAATCAAGTTCTGTAAGCATGTATCTTCTGAGGGTCTGTTGGGTGTCCAGAATTTGTACTAGTTTTACTACTTCTATCAGAGGACCTATTCTTATAAAATCTAGAAATACTGTTGCTTATGTAATAAATACAAAGAAATCAATTGTTAAGAATTTGTGAAATTAACATTTGTTAAGTAGAGCCCTGGTGTGTTGGTTAGTGAGATAGGATTCAAGAAAAGACTGCAAGAGAAATTGAACTAGAGAGGTTTATTACTCACTGAGCCCTGGAGGGAATATACAGAATGCCTCAAGGAGCACACAGGTTGATCAAGGCAAGGTGCTGGCAAAGAGAGAAGCAGGACCTGGGAACACACATTCATAAGGCTCTGTGGGTGGGGTGCTTCAGGGTTCCCGGGCTAAGGCCAGATTGGTCAATTCAAACCAAAAAAGGTAGATTTGTAACGTTCCATGGGGTCTTATCTAAGGAATGTGAATGCTGAAATGGAATGCCCTGGGAGTCAAGGAAAGTTGTTGATCATAAGTGCTGCTGGGGAAGTCCTATCTGGAACATATTTGTGATTCTGCAAGTTGCTTGCAATCTCTGGCATTCTTGCATGAGGGCTTAGTGTTGGTTCAATGCCCCTGCAGTCCACTTGGCCAAACAAAATGGGTGCCGTGGCAGCAATGCCCTGGTGTAGTTTAGCTAAACTCTCAACACCAACTTGACACCAACTGTGTGTGTGTGTATGTGAATATCTAAAATAGCATGCAAAGAAATTGTTTAGAAACCTCTTTAGGGGGCGCCTGGGTGGCTCAGTGGGTTAAAGCCTCTGCCTTCGGCTCAGGTCATGATCTCAGGGTCCTGGGATCGAGCCCCCGCATTGGGCTCTCTGCTCAGCAGGGAGCCTGCTCCCACTCCCCCGCCTGCCTCTCTGCCTACTTGTGATCTCTGTCAAATAAATAAATAAAATCTTAAAAAAAAAAAAAAAAAGAAACCTCTTTAGAAGAATGAAGCTACGCCTAATTTTACCTTGGTTTTAGAAAATTAAAAAAATATATACTTCAATAGTTACTTTACAATTATTTTTTATTCACTTGCATGAAAGTGAATAATAGCCTTGTGAATTAATGTGGGCAGTAAGTTACAGTAAAAGAAATCATGCCCTACAAAAATAAATTTTGAGATCCAATTATTTACCTGAACTTCACCAGAACTCACTGCTGGTAGGGCACGGTTATAATTCAGAGAAAACCTTTTTAAATTTTGCCCTTTATCATCTCAGTGTCTCAACCTATATGATAGTAGCACCCCTCTTGTCTTTTCTCCCCCACCAATTTCTTAAATCCCCAATACTCACCTTTAAATCTTTTTGCAAGCTCTTTCTTACCATGCCCTCCGCATTTTGTTCTTAGAACTATCCTCTGCTTTCTTTTTCTTGCTCTCCATTCTTTTTAGTGTAGAAATCCCCCTAGACTCCATTTCCCATGACTGCCAGCCACTTCCACATCCTAAAGTACCTGCAAAAGACCAGGATTCAGGGGAAGGGAAAAAGCCTTTTTGTGAGCTAGATTTCTTTTGGTTTAATGGGTGTGGGACCAAGTCTGTAAATATTTGACCATTCTTGTTCTAGTTAAAGTGAAACTATATGTATAATATTATACATATAATATATACATATATAGGGTTGTCTGTGTTCCTCTGTAATTAATTTTCTATTTTAATAAATATTAAATACTTATATGATAAATATTATATATCTTTATTATTGGCTTTAATGACTGCATATTATTTGATTATATGGCTGTCCCAAAATTTATATATCCCTTCCTATAAGGCCGTTATTTTTTCCCCAATTTTTAACTTACCAACATCCATTTATGTCCACTATCTTTGTAGTCTCAGGTTCCTAAAAGTAGGACTTCGGATGGAAAGGTAAAATCATGTTTTATTTTTACACATACAATTTCCCCTGCAAAATGGAACCATTTTTCAATCCCTGTAACAACATTGGAGAGAATTATTTTTTTCCTACAATAATAAGATAAATCTATTTTTAATTTTTCATTGTATTGATTTACTTTTTGCCAGATTGATAGGATTAAACTTGGTCTCTCACTTTAATTTACATTTATTTGACAATTAGCTGTTACATACCTTCACTATTAAATTTAAAATATATGATTCTCACCAAAGGCTCAGTTAATTGCTCTATAATCCTGGTCCCATCTTTCTGAAATATATCCTAGAAATACTATTAATATTATATAACTCTACCCTCTGTACTCCATGTGTTCATGTTAATAGATTGGTTGGATTTCATGTTGTTGGTCATTTAAAAAAAAAAAAAATGATTACATCTAGTCAAGTGTGATGCTGCTCTGAGAGATCACAAGCTCAGCTGAGTTTAAACTTAAAACCTCATGGAAGGTTTTTTCTGCCAAAACAGGATTTGGAGGAGTGTTCTGCATTCTTCAACTTGTTATGGTGAAAGTTAGCACGGGAAGTTCAAGTACAAGCAGAAACCTTGTACAGATAAAGCTGGATATGGAAAACACTAAACAATTAGCAGATGAAAGCATTTCTATATTGGCTTATTCCTAAGAACAGCCCTCATGCTGCAGCATGACATGCACACAATAATTATTGCACTGACTTGTATAGAAGGGCATTTGTGCAAAAGAGATGAGGTTCAGAACTCGTGTGGCAGCAGATAGATAGCAGATCCCTCAGCACAACACCCACTTTAAAAACATAAAAATCCTCATTGAATTGTTTTGGGGTTTTTTTGTTTTACTTTGTCATGGATAATTCTCAGATCTCTATCTCTTGTTCTCATCTCTCTCCTGAATTTCCACATGGGCCCTGAACATTCTGATCTGGCTGTTACCCTTTTGCCCTAATTTATCACGACTGAAAACAATCCCACAATTCCTGCCCTCCACCTCTGATCTGCACCACCACCACCCCCAGTTTCGCTGTTTCTGTTCAGCATTGCTGTCCCTTTTATTCTGCTTCAAAATCCTCTTCATTTCTCCCATTTTCAACCTGATTACTATGTCCTTGTGAATTGTTTGCTGAGGTGGTTTGCCAGGGCTTTTCCCTCTAGCCTTTCTTATCCATCTCAATGATATTTACCCTAATATTGACTATCATTACCCTACTTCCTTAACAAGGAAAGAGGATGAAAGAAAGAGAAAGAAAGAAACAAAAGAAAGAGCGAGAGAGAGGAAGGAAGGAAGGAAGGAAGGAAGGAAGGAAGGAAGGAAGGAAAGAAGGAAGGAAGGAACTTTCAAAAATTGGTCTCCTTGTCTTTAGTACATAACCTGCCAGTTGTTTTCAAGTAGCTGCTTGGTTGATCTTAAAACAGAGATATTTTCATATCACCCACTTAGAAGGGTGGGAGGACAGGAAATTATTAGTCTCTCTCCTGCCAGTGATTGAGCCTGCCAAAGAGAGTATAAATCTGAGTGGTGTGACATTCAAACCCCACGTAATCTATCACCACATTAACCTTCAATATCGCTGTCCTCCACAAACCTGCATTTGTATTCAGCTAATCTGAACGACTATCCAAATATTTTGAATGTTCCAATCTTCTATCTTTTAAACACACCATTTTTCCTGCCATTGTTTTTACCATTGTTTTTCACATTTGAAAGCAATGTCTTCTAAAATGATAGGTTCTGTCACTGGCCAACATGGGGTCATTCATACAGCGACCTCTCTAGTAACCATATTTCTCTCTTTGGCCACCTGTTGACTCTCTTTCCTGCCTTAAGACTTAAGTGTATCATACATGTCTTTAAGCAAGGAGTATTCGGATCCCTAGGACAGGAAGCATTATCCATACAATTTTAGGAACACAGGCCCATGCTCTATTATGCCAGTCTTTCTAAGATTCCGATCTTTGGTATTTGGTCTCCAAGGGCAGGGAGCAGAAAGGGTATTAGAGCAGGTCATCTTTAAATACATCTTCCACTTAAGAAATTCTAAGGAGCAAATGTTTAGTTTATTGTCTCCTACTTTTTTTTATGGACATACAAGTTAAAAAAAAGAATCAATTTTTTGAAAAGATTTACTGTGGGCTAAACTCACAAAATTATTCCTAACCAAGATGTGAATATCCTATCTTGAAATAAGATATCAAATAGCTCTCGTGCTTTTGATATTAAAAAAAAAAGTCTAAACTCTTCCTAACCATCCTGAAGTATAGAACAGGCCTATGCTATGTCTTCCCCAAACTCTTGCCCTGTTCCTCAGCAATAAACACAACTTGTCTGAGGTTTACAAAACAGTGACTCTGGAAATTCAATGTCTGGCTGCTGGCCTGGTCTATCTTTTGGGTAAATTTAATTTGACTAGTGATGGGCAGGTTCTTTTTCTACAAAATACAATTTTGATATTGTCATGATAGGTACATGACATATCATCCAATGGTTTCTCCTTTATCAATGCTAGCATCACATATATAAATATTTTCACTAATTATGAAGTTAGTGTTAGCTTAGTAGACCTTTGGGATAACATAACCAAGAGGCTATCTATCACTATGTTACACTAAAAAACTAAAAAAGTAAATAAAAATAAAATCAAAGCTGCCAGAGTACTATCCAAACTCTTCCTTCCACACTATGTCTATGATAAATATATCCCAACTGCTGATAGAGGCAAGCTACTTCTAAACCTCCCCCCGCCAAAAAAAAAGAGAAAAAAGAAAATAATATTTTGTTAGGCAGTTATGCAGAGGCATCAGTTGGAGACATGATGGTAAACAATTTTAACAAAAAAAAAAAATAAATAAATAAAATAAGGAAAGTTAGAAGAGACCCTTGGAAAATATCTATATAGGAGTTAAGAGAAGCCCAAGTGCTGGCAAATAAAACAGAGAGAGAAGGAGAGAAGGGAAAAGGAAAATAATAGTTAGCAATATAAAGCTGAAAAGGAAAGGGCCTATTTCAAAAAGCTATCAAAATGTTGAAAATAAGAGTTTTAAAAAGGACTGCAATTAATAATTAATAAAATAAAATAAAATAAAAAGGACTGCAAAGAAGACCTTTGAGAGACCATAGATGATTTTTAAGAAAATTTCAGAAAAGTGGTGTCAGGAGCAGGAGCGTAAAATTAAGGAATTACTTGGTGCTGAGTACATGAAAACACATTTTATAGAAATGGATATTACTAAGAAATGGAGAGGTAACACCAAGGCAAGAGATAGGACAGTAGTTTAATACAGAGTAGGTTGTTTTTTTTTTTTCTTTGCTTTATTTTCTCTTACCGTACTTGTTTTTATGCAGGGGAAAACAAGTCAGTGGAAAGGGTAAGCCTGCTGATGCAAGCAGGATAGGATGTAATTGAGAGTGGAGGACATGGCAAGAAGTCCTGTTAAAGAGAAATTGCTCATCTTTGAATTCCTACTTCCTAACATAATTTCTGGCTCAGAACAGAAGTGGATTAAAAGTTTTTTGAGTTAATGAACACAATGGGAGAGGTTAAACCAAACAGAAATATTATACTAAGTGGGAGAGGTTAGACCTTCTGAAACCAGAAAATGACAAAAGCATGGGTAAACTTGTGAAAACAATCTGGAGGTAAGAGGGGTTACAGAATATAGAGGGATTTCGTAAAATAGAAAATTTTAGCAAAGTAGGAGGCAGGCTATTTTGTGAGCATGAGTAATGGGGATAAGGGTGGGAGAGTGATTATAGCAGATTTTTGACATGAATCTTGTGGAGAAATAAACTGTTAGAAGAGCCAATTCTAAGAAGCACTGATTGTTCCAAATGAAATACAAAACTTCAGTCAATAAAACTCAGAGTAAACTGTTTATGCTTTTGACAGATCTTTATGATAGCATCATTTTTTTCCAAAATCACTTTGGATTTAATTATTAATATTTCATATTATTTATGTTCCTTTGAAGAAATATTTCTATCACATAAGACTCATTATACCTGCCAAATAACTTCTAGAATTTGGAAAGATAATGCCCAATTGCTGGTTCTCTTGTAATACAATACTTTCCTATTCTTAGAAAACCAAGACAATTAATAAATTATGTTCCATTTATAGAAATTCTTATTAACTTAGTCTTTTCAAAATGCATTGTATCTAAACAAAATGGAACAATATAATTCTATTTCCATGTCTAATTTGGATCAGCTTTTAGTTGAATGGAAATAAGACTAGTTTTCTTACTTCTAGCACTAGATGGACCTAACAATGACAGATCAAAGCTATTAACCAGTCCAGAAGATCAGTTAAAGTGGGAAGTTTCTCATCATAATCCTTCTAACAGCTGTCATTAAATTCCTACTGCTGAGTGAAGGGCTGGAGCAGCTGGAAATGGAGAAAAGCAGTTAGGAAAACAACTGGGTTTTGATCAAAAGTGTTTCCTTACTTTTGTCTACTGCCTTTTGACAGGGAGTACTGCTGTGCACACACACTGTGTCTAGACCATGAGTTGTCAACACTTTCATATCAATTTTGTTCTTTGATATTATATGGATATGGAGTGAGAAAGAAGACAGGTCTGATCTGAATTTGAGCACAATAACATTCAGCTGTGTGGATAAAACTCTCTAATCACTCTTCTCCACCTGGACTCAGAATAACCAAATAACACTTAGCAATATTTTGAGATAGCATGATGGAGTCGATAGAGAATTCATTGTGGGTGAAAGTGAAATTTTCTTTCATTCCAGCCTCAACTGCTATCTTAAGTGTGTGAACTGAAGAGAAGTATTTAATCTGATGTTTTAGTCCATCATATTTCAAATTCAGGTAACAGTAAGCACATAAGGTTGTTGGAAGAATATAATGCAAACAAATCCCCTAATTCAGTCAGGATCTGATATACCACAGACACTTAATAGATGTATATATCGAGTTGATTCCTTTCATTCATGTATAGAGGAAGGAATCTGACTAAATTTGTTAGATATAAGTTCTGGTTTCATTGTTGTGTTTACTTCATAGCATATAGAGAGTTTTTAAAAAGGAAAATGGTGTTGATTTTCTTTGAAGAAGGAAAAGAAATGCCCATCAAATCTCTTTTTGCATAGTAATTAATTCATTTCAAACTCTTTCAGTTAGCTTAAAGTAAAGCTTAAAAAAGTCTTCACCTCACCTTCTTTGTGGAAAAGATATTTTCTTTTGCCCTCAAATTCTGTTAGTCACAAAACTAAGTAGTTTACATCTTGTAATTTTTATCCCAAAGGATTCAGACAATTCAAAAACTGCTTTACAAAAGAATTCATGAATTTTGCCTTCCAAAAGAATCTTGCAAAGTGAGTTTTCTTATTTCATTCAGTAAAGACGATTATCTTCAAACTGTTGCAGGAATTCTCTGCCTTTAGTGCCCAGAGTTCTTGGTCATGCCACTTCAAAGAAGGAAGAGGAAGACCAGACGAAGAGTGGTGAGCAGCAAAGCAAAGTTTATTGAGCAAGAGTATAAAGCTCCCGGAAAGGGAGGGGGCTGAGAGGGTTGCCTTTGGAGTTTCTAAGTTTAGGGGCTTTTATGAGCTCTTTTGTGGAACTGTCTTAAACAGTCAGAGTGGGCTGAGTAGTGTCAATCAGGGCTTTGGTCACGTATCTGTCTACCTATTAGGTTAATGTCTATGTGCTGATGGGTTTTTTTGCTGACATCTGGGGGCTTATGTCCTTATGTAGGCAGTCCTGCCTAAGCTGCAAAACAGGATGTTAGTGCTATTAGATTTTAGCTGTCCTGACTCCATATTTTCTTGTCGGAGACTCTGACCCTGACCACCTGTCCAAAGAACTCCTAACAAAATAATTTTAACTACCTTATATCTAGTGTGCATATAAGTCAGATTCTTTTGTAATTCCACAAGATGAATTACTAGGAAATATTGTACTGAATTTTTATTATATCAAAATGAATAAGTGAATGTGTCTTCAATTAGGATTCAATGAGTAGAACATGTTATTTCTTTATAGGTAGTTTAAAAGAATTATAAACACATTCTGCAAATGTTTTCTCTTAAGGCTAGATGGGTTTTAGGAAAATGTAATATTTATTATTAAATCATTGATATTGAGCTCATTAATTTTTTTAACCAATTTTTTTTTATTTTTTACTTCCAAAAAATTCAGCAGGGTGTTTAAATATCACATAGATGAAAATTATTGTCACAATTTGTCAAGAAAGAATTCAGTTTATTTTACCACTAATCTTCAAGGTTAACCATGTTAATTCTCTTTCACCTTTATCATCAGTTTTCCCTAATGACTGATATATTATAGCTCTTATGAGGTTTATTTCAGTTACTATCTTTTCAATCTCTGAGTTTCCACTTTTTTGGCTTTGTACCTTTTCTTTCTTTCCTGAGACATTCTGGGGTTTTTTGTTTTGTTTTGTTTTGTTGTTTTTCATTTGGTTTATCATCCATAATTGCTAACAAGCAATTTTTGTGATGGCTGCTTTAAAATCTTTGTCAGGTAATTGTGACATCTTTGTCATCTCAGTTTAGCACACATTGATTGATTGGACATTTATTTGCAGAGGAGGAGGAATTAATCTACCTGGACTGCTTTCTCTTGCTAGTTGGGAATCAAGCAAAGCTGACCATAGGATATCTTTTTCTCTCAGATGGGGGTAGAACAGAGTGGTCATAAGTTACCCTGCCACTATATTGTTCTTCTAGTCCTGGGGTCTCTAATCATATTGACTTCCTCATTAAATTTCAAAAATTCTCTTTTGAATTTCATAATTTTTATCTGTTGGCCTCTTGTATTATTTCCAGTTATAATTGTGCTTGATACTGAGAAATGGATTTATATCATCTTTTCTGTTCTGGAAGCATTGAACTTGCTCTTTAAAACATGAATATTTATTCTTTTATAAGTTAAAATTACTTTGAAAAATAAATATATCATATAAAATCACTTTTTTTTATTTTGTAATCTGTATTTTATTTAGTATGTATCATAGAGAAAGAACTCTAATCACCTTTGTTTAATGTTCTAAATGGATACAGATGAAATTGTAGTGACTATTCACCTAGAGTAGTTTAAAAACACTTAAATGTAAGAAAACTACTTTTTTGTACTAACAGAAAAAATTTATCTAAAAATGAAAGCAGAAAAAAGAAAAAAGCATAACAGATTAAAATAGGATAAACTATTATTCTGGAATCTGTTTCTCAGTTTGACTGCATAATCATTGTATATTTCAGTTTGCTTCCATTCTTGCTTTCTTGATCATGAAGTTCATACCATGGCATCACAAAACAAATTTTCTCAAGTTGAAAATCAGGGAGTGGCCTATGATGTGGCTGATTTACTGAAAAGTGTTAGAAATGAGATAAAGTGATTCTGAGAAGGAAATAATATATTCATTTTATTGGGGGATTTTGAAGTTTAAAGCAAAGACTTATTTAATAAACACAAGGATTAAAAATCCAAATAATTATCTTTCTCTTCTCCACTTCCTGATCTCTGTAGTCACTTTGCATTTTGTGGAAATCACCTTAAAAATATATTGTGGAAAGTTGACTTTGGTATACCAACATATTGTAATATATTAATTTATAACCTGGAAAATTAATGCATATTTAATATTCTCTTGGAAGTAATGGACTTTTTTTACCTGTGAGAAAATCATCAGGATCATAGTACTCTTCAAAACAGACCTGATTATACATCATTTAATGACTTGCTTAAACTTGAATTTCTGATCAATGCTCAAATTGAATGTGTTTTGCCCAAACTAAAAGAATATGCTTAGTAAGAGAAAATAGCAACAATAAAATTTCTTGTTCTAAAACTTAACACCATTATGACATAAGTTGGCTAAGCTTTTCCATTTGCCTGTATTATAAATGGAATGTCCTATTTATTATACATATCAGGTACCCTAATTACAGTTCATTATATCAGAAATAAAACAAGGAGTAAAACAGTGAGTCTTTTTAGTTAAACTTTGACTTTTGGCAAACCTTGGTGGGTAGAACAATTTTGCTTAATAAAATAGCTACTAAACCTAACATTTGCTCATGAGAAAATATACAATCAAAGGACCATGGCTTTTATCAAAAGATACTTTAAGAGACAAATTGTATTTAGACTACCAAATAGTTGCAATGAACCCTTACCTTTCAACTAGGGAAAAAGGAAGTCCATCATTAAACAATCTGTTGGGCAATGCCATGTTTAACTGTTGACATTGTTTGATTTTAATTACATGTTTGTATCAGGAAAGTGATTCATATCCTATGAATGCCATCTAAAATTATAGCCCAAAATCTAAGTGTATTTGTTATTAAACACTAAGTACCATGTAGGAAGAAAAAGCAAATGTGCCTTCCCACCAGTATCTCTGTCATTGCTTTAAATAGCCCTTTACTTTTTCATATTAAGGGTTTCAAATGAAAATGTAAGGTTATCAGCTCTAGCTGCAGTTGTAAAGGCTTACCTGTCACAGTGACCACTGTTCATGACTGTTACCAAAATTTGTTCTTCCAAATCTAGGGTTCACCTGTCTGGGAGTTAATCAGATTCTGAGACAAATAGATATAGGAAACATTTCTCATTTTGCTTTTGGGTACACAGATTATGTTTCCTATCTTAACTAGTATTTCTATAGATTAGAAATTTAATAGATGTTTCAGTTACCTTATTTTGTTGAATAAATAATATATTCACATTGTTCAAAAATCTAAGTTCACTTTGGAGTGCCTGGGTGACTCAGTTAGCTAAGCACCTGCCTTCCGCTCAGGTTGTGATCCCAGGCTCCTAGGATCAAGTCTTGCATCGGGTTTTCTGCTTAGTGGGGAAGCTGCTTCTCCCTCTCCCTCTGCTACTCTCTTTCTCTCTGTCAAATATATAAATAAAATCTTTAAAAATATTTAAGATCACTTTAATCATTGCCATTTCAGCCACTGGAGAGAAGAAAAGAGCAAATCTCCAGATCCAGAGTTTTCTTCTTAATTAGGCAAGGCAGAAGTTGCACACATCACTTCTGTTTATATTTCAGTGCCAAGAGTTTAGTCATAAACCTACAACTACTATAGAAGCTTAGGGACATATCCTTCCTAGGTGGGCAGCCATGACAGACCAAATTCTACTACCATGGGAATAGACAAGAATATATTGATGGACATCTGACAGCCTTTGATCACCAGAGTATGCCTATTTTGGAGAGTCTCTGGAGCTTGTATGACTCAAAAGCCCATACTCTTCTTACTTGTCACTGTAGAGCCTAGTTTCATATCCAGATGTATTGGCATCACTTGTGTTTTGTTTCGTCACCTTTAAAAATGTTTTTTCCTCCTAATAGCCTTTCACTAACCGTGGATTTAAATTTACCTGTTTTTGGTACATGATTCACTACGTTTGGAATACTAGATTTCCCTCCAACTACAGGAATACTAAATAAATTATGGTAGACATGAGTTTTTGGTAGCAATCAGATGGTAGTTGAATATTGGATTTGGAAGTTCTATTAAATTAGTAGCACAACTGGCCTATACAGGCAAGAATCCTTGCTGTAACAATTCTGGAAAGGGACTCCTTGGCCATTGTTGAAACATTACTTCTTGAGGTAGAGCATACTTCATTCATGAGGCCATCCCTTCCATCGTTGGATTGCTCTGATTGAAATGTTCTTCCTTAATTAAATAAAAATCTCTTTCCCAATAACAATTAGTAACTTTAGTTCATGCCTTCTAGAGCTGTGCTGCCCTTTATGGTTGCCACTAGACTCATGTGACTATATAAATTTAAATTTGAATTAATTAAAATTAAGTAAAATTGAAAATTCAGTTTTTGTAGTCACACTATGAGCAAATTTCAGGCACTCAATATTCATATGTGGCTACAATACTTGATATTGTAGAGAACATTTTCCTTATTACAGAAAGTTTTATTAGACAGTACCATATCTAAAGCAAAGCAAAATAAATTTATTACAGTTATTAATTACCCTCCTAACATCACAGTGCTTTGTCTTTTTGTTCATTTTAAGAGTGGTCAAGTTTATGGAGCACCTGAGTGGTTCAGTCATTTGGGCATCTGACTCTTGGTTTTGGCTCAGGTCATGATCTTGGGGTCCTGGGATTGAGCCCCACTTGGAGTTCTGTGCTAAGCAGGGAGTCTGCTTCAGTTTCTCTCCCTCTGATCCCCTCTCACTCTCTCTCTCTCTCTCTCTCTCCTTCTCAAAAAAATAAATAAAAAAGAGTGGTCAGGTTTAAAATCACTTTGAAACACAAGGTAGGGGGGTTGGGATGCAGGCATAGAGATGGTTTGTAATTTGAATAGAATTGATCAGTGGGCTTCATGGAGGTGATATTTGAGCAAGGACTTAAAGCTGATAAACAGAATTACCCATGTGACTCTTTAAAAGTATGTTCCAGGTAGAAAGAACAGATTGGGCAAAGGACACTGCAAAGCAGACAGTGTGACTAGAGCAAAGTAAACAAGGAGGGGTGTAGCCAAAGACAAGAAGATCAGGGCCAGGGTGGGGGGGATGTACACAGCTTTATAGACCTTTATTAGTAATTTGTGGAGCAATTATAGTGTTTGAGAAGTGAAATTTTCTGACATTTTCAAAAGTTGAATTCCCCTGCAATGTTGAGAATAGACCCAGCAGGGGATGGGGTAGAGTGCAGGATAAAAGCATGGAGTTATATTTATTACTTTGCGTGGTTTATAAAATTACTTCCTGACCCTTATCATCCTAAATTTCCATTGTATCCTCTACTAGGCATGATCCCGTTTACAAGTGTCCCTCTTAAAATGTGGCTCCAAAAATAGAACACAATACTCCAGATGATGCAACAAGAGAAGCACATGAGACAATTACTTCTCATGATATGAATACTATTTTTCTAATGCTACATTTTAAGATTTTGGTAGATGTTTTTAATTGGTCACATGTTTTGAAAGGCTTGACCAAATTAAATACCCTGAAAATTTTATTGGATT
Source organism: Lontra canadensis (assembly GCF_010015895.1). NCBI lineage: Eukaryota > Metazoa > Chordata > Mammalia > Carnivora > Mustelidae > Lontra > Lontra canadensis. Next base: position 5,233,710 of record NW_022631042.1, read on the forward strand.
TGTTAACAGAAGTTTTCTAAATTATGCAAGTGGTTATTTTGAAATTAAATGCAAATCTTGTATCTATCTTTCTAGATTTTGTCCTAGCGTTTTTAGCCCAGTGTTTCATATTAGCCATTTTCAAGCTTTATTGAAATTGCCCTGTGTTTTAGTTGTATGCTTTCACTCAAATTATCAATATAGTTTTTCGATAAGACAGGGATAAGAACAGAGCACTGAGGGATTCCATTGCCTAGAAATTACATTTAGTGGAAAGCAGTACATCTCTGGTCATATCTGTTATTACTCACCTTTTGGTCTCTCTGCCCTTGCCATTCAAGACTCCTTCCTGTTCCTCATACGTGCCAGGTATGCTTCCACTCAGGACTCCTGCATGTTTTGCTCCCTTTTGTCTATAATTTTGCTCCCTGACCAGAAACCTGAACAGATTCTCCCAAAACTTACTTTAAATATTTCCTGAAATACCATCTGTTACAATGGCATTCACTCTCTATTCTGCATGACATTGCAATATGCCTCAATATTTCCCATTCCTTCACCCACCTTATTTTTTCTTCATATTAATTTACATTTTCCAACACAATATATTATATTTTGTCTATTGTCTGTACCTTACCGCTGGATCATATGATCCAGGAGATATGGGCTTTAGTTTATTGCTATATTAATTGTGCTTTGCACATAATAGGCAATCAGTAAATTTTTGTTGACTGAATAAATGAATAAATTATCCTATCTTCTGGGCTTATTTTCTTAAATAATCTGGTTTGGTTGGTTACCTGTGGAAATCCAAAAAGAAAAACCAGTGAAGAAAAATCACTGACATCACCATTTCAGATGAAGTAAAAAAATCTACTCGGTTCCAAAAATTTTAATTGACTCACCATCACCAATATCGACCCTTGTCCATATTATAAATACTAATCATGAAAACAATGAAAGATGATCTTTGAATCTTAATTTGACTGTAGGTTTTAATATTATTTACCTATAAATATTTTATCAGATATTAATAGGAATTGAATTTATTTATTTTAATATCTTATTATTTTTTTCTTATTTGTGTACATTATTCTCTGGGATACTAAAGAGCACAGAACTAGAGCCTGAAAAATATAATAATTGAATAATTATTTAGCATATAATTTTTGTTGAACCATATTGAGAAAAAAATTTTAAAAGAAAACAACTTGATATTCATTGTTAATCTGACTGGAGGCTTAGTGGTAAAAGAATGTGGTGATGGAGAGAGTCTACATTTGAGAATGAACAGGTCAAATGCTGGGTCATAATATTTCATTCAATAAAAGCCAGACAAGCTTTTTAGATAAATATTCACAACCCTGGTCTTTGGAGAGTTAACTAGTTACTTCCAAGAAAAATACATCCTCCCAGTCATGAATTCCAAATATAGTATAAAGATGATTTGAACTGAAACACATGATTTGTGATACAAGTTATTCCTTCCTCTTTTGAACTTCAGACACTAGAAACTAAAAGCCATTGTTCAGTTATTTCTGCCGTCATATGATGAATGCAAAAATTTTTATTTTAAATCTATTATTGTTGATACTGAGTGGATATCTTCTTTTTCCTCAAGTTTTAATTTAATTCCAGTTAGTTAACATACGGTGTTATATGAGTTTTAGGTGTACAATATAGTGATTTAACAATTCGTACTTCACCCAGTGCTCATCACAAGTGCCCTCTTTAATCTCCATCACCTATTAGACCCATCTCCCCATCTACCTCCCCTCTGGTAACCATCAGTTTTTTTTTCTGTAAGAACTATTTCTTGGGGTGCCTGAGTGGCTCAGTCAGTTAAGTGTCTGCCTTCAGCTCAGGTCGTGATCTCAGGGTCCTGCAGTGGAGCCCTGCATCAGGCTCCCTGCTCAGCAGGGAGTTTCTTTCTCCCTCTGCCCCTCCCACCTGCTCATACACTGTTCTCTCTCAAATAACAAAAATCTCAAAGAAACAAAACAAAACAAAACAAAAAAACAAAACAAAAAAACTGTTCATTGGTTCTCTCTCCCCTTTGCTTTTCGCTTGTTTGGTTTGTTTCTTAAATTCCACATATGAGTGATATCATTTGGCTTTTATCTTTCTCTGACTTATTTTGCTTAGCATTATACGCTCTAGCTTCATCCATGTTGTTGCAGCTGGCAAGATTTCATTCTTTTTTATGGCTGAATAACATTCTCATGCATATATATATACACACAGCATCTCCTTTATGCATTCATCTATCAATAGATACTTAGACTGCTTCCATAATTTGGCTATTGTAAATAATGCTGCAATAAGCACAAGGGCGCATGAATCCTTTTGAGTTAGCATTAACTTTTTAGGAAGCTCCTTACTGTTTTCCTTAGTGGCTGCAGGACTTTGCCCCCAATAATGCATGACGATTTCTTTTTCTCCACATCCTCACCAACATTTATTTCCTGAGTTACTTTTTATTTTTAATTTAAAGCCAATTTAGTTAACATATATTATATTCTTAGTTTCAGAGGTATAATTTAGTGATTCATTGGTTGCTTATAACACCCAGTGCTCATTACATCAAGTGCCTTCCTTAATGCCCATCACCCAATTCCCCATAATTCCCATCGCCCATTCCCCATACCCCTACCCACCTCCCCTCCAGCAACCCTGTTTGTTTCCTATAGTTAAGAGTCTCATATTTTGCCACCCTCTCTGTTTCCATCTTATTTTATCTTTCCTTCCCTTCCCCTATAATCATCTGTTTTGTTTCTTAAATTCCACATATGAGTGAAATTAAATGGTATTTGTCTTTCTCTAACTTCTTTCTCTTACCATTATATCCTCTGGTTCCATCCACATCATTTTGATTTTAGCCATTCTGACAGGTGTGAGGTGATATCTCATTTTACTTTTAGATTTGCATTTCCCTGCTAATAAGGGATGTTGAACATTTTTCCATGTTGGGTATCTAATGTCTTCTTTGGAGAAATGTCTGTTCATGTCTTCTGCCCATTTTTTAATTGGGTTATTTGTTTTTTGTGTTTTAAGTCATTTAAGTTCTTTATATATTTTGGATACAAATACTTTATCAGATATGTCATTTGCAAATGTCTTCCCATTCAGTAGATTGCCTTTTAGTATTATTTCCTTCACTGAGTGGGAGCTTTTTATTTTGATCTAGTCCCAATAGTTTATTTTTGCTTTTATTTACCTAACCTTAGTAGACATAACTAGAAAAATGTTGCTACAGCTGGTGTCGGAGAAATTACTGCCTGTGCTTTCTTCCATGATTTTTATAGTTTTGGGTCTCACATTTACATCTTTAATCCATTTTGAATTTATTTTTGTATATGATATAAGAAAGTTGTCCAGTTTTATTATTTTGCATGTAACTGTCTAGTTTTACCAACACAATTTGTTAAAGAGACTGTCTTTTTCCCTTTGAATCTTCTTTCCTCCTTTGTCAAAGATTAATTGACCATATGATTGTGGGTTTCTTTCTGGGTTTTCTATTCTCTTCTATTGATCTGTGTGTCTATTTTTATGCCAGTATATACAGTTCTGATTGCTATAGCTTTGTAGTGTAATTTGAAGTCGGAATTCTGATACCTCCATCTTTGTTTCTCTTTTTTATTTCTTTTTTTTTTAATATGTAAAGTTAGTCACCATATAGTACATCATTAGTTTTTTATGTAGTGTTCCATGGTTCATTGTTTGTGTATAACACCCAGTGCTCCATGCAATACGTGCCCTCCTTAATACCCATCACTGGGCTAATCCATCACCCCACCCACCTCCCCTCTAAAACCCTCAGTTTGTTTCTCGGAGTCCATAGTCTCTCATTTGTCTCTCCCTCCGATTTCACCCCCTTCATTTTCCCCTTCCTTCTCCTAGTGTACTACATGCTATTCCTTATGTTTCACAAATAAGCAAAACCGTGTGATAGTTGACTTTCTCAGCTTCACTTATTTCACTTGGCATAATCTCCTCCATTCCCATCCATGTTGATTCAAAAGTTAGGTATTCATCCTTTCTGATAGCTGAGTAATACTCCATTATATATATGGACCACATCTTCTTTATCATCTGTTTTTCTTTTTCAGGATTGCTTTGGATATTCAGGGTCCTTTATGGTTCCATACAAATTTTAACATTACTTGTGCTAGTTCTATGAAACATCTTGTTGGTATTTTGATAGGGATTACACTAAATCTGTAGATTACTTTAGGTAGTATAGACATTTTAACTGTATTTTTTCTTCTAATCCATGAACATGGAATGTCTTTCTATTTCTTTGTGTCATCTTAAATTTTGTTTATCAGTGTTTTATAGTTTTTCAGAGAAAAGATGTTTCATCATCTCGATTAAGTTTATTCCTAGGTATTTTATTTTGGATGCAAATGTAAGTGGGATTGCTTTCTTAATTTTTCTTTTGAACATTTTACTATTATTGAAGAAAATGCAAGACTTCTACAGACTGATATTGTATTCTGTATTCTGTAATCTATTGTATTCTTTACTGAATTCACTTATCAGTTTTAGCAGTTTTTTGGTGGAGATTTTTGGGTTTTCTATATACAGTATCATATCATCTCCACCTAATGAAATTTTACTTCTTCCATAACGGATCATGTGCCTTTTATTTCTCTTTGTTGTCTCACTGAGGTGGCTAGGAGTTCAGCACAACACTGAATAAAAATGGTGAGAGTAGATACCCTTGTCCTGTTCCGGACCTTAGGAAAAAAGCTCTCAGCTTTTCCCCATTGAGGATTTTCACTGTGGGTTTTTACTATAAGACCTTTACTATGTTCAGGTCTGTTCCCTCTAAGCCTACTTTATTGAATGTTTTTGTCATGAATAAATGTACTTTATCAAATACTTTGTCAAATGCTTTTTCTGCATCTGTTGAAATGATCATATGGTTTTTATCCTTTCTCTTATTGATGTAAAATGTCACTTTGATTGATTTGTGAATATTGAACCACCCTGAAACCAGGAATTAATCCCACTTGATCATAATGAATGGTGTTTTAATTTATTATTGGATTTGGTGTGCTCATATTTTGTTGAGGATTTTTTATCTATATTCATTAGAGATATTTGCCTTTTGTGTGTGTGCATTGTCTTTATCTGGTTTTGGTATCAGGGTAATACTGGCCTCAAAGAATAGATTTGGAAGTTTTCCTTCCTCTTCTATTTTTTGGAATAGTTTAAATAGGAATATAATTCTTCTTTATATGTTTGGTAGAATTCACCTGTGAAACCATCTGGTCCTATACTCTTTTTTGTTGGGAGTTTTTGATTACTGGTTCAAATTCATTGCTGGTAATCAGTCTATTCAAATTTTCTATTTCTTCCTGCTTCCTGTTTTTGTAGGTTATATGTTTCTAGCAATTTATCCATTTCTTCTGGGTTGTCCTATTTGTTGGCATATCATTTTCATAATATACTCTTATGATTGTATTTCTTTCTGTTGTTTGTTATTTCATTTGTGATTCTGTTTATCTGAGTTCTTTTTTTATGAGCCTGACTAGAGGTTTATCAATTTTGTTAAAGAAATAACTCCTGGTTTCATTGCTCTGTTTGGTTTCTAAATTATTTATTTCTGCTCTGATCTTTATTATTTCCTTCCTTCTACTGGCTTTGGGGTTTGTTTTTTGTTCTTCTGTCTCTTTTAGGTGTAAGGTTAAGTTATTTGAGATTTTTTTTCTTGCTTTCTGATGTAAGCCTGTATTGCTATAAAGTTCCCTCTTAGAACTGCTTTTGCTGCATTCCAAAGATTTTGGACCATTGTGTTTTTATTTTCATTTTTTCCATGTAGGTTTTTTTTTTTTTATTACCTCTTTCATTTCTTAGATAAGGCATTCATTGTTTAGTAGCATGTTATTTAACCTCCATGTATTCATGGTCTTTCCAGAATTTTTCTTTTTTCTTTTTGTTAAAGGTTTTCTTTTTTCATTTTATAAAGAGATAGAGGAGGAGGAGGAGCAGGGGGAGAGAGAGGAAGAGGGAAAGACCCTCAAGCAGACTTCATGCTGAGCACAGAGCCAGATGTGGGGCTCAGTCTCACGACCCTGAAATCATGACCTGAGCTAAGATCAATAGTCAAAGGCTTAATTATCTGAGCCACCCAGGTGCCCCCAGAATATTTCTTGATGTTGATTTCTAACTTAATTGCATGTGGTCAGAAAAGATGCATGGTATGACTTTGATCTTTTTGAATTTGTTGAGTTGTGTTTTATGTCCTACTCGGTGATCTATCTTGAAGAATGTTCCAAGTACAGTTTCAAGAATGTGTATTCTGCTGTTTTAGGATGGGATATTCTGAGTATAACTGTTAAGCTGTTAAGTCCATCTGGGCCAGTGTGTCATTCAAAGCCTCTGCTTCCTTGTTGAATTTCTGTCTATTGAGGACATGACTGTCCATTGATATAACAATACAGGCCTACCTTCTGGTGTGGTTTTTGTCTGGTTTGGGGATGAAGGTAATGCTGGCCTCATGGAAAGAGTTTGGAAGTTTTCTTTCCATTTCTATTTTTTGAAACAGCTTCAAAAGAATAGGTGTTATTTCTTCTTTAAATGTTTGGTAGAATTCCCCTAGGAAGCCATCCGGTCCTGGAATCTTATTTGTTGGGAGATTTTTGATTCCTGCTTCAATTTCCTTAGTGGTTATGGGTCTGTTCAGGCTTTCTCTTTCTTCCTGTTTCAATTTTGGTAGTTTATATGTCTCTAGGATTGCATCCATTCCTTCCAGATTGTCTAATTTGCTGGTGTATAGTTGCTTATAATATTTTCTTATAATTGTTTGTGTTTGTTTGGTGTTGGTTGTGTTCTCTCCTCTTTTGTTCATGATTTTATTACTTTGGGTCCTTTCTTTTTTTGATAAGTCTGGCCAGGGGGTTATCAATCTTATTAATTCTTTCAGAGAACCAGCTCCTAGTGTCGTTGATCTGTTCTACTGTTCTTTTGGTTTCTATTTCATTGATTACTGCTCTAATCTTTAAATTATCTTCTCCTGCTTGGTTTAGGCTTTATTTACTATTCTTTCCCCAGCTCCTTTAGTCACAAGATAAGGTTGTTTTGAGATCTTTCTTGTTTCTTGAGAAAGGCTTGTCTTGCTATATACTTTCCACTTAGGACCACTTTTGCTTCATCTGAAAGGTTTTGAACAGTTGCATTTTCATTTACACTTGTTTCTATGATTTTTTTAATTCTTCTTTAATTTTCTGGTTGACCCATTTATTCTTTTTTTTTTTAATGTTTTATTTATTTATTTGACAGGGAGAACGACAGTGAGAGAGGAAACACAAGTAGGGAGAGTGGGAAAGGGAGAATCAGGCTTCCCACTGATCAGGGAGCCTGATGTGGGGCTTGATCCCAGGATCCTGGGATCATGACCCAAGCCAAGGCAGATGCTTAGGGATTGAGCCACCCAGGCATCTCCCACTCATTCTTTCACAGGATGCTATTTAGCCTCAGGGTATTTGAGTTCTTTCCAAATTTCCTCTTGTGATTGAGTTATAGTTTCAAAGCATTATGGTCTGAAAATATACAGGGAATCATCCCAATTTTTTGGTACCATTTGAGACCTGATTTGTGACCAAGTATGTGATTTAGTCTGGGGAGTGTTCCATGTGCACTTGAGAAGAAAGTGCATTCTGTTGCTTTAGGATGGAATGCTCTAACTAAATCTGTGAAGTCCGTCTGGTCCAGTGTGTCATTCAAAGCCCTGTTTCCTTGTCGACCTTCTGCTTAGATGATCTGTTCATTTCAGTGTTCGAGTGTTAAAGTTAGTGTCAAAGTCTGTATTACTGATGTGTTTCTTTAATTTTGTTATTAATTGTTTTATGTAATTGGCTGCTTCCATGTTAGGGCCATAAATATTTACAATTGTAAGATCTTCTTGTTGGATAAACACTTTATTTATGAAATAGTGTCCTTCCTTATCTCTTGGTTTAAAGTTTAATTTGTCTGATATAAGGATTGCCACCCCAGCTTTCTTTTGATGTCCATTGGCATGATAAGTGGTTTTCAACCCCTCACTTTAAATCTGGATGTGTCTTGGGTCTAAAATGAGTCTCTTTCAGACAACATATCAATGGATCTTGCCTTTTTATCAATTCTGATAACCTATGTCTTTTGATTGGGGCATTTAGCCTATCTACATTCAGAGTATCAACTGAAAAATACGAATTTAGAGCCATTGTAGTACTTATAAAGTCACTGTTTCTATATATTGTCTTTGTTCCTTTCTAGTCTATGTTACTATTGGGCTCTCTCTTCATTTAAAGGATCCCTTTTCATAATTTTTGTAGGGCCGGTTTAGTGATCATAAATTCTTTTAATTTCTTTTTGTCCTGGACGGTTTTTATCTCTCCTCTTTTGAATGACATCCTTACTAGATAAAGTACTCTTGGATACATATTTCTCATTTAACACCTTGAATATATCATGCTAGTCCTTTCTGGCCTGCCAGGTCTCTGTGAATAGGTTTTCTTCCAGTCTAATTTGTCTACCCTTGTAGGTTACAGATCTCTTGTCCTGAGCTGCTTTCAGGATTTCCTCTTCGTCTCTGAGATTTGCAAGTTTCACTATTATATGTCAGGGTATTGGCCTACTTTTATTGATTTTTGAGTGGGGTTCTTTGTGCCTCCTGGATTTAAATGCCTATTTTCTTCCCCAGTTTAGGGAAGCTCGCCACCATAATTTGCTCCAATATACCTTCTGTCTCTCTCTCTCTCACTTTCTTCTTCTTCTGGGATCCCAATTATCCTAATATTCTTTCACTTTATGCTATCACTTATCTCTTGAATTGTCCCCTCGTGATCCAGTAGTTGTTTCTCTCTCTTTTTCTCAAATTCTTTATTCTCTACCGTTCTGTATTCTATATCACTAATTCTCTCTTCTGCCTCATTTATCCTGTGGGTAGAGCCTCCATTTTTTATTATATCTTATTAATAGCCTTTTGTTTTGTTTGTTTTGTTTTGTTTATTTAATTTCTTTTCATTGTAACAGAATTCATTGTTTATGCACCATACCCAGTGTTCCATGCAATGCGTGCCCTCCTCAATACGCACCACCTGGCTCGCCCACCCTCCCACCCCCTGCCACTTCAAAGCCCTCAGATTGTTTTTCAGAGTCCATAGTCTCTCATGGTTCATCTCCCCCTCCAATTTCCCTCAACTCCCTTCTCTTCTCCATCTCCCCATGTCCTCCGTGTTATTTGTTATGCTCCACGAATAAGCATTAATAGCCTTTTTTTATTTCAACTTTATTAGATTTTTGTTCTTTTACTTCTCCAGAAAGGGATTGTCTAGTGTCATCTATGCTTTCCTCAAGCCCAGCTTGTATCTTTATAATTATTATTCTGAACTCTAGTTCTGACGTCTTACTTACATTCATACCAATTATGTCCCTGCATTCAGTACTGTCTCTTGTTCTTTTTTTTTTTAATGTGAGTTTTTCTGTCATGTCTTTCTTGTAGAAAATCGTTGCTTTTCTCTTTGTAGACTTTCAGCTATTCTTTTCTTTTCTTTTAATTTTATTATTTGTCAGAGAGCACACAAATCAGGGTGAGTCGCAGGCATAGGAGAAGCAGGCTCCCCACTGTGTAGGGAACCAAATGTGGGACTTGATCCCAGGTCCCTGGGATCATGACTTGAGCCAAAGGCCGATGCTTAACTGACTGGGCCACTCAAGCATCCCTCAGCTACTCTTTTATTAAATCTCCAGTTGAGTTCACAGCTGTTTAGAAAGATTTGGTTGCTATCCAGCTGAATTCCTAGGACCAGATGAAACTAAGGTCTCCTACTCCTCTGCCATCTTGAACTATCTTCCAGAAAAATAAATTTCATCTCACATCTGGAAGCTTGATGTGAGTGACATCTGCATATTTAAAAATAAGTGGATAATTTCATTTTCTCTTTTAGTTAAATATTTGGCATTATTAAAACCAGTTATAGTCTTAATTTTATCCAAATTGACTTGTGTGAAACAGAACTCACTGTTTTATGGTATAAATTATCATCACTTGGGAATTTAATGTATAATATATTGAGTGTGATTTTTACTATTAGTGAAAGCTGCTCTTACTGAATAGTAGATAGTATTTATTTAATGTGGTTTTCAAACTCTTCACATCATAATTAAATATTTATATATTTAAATAAAATAATCTGATGTGAATAATCAAATATTTCTCTTATTTGTTTTGTTTTGTTAAAAAATGCCAAATTATTTTTCAAAACTCCCGTCCCAGTTCCAACTAGAAATGTACAAGAGGTCCAGTGGATCCACATTCTTGCTGATACTTGATGTTATCACTTTCAATTTCAGTCATTCTGTGGGTGTGTAGAAGTATTTTACTGTGGTTTTGATTTGCATTCCCATGGTAGTAATGATGTTTAACATCTTTTCACATGGTAATTGCAGTCCATACTTTCTTTGCTAAATGTCTGTTCAACTTTGCCTGTGTTGTAATTGGGTTATAGGTTATCTGTCTTTTTGATATTGAATTTTAAAAAGTTTTTGATTACTTGTCTGTTTCATAAGTTTGGATACAAGTCTTTCTCTCACTTTTTGCCTCTCCATTTTCTCTTCTTAAGTATCTCTTTCAAACATCAAATGCTTTTACTATTGACAAATACCAATTATCAATTTTATTTTATAGTTTTGGGAGTACTTTGTCCCATTTAAAAATTATTTGTCTAACCTAAGTTCACTAAGATTTTCTCCTATGTTTTTATCTTGACAGTTTTATAGTTTCAGTTTTCAAATTTTACCCTGTAACCAATTTCTAGAAATTTTTAGTTAAAATTAACAAAATGGTCTGAAAGGTCTTAGTTTATATCAATTGTTCTAGCCCCATTTGTTGAAAAGATTATCCTTCCCATTGATTTGTCTTGGAAACTTGGTCAAATTCAATAGACTATGTGTGTATGTGTCCTTTTTGTTACTCTGTGTATTTTTCATTATGCCAATGTAACACATATTGATTACTGTAGCCTTATATAGATAGAGACTTGAATGAAGTTAAGTAGTTGAAATCCTTAAACTTTGCTGTGTAATTGATTTTTATTTATTGGCTTTATATCCTGTGACATTTCTCGACTCAGTTATTCTAGTTACCATCTGTTAATTTTTTAGTATTTCCAATGTAAATGATTATGTTGTCTACAAATAAAAACATGTCTCTTCCTTTTTTTTTTTTGTTTGCCTTTAATTTTTTTTTTTTTTATTTTTTTCCTGCTGTATTGCACTGGTTAAGTCTCTGATACAAGATACCATCAAAGGGATGAGAATACGTATTCTCACCTTCTTCCTAACTTAGAAAACATTCAGTTTTTTTACTTGTAAATATCATGTTAGCTTCAAAATTGTTTTATATGTTCTTAATCTAGATGCCTTATGGTAAGTTTCTTTTTCTATTTCATTTTCTGAGAGTTTTTTATTATGAGTGTTGAGTTTTATCAAATATATATTTTTTTAAAATCAATTGAGATGAACCTCTGGTTTATTTATTTTACTAATATGAGCAATAACATCATACCAGGATAATATGACCCTGAAGACACCTTTTATGCAGTGATTTGTCCTCTTCAGACAATAGTCCTCAGTGTAGTTGGGGGGGTGAGTACTACTACTTTTAACTTGTATTCTACAAAAAAAAAAAAAAATGTGTGTCATATATATTATCTGGAATAGTCATCAGTTGATCATCATATAAGTATATAAGGTGGCTTTATCTTAAATTTTTTCAGTACACTTAAAAACAGATTTTTATTTTATTATATTTATCATTAAAACACCCAGAAGAATAAAGAAAATTATTCAGTGACTCTCATGCCATCAGCCAAATTTAGCAATTATCAAAATTTTGACCACTTGCATCTTCTTAGTGTTCGTCTTTTTCTTTTTTCTTGCTGAATTATTTTAAGGCAAATTTAAGCATATTTCATTCAAATTTATGCATTCTAGTATCCATATCTAATCACAAAAAATAATTCTTTTAAATATGAATAATTTCTTATATAGTTACAAAATGATCACATCGAAGAAACTTAAATATTACTCCTTAACATTATTTAATACCTTGCTTCTCAAAGTATAGTCTGCAAACCAGCAACAGAAGAATTCGGTAGTTTGTTAGAAATGTGGTATCTTAGCTTCATTGAGAACTACTGAAACAGAATCATCAGTTTTAGGGTTGCCCGAAAGGCTCAGTTGGTTGAAAGTCCAACTCTTGATTTCAGCTCAGGTCTTGATCTTGGGTGGTGATGTCAGGGTCATGGGATCAAGTTCACATTGTGTTCCATGCTTGGCATGGAGTCTGCTCCAGATTCTTCCTCTCTCTCTCTCCCTCCCCACACCCCTTCACTGGCTCTCTATCAAATAAATAAATAAATAAAATCTTTGAAAAAAAATAATCTTCAGTTTTAAAAAGATTCAAAAGTGCTTAGCATACATCTGAACATTTGAAATTTAATACTCACATAGGTAATCATATTTTCCCAGTTGTTTCAGAAATATATTTTGCACAGTTTGTCTGAATAAGTCTCCAAACAATATTCACATGTAATATTGATCTTGTATGCCCCCCAAGTTATTTTATATAATGCACTCTGTATTTTCTGCCTTTTGCTTGTTGAAAAGAACCTGGAACAGTTTGATTAGAAGAACTCCCCCAAATTCTCTATTTGCATCTTTTGTTGTCATTTAAATTGTTCTGATATCTGTATTTCTTACAAATTTAAACAAGATCCAGAGGATTGATTAGCCTCAAGATCAACTTGTATAGACTAGAAGTGATTCTGTATTTTTCCTGTTACATCACATCAGGAAACACACAATGTGTTTTTCCACCATTTTTAGTGATGCAACATTGATCCTGGGTTTATGTAGAAATCGCACAATACTTCTCTTGTAAAAAAATTTCATCAATTTTTTACCTCTTTGTTTATCCATTGTTAGTGTCAGAATCACTTATTTCATTAAGGGTAATAAAATTGTTTTCATTTCATTATCATTTTCTTAATTATTATCTGTAATATTTTTAAAGAATAATTATCTCCCCCCCAAAAAAAGACAATAATTCCCTCCCTCCCCTATGATTCAAGGTTATTTGGATATTGTGAATTAAAAATCATATAGGAGGGTGCCTGGGTGTCTCAGCTGGTTAGGTGACTGCCTTCAGCTCAGGTCACAGTCCCGGAGTCCCGGGATCAAGACCCACGTCAGGCACACGGTTCCACAGGAAGTCTGCTTCTCCCTCTCACCTCTCCCCTCTCATGCTCTCTCTCACTCTCTCCCTCTCAAATAAATAAAGAAAATCTTTAAAAAAAAATCATGTAGGAAATCTAGAGTAAGTGTTCAATTCTCCCATTTTAGTGGCTGATTTTAAGAGTAAGGAATTGGTGTAAGTTACTTCTCGGGGTGTTCAATGGGTTTCTTTACCCCTTCAATCACTCTTTCTCTCTTTTTTTCTTTTTGTTTCTCTTTCACAACTCTCTCAAACTCAGGATAAAATTGTAATGTGCTTTATATAACTACCATTAATCATTCTTTGATGCTCAACTTATTTAATATTTGGAAAATGTGATCTCTTTTAGGTTGATCTCCATATCCTCTTACACAAAATAGCAGGATTGATAAATACTTGATTGTTGGCCCAGTGAAATTCTCCAGGTTCATTTTGTATTTTCTGCCACATGGCTGAAATCAGTATTGTTTACAAAAGCTATAGTTCCTTTCAAATAGGGAATCATATTTGAAGGCCATATCATGGATAAGTAGAGCTTGTTTTTACTGGGTTGTCATTGCTTTATAGACATTTTCAGTGCAGAGATCTTAGAAAGAAAAGTAATATCAATGGTTATACAATTATACATTACTCTATAATTATTTTAGTGCTTAGTTTTAAAATTTAAGTATTTATTTTAATTGAGATAATATTCACAAAAAATTACATAATGTTTAATAAATACAGATGTGGAAACTTTGTTTCAGGTAATATGGCTAAATAACCAGGCTGACCCACTGTGAAATAGTATATTAAAATCTTAAATGCATCTATGATTGGCAAACAAGTAAGGGCTTGTGTTAAGAAAGTGGCACTGGGGCTCCTGGGTGGCTCAGTGGGTTAAGCCTCTGCCTTCAGCTCAGGTCATGATCCCAGCGTCCTGGGATCGAGCCCCACATCGGGCTCTCTGCTCAGCGGGGAGCCTGCTTCACCCTCTCTCTCTGCCTGCCTCTCTGCCTACTTGTGATCTCTGTCTGTCAAATAAATAAATGAAACCTTTAAAAAAAACTTAAAAAAAAAAAAAAGAAAGTGGCACTATGGGGCACCTGGGTGGCTCAGTTGGTTAAGCATCTGCCTTCAGCTCAGGTCATGATCCCAGAGTCCCAGGATCCAGCCCCAGTCAGGCAAGTCCACTTCTCCCCTGCCCCCATGCCGCTTGTGCTCTCTCTTCCTCTCTCAAATAAATAAAATTTTTATATGCAACTAATGAATCGTTGAACATTACATCAAAAACTAGTGTATTATATGGTGGCTAATCGAACATAACAAAATTAGTGATCTAATAAAAAACTTTAAAAAACAGCAGTAAATTTGTCTTTGAAACATTCTTTTGAACTTAGAGAATTTGAGTATCAGTTTTTGCAAATATGCAGACGTTGGAACAAGAATTCAACTTCAGAGCCTGAATTGATGGGGATAATTGAAGACTGATATAAAGCTGGCATCCCACCAAAAGCTTTCTCCTGATTTTTAAGGATGAGCTAGAAATAGCCTTACTCAAACTGGGTACTACTAGTCAATCAATAGTTTTAAAACTTGCCACAAAAGTTGTTTGTTTGTTTGTTTGTTTTTAAAGTCATCCTGGGGCACCTGGGTGGCTCAGTTTGTTAAGCATCTGCCTTCAACTTGGGTCGGATCAAGCCCCACCGCAGGCTCCGAGCTCAGTGGGGAGCCTGCTTCTCCCTCTCCCCCACCTTGTGCTCTCTCTCTCTCTCTCTCTCTCACTCACTCTCTCTCAAATAAATAAATAAAATCTTAAAAAATTTTTTTAAAAATCACTCCTAATAATGATTTGTTAACTACAAGTTAGCTATTACACGGTTTGACAGCCTGAATTTACATTACAAGGTAGTCCAAAAAAACCCACAAGCCAAGAATTTAGTTTAAAATATCCTTAACGAGGTGCTCCCAGACCACGGAAAGAAGTAAATACAAATTTCCTTTGAAAGAGTCCAACTTTATCCCAGGCTAAATGTATTTTCATAGACACAGTTCAATGAACAGATTGTATTCAAAAGTCACAATACATACATACAAATTTATAACACATCATGATCAAGATCTAGTAGAAAATATATACAATTGAATTATACTAGTGTGTGTGTATATATATATAATTTAAAATAGGATAAAGGACCCAGAATTAAACCTAATAAAATGTGTACACAGTATTTGTGGAAACATCATATAAAGCTACAGTAAAATATTTATGAAACATAAATGAATGGAGAGGCATATTATGTTCGTGGATTGGAGACTCAAAGTTATAAAGATGTCATTTTCCCTACTTCAACCTATAAATTCAGTGCTATCCCAATCAAGATCAAAAAAATATTTTGGGTGGAACTTATGAGTATATTCTGAAATGTACATGAAATTTTAAAGGTTAGGAAAAGTTAAGACACCACTGTAACAGAAGAAAACTGGCTAGACTTGTCTTCTCAGATATCAAGACTCACTCTGACACTGTAATAAGTCAGTGAAACAGTGGGAACTATGGAATAGGATATCATGCCCTAAAACAGATGGACAAAAATACAGAAACCTGATTTTTGCCAGAGCTGAAGTTGTGGATCATTGCAGATGAACTTTTCAGTAAATGGCACTTTGGGCTATCCATTCAATAAGATTTTTGAGGGTGAGTTTTCTTTAAGAAATACATATTTTGGTGCTCGCTTTGGCAGCACATATACTAAAATTGGAACGATACAGAGAAGATTAGCTTGGCCCCTGCGCAAGGATGACACACAAATTCGTGAAGCGTTCCATATTTAAAAAAAAAAAAAAAGAAATACATATTTTGTTGCATATTCAGTTCACTTGAAATACACATGGAAGATGAGGGAAATGATAATGTCCAAAAGCTTTAAAACAGGTGATCAGATTTTCAGAGGGTAAAAAATTTTAGATATAAAGAAAACTTAAAAGAAATAAATGTTCCTCTCCACAGAGTTGAGAGTAATAGAAAGTTAAAATTTAAGTTCACCCTAAATGAAAGGAAAAAGTGAGATCAAATCAAATAATTTGAATTGAAAATCAGAGACTGTATGTAACAATCCATTCATTCTATGAACAAATGGAGACTAGAACTTGTCTTATCCAACCCAAACAATACAATAATGAGACAGCATGGATTAGATTTTGAGTTTTCTTATGTAGATTCGTTTCACCACAATACAACATCTGTAGGAGGGTAAATTGTAGAATAACAGAGATAAATGACAGTTTGGCACATTACAAAGTTTCAAATAAATGGTACAGAAAATATATAGAAGTTGATCAAAGAATAAATTTAATTCCATGGAAAACTGGAAGAAGAGTGTGTATAAACTATGTAAAATAACGATTTGATTATGTAATGCCAAATTATAAACAAGGATGAGTAAAAAGTGTAATTATTGAGTCATTTTTACTTTATCATGAGTATGTAAGTCACTAGTGAGTCAGCAACCTCCACATATACAAACCATAATATTAAGCAAGTTGTTATGTCTGGAAATGTAATCCTTTCTCTCCCCTGACTCTCCCAATTATTGCTATTTATAGATTTAGTGCTTTTATTTGAGATACATTAATGAATTTCTACAATGCTAACAAAGCTTTCAATGTCTTTAAAATATATAGGACTTTGTGGCCAAGATTCAATTATTAGAACATGAATAGACCCATTCTTCATAATAAAAATATTATAGCAATATGAAATTTTATATATTGGACAATTTTGAGTTTTAAAATGTTTACTTCTCAATTTCAAAACAATATGTCTCTCATTGAAAGTACCTTATGAAACAATTTTTTAAAAGATTTTATTTATTTATGAAAGAGAGGAGGGAAAGGAGCAAAAGGGAGAGGGATAGACTCCGCAATCAGCATGGGGAGTGGGGCTTGATCCCAGGACCCTGAGGTCATGACCTGAGCTGAAACTGATAGTTGGATGCTTAGCTGACTGAACCACCCAGGCACCCTGAAACCATATTTTTTTTAAGTTGGACACCATTTTTTTTGGAAATTACAGACTTGATGCATAAAATAGAAGCTTAAGTGAGTTCCTTTCTACCCTCTAAAACATCTGGATATTGTCCTGTACATCTCTGAATTTGATTCAGTGGTTTGGTTTACATTGAATTTAATATTAGACTAGACTAATTTATATTAGACTAGTCCTAAAAAAATACATAAGATAGAAAATATACGTTTCATTTTAAAAATTCACAATAAAATAGAATTTTAGCTGAAAGTGTCTCACAGGATTTTAAGATCATTTCAATAAGTTCCTTTTCACTGTCCTAATCTTTTTAGCAACAGCCAACTAATTATTATATTAATGTCCCTTGGTAGAATAAAACTGAAACTGTCTATCTGATGGTAACAGTTCCTAAGCCCCACAATCTGTAATATCTCAACTTTGGATCTCTGTTGTTGCCACTGAAGCTTTCACACTATTCATTTAACTATAGCACAACCCTGTTTCTTGTCTTTGCTGTAGTTGGAAAACTAGTGAGCAGTAATATTTCAGGTCTCCAATGGGTTGCAAAGTAAATTCCTAGGTACTACAGTCCATATATTCTTTCCATTCTAAATACTAAGTGACTATATAGTGATATGTGGGGGTGGGTTGTTTTTTTTTTTACCATTTTGTACTCAAATATGATCTGTTCTCAGATTCTGAAAAACAGATTTCCTTCCATTTCCATTCTTCTTTTAAAAGTAAGGAGAACCATTCCATTAGTGTACAGCACTAATGGATTGCTTATTTAAAGGATTTCACACGTATTATAGAAAACATTATTTCCCAGTTTTGTTTATTTGTTTTTTGTTTTTTTTTTTTTAACTAAAGGTTATGCAGTGCTTGTTAAAGCACTCAAATTCTGACACTCAAAAAAATACGTAACTCTCGACCTATCAAAACCAATTTACAGGGAATTTCCCCATAGCTATAATACAGTAGCTTTGGCTGACTAACAGTCTTTCTGAGAACTAGTACAGACAGATAAGATTACAAGGTGGAGGGAGGGGGGGGCAGGGGGAGCAAACCAGGGTGATTCAGTCAGTTAAGTGTCTGCCTTCAGCCCAGGTCATGATCTCAGTGTCCTGGGATTGAGGAGCTCTGCATGCGGCTCTCTACTCAGAAGGGACTACTCCTCCATACCCCCTAGTACTCTGTTTCTCTCTCTTTCTCAAATAAATAAGTAACCTTTAAAAAAAAAATTACAAGTGGAGAGGAAATTTGTATGAAGTCATTGGAGAGTTGTTGAGGCTATCAGGACTTGAGGGGCCAAGAGCCCAAAGAGTAGTGAACAAAGAGGTAAGCTGAAATTCTATGAACCACTTTCATTCTCAGAGCATTTGCTGATTTTTGTAATGGGGGTAGAGAGACTGACAAGCCAGACAGAAGATAATAGGTGAGACACAAGAAAAAAAGTTTCAGTTAATATATGAAGTATGTAGGTTCAATATGGTAGGATTAAGAGACAAAAATTGGAGTGAGGCATCCAGAATTTAAGAAGCAAAATCTAGGGATGCCTGGGTGGCTCAGTTGGTTAAGGGTCTGACTCTTGATTTCAGTTCAGGTCATGATCTCAGGGTCCTGGGATCAAACCCTGTGTTGGGCTCTGCAATCAGTGGGAGTCTCCTTGACGTTTCTTTCCCTCTCTCTCTACCCCTCTCCCTGCTCTCTCTCTCTGTCACTCTCGCTCAAATAAATCTTTAAAAGGGGGGTGGCAAAATCTAAGAGTAAGGAAGGCAAGGAGGGTTGACTTTAATTACACTGGCCAGTGTTGCTCCTTGAAGCATTTGTTGAATTATATGCACAGAGAAAAAGTCTAAAAAAACTAAGCAAAAAGTCGAAAGCATTTAAAAGCTGAGATGAGTGTTTGAAAGTTTCTTCATGCCAATGAAATAAGTATTGGAATTAACCCATTAAAGAGGAAAGACCCTAATAAATACCCTTAGACTCTGAGTTAGTGCCCCAAAGCATAACAACCTAGGAGCAATGGATAAAGCAAAGATAACCTGAGCCATACAAAAATTGTAATCCAGCTACATAAACTAAGTCCTGATTTACTATACTCTTCTTCCCAACTCAGGGTCTCTGCCAGAAGATAGGGTAAACTCTTCCTAGAGATAATAACATGACCTAGAACTTCTACAATATTTTCATTAAAGAGCTCCAATCAGAAGAGCTTTCTGTGTGTGTGTGTTTTAATTTCTTTTCAGCATAACAGAATTGATTGTTTTTGCACCACACCCAGTGCTTCATGCAATATGTGCCCTCCTTAATGCCCACCACCTGGCTCCCCCAACCTCCCAACCCCCGCCCCTTCAAAACCCTCAGATTGTTTTTCAGAGTCCATAGCCTCTCATGGTTCACCTCCCGTTCCCATTTCCCTCAACTCCCATCTCCTCTCCATCTCCCTATGTCCTCCATGTTATTTGTTATTCTCCACAAATAAGTGAAACCATATGATACTTGACTCTCTCTGCTTGACTTATTTCACTCAGCATAATCTCTTCCAGACCCATCCATGTTGCTACAAAAGTTGTGTATTCATCCTTTCTGATGGAGGCATAATACTCCATAGTGTATATGGACCACATCTTCCTTATCCATTTGTCCGTTGAAGGGCATCTTGGTTCTTTCCACAGTTTCACGACCGTGGCCATTGCTGCTATAAACATTGGGGTACAGATGGCCCTTCTTGTCACTACATCTGTATCTTTGGGGTAAATACCCAGTAGTGCAATTGCAGGGTCATAGGGAAGCTCTTAATTTTAATTTCTTGAGGAATCTCCACACTGTTCTCCAAAGTGGCTGCACCAACTTGCATTCCCACCAACAGTGTAAGAGGGTTCCCCTTTCTTCACATCCTCTCCAACACACGTTGTTTCCTGTCTTGCTAATTTTGGCCATTCTAACTGGTGTAAGGTGTATCTCAATGTGGTTTTAATTTGAATCTCCCTGATGGCTAGTGATGATGAACATTTTTTCATGTGTCTGATAGCCATTTGTATGTCTTCATTGGAGAAGTGTCTGTTCATATCTTCTGCCCATTTTTTGATATGATTGTCTGTTTTGTGTGTGTTGAGTTTGAGGAGTTCTTTATAGATCCTGGATATCAATCTTTTGTCTGTACTGTCATTTGCAAATATCTTCTCCCATTCCGTGGGTTGCCTCTTTGTTTTGTTGACTATTTCCTTTGCTGTGCAGAAGCTTCGATCTTGATGAAGTCCCAAAAGTTCATTTTCGCTTTTGTTTCCTTTGCCTTTGGAGACAAATCTTGAAAGAAGTTGCTGTGGCTGATGTCGAAGAGGTTACTGCCTATGTTCTCCTCTAGGATTCTGATGGATTCCTGTCTCATGTTGAGGTCTTTTATCCATTTTGAGTTTATCTTTGTGTACGGTGTAAGAGAATGGTTGAGTTTCATTCTTCTACATATAGCTGTCCAATTTTCCCAGCATCATTTATTGAAGAGACTGTCTTTTTTCCACTGTATATTTTTTCCTGCTTTGTCGAAGATTATTTGACCATAGAGTTGAGGGTCCATTCAGAAGAGCTTTCTATCGTTAAAGAGCTTTCAATCAAAAAAAACTCACAGAATACTCTGTTATTTAAGTTGGCAGTCACAGATTGTATCAATATGTAAAGAAAAGAAAAAAGATGCAAATCTAGTTCTCTAAGTGGACTATCTAAGAAAATTAAATAGGAAAGTCTAGGATTTTAAAATGCAGTATTTAAAATGAAGAATTTAATTGTTGATTTTAACATCCTTTCTATTAGACACAGAAAGAGGATTAGTAAACTGAAATATAGATCTTTAGAAAATATTCATGCTAGGGGTGCCTGGGTGGCTCAGGGTGTTAAAGCCTCTGTCTTTGGCTCGGGTCATGATCCCAGAGTCCTGGGATTGAGCCCCACATCAGGCTCTCTGCTTAGCAGGGAGACTGCTGTCTCTGCCTGCCTCTCTGCCTCCTTGTGATCTCTATTTGTCAAATAAATAAATAAAATCTTAAAAAAAAAAGAAAGAAAGAAAATATGCACGCTGAAGTACAAGGTAGAAGAGGAGGAGAAAGAAGAATAAGTAAAAGAAGCAATAGTAGCAGCCTTGGAAGAAGGAGAAGGGGAGAGGAAGAAAGGAAGATGAGAAAGAAGAGAAGAAAGAGAAAGAAGAACATAAGAAAAATATGGAACATTGTAAAAAGAAAAAAATATCAAAAGTAGAGGAGAGAACATAAGGCAAAACAGTATTTGAAAAACTGGTATCTAAAACCCAAAAATAATTAAGCCAAAGATCCAAACATAATATAAGCCTCAAGCAAAGAAACATATTAATAAAGAGGGAGAATTAAAGGATACTGTTAAGAGATGCAGAAAAAAGGGGTGCCTGGGTAGCTGAGTCACTTAAGCCTCTGCCTTTGGCTCAGCTTGTCATCCCAGGGTCCTGGGATCAAGCCCCAAGTCGGGGCTTCCTGCGCAGGGGGATGTCTGCTTCTCCCTCTCCCTCTACCCTTGCTTGTGTTCTCTTTCTCTTACTCTCTCTCTAAGAAATAAATAAAATCTTTAAAAAAACAGAGATGCAGAAAAAATTCTCATAGACTAATAATAAAATCTAAGAAACCAATACTAGAACAGAACTTTTTTAACCTGATAAAAGGTATCTGCAAAAATAACAACATGTGTCATACAATTGTGAAATGTTGAAAGATTTTCTCTTGAGATCCCAAGTAAAATTAAAATACTATCATTTCCATTATAACTTTATGGGAAGTCTTAGTTTAATAAGACAATACAAAGGAATAAAAAGTAAAGTGTGAAAATACTGAAACTGTCATAATTTGCAGAAAATAGAATATAGAAAATTCTAAATTATCCAAAGGTAAGAAAATTAGAGCTAATAAATAAATGTAACAAAGTATATTGACATCGCTAATATACAAAAGTTACTGTATACATATTTATAGTAGAGAAAAAAATTTAAGAAAAATGCCATTTATACAGAATTAAAAAATCAAATAAGTTAGTGCTAGACATATAGGAATCTAAAGAAAAAACTAAAAGCTATCACTGACAAACTAAGTCTTAAACAAGAGAATCTATATACCATGCATTTCAGAGACTCAATACTGTAAAAATATTTATTCTTCCAAAGTTGAAAAAAAAATCAAACTTAATCAAGACCCCAAGAGATTATTTTTAAATATATGTGTATGTATATGAAAATTGATGGGATTATTCTAAAATTTATGTGAAAACTCAGAGTTAAGAATAGCTATTCTATTCTTGAAATAGAATAAAGTTCAAAGATACAGACTACTGGATATCTAGACTTGTTTTAAATATAGCATATTATTGATCCAAGCAAGACAAATAGATCAGAATAGAGAATTCAGAAACAGACCCATACATACGGATTTGGTGCCACTTACAATTCAATGAAGAAAGATGTCTTTTTTCAATATATGGCATCAATACATTTGGATACTTATGTGGAAAATTAAATAAAATTAAATAAGTAAACTATATCCAACTTATACTATATGTAAAAATCAGTGCCAAATGGATTACAAACCTAAGTGTAGGAGATAAAGAGTATATTTTCTGAAAGATGAGATAGGGGAATAATTTCTTGACTTTGAAATAACAAACATTTCTTAAGCAGGACATAAAAAACACTAAAAAGAAAAAATTAACAAACTCAACCTC
Source organism: Lontra canadensis (assembly GCF_010015895.1). Lineage (NCBI taxonomy): Eukaryota > Metazoa > Chordata > Mammalia > Carnivora > Mustelidae > Lontra > Lontra canadensis. The sequence goes on from NW_022631042.1 coordinate 5,256,692, forward strand.
TTTAAATAAACATTTCTGTTTGTCAAAAGATAACATTAAGATAGTGAAAAAGCAAGTCTCAGAGTTGAAGATATTTGTCATATAAAATCTGACAAAGAACTTATATCCAGAATGTATATAAAGAAGCAGAAAAAACCACGATCAATAAGAAAAGGTAGAATACTAGTTAAAAAAAACAAAGATGAGATTTAAAAAAATTGAATAGCTAACATCAGAAAAGATGATATTCAAATGTCCTTTAAAATATTTTAAGGGACTTCTGAGTGGCTCAGTTGGTTAAGCGTCTGCCTTCAGCTGAGGTCATGCTGGGACTGAGCCCCACATCAGGCACCCTGATCAGTAGGAGCCTTCTTCTCCCTATCTCTGCCACTCCCCCCTGCTGATACTCTCTCTCTCTCTCTCTCTCTCTGTGAAATAAATAAATAAAATCTTAAAAATAATAATAATAAAATATTTTAAAAGTGGGGCACCTGGATGGCTCAGTTAAGCAACCAACTCTTGATTTTGGCTCAGGTCATGATTTCAGGGTCTTGTGATCCAGTCCCTTGTCTGTCTCAGCACTCAGTGGACTCAGCTTGAGATTCTCTTTCCCTTTCGCTCTGCCCCCTACTGCCGCTTATGCATGCACACATGATCTCTCTCTCTAAAATAAGTAAAATCTTTAAAAAATATGTAAAAAGTGCTTAACATTATTACTCATCTGATAATTAAAATTTAAACTACAAATCACCACTAACCACCAAAAAGAATGGCTAAAATTGGAAGACAATATCAGATGTTGATACAAATTAAAAACAGGACTTTTTATACACTGCCAATGAGACTATAAAGAGATACAATCACTCTAAAAAACTGGCAATATTATCTAATACGAGACATGTGCACATTCAAGAATTTCATGCCTAGAAATATATCCACAGAACTGCATGCATATGTGCATCACAAGACATATTCAAAGATGTTAATAGAAAACATTAGTCATAACAGCCCCAAAGTAGGGAAAAACAGTGTTAATCAATACTAGTATTGATAAAGAAATTATAGTAAATATAGCAGTTAGAAAAAAGAAAGATTAAACTGCCATTTCACCCAAGAGCAAGGCAGAATCTAGCATACTGTTGAGTAGAATAAGCTAGAACAGCCAAAGTGTAAATACTCTCTGATTTATTTTATGTTAAGTTAAAAATGGGCAAAATCATTTTATTATATTTTAAAAGATTTATTTATTTATTTTAGGCAAGGTAAAGGCAGAGGGAGAGAAAGAATCCTGAAGTAGACTCCCCACTGAGCATGTACCCTTTACAGGGTGTGAGCCCAGGAACCTGATATCATGACCTGAGCCAAAATCAAGACTGGCCAATTAACCAACTGAATCAGCCAGGTGCTCCTGGTCAAAATGATTTTATGTTGATAGAAGTTAGAATAGTGCTTATCTTTGGTGCAGGCAATAATGAATGAGAAATGCTGATAGTTAACATATGTGTATTTATTTTGTAAAAATTCATTGGAACCCATAATTATGATCTGTGTACTTTTCCATGTCTATGTTTCATTTCATTCATGGTTTAGAGGATCCTGCGTAATCTCTTTTTAATGTCAAAATGTAAGTACTTGAGCCTTATGATGATTCTTCTCTTTTGTTAAAATAAATAAACACATTGATATATTAAAGTAACATTTATAGGAAACATATTGAGAGATGTAAAAACCCTTTGCACTTTTGTAAGGACATATTTGAGTTTTAGCTAAGTACTTAAAGTTAATTTTTGGTTTTCATTCTCCCAATGACTTCAGATGGATTGTGCAAAGAAAAATGATTAAACCATTATGAAAATGTAAAACAACACACTTATGAAAGAAATTCAAGACTAATGCAACCTACAACTAGATAAAAATGGAATTTAGATTTCAGAAACCATGAAGAGAAAACAAGCCTGATGTTCACATGGTATCTCCAAAGAGGAAATTTACAGCTTCACTTTCTAACTTGCTGAAGCCTGTACTTTGTGATCTGAACCCACCATCTTGGCTTTATTAGAAAGACTGTTTATGATATGGTCTTATATGTATGCATAACATAATAATTTTCAAAATTTCAGTCATCCTATTTGTTTAACTGTGATCTATTATTCATTCTTTTATTCAAAAATATTTATCAAGCACCTCTGTGTGTCATGTCCAGTGTTAGCTACTGAGCAGATAGACAATTGTGAGTACAGATGCAGTGAGTAAAGACAGTCATGACTTTTGTAGCACTTTGAGGAGAGGATACACAATAAGTAGTAATCACACATAAATACATAAATATATGCATATAATATAATATAATAATATATAATATATATTATATATTTATATAATACATATAATAATATATGATATTATATATTAATATAGTGTAATGTAATATATACATATAAATAAATACATAAATATATAATTACAAACTGGAATTTATAGATCTATCATGGAAATGGATATACTGTAAAATATAATCAGAGAGATCCAATTTAAATTGAACAGTCAAGGTAGTTCTTTCTGGGGAAGTGAATTTAGACTGATATTTGAAGGATGAGAAGGTAAAGAATGGGAGTTCAGATTTTTCTGACAAAAGAGGATGCATGTAGTTCATAAAGAAGTCTGTATAGTAGGAAAATGAAAGAGAAGCATTCTGGCTGAGGCATGATAACCATGGGTGAGCTGGAGACATGGGTTTGCAGGGGGTGATATAATTCTTTTTTTTTTTTTTTAAGATTTATTTATTTATTTGACAGAGAGAGCACACACATGTGAGGGGGAGGGGAGGACAGAAGAAGAGGGGGAGAGAGAATCCCAAGGCAATTCCCACTGAGCCAGGAGCCTGACACAAGACTTGATTCCATGACCCTGAGATTATGACCTGAACTGAAATCACAAGTGGGATGCTTAACTGACTTAGGCACCCAGGCACCCCAGGGTTGTATGACTCTTTATGATGTGTTTGGTATCTGTTTTAAAGGCATGGGGAAGCTTTGGAAGGTTTTAAAATTGAAGACCCATTAAATGTAAAATGTGATGTTAAGTAACAGAGTGCTACCAAACAATGTGAAAGGCTGGTTAGAGGAAGAGATGGTGGATTTTAACCTTCTAATTAGGAGGATCCATGAGTAGTCCACGTCAAGAGTGGCCTGGATGAGGGTCTTAACAAAAAAATGGAGAAAACCCCACAGATTATATGTATACTTGAGAAAGTTAGATGCTTTGAACTTTTCCTTCCTCTGTGGGAAAAAAGAATAAGAAAAGAGTATATAGCACATTGTTGTAGATATATAAGGAAATGTAGATATATAAGGAAATAATTGTAACTGTTATTTTAAAAAGGAATAAACTACTGTTTAACTGGGAAAAAAAAGACAGTCATATACCATCATCAACTGTCTGAAAGATGTCTGATGGATCTCTGTCTCAGCAGTGAATAGGCCTTTGCTCCTGGTTCCTCAGAGCTCAAGGTCGTCTTGATGCAATATAATACAAATTGTTCTGCACTTGTGTGCTAAAGAATAGTTTTCTTTTATCTTGATTCTCTGTGGAACAGTTTATACATTTATTCATTATGGATTCACAAGGGTACATATGTGAACACTTATAAAGCCTTTACTATGCATCAGGCACTATCCTAGACATTTCATATATTTAATATTATCATTCTACCAGGATAAATTGAGGATTAAGTATATTAATTAAAGGGCTGAAATCCACAGACAAGACAGAATTTCAGATCTAATTCTAATGCCCGTGCTCTTTTCACAATTTTTATGTTTAGATTTTTCCTTTACCATGATTCCTTCAGGAACTGGGCTTTATGTTAGCTATGGCAGCCTGGTTTTTGCCTTGTAATCTTAAATAGTAGTTGAATCACCTACTCTTGCAGCCAGTCTCCCATCTTCCTGGTATCATTTACCTGTCCACTTCTAATTGTCAACTCCCAATTTCACCAGTATTAAATATGATATAGTAAATATTTAAATATTGGCTAATATGGCTAACAAAATTCCCGTACCATCTGTACTATTCTTTGGGAGTCATCTGGTCCCAGATTTATACTTTGTATTCCAAAATCCATGAATCTGTCACCAGAGCAATGAATCAATAGCTGTTTCTCTATGTTTAGCATGTGTCTTCTCTTGTCTGACAGGAGGAGGAAAATCCTGAAATCATCTCTTTTGCAGCCACTGAATCTCTCTTATGACAATTCCTTTGAAGTCTATAATATTGCTATGTAAATGTCAACCTATTTAAACGTATATATTGGTTTCACTATTTTAAAACATAAACAAAAAATATGCTTTAATTGAGTTCAGTAATTGCTTACTGAGCATCCATATGCAAAAGACATTTTAGTGCAAAGAAATGGGAAGTCAGCATAATTCCTTCTCACTGGTGCTTGACACTGTCTTCTCTAAAATTGAGTCTCCATATTTGTTCAACAAATTGAGTTGATTTTATGCCATGTGGAAAGAATTTTATCTTTGTACATGCTAATTTTAAAGACAGGGGTAAAACTTAATGATAAAAGAAATAAAAGAAAAAAATAACCCTAATCTAAAAAATAGTATTTGGCTGATTAAATTAGTCAAAACTGCTAAAACAATCTGAACTTGGAGAAGATAGCCCAGTTATTATTAATGTATTTTAAGATTTAGAGAGTAACACTCGTAGTTACTTATCTATACTTAAATGTGTTATGATGATGTTTTAAGTTAAATCCCAAGTCCTTAGATTTGATTAGAAACATCAGGCTACTGTAAGTGAGAAGCGTGAATACATTCTCTGCTGAAAAATGAAGGGAGTGGCTCCAGTCCTGGGTAGGTCAGCCAAGGGCTAAGGGGAAGGGAAAGAATGGAGGAAGAATCAAAAGTTATTAAACCATATTGTATGCATTTAAAAAGCATATTTTATGTTATTTCTTCCAGGTAGAAGAAAGAAAAATCTGGTAACAATTTACACTGACATTTAGACGTCCATCTTTGAGAGTGTTAGTTAATTTGGAGTAATATTACCAAGTAATACAGTAATACTTTATGTATTTAGTCTCAAGTTTTTACTTCTTTTATAAAATTTTATGAATTTAATTTTTAATTTTGGACTGTGACATGGGCCTTAGTTTCTTGATCCCTGTGGAACATGGGGTCAGGCCTCACTATCCAGCTACTGCAAATGTAGTGTGTTGACGTTAATACACAAATGTCCACTCTCCAAGAGCCACTTTGCTTGCCTGCAAGAATACTGGTGCCCATGAATCACTTTGAATTGCAATTTCCCTTGAAGGCAGCAGAACTGGGATTGGGTGGCCATCCTTTTCCAGAGGGAAAATATTTCTCTAAGGTCATCCCTAAGATGATATTGGATATTGGTCAATTGTGGACACCACCTTTTGCCTTCTTACTAGTTTTAGAAAATCAAAAGGAGCATATTTTTTCTCATGTTTGCCCATTTAAGATACCCAACAAAAGCTTGCTTAAGACAAACTATATTATAGGAATTCTTAAAACTGTTCTTTCAATGGTTGTTTGGAAGGCTGAGTCAGAAATGTACAGCTAGTCTAGTTTAACAAGCTGTAATGTTCATGGTTTCCAGTGCATCTTCTGAGAACATCGCTATCACCTAGAAGCTGGTGAAGTTGGAAATGTGTCACTCCAGGGTGGATTTGGAAAACTACCTTTGGACCTTAATACAGATAAGCAATAGCTCTCCCCTAGAAGTAAGAAAACAGCACTTCTATCACTCACTCACCCTGGTACATAGCGTACTAAAACAAACTTATTTCTATTTCAGAAGATTATAGCTCTGTGCATATTGTCCAAATATGCAGAGAACCTGTCTCCTAGCTCTGAAATATAACCCAAGTCAACTGGGTTAGAATTAGCATATCTCCTGAACTTATGCTTGGACTTCCTTTGCTCTGCCAGCCATTCCTGTGTCTGCATCTAACTCACCATCTTGATTTCTTCCTTGGGTTGAGTTTTCTCTAGGAAGCCCTTTTCTTGTTCCAGGCAATCTGGACTCCACAGATCTAAAACTAGTCCTTGAAAATATTTGAATATGTTTACATCATAGTAGTCACATTAGCTCAAGTTATTTATCCAGGATGATCATCAGTTCCAGTATAAATTAGTGGATATAAATAATTAAAGCAGGGATGGTATCTTACCAAGCTCCACTCATTAGAGGACATTGGTATGAGTGTGGTAGTTAGGAGGATTGAAGAGGTATAGTTGCAATGCCAGGAGTAGATAATTAGAAACCACCAAAGCTGAATAATAAAAAAGGCAATGTGTTGAGATATGTGGCAACCAAGAAAAAGATGTTTTGGTAAGGAAACACATAAAGACAATATAGGATGAAATTTTATTATGGCATGTGGAAAATATAGAATTTTGCTATTATGAACTATGTAAACATAGGATCTGTTTTGATTACCAAAGAAGTTCAGTGTAACATAAATTTTTGGCTTCCTTGAACTGTGATTTAACAGATATTAAATTTCAGAAAATGCCTCTTTGGTTATTTTCTTGTTGTATTTTTGTTCCTCTTATTTTCAGGAAAAAAAAAAGGTTAATATATTATTTGATAGAAAGTAGCTTTCTCAAAGTAAAACAAGATCAGCTCAGAGCAAGAAGTTGATCTCATACTATCAATATTAAAGAGGAAGAAAATGTATCTTCAGAGTGTTTGGATCTATTTGAATCATTCACTGGTATACATTTTCTTTTAGAATATTTCCATGTCATGCATAAGTCAAGTTTTTCTAGTTACATTTCATGTGTATTTTGTTAATATATTAACTAAAATTACTTGTATTTAATAGATTAAGGAGACATCTGGCTATGTAGACAAAGAAACTACATCCTTTCCAGAAATAATAGTAATAATAATAATAATAATAATGGCTAGAATTTATTCAGTGCTTTCTATGTTAAGTACCTGTACTACATTGAGTTACATGAAATCACATTTCTGTAGGTCAGAAAGGGGGAAATACTAACAATTTCATATGGTTCTGCCTTAATGTAAGTGATCTTATTTGATTCTTAACAATAAATCTGTGTGCGGATATTAATTCCATTTTACAGATGAGGAAACTGAGGCTTAAGTTAGGTCTTTGTCCAACATAACATAGTCAGGGAACGTGATAGATGTGGTGTTTGGATCTAGGTGGTCCGTCTCTAGAGTCCATGTCCTGAAACATTATAACCCCAACACCCAATCCCAGGCTTTTAAATATCTCCTAGAGTAAACTTGTACCGGTAACTTGATGCTCATAATATACAGGCGCTGTGAAATTGCTCTCCATTAGTAGGGCCTTTCCAGAAAGTCATTTATTATTTAAACAAGTTAGGTTAAAATGAGCCTTGCTTCCTTAAAACGTGTTTTCATAACTGCTTCACCAGAGCTATTATAATAGAATTCAAATAATAACCTAATATTCAAATGTATATTTTTGTGAATTACATAAAGTTCACTAAAAAAGAGTTGTTCATATTAATAAAACAATTAGTATTAGAACTTTTGATAATCACAGCATATATCAAACTTTCACTATATACTACCCAGTGCTCTGAATTTTAGAAGTCCTTTATTTAGTTTCATTCTCTGTGATATAGGTGGTATTTTTATCTTCTGTGTAGGTAACCAAGAGTTAGAGAAGGCAAATAACTTCTCTAGCCTTCATATAAATGGAAGATTTGGAATTCAAACACAGATGTTCTTAGCCATTGTTATATTCAGCATCTTTTCAGTAAGCTAGTTAGCTTAATATTGGAACATGGAAGAGTAAACATGGAACTATATATAGATAGCTAGAACTAGCAGAAAGAAAATTAAAATTATGTATTATTTTATGAGATAGTAATTTCATTAAACAAATATAATCTGGGAATAATTAATGATGAGTCTCCATGTTAAAATAAACACAATTATTCAAAATTCTTTGATCAAAATATTTGTCATGTTAATAAGAAAAACTGTAATTTGGATGGTAAGTTTTTAATACAGTGGACAACTATATATATTTTAAAAATCTTATGGATAAAAATAATCCCCATACTTGTTTTCCCATTACACAAAATTTAAGTAGATCAACCACAGGATTTTTAATCAAACTGTCTTCAATTTGAATGTAGACACTATGACACTATGTTACTTTGGTGAGTTAATTTCTCTGGGCTCTCTGATTACTGAAATGGAGATAATAATGGTACTGAATATATAATAGTAGTGATAACTTATATAGCACTCATGGTATGTTAGGCGCAGTTCCAGGTGACTGTGTATCTACTAATAAATGAAAACACAAGAGCCCTGTGAGGTTAATTATTTAACCCAATCACAAGTAGTAAGTAGTGCACTAGGACTGAACAGAAGCTGTCTGACTTCAAGTCTATGCTGGTAAATAACATACTCAGCTACCTCATTGGGTATTTTCCCAGTCATATGGAATAATGTAGGTAGAATGCTGATATATGGTACACAGTAAAAGCTCAATAAATGTTAGTCAGTGTTAAATGTGTATATTAAAGCATTTATCTAAATCTTTGACCTATTAAAAACTGAGCACCATAGCCTTGTTGTTTAGTAAACATTGCTAAAGCTACAAACCCAGTTAGTACTCTGTTCTTCATGTTAGACTGACTATGTTGAATAAGCATGATAAATTATTCCCTTCTCTGTATCCACTTTACCTTTCCCTGTAATTCTGAGTGCCCATCCACTATGATGTTGGGTTTAGCCATGTGACTTGTTTTGGTCAATGAGCAATGGCAAACATGAAACAAGCAGAGAATTAGTAGATGCTTGTGCATTGGGGCTTGTCCTTTCCTTGAAGCTTGTGAAACTCTGCAACCAACATGTGAGTGAACCTGGGCTAGCCTGCTGGTTGAAGAGGGATCCATGATCCAGTCTCCCCTATTGCACTAGCCATGTGCCAGCCATCCACCAAGGCTATGAGTGTGGTCATTCCCACCAGCCTGCCCCAGTCAGCTCCCAGATGAGTCCTGATGTGTGAGTAAGATTAGCTGAGGCCTCTGGGAAAGCTGCCCACTAAGTTCAAGTCATATTACAGCCTGACAAATGGTGAGCTAATTTCAATAGCTGTTGTTTTAAGCTACTAATTTTCAGGGTGATATATTACTTTCCAAAAATAATAAGAAAATAAAATTTCGATGAACTTTTCTTGATGTTATGGTATGACAGAGGTAGAAGGAAAATTATGTGGGAATTTGGTCATTATTGTATTAATATAATGACATGAATAGACAGATTGAGGAATTCAGATCTGTATTATCTATTTTGGCATTATGTAGGAGCATTCATATGTAAATTATTAATTCATAGGTGACTGCTCATTCTTGGAGTTATTTAAGGTCATCTGGCTTTGTACTCAGTCTCATTTAAAGCTGGCATAGCTAGTGGTTAATGTAAATTAGCAACTGAAAACTATTAGCTTCCAAGTCCCATTAAGATCTTATCTTGCAAACCTCAGTCCTCTTCTCAGAGTGAATGAGAAAAAGGAACGTCATAGGAAATCCTACCAATATTAAGGAGCGGATCCTATTCAGTATAACAATCTCAACCCTGGACATAGGGTGGGTCACTTACCTTTGTATATATATATCCCCATTTTCAGAGAGATGGTTACAGATTCTAAAATGTGACTTCCATGTAACAGCAAAATCAAAATCAGAAAGATCTAGTATTGCTCTAGCTGACACTGCCAGCATCTCTAATCTGTTGCGTATTTGAAGACCAGAAAATGACATTTTTCTAGGTGAATAGGTGATCTTTTAACTAATGTTAGAATAAAGAATTCCATCGATGTAACATAGCAGTATTTAAACAAATTAACTTTCATTTTAAGTGATCTAATTCATACTCATCTGGAGAAACTCTGGACCAAATAATTTTTTTCCTAAAACACCAATTGTACACAGCAAAAGCCTGATATAAAAATTACCATTTAGACAGTTTGAATCATCTCTCTAATTGAATATCCATGTAACTTGGCAAAACATTTTGAATGATCTGCTACATCAGTTTCATTGTGAGAAAATATTTTTTCAAAAGACTGAAGATGTTAACTGAGTGTCCTGTAATAATTAAAAATGTTTCAGAATATGATCAAATAGCTTTTTCAGTGTCCTAAATATTTTTAACAATTATTTCTTTATACATCCCAAGTACCTCTAGTAGCTTAAGACATTTGTTCATTAAAGATAATTACATGTATTTGTCAAGCATAGATACAGAATGAAGTCTATTTGACTCGGGAATTGCATGACATAGGAATTGTTTGGCCTTGGGAATTGCAGTTGTCAGTTGGTGAGAATATATTTACCATCTGTCATCTACCGTGTTCCTGCTTGGCACTGCCCATTGGAACATTCGGAGTGGCTTTTAGCATTAAAATTCTCTCCCATTTGTAATTTCCTCAAGTCAGTGTTTTCCCAGGCGTTACAATTTATATCTGTTAGATCCATTACTCCTCCACCATAGCTTTGTCTGATAGGAGGAAGAGCACTTGGATAAGGTGATTTTTACAAGCAGAAAATGTGTCAGCCACAGGTAGATCGGTGGGCCATTGTTGCTGGTGTGTTTAAATTGATAAAATTGGTAGAAGACTTGTATTTAATGTTTGGGAAAAAATAGCAGCTTGGGACCAGCTTTCCATTCACTGAGCTATGAAGTAATGGGTGTGTAGTAGTAATAGCAGCCACATTTTTAATAAGTAAAATTAATATAAATGTTCCATGAATTGACTGTGTTTATCTATTTGCTCATCACCATGGATACTTTCATTAAGAATAATGTTGATATTTCACTGTTAACTTTGCCCAAGGGAAGAATTCCAGTAAGTATCCAGAACCACTAACAGAAATTATTTGTAGTACATTATGAACAGCCTTCTGTGGGCTGTATCATATGCTGATTACATTTTTTTATATTCTCTTTCAGGGTTTCCTCTAATACTATTTCTGTATCTTTTAAAAATATTTCCTTAAATAATACTTAGAACCCAATAAAATATAAACAGACACACAAAACCTTAAATTGATTTTTAAAAATTGTTTCTTTTCTCATCAGAGAAACTTAGAAGCAAATTTGGCTGACACTAGAGTTAGAGTTATAAATTCATAGATCACTATTTATTCACTCAAAGTGAAGATGACCCTTTTATTTAGATGCTTCAGTGCTTAACACCAGCTGCCATAGCTAACTTTATTATTATTTTATGGTGCCAAATGATGCCAACAAATGGAAGAATAATGGAAATAATTGCATTGGTTATGCTCTTTTATAGCTATTTCTGACACAAACATTTGAATTATAGAGCACAAAATAAGGTAAAGAATAAAAAACAATTACTTTTATTACTATATTATTTGATTGTTTTTCAATGAGAAAAAACAAATTATCAACATTAAATGGGAAAAGTGATTATTTGAATAATCCAGTTATTAAAGTATGAATTTCCCCATGTGTCCAGATATCTCAAATGACATTAAAATTAAAAACATATGTCTGATTAATATCGTATATTCTCTAGCTAGGCTTTCTGGACTCAAAGCTTAGCACTGACATTTGTTGATTTTGTGACCTTGGGAAAGTTTCCTACCTCTTGGCCTTTATATCTTCATATGTAAAATAGAGGTAATACTGCTACTTATGTGTGGGACTTTTTGAAACGGTTCAATGTGAAGTGCTTAGCAGAGTGCATGGAGCACCCATTTTCTATGGTCTGTAAAGTGAAATATTTACAGCATGGAATGTGTAGCATTAATGGCAATGAAGTAGGCATTGCCATAAATCCCATCTGTATACTTTTCTCATTTCTTTGTTCTGATTCACCAAATAACCTCAAGGATACTTTCCCCTGGTATTACCTGATTTGCCTCAGCATACCGTTTCTTTTCCTGCAATGCTTTTTCCCAATATCTTTAAACACTTACTCCTCTTTATTCAGAGAGGTTAGTCAATGACAAAATTATATTAAATAACCACATGCCTATATTATGCTCTATCCTGTGGTTCTACTGAATCTTCTTTGCAATAATTATTATCTAAATATTTACTTATTTACTTATTTGTTTATTGTCTGTTTCCCTCATTTTATTTACCACTTTGTTCCCCAGATCGGGAATAGAACTTGCTATAGAGTTGGTGATCCATGAATATTTGTAAAATAACTGAATGAATACATGTTCATGTCTCCTTTTTGCTTCTAACTCCTATGTATTCACTGCTACTTACATCTTTGCCATGTTTTCATCCTATATGGACATTTGAATTGGGTAGGTGGCAATTTCAGCCTCTTTTTTAAAAATTTCTCTTATTTATTTTTTAATAATCTTTACACCCAATATGGAGCTCAAACTCATGACCCCAACATCAAGAGTCACATGCTCTACTGACTGAGCCAGCCAGCCATCCGATTAAGCCTCTTCTGTAGAGCATCTCTTCGTCACCATTTTTCCCAAACTAAAGAGATATCATGTTATATTAAATTACATTATATGATGTTATATGTGTATTTTTGTATGTTCAATATTTTATGTTGATTTCTTTATATAACAAATTTCGGGTATTTTACTGACGTGTAATTTGGGATTCGGAATTTAAGTGTCTGCTCTAGTGGTGGGCTGAGTCACCCAGGAGTATTTGCATTAATTGGTATTCTTGGAAATGTGTTTTAAACATGAATTTTAAATAAAGTTGTAGGAGATACATAGAAATGCATAATAGGATTTATTCATTCAAAATTACTTAAGTGACTATCATGTTGTATTAATGCTGGAGATTGGGGCCTTTGCTATCCAAATTTAGAAAATCCAGTGTCAGTGGTACCTACTGGACTTGTGCAGTGATAGCCTCCTAAGGAACACTATGCTATATAAGCATACATCTCTTACCTTATCAATGGTTTAGAGAGGGAGGATAGACCAACAAGTAATAAAAATGAAATTACTATCATAATAGAAATATAGAGTGAAAAAGAAAGGAATATAAGGAATGTTGGGAACATAAAGTTCAGAGTCCTAACACATTCTAAAAGTCAGGAAACACTTCCCGGGGAAGCAGTGTTTATCCTTATTCCTGAAGGTTAACTAGGAGTAACCTGAATGTCCCTTATCTGTGCCCAGTGCTAAGTCTGACATACAAAAAGTAGAGGGAGGTGCATTCAAGAGGGGCTAACTGTGCCACTTTGGAGCACAAATGACAAGGCACAACAGAGAGAAAGAGACATTATTCCCGTATGATAACCCTGGAGTGTAAAAAATACCCTTTTCAAAAATCCTGGGAAACTGTCAGTGAGCAGGTGCCTCCCCTTGGGAAATGGCCTGACAGTCTCCATTAACTAGAAAGCTGGAGTAAAAGGAAACAGCTTCTGAGACAGCACTTGAGGACTCCCAGAAATAACTAGCCAACATTTTCAAACGTTGCACACTAGGAAGGCAGAGCGGTATCTTGCCATTAAGAGGGAGCCTGTGAAATTGGACATTAATATTAATGAATCCTTATCTGAACCCACAGGCTGGCGAGACCTGCAGACATTCTGGGTAACTTGCTATAATAAAGATGTATTCCTATGACACTTTGTCTTGGGAAATCCCTACATACAAAATTGAATGAACACACTATTTGGAGGGTGCTTTTGAATATCTAGGTTTCTTTATGACTCCTAACTCTAATCCCTTATGGAGATTGCTAATCTCCAGACTGTCTTCATTTTATCTAGGCTGTAGCTCTGTTAACCTTCTCTTTCCTAAACAAAGACACATACACCACTCTGAAAATTTTTCAATTCAGGAACCCAAGAAACATTTCCACAACTCCTAAGTTACATGGATTGTGAAACATAGGAATATAAGACCCCTTCACAAATGAATTCTGTACTGCTGGGGGTTTTTTCCTCCTTATCCACTACAGCCCCAGGCCAAGTGAAGAAAAAACCTGAGACTCTCCCAATCTCTATCACACACAGATTGATTTTGCTAAAGTATTGTAACTTTACCTCCAGATGAATTACTAATCAAGATGTCACTAGGATATGATTGTAAAAGTATGTTTGTAAAGTGGGATCTAAAAAAGTTGTGTGCCTTTGATTTTCACCTCTTTTGGGTTATGAGTACCCTGTTAGTCTTTATAAAGATATATCAAAGTTTCCCTGTCATGCTAACATGAGGATAATATATACAACAAAGACTGGTTATCATAATTGGCAGCATGGACAGCACTCTTCAGTGGATTCAGTTCATTTAATTAATATTTATCAAGAGCCCAGACGGAGGCTGGCAGTCTGTGAAGTGCCAGCCACTCCCACCCTTACTGCCTTTTTCCCATCTGCTGCACATGAGAATGGTAGGCAACCAGCCACCTCAGGATGAGAAAATGTGTTCATAGGTCATCTCTCTTCTGCTTCCTATTCCTTGGCTTTCTCTAATTTCTCACATGGCTTGAGCTTATGTAGGAATTATACTCAAATGTGTAATATTCAAAGTTCTAAATACATTCATGTACAGGATAGTTTAGTTTTAGGGTTTTCTTTCTTTTCTCTGGAACCTAGTGAATCCTAGATTTACTAATATATGGGTTTACATGTTTCTCATGATTTATGAAAACAACGATGAAATGGTTTTCTTACGAAATCATGGTAACCAGGAAATGTATTATCCAGAACTAAAGGGCAAAAATAGTGTAGTTCTTCACCTGACATCTTACTGAGACACCAAAATCAAAATCTTTTTGTCTTTTCAAGCTATATGACACAGCAGTCACAAAGTTTTGTTGTAAATCACTGATCAGGTTTGGTTCCCCTTCCATCCTCCTCTCAGTACTCCATGGGTTTTCCCAGTACAGAAAATAGGATACATGCAGCTTACAGTACCCAAGCATTGAGAAACCCACTTCCTCAAATGAGCATCATAGGTTAACTACCCAAATAATGTCAGTACCTAAATGAAGGCTTTCCACCTCTTTGGTTTTCTCTCATTTGTCATACTTTACCTACTGAATGGTGCTTTAAAGCCTGTTTTCCAACCCTGTAATCCTTAATTGGAGCTGTCTTTGCTACAAGCAGGGTCCTTTCCCACCATTCCTAATGTTCACCCACGGTTCTGCTACCCCCTTGAGGACTCTCTTGCGAAAGGACTGGTTCTGCCTCTGTCAGTATTACTCTTCTCCCCATTGCCGGACACACTGTTCTGTTGCTTCATCGGGTGCTCTTCAATACTGTCCCATTTTGGCCATCTTCTTCCTTGTTGCCATTACTTTTAAGGAATGTTCCTATTTTATTCTGATGAATTGTGCTTGATTGTTTTTTTCCCCCACCTTTTTCAGGGAAGAGGGTCTGAATAAATTAGTTCGTACTTACGAACACAGTCACCATGGGATAGATCTGATTCTCTATGCTCCAAAAAGGGAGGGGTTTCTAAGGTCAAGTCGGTGAAAGATTGAATGTAATACAATTTCCCATTTTCACTCAGACTTTCACCCTTAACCTCTCTTAGGACTATAATTAACTTAATCATGGCACTGAGAAGGTGAGGAAGAGCCTTGCTCCCGCTTCTTGGAACCTTACATGTAAATGGTTTGATATTACCCCATTTTTCCCCTGGCCTTTTTCTCAGGAGTCTGACTTTCTAGTTACACGAAATAGAATCTTTCGCTAAAACTTGATTTTCATGTTGTAGCCAATACAGTGTTAATCCCTGGTAATAAATCCTCACAGTGAATTAATGTGGGAGAAGAGGGGTTAATTGTTTATTCATTGGTACTTACAGTAGAAAAATATTTAAAGGTAAAATTAAAATTGTCATTAAACTTTTATAAATATTTTGACAGAAATGAGAATTGTGATGATTATCATATAAGCTGATGATTAATTTAAATGTCTAAATGATTATAGGATATTTATATAGATCTTATTCAATCCAAAAGTACAAAAATCAATTAATATATTTTGAGATTAGAATAAAATAACTATCTCTACAAAATTTCTCACAACTATTACAAACATGCAAACTATTAAAAGATGTACTAAAAATGGCAAGTTATTTTTTTTTTTTTTATATATTTTATTTATTCATTTGACAGAGAGAGAGATCACAAGCAGGCAGGGAGGCAGGCAGAGAGAGAGGAGGAAGCATGCCCTCCGCGGAGCAGAGAGCCCGATGCGGGGCTCGATCCCAGGACCCTGGGATCATGACCTGAGCCGAAGGCAGAGGCTTTAACCCACTGAGCCACCCAGGCGCCCCAAAAAAGGCAAGTTATTAAATAAGAATTTGTTCATCATTTTTTCAATCTAATTGACTATGTCTCATAAAATGACATTTGTACATACTGGAAAAAATGATTCTGTAAAATCAGTATGAATAAAGAGGATTTTTTAAGCATCATATGGCTAATTAGAATAGATGAGTGTTTCTTATCAAGGGTGAATTTTGCCCACCTGGGGATATCTGGAAATTTTGGAGACATATTTTGTTGTCACACCAGAGAGGAACTTTAGACTTTTAGCATCTGAGGTCAGGAGTACTGCTAATGATACTAAAATGCACAGGACCAAGTTTGAAAAACCCTGTAGTAGATGAATTTTAGATTGCATGTAAGACCGATAAAAACAAATTCTTTCATAAATGACCAGTTGAGGTAACATATTAAGTGGTTTAATTAATCACCAAACACATACTATCTATCTTAGACCAGTTCATTTGGAATCAATAGTACAATTCATGGTCTTTAATACAGGTGCCTCATCTTAAGAACAACATTACGAATATGAAATAATACAGTTTTCTCTTGGTGGCATAAAACCGGTCATATAGTGAGTTTTTTTTTCTTTTTTTTTAAAGATTTTATTTATTTATTTGACAGAGAGAGAGATCACAAATAGGCAGAGAGGCAGGCAGAGTGAGAGAGAGAGGAAGGGAAGCAGGCTCCCTGCTCAGCAGAGAGCCGGACACGGGGCTCAATCCCAGGACCCTGGGATCATGACCTGAGCCGAAGGCAGAGGCTTAACCCACTGAGCCACCCAGGCGCCCCATATAGTGAGTTTTTTATACTTTACTTCTTTTGAATCATTTCATTCTTTTCCTTGTTAAGAAAAACAAAAGTTAAATAATAAAATAATCTGAAAAAATTTGGTCCTGAAGAAAGAGACAATAACAACATTGTACATAAAAAGTAACAAAAATAAAAATTTTAATAATTATTCTTCCAGCATTTCTAAGGAATTTGGAGGATATATATTCACACACATAAACACAAACACACAGACCTATCACACAAGCATATTTGATCACACACACAAACAACTATGATTTTCCTGAGTTTTTCCTCTTTATTTTAAACTGAATTTAGTATAGATTTCAGAAGTTAAATTGCAAAATTAAAAATATTTATTAATAGAAATATTTGTTTTGCTTGGTGCAGATTTAGTTATGATTCTCAAAAATTAAACAAACACTTGGGGCACTTGGGTGGCTGTCATTTAAGCATCTGATTCTTGATTTCAACTCAGGCCCTGCTCTCAGGATCATGTGATGGAGCCAGCATCAGGCTCCGTGCTCAGCATGGAGTCAGCTTGAGTTTCTCTCTCTCTGCCCTTCCCCCAAGTTGGGCGTGTTGTGTCTCTTGCTCTCTCAAATAAATAAATAACATCTTTAAAAAATTAAACATACAAAAACAAATAAAAATGTGTGTAACATGAGTTAGGTGTACAAAACAAATTGGAAGCAGAAAATAGAGAAACTCTACTTAATGTTCTTTCACTTCTTAGTTGGTCATGAGTTACACACATAAACCTAAAATATATGTTTCTTTTTACTACTTTTATGAGTAATCCCAAATGTTGGGTTGGTCTTAAATTCTTATGCTCAACTGCGCTTCCCTTAGGACTGCTCAATAGAATTACTTAAAGAGGAGGTGGGTCAAGAACCAAGGTTCCAAAACTTGAAAGCATGAAGGCGCTTATGTTACCTTAAATATACTAAAACATAAGTTTAACAGAAATACTTCAGATATCTTAGGTATCTGAGACTTATAGAATAATAAGTATTTCCTTTGCATTAAGAAGTTATAGCTACTTAAAGTTATGATAATTATGATACATTAACTATTGAAACAATAAAAATGAACTATTAATAAATAACATCAGTTTAGCTCTATAAATCTTATTTTTATGCATGTGCAAATTGTATAAAATCACTACATAGATTAGGGTTTTCAGTTATTTTTTTAGGAAAAAAAGATATTTGTTCATAAGACCAGATAGTAATTGAACATGGCCATTATCTCTTTTAGCAGTTAATTTATCTCTACGGAAGTATCTAGTCTCATAATTTATGTAATTTTAAAATCTCATACATTTTGCAATATTGCATTTTCAAGGGATCTTCAGCAATAACCACATAGAGTAATTCAAGTACAGTAATAAAAATCTAATAAAATAGTGTTCACTCATTTCCTAAGCCATTTAAGAACCTAAAAATCAGATTCTTATGAGATAAAATAAACAGGATATTTCTCTTTTGTTTTTGTTTATTGATGCTTATACAACCATTAATAATAACTCAAAACAGATGTTTTTCTATATTTTATTGATTAGCAATTTTTACTTTTTCTCTCACTGAACAAGTATATTTGTATTTGTTGGGTTTTACATTTGCATGGGCTCATAAACCCCTGAAGAATCAGTTCATAAAAACAAGGCAAAGCCACAATCTATACCCCACCCAGTGAAGGAATTTTTAATATCATGGCTTTAAAGTGCTTATTAATGCTTGACTTTGTCATCACTTCTTATTGTTGATATATAAAATTTGATGTTATTATTCTTAAGAGCTGTAAGGAGCCATACAGAATAATGAATAAACATTGATATCTCAGTAACCTCTAGAAAATGTAGCTACTGTGTTCGTTCTTTTTTTTTTTTTTTTTTTTTTTCCTTCCCTCATCCTCAAAAGCATGCTAGGGCAAACCTTAGTGAATCTTAGAACATCCAATGTGGTAACTTAGAATGAGCTAGCAATGATGGCAATTGAAATATAGCTGAAAGAAAATAGCATTTAAATAGTTATATGTATGTGAGAAAAAAAATAAAGAAACAAACTGCAATTCCCTGGCCTCCTTATTCACAGACAACTAGAAAAATTGGACCCATATAGGGACAAAAGAAGAAAGATACCTAAGGAAATATCGCAAAGAATCCATTTCCAAATTATGCCAGCAGTAAAACAAATGGATTCATTGTTTCCTACTACTTGCCTGGGATAAGAGTAAAGTTTATGTAATGGATAATAGCTGTTTCCAAAGTTAACTAGTGAGAAGGGAATCGTGCATTTGTCTCATTTCCTCCCTCCCTGCAACTAGTCTGTCTCCTTAAGTTAAACTCTAAAATTCAAAAAGAGATTCTTAAAAAAAATTTTTTTATAAAGATTTTTTATTTATTTATTTGACAGACAGAGATCACAAGTAGGCAGAGAGGCAGGCAGAGTGAGAGGAAGGGAAGGGGGCCCCCTGCTGAGCAGAGAGCCTGATGTGTGGCTCTCCCTGCACCCTGGGATCACTACCCGAGCCGAAGGCAGAGGCTTAACCCACTGAGCCACCCAGGCACCCAATTCTTAAAAAAATCTTAAAAAGAGAGAAATGTGTACTTGATTTCCGAGAAACTGCATTCTAATTGCCTTTTTAGCTCTTTATGGCAAGATCAAAGCAATTTATACTATATATATATTTTTATATATATATATATATATATATATATGCGATTTCAGAAGTCCCTTCAAAAAAACTCATAGAATATTTGATAATAAATGGAAATGGGACGGTAACAGTGTTATTGTGTATTTGTGGGTATTTTCTTTCAGCTATTTTTCTATGTATTTTTCAGTATATTTAGTGATAATATATGTGTACTTATTATCATTTCTTACTTAGAATTCAAACAAATTATCTTAATATTCTTAAATAGACATTAAACCATTTTTAATACCTGCATAATATTTCATTTGATAGTGTTTAATATTAAAAACATTATGATGTTATTAGGCAGTTGGATCATCACTTATATTTTGCTATTAGAAACACTACTGCAGTAAACATTTTATGCCGTACAGCTTTCCCCCAGGCCTGTATTTTAAGGTATTCCACCATAGATTAATTTCTGAGAAAAAGCATTTTGTATCAAAGGGCATGTACATATTTGGTACTATTGACATTATAATGATTGAATTTCTTTTCAGAAGATTCTACTGATTTCATCTTACATTAACAAAACATGAAAATGCCCATTTTAAAGCATTCTCAATGGGAAAAGTGTCATAAACAGGAAAAAAATGGCTTGAATTCACTGAACACAAAAGTCAGAAGGTAATATTCACATGACATGCTTTTGAAAGAATGCCTGATTTTCCAAGTAATTAATTTTTACAACAATAGCAACAGTTAAAAAAATTTAAACATAGGATTTCCCAATTTTTCTTTAGTGGTAAATATCAATCTTGACATATATTTAGAATTTGGACCTAGAATCAGAAGGTTTAGCGCTAAGATTCTTGAAAGAATGATTATAAGTTGACTTGTGATGGGCATTTTAGTAGTACATATAGATGTGAAAAAAACCTCTTTAGGATTTTAATGTTGCAATTAAAGAAGCACCTCTGTTCCTGCAAGGCCAAACCCTTCACTTCCATCCAATCCAGCTCCCATCTCATCTCACTCTGGGAAGTTGTCCTGCAATTACCTCACTTTTTCCTACTTCATAAATTTCTGTATCATGGTTGGATCATCAGTACACAAATCACCTTAAAATTATTCCTTTAGAAATGAAGTATTGACTTTGACAAAAATTACCGTACAACTTTTCCAAAGGGTTACCTATTCTCATTTTAGTACCTTTACTTTATGACCTTCCATTTTCTTCTTTGCTTAATCTGATCATGTTTTTGTTCCCATACTTCACCATTATGACTCAGATCAAGGCTGTTAAAGATCTCCATATTGAAAGAAATTGTAATTTCTCTTTTCTCATCTTTTTCAAACTTTCATTGGAATTGACAAGTTAAAAACAAAAACAAAAAAAAGCTCTATTCTAATAATTCTGAAGTCCCTACCTCTCACTACCAAGCTCTTTTCTTGTGTCTTTTTCTACCTCACATAGCAGATAGTGATCTTTTATAAATGTAAGTAAGACAATATTGCTCATTTGCTTTAAAAAAAAAATCCAATAGTTTGATTTTGAAATTAGAATGAAATCTAAATCCTAAATCCAAGATGCTGGTCTGCAGCAAAATCTCCTAATCCCTCTGACCAATTCACCCTCCCCTTGGGAATGAGAGTCTGGCTTCTTTCTGACCTCTATCATGCCACCTATGGCAGAAGCCGTTGCAACTACACTGCCTAATGTTCACCCAACCACACACGCAAAATGTCTGGTACCACCAGCAGGTGCCTACAAAGGGCAGGGAAGATGAGGGAGGTAAACTTAGACATTGACAAACTTAGACCACCAAGAGACAGAAGATGGAAGGAGCTGAGAGATAGTTTTTACTTCTTCCATCTTCCCTAATGGACTATTATGAAGTTCCAGACGGACCCTACGCCAAAGTACTCCCTGACTGAACAATTTTAAATTAGCTTAATAAGGCTCTCCTTGTATTTTCATTTACTCCCCTTTCATTTCCTTCCCTTCCTCACATTTCCTACCCTGAGAGTACCCTCCTCCTAATACAGCTTGCCTCAGTCTCTGTTCTCCAAGGAAACCAGGCTATGCAGTGTGTAAAGTCAACATGATGAATCACAGCTGACCTACACTTTTTCATTCTCTGCCACTATGCCTGATCCATTATATTCTAGCTACACTGGCCAATTTCTGTTCTGGAATTGTTTCTTCTTCCTCTACCGCGCTTCTTCTATATCTTTATCTGGCTGCCTCCTCTTCATCATTTATGTCTCATTTCAAATATGAGCTCCTCAAAGAGGCTTTGCGGGCCCACCCTGCCTAAAGAAGCACCCTCCTCCCATTCTGGCACTTCTTATATACTGTTTTATTTTTTTCATTGCCCTTGACTGATTTTAAGAAGGGGGTATCAAAATTTCCTTCTGCCAATAATAGGACATACTACCCACAGTCCCACCAAATAGTTCTTATGTGTCTCTAGTCAAGTCTTATTATCATTCCTTCCCTTGCCTGAAATAGTCTTAGTACCCTTTTCTTCTCTCTATGCTTCATGGACCCAGCCATAGAATATTTTATATTCTTTTATTCTTGAGTTGCATTTATACAAGGTTTTTTTTTTTTTGAAAAAGATTTTATTTATTTGTTTGACACAGAGAGAGAGCCCAAGTACGCAGAGCAGCAAGCAGAGGGAGAAGCAGCCTCTCCAGTGAGCAGGGAGCTCTATGTGGGGCTCAATCCCAGGACCCTGGGATCATGATCTGAGCCAAAGGTATCAACTTAGCCAACTGAGCCACCCACATGCCCCAATACAAGGTATTTTTAATAGAATTTTATGAAAAATCAAGAATAGAGGTCGAAGAGTATGGTAAAGTGGAGGGTTACTTTCAAGTGTACAAAGCATAGCACAGCACAACTATCTACCACACTTATATTAAAAATTGGATATGTGTGTCCCAAGTATTTGGGCTACACCCACAGCTGTGACTATCTCACTTTCTTTCTTAGGCCTCACATCCCTACCATCTTGCTGGACCTTCTCCTTACCTGTATTTCTCACCAATTCAACTGCTTCAGGTCCCCAGAAAATGTCATTCTCTTATGAGCAGCCTTGGGAAATCTTGAATCATTCTAACTTTATTTTGGAGAGATATTTAGTAGATTTGTTTCTCTATCTTTGCCTAACTGAACAGGACTCATAGAAATACTACTCGGGAAAAGACGGATCCTTCCCTGAATAATTCTGTCATGAGTTCTCAAATGGACTATTTCTCACAGCTACACCCACAAGCATCTTTTTTGTTATTGATGTTTATGAGATAAAAATTGGGTCATATAAATGATGAAGAAAGAATGCCCCTGTAGAATAAGCACTATTTTCCAAAAGAAAAGACTGTTTACAGAATTCAGAGTCAATCTGCTTTCTCAAGTCACATCACCACAAAAGCATAAGTTATCCAAAAAAGCTAATGTTTACAACTGATCCAAAGATGCATTTATCCCGTCCTCTACCTCTGCCTTCCTTCCCCTAGATGGTGGTTAGACATGAAAGAGCCTTTTTCAGTGCTTTTTGGGTTGAAATTGTGCTGGCATTTTTTGATCCTTGCCGTGGTTAAAAATTCAGCTCACTTGTTTATATTTTTCCTATTTATCATGCTTGTATGTGTAACAAGTTCCAGACCTCAGATCTGGCAGAAGTTTCTAAAACAACATTCAGGAGTGATATTACTATGAGACACTCTTAGATGTAGACTCTGTGGAATGTGTGGTTTGTCTTTTAATCTAGGTGTGTACTCTGAGTAATTCTGCACCATTATGAATCCCTTAGGGGAAGCAGTTATAGAACTTAAAGTTGGAAAAATGTATGTGTGTAGGTATGTATTTATGTAAGTTTAAATAAATGTGTATCCATTGGTCTTAATGATATATTACTATACAAACATAATTCTTGTCTTAATGCTGAATAAACACTATAGGAAAAAATGAAGGGGAATAAGACACTGTTCCTTTGAGGACAAGATAATTCCAAGGGAAATTGGGAAATGTTCATATAAATCCTCAACTTTTTTTTATCTATTTTTTAATTTCCTGTTAGTGTGTTGTTTCAATTTAATAAACCTGATAATTAAATTCTCTTCTAACCAACTATACTGAATTTTTGTGTTCAATCTCATTTGGACAATTGGACAAGTCTCGTTTGTTCTCCATAACAAAGCACTTATACTCAATATTGGTATGAACTGATTTTTTTTTTTTTTTTTTGTAAAATAGCACATTTAAAGAGAACCAAGTTGAGTTATTTACTTTGTAATGCAGTGAAGTGATTTGAAATGAGAACAAGTAGAATCTGGTCACCTGGGTATAATCCTGTTTCTTCCCGGATCTAGCTGTTTCAACCTGAAAAAATTCACATAAACTGTCTGGTCCATTTAAAATTAAATATAAATTAGAGGAGTTAGATGAAATTATTTCTCTGTCTGTATGGTGTTGGGAAAACTGGACTGCAATAGGCAGAAGAATGAAACTGGACCACTTTCTTAAACCATACATAAAAATAAATTCAAAATGGATGAAAGACCTAAATGTAAGACAGGAAACCATCAAAATCTTACAGTAGAACACAGACAGCAACCTCTTTGACCTTGGCTCTAGCAATTTCTTACTAGACACATTGCAGGAGGCAAGGGGAACAAAGGCAAAAATGAATTATTGGGATTTCATCAAGAGAAAATGCTTCTGCACAGCAAAGAAAACGATCAACAAATTCATATCTATCAATGATCACTCTGAATGTAAATGGACTAAATGCTCCAATGAAAAGACATAGGGTATTAGAATGGATTAAAAAAAAAAAAAAGATCCATCTATATACTGCCTGTAAGAGACTCATTTTAGACCTAAAGCCTTCTCCAGATCAAAAGTGGGTGAACAGAGAACAATGTATAATGCTAATGGATATCAAAAGAAAGCCAGAGTAGCCATACTTATATAAGACAAAGTAGATTTTAAACCAGAGACTGTAACTGAGTGCTATTGTATTACCTGTAAGGTCGGTGTTTCTGGTGATCTCTTGTCCTTTCTAGTCTTTGTTGCTTTTGGTTTTTCTTTCCCACTCAAAGAGTCCCCTTTAATATTTTTTGCAGGGCTGATTTAGTGGTCGTGGACTCCTTTAGTGTTTGTCTATTGAATCTATTGAAACTCTTTATCTCTCCTATTCTGATTGACAGCCTTGCTGGATAAAGTATTCCTGGCTGCATATTTTTCCCATTCAGCACATTGAATATATCATGCCACTTTTTTCTGGCATATCAGCTTTCTGTGGAGAGATCTGCTGCTAACCTGATTTGTCTTCTTTTATAAGGTAGGGATTTCTTTTCTCTTGCTGCTTGCAGGATTCTTTCCTTATCTCTGTATTTTGCAGATTTTACTATGATATGTCTAGGTGTTGGCTGGCTTTTGATTTTGATAGGAGTTCTCTGTGCCTCCTGGATTTGGATGTATGTTATTTCCCCCAGCTTATGGAAGTTTAGGGCTATAATTTGCTCAAATAAATCTTCTGCCTCTCCCCACCGCCCCCATCTTCTGGGATTCCCAGGATGTGTTATTATGGTTTATGGAGTCACTGCATTCCCTAAGGCTGCATTTGTTAGCCAATATTTTTCTTTCTCTTGGCTTTTCAGCCTCATTATTTTCCATGCTTTTATCAGATATATCACCTATTTGTTCCTCTACTTCTTCCATCCTTGTGGTCACTACATCCAATTGGTTTTGCATCTCAGTTACAGAGTTTATTATTTTGGCCTAATTGTTAAGTCTTTTATCTTTGCAGTGAGAATCTCTCCAGTTTCTTCTGTGCTTTTCTCCAGGAAGCCTTCACAGAAGGCCAAACAATTTCTTCTCTTGTTTCCTAGGCTTCCTTCAGATCCCTGCCTTCACCCTGTCTGTGTCCTTGCCATCTGCCTGCCCAGCAGTGGTACAGTGCTCCTGTGTTTTATCTCAGGTATGTACCTGGGTTTCAAAACTCCAAATTTTAGGGACCCACAAGGTGCAGACCCATGCTGATATTCTGGGGGAATACTCACCACACTGTCACTGATACCAATTTGTCCCAGAAAAGGAGTTGCATGACTGTGTAGGGCCTTGAAATTTATGGTAAAGCACAGCACGAAGCTGGCATCCAGGTCAGCTGCCCTCAGTGAGCATCTCTGCTCATATGATAACAAATGGGGCAGGTCAGCTCAATGGCACCTGCTGGCTCTTTTGTCTCATGAAAGGAAGTGCCATCTCTCCCAAATACACTCCAAGAAGGGAAACTATCTCTCTCAGCATGGCCCAGGGGATTCTCAGAGCACTCTGTCCACTCCGATGCCTCTGCCCTCCTTCTCTGCAGAAGCATAACTATGCCCACCAGGCTCAACCCTAGTGATAGTGTGGACTTCTAAAACTTCAGACTTTCCATTCTGCTGCTTGTAAACCTTGTGGTAATCAGCCCCTTTGTTGACTCAGTCAGTGGTTTTGGGTTAGTGTTTTTCTTGTACAATCCCCCATCTGCTGCTTTATCTCTTTCCCTCCCTCTCCCTTCTCTCTCTTTCCTCTCTCTGTGATCACCCATCTGCAATACCTGTAGTTCTTTTCTCCCCCTAATCACATCACAGCATCTCCTATCTTCCACATGTGGTCTCTTTTCTCTCTCCAGTTGTGCTCTTTGTTCTCTCAGTCCTCAGAATGATTTCCTGGGTGTTCAAAATGATTTGATAATTATCTAGCTCTGTTCAAAGGATGAAGCAAACAAGGGTACTCCTACTACTCCACCATCTTAACTCCCCTATATAGTATTACTGCTATCTTATGTAATATTGCTTAAAATAATTATATAATAATAGTTATTGTATTTATTCAATAGTGACTTTATTTTAATTGTTCCTTTTGTTGTATTCTCAACTTCAGGAGATTCAAAATACTTTGATTATCCCTAGTACTATAAATCTGGAGTAAGTGGTCTCTATTTAACAATTTCAGTCAAAAATTCTGATGGCCAAAAACTTAAATATAAATTACACACCTTAGTAAAATGTTGAAATAAAAAGTTACTTTTTTTTACCTGGGAGTATTACTCATTTCAGTATCATAGATATGTGAATAAAGAAGCCTACATAAAAGAAGAGGATGAAGTTACTAAAAATTTTACCATAAACCTTATCATTAGTCATTGACTAAAATTAAAATTCAAAGTCTGGTACAGCACATGTCATTACATTATTTAAAATCTGTTGAATACATGGCCTGCTTTAGTGATTTCCCAAATTACTCTTAGCAGATTTTATTTTCTAAACAAAATCTTACAAGGAGCAACAATGATGAATAAAATAAGACATGAAAAAAAAAAAGAGAGAGAGACTGGTTTTCTGAAACAGCTATAGGAAGATGAGACTCCTCCAGCCTAAGTTCTCTGTCATTGTTTGCAGCTGTTTATGACCTTACCATGGACCCCTGTGTCTCCAAGGAATGCAGTTCCAAAACTCGTCATTTTTAGTAATGTCTAATGGTGTAAATGAAACTAACTCTCCTGCAAATAACAATTAAATATGGACCAATTATATTTTTAAAAAATTATTGAAAGAATGGTAAACTGACACAAACCAGGCAGAAACTTGAGGGAAATTGATGCTTGAAAAAAAGAATTTTACTGGGTGAGTTCTATGCTTGTATGTTGTCATTGTTGTTTTTCTTGAGGCTTAGCCAATCCACAATGTTCAAGAAAACTTTAGCGATCAAACAGAAAACTGTGGTGTTATTGTTTTGAGGCATAGTATAAGAGGCACAGACTTTGGTGTTACCAGACAGTTGAAAATTGAGATTAATTCAGGAAAGTAGGGAACCATAAACATAGAAATCTGTAAATTTTCATATTACTCCCTCATATCCTTGGCTGAACTTTTAACTGCATGAACAAGAAAGACTATAAGAAATCATGCAAGGAACAAAAGCTATAAAGAAGAAAATGTTACGTGGGACTAAGAGTGCTGCTCACTATAGGGGAGTTAGAATTTGAAATTTGAAATGTACTAGGTTAGAGGGGTTTCTGCTAAAAGCTAAAAGAGGGCACACACCATCTCATAATTCTATGTCTTAGAACTAAGAATTTTCCTAAGACCAAGGGCAAAACTTAAACTGGTCCTTACTAATAAAATCTAAAACCAAGGCATCAGTCAGTAATTTAATTCCATGCCAGAAGATTAATTACCACTTTTCAGAGAAATATAGCAGTATCCAAAGTCTGTACAATGTATCACCCACAATGTTCAGTGTAGAGTAAAAAAAGATTAATAAATGTGCAAAAAAAAACAGAAAACAGGTGATCCACAATTAAGATAGAAGGCAATCAATAGATCCAGACCATGAGATCGCCCAAATATTAGAATTAGAATTAGGAGACTTAAGCTTTAAAACACCTGATATAACAATAACAAGCTTAAAGAAAATAATTATTATAAGTGAACCAGAGAGGACTTTCAGAGGATAAATTGGAACTGTTTTAAAAAGACTCAAATTGGAAATTCTAGAACTAAAAATTACAGTATCTGAAATCTAAGTGTGGTCTCAATCCATTGTGTGGTCTTAGTATTATATTGGAAAGAACAGAAGGGAAGGGCAATAAACCTCAGGAGAAAATCAGTAGCAACTGTCTAATATGAAGAAGTGGGGGAAAGTTTGAAAATGAAATGAGCAGAGAGACTATGATCTGTGAGACAATATAATTTTTTTTCAAATATTTTTCTTTATCCATCTGTTAACATTCTTCTTGAACTTCAAGTACAAGTACATTAGACAAATTGATATGTTTGTTAGACCGGATTAAGAAGTGAGATCTAATATCCAAAAAGAAACAAATAAAAAGACTCTACTACATTTCGTCTGCAAAAGATGTACTTGAAATACAAAAAACAGAGAGAATGAATGTAAAATGTTAGAAGGGTTCATTCTTTACAAAGATAAAGCAAAATTTGACAGAGCTAAAAGTAGAAATTGACTAATCCAAAATCATATTTAGAGATTTTAGCATCCATCTATAAGTAAATGTTTGTTCAATAACTACCTACCTAACTAAAATATTTTAATAGTACTATCAATCTCTTTGACCATACCCCTATGTGGTAGAATAAACATTCTTTTAACAGCACCATAAAATGTTTCAATAACTTTGAAAAGATTTAAGTCTCAAAATATTTTCTTCTACCACAATAAAATTTAATTAGGCACAATAGGATAAATACAAAATCACTTAAGTGATTTTTTAAAATCATAAATCTTTTAATACAAATATGAAAGAAGAGTTTTCAATTTAATTTATTTGAAGAACAGTATTAATGATTTAAAAACTGGATATAAGGTGCCTGGGTGGCTCAGTCAGTTAAGCAGCTGCCTTCAGTTCAGGTCATGACCCTAGGGCCTGGGATCAAGTTCTGCATCGGGCTCCCTGCTTAGCGGAAAGCCTGCTTCTCCCTCTCCCTTTGCCTGCCACTCTGCCTACTTGTGCTATGTCTCTGTCAAATAAATAAATAAAATCTTTTTTTAAAAATTTAAAATTAAAACTGGATATATACATATGTGTGTGTGTGTGTATATATATATATATATATATATACACACATATATATATATATATTCAGGATTTATACTATATCAGGAAAATAAAATGCAGAATTTCCTTAAATGGGTACTTTGTCAACTCTGCTTTTTAAATAATTTGAGTGAAATTTTTTCTTTAGATAATTGGTTATTTGAAAATTCAAAATAGAGTAAATAGTTTTGAGTTCCCATTCAACCACCTAATTGCATGGATTGAGCTGCTGAACCAAAAGTTATACATTGAGTTTACTTTTGCTATTTTATATGGTAAGATACTTAAGGTTGGGGACCGTTCTCTTCTGATCCTTAAGAGTCAGTTTTGTGGCTTAAACATATTCAATAAATATTTGTTGAATCAATATTTTTGGTTCAGGAAATGATAAATATTTATCAAAAGAAAATGAAACAGCAAACAGGAAGAAATTTAGAACTAATATAGTAAAAGATATGAAGATATAAGATATAAGATATAAAGTCCTATTTTAAGTCCCACTCTGCAGCATTTTGGATGGTATAAGAAAACAGTTTATGATAAAAATGAGAATATTTGTTTTATTTATATCTTAGGATTCAAATTTATAATATGAAGTTGCTTTTGGATAGTATCTATGAAACTATATTTTTTAGTATTCACATCTTGTTTTTCTTTGTTCATTGAGACTCAAAGAATAATCCTTTGTCTTTCCTGAATTGGATGAGAGTTGAAGACCTTAGGACAAATGGCTACACAAAAAGGTAATTCTCTTTACTTCATAAATAGAAAAACAGAAGAATTATAACATAAGCCCTTAGGACTTAAAAATTCTCCAACACACTCTCTTATTCTTTATTCTTCCTTCTCTTCTTCTCCACCAAAATCTTCTTCTTCTTCTGCACCAAATATCTGGCTCAAATGTACTTCGTCACTACATAACCCAATGCCGTTACTCTTAAATTATACATCAGGAAAATTCTATTTAAAGCCTTTGTCTTTTACCACTTTATCTTCACATCAATAATTCTTTTGTGTTTTTATCCATCTGCATCCCACTGTGATGAAGTGGGGGTGGGGGAAGCAGAGTTACCATTATGGAAACAGAAGCAGAAAGAAGAAAGCAATTTATCAAGATTATGTACATTATCAATGATAATGGAAATAAAGCCTAGATATCAATCCTTAGATTCACAATGTCTTCTGCTGAAAGTAGAATATTGTACTTGAAACAAAAGGAGTCTTAGAGATGTCAAATAAATTGGTTAGTCTAATGAAACATATAGCATATATTTAATACAGATGTCTTAATTTGGGGCTAGAAATATGTTTAGACCCAAGTAAATAAAGTCCATTCAAATTAGAACTACATAGCATGACTTCTAGTTAACTCAAATTATTTTGACTATCTCTGGACTTATCATTTTGTTATTTCATGGAAATAGCATTAAATGTGAAGACAGAAATCTAGCTAAATTATAGCTAGATATAGAAATTATAGCTAAATAAAACACCATTTGAACTTGGGGAAGTAATTTCAGGTTCCTGAGACTCAATTTCTTTATTTATAAAACAAAACTTTAAACCATTTTTAGGTAAAATTCTAAACCCTTAACTCTCTAGATAGCAGCTTAGTGATTTGGATCAGAAATATAGGCTTGTGTTTTCAGTCTATACCTATAGAGAGAAAGCAAAAGAATATTATTGAATGTTTGGTATGTAGACAGACAAGCAAAGTCCAAGTTCGTTTTTGTGGTTGTCATTTCTGTTATTGTTCTGTTGTGTTATTTTGATGTATTTGTACCTAAAACAAAACAAACTGTTGATTTCCTGGATCCATCTAAAAGAGAGAGAGACCCAAATCATTCTGAACAAGAAAATAAGGTGAAGCTACATCAGTGCGATGATATCCGTTAATTCAAGGGAATCTTCCAAAATTTTTCGTGGGAAATTTTACTTATATCCTTATAATGTTTGCTGAATATTGGTTCTTTCCTAACTAGGACCATCTTCATTCCTTATAATTTTATCTAGATTTTACAGGACAGCAAAGTGATTTGTAAAGGGCTGTGGAAATACAGAACAATGGTAGTTCTTAAACCCAGTGTGGGGTTGTACCAACTACCAAGTATTTCTAGTCTATTCTAATTATACATTCAGGAACTGGGTAATAACCACTAGGTGGGTTCTATCATCCCCTTTTGCCATAAGTGAGCCTAGTTCTGTAATGGCTTTTCTTTCTATCATCCCTGGCTTACAGCCATCAATGAACCCATCTTTTGGTAAAGGTTCATCATCTTTCCCCTCCACAGTGGGTTTTCTCTACTCCAACATGGCCACTTCTCTGAGTCTAGCAGGTTTCTCAACCTCAGCACTGTTGACATCTTGGGCAGATAATTGTGCAGGTTTGTGTAGAAGCTGCTGTGTGCATTGTTGGATGTTTAGCAGCATCCCTGACCTCTAGCTAGTTGATACTACTGGCACCTCTACTAGCTATTAGTAGTACTATTAGTAGTATACTAATAGTATAGTAGGACTAATAGTAAGTAGTAGTGCTATTAGTAGCTATTAGTAGCATTCCATACTAGCTAGTAGTATGTACCCATACTACTAGCGCCAAAAATGTCTCCAGACATTATCAATCCTGGGAAAGAAATAGTGGCAAACTTATCCTCAATTAAGAACTACTGTGCTATGGCAATTCTGGAATTGCAAGCTGACATAGCATAGGCCATATCTTTAAGCTTACTTCTACAAATAATCCAGTCTCAAGTTTGCACTCTACTAACAAATGCTGGGGGGAATTGGGAGGTACTTGATCCTAAGGAAGCTGGAATGAATACAGAAGATTCTGATTTTAAGTTGGACTAGATTTATTGATATGCACATCCTTATGAGTTGTGATTCAGAGTGCTAACATAGAATTGAGACATTTGAATTATTTGCCTACTTGATTGACTAAAAGCAGAATCCACTGGGGGACTATTCCAAATAAAGCTCAAATGCCGAACTCATGAGACTCAGAGGAAGAGAAAGATCTCCAAGGGATCCAGGGTGAAGTTTAAGTAGCTTTATTTCTGGGTGTTTATGAACTAATATATTAAAATGGATTTAAACCATGTAAGGCATTTTGGGATCCTCCAGTGGAAAGATCTTTGTGCAGTGCTCCTGGTCATCAACTTCGTGTGAAACAAGAAGTGGTTTTAGATTAAGAGATATGTGAAATCATGGTCAGAGACAATGACCTGCCTGGCTGATCAGGGACCTGGAAGGAGAAGAATAATGTCAGAGATAAATTCTGGAATAGAGATGTGTGAATGTACAAATAGCAGTGGGAATGAAGTATGAAGATCTGTGTATCACACACTCATACTCACCAGAGAGTATATCGCCAGAGGAAAGGTACTAAACAACTCAGCAGACAAAATGACTTGTCCATCTGTAGTTAATCGAGCCTTTCCACTGACCACTCTAATGCAGGCATGATGGGCACCTGAGGGTAAAGTGGCCTTTGAGGTGGAGATGAAACTTGTGCATGGGCCCCAGAATACAATCTTCCAG
Source organism: Lontra canadensis (assembly GCF_010015895.1). Lineage (NCBI taxonomy): Eukaryota > Metazoa > Chordata > Mammalia > Carnivora > Mustelidae > Lontra > Lontra canadensis. Next base: position 5,289,562 of record NW_022631042.1, read on the forward strand.
AAACAGAGACTAATGTTGAATTCTGTATTTAGTACAATCCCTTAAGGATTATATAACAAGACAATGAGTGGCAAACTGACCTCGCTTCATCTCCTCTCCCCTGATAGAGACAACCAGACACTCACTCTGAAAGGAAGAGATGAGTACTCTGGTATGTTTTTGTCTATCATCTACAAGATTTACTTGCATGAGGTCCCACATGAATATGACATCAGAGAAGGAAACACATTTTAGAGCAAAGAAGATTCCAGAGTGGGACCATGAACAAGGATTCTATCACATACCACACCATCCAAAAGCTGCTGGACTGACAGAACAGAGCAGCCTGTTAAAGTCATAGCTAAAGTGGTAGTTTGCAGATGACACGTTATGTAAATGAGGCACTGCAATAAAGAAGTATACACTTTAAATTAGAAGTCTTTACGTGGCACTCTACTCCCAATAGGAAGAATAGATAAATTCAATAACAGTGGAATGATAGTAGCAGGAATAACCCCACCTACTTCCAGTGACCCACTTGGGAATTTGTGCTATTTGTGCTTATTCTGCCCATTGTAGATTTAGAAGTCCTGCTTCCCAAAGGGAGTGAGAGACATCTTCACCTTAGGACACAGCAAGAATTCCACTGAATTATATTAAAAATGATAATCTTAATAATAACAACGTACATTCAAAACATATTTCTCAGGCACCTGTTATTTGCCAGGCACTGCCTCAGTTTTGACACTTCCTGGACAAATATATCCAATGACAGATCAATGCAGGGGTGTAAAGGACCCGCTATCTCAGTCCAGCTTGGGACAGACCCAAAGGAACATTCAACTCCATTTTGATTCACTGAATGAGATTTTTCAAAATAATGTGTTGAATTGACTTGAATGGAGACATTCAGATATCAAAATCAACAATTGAACATAGATGTATATTGTCTATACATATACTGCCTATACATATATTAGCTCCAAATCCACATTTCATTACCTGTTCTTCAAACATATAGATAAGCCCTTTGAAGATTTCACTTTTACCAGCTGGACTGATGTTAAGCTTTGTCAGTAAAAGTGGTTGGAAAGATATCACAGGTAGGAGTTTCCCAGTGTGCTGTCTTAGAAAACTTTTACAGTGCACAGTTGCTCTAGTACCTGGTTACTACAGTGAGGGCAGCTTCACCAGCATCTGATTCTAACAGGGCAGGCAGCTTCCCAAGGGCCCACCTTCTACAGTAGGGGTTGTGTATTAAGCATGCCTTTTATACTGGTGCTTGACATACTGGAGCCCCACTGACACTGGAGAGATTGCCCCTTCCAGGGTTAGTTAATTCCTATAGAAAGCAAACAATCAGTCTCCAAGAGCTTCTTTCATATGCGCAGTGACCAATCCAGAGCGCAAATTCCTAAGGATTTCCTCTATCAGGCTCTCACACTCTTGAGCCACTATCCACCTGCCCAAGGCACCCCTGGGCCAGGTACTAGAATACTAGTGACAGCCCTTATATCCCAGATGCTATTGAAATTATTCAAACGAGCCAATCATAAGTCTGCTTACCCTGGCTTCCCTTTTCTTTCCTTTGGAAACAACTATAAAGTTCTTGCCACATTTTCTTCTCACTCCCTTTGCCTCTCAGCTGACACTGGTGTTCCCCCTCACCATGATATGTCCCCTCCTCTTGGATGTGTGAGTATAAGAATCTATTTTCTCTCAATGGCCATCATCTCCTGATCCACTGGCCTCACCATACCTGAATAATACATTTTAAAATAATACATTTTAAAATAAGTAGCTTCTCCAGCACTAGACTTCTGCAGGGCAGTAATCAGTAGTGCTCAGGGATCAGCTTTCCCTAGCACACCCCATGGTGGTTTCACAGTACAGTGCCTCTAGTGACACAGCTCCCCAAGAATAGCTTTCCCCAGATAATCACCAAAAGAGTGATTGTTGGCAGGTTCTAAAGGACAGATTTCCTCCAAGTTCCACCACAACAGCTCCCTTTCAATGAGCGGGGATTATTTTCTCTCCCACAAAGTCTGGATCTCAGGCCCAGCTGCTTGGGGAGACTCTTTTGTGGATACTTTATCTCAGCCCTAGGGTGCTGACTGCTCCTTATATGGTCCATTTCTAAATTTGTTAGCGTTCCCTTTAATTCTTACTAGCCAACCCCTTGTTACTCTAACCCCCTGTTATATTTAATAATTCTTTATATTAAATTCTTCCTGCTCAAATTCCTATGTGGTTTTATTTCCTGATTGGATTCAGAGTTATACGTTGTTAAAATATATACAGTTAGGAAGAGACGACTGAGTTTTTTCTGCTAGCAAACCCGATAGGAATCATACATTTTTTTTAGCATTGGTATTGGTATTAAGTATTCAGCAAATGCTTAAAAAACACAGTCCCTTCCCTAATACTTAGCATACTCATTTGCCTTATATTAGTTATTTAACCAATTGTCACAAGAGTAATAATATTATGCTGTGTGAACGAAGAACCAAATCTTCATTTTTTACTTATATATAACTGTTGCTATTTAATCTTATTAAAAATTATTCTGGATGAAGGAAAATTTCAAAATCTATATGTCCATTTAGAAAATAGAACTTGGGAAAGAAACACTGCTAAATCCTCATGAACTACATGAGGATATGGGATATGTGAATGAAAGTCTTCATGCTCCTAGTATTGCAAGACAAATGATATATTTTACTAAAGAAAAATCTAATTGTTCACATTATCTTTGATATACTTTCTTGTTATCCTTAGACTTAGATGATGTGTTGTTTCCATTGATTAACTGAATTCGGCTTCCAACAATTCATTCTACAAACAGATTAAGAGGTCATGCCATGTGCCAGGCACCCTGTGGAAGATAAATTTTGGTGGAGTCACACTGAAAAAGCCTAAATCAAGATAGTAATAATGTAGACTTTCACTTTTATGGCATGGTTATAAAGTTGTCTGACTTTTTCTATTAATGTTCTTCCAACAAGTGAACAATGGGGAAGCCCCAAGGTCTGTGAGCAATTTCGTAGAAAAACTATCAGTTCTTAAATTTTCCTCCTTCTCTTTTCTTTTGGAAGATTCACTATTGTGAATCTGTTTAGAATTGGTATTAATTCTATAAAGCACTTAGAAGATAAATATTGGGGATCAAACATCATGAGTTTTATTAATTTCCTACCTTCTTTCTGCTATTGACATTATATTTCCCCATAGCTAATTAGCAGTACAGTCCTTCACACAAAAAGGAAAATAAAGGAGTTTATGCAAGCCAGATATATCAGAATCTGGAAAAACAGGTGTTAGATGACCACAAGATTGTTTCTCCATGTGTGAAACACCAAACTATTAAATGCTTTGTTCAAGACAAGGTTTTTCCCCTCCTTACCATTACCCCTACAACTACAAGATTTCTTTGTCATAACTCAGAAGCATTCCACTTAGCCTTCATATATGATTAAAAAAAAAAAAAAAAAACACTATGAAAGGAAAAACCTAACAGATGGTAACGGGCAAATAAGTAGGCCTTGAAAAATAAAATCCCTGAACTCTAATTCCAGATTTGCTTCTCACTTGCTACACTACAGAATTTCAACTCCCTAGATTGTGAAACAAGGAATAGTATAAGGTCATATTATAAGAACATGAAAAGAACACCTTTAAAATATACTTTTTTATAATTTACAAGAACTTATACTTACCAGTTGAAATGCTTTTTTGATAATTCCAAACACATGTTGTCTTAGTCTGTTTGGGCTACTATAACAGAATATCATAGACTGAATGGCTTATAAGCAACAGATACTCATTTCCAAGTTCTGGAGTCTGGAAAGTCCAACATCAAGGCACCAGCACATTTGATGTCTAGTAAGAACCTGTTTCCTGGTTCACAGACATCTGTCTCCTCTCTGTGTTCTCACATGATAGAATGAGAATGGAAAAGGAAGCTCTCCGGGTCTCTTTTATAATGGCAGTAATCCTATTCATCAGGCCTCTTCTCTCCTGACCCAATTACCACACAAAGACCCCACCTCCAAATACCACCACAGTGAGAGGTAGTATTTAACATATTAATTTGGGGAGATAAAAACATTCAGTCTATAAAACACATGATAACTCCTTCAGCTACCTACATTTTAAGGTGTGGTTGGTGAGTATTTTTTACAGTAATGTACTACATTCATTCTACTCAGCCTTAAAAAAAAAAAAGAAATAGAATATTTCAGATCACAGATTCACATTTTCCTCTCCATCCTTTAATGTATTTTATTGGTTTAGAATTTATGGTGATTTTCAGTTTTTGTAAATATTTTATTGTAATATCAAATAATCATCAGGATTATGTTATGGTATTGTGGATGGCTCATAGTTACTAAAATCTCTCCCTTCTGATAAATTTTATTCCCATATATAAGGACCACCCACTGAGGTAATTAGGCAATTGTTTTCCAGCTCATTCTTTCTCCATGACTTAAGTGAACATCTCAGTTTACTATCCGAATCCTGGGAATACAGAGAAAAAGCAGAAATTCTTTTAAGATGTTTATTAAGGAAGCAAAGAAGAGAATAAGTGAGGAAAATAAAAACAAAGTGTTTAGAGGTTTTATGGGGGAAAGCAGAGAATTCAGATCATTTGATACATTTAAATTAGACTGGACAAAATACCTGAAGAAAAACAGTTGTGGTCTCAAGGGAAGAGGAAAAGTGACTTAAGGTGGTCTTTTCCATTTCTTATTGATAAGATTAAACAACTTGATCTCTGGCTTTTTACTGACTTCACCAAAGAAGAAACGAATTGGTGGCAATTAGAATGTTGGCTTTACCATGTAGATACCTGCTCTAATAGCTAAGCTGACAGCAGATAAATTTTAAATATGTCAGCAGCTGTCAGGTAGTAACAATTTCAAGTCATTTCTATCCTCAGCTGGGAGCAAACCAGGAACATCTGGGTAAAATTCAGCTTAAGAATCCATGGATACATCAAATTCCTATTACATAAAACATTTTGATAATTTCTTCAGTTCCACTGTTTTAATTTAAAGACATTAGATCATTCCTAGTCTTTAATTTATGGATTATTTATAAAAGGACTCCAGGTTGCCATTTTACCAGTCATATCATATAGTCTCCAAATCAGCACAAAGAACATGCTTTTGAATTCTAACTTAAAGTGCTTTATATCAACAAAATAGCATAGAATTGTATGGGCCTTTTAACAACTCCCAAGTATTTACTCTTATTGTGCATTCTTTAAACCTACAAATTTTATATTCTTAATTGCCAATTAGTATTGAGTCTTGTTCTGCATATGTCATTCCCCCGTTTAAAGCTTCCCTGTGCTCCTAAAGTGATAAATCTCATTACACGGGTTTAGCACAAGACTGGCAATTGCCTCCATCATTTTCTTCAACCTCATCTTCCATCACATTTCCCCTCCTTTTCTCTTGTCCAATCACTCTGGTCTTCTTTCCTGTTCTAAACCAGTCATGTGCCCTTCTACTGCAAGATCTTTAACCATGTCATTCCTTCTACTAGAACACTCCTCCTTCTCTTCTTTAACAGATTAATGTCTGCTTCTGTTCAGAGTTCAGTGTGAGATCATTCCCTCAAGAAAGTTCCCTAAGTCTCCCTAGGTCAATGCCCTATTGTAAGCTTTCATAGTGCGTCTTTATCCACTGTCATATTCACTTGGGCTATGGTAGATTAATGCCTTTCTGCTGCACTAGAAGCTATGCTCCAGAAGGTTAGGGGACTGCCTCTCCTTTGTTCACCATTATATCATTAGCACAGAACAATGCACCATACATATTTGTTAAACAAATGAATTACAGGGAAGTATCTAATTGAACATTATTACAGAAATCAAATGAGTTTTAATCCCCATAGAAATTGGTCCTGTAAATCCAGATTACTCCAAATTTTACTAGATAAACATTAAACAATATAACATGAAAGGATCTAACTAAAATGTTGAACTTCTTTTTATATATGTTCCCTATTCAAAGAAGAGTCTGACAGAAGATAATCAAAGTACATCTGCCAAAAATAAACCAAACTAGCAACAAATTTAATAGCCAATAGTAATTTTAGAATTTGTAGAATCATACACTGACTCATGTTTTAGAATCAATGTTAATATGAGTGGTTTTCAAAATGTAAACTTAAATCTTATGGTGATGTTTGGGAGACTCTCTAACCAGTTAATTAGAATTTAAAATTTTAAAAGTATATTTTAACCTTTTAAAAGTTGTATTGAGAGACAACATCCATAGCAAATATATTTTATATTAAGCTGCAATCTTGTAGAACCACTAACACATCAATATGTTCTTCAGGGTTAACTCATCTTGTGCAGATATTAAAGCATCTCCAGCCATTTCTGTGCATGTACTTAAACTTCTTGTAATGTTCTCATTAATTAAGAAAGCACTGTGTTTCTCAATTTTTTTTTTAATTCAGGCTTCTGACATATTCATTATTGTAAATCAGTATAAATGAGTATATTATTTAGGCAACTGTACCTGTATCAATCTCTCTCTATCAGCAAGGTACAAAGGCATTGCTCAGGAGTTACACATGTCAGGATAAAAGTGCAAATGACTAAATTACAAGGTAACCACATTTTATTACAAAGTATTATCACTAGTCAATTTTGGGTTTCTTTTTCTGATTTTATATTTATGATAAAGATACATTTATGGTAACAGTGCTTCAACTTCAATATTGCCTACCACCTACTCATCCACCAAATATTAAAAGAGATTATCCTGAAATTGCAAGATAAAGTCTGGAAAAAAGTTATCTTTGCAACTACTAATCTGTGACAATCAAGATGATCCATATGTGGTACAATCAAACCAAAATAGAGCAATAACACATATTATCTACAACTGTGTTTTCAAGCCCTTAATTTCAATTTTTAACATCTTTAATACAACCAAATTGTTCTCATTGACATATATTAAACAAGGAAAAGCTTTACATGTGAATTGAGATTCACCTATTATTTACTTTAAAAAGAGTTTTTTGTTGAAAAAAAAAGATAATCTAAACACTGTTAAAATATGTGCAAAGGGATCAGTAATACACTCTTGCTTTTTGAGTTTTACACGAGAAGATGGATATACCTAAGACTGGATACTTTTTTTTTTTTAAATTTTAAGATTTTTTTTTTTTTTTGACAGAGATCACAAGTAGGCAGAGAGGCAGGCAGAGAGAGGGGGGTAAGCAGGCTCCCCGCTGAGCAGAGAGCCCAATGTGGGGCTCGATCCCAGGACCCTGGGATCATGCTCTGAGCCGAAGGCAGAGGCTTTAACCCACTGAGCCACCCAGGCACCCCCAAGACTGGATATTTTTAACAAAGGAATGGAATTCTACATTTGCAGAGAATTAAAGAAAATGCACTTCGAAAGCAGAAGCTGCATTAATCCATAATGAGTTTATCAGCCGGCATAATTTTAAACCTTGATTGCTTCTAGTTTATATCAATTTATTTTATAATACACTAGAGTGTGAGAAGTATAGATTATGGAGCCTAGCTTCTTGGGTTCACAATTCCAGTTCTAGCACCTAATCCCTGCGTAGTCATAGGCAAGTAACCTCACATCTCAGTGACTTAATCTCCTGATCTGTAATTCAAATTGAATGAGGTCAAAAAGAGCCATGGTCTATAGAATGCTTAGAGCAGCACTGGGCACTTAGTAATTGATAAATAAAAATCATCTTTTAAAGTTTTTTAAAAGGCTGAAACTATGTAATAAATAAGATTCTAATTTCAGGTATGTAGAACCACTAATATGCCTCAGAAGGCACCATGTTTTCTTTTTTTGCAACCATTGGTTGAGCCCTACTTTTCTGAAAAGGATTCTTGGATTTCAAAGATAACATTATCTGAGTCTCAAACAGCAAAAATGATATTATGTAACTTACTCATCCTTATTTATATGATCATCTCAGTAAATGCAGAAGTATTGATAAACTATAACATCTATGCTTGATAAATACTCTCAACAAGGCAGGTTTAGAGGGAATGGACCTCAAAGTAATAAAGGTCATATATGAAAAACCTACAGCTAACATCATACTCAATGGTGAAAAACTGAGTGCACTTCTTATAAGATCAGGAACAAAACCAAGATATCCATTCTCATCACTTTTTTTCCAACATAGTACTGGAAGTCCTAGCCACAGCAATCAAACAAGAAAAAAGAATAAAAAACATCCAAATTGGTAAGGAAGAAGTAAAACTTTCACTGTTTGCAGATGACATGATACTATATGTAGAAAACCCTACAGTCTTCACCAAAAAAACTATTAGAACTAATAAATGAATTCGGTAAAGTCACAAAATACAAAATTAATACACAGAAATCTGTTACATTTCTATACACTAATAATGAAGTAGGAGAAAGAAATTAAGAAAATAATCCCATTGACAATTGCACCACAAGTGATAAAATGGCTAGGAATAAACTTAACCAAGGAGGTGAAAGACCTGTACTTCAAAAACGATAAAACACTGATGAAAGAAATTAAAGATGACACATACATGTGGAAAGATATTACATGCTCACAGATTGAAAGAAACAATATTATTAAAATGCCCATACTACAGATTTAATGCAATCCCTATCAAAATACCAATAGCATTTTTCACAGAACAAGAACAAATCACCCTTAAATTTGTATGGGGAAACATCAAAGATCCTGAATAACCAAAGCAATTTTGAGAAAGAAGAACAAAACTGGAGATAACGCAATCTCAGAATTTAAGTTATACCACAAAGCTGTAGTAATCAACACAATGTGGTAAAACAGACACATGGATTAATGCAACAAAATAAAGAGTCCAGAAATAAACACCCATTAATACGGTCAATTAATCTATGGCAAAGGAAGCAAAAATATGTTAATGGGCAAAAGACAGTCTCTTCAACAAGTGGTGTTGAGAAAACTGGACAGCCAGATGCAAAAGAATGAAACTAGACCTTTTTCTAATTACCATACACAAAAATAAACTCAAAATGGAATAAGGACCAAAATGTGAGACCTGAAACCATAAAATTCCTAGAAGAAAACATAGGCAGTAACTCCTTTTTTAAAATACAGATTTTTTTTTTTTTAGATTTATTTATTTATTTGAGAGAGAGTGGTATGGAGGACCAGAGGGAGAGGAAGAGAGAGAGTCTTAAGCAGACTCTGAGCTGAGTGCGAGGCTCGATTTCACAACCCTGAGATTATGACCTGAGCTGAAACCAAGAGGCTGACACTTAACCTACCATACCACCCAAGTGCCCCAGGCAATAATTCCTTTGACAGGAGCTGTAGAAACATTTTCCTGGATCTGTCTCCTCAGGAGAGGGAAACAAGAGAAAAAGCAACTTATTGGGACTATACCAAAATCAAAAGCTTTTACACCGTGGAAGAAACTACCAAAAATCCAAAAGGGCAACCTACTGAATGGGAAAAGATTTTTTTCATTTTTACATTTTTACATCATTTTTACAAATGATATATCTGATAAGAAGTTAATATCAACATATCTCTTAATATGACTATAAAGCTGTAGATTTCTGGAAGACTGTTTGTGAAAATGACATCATTTTGGAAGTCTTAGCAAAATGTGTTTTCCACTGATGATGTTTAAAAAAAAAAGCTGTATTTATCATATCCAAATTTTTCGGCTTTGATCTATATTCATAACCATATTATAGGAATAAAAATACAATTGACTGTTTCTATTGTATTTTTCTATAGGCCATGATATGTGGGTGACAGTGGATTCAGTAACTACTAACTATGGTCCCAGGGAATACTGTTTTGGAGCAGTTACTGCACATATTCTTCAATAGTTTTGTCCAAAGGGTGATTTTGAAGCTTCATGTGCATTTTCTAAGGGCCTATAAAATTACTCCTATTATTCAAAATGTCATGTTAACAGCTATTCCTTTTGAATGTGTAACACTGTCAACCACATGATCATGAAGATACCAATTCAAATTGGTGATTAACTTTCTAAACTATCAATTCAACTTCTGCATTATGTTTCTCTCACAGTTAGTACTGCAAGATTTCATTAAATAGCCCAACATATTTTGGCTTATTACATTTTAAAGACAGTATGATATTTATTTTTCCTATTGGAAACCACTAAATAGTTCCTCCAGACTGTCAGCAATGTGATTTCAAGCCATATGTTTCATTTTGCTACCAAGTTCCATTGAAAAGGAAATATCTTAATTCTCTTTATTTGTATTTTCTACTTTCGATTTATAGTAAATAACTCTTTTTTCCCCTCAGACCTACATAGCATTTTAATTTACTTTCACTATTGTCTTCTTTGGAAATTTATGACTCATTGGTATGACCAATTATTTCCTGGAAGTCATTTTTATTTTTATTTTATTTTATTTTATTTTTTATATTCAATTATTTGAGAGAGAGGAAGCACACCAGTGGCTAGGAGGGGCAAAGGGAGAGGGAGAAGCAGACTCCCTGCTGAGCAGAGAACCCAGCATGGGGCTCCATCCCAGGACCCTGGGATCATGATCTGAGCTTAAGACAGACATTTAAGACTGAGCCACCTACGTGCCCCTGGAAGTCATTTTTATGGTTTGAAACAAATTAATAAGTTTTACAAAAATCCCTCTCATATCCAACTTGTTTTCCCATCTCTAGTCATTTTTTAAAAATCTCTATTATTTTATTAATAAGGCAATTAGAGGTACATACATAAATTATTTTAACAGAATGTGTTCTTATAGACTTTAATTTTAATGTATTTTTGAAATGCCAGGTGTTTTTCAAGTTAGCACTTTACCTTATAAACATTTTATATATGTATTCACTCACACATATAATTTTAAAGCATTAAAATTTCTATTGTTTTTCAATAAAATGATACATATTAATACTTGTAAGAACATAAAATATAGGTGACAACTAAATTGTTCAAAAGCAAAAAAAAAATCAGGTTATTTGAAACAAATTACACAACGGAAAAACTATTTTAGGCAAGAATGATTTACTCTGCATATACTACATATAGAAATAAACATATTATGAAAAAAATGACCCTACATTTAGTGTTCACAATCTAATAGAAAACGTCTATTATCCAATATTTACTCAGCAGACTATAAGAATTAAATATTATAATAAATATTTTAGTTAAAACTGGTACAAATAAATAAGTATAATGTAAGAAAATGATCAGAATAGCTTTGGATAGTCAAAGGAAATATCCTATGGATGGTTTGTCAGGGATCAGATGAGAAGGAAGAAACAGTCATATTTTTAGAATAAAAGATGAAGATGATCTATGAAGAATTGCAAGCATAATTACACAAATAAAATCATGGGATGGTACAAGATGTCAAGGACTGAAGAATTCTTGCATTGCCTCAGTGTACCATGCCCTATATCTCCTCTGTTGTGTATTGGCACATTTTGTTTATTCATATTTACATCCCTTCCCTACTCATTCTTTTCCCCATGATTTCTTGGCATACTTTTCACCTTTAAATATCAAGTCAATAAAGACCTCTACTTTGAAGGCTTTCCTAACCCATCTGGAGGACTCAGGAATTTATTTTTTCAAATTCTAATTTGTTTTAATATAGAATCATTCTTCTGTTTAAAAAACCACTGCTTCTCCATCTTCTCACATTGAAATCATCAAGGAAATTTTAATACATTGATGCTTCAACCTCACCCTCAGAAACTCATATTTAAGTGGTTCAGGGGTACCCAGGGCATTGCAACTTAAAAAAAAAAAATTAAAAATCTGCAATCCTAAGTGATTCTAAAGGTCAGCAAAGTTTGAGCACCACTGGTATATGAGTTGGTAGTTATATTTGAGATGTTCATATAAAGCTTCCCCCATACTCATGTGAATCTACAAACTGTACAGAAGGAATCTTCTTATTTTAGTGGTACTGGTTGGAATCCTGAATTGTATACTGCTAAAAAGCAGCCGTTTTACCGTGAGACCAGCTGAGTTGATATTGCAACTCCCTGACTTACTAAGGAAGTGACTTTGGGCAAATAATTTAATCTCTAACCCTTAAACTTTCTTGTTACTTTATTGGGATGATTAAATGAAATGTAATATGTATATAAACATTAACTAGAGTGCCTAACACAAAGGTGACCTTAAATAACTACTATTGTTTAATTTATTCATTGAATATGTGTTATGTGCCAAGAACAGTTCTAAGAGCTTAAATATATTCCATTAATTTTTGAACACTCTAAAATAAAATGTAAGTAAATTATAAATATTATTTAGTCTTATTTTACATATGAGGAAATTTTCATTCAGAGAAGCTAAATAATTTGCCCTAGAATTCTGCTGAAGCTCACAAATCAGGTTAAGAAGAAGTGAGATTTGAAACCAGTGAGTCTAACTCCTGGCCCTGTGACTTATATCACTATAGTTTCCTAGAAAAAGATGAAACTATTTAAAAATATATACTTTTGTTAATCGTATGTGATACGTGACCTATGAGTGTTGGAAACAAATATTTTAGAAGTTTAGGAGAAAAAGACTCATTATGTCCAAGAGCTCAAGAGAGGGTTCATGGAGGAAGTGAAATTTGAGCTGTATTACTGGGCTCTTTCCAATAGTATGAATGGAAATTCATGTTCACAAACATACACATACACAAATACACACACTCAAAACACCTTATTTAAGATATGCATAATAGCTACTCATGAATTGCAGTGTTTTAGGTGAGAAGTAGTATTTCTTGGAGATATATAAAAAGCAACAATTGAATAAGAATGAATGCAGCTGTATTTGGGATCATGAAGTACAGTAGATAACTGTTATTAAAGAGTACAGGATGTGATTCTATGCTAGAATGAATATTTTAGTCTTGAGAATAGACACAGATTGTTAGATGAATTTACAGGAAGAGTTCTCTTTCAATGGGAATACCATGTTCCTGAAATCACAAGTGCAAAATTATTCACTAAACACTTACAAATTACTACCCTTTAAAATTAGGACAAAGGCAAGGATGTGCACTGTTACCAGAACTGTAATATTACATTAGAAGTTCTAGAAAATGTAGCAGGATAAAAAGCAAAACAAAACAGTAAAAGATTTAGAGAAAGATGATCTATATTTTTTTTTATTTGTAGGTTATACAGAAAACCTAAAAGAATCAACTTTGTATCTTCTAGAATGATTAAGAGTTTGACAAATTGGAGAAGGCAAAAAGTAAATAAATAAATGGCCAACATTAACCTATTAGAATGATAATTAGAAAAGACTACATCTGTGATAACATCTAAATATGTATGATGTTAGGAATAACTTTAACAAGAAATGTACAGAGCATATAGAAAAAAATATATGTAAAAGAGAGAGAATACCAGGTCACTGAATGAAAAGACTGATAATACTATTGAATAATACTATTCAAATCACTATCTTAATGGACTATTTTTGGTAACTTGTCAAAATGTGTCAAAATAATGTCAAAATGTACATTAAAAAAAAGAAAATGTTGGGTGCTTGGGTGGCTCAGTGGGTTAAGACACTGCCTTCGGCTCAGGTCATGATCTCAGGGTCCCGGGATCAAGCCCCGCATCGGGCTTTCTGCTCAGCAGGGAGTCTGCTTCTCGCTCTCTCTCTGCCTGCCTCTGCCTGCTTGTGATCTCTGTCTCTGTCAAATAAATAAATAAAATCTTTAAAAAAAAAAAAGAAAATGTAAAATTGAGTAGTTCAGCTATGCAGGTTCAGTATGAAATTACAAGAATTAAAACACCAAAGAGTTGGTATGAAAAATCAGCACATAGATTAGAAAATTATTATGATAACCCTGAAGTAGATCTTTTTTTTTTAAGATTATTTATTTATTTATTTATTTATTTGACAGAGAGAGAGAGAGAGAGATCACAAGTGGGCAGAGAGGCAGGCAGAGAGAGAGGGGGAAGCAGGCTCCCCGCTGAGCAGAGAGCAGGATGCGGGGCTCAAATCCAGAACCCCGGGATCATGACCTGAGCCGAAGACAGAGGCTTTAATCCACTGAGCCACCCAGGCACCCCAACCCTGAAGTAGATCTTTTAGCATATGGGAGCACAATACATAATAAATACATAATAATAAAAGATGCTTGCAATTGATAATGAGGGTATTTATCATTGAATAGATGGTATAAGAAAAATTGAATCTTTATGGCTATGTGTATTTAAATCATGTGTATTTAAATAACTAAATTTCTAATTAAGCCAAGAAGAATTAGAAGAAAATATAGGTAAATATTTCACTTATATTAGTACATTAAACCATTTCCTTTTGCCAATTCTATTATTCTTGGCCCAGATTGATTTGAAAATTAAGTGAATGATGGTTATGAAGCCTCCCTCTGGGGGAAGGAAGAGAAATAAATATAAGCACACAGAAAATCCTGCATAGAATTATAGATAATTCATAAATATTGGAGAGGAGATGAGTGGGTAGAGGATAAAGAGAAGTGGTAAATCATGTATGGCTATTCTCATTCCATCCCTCAAAAATCAGTTTTCTTTTACGTAGTCCTACTGGATTCCTGAATTAAATTGAATCTTGCTTAAGTTTTGGGATCATAAAAGATAAGGTTAGGATTATGAGGTGGTGTGGGGGAATGGGGAGGAGAGTGTCAATTGTTAATGTATTCTCTTTACTTCCCTCGATAAACACTGTTAGGGGGCATGCAAGCTGGTACAGCCACTCAGGAAAACAGTATGGAGGTTGCTCAGAAACTTGAAAATAGAACGACCCTATGATCCAGTAATTACACTACTAGGTATTTGCCCAAAGGATTCAAAAATACTAATTCAGTGGGATACATGCACCCCCTATGCTAATCACAGCATCCTCAGCAATAGCCAAATGATGGAAAGAGCCCAAATGTCCACTGACTGATGAATAGACAAACAAGATGTGGTGTGTGTGTGTGTGAACATCCATATATAATATATATATTATGTGTATATGTGTACATATATGGAATTACATATATGGAATATTACTAAGCCATATAAAAGACTGAAATCTTACTATTAGCAACAACATGGATGGAGTTAGAGTGTATTATGCCAAGTGAAATAAGTCAGTCTGAGAAAGGCAAATACCATATGATTTCACTCATATGTGGAATTTAAAAAATGAAACAGATGAACATAGGGGGAAAAAAGAGAGAGGCAAACCATAAAACAGACTCTTAACTATAGAGAACAAACTGAGGGTTGATAGAGGGGAGATGGGGGGAACAGGCTAAATGGGTGATGGGGATTAAGGAGGGAGCTTGTGGTGAACACTTGGTGTTACATGTAAGTGATGAATCACTAAATTCTATTCCTGAAACTAATATTACACTATATGTTAGCTAACTGGAATTTAAGTAAAAACTTGAAACTAGAAGGAGGAGGAGGAGGAATGAAGAGAAGGAAGAGGAGGAGGGGGAGGAGGAGGAGAAGAAAAAAAAAGTGGTGCTATTAACTGTATGTTTGTGTCTTTCCAAAACTCATGTGGTGAAATCCTAAGCCTACGTGATGGCATTGGGAAGTAATTATATAATGAGGTTGGTGCTCTTATGAATGGGATTCATGTCCTAATAAAAGAGACCCTAGAGAGCTCCCTTCCCCCCTTCTCCCATGTGAGGACACAGCAAGAAAATCTGTCTGTACCAGGAAGCAGAGCCTCAGCAGACAGTAAATCTCCCCATGCCTTGATCTTGGACTTCTTAGCCTGCAGAACTATAAAACCATCTAGTCTATGGTATTTTGTTATAGCAGCTTAAACAGACTAAGACAGTGGTAAGAAGACAACAGCATAGAATACAGATGAAAAATAGAGATGCCTTTAGCCTGTTGATACTGCCTCCCTTCTTTGGTTGCATAAACCCTTTGATTCCCTCCATCTTAAGCAGAAACATCATTTCCTTTGGAAGTGTCTCCTGACTTCCCCACACTGTGTTAAGTCCTGTGTTCTTGATTCCCACTTTATCTGGTGCTTCTTATAACACTTATAATGCACATAAAATTATTCTCTAATACCTGTCTTCTAGTTCCTTGAGAACAAGAAATATGTCTCTTTTTAAAAAATCACTGATCCTTTGAGTCTGCTCAATACTCAACACAATAAAGGTACATGAGCATAAATATTGAATAAATAAGGTAGCATAAATGGTCAGTCATCATTTCCATAATTTTGCTTCATCATTCAAAATTAGCTTGGCTACTACGGAAGGCACTGGCTTTTGGCCCATAAAATTGGATTTAATTCAAGACATGTCTCCTAGGCAAAAGAAACAAAAGCGAAATGAACTTTTGGGACTTCATCAAGATCAAAAGCTTCTGCACAGCAAAGGAAACAGTCAACAAAACAAAGAGGCAACCCACGGAATGGGAGAAGATATTTGCAAATGACACTACAGACAAAAAGCTGATATCCAAGATCTATAAAGAACTCCTCAAACAAAACACACACAGAACAGACAATCATGTCCCAAAAATGGGCAGAAGACATGAACAGACACTTCTTCAAAGAAGACATACA
Source organism: Lontra canadensis (assembly GCF_010015895.1). Taxonomy (NCBI): domain Eukaryota; kingdom Metazoa; phylum Chordata; class Mammalia; order Carnivora; family Mustelidae; genus Lontra; species Lontra canadensis. The sequence goes on from NW_022631042.1 coordinate 5,306,108, forward strand.
AATGGCTAACAGACACATGAAAATTAGCCATCAGGGAGGTTCAAATCAAAATCACATTGAGATACCACCTTACACCAGTTAGAATGGCCAAAATTAACAAGATAGTAAACAACAAGTGTTGGAGAGGATGTGGAAAAAGGGGAACCCTGTTACACTGTTGGTGGGAATGCAAGTTGGTGCAGCCACTTCAGAATACAATGTAGAGATTCCTTAACAAATTAAAAATAGAGCTATCCTATGACCGTGCGATTGCACTACTGGGTATTTACCCCAGAGATACAGATGTAGTGAAAGGAAGAGTCATCTGTACCCCAATGTTCATAGTAGCAATGGCCACAGTCGCCGAACTGTGGAAAGAACCAAAATGCCCTTCAACGGACGAATGGGTAAAGAAGATATGGTCCATATAAACAATGGAGTGTTATGCCTCAGCAGAAAGAATGAATACCCAACTTTTGTATCAACATGGATGGGACTGGAAGAGATTATGATGAGTGAAATAAGTCAAGCAGAGAGAGTCCATTATCATATGGTTTCACTTACTTGTTGAGCATAAGGAATAACACAGAAGACATTGGGAGATGAAGAGGAGAAGTGAGTTGGCAGAAATTGGAAGGGGAGATAAACCATGAGAGACTGTGGACTCTGAGAAACAAACTGAGAGTTTTGGAGTAGAGTGGGGTGGGGGTTGGTGAGCCTGGTGGTGGGTATTATGGAGGGCACGTATTGCATGGAGCACTGGTGTGGTGCATAAACAATGAATTTTGGAACACTGAAAAAAATTAAATTTAAATTTAATTTAATTTAAAAAATAAAATAGGATTTAATCTCAAAAATTGAGAAAATTTTAAAATCATATGAAATGTCTACAATATAGAAATAACATCCATTTCGTCATTCAAGTATGTTCAGCAAATTCTCGTGGGTAATGATATACAGCTTTGTTCTGTTTTATGATTCTTTATGCCATAGCTTATGAACTAAGTGCCCAACTATGGGGCCCTCTGGTTCCATCCTGGGAACATCATCTGGGCAGGCATCAGATTAGTAGATGTACAAAAATCAAACAGGGTTTTGTGATATGACAGACCCTTTGGAATTTGAGGATCAAGTTTCAAAAGCATCAGGCATGCTCTGGCAATACTTGGCAATGAAACACCACACTCAGAATAGGAAAGGCAGAACCACTTATACCGGACTTCAGAAGATAACTCCTAGAGTTCTGATGATCTATATTATCAAACTGTCTCTCTTCTCTATTAGCTGTTTTAAGAGAGATTCTCCACAAAGTCCTCTAAAAATATCCCCATAAAAATACCATTCAGTAAATGACATTTTTTATTAACAATTTAACCTATCACTTCTCCAGTGATAACTTATTTTAGCCTTTTCAGTGATATAAATGGAGTAGTAATTAAAGAAGGATTAATTAATTTGCACCTCTACCCTAGCCATGAGAGTGAATGTTTAGGTCTCTAAAAATTAATAAATCATTAGTTAATCATCCAAGCCAAACACTTATAACTAGTCAAAATCTTCTAGCAATCAATTTATGAGCACTTGCTTTCATAAACGTTTTCTAGAATTTGACCCTTTTTATATGTATTAGAATGTAAAAAGTTCTATTTCATATTCCATAAAATGTAGATTTAGTGGTAGTGTTTAGAAAATTGAGTCAAAAGCTTTTTACTGTATCTTTTTGCTGTATCTTTTTACTCTTAGTAAAGAAAGTTACTTGTTGACAAAAAACATTAACAAAGCAAAAGAAATTCCAGGGGACAGAATTCAAATGCAATAAATGCTAGAGAAATTCAAAGAATAGCATTTTAAAAACAGAAAAATATAAAACATTGTACTGTACGTAATACATGTATTATGTCAATACATGATTTAACAGTTGTTGGTGGTTTCTTTCTTTTTTTTTTTTTTTTGGTGGTTTCAGGTTTAATGTATTTTTTGAAGCTTTGATAGAATCTATCCTTAAAACATTCAGACTGTGACTAACTATTGTGCAGGGACTGAGTAAGAATGACACTAAAATGACAGCATGATGATAAGCCAATAATATTTTGTTGGAGCTCTAGGCAAAAATGGGATTTCAGGTATGGGATTGGTTAAGCTCTTCATTTTTTTTATTATGTTCAGTTAGCCAGCATATAGTACCTCCTTAGTTTTTGATATAATGCTTAATGATTAATTAGTTGCATATAACACCCAGTGAAGCTCTTTAAAACAACAAGGAAACAATCCTGAATTGAAGTGCAGGTATTCTCAGATCATAGACAATTTCAAGCTGCCAGTGGTTTCCCAGCTGGCTATCACAACTACCGAATGTTTAACAACCATGTCCTCCTGGGCATAAGCTGTCTCCTCCCTGAACTCACGAGTTTGACGAAAGAAAGAGAGAGAGAGAAAGAAAGAGAGAGAGAGAGAAAGGGAGAAAGAGAGAGAGAGAGGGAGAGAGAGGGAATGAGAGGGAGAAGGAGGGAGAGAGGGAAGAAGAGAAAGGGAGAGAGGGAGGAAGGGAGGAAGGAAGGAAGGAGGAAGGAAAGAAAGAAGAAAAGAAAAAAATGAAAAAGAAGCACACATACACAGAGATAGAAAAAGATTGTTTAAAATGTCATTTTCACATCAAATGCCATCAATGCCATCAAATAATATCAGGGAAGTCTAATAAAAAGCCCTTGTGGTTTGATGGTTACTTAACGTTTTCATCACGTTCTCATGTATCTGACTCTGTGCTAACTCCAGTGGCGTTCTGGGAAATGTTTAAGAACCCGCTTGGTGAAGGGACCCATTTCTGTAACATATATTACCATCATGGCTGATTTAAAATTACCAACCTGCCATCAATGAGCAGAGCTGAAAAGTGATGTCAGGAATACACCATTAGATAATATGTTTACTATAGAAAGACAATAGATTTAAATAGCCTCAAAGCATAGATAATAGTAGTAAATTAATAAAATAATTAAGAAGTCATTAAGTTCTGGATGGTTATTACCTTTGCTTTTAATATAATTGAATTGTAAATGTATATAATTAAAATTTTATTTATTTTTTTAAACGTTTTATTTATTTATTCGACAAAGATCACAAATAGGCAGAGAAAAAGGCAGAGAGAGAGGAGGAAGCAGGCTCCTTGCTGAGCAGAGAGCTCGAGGCAGGGCTTGATCCCAGGACCCTGGGATCATGACCTGAGTCGAAGGCAGAGGCTTTAACCCACTGAGCCACCCAGGCGCCCCTATAATTAAAATTTTAATAAACTGTGTGGACAATTATCTTCCAAAACTTCTGAAAATTTAACAACCAATTCTACAAGGCCAGTGCAAGTCCACTCAGAATGTTACTACCTTTTACTACCTACCTCCCTGACAATCATATAAAATAATAGAAAGACTTGGAACCTCAAGCCAAACTGAGAGACATCTACACAGAGAGATGCCTAAGGGTCACTGAATGGATCTCCCAAAACTTTGACCCAAGGTCACTACCAGAATATCCTATGATAGTTTCCTATCCCTTTCTATAAACAACAACAGCAACAAAGCTTTGATCATCTGTCATTTTAGGCCCAGAGATGTCATCAAGTTCAAATCCACAATTGATGATACTGGATATAGGACTAGGAATGCAAGCCAAGACCAGTTACATCAGATATATTCTGCTCTCTCTTGTCTCTCCATTTCCTGAAAGCACCTGCTGACAAATGATAGTCCTGTGAACAGAGCCTGAGATTCAGAATGCCAAGTGCTCTAATGTCTGGCTGCAGCTAACTGGGAGCAGATTGATATCTCCTCAGCTAAGATTTTGCTCTGCTCCAGGCACTATGATAGACTCATAAAACAGATGTTCTCATTTAATCTCGTTACTTTTAAATATGTCTTATATTTCCATTTCCGATAAGAAGAAACTAAAGCTTAGAGAAATTATATGACTTGGCAGGGCACACAGCTAATAAATGATAGAATAAGGTTTGAAGTTAGGCTTCAGAAACTGTGCTCCTCACAATTTCACTATCCTTCATAAGGTAATCATGATGATGTTTATGATAATAATGACTGGCATTTGTTGAGTGATAGTTATATACTAAGCACTATTCCGAGTGCTTTACTTATACTTACTCATCTAATCCGCAAGACAACTAGACATTAATTAGTGCATTTCCTCAATTCTAAGATATTATCAATTTATAGACACATTATTGACCTGACACCACCATTCAAGGAAAAATAGGAGCACGATATGTACTATGTTAAATGCCATATGGATTATACTATGCATCTTATCTATTTTGGGGGGTGGGGAGAGAGAGAAACAGAAAGAGATGAAGGGCAAAGGGAAAGGAAGAGAGAGATTCTTAAGCGGACTTCATGCCCAGCATGGAGCCTAACGTGGGACTCGATCTCACAAGCCTGAGATCATGACCTGATCATGACCTGGAAATCAAAAGTCAGGTGCTTCACCAACTGAACCACCCAGGCACCCCTATACTATGCATTATTAAATATTAAAACAGATTGCTTATGTCAAGGACCAAAGAAATACAGTACATTAACTCCTTTATTAAGGACACCAAAAGAAGAAAATTTGTCTCAAGAAGCACAAGATGTGAGAGAAAATGGGAAACTGAAATTCTAAATTACTTGAAGACCATTCAGTTTCTCTAAGTTTCTGAATTCACTGGTATTCACTACTCTGACATCCTCTTCTACCTTCCTCTTCCATATTTAAGGACCCTGTGATTCTGTTGAGCTCTACTGGATACACAGGATGATCTATTTTAACATCGAGATACTAGCAACCTTTAGTCTTTCAGCAGCCTTAATTCCCCTTTGCCATGTAACTTAACATATTCGCAGCCTCCATGGTTTAGAACATGGACATCTCTGGGGGGCAGTTATTCTGCCAACTATAATGACCAAACTACAGAAACACAAAGAGTAGCTTTTCTTCATTTTAACTTAAAAACGAATCTAGAGAAGAATTCCAATCAGCCTGTCAAAGGCACCTGCTCATTCTTGTGGCAAAGATGGGATTGGGAGCCAGACAGTATATTATAATCGGCAGCCCCAAAGAGAGCCACATATTTTTTTAGTGAGATGTGCAGTAGACAATTAAAAAGAGGAGAATGCTTTTCTCAGAAGGAAAGAAGGGGGCTAGGGAGATCAAACGGTGGCTGGCCAGTGTGCTGCAATTTTACCCTGATCTCTTGCTGCTTCCTTTTAGGTACAAGGTGTTCTAGACACACCATAATGCTAGCTGGTTCCTCCAATCCCCTTTCATTTTCATAAAACCCTTCCTATCTTCTCTCAGACAGTACAGCCTTCCTGTCATTCTCTGCCTATAGAAATCTTCATTCTTCTAATTATACCTCAGATCCTTAGTTCTTTTAGAAGAGAAGCAGATTTCTGGAACTGCTTAGCTCTCAAATATTCAAACCATTTACTACTATATGAAAAGTTTAACAATAATATTGCCATTATTCTGAGAGCAACTGTTGTCATTTCTCCTTGGTTGAATATTTCCAAAACCCTCCTAACTCTTGACTTGGAAAGATTCATTTGTATTTGTCTGCCCTGTCCTTGTATTGTCCTCTGCTTCAAGAGTTATTGCAAATGCTTTCCAAAGGTCCAGGATATTTGATTTTGCTTTAGAGTGATTTATGAATGCCAAGTTTACTTTCTAGTTCAAATCTCTTCTCCTGCAGCACTAATAGAAAATAGTGACAATGCCACACCTCCAGGCCATTTGACTTGTTTTTGCAAAGGGAAATTTAATCCTCAAAGGGTATATTTTATTAGAAAGGGAGTCATTGAATCAAAATTAGATTTTACTAGGTATTATTTTCTAAAATAAATTATTAAATTCTGACATAAAAATCTAAAAAATAGTATTTTGGCATATACTTTATCATATGTTATTTTTGTATAAAATGAAATTTGTCTTAAACATATTCATGAACATCAGTTCACTGCTCTAGTAGGGAGTTCTAAGACCAATACAATACTATGTACTCAGAAAAATGTGTCATCTGATGTGATCAATGTTCTATTCAATTTTTTCCTCTTAAATGAAAGAGAAAACGCCTACCCATTGCTTTTATAATAAAATTCAAAATCCTGAATATGACCTATGAAAGTCTGATTACTCTTGATATCACTAGACTCAGCATAAGACATTTTAGCCATAGGTTTCTGCTTTCCAACCATATATGCCTTTTTCATATCTTTGAGTGCATTCTATACCATGCAACCATAGGCCATTTGTATAGACAACTCTTTAATCCTGGACTGCTCTGTCATTCCCTCTTCACCTAACTAATTCCTACCATTCCTCATATCATGCCTAATATCAGTCCCTCATAGAAAATTTACCTGGTTAGATTGTATTGTTCTATTCCATGCTTTCTTCCCCCCAAGTCTCAAAATTATAATGTTATTACTTGGTTAATTCTAATTTATGTTATTGCACATTAGTTATTTTCTTTCTTTACCTTGGGAATATAAACTGTATAAAAGATTATATCTTGTCTGTCCTGTCAACTCTACCTACCACAATCTTTTATGCAGAGAAGATCATCAATAAACATTTGTTGAAGAGAAAATAAATAAATCCATACTAAGATGCTGTTTAATGTGTTACCCCTTCTAAAAGAATTTGCTTTATTAAGGGAATAATTCTAATGGCATAGCTTTGTTCTAAAATTATATCCATAATCCACTTCTCTTAATTACCTGATATTTCTCAGTCCTATACTAACTTTGTTCTAAAGGTAATAGCCAGTTTATCCCCAGGCAGATCTACAACTGTCACTACATTTCAATAAATTTAAAAACCGATACCTATTTGGAACGCTGGTATAACAGAAAATGTTTATCTTTAATGCACTGAGCAATACTCAGCTAATGAGAAGATCCCATAATGCTCTTTCTTACATATACATTCTGCTGTTCTCTGAACTTCAGTTTCCTTATGGTTTCCAGTGACTTCTGCCTAAACTTCCCAACTGATGTTGACAAAGAGTTATTCAAAGAGCCCAGAGTTCAGTGAGGACTGTTCAGAAATAAAGTATCAGGCAAAAAAAAAAAAAAAAAAAAAAAAGGTTGTAATTGAAAAATCTTCATAGCCTCAAGAGTCCATAATCTTTCAAAGGATAGTAACCATGTCTTTTCCTTAGCAGAGCAACCTAAAACAATGTAGACATTTAGTGTTTTTGTCGGCTTCTGAAAAGCCAAATGAGTAAAAAATTATCCTGTCTGGGACACTCAGGGAAGAATTCTAGATATTATAGCATTTAAACCAAGTCCTAAAACTGAAAAGAAATGGTAGTATGAGGAAGGAAGCTATTCCAGCTAAAGGGAAAAGCAAATGCAAAGGCATAAAGACATGAAAGAGAACCATGTGTTGATAACAATGAGTTGATTCAGAGCACACTGTGCTTAGAACCTGTAATGTGACAGAGAAGGAGGCCGTTACAGGTATGTTGGATGGCCCTCCTACCGTGCTAAAGAGTTTACCCCTTATCTTCTAGGAAATTGTATGTCAAGACTTAAACAGAGAAGTGGAATATTTTTTTATTTATTTAAGATTTATTTTTCTTTAAAGAAACATTATTGGCATATTAAAGCATTAACAAAAAGGATGAATGACTACAGTTACTGGAACAAATAGATTTTATCTTTTTTGCCTATTCCTGTAAATCACAGGCACTTGGATACATGTCTCAAATATAATCTCTGCAGAAAACATCATCCAACAGTGATGTCTACCATATGTGGGGAAAGGGCGTGGTGTGTGAGTACAGGAACATCAACACACTGGGTAGAGGGTGAGGTTCCTGAGGGAGCAGTTCCAATGGCAAGGGGACATTTGCAATGGGGACCAAATGGGGTGTTTGAACTGAAGAGATATTTTAAAAGTTAACAGCAGTGTGGCATCTTGGAAAAAACAATTAAGAAACAGTGATAGGAAGCAGTTTTCTTGAGTCAAAAAGAACATTTGTCCATTCCTATACTTTGGTTTTGATATAGATAGGACTACTAGGGATGAAGAGTTGCTTCTACATTCTCTCTATATTTCACTATCTTTAACATGTTTTTGTTGTATTTTATTAACTTGTTCCCTTTTTTGTTGGTTTTGTTTTTAGATGACTATCTTTCTAGATAGGCCGCAACAATTTTATTTTGGAGGCTTACTTGGGACAAAAAATAGAATATTGGTTGAAAGAAAAGAATACAGCATTTATAGAACCTAACTAACATACTTCATATATGAATCACCATGTTATTTATTAAGGCAGCAAATGTTTGTTCAGTAACTCTTTTGAATCATTTTGTTTAATTATTAAAATCAGTAAACATTTGTTCACTGACTCTTTATTACTTGAGTACATACTCATTGATCCAAGGGGGGAAAGAAAAAGAAAAAGAAGTAGTGTAGTCCCTCCCGTTGAAAGCGGTGTTTTCCATATTCTCAGAATAAAATTAACTACTTAGAAACCCTCTCTCTCTCTCTCTCTCTCCCATAGCCTTCAAAGCCAACGTATTAACTACTATTTGATCATAGGAAGGAAGTGGTTCCTTCTAGGGCTAATAGCCAAGAATCTTGCATTCCATTCCATTCATTGCTTCTGTTACTGATGTATTTAGCAATATTAAATAGCAATTCTGTAGACTTTCCCTTTGTCCTTCTAAGTGGGCAATGCACTGGAAATTCGACTAATGTGGGCATGGCTTGGGGCATGACAAATAAATAGGTGGAGACCAGAAATACATCTCTGGCACGTCTCAGGAATGTCCCTAGAGATGGTTCATTTCTGAATAGCTGAGCAGAGACATGACTCAGCCAGAGTTTCTGCAATGATCTGTCTGGGGCAGCTATGAAAGTGCTGGCAAGAGCCGTGGATCAGCCAGTATTTCCTGGATGTAGAAAAGAAAACTGAGCCTTCTATTTAGAATCATGGCTTTTAAACTATAATTTGATTATACAAACTTACTTGAGTTTTTTTTGTCAGCACTGCAATATTAAGAAGAGAAGAAGTCTTCTATCTCCTTACAATAACTTTTTCAAATATTATAAATGTATTTGAAGCATATTGAAAAGAATTATTATTTAATCAGCTGACATTAGAACTTTTCTTTGGGATGGATTTGTTAGAAAAATACCTTGTTTTCACAGCTGAGAGGTGAAGAAAATCTCTGTTGGCAAAGAGATAACAAAAGGATATGTAAACTTGTTTCTTAAGAAATAAACACTAAACTGGAAATGGAAAAAAGGGGAGAGAAAAGAGAAGAGAGAGAAGGAAGGTGACCAAACAACAAAACAGAGAGGATAAAGGTTCTATTGAAGAGCAGTGTTTAAAAAATGGCACTTATATAAATTTTCCTTGTAAGAGCTATGGTATCCATTTAGAAATATATTTTGCATTAGGGTTTTGATCATTTGGTACTTGTTTTGAGATTGTGGTCAGTCTCTGACATGAAGAACTAAAAAAATTTCTCCATTATGCATCATTGTGTTTTTTAGTGCCTGATTTTTTATGACAGAAACTGGGCAATTAAGACCAAGTGTAATCATTTCATTTCAACTTATTAGGCAATAGTTGCATGATCCTCTGTTTGTAGGAATTTGTGTGTCAAAGCTCATGTGACATTTTCTTTATGGAACTGAAAGAAGACTGTCTTTATCTTTGCTGTGTTCCTCCTGCCTACCCTTGGTGTATTCCTTATAACAACAAGTGTGTATTTATGAATCAGAAAATGGCTAGTTTCTAACTACAAAGCTAAATTTAACCCCCCATGAAGGTACCAGCTGTCCCCAACTGAGATAATTGCCATTATGATCCTCAAACCAAAAATTCCAGTTTTCCTTGAGGCAGAGCCTTGAAATGGGAGTCCCCCAAGAGGCCACTTTAGATCCAGTGATCTCTTTCAGAGTATCAGAGAATTTCCACACACAAGAGCAGACTCAATTTCTTTTGTGATAAAGACCAAAGATTCCCAGAGGTGGCTATCCCAGACCCATTGCTCAAATCTAGCTTACAGGTTCCTGGTTTATTATCCAGGACATAGTAGAATGGTCACAGGACAGAACACAGTGAGCAGATAGTAAATTTTATGGTAGAGTTGATCCAACATCTGAGAAATATGTAGTGAACAGTGCAGAGCTCTTCACATATCCTTTTGGATTCTTTTTATCATTTCTGTGTGGGGGTGAGAGGGTGTTAATGGTTTGTGTATTCAACAATCTATTTCCTACCCCTTAACAATGACAGAAGACTGTCAGATGCTGTGAAATACAGTTCTGTTGCTTCCAGTTTGGGCACCTGTAAGGCACAGGGTGTACTTCAGAGCTCCATGTAGGCTGAAGACTCATGCTTGAGACTAATCTGCACTGTTGACTTGGCTTCCTTCCCTTCTCTCCTACTTCCTCCAGCTCCCTAACCAGTATCCCCTGGGGGCACTTCCTTTATAAATCATTTACACATATGTCCTTGGCTCAGGGTCTGCTTCTTTGGAACCTGACCAAAATAAAAAAAGGTAAAAGAAGAGGGAGGAACAGGGAAAATAGGAATTTTCAAGTGTGAGATAGGAAAATAGATTACCAGATGCCAGGATGAGAAAGAGTGAGATAATCTGGGGAGGAAAAAAAAAAAAAAAAGTAAGAGTGAAGGAGGGGACAAAAAAGCAAGTTACTAAAATCTAAGACCATGGTGTGTGGGGTCTTCATTTAACAATCCTGAAACATGATTAAATATGAGCCCTGAACTCAAAATGATTGGGGATAAAATTCCAACTTTGCCACATCATAACTGGGTGACCTTTGGCAAGGTGTATTATTCTCTAAGCTCTATTTTTCTATCTATAAAATGAATCTAAAATTTAACCCTTAGAAATAATTTTACATATGGAAAGAAGTTTTATACCTAAAGCTTTATACCTAAATACCTTTAGGTATAAATGTTTAATTTAAAGATGTGTTCCCTACTGGGGGTGATTTTGTTCCCTAGGGCACATTTTGCCATATCTGGAAACATTTTTGTTTTCACAACTTGAGGATGGGGAAGTCACTAGTTACTAGTGGGTTAAAGGCCAAGAATGCCACTATACTCTTAGATGGAAGAGACCACATCCCACCTTCATCCCCAACAAAGAAATATTTGGACCAAAATATCAATAGTGCCAAGACTGAGAAACTTCAGTTTAGAGCAACAAAAAGTTGAAAGCTAACTAAATATTTTGAACAATGAAAAATAGTGATTAAGTAAATTATAGCGCATCCTCTAGATGATGTGGCATAATTGAAAATACATTATTTTGTTGAAGATATTCATTAACTCCTATGATGAGACTATAATAACATAAAAAGTGCTAAGAGTCTGTAAATCATATAAGTTCATTGATTCATTCAAGTCATAATTTCTGAGAACTACTTCATGCCAGGCATTGGATTAGGGAAATTATAGTTGTGAAAGAGACAAATTAATTGCTATTATGAATTTACATTCCAGTGGAGAGAAAGGACCATCAAAGATGATAGATAGGTAGGTAGGTAAGTAGGTAGATAAGTAGATAGATAGATAAAAAGAAGTTATGGGGGACACCTGGGTGGCTCAGTGGGTTAAAGCCTCTGCCTTCAGCTCAGGTCATGAATCCGGGTTCCTGGGATCGAGCCCCACATCCGGCTCTGTGCTCTGACAGGAGCCTGCTTCCTTCTCTCTCTGCCTGCCTCTCTGCCTACTGGTGATCTCTGTCTGTCCAATAAATAAAAAATAAATATTTTTTAAAAAGAAGATATGGAAAATTTACTCATTAAAAATAAGAATATAAGGGTGCCTGGGTGGCTCAGTGGGTTAAAGCTTCTGCCTTCGGCTCAGGTCATGATCTCAGGATCTTGGGATTGAGCCCCACGTCGGGCTCTCTGCTCAGCGGGGAGCCTGCTTCCTCCTCTCTCTCTGCCTGCCTCTCTGCCTACTTGTGATCTGTCTGTCAAATAAATAAATAAAATCTTTTAAAAAAAAGAATATAGAGTAAATGAATAATTAAAATAATGAACAAAGTATGATAAACATAAATAAATGAACAAGAAGCAATTCTCTGAAGAGCTGACATTTCAACTGAGATCTTAATGACTAGAACCACGCAAGGATGGAAGGGAAGCATCCCAGGCAGAAGACCCCAAAGTGAGAACAAATTTGGCAGTTTGAAGAACATAGATGTGAAGAGCCAAAGCAAAATATGGTTAACAATATAGACTATGGAGAAAAAAAGACTTGAATTGGAATTCCTGTTCTGAGTGATATGAAGTGAGATGTTCACTCAACATTTCCTCTTCATCTGTAATGGGGAATAAGAAAGCTTCTCAGGGTCATGGTGAAAATTAAAGAAGATAATATATGTAAAGTGCTATGTCTTTTGTGTAGTAAGTACTCAATAAAGAGTTTTAATTGGATAAAAAAGTCAAGATTTAAAGATATGCATAGAAAAAAACTAAAAAACAAACAAAAAAGATATGCATAGGATATAGACTGAATACAAAAAAATATTCACATACTAAGCCTACACAATATTAAACATAACACATCCTGTAGGGGCACCTGGGTGGCTCTGTTGGTTAAGCAACTGCCTTTGGCTCAGGTCATGATCCTGAAGTCCTGGGATTGAGTCCCCACATTGGGCTCCCAGCTCAGCAGGGAGTCTGCTTCTTCTTCTGACCCTCTCCCCTCCCATGCTCTCTCTCTCACTCTCTCAAATAAATAAATAAAATCTTTCAAAAAAATAGAACACATACTATAAGGGTACAGAAGGTATAAGTATAATAGATTTGATAACCTTTAAGATCTTATCTGATGATACAAGGTCTGTGAATTCTTGTACAATAGTAAGTGATAAATTGCTGTACAATAATAAAAGACATGTTTACCTGTTCATCTCAGTTCTCTGAATCAATGAATATCTAGTTTAATAAAGTATGAAAGTATTTTACTTTCATACTTTACATTACTTTACATACTTCACATTACTAAAGTATGAAAGTATAGTGAACACATTGTGGAAATGGGAAGAGCTCTGGACTTGTGACCAACAGACATCAGTTCATCTCAGGCTCTAATTCATATTAGTTTTATTCTAACAATTCACCAGCCAACTCAAGCATCAATCTCTATAGGTATAAAGAATGCATTGGACAATATGATCTCAAAGATCCCTTCTAATTCTAGGATTCTAAATATTTCAGATGATTTAGGAACAAAAGGCAGTTTGACCAAGTATTAATCTAATCAAGTATGAAAGTAGTTTTTAGATAATCCTACTGTTTGTTCCCAAAAGAAAAACTAAAGAAATCTTCTGAATTAAGAAAAATGTCTATTAATAATTTGTATAAAGTTATATTAATTATCACAACCCAAATACAGTTATTATAAACTTTTGTTTTAATGCATTTGCTTTTAATTTAACTTTTCAAACAGAAGTGAAGATGGCCAGGTTTTTACAATAGTAGTTTAAAGAGACAAAGCAGTCACATAAGGCAACTCTGTAAATAATCGCAGTGGAGAAAGACAAGTTGGCCTAGACATTATTGAAATAGCGGTACATTAGACAGAGGCTACTCCTAACATTGGAAATGGCATCACATGGAAAGTTCAGCTCAGATGCACCGATCCAAAATTGGTGCACCAATATTATTTTTATATCATAATTTAAAATAATTTTATCACTAATTCATCACATCAGTAAAAGTGATTTATAAATATTTCATCATATAGTAAAAGAAATGAATGGAAGTGAGGAAGTACTGGCTTTGTTTCACACAATTTAACTGATTAAAGAACATAGGTCTAATGCTTTACATAAAGTCACATACAAATAAGATAAGGTCAGGGTCAGGATCCACTTAAAATCCATTAAAATGTCATGAAGTCATTGCTCCACTACACATGAGAAGGTAATTGTGCTGTCAGGCAATAAAGAAAAATATCCTTACAAGGAGATATAGAGACTTGCAGAGTCTTTAAGACTAGGGAATACATAAACACTTGTACATTCATGTGCTTAATACATACATCCTTACTTATTATTACTATATTAATTTTTTTTAATTAGAAGACATAGTGTCTAATGAAACCCTATTTAAGTTCCTAGTTGAACTTAATTCACTTCAAGTGAATTAACGGTGTGGGGGGAACTTTGTTCAAAACGGTAGATGGAACTTTTATATTTATGTCCTTTCCCAGTTTACTTTAAAGTGATATTGAAGGGATATGTAACAACAGGTGAGCAGATGGAGCTATTTATGAGATCTTTATATACCTCTAGAAGACAGAAAGCATATGATAAAGTGGTACTATTACTAAAGGATAGAAAAACTGTGACCTAGAGAATATGGGGGTAAGACAGCTGTTGGTGAGGAGAAAGTCAATATGTACTGCAAACCTACAGGAGGTTCAGAACTGGGGATGCCAGTAACTATAAGAAGTGGAAGATTAGGGACGCCTGGGTGGCTCAGTTGGTTGAGCGGCTGCCTTCAGTTCAGGTCATGATCCCAGGGTCCTGGGATCGAGTCCCACGTCGGGCTCCTTGCTCTGCAGGGAGCCTGCTTCTCCCTCTACCACTCTGTCTGCCTGTGCTCACTCTCTCTCTCTGACAAATAAATAAATAAAATCTTAAAAAAAAATTTTTAAAAATTAAAAAAAAAAGTGGAAGATTAATTTAAAGTCAGTAGTTGGAATATTTGGCTCACTCCACTTATCACAACTGAATATAAAACACTTGGCAGCAACTTTTTAATTCTAAGATCAAAAATTAACCTTTACGGGTGGCTCTATGTCTGGAAATAATCATCATAAAACCAGCTATCATAAGACCATCTATATTCTGATATTTAGGGATCCAAGTATGTAGCAATCCAATTTTCTGACTTTATTCCAAGCAGTCTGGCAATCAGCAAATACCTCACACATCAGAGAAACTCATAGCCATGAGTCCACATAAATGGACAACCAAAGTTCTCAGGAAAGTTTAGAAGTACAAAATATGAAAAAACCAAAGTGAACAAACAAATAAATGACCCCAGGGAAACAATTCACAAAAGAGAATAGAACATAAAAAAATATATATAATAGGGTCATTAGACTCTGGTAAAGAATATACTGTACCCATCATATAAAAATAGGATTCTCTGACAAAAGAATAATCAGAGAACAAAACTGATCTCCTAGCAATTAATAATGTATTGCCTCCAAATAATTCATTATGAAGTTTGGAATATAAAGTCAAAGATATTTCTCAAGAACTTATAAAAGATAAAATAAATAGAAGAAGAAACCTGGGGACAGAATATCAAACTAATAAAAATTTCTAGGAAGCATGAAGAGAGAAAATACTAGGAAGGGAGTTAAAAATAGTAGATAAAGTTTACAGATTAAAAGGGCTAACTGAGGAGTTAACTGTGAAAAAGATATACATTTAGAAAACTATTGTAAAATTTCAGTATGGCAAGGAAAAAGATTGTAAAAGACTGAACTGATTAACTACAAAAGAATAATAATCAAATTGGTATCAGACTTCTTCACATAATTGGATCCTAGAAGAATGTGGTACAATACCCTCAAAGTTGACCAGTCTTCATACTGGAACACATAGAGATAGGAAGGGAATGATGGACAGAAAATTCATCACAACACAGGTTAAGGTGTGACAGTATTACTTTCCACATAGTCTTTTTAAAGGAAGTTCCTTAAGTGTGAGTTGCAGAAAAATGAAAGTGCAAATGGACAAACTAACACAAAAAGAGGAAGACGGATGTATAGAATGTAGAAAAAAGAGAATTGAAACCTTGTGAGTCACAAATATGTACCAGAATATTTTACAATCAGCCAAGATTGAAGCAGGACAATAAAGGGTAGAGATGGGAATTATTTCATGAGGAAAAAAAGGAATTTCATAGGTTTGTTATTTGGAGAATTTTAAAGAACATAAAAGTGACAAAAGCAACAACAAAAAAAGTCACCTTAAACTTCAGTAAAGATATAAATAGTGGAATGAATGAATGAATGAAACTAGATAGAAAAGAAAATGTTATCACACCATAACGTGGTTCCATGGTAAGTACTATTTAGGTGGACATGAATAAGAAACACCTCATACTGCCTGTCAGTTTTAAAAAGTAAGCTATAGATGAAGACCAGAAGCATTATTTATTGTAGAACTGAATAAGATGTAACCAACCTTAACAACATGTAAGAAAATGCTCACATGACTGAAGAGAGAAAGTTGGAGAACTGAAGAAAAGGTTGTGGGTGGGAATAACATACAGATCCTACAAAATGAGAATTCTAAGGATGCTGGCTATTGTTGATGGCATAACGAATAAGAGTTTAAGAATAAAATTTACAACAGAAACAAAACTAAAAATAATCATTACTCTTTTTTTTTTTTTTAAGATCTTGTTTATTTGAGAGAGAGAGAGAGAAAGCAATAGAGAAAAAGGGCATGAGCAGGGGTGGGAGGGCAAAGGGTGAAGCAGACTCCTCACTGAGCAGGGAGCCTGATGCAGGGCTAAGATCAGGATCAGAGCTGAAGGCAGACCCTTAATGAACTGAACCACCCAGGTGCCCCAGTAATTTCACCTTACAGAGAAAGAAGATTGAGAATAAGTTAAATATTGTATGAATTCTCTGCTTCCACCTATCATTCTGTGAGCACAAAAGATCACCTCTGAAATTGATTAAGAAATATTAACATAGATTTACACGTGTTTAAAAGTAGAGAGTGGGGAAGGGGCTGGGTGGCTCAGTCAGGTGGACAAAAGACTCTTAATTTCAGCTCAGGTCACAATCTCAAGGTGGGTCATAGGATCCAGCCAAGAGCTGGGCTCTGCCCTGGGCATGGAGCCTGCTCCGGATTCTCTCTCTCCCTCTTTCTCTGCCCCTCCCCTGCTCTCCCTCTTTCTTTCTCTTAAAAAAAAGAAAAGAAAGAAAGAGAGAGCCAGAGAAATGTCATTTCTTTTATTATAAGTCCACGTGTACTATTTGATTTTTAAAATTGGTGCTTTGTGGGGCGCCTGGGTGGCTCAATGGGTTGAGCCTCTGCCTTAGGCTCAGGTCATGATCTCAGGATCCTGGGATTGAGCATCGGGCTCTCTGCTCAGTGGGGAGCCTGCTTCCCTCTCTCTCTCTGCCTGCCTCTCTGCCTACTTGTGATCTCTCTCTCAAATAAATAAATAAAATCTTAAAAAAAAATTGGACTATTGTTGGTTTCTATTTTGTAATAGTTTAGATTTACAGAAAAGTGACAAAGATAGTATAGAGTTCTCATACACTTTCATTCTGTTCCTTCCAGTGTTAACATTTTACATTACCATGGTACATTTGTCAGAACTAAGAAACTGACATTGAAACATTACTATTAACTGAACTCCAACTTTTGTTTGGATTTCACCAAGTTTTTCATAATGTCCTCTTTATGTTCCAGATCTAGAATCCAAGGTCATACAATGCACTTAGTTTTCAGGCCTCCCTAAGTCTTCTTTGGTCTGTAGCAGTTTCTCCATCTTTCCTTGTTTTTCGTGACCTTGACAATACTAAGGAGCACTGGACAGGTATTCTGCATAATGACTTCTAATTTTGTTTTGTCTGTTGTTTTCTTACTATTAGTCTGTGGTTATGGGTTTTGGAAAGAACAGGTGAAGTACCTTTCTCTTCACATTATTTCTGAAACATGCTATCTAAATTATATCACTCATGATGTTAATTATTTGCCAAAGTAGTGTTTTCCGTGGTTCTCTACTGTATAGTCATTATTTTCTCTTTTGTTGCTCTGTCCTTTGGAAGTGAGTTATTAAGTCTAGGCTACCAGCATGTGTGAGGACAGGAATGAATCTTCACCTCCTGAGGGTGTAGTGACCACCCTATTTGGAATTCTTCTGGGAAGAAATATTTTTCGCTTTCAATTATTTATTCATTCAGTCATTTATATCAGCATGGCTCATGTATACTTATTTTATGCTTTAGATTATAACCTAGTACTATGTTACTTATTTTGTTGCTGAAATTGTTCCAAGCGTGGCCATTTGGAACTCTTTTAAGTGGGATTTCTTTGAAGTTTTTCTATCATTTCATTTTTGAGTATTTCCTTACTTCTTGGAAATACAAGATGATCCAGGTTCTTTCGTTGACTTATTTTTGCCCTGGTCCTAGAACCAGCCATTTCTCCTAAGTCCCCTGGTTCCTTTTTATTAGAGAATTGTATTCAGAAACCAAGGTCTAGATAATTAATATGTGCTTGTTGTTACTGTGGTGTTATTGCTTCTAGGACTTCTCCACGTATACAGCTATTTATTATATGTGTGTATACTAATCCATGTATACATACTGTATTAAGGTTTCCAGAAAAATAGAACCAGTAGGATGTATGCATTGTAGAAAGAGATTTACTTTAAGGAATTGACTCATGTCATTTTGCAGGCTAGTAAGTACAAAATCTTCAGGATGGGCCAATAGGGTCGGAGACCCAGAGAAGAGCCCATGTTTCAGCTCAAGTTTGAAGGACATCTGCTACAAAATTCCCTTCATGCTCAAGAGAGGTCAGTCTTTTATTTCACTTAAAATAATATCATATAGGTTCATCTATGTTATTACAAGTGACAAGATCTCATTCTTTTTATGGCTTAGTAATAGTCCATTACACATGCACACACACACACACACCCCACATATATATTTATATATATATATAATATACATTATATATAGTAATATTCCATTATATATATACACACATATACACACCACATATAGAATATATATATATATATATATATACCACATCTTTATCCATTCATCTGTTGATGGACACCTAAATTGGTTCCATATCTTCGCTATTGTAAATAATGCTGCAATAAACATAGAGAAGCATATAAAAAAATAAGAGAGAGAGAGAAGGAGTCTTTTTGTTCTATTTAGACTTTCAACTGATTGGATAAAGCCCACCGTTATTATAGAGGGTAATCTACTTTATTCAAAGGCCAGTAATTTAAATGTTAATTTTATCCAGAAACATTCTGACAGAAATATCCAGAATAATGTTTGACCAGATATCTTAGTACTGTGGTCCTGTCAAGTAAACACATAAAATTAATCACCACACATATATATCATAACTTTGTTTCCAATATAAATATATTTATATATTAAGCTAAACATGAGTTGATATTTATGTCTCTGGCTCTAATCCAGTCTCAATGTTATTTTTGCAAAAATGGGTTTTTATTTTTTCTTAAATATTTAAGACATGAAACATCTTGACTTTAATTAGTAACTATGAAATTGAGAATTTTAAATTATATATAATCAGAAAATGTTTGAAACTAGTGAAGCAGGGAAATAATCAATGACTCCTAATACATGTCAGATATTTCAAACTCTTTTTTTAAAGATTTTATTTATTTATTTGACAGAGAGAGATCACAAGTAGACAGAGAGGCAGGCAGAGAGAGAGAGAGGGGGGAAGCAGGCTCCCTGCTGAGTAGAGAGCCCGATGCAGGGCTCGATCCCAGGACCCTGAGATCATGACCTGAGCTGAAGGCAGAGGCTTTAACCCACTGAGCCACCCAGGCGCCCCAGATATTTCAAAATTTTTATTTGGTTTAAACTACACAGTTATGGGAGGGAAACATCATTGGACAAGACAGGAATCTGAAGCTGAGAGAAAATAACTTGTTCAAGTTCTCATAGGATCTTAGCTTACAACAAGTAATAGATTTACAGGAAAGAAAATAGCACAATGCAGACAGCAGGAGAAGAAAATTAATTAACATTAATTAAGTTCCTAGGGCTGCTGTAGAAAGTGCCACAGACTGGGTGGCTTAAAACATCAGAAGTATATTCTCTCACAGTTCTGAGGTTAGAAATCCAAATTCAAGGTATCAGGTGTGCCTTGCTCCCTTTGCGCCCACCCTGCATGAAGGAATCCTTCCTTGTCTCTTCCAGTTTCTGGTAGCCTCAGGTATTCCTGGGCTTAATGGGAGCTTAATTCCATCTATCACCGTATTTGCAAGGCCTTCGTCTTTTAAAGATACCACTCATATTGGACTAAGGCCTACTCTAATGACTTCCTATTTTGGTTATCTGCAAGGACTATTTCCAAAAGGTCCTTTCACAGGTACAGGGGGTTAGGACTTCAACATATATTTTTGAGGAACACAGTTCAATTCCTCCCAAGTGATGCTGATATAATTAGAAAGCCACTGAAATTGTAGTCAAGAGAATGTAGCCATGACCTGCTAGGAGAGCGGACATCCCAGAGGATATAGCTGTGCACGATGGTGATGACCTAAAAAGAATCAGGAGGGACAGAGATTCTGTCTTTCCTATGTTTCATTCAGATTTATTTCCTTACCTGGCTTTCATTGTTTTCAAATCTTGATTGAGGTGTAGGCGTGTATATGCTAAAAATATATTTTATAAATGCTAACAGAGTTGTTCCTTGCTAAATTCCTTGGGATAATAGGATATAAACTGAACTAATACAGCTCTCTGTTAGAAATTATCAGAATGGGGAATAATGTTATTTCCCTGCACCTCCAGCTTACTTTGGAATTATATGAAGCAAAACTTTGATCCCCTATATGCTTCCATGTTTCAGCAGCAGGCATGGGGATTTTTGAATCAGAGATGAGGGTGAGTAGACAATACAAGAGGAAAGAGACAGTAGGTGTAGGTGCCAAGGTAGCTGACTGTATTTATTTGTAACATCATGTAAGAAATATTTCAGGAGGGCACCTGGGTGGCTCAGTGGGTTAAGCCTCTGCCTTCGGCTCAGGTCATGATTCCAGGTTTCTGGGGTCGAGCCCCACATTGGACTTTCTGCTCAGCGGGGAGCCTGCTTCTCCCTCTCTCTCTGCGTACTTCTGCCTACTTGTGATTTCTATCTCTGTCAAATAAATAAATCTTTAAAAAAATATTTCAGGAAATGCTATTATACTGTACATTATTTGGGTTAAACTATTGTACAAATTGGCAAGTTCATAAAATATGGATTATTAATGTGATTTGATTAGTCACCAGGTTGTGATGTCTGAGGAAAGTAGATTTTTTTTAAAAAGATTTTATTTATTTATTTGAGAGAGTAAGAACGAGAGAGAGCACAAAATGGTTGGGAGGAGAAGAGGGAAAAACAGACTCCCCACTGAGTGGGGAACCTGACACGGGGCTCCACCCCAGGATCCTGAGATCATGACCTAAGCTAAAGGTAGATGCTTAATCGACTGAGCCATCCAGGAGCCCCAGAAAGTAGTTTCTGTCTGTTTGTGATATCTTATCTTAAAAATGGTGAAACTGAGCAGTGGAGAGATTATTTCTTTCAAGTCTAAATATTTAAACTTTAAAAGCAAAGAACATTTGTTTGCCCTTCCAAATATAAGATTAAAACATGACACATTCGAAACTCCACTAAATGTTAACAGTGCACTGTTTAATGACTCATTGTTTAAAACTTACTTTCTCCATTAAAAGTAATTTCTTGTGTTTAATTTGTAGATATTCCCACCATATTTTGGTTTGATTCAAATCGTTATCCTAAGTAAAATTTTTAGAAGACTGATAAAGAAAGAATTGAAAAAAAAAAAAAAAAGAATGAAAACAACAGATGATTATGGGTTTAGAGAGTTTTAAATGAAAATGGAAGGCAAAAAGAATCAAAATGCATATTCTATATAAATATGTCATGTAACCAAAATGTACCCCAGGGGTACATAAGGTATATAAAGAACAAAAATCCCATGGAGAAGCAATATACTGTGACCAAAGTCTACACACACTCAAGAGATTTAAATTAAATGGAATTCAAATAATGAAGTATTTTCTAATATTGAAGACTGTTGCTCTGTAGGAAACTTTTCACTGGTCTCTCTATACACACATAGACAAATGACAACATTAATAAATGGATGTGTTAATCTAATTTATACCTCAAAATTGAGTTATGTCTTTAGTCTGCCTATGTTGTAATAGAATTACAGTATATTTTTGTGTTTGTTCTTAAACACTGCAGATCCAGGGTCAGAATTATTCCTAAAAACTTTTAATAGGATGCTTTTTCAAAATATATGCATGTGTATTGGTGTTTGAGGGGTGGGCTTTTTAAAATCAGGAAGAAGAATAGTTCACATTGAAAATAGAAGTTCTCTAGAAGAAATCTCACCCATATAGTGAATTTTCTGGAGCTACAGGTGTACATTTTTTGCCTTCTAAGTTATCAAGGAGAAAAATATCCAGTAGAAAAATATCCAGTAATAGCACTTGATTCTATGGCACAGCTCAATGCTTCTCAATAAGGTTTACTTTTGTAAAATTTTCATATTTTCCATAATTATGAAGTACAAATGATTTTTTCCCAGTTGATATGGATTTGCTGTAGATAAAAGCAAAGAATATACCATATATTCCTGAAATAACATGCTTATAATTACAAAAGTTTTATATTAATTTCTTTCATTGCATTTTAAAACTAAATGTTTAGCATTACAGATGATATCTATTGATGATATCTATTATAACTCTATTTATTGATTTATTTTAGAGAGATAGAGCTCAAGCAAGGGGTTGGGGTGGCAGAGGGAGAGGGAGAGAGAGAATCTTAAGCAGGCTTCATGCCCAACCTGGAGACCGATGGCAGGGCTGGATCTCTCAACCCTGAGGTCATGACCTGAGCCAATATCAAGAGTCAGACACTTTGCCAACTGAGCCACCCAGGCATGCCTGTAACTATTCATTTAAATCATAGCTATTTTTTTGAAAATCAATGTATAATTTTTTTTAACTTGAATGTATTAAGGTAACATGTTGATTGAAGGAATCTTTTGGATAAACTGAAGAATCCTTTGATAAAGCAAGTTTTTATTAGCTTGCAAGAATTAAAACAAGAATTAATAACACCATTATTAATCCATTAGTTAATGCCAGATTTTCAATTTATGAGATTATTTCAAATGATATATACTTTAAAAATAAAAAAAAATGGAGATGGAAATCTACAAATTGATAGATTAAAATATGAAAATACAATTAGAAAATTGATTTTTTTTTTTTTTTTTAGAAAATTGATTTCTTAAAAGATGATATTCTTGTTTGTTCAAATTAAGACCTTGATAGAAGGCTGGAATGAAACAAATCTATAATGAAACATGAGAAGAAATACATCCAATTTCTGAAAACAGGTTTTTTTATTTTCTCTTTCTAATGCCAAGAAGTGCTGCTACTAGTTTCTTTTTAATCTGCTTTTATTTTTATGTTTAATGAGACAAGATTTTCAGAGAATCTTATTCTAAATTTTAAATGGAGAACTCAAAACATATTTTCCAAATTTTAAGACTTAAATGAAAAAAGAATTCAAGATTAATGCATACCACCTGTTCCTATAGTAGTTGATTATCAAGAATCAGCCAGTTCAAATATTCCCAATGATTTTACAAACTTAAATTAAAATTCAGATATGGCCTAACGGGGAAAACACAACAAAATTACCATTGAGAGTAAAGTTATGAGCCTTGGAAAATGGTTACTTAAGAAGCCTAAGAAATTTCATGTGTTTGAATGCAACACTAACAGTGACAATAAAATATTTTATTTAGGCTTTTTAAGGTCCACAGAACATCACTGAAAGAAAAGTTTGGTTTAATTAATTGAGTGACCATTTGTCCAGCAGTCACTATGTGACAAGATTAACTTTGCTGCTGGCTACAAAACATCTAAGATTCCTATGTTCTGCTCTGTAGAGTTTGGCCATCAATGAAAAAATGTTCACACAACTGTAGTATTAAATGATATGGCAGAGGGATAAACAAATTTTAAGGAATACAGAAATAAAGGAGTAAGTGTTAACACACATTATGGTATCTAATTAATAAAGCAACCTAACAGTAATTGTTATAATTCTCATTTTGTAAATAACAAAACACTGGCAATCAAGCAATACTCCAAATTATATAGGTAGCAAGTTATGTATCAGAGATGTAAATAAAAATTTATTTGACATCAAAACTGGTAAAGTTACCAATCTACATATAACATCCAGGACTTGACTGTTTTTGCCTAGGACTGTAGAAAAGGAATGTTCTACATACAGGATTTATTTGAGGAGAGTTTCAGTGAATAAGAAAGAATTTGCCAGGTGGGTGAAATAGAGAAAATAGCATGTGCAAAACCACAGAAGTGTTAGGAGACATGATATAATCAGAGAATTGTAAGGTAAAGCATTTATTTGATACATATGAAATTTAAGTCACCAGAGGAAGGAATGGGTAAGAGGGAGTGAGGGATTAATACCAACAAAGCTGTGAAAGGGAATGTAAGAGCCATGAAAATAAGCTGGAAATTTATCCTTCCGTAAAGAGCAAAAGATTTTTCGATAACCCTTGTGACAATTAGCATAACAGGTGATTTGTGAGTTGTAATTTTAAAACCAGACTTGACCTTCCCTGATATTGATGAATCTCATGTTATTTAGGCTTGAGTCCACTGTGCAAATTTGTTTCTGGATTAGCATTTACTACATTTACCTAAGTAACAAACTCAACATTTGAAAGGAATAAAACCAACTTATATATCTATAAAAGTACTTAGATGGATGATAAAAGAATTTGCATGAATTTTTGTTTCATAATTGTGTGGTCTTTTACCTACCCAATTTATTATCGGTTCCCTATTCCACCTATATTCCCTAAATCCTCCTCCAGCTATATGCCAGTCTGTTCATTAATCATCAGAGTTCTGGCATTCTGACAGATACCAAGGAGGATTAGACAGTGACTTGCTCTCAAGCTGTCTAGAATTTCATGATGAAGATGGGATGTCTGCATTTATCATTCAGATCTCTGAGACTAAGTGTTACAAGTGTCCAACAATAACAGAAAACCTTCTTACCTTAGAAGAGGTAAGGGTCTCCGCTTCCCCTTCCTATTTATTGGACTATTAGATTGATGCGCAAAAGCAGTGAAAAACAGGAAATATATGGACTCTGGAACAGGCAGATCTGAATTCATTGCCTCGGGGGTGGGCTTAGGAAGGGGAATGGTGCCTCAAATTTCTGAACTGGCCTTCTTGTTCTCACAATGGAGATACTTATATCTATTTTTTTAAATACTAAAAGAAGTACTCTTTGTAACATATTTAATAAATAATGCATGCTCTTTTGAGCATACTAACCCCCTCACCCCACCCCATCTGAATTTCAATGAGCTCATTGCAATGGACACAGTCCATCAAGGAAAATTATTTCATTGAAATGTATCTTGAGAGTTGCATGTTTTAACTTATGTTTGTTAAAAAGTAAAAATTATATATTCTTCTTTAGAGTTGTTAAATATCACCTGGAATTTCAAAGCATTAAGTATAGTGACAAAAAATAAGTAAGTAAAATAAGGAGTTGATCCTTTTCAAATTTACTATACAGCTCTATCTTCTTGAAATTACTGGTTAAAGAAGACAACTGAATTTATCATATGATTTTCATCATGAGAGTGCCTCTACTAGGATGTGGAAGTTGCTGTTTACACAATTTAATTCTCTACTTTCTAGTTAACCATTTAAAGTCTGCAAAGAGTAGACAAATAGTAAAATCTGAAGACTACATGGAAAAGGCCTTTGACCATGTTGAAGGGCTGTAGATGGGAGTCAATTAGCCGTAACTAACAGTCCTGAATTCATTACTCCAGCTGGTTATTATTTTTGAGCCTCATTACACACAGCTGACAATCAGAGGCACTTACATAGCCCTGTCCTGGCTCTCCTGTGAGAATAAAATGGAAGCGGTTTTGTACTCCCAGGTGAAGAGAGAAAGAGAGCTTTAGATATAAGAGGGCCATAAAAACAGTTTGCCTTTCTTTAAAGAAATCTTACTGGGGATGCACTATATATATTCAACTAATAAACATTATCTATTAAATAACGGTGGGTTACTTTGCAACTGTAGTTGTAAGGTTCATCTTAAAGATATATGTTCCTGGGGTGCCTGGGTGGCTCAGTGGTTAAAGCCTCTGCCTTTGGCTCAGGTCATGATCTCAGGGTCCTGTGATCAAGCCCCACGTCAGGCTCTCTGCTTGGTGGGGAGTCTGCTTCCCCCTCTCTCTCTGCCTGCCTCTCTGCCTACTTGTGATCTCTGTCTGTCAAATAAATAAAAAGAATCTTAAAAAAAAAAAAAAGACATATATTCCCCCATAGAGGTTCACATGAAATGTTATAATAAAGACAAAACAGAGTTTTCATTTTACACCTGTCAGAAAAGGGTGAGTGATCGCAATACTCCTAGGACTTGGTCAGGTGAAAATACCAAAAAAGTAAAATCACTAATAGACATTTCTACTGAAATTCTTTATAATTCTATTTTTACATTTGAAATATTATAATATGTAAACATAAGAAATGATGTGCTCTTATTTTGGTTGAAATACAGCACTTCATGATGTTTGAGATGTTGAAAGGTATTTAAAAAATGCTGAATTAAACTTTGAATTTTGTTAAGAGCTTATAGTTCACCTGGTTTAAAATTACAAAGGTGAAAAGAGGGAAACAATGAAAATTCTCTCTCTGGCCAGTTTTCCTCTCCAAGACTGTTTTATTTGTTTGCTTAATGCCAGTGACCCTACAGATTGAGAAGCTTAGTCTAGTACCTATTCAACAGAGAAAGAGATCAAGGGTCAGGGATATAAATTAGCAATGTGTTAAGAATGAAAGAGATACAGTCATCCTACTGTAAAATAAAGAATGATCTTAATGAAGGAAATACTAAAGCGTTATCAACTATGCAGAGAGTAATTGCACACACAGATTTCGAGGCCAGACCTGTTTGACCAGCTTGGTCCCAGAGTGGCTAAGGTAACTGGAGGAGAAGAAAGGCTGATGTAAACAAAGTAAATAAGCATTTGAAGTAGAGATTTTCAAAGATACAGTTCAGGAATTTTAAAGTGCTAGCATCTGGAAGTTGAGATGAGGAGGAAGATCAAGAGGAAACACTTGCTCAGGTTCATATTCAAGACCCTAAGGCAGTGAGTCAGTCATGCTTGAGTTTCTCTTTCTGTTCCAGTATTTACTATCCATGTGTGACTTTGGACAAAGTTTCAGTGTTCTCATTTGTGAGATAGTAACGTAATTAAAGAATGCTGCTCATAATACACAAAGGGCTTGGAATGTATACGGTCTATATATTTGTTTCCTGAGACAAATATTAGTTATGACAATAAGGAAACAACTTTTGATCTCTGGAGGATTGAGGTTCTCTTGTTAGATGAAGTGGATTCATATAGAGCATCTATATGATGGAGAAAAATACAAGAATGGTCTATTTTCTTTAAATTTGAAACAAGAGAATTCATAGCTGCCCAACTCGTAAGGAATAGTTGGGTACATTGCTGGAAATCGGTGCAGGAGCTTAAAGTAAATGGCTTTTTTTCAGGATCACCAAAAATATAAAATATTTAATATTAATTAAATATAAAATATTTAAAATAAGGCCACTTGAGCAAAGCAACCTCAGTGTATAAGATGTTTCTTTAACATCTTAATAAAAGTGACTCTAAGTATTTTAAGTTGGATGTTTTTCCCAAGACACCTTGATGAGGGCAAACTGTAATTAGTGGCCTCTACATTGAATTGTGTCATTACTCCTGTGCCTCTATTTAGTGTCCTCCTTTCCCAAACTAGCTTGCTCAGTTAGCTCATATTATTTCCCTCCTATCAGAAAAGAGTCAAAAACTCATCCTGGAGAAGTGGCGCTGGCCACCAAAGTTTCTTATAAAGGTACTGTTGCATTAAGGTGGTTTAGATTTCTAAGTAGTTTGGAGAAATGGGGGTAAAGATGAGTCTTACTAGGGGCAACTAATGCCACTCTTAAAATTTCACTTATACAGCCCAAGTTTCAGGCAAGCATGAGCATTCATTTCATCAGTGTGCTTGAATCTGCCTTGGCTAATGCCTATCAGTAATTTCATGACTTATTTTGAGGTGAGTCCAGTGGTAAATGTCTCAGTATTAAGCAAATAGCGTTCAGTTAAATACATTGAAAAGAAGTTTATTTAGGCAAGGTAGAGGGAATCACAGTATAAGTTGCATAGACTACAACTAAATCTAAGCTATTTGTCATAGTTTCCAAAACCTTGTGAACATGTGTGAAACATGGATTTAATCCTTTGGATATTTGAAAATTGAGATAGTAGTGAACTTTCTTGTAAAAACACCATTTGATATGCATTTCACCTTGCCTTTATCTGGGTTCCCTGAAACTTAAAGGTAAAATGTATAAATATATTCTACTTTATACAGATGTACAGATCAATCAGTGTCTAATGGTTACACATTTCTAAATTAACAATTATATAATTTATGTGAATGCTCACAGCAATCTTCTTTCTAATGATTTACTCTCCTCCCTCCTTAATTGATAAATGCTGACTCAGACATTAGTGCTCAATATAGAGGGTCTTGATCGGTTTCAGAATTATTTCAGAGAAATGTGCTTGGTGCTTCTTCATGTTTGCATCTGCTCTTTAAAACTGTCAGATGTTTTGTGGTTAAATTCATTATCATAAACTTAAGGAGCTATTCACACTTATTGCACTAATCACAAAAATAGTTTAACTGTATTAAACTTTAAAAAATAACCCATCCATTGAATTAGCAATTTCTTTCATAAACATAGACATTTGAAGATAACTTTTGCCCTGAAATATAATTTAGTTTTGAAATTTGCATCCTTTTGAACTCTTAAAATTACATTTTATATCATCCCTTCATAGCTCATCTGTACAGAAAGAGTTAAAGACAGGTTTATGCCAACTGGACATAACAGGTAGTGCTTGAAAGATATGTCTTAATCACCTGTTCACTTCCTCTCACCTGATATTTAATTCAACTGGCCCACACCAGCAATGATTTTGCACTCTCAGAAGTATTTTCTGTGATTCAGTTTGTAAGAATTTAGTGATCTGCTTTATTTCATAAAGAAAATTATAAGGAACAAGATGGAGAAATCACATTCCATATTCTTTGTATAGTGACATCTGTGGGCTGTTATAGCCCACAGTGATTTATTTTTAAACAATACCTGCTCATTTTATTGGGGGGGGGGTGTCAAAGTTCATTTGTCCTCCTGTTTAAATATCTAGTCCACTGCGGTCCAAAGAAATAATTTTCACTTAAATATTAAAGTCAATTCCAAAGTGTAACAAGTTTTCCTGAAAGTAGTGTTGGAAATATAACCCTAATGTCTAGATTTGTACACTTCTATCTGTTGCCATAATTCAAACAGCCTTCTTCCACAGAATTGTGAAATAATTTCTTGTAATTATGTTTTGAGACTACCCTGGAGGGAAGTGTTCTGAATATGAGTCAATGTGTAGAGGTCAACAGAGTTACTGCCTTCGGGATATTAAGGAAACGCAATGGAAAACACCACCCATTAAAAGGGTAAACTGCGATGAGATAGTTGGTTTATCTCTACCGGTTTTAGAAAATCTGCTGCAGGAAAAGGATAAGACTCATGCCCTTTTACAAACGCATCTCTTTGCCTTAAAAGGATGCAGTGATCCTTTTCTGGGGGGAAAAAAAACTGCTTTGCACTTTGATATTTACGGCTAAGCAAATCCTGAATGCCTTCCAAGAGCTGCCGGTAACAAAATCCTTGGAGCTCACCCTAGGAGTTGCTCACTCCACCGCGGACCGCGGAAGGAGCAGAGTTAGCGAGCTGGTCCTCCAGCCTGCAGCGCGCATTCCTGAATCTCCCGGCAGCCGGTCCTGGGGTCGGCCCCGCCCGTCGGGCGGATTGCCGCCCGCCCTCGGGGCTCCCTGCCACCCTCTCGCGGGCGTGATCTGGGTGGGGCCTCGCGGCGGCTGAGATGCAGCGGGTGTGCTGGGAGGGTGAGGCTAGCCGGCTGGGCGGTGCGCCCGGGCAGCCCGACACGCTCGCCGCGTCGCTGTAATCGGACACCCGAGCGCTCGCCCCCCGTGCCCGGCCACTTTCCATTCACTCCGAAGTCCTTGATTGAGCGACGCGGAGTAGGGCTCCGGGTGCCACAGCACTGCGACGTTCAGGATTCCTTTACAAAGAAACTCAGAGGACCGGGAAGAAAGAATTTCACCGCTGGGACGCTCTAGAAATTAAAGTCTTCTGGGAAAAAGACTAGAGAGACACGCGGAGCCACACCGGTAGCAAATTGATGACTTTACGCGCCGATCTCTTCCCATCTCGGTAAGCTGGAGTCATTATTTTCGGCATTACAGATTTAACAAAATATAACTTTTGGTTCCGTGTACCGACTTTTTTTACACATCGGTGTGCTCAAGTCTGGACATTTTCCTAAGAGCACATGCAGTTTGTCAGGGCGGTGTTTCCCTTGCTGAGAGTCCTGCTTGAGTTGTTTCTTTAGGTTATGACACCTGCGGCGAGTTTAAAGTTGAGTATTTCAGTGCCTTCTAATGCAGGGTTGCTCGAGAGGACGTTAAGATTCCTTGTCCGGCATGTTATTAGTGTTGAATCCGTAGAAGTGAAAACAAGCAGCATGTCTAAGTGTCTCAGTTAAAGGGAAGTTATAATATATTGGGGGGGGGGGGAACGCACGTGTAAGACCCTTGGCTTTCCCTCACTTCTCATCTCCAGGTAGTCTTGAAATCACATTGCTATGTATACTCACTTCATTTGACTTGTCATTTCATCTCCACTATTAATTCTTTGCAATTTTTAGCATATGTTACTTTTGGTGAAACATACCAGATAAAATACTAATAATAGCAATATGTAAAAATGTGTAAATATTATCCTCCTGCTTAATAACGAGACAAAGGTTAGTCGTATTTATAGCCCCTTTTTTTTTTTTTTTAACTCTTAAGCCACAAAACCAGGGAGCAAATTACTAAGGGAAAGTTATCCCATAAAATCAATTTTCTTGTAAGTTAATTTAGGGATGACAAGGTGAAGAGGTTGTGGAAGCAGGAAGAAACTGTTTCATTTGAAAATTACCAACACAAACATCTCTAGGGTTTCCTCCATCTGTGTGGTAAAAGAGGCAAACAGTTTTGTTTCTGTGTCTCATAACATATGTACCACCTAGGAAATCAACTGTTTAAGATGTTTAAATTGTTTAAAAATGCATGTTTAATTTAACTGTGCTTTTTCTTCTGTGTTCATGAGGCAGTCTTTTCAATTTTTTGTGGCCTTTCTTTATTAAATAAAATAATGTTAAGATTTTAATATTAAAAGATACATAATAGTGAAGATGAGAATTATTGTAACCTGTAAAAATAAATTTCTAGATTAAACTCTGTCATTTTATTGTATAATTATATCAGACTCAAAATTATATGATTTCTTTCATGGTCTTGGGTTTATTTTGCATATTGTGGCCAGTGGAGCTGCTGTGACTCTCTAGTTACCCATTACCTGATCTTCCTTGGTATTCAGACATTAGTTAATAGCATGTATCAATGTTATAGCTACAGTCTCAAAAGGTAATGCTTTTCTCTCTGATTTATCTTTTGGAATTTTGACAGCCTGCTTTCTAGTTGATTTATTTTAAATATGCATTGAGGGATACATAGTTCACTGGATTGTTCACCACTATGTCATTGGTTTGAATTTGGCACTAGTCCATGGTTACCTCATCTGCATCATTTAACAGCTGCATGATCATCTGTATAAATTGTCAGATAACTAATTTGAGTGATTTCACTGGTCAAGGATTGAGTACACATATATTTATGTGTAAAAACATCATCTCAGATGATTACTCCAAAAGAGCTAATGAGGATGGAAGTGAGTGGGTGCATGTGAATGTTCATGTGGCATTTTCCTGCTACTACTATATTTATGGTAGGAAGAGAAGTTTTCATCCACTAATACATATTGGTACCATTCTCAAGTCTTTTCAATGTTCAGTGATTGTTAGAAGATCAACTTTAAATATTGGATTTTTCTTTGGGAACCAATACCTTTTTCCTGGCTGCTTTGTTCTGCTTTAACATTAGCATTATTTGTTGGAAGAGCAAGCAGTTTCTTTTCTCCCAAAGATTTCCAGATACAAATGAATCAAATCCAAATTTTCACATCTAAGGAACAAAGTCAGAGCACCTCCTACTGTTTGCATGACTGTCAAAGTTCAGGTATGTCTTCTGTGAATAAGGTGCTCTGTCTAGATTGCTGGTTTTGTGTGTTATCTCTGAGTATGTGCACAGGTGTGCTCCTAAAATGTAAAATGAAATAAGACAAACTTGTTACCTCTCTTTTAAAGGTATTTTCCCTTGGATAATAACTTGCAAATCTGAAGATATGGCATTCCGGGCAGTTTTCATGTTGGTTGGAGTATTTGTTTGTTCTATCTGTGTAAAAGGATCGTCTCAGCCCCAAGCAAGAGTTTATTTAACGTTTGATGGTAAGAAAGTTGATAAATACTATGGGAAAATGTCATTTGAAAACTTTTTTAATATTTCACATTCAGATCCAAATATTAATACTAAATTAAAGATAGTAAAGTATCGACTATTGATTAATTTTGAAAATATTTACTGGACTGCTTTTTTGGATGACATGGCTATTTGAAATTATTGGTTCATAGAAAAAAGCCCTTATTGTATTTGTCGATGAAAATGCTTGAAATATTTTCTTCCTGTTTTGAAGTATCTTCTTTCTAGTCACCTGGTGTTTGAGAAGCACCCGCTGTGTGCTAATCCTTATCAGCAGAGAGGTCTATGTAGGCTTAATTATTTAAAAATTTTCTTAATAAATTTTGGTCTTACCCTCCAAACTGGTTCCTCCATATGTTGTTCTAATGGTGCTTCTTCCATGTCCAAAAGGAGGAGTTCCTGAGATTGGCAAAATCTCCTAATTAATTGAAAAGGATCTAAAAGAATAGTTGGAAATATGTTTTTAATTGCTGTTGTGTACAAATATTATCTTCAGAAGCTTAGGAAAATGGATGTGATTTCAAATTTGCTCAAACATAAAAGGTGTAAGACCCTCTGAGGGAATGGTTTGCCAAATGTATGCATGAGTTTTAATCTAAATAATTCAAACAACTTATAGATGGATGACTTTGGTCAGTCCATGCTAATTGGACAAGAATAAGAAATGGATCAAGAAGATCATCTTGCCAATCAGGGTTATTTAGTTTATTACTTTATTACTTTTTTCAACTTTTTGTATAAACCTTAGTGTCATTGAGCATATTTTCATTTTACTTGAGAAACAGTATACTCTCAGACCTTTCTATAGCATGTCTTTGAAAAGCTTTATTATCTTGAATTTCAAAGAGCAGATGACTGACACTTATCAGTCAAATGGGTATCTTTTTTCTTTCTTTCGCAGACCCTTGGAAGTGTCTTTTTTTTTTTTTTAATTACTATAACATCAGTCTACTTATACCTTTTCTTTCAAGTTGAGAACTAGGAAATATCTAATCAAACAAAAAATAAAAGCATTAGGTGGTAGTGCAATTTTTCTCTTCTATATTTCTCTCAATATACGTAGGAAGATGGAGTGGTCTCAGATTCGTTATCTAAACTTGTTCTGTTACATCAAAACTAACCAAAAATTTTTTTTACCCCAAACTTAACTCAAAATGTGTAAATTTCAAAAACAAGTGTGTCACCAGAGATAATCCATCAAGTCCATTATTTGAAAACTTTAGTTTATCTTTTATAGAGGAAATTAAGTAGTATAAAATTTTTTTTAAAGATTTTATTTATTTATTTGACAGAGATCACAAGTAGGCAGAGAATCAGTCAGAGAGAGAGAAGGAGGAGGAAGCAGCCTTTCCGCTGAGCAGAGTGCCCGATGGGGGGGCTCGATCCCAGGACCCTGAGATCATGACCTGAGCTGAAGGCAGAGGCTTTAACCCACTGAGCCACCCAAGCACCCCTAAGCAGTATAAATTTTTAAAACCAAACTTCAGTACTAAGTGGGACAGTAACTGCTGTGTATAAAGTGACTAGAAGTTACGATGGGCTTTTTAAAATACTCCATGTTTAATGCTCTCAAACTCAAAACAGATTCTTGCAGAATAAGACTTACCTTAATTTATAACATATGTAGAATACAGCATGATAAGATAAGCTATTGATCTGAGAGTTCTATAATATTTTATTCTTTCTAGGAAATAATCAAACAGAATATCACATAATTTGTTTTAAAGAGATATATCAACAGGGAGAGCAAATAATGAAATTCCATAATTTCTAAATTAATACAAAAGATTCCTACAGTAAACTATATTTTAGGCATAGTATCATAGAAAAAATTCCTTGGACAAAACAGTTGTTAAAATGTATAAATTTTAATCATTAATTCATAATCATTTTGTTCAGGTGCCTTTCCCAAATTTCTTATTATTTTAAGTTTCTCATTGATTTTATGATGACTTTTCTGTGTATCACAATGAGTAACTACAATTCTTCCAAAATTATTTACTCTTAACATTAAAATATAGAACTTTTACAGAGTTGACACATATATGACTATATATTAATTAAAATATATATGATATATACTTATTTCATTTCTTTCAAAATTTCTGTCACTATTTTTCAGCCAAAATTTATGAGTTGGAAAATGATTCTGAAGAAATTAAAATAATATCAGCTTATATCACACAGAGGTCATTTGCCTCTTTATATTCTCTCATAATTACCTTGCCTCCTAACTCTTTTGTCTTGAATTCTTTTCCTTCACTATTACTTGGTCTTCTGACATTCTCTTTCTGTATGGGACTTCAGAAGAATCCTCTCAGTCTTGTCTTACAGTTCAATTAACAATCGAAGTCAATTTAAAAATGTGTGAAACAAGAGATCTCTTCTCCCATCCAAGTTTTATCCCTTCCTCTTGTGGTAGAGTGATGGACTGATAACATTTGAGAAACAATGATTTACAGATTTGCCTTCTCTATTGATCTAGTGCAAGGTCAACCAGATGGTCATCAGTCCTCTGGGAGAATGTACTTCAGATGTTATTAATTAGTTACATTTGTACCAGCTAAATCTTGAATGTTAAAGAACTGTGATTCCTATTAAATGCTACGTTTTATAATTGTTATCATTCTAATTTTTATGCCAAATAGCTTTTCAAATAAATATAAGGTTCATGCAAAGACTTTTTGATTAAGTTGAATTTTTATTAAGAAAAAAATCCAGTTTGACAGAATCATATTTCATAGCATTATTGTAATTGTATTTTTTTTTCCTCAGAAAATCTTTGGAATCTATAAGGATCATAAGGAAAGTCAAGGCTACTTATGCACAATAGACAAATTTGTGCTGCTTGTTAATATACAAGGGAAAAGCATTGTTGAGATGATTTTGCCTTTATCCAATAGGGATTTTAGCACTAGTATTTT
Organism: Lontra canadensis; assembly: GCF_010015895.1. NCBI lineage: Eukaryota > Metazoa > Chordata > Mammalia > Carnivora > Mustelidae > Lontra > Lontra canadensis. The sequence continues at coordinate 5,341,478 of NW_022631042.1, forward strand.
GCAAAGCCAGAAGTAAATACTGTACAATGTGATAATAGGTATCAGTTGCACATCATTTTACAAAAAGTCTTTGAGCTTGAGAAAAATGGAAATACTGTCTATATTTTAAAAGATAAAATGTGATTCTAAGTTAAATGTGTTAAGTATTGTTTCTGTTTTAAAATGAGGCAGATTCTTAAAATAAGATTATTTTTTCACTTAGTAATTCAGATTATGAATCTTAAGATATGCAAGTTATTGACATGAAGTTTTCTCTAGTATTACCTTACTATCCTCACTATGTCTGTAGGATCTGTAGTAATGTTCTTTACTTCATTTATGGAATTGATAATTTGTGTCTACTTCCTTTATGTTCTGACTGATCCATGTGGAGATGAACTTTTTCCTTTTTTATTGATCTGTTTAAAAATCAGCTTTGGTTTTGTTATTTTTATTATTATTATTCTGTCTAATATTTCTTTGGTATATGCTTTAAAATGAAATTGTCTTATTTCTTCTTGCTTTGTGTTTAGTTTGCTCTTCTTTTTGGAAATTCTTAACATGGAAACATAGGTCACTGATTTGAGAACTTTTTTCCTAATATAACCAGTTATGCTACAAATTTCCCTTGGTACACTGTGTAGCAGTGTTCTGCATATGTTGATAAAATGTGTTCTGATTTTCAGTCAGTTCAAAATGTCTTCCAATTGCTCCCCTTATTTTTTATTTACTCACAAGTTATTTAGAAATATGTTGTGTAATTTGAGGATATTTGTTTTTTATATATCTTTATGTTGTGGGTCTTTGACTCAGTCTCTTGTTGTCAAAGAACATACATAATATACCTCAGGTTCTCTAAAAAACTATTAAAACTTGTTTTATGGCACTGACTATAGCCTACAAAGAAAATAATGCATATTCTGTTTTTGTCACATTGAATGTTTTATTAATGCCAATTAGATTCAATCAGTTGATGGTTTGTTATGTTTTCTATATCCTTACTGATTTTCTTTCTACTTGTTCCTTCAGTTACTGACAGAAGAAAATGAACTCTCCAACTATAATTATGGATTTGTCTATTTCTCTTTTCAGATCAGTTTTTACTTCATTTTTAAAAATTTCTATTATTAGATACAGACATATCCCTGATTATTCCTGGTAATAATTAGAGTTCTAAAATGTATTTTTGTCTGTATATAATACTTCTACCTTTTTTGTATAATGGAAAATACCAACAAAATTTTAGTTAAAATTAAGAGGGAAAATGTTTGTCATCATTCTAGTGGCCTCTAGAAAGTTTTTATTAAAATACTCGGACTGTGTTTAAACATATATTTTTGATGTATGTGAAATTGTGAGCATTTGATGTATGTGAAAATGTGAGCATTTGAATGCTGTGAGAACAGTGTTTACATGGAATATCAGGATTTTCAAACGTTGGTTCTTCACTAATTAACTCTGAAACTTTGTCAGGACCTTTGTTCTCCCAAACAGTTAATTAGGGGGCTAACTTAACTCTAAGACCCCTTAGTAACCAAATTTATAAGATGTCTACGCTTAGTTTTGCTTTATAATATCATCTCCTTTGAGGAAGTGTTCTACAATAATTCCTTTCAATGCTTTCAAAAACATTTTGTAGGGGGGCGCCTGGGTGGCTCAGTGGGTTAAGCCTCTGCCTTCGGCTCAGGTCATGGTCTCAGGGTCCTGGGATCGAGCCCCACATTGGGCTCTCTGCTCAGTGGGGAGCCTGCTTCCCCTCTCTCTCTGCCTGCCTCTCTGCCTACCTGTGATCTCTGTCTTTCAAATAGATAAATAAAATCTTAAAAAAAAATTAAAAAAAAAAAAAAAGAAAAACATCTTGTAGGAAGGACCCGGGCAAGGGAGAGAACAAAACTAAGCAAACAATTTTTTAAAAATTCATGAATTTGGAAGTCATATAGAGCTGTTTTTAAATCATAGTTCCCAGCCACTTTCTGGAGAAGCTACATTGGGGTAGTTACTTAATCTTTCTAATCTAGAATTTTATCATCTATAGAATGAGAATAACACGAACTCTTTTTAAAATGAAATGAATTAAATTTGTAAATTGTGTCGTGTAGTATATAGTATATGTCTTATTAAAATACACAAAGACTTACATTAGAGTTAGTATTTATAAATTCCTTTAGGGTAAAACTATGGTCTTTTGTACTATAATTACTTCCCTTCCACTTAGTGTGGAGACTGCCACTTGCTATTTTTCAATAAATGTTGAATTAATGCACATTTTGATACTTCTAACCACTCTACTTTCCCAACTAATAGATCCTTAGTACTCTACATCAGTCTTTCATCATGTATCTTGGTTAATTTAAAACAATGAACAGTTACCAGGTAGATGCAAAATTTCTTCATCTTAGCATTAAGATACAAGTACCGAGAGAGAAGAATTTTTGTTACTTTTTGCACAGATAGCTTTAGACTCGTATCCTGGTACATAGCTGATGGTCAAATATTTTCTATTTCCCAATTTTTCCCATGTTATACACTAGAGATTCAACATAGTCTGGGAATTCAACTTTTATATTTACTCTTTCCAGTTAATTGTCAAATCTCTTTATCTATTTCTTCTCTAAAAGACATTTCATCTCTATAACTTTTAGATGTTTTCTTTCAGAGAGTTTTTTGTGTGTTTTGATTGGAAGAGTAGTTTTCTATATTAAAGGGAAGAGACCTCATACATACACAGCCTTCCACAGGGCCTTGACTGTTGACTCGTCAGGAATGTTGCCTTAATCCTTAATATTGTTGGCATCTATATATGCCAGTGTGTCTAGCATGTCTAGATATGTCTAGACTTTTAAAGTAATGCACAAATGCATTATTTAAGATTCTATTTTTTTTAAAGTCCAGTTTTTCATGATAAACTTGAACTTAGTAAAAACCCTACCTACTTAGTTTACTTCTTATGATTATCATGGCACAGTGCATGGCTTGAAATTTTAGACAACTATTTGCCACTCTTGGAACATTGAAGAATACCATAAAACATCAGGAATGTGGAGGGCATGTAGGATAATTTCTGATCCACTTCTGTACCATGACATGAAATATATCTGTATAAATATACCCTTAAAATAAAATACAAATATAAATATATTCATATAAATACCAAATATAGGTCATAAACATACTCCTAAAGTAATGGCTGTTAAATAGTATATTAGATTTTTTCCCCCTTTTCCTTTGTTGAGTAAATTGAAATTTACTGAGGAATACTTGGTCTTTGGAATACATTTTCTGTACAGAAATTAATAGATCCTAAAGTTTATTTTAATTAAGATTTTTTTTATTTAGTTGATCTTACATGAACTAAAGAGTATTATTAAGTTTCTGACATAGCAAAATTTCTTGCTTGTTTATGTGTAAGATTGGATATCAACTCTAATTCAGGAGTTAACTTATCCAAAATTAAATAGTAGTTCCACCTCTGTAACCTTAAAGGCAATAATTCAGCCATGAACATGTTTTATCTGTCCAGTACAAACCTCTAAGATGTCAGACTTTTTTTTTAAGTAATCCTGATAAATTCTGGATTATCATTTATATTTGCATGGTTTTTGATCTAGAAACATAATATCCTGAAATAAAGAAGTAGGATATTCCCACATCCCTCATCACTTTTTCTCTTAGGTAAACAAGCCTGGGACACACACACACACACACACACACACACACACCCCAAACCAAAATACAATAAAGAAGTAGGATGCACTCAGTATTCCATAGGCTTCAAAAAGCCTGTATATCATTTTACCAAACAGGCAGTAGTCTGGTTCTATTTCAAGTTTTCCTTTGGCTCAAAACTCTTGAGTTATCAAGGTGGCCGTGGAAATATATATATAAAGCACTTATAGAGCCACGAAAACTCAAAAATAAATTCGCCAATAGTTAGATGCCTTGCAGAAAAGTCAATTATTTGTGATTGCTAATAATTCTTTGCTTGTGTTCACTAGAACAGTAAAGAGTCCCTACTACTAAACTGCCCCCCACACCATTGAAGCCTGCGACTAATTACCTTAAACTCAAAAGGAAAATGACAGTTAAAAGATTGAAACTTTATAAAGATTTCTACCATTTGGATACATTTTTTCCTTACCTTATATTTGCCAATTTTCTGACTCAGGGTTGAGTTTTACATTTACATGTGTATGATGGTGGCTTAAAAACATAAAAGTGTCAGTTTGAGTTCTATTGAGAAGCAAGTATATGAAGTGTAGAGACTAAGCTTGCATAGGATTATCAGTTCTTTCAGTGATTTACTTTGTGATTCTTTTTTACTTTCTTTCGGTGCTCAATTTTCATTAATAAAATTGTCAAAGTCTCCAGGTCATTGATAGTATATAAATGAAAGATGATGGAATTTTACAAAACATCTTTTATCTTTTAATATCTGCCTCATTTGACAAGAAGCTTAATTAAACGACAAATAAAAGGACCCCTGTGAACTAGTGAGCTTAACCTGAAAGCTGATGAATTGTTGTTGGACAATAAACTCAAAATAATAAATTGTCTCTTTATGAACTCTGGTAGCATTAACATTACAAGGCACATTTGTTGAAGACAGTTTCTCTTATGGTTGCCCAAGAGATAAAAATAAAGCCAATTGTTCTTGATTTCTCCATTAATCTTGGAGAAAGCTCATTCAGGTTGTATTGAATCTTCTGAAATATTTAGTTCTTGGGAAAATCTGTGTTGATGCAGTTTATTTTAATTCCCCTTCTGATAGTTTCACTTAAATGTCAGTTAAACATCTTTAAGAACACCTACATATTTAATAAAATCAAACTCAACAAGGCATGCTGCTGTGAGTAAGAAATTCTGCATTCTTCCCCCTGTGAGAGTGTTTTTGAAATCAGGAAGGGATTGATGAATACAATTGTGAGTAGGACATCACCTAAATCATAAAGACTTTTAAGTAGAGTAGCACTAAATTGTGATATAAAGAACCAGTTAAAACTGTTATACTGAGAACAGGAGATGAGAAGAAAATGCTAAGAAATTTTGTATGTCTGTTTTTCCCTATAATATATATTGGTATAGGATTCTAGTAGTCCAAATAAAACAAAATCTCTTTCATAGTCTTGAATTAGAGAAGTTTTAAGTAGAGCAAGGAATGTCTCTTGAGAAGTATTAGGATAGAAATATGTTACAATGATGTGTACTTTTAAAGATTTTGGATAAAAGTTGAAAATTCTTATTTTCCTCTCATAAAAAGAGTAATTCTTGCTCTTGGTGAGTTTTGTCAAATTCCAGTAAGCTTAGTTCTGTTGCCAAAAGATGATGCTGTGATGTTAAGCCATTTCTAAAGGTACAGGGTTCCTGCAACTACAAATAAGGATGGGATGCTCCAGTGATATGATATTAAAAGAGTGAGCTTTTGTTCTGCGTTTTTTCAGTCATCTCACCAAAGCACTTCCCTAAAAAAAGTGTGTCTATTCCATGATTATCCATAGATATGTATAAACAATTATGATCAAACTCTCTGTTGAATGAAGATAGTTCAAGTGATGTTAGATGGTTTAACTAATTAATGTTATTGAAGTATAATTGATAAACAATATTAACTTCAGGTGTACAATGTAGTGATTCAGTAATTTTATACATTACTCATTGCTCACCATGATAAATGTAGTCACCATTTGTCACCATAAAATGTTATTACAGTATTATTTAGTATATTCCCTATGTTGTACTTTTCATCTCTGTAACTTGTTTGTTTTATAACTGGAAGTTTGTACCTCTTAATCTCCTTCACCTGTTCTGCCCATCCCCCCCACCTTCCTCTTCTCTTGGAACCACCAGTTCTCTGTATTTACCAGTTTTTTGTTTTTTTGTTCATTTGTTTTGTTTTATAGATTCCATATGTAAGTGAAATAATATGGCATTTGTCTTTTTCTGACTTATTCACTTAGAATAATGCCCTCTAAGTCTATCCATGTTATTGTAAATTATAAGATTTCATTCCTTTTTATGGCTAAGTAATGGTCCCGTGTGTGTGTGTGCGTGCACGTGTGTGTGTGTGTGTGTGTGTGTGTGTACTACAGCTTCTTTATCCTTTCATTTATTGATAGTCACTTATGTAACCTCCATATTTTGGCTATTGCAAATAATGTTGTAATAAACATAGGGGTGCTGGTATCTTTTCAAATTAGTGTTTTTGTTTTCTTTGGGTAAATACCCAGAAATGGAATTCCTGGGTCAAATGATATTTCTATTTTTTTAATTTTTTGAGGACACTCCATACTTTTTTCCTCAAGGCTGCCCCAGTTTTCAATCCTGCCAACAGTACATGAAGCTTCCCTTTCGTCCACATCCTTGGCAAGACCTGTTACTTCTTGTCTTTTTGATACTAGCCATTCTGACAGGTATGAGGTAATAGCTCATTATAATTTTGGTTTGTATTTCTGTGATGATTAAGTAATGTTGAGCATCTTTTCATGTGTTTTAGACCATCTGTTTGTCTTTGGAGAAAGGTCTGTCCAGGGCCTCTAATCATTTTTCATTGAATTGGGGGGTTTTTTGGTGTTGAGTTGTTTAAATTCTTTATATATTTTGAATATTAAGCTCTTATTGGATATGTCAGTTGCAAACATATGCTCCCCCACAGTAGATTTCCTTTTCATTTTGTTGATGGTTTCCTTCATTGTGCAAAAGCTTTTGAGTTTGATATGGCCCTCATTGTCTATTTTCATTTTTGTTACCCCTGCCTGAGGAGAAAGATCCAGAAAAATATTGTTAAGACTGATGTCCAAGAGATTACTGCCCATGTTTTCTTCTAGGAGTTTTATAGTTTCAGGTCTCACATCTAGTCCTTAATCCATCCTGAGTTTATTCTTGTATGTGGTGTAAGACAGTGGTCTACTGTCATTCTTTTGCATGTGGCTGTCTGATTTTTCCCAACACCATTTATTGAAGATATTGTCTTTTCCCTATTGTATATTCTTGCTTCCTTTGCACAGATTAATTGACCATATAAGTATGGGTTTATTTTCTCACTCTCTGTCATGTTCCCTTGATCTATGTGTCTATTTTTGTGCCAGTACCATACTCTCTGTTTTGAAATCTGTGTTGTGATACCTCCAATTTTGTTCTTCCTTTTCAAGACTTCTCTTGTTATTCAGGGTCTTTTGAGGTTCCATACAAATTTTAGGATTATTTGTTTTAGTTCGGTGAAAAATACTGTTGGTATCTGATAAGGGATTACATTAAATCTGCGGATTGCTTTAGATAGCTTATTTTAAATTTGTTTGCAGATTGATCAAATATTTTGATGTTATTCATATATGTAGATTAAAAATATATGTTACATACCTTTCTTTGCAATTTTGATTTTGAAGAACATACTTAGAACTAAAGATAGGCATTTTTCCATTCTTCTTAGATGTATGATATTTTGTCTTCTGTTTTTTCAAAATACTTCTGATAATTTATTTGTATTTGTTATAATCATCACTAACATTAATATTGCCTTTGTGCCAGGCTTTATTTTTAATTCTCTAAACAAGACTGAATTAGGTACTATTTTTATCCTCATAAAATGGAGAATCCAAGAAAGTCACTTGCCTGAGGTCACAGGGATGGAAAAGGACACACACACACAAAAACACAGCAATCAGACTCCAGAGCCAGAGCCATTTCAGTAGATGCTACTAGAATTAGTTTTAAGACTCACAAAATCACAGTTAAACTCACATTATCATGTTAAAGGTGTCACAATAGACTTCTTCTTTTTCTTTTAGAATATCCTTCCTTCCTGAAAATAAAGGAAATAAAATTTACTCTCTATATCATCCCTAAGTACCCCTTCAATTCTGGATTCATCAAGGTGAGGATAAGGAAATTACTCCTGTGGAATGTTCTTCTTTTATTGTGGTAGATAAGGTCTTCCTTTGTGGCTAAGGGAGCAAGTATGAGCTAAGACAAAGAATAACTATAGGAAAATTTATTATTCATTCCCTTTAGCTAACCATGTAAATTTATCAGAGTAGTGTCTTCATAAGTTCAATAAAACCTACATTTTCTCTTAAAGAAAAAAATTAAAAAATAAAAAAATAATAAATAATAATAAAAAATAAAAAAATGTTCTTTTTTATGGATACCATTGCAGCATCCACTAAAGAGAGCACTGAGATAGGCTCCATTTTTCCATTTCCTCAATATCTTTTATGTGACAAGGTATTAGAAACTATCATTTTGGTTTTAGTTCCATTACTATCAAAAATAAAAGTATTGAGATAGAGAGCTGTGAGCTTTGGGCAATTTCCAGCACCCTTTTGCCTTCTGTACTTTCATTTATATGTTCCTGAGGACCACTGTTGCTAATGAAAACAAATTTAAAAGCAAGGAACGGAAAAGTTAGACATTTTCTGACACAGACTATGAGTTGGCAAGAAGGGCACATAAAAGGCAGAGCTAAGTGCTGAGCTGTGTGCTATTTTAGGGCAGTGCTCTCCCCGAAACAATGTGCTGAGCTATAAAAGATGGCAAGTTCATCCTACATTTCCAAGGTGCATGCTTCTCCAAAGCTATCACTTCAGTCTTCCCTCCTTATTAAGTGGGAATTAACTGCCTTTGAGAACTCTGTAGTGAAATGTTACTGTTGCAGAGTGCTTTTCACTTTTTGGAGGATTTCCATTTTTATGTCATTTATTACAGAATGCCTATGAAGTTGTTAGGCGTGAAGGCCCAGAGAGGGTAAGGACTTCCAGCCCATTGGTGACAGAGGCACGACTGGAGGAAATGGTATAAGAAGAGAAACATTAATTATAGCTGTGCTTGTAGAGAATTCTGCAAATGTGTATTATAAAATCTTCAGAAATACCAAGCCTTTAATAGGAATTTTAACAGATTTGCCTCATGTGATTTGCTTCCCAAAGTAGGTGCAATACTGCACCCTTAACATTCCCTAAATTTTCAATTAACTACTGTTTTTTAGCAATAATTTGTAGATTATTATGTCAAATTTTAAATATATTTTAACACTGTATTAGAAACATTTCTGAGTTTTCTGAGGAAAGAGTAAGGCTATACATAAAGTCAAAAATTCATATTTTTATTTGTGTCTAATTCATGTAAGTTAATGAACATACTTTCTTTGTCTTGCCTTTCTCAAATTATAACTCCCATAAGTCAAGAGTTTTGATTGTGGTGCTGTGTACATCAGGATACCATTTTCCTCTTTGTCAACACCTAGAATAGAATATTCTACTCTGTTCATTTATGTATTGTCTTAGAAGGAAAACAGTCATTAATCTTATGTCCTAGTTTGAAGTGATGTCAGTGAAAATGCCTAGTATTCTTGCCTTTCTCAATTTTAGCACTTGCTAGCATTTAAGATTCTAGATTAAAAAGTATGAAATATTCTACCTAATTAATTCCTAATTTACTATCTCACTGAAATGATTTCCTTAGAAAAAATGAACAAGTACCAGAGTTTCAATATAAGATTATTCATATTTAATCTTCTATATAATGTAATGGCTAATGTCAAGTCTCTAGTCTCTATGGACTTGATAAACCAAAGAATCAAAGTAATATAATTTTGCGACAGATAATTGCTATTCCTCTAAGAAGAGGGTCAGACTACTGATCTCATAAAAACAAAACAAAATAAAACACGTTGATTCTCTGTAGGAGTAATAGCACTAAAGAAACAGTTGCTGAATTCTTTCAAGAAAAATATCTTATTTCCTTAGCATGGAGTTTCACGTTCTAAAGATAGAATCAGTTATGGAGAGGGGATGTATATCTGAGTAAAAATAAATGTACTGTCTATACACACACATACATACACACACACACATATGCCGCGAGTAAAGATCTATTGTGTTTTGCTACTGATTAAGTCTTTCCTGAGCACATACTGTCTTGTAAATGCATAAAACAAAAGTTGAGAAGTCAGGAAAAAAGCTATTGTATAACTGGTATCATTTTTAATGTATGATTTATGCTTTCTTATGTTCAAGTTTCAAATACCACAAATTTATACTTACACAATAATGTGGTGATTAGTTTGGTAAACATTGTAGTTCTTAACATATTACTGCAACGCAGGTGTACATAGAGTAACAGCTCAGGGCAAGTGAACTGAGGAGCAGAGGAAGAAACTCGAATGACTTCTGTCTTTGAGCCTCGCCTCCTTCCCATCACTGACTGTTAGTAATGGTGAGAACAAAAGGATTCGCTGACCCTGCCCGAAGAAGGTAATCCATGGTTACTACAGATAACAGGAACCGGAGCCTACAGGGAGTGAATGGGGCAAATCATATGCACATATACCACATATATCTAAATCGGCTCCCTATGCTTGCTGCCTTTACAGCCAGTGAAGTCTAGGCTGCCCAGGTTGCTCATGTTACTATAGTTAGCATGAATTGCCAAGGAATTAGCAGATTTCCAATTATAGCATATGAAACATAATCTTTTTTTTACATGTTTTGTCTTCTAAAATCTTGATTTCACAAAATTTAGCTTAGAAAAGACGTTATCTCTTTTGTAAATAGACATCATTTTGTACAAACTGTGTGAGGTGCACCAAACTGGCACTTCATTCATTACTGAAATTTGATAGTGCACACGAGTCTGAAAATTTTAAGACCGCACTAGCAAAATTAGAAACCGAGAGTAAAGGGAGTCCAGTACCCTAGTATTCCTGACCTTCCTTCTTTGGCTCAGGTAGAGGGGGTATGTGTGGCCACTGTTCTCTCAAGTGTAAGAGACCTTTACATGTAAAAACACAATTCCAGCAGAACTGTCATTCTTAACACAGGGACCTTTTGTTTAATGAATAAGTGAACAGCACCAAAGTGATTATAAAATGGACTTGTATAAACGAAATAACATTTGTATTGAATTTCATTACGAAATTAGAGTTATGTCTGTAGGTATTCAAATCGTCAATAGACTGCCTTGAAAAACTTTCAATGAAAGAACTTAAGATGATGACCAGGCATGTAGAAATTCTGATAATATGATCCAGTGAATATTTTGGAGCTCTTTTTATAACTTTCCAACCTCTTAAATACACACTAGTTGTTATAATTCAAGCAAAAACAAAAACCTCATGGCTTAAGTTATTCCTTGGTTTGAAAAGACTTACTGGATAATTTATTTTGGGTTACTTGCCAATAAGAGCCTTAAACATTCTCTAAACATTATCAACCTAGCTCTGTATTTACATGTAACTGTTACTATGCAATGATGATGCAGACAGTGTATGCAAACATACAAATCTGGCTTTAAATAGAAGCACTCTTTCTGCCATCAAAAACTTCCAACTTTTGCCGGTCCATCCAGCTAGATTGTTGCTACATAAATTCAGACTCATGAGCTTTTTTTTTCTTCCTTTTCCCTGAACAGTAATACTCACAGCATTCCAAGAGACCAGAACATTAAGCAGGAATAAAACAATGAGTGTATTGTCATCACCAAAAGGAACATTTTGAATTTTATTAGAAGAAACCAATTAAAATGTTACTCTCAAGCACAGGGCTTGGCATGGCCTCAGAAAGTTACTTCCTGCAATCGGGTAGGGGTTTAGATGGCTCAGAGAGAAGATCTTTAGCTTAACATCTTGACAGCTTTAATGCACATGCAACTGGGATTTTTCTCTGTACGCTGATTCTCTTAAAAGCATGCTTCCTGCCACTGTTCAACATAATTGCATCAATTCCATTTTCCATTAGTACTCAAAACCTGCTGATATGACTGAAGTTGTAAAACCTTTGTGTGAAAATCTAATTATGCATCTCTTTTTTTTTTTTCCTGGAGGATCTTATAATGCATATGTTGTATGCAGTTGTATGTTTCTTTATTTTGATATCTAAAGTAGGATAAGCAAAGAGATCTTTATGCCAGTATTTTATACTTTGGTTATTCATTTAATTGTATCAATAATAGTGGTGTAAACAATTTTCTATTGAGTGAGGAAGAGAACATTCAATAGGCTATATTTTGTTGAAGAAAGAGCAGTTATTGCTTTGCTATAGAATAATAACATATGCTCATTTCAGGTGAAAGGGAAGGATTGCTTCTCCTCATTTATGCCTATAAAAGCTATATCTTTTCAATAATTTATTTATTTTCAGCAGTTTGCCTTTATAGAATCTTGTATGAAATTATTCACAAAACGGTGAAAGCCTCAGAGCCCAGGTGCTGATGGAATGTGTAGCAGGAATTGAGTTAAAGGTGGCCTAGTGTTAAGATATGTCATTCACTTATGCTTCAGAAATGAAATTCAGTGCCTTCAGCACTTAGGTGAAGTGATCTTTAAAACAAATAACCATCTTTGGTTTCCAATTTTTACAATAAATATTTTATACTAAAATAGAGTTTTAAAACCTTTACTAAAATTGCTTCTGGGTAAAAAAGAAAAAAAAAAAAAAAAAAAAAAAAAAGTTGGGTTTTTTTTTTTTTTAGAACTAAAGATAAATTTGATGAGGTCCCTTAATAGCTTAGATCTTTTTCGAGGTATACAAGTAAATCTATATTAAGTGCCAACAGTACAAATTATGTTCACCTTAAAGTGAAAGCTGGGAAATCTGCTTAGAATTGATTGTTGGCAAATTATGGGTCAATATGAGAAAAAGCTTTTAGGCTTTTATAAATAATGTTGTGTCCATCTGTTTCTTATTCCTTTGTTCCCCATTCATCCTCCCTACTTTAGATAGATTCCATTAATACATCATTTCAATTAAAAAAAAAAAAAAGACCCAATGAACTGCACTGAATTCCAGGAATATTTTAGAGTACCCACTTCGTGCAATGTTGTGTGCTACAGCTTTCAGTATAAAAAGAAGTATGGCATGAATCCTCTCCCATGGTGACCACCCATTCTAGTCAGCAGGATACACCATCTACATAAACAAGTGTTACACCAGGCACACCCGGCCATAAAAGAGGCACAAACAATACATAGAAGAGGTCAGTTTTGAAATAAAAACATTATCTTAAATTGGTTTAGAATATTGGCTTTAAACCCGTTGTGGGCATTAATCATTCTGCTTACAGGGATTAGAGTTTTCATCATGGCTAGAAACTAGATTGAGAGGGGAGTTCAGTTGGAATGCCAAAGAGGAGGTATTTGCACCTGAGGAGAGGTCTCCAAGCCTCTGAGGCAAAGCACTTTTGCTGGGTTTTCTTTTCTTTTTTCTTGTTTTATTTACCTCCAGATTCCCCTTAGTGTCTGTAACTATGCAGAATCATTATCTCTACCTGATCAGTTGACAAACAGCTTGACTTCAGTTTGCCAAATTGACTTTAAATGCCCTGCATTAAAAATCCTAAACTGTATATAGTGGGGGTAGAGATGGGGAACAGGTTTTATCCTCTCCATTTCTTGATTTCCAAATTTCTCCTTTGCTCACTCTCCAGAGCAAGTGCTCTTACTATCTCTACTCTCTCTCCTTCTCCCCTTCCCTCCCTCCCCCCCCCCCCCCCCCCCCCAATCTCAGCCATATTTGAGGGATAGAATGAAGGACCCAGACCAGAGGTTCAAGATAATTAGGTCTTCAGAAATATCTTCCACCATGCCCCAAAATGAATTCCATACCAGAGGTTGTGCTATCTCTGAGCTTTCATTCCCTTCAGCAGTTTGCCACTCCATCATCATAAGTCTATAAGACAGAAGAAATTAAGCCAGGGGGAAAAAAAAATCAGCAATCCTGAGTTTTGGGAATCATGGCTTAGGTTAAACCTAAGACCTCAGAACAGTGATTCTCAACACTGGCTAAACATTAGAGTCATCTGGGAGCTTTAAAATCCTGATGCCCAGACCACACCCAGAGCAATTGAGTCAGTTTATCTAGTGATGAGGCATAGAAACTCATGTTTTTAAACTATTCCAGACAATTCCAGTCTGCAGTCATGTTAGGAATCACTGTCCCAAATCCCTAAAGTTCAGTTTCTATGAGAGAACATGAAATCTCCCAGGAATTTTTAAAAATGAAAGAGAGCTGTAGACAGCCTGTTGCTCTAATGGTATCCAAGATAGTGCTAAACAGTAAATTTTAGCTCCTTTACTCAACAATTAAGATTTTCAGTGCCAGAGAAATCATCATTAGCGTAGCCATAATGAGCTTGAGGGTTGAGAACCCATTAAGAATGAACAGATAGAAGGGCGCCTGGGTGGCTCTGTTGTTAAGGCTGCCTTCAGCTCCGGTCATGATCCCGGGGTGCTGGGATCAGGCCCCACATCAGGCTCCCTGCTCATCAGGAAGCCTTCTTCTCCCTCTCCAACTCCCCCTCCTTGTGTTCTCTCTCTCGCTGTCTCTCTCTCCGTCAAATAAATAAGTACAATCTTTAAAAAAAAAAAAAAAACAGTGTGAACAGATATCCTTCATTTCTATGTGAAATGTGAAGATCTGTTTCAAAGCCACAACCAAGAAAATTATGTTCTTTTATTTCCTTTATATTTTGAAATGTAGGGACATCTGACATCTCACCAAGGTTCTTGATAACCTAAGCTAGGTCTTGATTTATGTTACATCACTGGTCATAGAGTATGCTGCTAAGAAGATTAAATAAAGTTTTGTGTAATGGATACTCTCTCCTAGACAATTTCATTTGTATGTACTTTGTGTCACCCTCCAGAAGGTGAAGAGCTTACAGATAGTAGTGGTAGAGGTAGGGAGAGGTGTATGAAAAGGAAGCTTTCTTCTCAGGAAAAAAAAATGTGTCACCTATGGCAGTGGGAACACATTCTGTTCTTTTTTCCTATATCCTTCTTTTCCAGGCTTTTCAACGAGCAGAGATGCTATTATATTTGCATTAGTGATGAAGAGTACTGGAGGGGAGCCGAAGTAGGTCAGAATAGTGAATCAAACTCTGTCTAGCTCTGAGTTCCAGGATCATGAAGGGCCAATGATTCAGAGACCTTTCTTAATAAATACACTTTTAACTTTCTTCTTAGAGAATTATGTTGGTTTAGGTCTCTGGGCTTAGTAGTGTCATCCTATTATTGCCATGTGGGCAGAAAATATATGGCTTTTATTACTTTATGAAACGTATCTGCATACTTACAAATCAGAAGATTTCTGGAGTAAAATACCATGTGTAAGGGTAATGACAGAGAAATTTAAAAAGCCATGTTACAAGCAGATCAATAAACAGAACACAAAAGTACTTGAGGCCTTTGAAGAGTCAGTATTGACTCTAAAGGATACGTCATGTTTACTTGTTTATATTAAAACAACATGAATTAAAAACTTAGCCATTCTCAGGAGCTTTATGGTATATGTTTCAGTGTACCAATATGATGTCTTTCATTAGAAGGAAAAAAACTGTTTTCGTGGAAGATAGAAGTTTAACATCTGAAATGCACAGTATGCATAAAATGGGCAAATTCCAGAAAGCACATTTTGCTCACTGGATGCAGTTTATGAAGGAGAAAAAAATTAATTACTAATAAACAAAACAACAGTGGTATTCTAGGACATTGTATGCTTTTAGGATTCCAGTCACATCAAACTAAGGTTTTTGTTTTTGTTTTTTTTTTTTCCTAAGATTCCACCTATAACTTTATTGACTGATATTTAATGGAAAGAAATATATTTTGCCTTTTTAAAAAGAAATGATTAGATGTGGTGTACTCCTATTATTTAGGACTTGGTAGCAAGTCTTGCAAAATATATAAACAAAGCAAAGTAAATGAAAAACTGACAAATAACTAAATAATGGCTTGAAATACTTCCAGAAATCAAATACCAATGTCTGGCTTCATAGACTTTATGAATACAACTCAGTGTATCAAAATGCAAAATCAAATGCAAATGGAACATACTTTTGTAAAATAGCCACATTTGTAAATTTTAGGGTCACGAGTGAAGGGAACGTTTCCCTTATCATTTATTTGTTTGGGAGAATCATTTATAAAACTCAAGTCATCATTTAATTCTAACATGACAAATGGAAAAAGTGCTTGACTTTTTCAATACTGTACAGGTTCCTAATTTATTTCTGGAGTTAATCCACCAAAATGAAGTATAGTAATTCCTTGTACCACCCTCTGTAACAGGCAAAACTGTGACTCATTTCCCCAACCCAATTATGCCAGATTGTTTACTGCAGTGTAACAAAATGAGGTGTTATATTGCAGTATTTCCCAATTTATTTTTAAGCCACTTAGGCAATATATCCAACATCTTCTCTTCCAGGGAAAACACACTAAAATACCGATTATACACTTTTCACATTTCATTCTTGTGTCTGTGTTATCTCAGTAGTAAAGAGGAAAAAAGTGATGGAGAGTTTATAGGGCAGTGCAATGAACTAGTCATGGAAGAACTAAATTTTATGCATTCCTTGTTACGTAGAAGGATTTTATTTATTCACATTTAACGGACAATTTACAGGATAGTAGTGAATAGTCCCTCCTAACTATTATCTTGCCCAGTGAAATCAAAATGGAAAAAAAAAACTGTTTCTGTTTTGTACATGCTGTATAGCTAAGGCAAGTAGGTCAGGCTTAGGAGTAGAGTGCCTGGGTTTGAAATATCCCTTCACCAGTTAGAAACCATATTAACTCATGGCAATTCCCTCAGCTTCCCTAGACTTTATTTACTAGGAGGTAAGGATAAATTAGTTCTTACCTAATACTTTTATTATGAATATTAAATGTTTTATAATGTATGTAAAACATTTAGCAAGACATAACACACAGTAAAAATATACTAAATGTTAGGTATTATTTTTATAATTTGCACAAAGCTGAGGGAGTTAAAAAATGACTAGGATATACTCCATGCCCTTAAGAAATATATTGTCTGTTTATATTAAGAAACATTATTCTAGATGTGGAAAACTTGTGGGTCACTGGCCTAAAAAAGAATGTTCTTGGCTCCATAATATTTAAAAATGAATTAGCCAACTGAACATAGTAAAATAATAAAAATTAAAATGTTTAAAAAAATAAATTAGCTGCTAACATTAAAGAGTCAGATTTTCACTGATGGTGTGTATTTGTCATTGTTCTTAAGAAGTCAGAAGACCTAGGAAGGACAGATGGGAACTGAGTAGGGTTGCCCCCTTCTAGCCTTGTTTCCTTTACTCATTTATGTTCACCTGTCTAAACCTTGCCAACATGAAGTTTTCTACTCCTGGTCTAGAGTTGGGCACAATGACAGATGAAAAATAATTTCTGGGTAAAGCAAGAGGTCTTATAAGAATGCTCTATCTTTGGTGGCATTAGAGCATAAAAGAGAAAACTCTTTCTTTAAAGAATGTATAATTAGAAAAAAAGTAATGAAAATAATAAAACAAGGTTTATATCATGTCTTCCTTAAAAATATATACCATGTTTATGATCTTGAATATGAATAGACCCAAATTGAACAAAGTAATACATTTACTTTTATCCTTGTTTATGAAAATACTAGTTATGAAGAAAGTGTGTGGCCAAAGAGTATGTAAGAAAGTTTAGTGAAGGGAATCAAAAACAACACAACTTCTTTCTTCATAAATGTGTAGGTATGTGGGCATGTGTTGAGGTTTGCATGAAGGCACAAACTGTCCCTAAAATAACACAGGCTATGTTGACAGACTCTGGGATAGAATTTATCAGGCACTATGATCAGCAGTGAAGTTAGAGATGTTTTGGGCAGGCTGTGGTTAATGATGTGATCAAATTGCCTGTTATGATGTACCTAAGAAGGTTCATAAAACTTTTTATTCAATCATTTCTTTTTTTTTTTAAATAAAAACAATGACATTGTAGTGAGGGATTTGTAACATGTAGAAGTAAAATGTTGGTAACTATAGCACAAAGAATTGGAAAATGGAAGTTTAGTGATGTGAGAATCCTTTTTTTTTTAACATCTTAATTTTATTTTATTTTTTTTTTCAGTGTTCCAAGATTCATTGTTTATGCACCACACCCAGTGCCCCATGCAATACGTCCCCTTCTTAATACCTACCAACAGGCTCTTCATTGAAAATCTAGTGCCAGATATCCTAGGTTCATACATATTCATTTAAGGAAAGAGAGAGCTTGTGTTAAGTGTTCTGATACTCAACACAGTATTATTATGGTAGTCTGATTCCCAAGTACTGTGAGCTGCAGGATTGATATGATTTGGTTCTGCCATATTTTGCTAAATATTGACAGAAAACATTGCCTGGAGCTCATATATACTAATAATATAATAATTCTTGTCTTACTATTATGATGCATATATATCTCTTTGTTTCTATTCTTATACATGGAGCTCAGTGTTACTCATCTTTAATAAGAATTATTTAAGATTGAGTCTTTGGGTTCATATAGTTTTCATTTTTTAAATATGGGAAGTTATTGAGAAAAAACAAATCTTCTTGATATGGTCTCCATAAACCACATCTAAATTCTATCCTGTTATTCTTTGTGTCACTTCTTATTGACAATTATGTCAAGAATGAGTACAAAGCAAAAATATTTCCAAGTTCATAAAGAGCTTAGAAATTTTTATTATATATTCATTCAACATGAGAATGATCCATTGCTTAATACTATCTGACTGTACTATCAATTTAGAAAGGTACTGAATAAAAATTAAAAAATAATTATAAAATTTATAAAATTATAAAAATTAAAAAATTATAAAAATAAAAAGGTTCTGAATAAAAATTTAAAAAACTTAAGAGCTGCAGTTAAACCAAATAGCACAGTAGCCTTAATTTTTAAACTGTAAATGCAACCTTCTTCTTAATCTTAGACTGAATTTCCATTCAGTTCTTTGTTTTCCCGAGTATCCAACCTTCTACTCATTGAACAGCTTCAGACTGTTTTCCCTAAGTTTTCCTCAGCTGGTTACCTTTCTGCTCTTCAAGTTCCTGATTCTCATTCTTTCCTCTTCTGTACCTCTGAGCACTCTTTTCTGTCTGTGTGCCCTGCCCTGCACACCTCCTTTTGCTTTTATTTATCCTTCCCAGAATTGACCTGGGCGTGGGAGCAGGTCTGAAGACTGTAGTCTTCCCTAAGCAGCCCTTTTACTGCTAGTCATCTACAGTCTCCAACCTTAAAAGAAGACATTTCTTCCCTCCAGAGATCTACTTATCCCATAGGGAGCAAAAGAAAAGAATATTGAGTTTTTATGGACTTCGGTTGTTTTATGTTTTGATGCAAATTCCCAAATTTAATAGTTCTAGTCACTGCCCTACAACTCCATACACTGCCCCACAGCCCAGGAGACAAGAATGAGTAATTTTGTATAGCTCTCATTCACTTTAGATCCTTATTTTTCCAATAAGTACGTAAAGGAAAATTGGACAGAGAAGTGAACAAAATTACTAACTTTCAGAACACATTGGCCGGTGGATCAGGCAGGCCGTGCCAGCTGCTGGACAGTTCCACAGCCCCATGCTGTGCTCAGGGGTCTATGTTCCTCTCTCACCTCCTCTCTCCTTCCTGGACTGCTGTTCCATGAACGCTACCATCCTGCCACACACCACCTCATCAGCTTTCCTTTATTGGGAGGTTGATTCAAGAAGTAGCAGAATATTTTTTTAAAAGCTGGCACAAAAGGAAGAGAAGCTAAGATGTAGGTTAGCTGAGTTGCAAGATGGCAAGACTAGAGTAGGACCCAACAGATAACCCTATGATAGCCACTTCTAAAGGAACAACCCTTATGATTGAGGGAGGGTCATTTGAGATCCTATTAGATTGTAAGAGGTACTAGTGTACTCCACCTGAGGTTCGGTTCACTATTATTAGACAGATGTAGCTGGCTGCTAAGATGGCTTTTTGCTTCCCTTTTAATACTTTTATTTATTTATTTTATTTTTTAATGTAGAGTCTCCTTTTATGAAAGGTAACCTGAAATGGACCTGCTCTTGATAATAGGTGTATGATTGAGGCTTGATTAATTGACAGCATCAGGAGACAATAAAATGAAGAACTCTGCACAGTTGGAATGACTAATGGTCAAATGACAAGAGTTTTTACTGTTACATTGATTTGACACAAGTGATGATACCAGTGGCTACCTTGAGTAATCACCTTTAGATGCTGATTTTATAGTGGTTTGAAGCATTTTCAAGTTCTCTACAATTGGCATTGTTATTATGGATTAATAAGCAGATCTAATGTTTGTAGTTATAGGGCTATTTAAAAGATAATTTAAAAATCATATAGTAATGTGAATTGTAATGTGATTATGCTAAAAATTGGGAGTACTGAGTATGATTGATATGAAAAACTAAATACAAATCTTACATTTCCATTACTGTATTCTCTATCTTTTCTCTTTTTACTTCATAGCATTTTAGAAAATATTATGAAAAACATTAATTAGGCAGTACCTACAAACTCTATTCATATAATGGTATCATATGCCTAAAGATCAGTCAGGCAATATTTAAGGATGGATCGTAGAAAAAAAACTTAAAAATGAGAACAGTTGATGTAATTAATTTATGTAGGACAAACTTTGTTTTAGGCAGCCCTAAATTGAGTATCACCTTGATTTTTCCAGATCACAGAGATATTTTAGAAAATGAGGTAACTGGATGCTTCCTAAGAGATTTTTTTGAAGCATTCTCTTGTGTGTTTTTGAAGTGATCATTGTTTCTACATAGATAATTAATAGATTCCACATATTACAGAGACCCTTTTGTGTTTAAATTTTTAAATCTCTGCAATATTCTAATCACTCTGTGTAATGTGTCATTTGCTGTGCATATTAAGAAATGAATTTGTTTTATTTATCAAGGATTAGAATTTCTGCAGATTTTCATTTAACATTTTGAATCTTTTGCCACTTTGTTAAGCATCATCAGGAAATACATTTTAAAAATTAAAAGATTACTGTATCCCAATATTGGACTCAGGGAACACTGCCCTGCATTGTCAGTTTACATAAGGAAAACTAATGAGGCTATAAAGAAATACTATCTGTTTTATTAGAATTTCTTTTACCAGTGAAACAGCTGGAAAAACAGAGTTAGTCGGCTGGCTTCCATTTTCCATTGCTTTCTGCCCTTTAAATTCAGATTTCCTCTTGTTCGTGACCACATGCTCACCACACACAGACTCCTTGGTTTGTTACTTTAAGCCACATGGAGATTAAGCACCATTAGTAAAGACTAGTTTAGGAAAAGTTTTAACTAAAATAAATGGCACTTTCAGAGTGTGGATTTATGGAGAGGGTGTATGTGTGTGTGTGGGTGGGTAGGTGGGTAGAATAAATCAATTAGGAAGAAATCAGGTGGTGGGTTGGGTGCCATTAGTGACTAAGGCATGTTTTATGTTGCAGTCCCATTTCTAACAGTCTTAATTGTACCAAAATGTTAAGTGGCATTCCAGTAGCCAGAAAGAATATGCATCACTTTCCTATATTTAGAATCAGAATTCTATTTCTGGAAGAAAAACCAGAGGTCATTTAATCTGGCCCTTTTATGTTACAGTTGAAGCCTAGGAGATTAAGTGTCTTGGCCACTAGGCAAATAAATAGAACTTGGGTATATTTGTTGCTTGTCTACAGCATTCCTATGTCATCATCACTCTCTTCTCTACCTATTCATGTAAGGGTTATATGGAGAAATTAGAAATGTACCATAAAGGAGAAGAGAGAGAGTAAGAGTCGATCTAATCAAGCTTTAAAAAGATATAATCATAAAAGATAAATTGAGTACTGTGAACTAGGAAAGTTTTTTGGACCAGAAACAAATAAAAATTTGTTGATGTTTTATACCTACTGTTTATGGTTAGTATCTAAACAGAGAAAAAAAGCATTTAAAGTCATCTGCCTCCAAAATTCATGAATTGCTACTTAGCCAGTGTCAGAGAGGGTCTAAATCCTTCTACTTTGGAAACATGTTCTTTAGGGAAATAGGTGAATTTTGTTTAAAAAAAAAAAATCTGGTAGAAACATGCATCCATAACCTCAACATTTCAAAAGAATTTCCATAATCCTTTTGACAAAAAATATTTTTAAAAAATCATGTAAGTATTAATTCCAATAAATATTCTACTAAGATGACAATGAAATAACTGTATAAGACATAAGGAATGATTTATGTTCTAGTTTTTTTAGGAGGGCGCAGTAAGTTTTAAATTGCACATATGCAAATCTAATTCACTATGTTTTTAATGCTCTTTAGCAATAGAGGCCCCCCGCATTTAAATAAGAATAAAGTAGTACATCCTAACACACTCTCTGATTCAAATGCTACAGTTAAAACTGTAATTCACAATATTCAGGAACTAGTTTGAAGTATTGTCTACCAAGGGAAGAATTATCTCATTGTACTATAAACTCGATATTTATATCATAGCAATGACAGAAACAGTTTGGGCAGTAGGGTTATTTTTCTTAGCATGCATGTGTGACAACTCAAACAAGTTATAGCAATATATTCAAAGTAGAGAAATGACTTCAGTTTCTCCGTTCAGTCATGACACAGCATTAAAATCCTTGTAACTTTAAGGTTTGTTTACATTTTTAAAATGGTTGTCTGTTTCATAATGGCTAAAGGGCATAAGTTAATTTTTGTATAAGGTCTGGTCTTTCTTTCGTTTTCAGGAATTATTTTGTAAACCTTGGAAATATCCTTAGTATATTTCCCTGCATTATTCATGTAATCTATGAGCTAGAATCTGTATAAATCCAGGATGACAACTAACACAAAATATACATTAATATGATACCCCCATCAGCCTTTCAAGATGTTCCCTAATTTAAAAATTTCTGATTGAGAACCTACCACATTTAAGGCATCCTCTCCTGTATTGAGCAGAACAGTAAATGAGGGACACCTTGCTTTCCAGGGATATACAATCCCATTAAGGAGATGCAGAGAATAATAACTGTACAATGTGACATAATTAGTGATTGGTATTGAAGGCTAAAGAGATAAGGAAAAAAAAAAAAAAACAAAGAGATGGGGTAAATCTGAATTTTACCTGAAGAAAGAGTACAGTTTGAGAATATGCCTCCAGGAAAGAAGGTAAAGAGTCTATCTGATAGAGCAATGGCATAGACATCAATTTCCTAAGTTCTGTTTGAGTCCAAGACATTATGTGATGGATTGGAACAATGTTGATTCCAGGGATTATGATGAAATGGGACTGGAGAAACTAACCTGGATAATGTGTTTCCCAGATGTTGAGGTAAACTGATGGACATGACAAGGCAGTTGGTTGGAGTTTAAGGTACAACATCAAGAAAAAGGGAGAGCCAGACAAGGAGACCAATGTAAATAAACTAACAGGGGATGATCATGATTTAAAAATAAGTAGAATTTCTGGGTATCATATTTTCTGCCTCTTTGCCATTAATTATCCTCTGATGAAAGAGTTTATGTTCAAGGGTTCAAGTACAACTTTAATTATCTAATACAGCACCATTCCTGACTTCTATTCTTTCCTGGAAAAAATACGGAAATACTCTAAGGATAGCCAATGTCCTGTATTCTTTTAGAATATAATGACAGGCAGCAAAATACTTTCACATTAGAGCAATGAAAAATGGAGGGAAAAAAAGATCATAATACAGCCACACATCCCAGATTTTAACAGGGGAGTCAGTTACTCAGAATGGGAGTTTGTTTAGGAACTTGAGCAGATCCAGAGCAAAGTACTTAAACCTGAATATAGAAATACCTTGTAAAAAAAAAAAAAATGAATGTTAGAGAACATGTTTTTGAAAAATCTGTGTTTGATCTAGTGACTTATATTCTTTAATTCAAAAAATATTAGAGTATCTATAGGATCTGTTAGCTGTAGGATGCTCTAGGTTTCTCTTTCTCCCCCGGGGGTTTCAGAGCTTTTCAGAATATCATTTTCTTACAATGTCTGGGACCTACTTCTGTCTCCTTTTTTAGGCAGTGTACACCCTGAACTTAATCACAGGTCTATAGTAAAGTAGAAAGTCGTATGAAAAGAAGAAAATATCATGACTACCTTTGAAGCATTGTATGTAAAAGAATCTATATAACTCTGCAAGATGTAGATGACCTTGGTATTAGAATAATTTTTTTTTTAAAGACCCCCATAACTGTTAAAGTGGAGAATGGTCTCTCTGTAAATACATTTCAATAATCTGTGCTAAGTCTCCCATTAAAGTGTTGGTGGGTATTCAACATTTAACTGTGAAAGATTACAGAGAACCGCAAGATAAATCAAATGTCACAGTGATCTTACTCAATTTGTAAAGCAATAGTTTATTGTCTCCTGTAAAGAAACTCTGTACAAGCTGATGATTTTGTATGTGATCCTAAGATTTTAACATTATGCAAGGAGTATTTACAAAGCTGTATTTCTAAAGGAAGCAGCCTATAACTCATAGAAATATAAATGGAAGAATATATGTTTTTTTAAAAAGACATTTACTATTTCAAACTTTTACAGAGGTTATTATCCCAAACATATGGTACATACTTTTAGAAGAATAAGAGGGAAAAAATAAAATTTCCTAGGTAATCATTCTTGTTTAAATGCCATGATTTCAAATGCTTTTTACATTCAAGAGTAAATGTCACAGTTATACAATTTTCTAGTTAGCATGGGGAAAAGAATTGTGACTTAGGCAAGTATAATAGCTCAGTAGTTTAACAAATGTATTTTAGTTAAGTGGATAAAATCATTAGTGCTTGTAGTTTTGTAGTTTCTAGTCTGATTTTGACTACTATATTCAGCAGAAAAGGTAGAATGTTCCCCCCAGAACTCAAGAAAATAATTTGAATATTTGTGTTTGTTCTTTAAAGAAATTTGGTATTTCCCCTTCAAAAAAATTTTTTAATCTATCATTCTCATGTATTTTATCATTCAAAACAAGAAAAAAAATGTGAAAGGAACCATAGTTATGTCTTCTTGCTTTTCATTGCTTTTTGATTCTCTTCCTCATTCTCATTCCTCTTCATGGGTCCCAAGTTACTTGAAGATTTTGTGTGTGTATGTAATGCAATGGATAAAGTCCATTTATCAGAATTTTAGGGGGGCTGGGGAAGATAAACTTGCCTTTTGGCTATTTCTAGTATGGAAACAGTAGAGGTATCACAAGAAGGGGAGGATAACTCTGGAGGGGGATTGGACCACTGCAATAGATTGTGAAGAGTAAGGAGGTACATATACCATGAGTTTGGGCTCAAGAAGGGATGTAGAGGAAAGATGGCAAACATGCTTTAATGACTGATGAGATACTCCTATCTCACCCATGGACCATTTAAATAAGCTGAGTATCACAAAATGCTGAACATGTCTGAAATTTCTGTGGAAATTAGCAGGAAGGCGCAACATCCAAGCCCTATCTCACATGGGACACGCGTATGGCAGACAGTTCTGAACCATGAAGTCAAACAGACTTTTAATTGTACCAGACTCAGAAACTGGAGTCTCAAGCAAGATTCTTTAAATCTTGTTAGTTTAGGGAGGCCTCAGTTAACATAGAGATTACGTGTGCATGTGCTTTGTAGTGAAACACATTAAAATGTAATACTGCAAAGGTCATAAAATAATAGCATTATCCTAGATAATGATTTTATTTGTTACTCAGGATATTTGCCATTTTGGGTTTCAGAGAAAGCGATAGTATGCTAGTAATTCAGGACAACGTTTAGAAAACAACAACAACAACTTTGCCAGAATCTTAAACTTTCTCTGTAGAGAGATTACTGAGCTTTGGTATTTTTGGAACTCCATGAACTGTGTGGTTAATTATGTGCCAACTTAGGGGGAAAGTTTAGTCACTGCTGAACATGTGTGTTTCAGCCTTCAGACCAACAGATTTGAAAAGTAGGTAATATATATATAATAAAATAACTCAGCCAAACGTCAAGTGAAAAGCAACTTCGGTCATTTTTGAGCCTTTAGGTTTGGTTGTTTAGAGGTGGTTTCTAAAGTTTATTTTACTCAAGTATTCTTTCAAGAGTTTAAGCTTTATGAACTTAATTTCATATTCCTTTATACACTTTTAACATTGTCATTAATCTTTTTATTGAGTTTTATGGTCTGTGTTGTAAAGGGTGTGGCAGGTAAAGGGTACCTTTGAAACCTTGGAAGACCCTCAGCTTCCTTCAGGCACATTTGCCCATATCAGCCACTGAGGAGATCAAAACTAAAAATAAGCTTTCTTTTTTCTTGCCCTTGATCGAGCCATGGTAAAATGTTATCCAAAAGTAACAGCAATAAGTGTTACAGATTTACATATTGAAAATGTGATAGATTAAATTGGACAAGTGCCCAGATTGTCAAAGACAACAGACTTCTTAGCCACAATGTCAATGCCTTCAATATGTTAGAGTTCTAAAAACAAATGGTTTCTCTTAACACACATCTAATCTGATTCATTTCTTCACATTTTAATTAGGGTTTCTAAATATGAGAACAATAGATGGCATATGAGAACATCAAACATCTAAAAACTGAATAATATGGTTGCTAATTTTGCTTAAAGTGCAAAAGATACAATTTGAATGGTTATTCGTCCTCTCCCAACTCCATGGTTGACTTGACTGAATTAGTTATTTGTGACTGTGTTATTAAAAATTGTCATAAATACAAAAATGTTTTTATCATTAGGTATTATTTAGGAGGGTGATACACAAATGAATTCTTTTTTCTTTTTATACTATATGATATATCATCATTTCTATCATCACATTTATGCTTAAAATAACTACATCTCTACCTTTACAGCATTGCACTCTATTTGGAAATGTACATAGTTACTCTGATTTGTTGTATTTGTCTAAAATTTATCTAAAATACATTTCTATTATTTTTATTTCATATTTATTTACCTATTTGACAGAGAGAGATACAGTGAGACAGGGAGCACAAGCAGGGGGAGGGGGAGAGGGAGAAGCAGTTCCCTGCTCAGCAAGGATCCTTATGTGGGGCTCAATCCCAGGACCCCAGGATCACGACCTGAGCCAAAAGCAGACCCTTAATGACAGAGCCACCCAGGCGCCCATAACATACATTTTTACTAACAATGCATACTCAATTTGTAACCATACCTCTTTGAGAATAATGTGGGTTTTTTTAAGATTTTATTTATTTGAAAGAGAGAGAGAGTGAGCGGGGACGGGGGTGCGCAGAAAGGTAGAAGACGACTCCCTGCTAAGCAAGGAGCCTAACATGGGTCTGGATCCCAGGAACCTGAGATCCTGACCTGAGCAGAAGGCAGATGCTTAACTGACTGAGCCACCCAGGTGTCCAGAGAAGAATGTATTTTAAAGGTTAAACGGAATTATAGAACTTATATGACAAGAATTTTAAGTCAATCGCAGGGACAGGTGATGATACAAGAAAGAAAAACATGACACTTTCTATATTAAAGGGGAATCATTGATGATAAGTAATTGTTTGCAGATTTATTTATAACATAAAAAGGTGATCATATGTATGTGAATATATGTAATACAAATTATATACAATTAGGAATTCTGAGGCTGAGATTCTAGTTTTAATTTGATTATCCCAGTCCCTTAAACTCTGCAGTCTTTCCTTTTCTCTTATCTAAATGAAAATATCAATAACTGCCCTTTCTCAACAGGGCTATTGTGAGATCAAATGGAAAATATATTTTCTATATATATTTTTATTTATATTTATATTTATATATTTTTATAATATAGAATTCAAGATATGCAATTTCAAATATACGATCAAATCAGAACACTGTTTTTAGCATTTAACTATGAGACAAAATACAGCATACTTTGTCTCTTTAATTAGACTTAGTATATTTCTTCAGTTATTATGGTTATAAATATTTAAAATGTTTGCTATGACCCAAGCATAATCAAAGCCAATTCAAGGATTATATTTGTGAGACATGAAACAGAGGTAGTGCTATAGACAAAAATTTGGACATCTATGGATGATACCAGATCTTCTGTATTCTTTGTTAATTACTACATAGATATATGTCCAGGATCTATTTCCTTCCTTTCAGACATCTCTTCACTACATTGTCTTATAAACTTAGTGTTCATGTCAATACGTTCATATTAACTACAAAATTATTTCTTTTTAAATCTGGAGGCCATCTCAGGAATTATCTCTGACTTTAAATGGTGTAAGCAGAAAACAATGTCAGGAGACATCTTTCCAAAACATTTTGTTTATTTTATAATGTATAAATCTGTGATGTTAAATTTGCAAAGAGACTTCTTTAGACAAAGAACCTTAATCTGTATTTCTGTCCCCCAAACTACATTCTTTATATAGACTATTTACTATTGTTAAACTAAAATCAAAATTATACTCTTTGGGATGTCTAAGATAACATGCAAAATCAATATTTAGAAAGCCTCCATACTAGGCTGTGTTAAATATTTCAATTATGGCTTTAGAGACATAAATTTATTTGGAGTCTTTTAAGATTCTTTTCCATGATAAGCAACTGCAAGTTGGTCTCAAGTCTCAATTACTCTGTATACTCAGGACAGGGAGTGCTTTCAGTTGATAGAACAAATCCATGTTATAATTAATTCTAGGAACCATAAAACCCATAACCAGCATCTCAAAACTGGTTTGGCAGATTGAAGGTAATATTCTTTAACCTTGGCCTTGAGGCTACTGTATCTTTTAATGCTGTAATTTGTTAAACATACTACCAGTGCTTTGATTTGGGAATTTGTTTTACCCATTTAATCTTGGTTTAGAGAGCTGAATCATCAATTTAATCTTTCTACTTCATTCTAAATTCAGTGTTTACTGAAGATAAAACCTCAGTGAGAGGCATTCAGTGGGTCACTCTTCTCGACTTACTGACATTTGTTTTCTCAACCTATGTTTAGCATATCAAATTGAAATAATTGTTTTGGATGCTGTGTACAAAGTGGTAAGCTCAATCCCTTTAAACATTTAATAACTCTTTTCATTTAAAACTTCATCAACATGCTAAATAAGGATTCCATGCAAGAGTATGTAAACTTCCTTGGTGAATCATGCCTTAAATTTTGGATCTGCTCTGTAAAATTACATAGCTACATTAAAATGCAAATCTTTTCATGGGATA
Source organism: Lontra canadensis (assembly GCF_010015895.1). Taxonomy (NCBI): domain Eukaryota; kingdom Metazoa; phylum Chordata; class Mammalia; order Carnivora; family Mustelidae; genus Lontra; species Lontra canadensis. Next base: position 5,370,436 of record NW_022631042.1, read on the forward strand.
ATTTAACTACCTAGTAACAGTATGTGTGAGCTAAGCACTGAGAAGCTGCACGTATATGCCCTAGTCTAATTACCCTAACCTATTAGAGATTTTACACATATTTGCACACATTTAAAGATCTTAGTGGTCAATGATGGAATGAGAGAAAAATTGACCAATATCTGTTACCTAGAAATATCCCAATTCCTTTCTCATTGGTCTCGTTATAAGAAAATACTGACTCAATGAGATTTTTAAATGTTTCTATAAATTCAGCCATATATTTGGCATTAAGGACTAGACTACATGCTGGTTACTTAAGCACAGAGCTGACTTAATCAATTTTAGGATATTGCAGTAACTAACTCCTAGAATCCTGAATCCTTGCTCACCAAGCCACTTCTCTTAGTCACTTGCCATGGTTAACCTTGTGAATGGAAGTGATCCTTAAGAAGTTTAATTTCTGAGTGTATATACGAGCCCAGCTAAGCCTTTTTTTTTTTTCATAAATACATGGACATATGAATACATACTGCATGTACAGTATATGTTTATTGCACAAATGCCAACTAAGAAGCACTTTACCAGATATTAGAAATAAAATAAACTAACAAGAGTAAAAAAATAAAAAAAGACTCAATTTGTGTAAAGCTATAATTAATAAATTTGCTGATTGGTCTTTACTGTTGGCATCTTCAACAGGGGATACATTCACCAGTGATTAACTATCCCTCTATTTGAATTACTTTGAATGGATAATGTTGAGTGTGCTCTGGGCTCAGTGGAATCTTACAAAAAAACGCAGCTGCTCCAAAATCTCAGGGGAGACAACTGAAACTAAAAAAATCAATATGTCACCAGCAGGGCTGTTGTCATAGATGCTTAGCACAGCAGGTTTATATAAACCTCACTAGGCAGTGACAAGACAGTTAGATTAAAGAACTGCAAAGGCAGAATCATTGAGGCAGCAAGTCACGCAAATACAGAAATGCAGGATTTTTGGTGGTGGTGTGAGGGCAGTGTGGCTAGAGGTTACAGTACTATAAACTGAGAACAGGTTTTAAACTTCACAAATGTTACGTGTTTATAAAAATCACCTGAATTGACTCATGTATTTAAAACGCATTAAGAAAAAGCTCTTACATTTTTACTTTATTAGAGTTTATATGAATTCATCAATGGACGGTTGGTTGGTTGGTTGGTTTTTTATAGGAAAACAAAAATTATTCTTTACACAATTGACCTAGGTTTAAAGAGGGAAAAATGAGAAGAGCTATGTTCCCAACATCTCAAACCATAAAAAGAAACTATATTTGCATTTCAGACATCAGGTAATATTCTCCTTAAGAACTAAACTAGGGGCACTTGGGTGGCTCAGTGGGTTAAGGCCTCTATCTTCAGCTCAGGTTATGATCCCGGGGTCCCGGGATCGAGCCCCAAGTCGGGCTCTCTGCTCGGTGGGAAGCCTGCTTCCCCCCCACCCCCGCCTGCCTCTCTGCCTACTTGTGTCTACTCTGTCAAATAAATAAAATCTTAAAAAAAAAAAAAAAGAACTAAACTATAGGAGAAAATTCCAAGTTGCAAAACATTTAACAGGTTAACAAATTTAAACATAAGAATCATCCTCCTTCTCTCAGTCTAAAGAGAAATGTTGTCACAAAACTGTAATCTTATGAAAGTCTGCAGCAGCGATGACTTCATAGAAAGAATGACTTCAACTCAACAGTAAAACGTTTTACTTGTACCTACAGGAACCAAAGATTTCCTTAGAGGCCTTTTATTTTTTTTTAATTTTAAAGGACATCTAATCTATTTTTTTAATTCATACACTAGCCTTAACGTTTATTATTCTTTAGGTCTTTACACAGTTTTCCTCAACAATCAACATATTATTGCAACCTGGTTTGTGATGTGTCATCACAATCTTGTGACCTTTAGGCAGAAATTTATGATATACATCAGAGCAGTAATAAACACATGAAGAAATTCTTCTGTAAACAGACATCAGTATTTCTGCTGAACATGTGGCATCAGCTTCCATCTCGGGTGCCTTGCACCAGGTTCCATGAAAAACAATGCCACAGTTTGTATGAGAGAGGACGCCTTCTGTCCTTGCATCCACCTGCCCTGCAAGTCTGGAGTTTCTCTCTGCCCGGCCTTTCTGTTTACACTGCTGGAAAGTATTTGCTGCTCGTCTTCACTGTGGAATTGCCCGTGGAGTAGTCTGTAGAATATGGGCTTTGTTCATTTCTTTGCCATATTGGAACATAGTGGTATTTTTAAGATCAGATAGTCTTACAGCCTATCTTGTGTTTGAAAAGTTAGTTAAGGAGGGCTCGAATTTTTGTAGCAATTAGATAGAGGCTAGTTAGGTGGTTAAAAGTCTTCTATGGTGGAGTTAAAAAACTTTACCTTGATTCTTTCCTTAATAGCCTTTTGGTCTTGGACTGATCTCCAGTTTCTTACCTGTAAAATGTGGAGATTTAAATGGATCTTTCTATCTAAAATATTTTCTTAATATTTTAAGGGAAATGGGATTATTGCATATATGAAATTTTACTGAGATATGTTCATATATAAAATTAGGGATACGTTTCTTTTGCTTAGAACTTTTTATGACTGTAAAGTAAACTTATTAATAGATAAATTAAGAAGTATTAAAATTCAATTGAAGAGGGCAGTTTAACATAGCAGGTGTTGTTTTTTACTGAAAGGAAATTTCTGCTCACAAAGTGGTCATGACGCTGATTTTAACCCAGATTAGAGTACAACCTCTTGGGTTTACCACAGTGCCTCACACTTAGTGTGGATTCTGGAAACATTTCTTGTAGGAAATTATGGCTACCAAGTGAAAATGAAAGATGAGTGATGATTCTTGCAAATTATGGTAATTGATGGTATGAATTCATTTATAATGACATCTTTGATCTTTTCCTCATGATTTAAGTGTGTGCTTTGATACCATGAAGGACCACAGAGAAGTGAATCACTGTAAAGCTGCTTCTAAAGCAAGTCTTAGGGCAAACTGTGAGCCTTTATTTGTTTCCAGGGTGGGAGGAACAGCAAGAAGCATGCATGAGTCATAGGACAAAAAGACAAAATGTCACTCCAAGGAGAGGGTGAGAGCCCTATGTCTGAGTGTGCAAAAACTACTGGGGAAGTGAGCAGCCTGTTCTCAAAAGCTCATGTAGTGAGAGAAAAACCAAAATTTTCCTTTAGAAGTTTATTCCATTGGATTATACAGTTACTTTTATTGATATTCCAAATGAGCTGCCTCTGATTCAGTTTGAAACTATCCCAAAGCAGGCAGAGTCCAGACGCAGACTTGCCTGGGCCTAGTTCTGCTCTTTGTGATTTGGAACAAGAGGACCTTAATGCGAAAGTGTGTGCTTCTGCCCTCTGAGACTTGGAACCGAATCCAAATTCCATGTGTGCTGTAATGTGCTTAGGCAGACTCAACCTGTCTTTTATTTTGGAAAGAGTCTGTTGATTTATTAGACTTAACTTTTAAAAAATTTGTACATTTCGTATTGATCGCTAAATATGAAAAGCATTACATACAGGGTGATCTGTGGCCTATTAACAAACATTTGGGAGAAAAATATGAAGTACTGTAGAAAAATGTGAAAGAAGTCATTTAAACTAACTTAACCGATGGAAGAGAACTTCTAGTTTTCTCATAGTCTGGTTTCATGGCGTGTCATGCCATAGGGCCCTCATTTTTTTAATCCATTCCTTCTGCTTTATACATGAGTTTAGGTGAAAGTCATTTTCTAATAGGAGACTCCTCTTCAGGACTTTTTCTTTTTTTAAATTTTCATATGTGCATATCCATTTTTTGTGTGGAAACTGTCCAAATGAAACATTTGCTATATAAAAATTTTCCAGATAACTCTGAGACTTCTATTGGATGTCCTCACTGTATTACAGGACTTATACTAAAGAAAAGGAAGAAAAAAAGGAGGGGGGACAAATACTATATCCAATTAAAACAAGGAAAGAACTCTTGAACTCAGTCATGCATACAAGAAAAATAAATTGTTTGAAGTGAGACATGAGGTAATCGTGGTTCCCTAAGGGAGAAGCCAGTACTAATCTGGCTTCTAATGTGCCTGTTGGATGAAATGTTTCATTGACATTAGTGCTTAACAAGTCACCAAATGTTCCGTGAATGCCTCCTATGAGTCAGGAGCTCTATTAGTGGCCTATTTTTTATATGATTGCATCCTAGCCAATATATAAATTATATGAGGCATAGTTGACATGTAAAATATCAGAAAAAAATGCATTTTCTAAAAATTCCAGAGAGTATTTTGAGGTTTCGCTCGGTGCTCTACAGTGATTCAAAGTTCTTGCAATGGTCCAGTCTCTGAGAAAATAAAACTGCCAGAAGATATATTGCATTTCAGGCCAATAACATACCTCCCAGGAAATAAAGACATGTTCATAGACAGGGTTAACACATCTCATTTTACAAATCGAGATTATTTGAGTCTTGTAGACTCATTTTATGTAGACCACATTTTAGTGGTCTAATCCATACAGTACTGAATAATAGCATTTGGGGAACTACACTATCAGTTATACTGACTAAAGTCCATTGTGATTGGGGTTCCTTTTCATATGATCATGGTAAATTTTGTACTGCATAGGTGACAATTAAAAGAACCCAGGCCCTTGTGTGCCTACATGAAAAACTATTTTTCCTCTTACTGATATATTTATGTCTTATTTAAAGATGTCGCATTCCAAAATATTTATTACTAGATTAAATCAATAAAATCACATGAGTACATGAGTACTTTTTGCATGATTTTTCCACAGTAAATATCTGCATCCCTGTATGGCTGAACTTCCTCAGCCTTTTATGATTTTCAGCAAGCCTTCTTTGTCACTACAAACTTTATGTGGCTTGACATTTTCCCCTCACACTGTCATCAAGTTAATGCACTGGCTGATTCGAGGTTTTCAGCCCTAATCATTGGTTATCTGCACCAGGAACAGTATGAATCTAATTCTCTAACCTTATTTCAACTCATTGCTGCTGGTGCTGTGAAGCCAATTGTAAATGCAGATAATAGTTTCCATGATTCCTAAGATAAACACCACATGTAGGAGAGGTTTGACTTTTCCATACTACAAAAGATAAGCTCTGGGAAGAACGTAGCAATTGTATCATTCAGTTTCCTAATCAATTACATATGCAAAATCTCTTTCAGTGGTGCCAAAACTTGTCAATTATTTCTTATAAGCCCTGGATTAAACTCAGAGTGTGCTTAGAGGAAGTATCAACCTATTTTGTTAGAAGTTGGTGCTGTTATGTTTGTGGTAAAAAAAAAAAAAAAAAAAGTGACTTCATCATAAAGCATAGCATAAAACATATCTTACAGGTTGTTTCTGAATATAAAAATGGTATGAAATTAGCTAAGAAACTATAGATAGAGCAATATTTAAGTTTCCTTTGGAAGAATAATAGTGTTAGTCTTGTTGACTTCTTAGGTAAACTGGTTGATAAACTTGAGTGAGTGAGTGTGTATGTCTCCTTCCCCAGCGGACAAGAATAACACTCAGCATGAAATTTTTGGTAGAAGATCATTTTTTTTAAAGATTTTATTTATTTATTTATTTGAAAGACAGAGAGATAGTAAGAGAGAGAGCACAAGCAGGAGGAGCAGCAGGCAGAAGGGGAAGCAGGCTCCCTGTTGAGCAAGGAGTCCAACATGGGGCTTTATCCCAGGACCCTGGATCATGACTGAGCCAAAGGCAGATGCTTAACCAACTGAGCCACCCAGGTGCCCCTAGAAGATCATTATTTACCAGAAACACCATTGTACATCCTAACAATCAAATTAACTTTAGCTATTTGTCATCAAAGTTATAATTCCATAACAGTGATTAATATTGAATATTTACAATGCTAGATAATTCTCTAAAAGACATGCTGATTGATTTCTTGTTGTAGTATGATCTACTTTTTGAGAAGGGCATTATTTATAAGTGCAGGTAAGAGTGAAACTTTCAATTGCATTTCTCCCCCAAATACACTAAAAGGCATAGATCTTTGGGAAGATTTCTGTAAATTATGTAGCATGTATTTCTAAGATAAGCAGCCATTATGATTTTTAAACATAATAAATCACATCATCAAATTCATTTATTCATGTCACAAATAGTTATCAGTGCTTATTATATGCTAGATACTATTTTTTTTTAAGATTTTATTTATTGATTTGACAGAGATCACAGGTAGGCAGAGAGGCAGGCAGAGAGAGGAAGGGAAGCAGGCTCCCTGCTGAGCAGAGAGCCTGATTTGGGGCTTGATCCCAGAACACTGGGATCATGACCTGAGTCAAAGGCAGAGGCTTTAACCCACTGAGCCACCCAGACACCCGCCAGATACTATTTTAAGTGCTCAGAATATCACTGAAAAAAAAAAAAATGCCCCTACCAGAGTGGATCTTATATCCTTGTGGAAGGAGGCATTAAAAAAACCCCATTACATATGACAAATAAATTATCAGTGTCTTAGACAGTGATAAATAGTACGGAAAAGCAGATGTAGAGTAGGATGATGGTGTTCTACAGGGCTGAAGGCAAGGCAGGCTGTGGTATTATGTGGCAACCAGTGTAGGCCTTCTTGAGACTGCAGAGATTTGAAGGAGATGAGTGATGATCAAGGGGATGTCTTTGGGAAGAGCATTCTAGATGGAGCAAAGAACCAAAGCAAAGGAACAAAGATGTGAGGGTGCATTCCCAGCGTATTTCAGAAAGAGGGACAGTGCAGCCGAAGCAGAGTGAGTGAGAGGGCAGCGGGGTTAAAGTCAAAAGGTATTGGTTTGAAGGTGGGGTTGGTGCACATTTGTCTTTTACATTATGGCTTTAACTCAAAAAAAGAAAAAGTAAAAGAAAACTATACGTACAAAGAGAAGAGTTCATGGCATAAGCCAAGGTAAGGAGTAGCTAAACTTCCATGCATAATTTAATGCATGGCTTGCAAAGTATTTTCACAAAGTGTTATATGTGTTTGGAATTTGTGCTTCTTTGCCTCCCCTTCCTTGCACAGCATATTGAGAGCACAATCAGGTGCCTGCAATCTTACTGCATCCATGTCTCTCTCTGCCTCTGGCCCTCCTGACTGAAAAGAACCAAGTGTCCACTTTCTGATTCCCTGTGCTCTGGAATTCCATATACTTTGTCTATGAAGGGACTGTACGTGTTCCATCAGTTACCGTCCCTGTCCTGTATCTCCAACATATCCTGCTTAAATGACCATTTCCATTAATGCATGCTGCTCAGAGATCTCCCGTCATTTAAAAAATAATCCCTTTCTAGGTCCAGTTTTTTGGCACTATCTGCTTCTCTTGTTCAATACCGACCTCTGTGGATGTCTGCATGTTGTCTTCTCCTTTTGTTAGGCTCAGATCTCTGCAGATGGGATTCATCCCCATTACTTCACTGAAGTATCACCAGTCTTTACCGCTACATTAGGCTACTTTTCACTTCTTATCTGATTTGATCTCTGTAACATTGGCTATTTCGGGCCACTTTTCTCCTGGAAAATATTCTTTAATGACACTATCCTTTCAAGTCATTTCTACCTCTCTGGTAATTTCTTTCTCATCATTTCAAATCCTTCCTTTTGTGCCTACTCTATAAACACCACTGTTCCTAAGGTCACACTCCATATTCTAGGCAGTCTCATTCCCTGGCAAGGCTTCCTATCACCATCTTTGTGCTACAAGCCTTTCCAGTTTTATCTCCAGTTGAGGTCTCCCTTGAACCCAAGCCTCTTACAGACAACTGTGTACCAGACACCTATGTGAACACCCACATTCTGTAAGTGCCCTGAAACTTTAGATGTCTAACTCTCAATACTGATTCCTTCCCCCAAATTCCTTTCTCTTCTGTACCTGGTAAATGACAACCTATATATCCCAGGGTCCAAGCTAGGAACCTCAGTCCCATTATTATTTTTACTGTTATTGTCATCATCATCATCATCATCAGTACTAGAGTGGTTTTAGGTTCATAGCAAAACTGAGAGTAAGTTATAGATTTCCCCATAAACCTTCTACTCTGACACATGCACAGCCTTTTCTATTATCTACCTCCCCCACCAGAGTGTTACATTTGTACAGTTGACAATCCTATGTTGACACATCATAATCACCCAAACTCTGTCAAGATTCACTCTTGATATTGTACATTCTGTGAGTTTATACAAATACATAATGACATGTACCCATTACCATAGTGTCATATGGAAAATTTGCCGTCATGGGTACCATTCTTTATTACTTTTTCACTCCTTACATTCCTCCTGTATAATTAATTACTTTGTCCTTTATAGCTTACAGCATAAAACTTCCTAAATTACTTTAGTGTTTCAATGTCAATTTTTGTGAAATTATATTCATTTTTATTCTATAGAATTTGAAGGAAATATAATAAATTCCATTGTGAAAATAAAATTCACATTAATGGAAAAGGCCGTAATCATAAAAAGTTATTAGATTTAAATGAAGATTATAAATTTTAAACTTGTCATTACAGAACTCTAACCAAAAGTGTGATTTAGGTTGAAAGAAATAATTTCACCCTGAGTGGGAATTCAACACATAGGATCCATTGAGAGGAATTTTGCTGCCTTTCACTCATATCGCTTCTAACTATACTACGTCAAATCTCACACATCATAAATTATCTCTTATATTTCAAAGTTTGCAGAAAAGTTAATTTGGGGAAATTTTTTAAAATACAAAATACTACATTACAATCAATTATCAATACAGAACAAAGGACTAGACAGGAAAATATATATTTAAATTATATATTCATTAAAATTGCATGAAGATGGAATTTACTTTTAAGAAAAGAGGGGGGCACCTGGATGGCTCAGCGGGTTAAAGCCTCTGTCTTCAGCTCGGGTCATGATCCCAGAGTCCTGGGATCGAGCCCCGCATCAGGCTCTCTGCTCGGCAAGGAGCCTGCTTCCTCCTCTTTCTCTGCCTGCCTCTCTGCCTACTTGTGATTTCTGTCTGTCAAATAAATAAATAAAATCTTTAAAAAAAATAAGAAAAGAGAAAACTGTTAGGCTGAGTATAATTTCTTTAGTTCCATCCATCAACTAATACGTATTTTTCAGCAGAAATGTAGTTAAAATACTTTTTGAAATATCAATGGCTTTTATCACCAAATGGCATGAAAACATGAGACAAAATTAGGTGATGGAGTATATGATCATTAAAATCACACTTTAGATTAATATTTACAGGGATTTAAAAAACAATCCTTCAGTATGGAAGAAGCTAAAGAACTTTGTCTATTGTTGAAGTTAAAGGACTTCAGCCTACAAAGAGCTTGGCAGTTGGAGGAGAATGAGGCAGACCATTCCGAATTTGAAGACTTCAGTAGGGTTTGAGTAACAAATATATCTTGGAATATATAATAAATGAGGACACTTGTTAAAAATATATGGTAACCACTGTAAAGGAAGTTTGTAGTGTAAGAGGGACCTATGCATGTCTCTTGTGATACTGTGCTCCAAATTTCATAACTATGTATTTTCAATGTATACTCACAGTCTTGCTATGATCTTTTGCCAAAATAAACTCTAATTGCTCCAGACTTTAAAAGGTTGGCTCAGAAGCAAACTGTAGCATGTCAGAAAAGTAATCTTCGTCACTTATAGCTAGCTAGTGGCCATCTAACATGACAGATGGCGCCCTGCCCATCCTCCGCAGCTTGTGGGACAAAGCTGAATGTCAACACCACTGGGATGTAATTATTGCAATCTCTTGGGTCTAGTTTGGCATGACCCTGAAAGCAATTCCCTGGGAACTGCTGGGAGCAGTGCAATGATGGAAAGAGCAAAGAAATGAGAGCTTTTGGAGACCGCCAGCATTTTCATTTTACTGACAAGTGTTTTCACGCTGCTTACGAATAAGTATTTTACATGTGACAAATCACATTGACAAAGAAATTTAAAAATTTGTGGGACTTTCAGTGTGGCCTGTTTTAAATATTATCAAATGGCTTTCATTTATGTTGCAGAAGGAGCTTTTTAATTATCAAAATGATTTTTAAAAAGATTTTTAATGCTAAAAAAGCAGTATCATTTTACTTCAGTTTGCTAAATAATTTAATAATGCTTTCTTATATTTTGGGACATAAATCATACATTACCACCAAAACATTTAATCTGAAGTAACCCTACAGGTTAGATATTGTTATTAGCCCCAATTTATAGATGGGGTAAATGAGGCACAAAGAGGTTAGTCATGATAGAAAACAAATGGTAGATCCAGGACCCCAGCGAAGTCATCTGGTTCCAGAGTCACTCACTGTTCTTAATCATTTCACTTCTTCTATGTTGCCTTCTGTATTTCTTTACAACACTCAACCCACCTGTGTAGGGTGGTAGCAGCTCTAAAGATCATGGCGCTTCATACTGGAAACAGATAATGTGAGAAAATCTAAAATTCCAAAATTACTTTAAAAAAAAATAAATCATTAGGGAATTTATTAATGTATAAATTGACTAATCATAAATTTCTTCCCAGAAAGATGTCTTTTAAGTCATGTATATTATATATATAGTAATATATAGTAACATATATTAAGCAATTAGGTAATATATATAATGCATGAAATATAAAGTATAGTAATTATATATTCTGAGGGTGCTGAAAATGTTTTTTGATAATAAAAATTAATATGAAAGTATTCTATACACCATTTAATGAGGAGGACTTTATAAAAATGGCAAAATTTTTTTCTGATTTAGGAATAGCACAGGCATTTCTCTTACATACAAGGACAAGCATCTGGAAGCTGTGCTGCTAATGGTAGTTAATAAGAACTGAACATGGTATATGTATTATCTCATTTAATCTTCATAACAGCCCATGAGCGAGGCGCTATTTATTCTAACTCCATTTTACAGCTGAGGAGACTAAAAGATAAGTTCAATGACTTGCCCATGGTCTTTTATATAGATAATACATAGTTAATAATAATACATAGAACAGGGAAGTACCTGTGGTATAAAAGCAGTTGCTTACACTGTAGATTTAATTCTGGTCATTTCTCAAAGGTCTGCCTATCCTGATCAGTCAACCACTGAACAATAGATCATGGGAGCCTAGACAGTATGAGGAAAGCACCTCAGGAATTGTAAATGCTGTAAACATCATGCTGGTTGTTGTGATTTTGCTCTTTGGGGTTGGTAGGAGCAATCAGTTCTAGATAGTAGGAAAAGTAGAGAGATAAGTTCAGGTCCTCAAGGAATTTATAGTCTAACTGATAAGAATATTCTGATTGTGAAGAGGTCTAAAGCCATGGATTATAATGTTGTAGGGTAAACAAGGAGTACTGTAAGGGCCTCACGGGGTGATTGTGGTCTGGGAATACCTCCCACCCACATCTCCACTTTGAGGAGGGGGCTTTGAGGTGGATCTTGGAGGAAGAAAAGGTGAGGTACGAGTGGGGGGCAGGACATTCTTGTGGGAAAGGCAAGAGAAAAGACAAAGTTTGTGATGCATTCGAGGGCCGGAGGAGGTGCAGATGGTGAACATTTCAACAGGAGCTTCTACTCTGCCCCCTACAATCTGTTTTCCAGGGAAAAACTGGTTGTCTTTTTAAAAACATAAATGAGAGCATTTAACATACCATAATTCAAGGATTTCTCCTCTCACGTGAAAGTGAAAGCCAAATGCTACAAAGCCAATGCATCCTTCCTTAGAGCTCTCACATATGCCACATGTCTTTGGCACATGGAAAATGACTTTAATAAGTGAAACAGGCTGGATGAATGGAAGCAGAGAGGGTGTCACCTTTGAGGAGGCAATAAGGAGTGGTGGGGACTGTAGTTCCCTCTGATGTAGTAAGTGCTGCCCTACTTGAAAATAACCCTGCTATTGCCTGGTGTTCTGGTCTATTTTTTTTTTTTTAAAGATTTTATTTATTTATTTGACAGACAGAGGTCACAAGTAGGCAAGAGAGGCAGGCAGGGAGAGAGAGGAGGAAGCAGACTCTCCGCAGAGCAGAGAGCCCGATGTGGAGCTCGATCCCAGGACCTCGGGATCATGACCTGAGCCAAAAGCGGAGGCTTTAACCCACTGAGCCACCCAGGCACCCCTGTTCTGGTCTATTTAAGAGAACCCAGAAATACAGATTTTATGTGAAATTCCCATTTTAAAATATGTGTCTCAATAAGGATAGTTAAAAAAAAAAAAGGCACTGTGCAGACAGAATACATCTGTAAGACAGATGTCTGGATCAGAACCATAAGCCACTAGTTTATGACCTCTGCCCTGTTCAGTCTGCCTATGCCTTGTTCTGCAACCACAGTTCATAGCACTCTTTCCCCTGTTTGCCACATTCTCTCCACAGTGACCTCCTTTCAGATTTTTTTTTTTTTTTTTTTTTTAGCTCTTCCATACTCTGGGCCTTCTGTGTTTTGTTTTCTATATGCGTACAGTTGTTTCGGGTCCTTCTCATTCTTCAAACCTCACCTCAGCTTTCACTTCCTCAGAGCAGTATTTCCTGGCCCCTATCTAAAATTCTTACCTCACTCCTTGACCTTTGTTTCCTTCCCTTATACCAGTGGTTCTCAAAGTATGGCCCTGGGATCCCTAAAGGCCCCAAGATCCATCAGGGCGGTCCACAAGTTCAAAATTAGTTTTATTACAGAATAAGATGTAGCTTCCTTTTTTTCACTCTCATAATTTCATGACTATATAGTCAAGTTTGACGTGGGGTATTGCGGACTGAATGTAGAAGATACGAGAATTCAGGTCTCTTCTATTAAGCCACATACTAGAGAGATCTAAAAAAAAAAAATGTAAAACACTGACACTCTTCTCTAATTTTTTGCTTTGAAAATACAGGTATTTTCATAAAATCACATCATTTATGTTTTTATGGTTATTTTTAATATGTTAATGCATATTTAAACTTTCCTCCATTTTAATTTTTATTATGGTAATAATCAATAAATATAAAACCAAAACAGGTTCTTTGAGGTACATAATCATTTGTAAGTGTGCAAAAGGGTCTTGAGACCCAAAATTTTGAAAGTTGTGTTAAAATAGGCATCAAATGCTGAAATTACTTCTCTTATTTACTTGTTTCTTTTACTAAAATATAAGCACTGGATGGGCACAGACTTTGTCATATTCACCACTTTCACATCCTTCAGCACCTGGAACAGTACCTGAAGCATTGTAGACAATCAACCTGAGAACAGGTGAATTAATGTCTGAACAAAAGGAGTTTGAAGGAGAGTAACTCCTAGGCTAGGTGTGAGCCAGCTCTGTAGGAAGCTTTGCATACATGGCAGCTCATAAAACTGACCATGCAGCTAATACAGAAAAAATTAAGGTCTCCAAATGGGAAAGTAATAGGGTAAAAACTGGGTACTAGAAAGATGATCCTATAGTGACAGATTTGTCTTCCTTTTCCCATCCATCTTTACCAACTCTTCTACTGACTTCCCCCTTGGCTCTTTGAGGGGGCAGAAGTTTGTGAAACCCTTGTGTGTTTCTTACAGCTATAAATACATTTGTGCTAATGAATGAGGTCACATCAATTTAAATGGAACACGGACAGAAAACACAATTTAGTTCGTTAGTAAGGCATGACAAATTTACAGCCAGAATCTCACGTTGACTTTTATAGAGCAACATAAATTAAAGGTGGCCAGTATTAAAGTCTGAACTCAGGCAAAAATACGCATATCCCTCCAAGGCAAGCTGTTAATATATAAAGCAAGGATGTGTGGTATCTGTGGTGTAATTTGAAGGGCTCTCGGGAAGGTCTTTCTCCCCCTCAGGGGCACAAGTGTCTAAACTCTACCATTAAAGAGACATTCTTTAAACTGTCTCTTTCTGCTGTGCTTTTTAAAAATACAAATCCCATGGAGAACATTAGGAATTGGGGTTCTGGTACCAAACTCCTGTATTTAATTCTGGCTTCATGTTATGTCAGCTACATGATCCTTGCGCAAGAGGTTGAACATCTCTTTGCTTCAGCTTCTGTGTTTGTAAAATAAAGATTTCTAGAGTGTCGTTGTGAGAATTAAATAACACATGTAAAAACAATTAAAACAGTCCCTGACCCCTGGCGCATCCTCTGGTAGCATTGGTGTTTATTGTTACGGCACAGTGGGTAGCATAGCAGGCTGGGAGGAGGACTCAAGGAGCACTCACTTTACAGCTACATGGCCAAGAAACTCCGATTAAGTCATTTAGCATATCGAAGCTTTGGTTTCCCAATCTAAAAGTAAGAGAAGAGGAAAGTCTTGCTTTTGTTCAGTTAAAAGAGAGAATCCGTTTAACAAGTGCATGTGCTGAGTGAAAGAATAAATGATGACTTATAAAAAGTTAAGATCCTCAGTCTCAGTCAGTTTCCAGTTGAATGGGAATAGAAAACATCATATAAACTCTGCAGAGAGCTTTAGTGGAGGCGTCCCCAAAGGTGCTGTGGAATAATTGAAGAGGAAGATGACAGTTTTGATTAGTGGCATCAATCAAGACACGGAAGGGAAAGGAGCTTTTTGGATGGACTTTGGGCACATTAAAAGGACTTTGTCGTGCTACTCAGGTAGGGCAAGGTAATTCCCAGTAAGAAAAGAAGCCACTGATCCATCGAGCCCGTTTCCATAATGAAGAGTGTACAATGCTTCGTACCCAGTAAGAGGTGGTGTAGTAATAACATAGTCTGGGAGAAACAGCTCAGAAACAGCATGGAGAACACAGATCTCTCCAGGTTACAGGTTGGGCTTTGGCTCTGCAAGGAAGAGAGGGGAGGGAAATTTTCGAGCATGGGAGTTTTTGATTATCTGTTGTCTCTTCTGTAAGAAAGTCATCTTTGGTGACAAAGTAAAGGAAGAATTGGTGCCAAGAGAGAGTTAAGTTTGAGAAAGTAGTCAGGAAGGAGAGGAACCTGAAGTTGGAGTTAAAGATTAGGAGATGTCAGGATTAGATCCCATAGGAATCTTTTTGAGTTGAGGAATGGGGGGACTAAGGGGTCAGGGATGATATTGAGGTCTGAATCCCAGAAACTGGAAAGAGGCTATTAAGTGAATAGTGCTTTATGGAAAAGGAGACGCTGGTTTGGGGAAGAAACTAATACATCTAGCAATAAATTCTATGACTTTTAAATACCAGCAGGAGGAAAATATATTAATCAAAAACATATTTGAGGTGCTCGTGGCTCCTCTGATTCACTTTTCTCCTGCCGCAGTGCCTGGCACGGGGAATATCAATAAATACAAATCCAACCCTCCTGGAAGGGCTCTGGTGTGGGGTCTGGAAAGGCGATGAAGAAGAATGTAGAAATAGGAATGAGAAATGGCTGCGTAGAAAAACATCACCTACTGCAGTTTTTTACTTCTGTGAGTTTTTATGTGGCTATAAATGTTAAAAGTTACATAGAAAATTCGTGCTTTTAACATTTAAGATCTAATCTATGAACACGTGTGTTTATACATCAAACGCTCTCTGCTGGTCTGGTAATGAGATGCTGATTTTCTTTGCTGCTAAAAAACATACTTTCATTAACATTTTGCCAGCTAATTACGGTTAATTATGAACATCAAATTCATGTGTGATTACCGACAGCGTTGCCAGATCTGTGTGTGTGTGGGGGGGGGGTGGCATTCTAGTTCATTCACCTAAGTTACTAAAAATTGCACTGAGTTGTAATACCAGGATTTTATATGAAAATACCCTTTTGAAAAATCTCCGCTCTCCTTATTGTAGTTACAATTGTAGTTGCTCATAATTTCTTCCACTGAAATAATGCAGGGGGTTTTATGCTCTTAAAAATACCATTAAGTTATGTTTGGGGAATAGTAAACAGTCTTTCCTAATTATGTGTTCTAATACAGCTTTTGCTTTGACAAGATAAACTTGTTGTGCCTTTAAGATGGGTAATTCCCAATTTACTGATAAACTTTCTTCCAAAATGTTGTCGGTTGTTTGCTCCAGTTCCTTTTCTGATGCCTGGTCTGGCCACAATAGCGGGCTCTGGAACCACACACACATCAGCTATAGGTTCCGGTAATCTGCTTGCTGGGTTATCCAGATTACAGTGACCTCGCTTCCCTTTAACCCAAATCACAGATTTTGGCATCGTCCCTTAAATGTCATGAATAATCTTTGCCTCTGAAGAAAGGAAAGTATATGGTCATGGGTTGATTACAAATACATGACTAATGCATGCAATATTAATACTCAGTGTCCTGTTTTAAAAGTAAGGGAGGGAGCAAGGAAGGGAAGGAGTATTTGCTGTTCCTGGTGCTGCCTCAAGTCTGTCATTTGTTTTGTTTGTCTTACTGGTATCCCAGCCCTGAGACCAAGCAAGGCTCAGTTCCAACTGACCATCCGTTTGTAACGTCTCCTGGTCTGCTTCATTCATTTGCATTACATGCTTAGTCTCTAGGGCATGGAGTGCTTCCCTCTTACGATGTCTTTTCCAGGGAGAAGGTTAACGTGTGTGTGTGTGTATAAAGAAATGATAAGTATGCTTCTAACATAATAATGGTATTTTGCGCCCTCATTTTCCTCCCTGGTTTCAGCATCACCACATGACTCCTATCTGTAGTAGCAACTCACAAAATTTCACAAAGCACCTGGGAAACATGGGGAGGAAAGAACACAGGGACAAAGTAAGAAGAGGGTTAACAAAAACATTGTTATTAGTGATTTTCATATTGTGATAATTTGAAATCTTGCCACTTTCATGAAGAGGTGGGTCCTAATGTTTAAAAATTGCCTTATGTATACACCAGTAGAAACATATCTTCTCTTCGTTTGAAAAAATATATTTTATTTATTTCAAAATATTTTCCTACAACCATTAATCAGAAGGTATTATGGATTCCATAATGGTATGTTAAATTGTAATTGATTGTTTATTTCATGTATTAACAAGTAAATGGTTTCCCAATAGGCATTCCTCCAATAGGCATTTCCAACAGGATTCCTTCCCTGGAAGCCTCTCTTTTTTTCTGCTTATTAAAACTTGCTCTTTTTTGCTGGTTCACAAGCTTCATTGTTTCCACAACTTCAACCTTACATTGTTCTCTGCACTCTCTCTAAGTATATCCAGTTGGCATGTGTGTCAGCTTTTAAGCTATAGAAGCATGAGAACTTACTTCTGTGCAAAGTTTTTGTTCTTGTTCAACATTTCTACCACGGAAATCTTATGTTAGAAATGTACTGTCTACAAGTGCAAATGAAGATTCCATATCTTCTCATGCTTCTTATTTTGAGTATTTAAAATCAATTAAAATTACTACTAAGTTGTAAAAAGCTCTAAGAATGAGCTCCTTCAACACTAAGTTAATACTTGTTTCTTCAGAATGCACAGATAGTTTTCAGTAAAAACAAACACCTTCTCCAGCTGCCCCGCCACCTTGCAGGAGTGTTGATTATAATTATGCACAGGCATCACCATGGAATTCACTGATAAACCAGGCTTTAACTGGGTGACATGATACTTCTTAAACAACTGTGAAAATTAAGAAGCAAAACTAATTTTGCTAGAAGATTTCATTCCAGATCTTTTTTTTTTTAAAACCAAGAAACTTCCTTTTTTAAAATTAATTAATTAATTAATTTGAGAGTGAGACTGAGTGAGCACACAGAGCTGGAGACAGAGGGAGAAGCAGACTCCCCCACTGAGCAGGGATCCTGACACAGAGCTGCATCCCAGGATCCTGGCATCATGACCTGAGCCGAAGGCAGATGTTTAACCGACTGAGCCACCCCGATGCCCCCCCAAGAAACTTCGTAAAGTGAGGTTTTCATTATACAAATAAACTTCTTTTCATTTTAATTTTGACCATAACATCATAGACGAAACACTGAACTCCTCAGAGGACAGTCTTTTCTTTGAATCTTGGGTCCGAGTTTCACCATCTAGTTATGTAATCTCGACAAATTACTTAATTTGCTTGAGAATCAATTTCCTTATATGCAAATTGAATCTATGGTTTGCATCATAGAGTTTTATGCAAATTATTGAGGAAATATATCTGAAAACACTTTGGAATCTTTAACCTGTTAAAATAATGTAAATTATTTCATTCCAATTGTTAGGTAAATGTTATTAAAAACATAATTACTTAATACTTACTGTATGCAAAACACTAAATTAGGCAACCCAGGAGATAAAGAGTAGCAAAATATAATACCTCCTCTTAATACATTTATAGTTGAGAACTATAATGTGTGAAATTATTGCCTTACAGATAAGTAAAGTAAAAACAGTATAAACTAAATTCTGTGGACATTGAAAAGAGAGAGCTCAGAAAAATCTGGATGTTTGATATGTATCCTTAAAGACAGATGAACTTCAGGAAAGAATATTCTAAATAACAAAGAGAGCAAAGCCAAGACATGGAGACAGAATGATTGGAATTATGTTTGTGACATATTAAGTAGAACACCAGGACAGAGTGGAAGACACATTTAGAGTTGTCATGGAGGACAGGGCCAGAGAGGTTGATTAAGTATTTCAGGGTCTAAGTGTATATTTAGTGTATGCGGAAATGAGGTTTAAAAAAAAAAAAAATTCTGTGTTTCTGTTTCTTTTAGATATCATTTAATTTCACACATTAGTTTTCAAGAGCTTATGTGACCTGATTAAGATCACAAAGCTAATTAATAACAAATTTATAGAAATACGATATAAGGAAGATTCATATTACCCCACAGCATATGTCAATGCTACAAATGATTAAGATAGTAAAGAACATTTAAGAAACCATTTCAAGGGGCACCTGGGTGGCTCAGGTGGTTAAGCATCAGCCTTCAGCTCAGGTCATGACCTCAGGGTCTTGGGATAGAGCTCTGCATTGGGCTCCCTGCTTATCAGGGAGTCTGCTTCCCCTTTCTCTCTTCCTTCCTCTCTGCCTGCTTGTGATCTCTCTCTCTGTCAAATAAATAAATAAAATCTTAAAAAAGAAAAGACCATTTCAATATTCAGGTGATGAAAAGAAACATACAATATGTGATACCAGGTGGTATAAAATCCAACAGAAAAGATGCAGTGAGAGCTGGGGAAACATTAAGAGAAAATGAAAGATGTTGGGTGCCTGGGTGGCTCAGTCGGTTAAGCGTTAGGCTTCGGCTCAGGGCATAATCTCAGGGTGCTGGAATCGAATCCCACTTAAGGCTCTCTGCTCAGTGAGGAGTCTGCTACTCCTTCTCACTCTCCCTCAAATGAAAGAAAGAAAAGAAAGAAAGAAAGGAAAAGAAAGAAAGAAAGGCAAGTGAAAGGTGTTGATAGAAAGCATCCGGGAGACTCACAGCCCATTTAACAGCAGAAGTTAGACAAGGCAGAGGCTGGTTTGAAGGAAAGATAATGAGTTCTGATCAACATATGCTGAGTTGGAATTATATTTACAAAGATCAGGCAGAGATGTTTAATAGATATTTGGGAAAGTGACATTTTTATAGCTCAGGAGAGAAGTAGAATCTAGAGTGATAGACTCAGGAACCACCTACATCCAAGTGACTCTAAGGGAAAAAATTATTTTATCTGATAATATTTTGGAGGCTCTAAGGTGTTTGTGGGTTTTTTGGTGTGTCTTTCTTTATTACTACTTATTAATCTCCTATATTATATCCAGTCTTTCTTGATATTTTTCTCTGATCACTGTATAACTGAAGTTTATGTTAGAAACAACGTCATAACCCTGCAGCGTTAAGTTAAACACTGAATGAAAACTCCATGAGGAGAGAGACATGGTATTTAATTTAATATTTATATTTTAGGAGCCAAATGATTGGCCAAAAATACATACTCAGGAATATTTTTGAAAGAATTAGCAATTTAATAATAGTTGTATTTTTTCAACTTTGAAATCACTTTTTGAAAGGCTTTAACCATTTAAATTTATAGCTATTTAATTTATATGAACAGAGCTAGTAGCTTCTGGCTTGATATATATTTGACTTGATAGATTGCCACAAATACTTATAAAATTTGATACAGCCATAAAATGAAGTAACTTATAAAATTTGGGCATTTTATTGGCTATTCAAAGTGGGCATGTAATATTGAAAACCAATGCAAGTAAATATGCAACATCATTCTATTTAGTGACAAGTTTAACTGCAAATTACATTTATTACCTTATTACAAATGATGACTGGATTATTTCTAATGTGTTTATAATAAGTTTTTAGAACTAACTGATCTGGAAGCAGTGCCTTTTAGAAACACTCGTTTTTCCTCTTAAGGAGAGACTTTTCTATGGTTTAGGAATAATGGATGGATGCATAGATTTAAAAATCAAATATAGGAGAAAATTTTGCAGAATATAGGAGAAAAACAACTTTGTAATGTATCCTGTATTCAAAATCTGTTCTGTAGTGTTGTCAGGGAAAAAAATGTCAAAGTAATGTTCTTATCAGTTTGTTCCCATTTTTTTGTGTGTGTTTGATCAATTGGATAAAGGTCTTTGTTAATAAGGTGAAAATCCATATTATTTCTTCCCATGTGCCTTTGACTTAAAGTCACGTATAAAGCTATGTCAACATTGCTGACACTAAATAAACAAATTCTAATTAAAGGAGAAATGCAAAACTATGCTTCAAAGGTACCTATGGAAGAAAAAGCACTTAACAAGCAGCCAGTTTCCCCAAACAATTTTTCAAGCCCCATAGCACCTGTCTTCATGGTATTCTGTGAAAAGAACCAAGCAAGCAACAAAGCTTTGTGTGGGTGGCCTCCTACTCACTGTTCATCCCCTTTGATTGAATGCACTTGCCAGTTCTGTTTCTGCCACTGCCGGAAGAATAATGATGGTAGGCCCTTGACCTCTGCAGTTTTGGATCTCCAACCTGCGCTCTGGTTTTCTGCCAATTAAACTTAGATCAGGCTCTCTGATTGAGCTTATTTTCCTACTATCAAATGGAAACAGGAAACTTCCTCTCTAACAATCAGGCTGTTGGACAGAGTTCAGGTTGTACATACAGGTTTTACCAGGCTGAGTCAGTTTTCTCTGCCATATTGTAGCAGTGTTTTAAGGGCCATAGTTTGGACCTATTGTAGGATCAGACAGAGACAGAGCCTCATATTAGCAGAAATGTGATGATACTCCATTCTGAAAAGTAGCTGTAATCAAGATGGTATAGAATCTTGGGAAAGCAATAGCTGTGTTCAAGTGTACCCAAAATAGTAATGAAGAAGCTAGAAAATGGTTGGCCTTTGGGAAGATTCATAATCTTTTTAAAAAATGTATTTTTATGATTATAAACTTAATATAACTTATGCTGGGCCATAGTTATAGTTTACTTTATTTGGTAAAAACTAGACAATAGTTCATTTCCTCTGGGAAGGAGTTTTATTGCTGAATGGTAAGTGGGATAAAAATGCTGGCCTATATGCATTTGCTGGGCATACATTTAAGCACAAGGATTATTACAGAAAAATTAAAACTTACTTGAATAAAAGCTGAGTATTATATAAATAGCCTTTTTTATTTTATACCGCTTCATTAAAATATTATTTCCCAAGTTTACACATGAATTTGTAGCCCAACAGAGGAGACATTCTTGAGACTGATTATTTAAAACATAAATTGTGTTTGGCAGACTTACAAAGGGACTCCTAAACCAAAGCATATGTGAAAGGTGTTGGAGATTTCTAAATTTCAGTTCAGCTCAGAAACATTTTCTGTGCCAGCCACTGAGCTGGGAGCTGAGCTATCATCACCAAATAAGGCCTCGTGCCTCGTCTCAGAGATGAGCTTACCATCCAGTGAACACAAGAGACACCCAAACAGAGGCTGTCAACATTCAGTGGCAATGGTTTCAGTTTCAAAAGTTGTACCCCTGAACAATCTTTAACACAGAAAACACACACTCCAAAAATCATGTCAGTTGTATATTTGGTTTAAATTCTTTTGGTTGTTCTCAACCTATGCAGTTCAGTTCATGTGATCCTTTAGCCATGATCGAGAGGGCTGGCTGTTACCCTGACTTAGAGCAGCTCCTTTTTGGATTTATGAGCATACTGGATCCACCTGAAGTTTGATGTAAATCTTTAAGATGAACTTGGAAGTGACTGATCAGGTATCCCTCCTGTGGATGCGTTGGGTACTTTTCCAAAGCAACCACAAACTCGAAGACAGGCATGCCAAAACTTAGTAATACACTTGCTATAAACAGCAATGGAAGTGATTTCTAGACCCACATACCTGAAGGGGAAAAAAAATTATCAAAGTATGTGTGTCTCAGCATGTAACTAGGATAAACCATTACAATGCCTCATTAATATATTCAAAGCAAATACATTTTTCATATACAGAAAAAAAATGGGGAATTATCTTGAGTTTTCACCACTATTTACTTCTCTTGGGTTTATGGTCTCAGAACTTAAAAGTATGATGGATGTCTGTTTTATGAGGGAGTTTAGACAAAAATTTCAAATAATGAAGGTTTCAAATGATGAAAGGTAAAAGCAAGAGAGAAAAATAAGCCTCAAAACCTAAAAGCTCTTATAAAGTCCAAGTATTGCAGTGAAGGGAACAAATAATGTAACTCTAAGGAAGGAGTCCAGACTTCATCCTTTGTAGATACCACTTGGTTCTAACATGTCTAGGATTCAGTTATATTCCAATTTAAGTTGATGCGAAAACATTTGTTTCCTCCCTAAACTAAGACTCCTACAATAAATGGAAAAGGAGATTGTAGAGTTACCTCTACTTCAAGGCTGGACCCTGTCTAGGCTAAAATGCATTTGATCTAATTAAACATCCCAGGGCTGTGTGGGAGGATAGAAAAAGAATGGTCTCTGCTCTACACCTAGCAGCTTCATGAACTTGGATGGCTCAACTGGATACAACTCAGTCTTCTTGTTTCTATTGATCTTATGCATTTTTAAAAATTTCCTATTCACTTTGTACACCCTTGTTTGAGCATGTGTGATTTGTAAACAGTGATATTTGATGCCATCATCTACTTTATTCAGTTGTTTCCTCATCTATTAAAAATAGGGACTGAAATTCCTCCTCAAAAGTTCTGTGGTTTGATGAATTTACAACAAAACTCATACGTATTATCTTAAGTACTCTGGTTTGCTCTACATTATTCACTGAGGTTTTTCAGTTTGGAATATATCTGGACATACACGTAACCAAACATTTTCCTCTGGGGTCTAGTGTCAGGCCACTTAAACCAGATGGAAGCCTTATAGGCAAACATCTTTGTCCTGTCATGATATAGATCAGTAGGTCTCAAACATGCTTGAGATTCAGTATTGTCAGGAAGATTTATTGGAAGTATACATTATTGAGCCCCACCCAAAGGAATTATGATCCAGTGGTTTACAGTGGGGTCTGGGCTGCATATTCTTGTCAGGCTCTCCTGAAAGCCTTCCTCATATACAGATAGATTTAGTAGTCTGAACCATCTTCAGTACCAAATGCCTCATGGTATTTTCAAGATGTCAGTACTTTAAGTGTTGTCGAGTCCTTCAGACATATTAAAAATAAGGTGAAAGTAAAACAGTATCTTAGATAACCCATATCAGGGTCCAATATCCAAACACTATGGAAGTTTAGGGGAGGAGAAAAGTGTTATGTCTTATCAGGCTGTCAGATTCAGTTTCCTATTTTGTGAATATAGAATATCCTTGGTCAGATTTAGAAACATCACAATTAATGACAAGGTATTAGTAAACTTGTCCTGCAACTAAGACACTAGTAAATGCTTAACTGTTAAAACGTTTGAGCTGAGGGGTGCCTGGGTGGCTCAGTCAGTTAAGCGTCAGACTTTTGATTTCTGTGCAGGTTATGATCTCAGGGTCATGAAATTGAGCCAAATGTTTGAGCTGGTAAAAATTCTTAGTTTGCTTAGTTAACAAAGAGCTTTTAGTTTCTTTATGTATGAAAACTGAAACATGAAATGCTGACTGTAAGCTATAACTGGTCTGATCAAAATATTCCCCCAAATGTTACTGTCAGGTGGTTTAGGGTCCAGAGAAAGGGAAGAACTAACTAACTATACTCTCTAGAAATTTTTGATAATTTTAAATGTTCATAATGATGTGATTTTAATTTGTTTATGATGTGTTCTTAGATGGAGAGAAAATCCTTTGTATCAGGTTATGGCTACTAATTAAAAAAAATTTAATACATCATAAGTCAAAAATTAATACACCTTAAGAAAATATTTTATCTAGGAATAAGCAACTCTGAGATGACCCAACTGATTGGGGAATGAATCATGTAATTTAAACAGTCCCCCCCCGCCCCGCTATTTTTTTTTTTTTGTCTTTGTTAGCTTTTTCCTTTCCTCCTTTAACTGCTGAACATTTATGAAATTATTTTATTGTGTGATTTGTTGGGTTTGAGAATATATGGCACGTGAGTATGTTCTGAAAATTCAGATTTCCCTTCAATAAAGGACCCCATGTCACTGCTACTAAAGCCAGCATCATTTGTTGCTTTGATGTTCTCTTCTTGGAAGGCAGGAATTTGACTCTAATTTAAAGAAAATATGTACATATTTAAGAAGACAAAAAGAAATGAAAATGGACTAAATTCAGGAATTAATTTAATGGAAAGTGTAGGTAGAGGTGAAGAGAGGTGTTTTTCATTAACATATATTGATGATGAAATTTGTAAGGTTAGGGCCTCAGTGATTGCTCCTCTTGATCCCATTATCCAGTGGCATGTGGTTGTTAGAATGAAATAAGAGGGAGGAAAGGGAGGATGGGGATAATGTTGATTTTTGCTGCAAGCTCAGCCCCAGGGGCTATAATTTTCATTCCAAAGCACAGGGGAGGCAAATGGAATGACCATTTAGGTTGATAACACCCTTGAATTTCTGCCATACGTAAAGGGGGTGGGGGTTCCTCTTGGTTTGCACCAGGGGCCATAGGCCCAGATAAAGGATCAGGTCCATTTTCTTTTCAGTTCTGGCGCCTTCAGCAGTAGAGACATGTAAGTGAACGAGTTTTACCCAGTAACAGAAGGGTCAGTAAGATAATAAGATAGCATATGTAACATATTTTTCTGGAAAAGAATTTTATACACAATGCTTCTTTGTTTATTAATCCTTAAACTCTAAGTCCAAAGTACACAGTTTTTATCTGCATCAATTCCTCTTCTGACCTACTTTCCCAAACAGGATTACATGTCCTTTGCAAGTCTGGTGGGGGTGTCACCATTATTTTGAATGCTGTGCCGCCTGGCAGTGCCAGCCTCTCCCTGCTTTTGCTAATCCTTGTTCCTTCCAGGTGATTATATTGTTAGTTCACCGTGAATTCACGGTCATGAGTATTTTCTGTGTTTGAGTGTTGATGTTTTACTGTGTATCACAATCAGATACACTTGATCTGTTCCACGTGGGAGACAAAGGACAGAAAAGGGCAACTGTCTTAATGTGCAGCCTCAAGGGGTCACTTTTGAAATTCACATTATCTAGCAAATCCAATGTTATCCTGACACCTTTATAAAATAGAAAGAACAGTGAATTTTTACCTCATATTCATGGAGAACCCTTCAAGAAATAATAACAAATTTAAAACTCTAAAAAAACTATTAACAGTATTTAATTAAGAATTCTTTTGTTGATTTATGAAAGGCTCTTAAAAACTATATTATCTGAATACATTTAATCCAAATATCTCCTCACACACAACCCCTTTTTAAGAAGCAAGTAATAAATTCATACACACTTAGTTTTATATAAACACATGATAATGAGATTGCTTAAATACATGCCAAGTCTAGCTAAAACAACCTGAGTGATTGAGAAAAGTTTATTTTAAAGATCTTCATGGTGAACTGAAACCTAAACACCAGCAAAACAAGTAATCTCCCTAGCTCAAACTGGTGTTAACAACCAAGTATCAATGAAGGTAAATTGTTAGTAGGATAATCTCCTTTCATTGCTCTTAGTTCCCTTGAGTTTACATTTGTGGATTCCGCTGCAGTCAGTCATCCAGGCTTGTGGTCAAGGACGCTGGAGTCTGACTGCTCAGGGAGTCAGTCCTGATTCTGTCACTTCATAGATGCCGTGAATGTGGACACGTGTTTTTTTGTTATTGTTGTTGTTTTTGTTTTTGTTTTTTTAAGATTATTTATTTATTTGAGAGAGTGAGAACGAGCAGAAGGAGCAGAGGGAAAAGGAGAGAGAATCACAGGCATGAAGCCCAGTGCAGGACTGAGTCTCATTACCCCAAGATCATGACCTGAGCCAAAACCAAGACTTGGTCACCTTGTTGACTGAGCCACCCAGGTGCACTGTGGTCATGTGTTTGAAACATTTGTACCACAGGTTCTTTACCCATATAAAGTTAAAATAGTTCTCATACATAGGGTAGCCATCCCTCTTAGTTTGCCAAGAATAGCCCCCATTTATACCAGTTTTCCTGAAGTAATTATTACTAGTTCCCCCCTTTTGCATTCAAAAGCTTTCCATTTTAGGGGTGCCCAGCTTAGATCATGATCCTAGGGTCCTGAGATCCAGCCCCATGTTGGGCTCCTTGCTCAGTGGGGAGCTTGTTTCTCCCTCTCTTCCCCTCCCTCCCCCACCACCACTGGTGCTATCTCTTTCCCCCCCTCTCTCAAATGAATAAATAAAATCTTAAAGGAAAATTCCATTTTAAATGATAAAGTATAGGGTGCCTTTTCTTATACAGAGACTGTGAAGATTAGATGAGCTGATCCTTAATTATGTAAAGCACTTAGAGAAATGTTTCTTATTAATACAAGCTTATAATATTTCTTATCCATTTTAATCGCACTATAAAGAAACAGAGGGATGCCTGGGTGGTTCAGTTGGTTAGGCATCTGCCTTGGCTTGGGTCATGATCCCAGTGTCCTGGGATGGAGCCCTGTATCGGGCTCCCTGCTCAGTGGGGAGCCTGCTTCTCCCTCTGCCCCTCTCCCTGCTCATGCTTTCTCTCTCTCTCTCTCTGACAAATAAATAAATATATATGGAAAAAGAATTGACAAGGGAAATCCAAAAGAGGGGCACATGCAGTTATATAGTAACAAGAGAAAATGGAGGAGCATGGTACCCTCAATACTCTGAAAATATGTATTTTCAACATATCTGGTTGTGTCTTTTCTTACATCTAAATATCAAAACAATTTGTTTTATCAGTGGGCCCACATTTTAATAATTTCACATCACTAAAATAATGAAATACAAAATCAGGAAATAATGTTATTGGTAGAAAACATATATGGAAGTTAGTCTTGGTCTTTCAAGCAGCTATTATTTTAGGCAAATAATAGGTTATATATTAGCTAAAATGTAACTGGATTTAATTGTTGAGTAAATATCCTCTCCATAAAGGTATAAAAGAGCACAAATGGCCACCCATTAATACAGTGGATGCAGACCTGATATTCAGCTGAAAAGTATCAATATGCCTGTACTGCTATTAAAATATTGAAAAATCCAGGTGACTCTTTTCTACCTTGGTCACCTCAGCCCTACCCAAAAAATACTTGGTCTTACTCAGGATCCAGTAACTAAGAGGTTCCTTTCTGGCCCAACAGTGGGTCCAGCTTTAGGCTGTGACCCTTCTAGTGGGCCACAGAGATACCTGTGCTGTTCCTTTAATAACTCTCCAAGTGGATGGCAGGGAAAATTGTCCCAAAGCAGGATCAGGTAAAGAAGAGTAAGTCTCCTCTCTCCATGTGGATTCAAAAGCTGCTTTCTTGTACAACTTCATGTTGAGCCTTCTATAAAGTTCACTTCAAACAGACAAACAAACAAAAAAAATACCAGATGGGAATCCTTGGAAAGGCCTTCTGTCATCTTTGACAGCATTTTTGGGGGTAACAGATGATTTTCCAGAATTATAAGAATAACCTCAGTAACATCACTTAAAACATGTAACCTTTTCTGGATCCTCCTGATGCCTAATTTGTAATCATACTGTATCAGTTAGAGAAAAATCGTTTTTGAAAATCACATAATAACCTGAGTTTTCACTGTGGAGAGTAAGACAGCGAAATTATTTCATTTCCTTTGAAAGTGATGGCAGAAAAGAATATCCTTTTCTTTTGAAGAGCTTTGTGAATAACAAGTGACACCAGCTATGTTCCAAGGGGATATACACGCATTTCAAACCAGTGACATTGAGAAGGTCGGAGATTAAGCTGCATATGTAACAATAATGCAACAATAATGTGGGAGTAGACATATGAGAGTTTCTCCACTCTCCACAGGATTGCTCTGAGACCTGACTAGGAAATGTAATGAACTGGTTCTTCTGCTTCCACGAAATTGTGCCCGGGTCTTGATGTAGTGCCTGGGTGATGGTGAAACGCTTTGCCCCCAGCCTGACACTGTCAGGCTGTTTGCATTAGCAGCCTGGATAACTCTGCATAAGGGGAATGAGCATAGGCACTTAGAGATGGCAGAGGGTTGCTGAAGTGTGGAAAAAACCCCAAGCAAACAAAAGTTGTCCATGATTTTTGCCTTTCAGTCACGTTTTTGTTTTGTTTTGTTTTGTTTTTTAATGCTGAAATGAAGATTTTCATTGGTGAGATTTTTGGCTGTGTTAAGAACAGCTAAAATGGATATTTTCTTTTTTCATAATAATGTACCCCATTTTAGGCACATTTTCATTTGTTTTTACCAGTAGTGGATTATATTAATTTTTTTTCTTTATTACCTGGCATCCTCTGTGGCCGTTTGGGACTGTGACTCCCTATTCTTTACACGTTCTGATACCATTATCCATAAACATGCAGGTCTCCCCTCCTGCTCTGTGAGCCCTTCTCAGCTAATGTTCACACTATTCTAGCATCCTGATTACTGTCAATGGCACTACGTATGACAGGCAAATTGTGGCTCCATGAAAGACAGCCACATCCTAATCCCCGGGACCTGTGAAAGTTACTTAATATGGCAAAATCGACTTCACTGGTATGGATAAATTTAAACTCTTGAGATCTGGAGATTATCCTGGATAATCCAGGTGTGCCTTAAGTTCAAGTACAAGTTTGCTTATAAGACAGTGACAGAGAAATTTAAAACAGAAAAGGAAGGAAGGCAATGTGATCACAGACGGAGAGACTGGAGGGAGGTGGTTTCAAAGCCAAGGAATGTCAGTAGCCCCAGAGCCTGAAAGAGACAAAATAATTTTCTTCTAGAACATTCAGGGGGAGTGTGTCCTGCTCCGTGTCAGCCTGGTGATCCTGATGTTGGACTTCCTGGCCTCCAAAACTTAAGAGAATACAATTCTGTTGTTTTAAACCACAAAGCTCATCATAATTTGCTATAGCAACTCAAAAACTAACACAGCCTGATTCAGAAACTATGCATGGGTAGATTTAAATATATCTTCTTTTTTACAATGCAATTTTCTGCAAATCAAACATAAGTACAGAAAAAGTGCAAAAAATCCTCTGTAAGAGTGAGTTCTCACATGAGTTAGCACCAAGCAACCACACTTTCACCCAGACTGAAAAATCTGTGTGTTCTCTTTTGTCCCTCTCATTCTCCCTGAATGTGATCCTGTCCCAGCTTCTAACATCATAGCGCAATTTTGCCTAATTTTAAACTTTTTATAAATGGAATTGTGTATTTTATTTTTGTCTTATTGTGCTTAATATTTTGTTAGAGAGATTCGTTGACATTGTTATAAGTAGAAGTAGTTCAGTTTTGTTTGTTTGTTTAATTGCTGAGTACTACCCCTTGTAGGAAAATACAGTGTTTATCCATTTTCCTGTTTGTAGACATTTATGTCTTTTCCAGTTTGGGGCTATCATGAATAAAGCTGCTGTGAACTTTCATATACATGTGTTTTGGCACATACCTAAGAATTGGATGGGTCACATAGTATGTGTATGTTCAGATGAAGTGGAGAAAGCCAAATTATTTTCCAAAGTGGTTATTACAAAGTTATATTCCTTCCAGAAGTAGATGGAAATTCCATTTGTTTTATATCCTTGCCAAATCTTGAAAATTACTGTCTTTAATTTTTTTTTTTTAATAAGATGAAACATTTAGGCAATGGTATACAGTGGTATCTCATAGTTCTAATTTCTGTTCTCTGCATGTCTAATAATTTTGGGCACTTTTTCAAATATTTGTTATTTAATTGAATATATTCTAGGGCAATTATTGCAAGACATTGCACATTTTATTTTAGGTTATATTTTTCTTACTGCTTTTCAGGAGTTCTTTTATATATTCTGGATATCAGCCCTGTGTAGGTTATAAGAGTTTACAAATATTCTTCCATTGGGCTTTCTTTTTAGCAGTCTTACTGTTGCATAAATGGAGATTCCAGATTTAATGTGTTCCAATTCATTGTTCTTTTCTTCTGGTTTACTTGTTAGCCCTTTTAAACAAATCTACCTATTCCAAGGCCATGAAGGTAGTGTTTCCTATTATTCTCTAAGGGAATTCTTGTCTAACTTTTCAATCTATGATTGTCCTGTCTTTCAGAAAGAGTGTACAAATTTATACTTGAAACAGTTGGAATTGAGAGTATCTATTACTCTATACCCTCATCTATAGTGTTTATTTTTTTTCTTTGCAAAACTATTATGAAAAGGCGCATTATTATCCACTATATTCAGCAGCATCCCCCTTTAAGAAAATGTATTTTCAGGCATGCAATTTTTTATTATACATGGAGTAGAGACCTTGATAAAAGTAACATGTAGTCTATAAATTTGAAAAATACATTAAGGCTTTAAAATCAGGGAAAAGTATTTTTTCAGCAATAGTAATTTTTCTTTGTATGTATCTATCAGCAAAAGCATCAAAAGTTCTTTAATTGCCACCATTAGTAAAACTTAGTCTTGCTACTTCTCTGGTTTGAAATTTTAGGTAGAAAAGCTGTTTATAAATGATATAAAATAAAGGCAAAATAAACATTCTTGTATTATTTTTCATGGGGAATATTAACCGTAAGAGATTAAGCAATTATCTCCTTATGGTGGAATTAGATAGACATTTTTAAGGCTAAATTTGGAAACTTATCTGCAAAATGATGTTTTGTATGACATTCAAATGCTGGGTTAAAGAGGCAGTAAAACTTTTTAGTTTAAGAAATGTGTGTTGCTGTAAAACATAGTAATGGTAGCGTGCTGAAGTGATTTTATCATCTCTTCTGCAAGAGATTGTATTCAGTTTGGAGGGATTCCAGAGTCAGAAAAAGAAATCCTTGATCCAGATTCCACAACAAAATCATCATGAATAGATCCATCATAGATTTAAAAAATGAAAGGAAAACATGGGATGACAATGACTACATTCTACAAACTACATAGGCTGCGAAATGATATGTAAGAAAGAAATGATAAAATAAGTTAAGAGGCTGATCAGAAAGAAGTTTGATTTGAAAGAAAAAAAAATTGGACTTGGAGTATTTTGCCTGTTTTCTAAATATACTTACCAGAGGAATAGAGAGAGAAATCCTTTAGAGAATAAAACATCAAAAAGTATAAAAAGGTTGGTACTAAGAAGTTATTTTAGACTTACCTAATGGAGGCTATCTTTTTTTTTTTTTTTCTTTTCAATGTATTAAGAGAAGAATCATTTGACAGTGACCCATGACCTGACCTTGAATGCTAGTCTATGTCTAGGCTATGGACACATGATGGTAGTAAAGTTATCACCTAATAAATAATAATTTTTAAGTTGCTTGACTTAATGCACAATTGTGTACTAGATAGATACAGGGATCTCTTGATAGATGTAGGATTTTAATCAAGAGAATATATTACTTCCTAAAGAAAAAAAAAAAGAGAGAGAGAGAGAGAGAATATATGATTTCCTAAGGTCAAAAATTAGAGCTTCAAGTTAAGTCATGAGACTAAACAGGGGGCATAGTTCTAGTCAAAGTCCAAAATATTACTTGAAATGTTTTTTTATTTTCCCAAGCATTAGTTATGTTTTTATTCTCATTATTAAATCAGGGGGAACTAGAAATATACAAATTGAAATTTAGTTAAATACATGTGCTTAGGCATTGCTCAGAAATTTTGTAACTGCTTCTTAGACACTAGGATTAGTTGCATGTGTAGCAGTGAAAATAATATTGGGAAGGAAGAAAAAGCCTATTATAGATTAAATTAGAAAGAATTCAGTTTATGTTGGGGTAGAGATTAAGGGTTGTTTTAGAAAGTCTAAAAGTTGGAAAAGACCAATGCTAGAAAGGACCACATTATTTGGTTCAACTCTTTTATTTATGGATGCAAAAACTAAGACTGAGTTAGATGATATGTATAAGAGTAAAAAGCTGGTTATAAGAACATGATTGTTATTTGTCTGTTACTGATTCTTTATCTAGTAAATGTCTTCCACAATGCCACCTGACTGTTTGTAGCAAGAGTAGTTCTGAGACCTGCTGCTTCAGTTAGCTCTGTGTAAAGTGTTCAGTACCAGGAGCCTTGTTGACAGAGTACATTGTTTACCCATTCATTGTTTGTCCCAATCGTTACACAAGCAAAATGAGAACGCCAAGTGAATTTACTCTTACTACTTTTAGAAAAGGAAAAAAAAAACACAAGACTTGTTCGTACCGATGCTATTCAGGCATAGTCCTCCATAACTGACAGAGAATGCCAACAGTTGTTACCAGTCCACAATGTGGTAAATAGAGAAAATGATAGTATAGCCATTTGACAGAATATGATCTACTGCATTGAATGTGAAGACATCTGGGCTTTTATTTTGTATGGTGGAGTTGTTAATTTTCATTTGTCTAGAAATTCACTTTTAGTATATGTTAAACAATTTTTTTAAAGGAAACAAAAGCACTTGTCCTACACCACTGATCATTTGAAAAGGTTTAGTCTATGGCACTCTCTCCTCAGATTCCCTGACTGGTAAATAACAAATTCTTCAAGTCAGGCAACACCACTTGCTGGGACAAATAATCCTTTCTCTTCTCTTCTCCCTCCTCTCCCAAATTGGGTTGAGAATTTGAGGACTTTTACAGATCAATGCAAACAATTTTCATTGAATAGGTACAGTTTACCAGTCTCTTTATGGCATTCTGGAAGCTTCTAAAAGAAATATAAAAATTTAAAAAGTGCTAGTTTTATGCCTAGATTTGCAACACTCAAGACAAATGAGTCTGATTAGGTCTAATGTGTGTGAGAATAGATATGTACTCAAAATGTTATAATGGAAATAACTTTAGAGTCAAGCTTTCCTGGATTCTGGATTTCAATCCTGACTCTACCACTCCATAGCTATAGGGGATCAGCCATATTTAACTCCTCTAACAGTAGTTTCTTTATAAGACATAGAATACGATGTATAAATCTCATGGTGCAGGGATTAAATATAGGTAATTAAAACACATCTCAGTGACAGTCAAATCATATCTTACCAATAAAGGTAAGTCATTATTCTCATTTCTCAGAGGAGAAAGTAAGAATTGGGAAAGACTTTATAGAAATTATATGATTAGTTAAGCCTTAAAAACATGGACAAGTTAGCCAGGCAGATAAGACAAAGAAGACTAATGTGAACATAGCTGAGAAGCATAAGGTAGGTAAGATGTTTTTGTCAGACACTACAGGTAGCTCAACTGCAGAAACAAAAAGATCAAGGAGGAAATACCAGATGTTAAGGTTGAGGAAGTAAGAAAGGGTTAAGTCATCAAAAGCCTTACTTAGCAAACTTGTAGGCATGGAATTTTCCCTTAGATGGGAGATTTATAACCTGGGTGCATGGAGCCTCCTCATTGAAAATGGGATATTTGAATGAATTCCAAGGTATCAGTGGCATCCTAAAGTTGCATACAATATTTTATGACTTTAATCACATATGAAATTTTTGAGAAAAAGGCCCTAAGATTTGCTGGATTCTTAAAGTGTCCCACAGCTTCTAACAAACTCAGAATAATCAGGTTAGGAAATAGGAAGTCACTGAATAGACTTAAAGTGGGACCGGAGTGCTGTGTGTGTAAAAGATGTGGTTATACTTAACTTTTGGATGATAGTTAACTCAAGTGGATACAGGAAACTGATGTGAGAATTCCACTTGATTTGTAGGTTAGGGTCACAGTCTTCGTATCCCTACCACCCAGAACAAAGAATGCCTCATAGTGCCCATGTTTTCTCAACATTAAGTAAATATTTGAACAAGGGATAAGACTAATGACAAGAAGAGAAATTATCCATTTTATGCTATTATCCAGTCAGAGATGGCATGACAAGTGTATAGAAATAAAGAGTGATAATTGGGATGGAGAAGAAAGGACAGACTCGAGAGAAATTTTAGAGATAAATCAGCAACACTCGACAACTAATTGATTGTGAGGGAGGAACTGAAAATGATATCCTGGTTTATAGGTTGGATGATAGATGCTTGTGTCATTCTATGCCTGTCTTTAAAGACAGTTATTTTCTACTGCCTTGTATTATATTACAATGAACGTACTATACCTCCTCTTGAAGACTGTAGGTCACTAGGAGACATGATTTATTTTTCAATTTTTATGGTATTTGCAATAGCAGTTGGTTTAGTGGTGTCCAACTAAGACGACTCAGGAAGTGTATGTTTTAAAAAAGTTAAAGATGCCATAAAGGATGTTGTCCCCTTTTTAGTACCTGCAGGGAAGATTACATTTTGTTTCCCACTTTTAAACTTCCTGACAGTTTTTGCCTCACAATAGTTTTCAGTTTATGTGAGGAAACAGTTGCAATGCACAAACCTTTCATGGACTGGGAATAAAAAGTTGAGTAGTACATCTGTGCTTTGTAAACAGTGAAGAGGGAAATGTTGGACAGGCAGGGTTCAGGAGCTCCTACTCAAGACTCAACAAGAACAATTTCTCACTGATATGTCATTGAGTTTCTGATTTCATTTGGTGAGTTCTGCTCCTTAAGCATGTAGGAGTGGAATGCTTTGACAAAGATAAAGATGTTTTAACAAAACATACAGAGATTTAAAGTGATATTTTAATGGTGGCTATAATACACACACACACACACACATAAAAAATACATATTACATACATATTTTATGTGTATATATAAATTATATCTTGAAAATTATTGCGGTGATGTGCTCGATTAGCACTTTGCATGCATTTCCTTAAAAAGACTTGGTCTACTGGCAGTCAGGTAGAGTTCAAGGGGTGGTGTCCTGACAATATAGAAAGATGGTATGGTGAGTTGTAAAGGACAGTGGCTCTGGGGACAGAAAGACCCAGTTTCAGTCTTCTCCCATTGTGTCACCTTGAGAAAGATGTCTGACCTTCCTGGAGGATATTGCTATTATTCCCTGAAAATAAGAAAATGAGAGCAACTACTACATTATGAGCAATATAATGTGCATGTAACTGTTCTAACTACTTTAATATATTAATTTATCCTAACAAACCCTTTAGATATATGATTTCATCATCCCCATTTTATAGATAAATAAATTTAGGCTCCAAAGAATTAGGTAATTTTCCTTGACAACACAGGATGAGACAAGGAGGGTATTTACCCTGACACCTGACCATACACAGGACCACTATAGACCTTGTAGGACCGTAATGAAGACAAATGGTCATTTATGTAAAATCTTAGAAAATAATATCAGACATATATTTGCTTCGATATCATTATTAGTAATATTAATATGATAACTAGGCTTTTTTTGCAAGGGAGAACTGTGGACCTCAGTCCCACTTATAAAATTGGTTTCTTTTAAAGGAAAAATTAGTTGTTGTTTTTTTTTAAAGATTTTATTTATTTATTTGACAGACAGAGATCACAAGTAGGCAGAGAGGCAGGCAGAGAGAAAGGAGGAAGCAGGCTCCCTGCTGAGCAGAGAGCCCTATGTGGGGCTCAATCCCAGGACCCTGGGATCATGACGTGAGCCGAAGGCAGAGGCTTTAACCCACTGAGCCACCCAGGCACCCCGGAAAAATTAGTTTTAAATCTCAAATAATTAGCTTGTTCATGAATTTTTGGATCTTATTTATATATCAGTTAGGGATCTTCTTTACCAAAAACTGGGGAGAAAGCTTTTCTGCACCAATGTTTCCATCTCATGCATTTTTGAGACTCTCCAAATTCTTTGTGGAAAGAGGAGAATTGGACCAAAGTATAAATTATCTCTAATCTTCACAACAAATCTTTGTGAAGAAAAACAATTTCATCTTTTGGAAGATCTGGAGTTCTTTGTGAGATGATATTTTAAAAAGTAATTGTCAAAAATTCACATGTAAATGCATAGATTCCAAAAACAGTTCTAGTCACATATTGATATTAATTCTATCCCAAACAGCATAATACTTAAAATAAATTTGAGACTTAAGGCCGGAAAATATTTTAAGCACTTGAAGATAATAGAATAGGGCTACAACATAGAGAATAATATGGAGGGGCGTGTTTTTTTTTAGAGAGAGAGAAAACAAGCAGGGAGAGGGGCAGAAGGAGAGGGAGAAGCAGACTCCTTGCTAAGTGGGGAGCCCAATGCAGGGCTCAATCCCAGGACCCTGAGACCATGACCTGAGCCAAAATCAGACACTTAACTGAGCCACCCAGGCGCCCCTGGGAGGGCATTCTTTAGGTAAAGCGAGCACGGGTATGTCTTGGACTAGTGCCAGTTAAGGTCTGCATTGTAAGAAGGAGGCAACCCTGGGAAGATCTTGGTTAATCTCCTTGTCAATCACCCTGGTACTATCACAGATTTGGTATGTTCAACAGAGAGATCTGAGAAGACTCTCTGAGTAAGTATTTCTGGAAGGAACTATTTTTACTCCTATGAATTTTTATTCTTAATAAGCAATTTACACATCTCTTCTGTGTATATCGCAATTTGAAAACCAATGCTCTACCCAGAGAAAAGTGAAGGAGACCAAAGTCTTCCAGCTGAGTGTGTTCTCATCCTCCATGAAGACTAGGAACCATGGACTATGGGACACACAGACTTATATCCAAAATTAGGGAAAAAGTTAGCCAAGGTTCATCCACTATTTTTTCATCTATTGCAAAAAACAGTAGGATTGCTGTGAAGATTAAATAAGACAGTGTAAACTTTTTTAGTAAATTGGTAGGTATTTCATATATTCTCAATAGGTGGAAGGTAGCATGAGTGGTAACTTAAGAGAGGCAGACTGCAAAAAGATGAAGAAAACTTGTATCTTTAAAAAATCATTTGCTTTTGTGATGGAATCTGAGAATTATTTTTGCTAGAACTTGGAAACATCCTAACTTTTTAATTGGTACGCAAATTATACTTCAATATAAATTAGACATTAATTCACAGATATTATTTTAGCAGGATTAGCTCAGAAAACAATTGCAGAGTAATGTCCTAAAGCTAAGACAGTGTACAAATAACCTGTTTAAAACTGAAACTTTCATCTTGGCATGGAGACCATGTGAGAGCTTCTATGCTTGAGGTGCTTCACACATTTTCTCGTTCTATTAGCATAATCGTCCCATGAGATAGGTATTACTTCCATCATTCAGGTGGGAGTACTTAGGCACTAATCCCAAATCCCCATAGCTAGACAGATGCAGTGCCAAGATTTGAGCATAGATCTCTCTGTCTTTAAACGTCAGACTTTTTTCTAGAGATGCATTAGGTTAAAAAAAAGAAGAGAGACACAAAAACAAAGCAAACAAACAAATAAAAAAGAGTTTCATTTTAATTATCTCTGTGTTAGGTTAATATGATTTTTGGACTTGAATTGTACTAACTTGAATTAATTTTCCACTTGGGTGTTAAAAGACAGTCTTGGTTATTCTTACATTCATTATTTATGAATAATAAAACTTGCAAAGCTTTAAAATTATAGAGGTAACAACCTGTATGTCTCTTTGATGAAGAAAAACTAAAGGCAAATGCCTAACTAGAAACCTGTTTATCCACTCTTCTGGTTTTAGGGCACAAAGTAGCTTGTTTCACTTAATCTTGCTAAGTCACTTGAACTGTGTAATGTGAAATCCCTCAAATAACACCATCCCAACTATCTGCACCTGTCGCTTTGTCTAGTAAAATATGTTTTGCTCTTTGAAATTCAGGAGGAAAACTGGCTATAAATCAGTGGACTGAAACTTCCCTCCACGTTAAAAAGACAACTGTGAGCTGTTAATACTCAGGTCAAACTTTTGGTTTCCCATAGCTTGTCAGTTCCTCTTTTAAGTGTGCCTTGTTTCCACAGAACGGTTTTACTTGTACTCTGAAAATTAAAGAGACACTCTTGACTAATGCTTCCCTCGTGGAGGCAATAGCATTTTGTAAAATACATACACTTTGAGTCCATATTCTGCTATTCTCCTTGAAGTGCCTCCAGGAATGATAAATATTTTGTTTCCAGAGCAAAAGCAGAAAAGTGCCAACAGTGATCTTCTCTTGTGAAAGATTAAATGATGCCGCACCCACTCCATCTCAAAATACCGTCCTGTGAAATTTGGAAGCGAATGGTTTCCAGGTCTAGGATGAAGAAAAGAGAAATGCGTTGTGTATACATTGTATATGCAAGCCATTGTATACATGATGAGTCTTAAGCTTTTCAAAGCTGCAGGAAATGTGGTCCGATCCTTTGTGTTTCTCTTGAAAAGAATCAAAGGGGAGCTCTATTACTATGTAAAGGCACACTCCCGAGGACTCCCTTTAAATCTCTTCTCCAGCAGCTGAGCACTGAGAGTCACTGACCTTGTATTTTAGACAATGTCAGGGGAGAGAGATACAAGAAGAAAGGAGAAAAGGAGGCTTCTGCACTGAATGACTAGCGAATGTGTTTAAAGTGAAATGAACATGTCTCTGCTGTCCCCTACATTTCTCCAACTTGTTTCTTTGTTTTGAAGCCAAATGCAGTAACTTGGCTAAACAATGAGTCACACTGAATTAAATAATGTTTAGATAAAATAGCTGTCTCTTTAGGAAAACATCTCTTTATTTCTTTGTTCATGAAGACTGGTTCTTTAGATTTGAGAGTTTACTGTATACAGTTTATGATATTTTTCTGTGTGCAAATGAGAATGGGTTAAGAATGCGTCAAGTGAAAGCCGAGTTCAAGAATTTTGGTTGGTGGGGGTGCTGTGTTATTAAAATCCAAATAGTCTGTCTATGTCTGTCTTACTAAAAGTTGTGTGTGGTCCATCCTGAAAGAATCTGGAGATCAAAAAATTTTGGCAATATACAGCTGTTTTCCAGTTAGTGATAATTGCTATTTCTTCCTTTTTGTAGCTCTCAGCATTTTGTTAGGTGCAGTGACTCCAGATTCCTGTATGAGAATATATTTAAATCATAAAGGTCTGTAGAGAGAGTTTGCACAGCCTGACTCTTGATTAAAGATAATTATATTTCTTTAAATTGACACAAGGTTAAACTGAGCCCTCAGTACGATCAGACTCTTATTTTTAACTGAGCACATCATGAAGAAGAGTATTAACAAGTTGAATATTGTCCAAGACTTTTGTCTATGCATATGTATTTCAATGCGGACATCTTATAGTTTAGTTATGCAAATATTTTTATTCTACTTTACTCACTCAATATTGCGTCATAAAATAATCTTGCCCTTGAGAACTCTTTAGTAGCAGAATTTATCTAACAAACTTGTCAGTGATCATGTCCTGCACTTGCTCAGATTTTTTTTTTTCCACTGGCACCTTCAGCAGCCTTGGAAAAATCAACCATTTTGGTTTGATACATGAAGAGTTTGCATCATTGCCTGTTGCTTGTGTGACATCCAAGAAGTTTGCTTTTTTCCATGTTGGTTGATTCCTTACTTCTGCTTGACAAAGCCTGCCCAATTTCTCCTCTTTATCAACTCCAAAAACTTATGATTATCCTTGAATCTCCCATCTCAGGGCTTCTATTTAAGCTCTTTCCACTCCCTGGAAAATGTTTTTTTATTAACCCATATTTATTCCTCAGGTCACAGCTTATATGACACTTGGCTGCTGCAGCTTTTTCTGAGTCCTGACGTAAAGCAGCTGCCCTTGCCTTAAACACTTATCCTGTCTTTTACCACACTTTCTTGGTGTTTGGTAAATGTTGGCATTTATCACTGTGATTATTAGTTTAATAGATAAAGTGCCTCAACTAATATTTGTTGAATGAAGACATAAAATGAAGATGTAAGGTCAAGCATTTCCTTCTGTTTAAGATTTCCTTGTTATTTCCAGGAAGACTTAACCTTCCTTCAGTTCTGCCTTAATTTCCCGAGTTACCATTTTTTTTTTTTTAAGACTTCATTTATTTTGGAGAGAGAGAGAGCACTAGCAAGAGGGGCAGGGAGAGAGAGAGAGAGAATCTCAAGCAGACTCTGTGCTGAGCGTGGAGCCCAGCAGTGGTGGAGGGACTTGATCTCAGGACCCTGAGTTCATGACCTAAGCCAAAACCCAGAGACCCATGCTTAACCAACTGAGCCACCAAGGTGCCCCTGAGTCATCGTCTAATGCTGTAGTTGTTTGTGTCCCTCCATTTTGCACTATCCACTTTAAGGAGACCAAGAATGTTTATCTTTTTACCTAGCCCTGGCTTACACACTATCAATTGGATAACTGAATAAATATACATCGCTGTTAGGTCCCCCAATAATGGGTCCGTGATTAAAGGAGCAAGATTGATACAAAGCGAAGGTCAAGCAAAGCTTTATTTCATGCCAGGCATCAAGAATCAGACTGACTGCCCAGGGCCGTGCCTCTTACAGAGAGGGCGACCCTTCTCTGTTTCACAGACTAGCTTTTAAGGACAAAGGCCATGCAGTTGGGCCTGGCCACGTACAGGTAGCCAATGAAATTGTAACACACAGAGAAAGCTGCACAGTGATGCTAAGTGACCAATTGAATTACAATTTACCCTATAGTAGACATTTGACCCAGCCTGTCACACCTCGGTTAGAATTGGCGCCCAAAAGGCTCCCAAAGGGCAGGGCTCATACTCCTTGGTAGCTAGGGAGACAGTATGCAACCCCCCACTGATCAGATATCTTTACCTGGTCTGACCCATCCTTGTATCTGGGCTTTATTACCTGGGGCTGGTTTCCGGGGCTGGTTTCCAGGACTTGTTTTTCAGTAAGTCCCCTGGGGGAAGGGGAGCAGGGAGAGTTTAAGGGTTAAACAACAAGGTTATTTTTTAACCTTAATGGAAGCCTCTGGCTAAAAGGTCCTTACAATCACAAAGAATATCTCAATTTTGTATAGAGCCTACTGTATGATATAAAAGGTAAGCTTTGTGTCCTATAGACCCGTGGCGTGAAGTTTACAGAATTTTATGGGGGTGAAAAGTGACAAGAGACTCACCCTGCACGTGGAATCTGCCACTACTCTCGCTACAATCAAGGGGGCTGACTGGAAGTTCTCACTGGAAGGCTACAAGATACCCCAAGGAAGTTTTGTTTCAAAGTGTGGAAAACCAATACCCAGTTCAAATTTTGTGACAGACAAGTGTTAAATGCTTCTGTAAAAATCTTTCCATATAATGGATCCAGTGTGATCACTTTGGGGATCATCATGGAGGAGTGGGGTATATTGTATTCTGGGTGCTCTGGGATTTCGCTGGTGTGATATACCACTTTAGCTCTCCGCCCCTGCTCACAGTACACATGGTTTGAGGGATTGTCTTCTTGTCTTCAAATTTCTATGTCTCACCATCAGAAGCTTTTTAGCACTAATATTTTAAAATAGGTCCTCTTACTCTTTATTTTCTGTGAATAATT
The DNA here is from genome assembly GCF_010015895.1 of Lontra canadensis. Classification (NCBI taxonomy): domain Eukaryota; kingdom Metazoa; phylum Chordata; class Mammalia; order Carnivora; family Mustelidae; genus Lontra; species Lontra canadensis. The sequence goes on from NW_022631042.1 coordinate 5,412,043, forward strand.
TTTAACAGTTGTTTTCATATTATAGCCTGCTTTTAAAACTTAAAAGCATGAAAAATGTTTTCCATATCTTCAAATCTCTACATATATAATTGTAATGAAAGCATAATACTATATTTGTTATAATATTATATTAGCATTATATTATATTATATACTAATTTATACCATTCTCCAATTGTTATTATATCCCCTTAGTTGTTTTTTTGTTTTGTTTTGTTTTTGGCTTTCTCTTGTTGCATTTCTGTTTTGTTTTGCTAACTACCTTGGACTGATGGTTTTGAATACCTTGCCCCAAGGCAGCTTTTCCAGAAGTGTCAAGAGTTGTAGAAAGGAGGTGTCAGATGAAGTGTTTCTTCCTCTACAAGTTATCTCCCTTGTTTACATCTCAAGTGGACACTTTGAAACTGAGGCCTTCCTGACAGTAGGGACACCAGTGATGAAAATGATGGCTCAGCTCCTTCATGCTGTCCTCTACAGCTTAACAATGGATTCAGATTTGGTTCTACTTTCCAGAAGTTACTTCCTTCTAGTTCAGAGACTCTCAAGACATCTTAACTATTTCCCAGTTGTATATTCTTCATACCCTGAGATAGAATCTAGCCATCACTTCCCATACGAGGAGCCAGAGATTGGCACCTAACATCCTTGAAGTAAGTGTGCTTTCCTGTCTCCCAAGTGAGCTTAGAGGAAGGGAGGTCAGAGTTTGTAATGCTCCAGTTGATTGAAGTATACAACACAAACTGAATATGCTTTAGGTAGGGGAAAGGAATGCCTTAGTGTTTGGTTTAGCTTAATTTTTCCAGAAAAAAACACAGTTGTATTTCTTTGGTCATATTTCTAAGATATATTTTTAAACATAACCTTTTTTCCTGTGAGATTTATGGTAATGTGAAAGATTACATTAGCTTTACAGATGTTCTACAACAGTAGGTAATACTTATAAACAGTGGAAAAGGAATTGTTTTCATGGACATTTTTATTGCTGCAAGGAACATTAGAGATCATTCTCATTTATAATCTCATTCTTCCTTTTATTCTGTAGATAATAGAGCCAAGGTTGGAGTGGGTAGACGGGAGTGGTTGGGGGAAGGGGGACAAATCAAACCCTGTATCAACAGATGGTGAGGCTAGAACTTTAGTCCCAGTTGACTAATTCCCAAAATGATTCTACCCTCTCCCCCCTATACACCTTACCCTTTAATAGGAATACATTATAATTATGTAAGCCTGAAGTTTTGAAATTTGATGGCATTTTTTTTTTCCTCATTTTATTGGCTCTGGTCATATTTTTGTTTTTGTTTTAGAGAGAAAGCATGAGCGCAGGGAGAAGCAGAGGGGGAGGGAGAGGTTTTTTTTTTTTTTTTTTTTTTTTTTTTGGAGAGAGATTGAGGGAGTGTATGCAAGTGGGGGAGGGGAAGGAAAGGGGAGAAGGGAGAGGAAGGAGAGAATCTCAAGCAGTTTTCATGCCCAGCATGGAGCCTGATTTGGGGCTGATCACAGGAACCTGAGATCATGACCTAAACCAAAATCAAGGGTCAGACACTTAACTGACTGAGCCACCCCTTGGGCACCCGTCATTTTCATAATTTTTAACTCATCAAGATTAAAAGATCCTAAGACTCAATATAGAAGGAAAAAGCATAGAATGTGAATGGACAAAGAACTCTGTCTTGTATTCAGACGCAGTTCCGGCTGTAAAGTTATACAGAATACAGAGATGGTATTAGCAAGTCATAGAGTGTAGCCCCCCCCCACCCTCTACTCCATGGTATTTTAGAACATTTCAAGTGATCTTCTAAGCAGTCTTTAAGAGAAAACCACAAAGGGTAATTGAGCACATATCAACAGACCTGAGACATAACCTCATCTAGAGGATTAAGGAAGCCTTTATGAAGCATCCAATTTAAGTTACATGGAAACTACTGCTTGAGTTATGAGTGGGTGTTAGAAAATGGCAGGAGGAATCCTGTCAGCGGAGGAAGAACATGTACAAAGGCCCTGAGGCAGAAAGGAGAAAGGCATGTTTGAAAATGCAAAAAGAAGGTCAGAAGGGTGAAAACACAAAGAAAAGAGGCAAAAAGTGATGAGTGAGAATTTTAGTGAGGTAATCTCTAACCAGATCATTGTAAGGACACAAAGAATATTAGATGTTATTCTAAAGGTAATGGAAAGCCGTGTCAAACAAGAGAAAGGGTCTTAAAAGTGGAGCGACCATATAATTCAACATCCAAACCATGAATCCTTTCAGAGTACAAATGAGGCACTATAGATAATTTTGCTGGAAAAACAGCCACAAGCTGTACCGTCTAGGGCAAACTAGAGTGAGAACCATCCTTCTTAAAGGCTTCTGGATATTGGCTAATTTTCCCTCTGACACAACTCCTGGGAGATAGTCTGTATTCACTGTTACCCATCCCTGGCCAGGCTCACTGAATAAAACTGTTTCCCTTGTTCCTTCTCTCATCCAGGTGGCAATTCTCTTCCACTTAGCTAATCATGCCCATCCATCCAAAAACACAGAGAAGTAGATCTTTTTACCTTTACATGAAATTATGTTTGACTCTTTTCATCTCACTTTCATAGTAGCCTTTTACAGACTTGGTATGATGGCTTAGTAAGAACAGCATCCCTGAGAATTTTTTATCATTCTCAAGTTGTTTGGAGTGTGGTCACTCCTTCCCCTCACCCCCTGCCATGCTCCTCAAACTAGCAAAGACAATTTGAGGTTCAGAGGCATTTCTTACACTACGTTTGTTATTGCAGAGGTGCAACTGCATATGTACGGGGAGAACATGTTGGAAGCCCAACAAATAGTGTTAAAGTCTGTCCAATTTGAAAAAACGAGGATATTCAATTGAATTCATGGATTAAGGAACTCACCTTGCCTTGAATCCTGGCTCTAGCCTTTTCTACTCATTACCCTGTGACCTTGGTTATTTTGCTCAAATTCTCTGAATTTTAGTTTCATTATGTGTGGAACAGGAATAACATTAAGGCCTAACACAAAGCCTTTGAATGCCAATTAAATGAAATAAGTTTATAAATACCTGGAACCATTTCTCCTACTGGTAAACCCACACGTGGTGATTATTAGGGGCTATTATTTTTAAGCAAATGTGGTTTTAACAACATGCCTTCTAACTTCTCTTTGCTTTAGGAATTAGGAGGTATCTTTTCATTCTGGTGAAGTTTGACTGCTCTTGTCTCTATCTGCTTGTTTGTCCTAAAGGGACCAGTGAAGTTCATTTTCTAACCCAGTTTCAAAAACAGTGAGCCTTAGGGAGAGGATGGGTCATTTAAGACGGTACTACTTAAAATTCTTCTGAGATAAGACATTCTGGAGAGGAAATTATCCTGTCACTAGCAATAGCTCTGAAGTAAAAGATAACCTAAGGATTTACTTTGAAATCTGTAGATGCGCATTCTGCCTGGGGGACAGCTAAGGTTTAAGTTGAGAAGGTCACGGGTGGGCTAGCCAAACAGAATAACAGAATGTAAGATAAGATTTGGAATTGTTGTGAGGGCCTGGGATCTTCATATTTGTGGCCTTTATTTGAGCAGTGTCTAGTCGGCTGTGATAAGGGCTCAATATGTATGTATTGAACACATAAGTTAATAACACATCATGAACTTTAAATATAATTAATAAGTAACCATAGCATATGCTTCTAATAGAGAGACCCTGGGAATTGATTTTCACTCAAGTAATCTTGTACGTGTCATTTATAAAAGGCCAAAGATAATGTAGTCTTCTGAACGAATGAGTTCTACTTAATAGTTTAACAGATACATATTGTTCATGAGAAAGAAGGACTCGCCACCCTCCACCAAGATGACATTTCTCAGAGCATGAATGAGTTTTTATTGACTTAGTCACCACAGAAATGTTAAGATTTCTCACTAGTTCGACAGAGAACAAAAGTTAGTTCTTATGTGGTTAGAGATAGTGTTATTTATAGACAGAATATATTACTGTATATTAAATTATGTTGTAATTGCTACAGCAATATATTGACTATATTAAAGTGAACCCAGAAGCTTATATTGCTAGGGTTTATATTTTGGAGGAATGTATTATTCTCCCAACCTTGGTGAAATTCTCAAGACTCCTGGTAGTTTCTATTACAAAGGAAAAAATCCATGTCAATACATGAATTTCAGGTAAGCATATTGTGCTGCAAATTTTCCCTTGGGGAACATTGGCATGGAAGGCATTACAGTAATTTTCCATCACAGAACTCTACAATAATGTGGATTTCAGGATAGAAGCATGCTTTTTTAATTTTTTTTAAATACTGTTTCCCAGGAGATTTTCCCAGGGACTTAGAGACCTACACGGCCCTTTGTGGGGCACTGCATTTTCTAATACTACATACTCTCAGCCAAGGTTCCTTCTCAAACTGTTGAGCATGTTCTGAGAAACAACACAACTAGTTTTACCTCCAACACTTAAAAAATGATGACATCATTGTTAAGATTTAGAGAAGTAAAAGGACGGTGCTTTCTTTGACTTGTTTAGATGAAAGACCAGAAATAGTGATTTCCTTCTCACTAGCCAAATCATTAAATCATTTTCTTTTACTATGACCAAATCACTGAATCATTCATTTGACTTATGTTGGATCTGCATTAAACCAAAATGATGGATTCTTCAGTCATTCTTTTTATAGATAAAAATCCTCAATGCTTTGAACTCATCTCTTTATTCTAAAAAAAAAAGTCTGTTTTGTTTTGTTTTTTTCCCAAGCTCCAGAGTTCAGTTGTGGCTAACTAACAGTAATTTAAATAGCATTTAAACAAAATAACCTTGGCTTCTAGGTTTCTAACAGGGCACTTCCTAAGTAAATCTTCCTTGGTTAACAGCTGTCAACTGTCAATGGGCAGCAGGTAATTAAATTTGAAGATAGCTTTATGGCTCAGGAAAATAGATAAATCCTTGAACCAGAAAGGTCTTTAGTTAATGTGGTTATTGCTCCCTCTGGTATTTGAATTAATGCAAGAAATTGATTATTTTCTAATGAAATAGATAAAGAGGAAAGCTGCCATTGTTTGTTACTTGCAAGTAAATTTCGGTTGAGGCTGTTTTCTGGGCTAAGATCACACTCTTGGTTTTATTTCAGTATAGATTAGGAAGAAAAGGGAAAAAGAAAAAAGAATATTTTAAAAAATACTGGAATGAAACAAACCATGATAGAAAGAATGAGAAGGTGGCAGGTAGGGGCTGTGAATACTTGGAAGACGTGGCAGTTAAGAAGGGTTTCTTTTTCTTTTGTTTTTTAAAAATTTTTCTTATTTATTTTAGAGAGAGAGCACACAAGCAGGGGGAAGCAGCAGGTGGGAGAGGGAGAAGCAGACTCCCGCTAAGCAGAGAGCCCTGCATGGGCTGGATCTCAAGACCCTGGGATCATGCCCTGAGCTGAAGGCATCACTTAACTGACTGAGGCACCCAGGCGTCTCTAGGAAGGGTTTCAACAACAGGAAATGCAAACCTTAATGTGTCTAAAAAAAAAAAAAATTGCATGGATTTTTGTTTTTTAATCTTCTGTAACGAAAGTGGTCCAGTGATGATAGAGCAGTTCTAGGATGAGTTCAGAGATTAAATCATTTCTTCAGCCAGGTTTTTTCCTAAATTTTTGCTTGCCATTCTGAGCTCCCAATGTGCATGGTAAGCAGCAACTGCGTCACATATCATAGCCCTCATGTACAAATGTCCAGAGGCAGAAAACGAAATCACCTCTTTTTTTTTGGTGCCAGTTTTGAAGACAGAAGAAGCCTCTTCAGTACTCCTGCAGAAGGCTTCCCTTTAATTCTCATTGACCAGCACTCATCACATGTCACATTTAAGTCACTCACGAGCTAGGGGTGAGGTGGGACAACGATGGTCGATATAGATGGGCTCTACCCATGGGGAAGACAAGGAAAATTCTCTGTTAGATGGAAGGTCAAGTGTCTCCTGCTCAAAGGAGCACAACCTGACCCACTGCTGGGTGTTAGCATAACATATAGATGAGGAAATCGAATTGGGCAAAGAGTGGTAGCTTTCTTAAAATAGTATGCTCAGTAAGTGTTTAAGCTTGCATTTCAATTCAGGACTGTCTCACTCGGATTGTATACTCCCACCCCAGTGGCACACTGTTGCCTATATATCATGATTCACTTTCAGTTTCAATTATAGAGCTGCTCCTTTTGGGTGAAACAATCAATGCATCTCTATGTTTGGCTTTTCACTTCAGATTTACTACCTCAGAGTCTCTTCTCAGGGCTTTCTCAGAGCTGTCCACTCTCAGAAACTCAACATAACCCCTGAGAAGAATTGGAAAAACTCTACCTGCTGACTTGATATTTCTTTTACTTATTATTTGACAGAGAAGACACAGAGAGAGAGGGAACAGAAGCAGGGGGAGTGGGAGAAGGAGAAGCAGGCTTCCCACAGAGAAGGGAGTCTGATGCGGAGCTTGATCGCAGGACCCTGGGATCATGACCTGAGCCAAAGGCAGACACTTAATGACAGAGCCACCCAGGTGCCCCTGACTTGATAGTTCTGATGGCAAACATACTTTAGTTTTACATGTTTGTGGGATGTATCTGCTTTGATTTGAATTTAATCTGTCAACACTCAAGCAATCTCTCTACCAAGGAAATTTCCCTTTCAAATCCCCCAGAACCAGTAAAGGCATGTTCATTTGTCCTGTTCTTAGCTTACAGCTTCCTTTTACCCCCCAGACCAGCTTCTTATAAAATCAATTCCAAATCCTTTCTTTTAAGCATTCTGCTCATCAATTCTTCTTTTCCATTTTTAGCATATCAGGTCTCTATCAACATCATATCTGGAATACCCTCATCTCATAGTTTTCCAGTCTCACATACTTTAAAATTATCCTGCCGCTCAAATTATTTTCCTTAAAAAATTTTTCTTATTTTATTCTCCTGTTCAAATAATTTGAATACATTCTGTGAAAAAATGAAGTATTAAATATATGAATAAATAAAAATCAGGCCATCTGGTCTTCCATGTTTCCTCCATGTGTAAAGAATTGTCCTTACCTGGCTGGTTGAAGCTTGATGTCTTTTCCCGAGTCATATAATATAACCCATGTCACTATGGGACGGGCACTCTTTTAAGCACTTGATGTATATCAACAATTTAAACCTCAACACCACTATGAGGTAGGTACTATTATTATTATTCTGACCTTACACATGAAGACACTAGAGTGCAGAGGGATAAAGTCACCTGCCAAGTATATATGGAAATGAAATGGCATGGGGCGCCTGGGCGTCTCAGTGGGTTAAAGCCTCTGCCTTCAGCTCAGGTCATGATCCCAGCGTCCTGGGATTGAGCCCCACATCGGTCTCTCTGCTCAACAGGGAGCCTGGTTCCTCCTCTCTCTCTGCCTGCCTCTCTGCCTACTTGTGATCTCTGTTTGTCAAATAAATAAATAAAATCTAAAAAAAAAAAAAACCACACACAAAAAAATGAAATGGCAGAGCTTGGATTCAGACTCTGGTGGTTGGGCCCCAGAGGCCATGAACTCAGTCATATTTCACTTTCCTGGTCTATATATTTCACCGGAGAGTTATTTATTGAAGAGGTATGTGTTGAACATCTATTCTTCACCCCAACCTATCCCTTTCTCCTGATGTTTTTTATAGAAACATTATACATCCATGAGTCTCTTCCATATGATGAAAACCAAGCTTAATATAACATCTTGAATTTTAGGCAAAATCAAGGCCGACTTCGTCTCTGCAAACTTTGAGTGACATTTCTTGGATACTATATTCTCTCATGTTTTGAGCTCTTGGATTTTTTTCTTTTTTTTCCCCTATTTCAGCAATAATCTCTGGTCTGGCAGGAGTTGACTTTTTCCTGAATGACCTCCCTCTCTTCAGTCTTGCTTTCCTCCTGAAAGAAGCAGTTCCAGTTCCTGGACCAGTGGCACCATGGTTGCCAACCACATCACCTGTCTGTGATGCCTCCGAGGTCCAGTAACTTAGAACTAGGTTAGCACGCCACACAGCGCTCTGCATCTCAAATCTCCGATTTCCAGATCTGTCATCTAGTCTCTTGTTTAAATCATCTTTCAGTGTCTTTTGTTTCTGTCTTCTCACGTGATTTATTTCTTAAGACTCTTCTGAAGTATTTTTATAACTTCCACATAAAAAAATTTCTACACTGTACTGTCATTGTGTGGACAAAATATCAGAGACTATGTTTTATGATTATGTGTTAGTAATTTGAGAAATCTAGTTCCTTAAATTAGAAGAAAAAGGGAAAAAAAAGAAAAATGTGTATCTATTTATCCAATTCCATATGTCATTTGGATAGTAATTCAAATTTGATAATACTATACTAATAACTAACCAATAATTATTAGAACTTTTTGAATAGTTTTTCTGTCAGTCATTTCTAATATTTACATGTATTCAATTGATTTCCATGGAAACTCTTAGTAGAGGTGATATTGTTGGTTTTTGCAAATGAGAAAATTAAAGCCCAAAGATGTTAAGTAACTTGTTCAATGTCACAGGAAGTTTGGTACTACAGTCTGGCTTCATAATCACTGTGCTACTCACATGACATTTTCAGATTCTTAGCTAGATATAGAACTGCTTGAAGAATATAATGGCAAATATTCTGAACTGATATGCCCAGGAAATAGGTTAAATTTGTGACTTCTCTATCCTTGCATATGGGATATGGCCCAAGAGTTCACAGACTATAGTTCATGTCTTTCTATAAGAATTCTTACCGTTTCAAGCTTTGGTTTAAGTCACACCACAGCCTATGAGAATTTCTAGAAGTATATTTGTGATTCAATGTCTAAAATTTAGAAATAATTCATCATTGAAACAGTAAATTATGAAAGCATACTGCTTTGTAGAGTTTGTCACTCTCTTAAGGTCATAATCCCAAGAATGAAGAAATACTTCACCATTTGAATGGGAAAGGCATAAATTGTAAAAAGAAGTATTTTGCCTGGAAAAAAATTGAATGTGCTATACTGATTGTTGTTTTTTTTAATTGTCGTGGTGCATTCATTGTCTTCAAAGTTCGGCTTTATGGGCACATATTTTGCACATGTTGTAAAAGAAGTTAAATGAGCATGAGTCGTGATCATTGAGATACTGAAAATCTAAACATTCAGGTCATCTGAATATTTTTGGTTTACTTTTTGATCTATACATAGCCAGACTATCATTTAAGCAGCATTGTCTTCTGGATGAGGTGTAACAGGCAAAGAGTAGATTTGTTTTCAAGTAATTTATAGACAAAAAAATCAAACTAGTTAGAATTATGTTGAGGAAGAAAGGTAAATATTTCAAGTAGAAAATACCAATCTTAAAATGATGAATGTATTGATTATAACCATAAAACATTAAGAGAAGTTAAGAAGACATCATACTGTCATTATTTTGTTTTGTTTTTTTGTTCAGTCTGCTCATTTACTCTGTTTTTTTAGTTGATCTATTTTAGTTTTGAGCTGATGATAGCCAGTGATAAAACTGAGATGAGATTCTTGCATAATGTGAATAATTTTGCAATAAAATAGAATCATAAACTTCAACATTGCATTTATTGATTTCTTTATGTTTTATTTCAATATAGAAACAATAAATAAAAATAACCACTAACATAATTCTTTTAAATTAACTTATTATCATAGGAAGGAAAATACATCTTAACTTTTTTGGTAAATATTTCTATAAAGTAATTTTCATTAAAATAATAGAATCATGGAACCAAGATACACTATTTTCACTGTGCTATTCACTATTTCAGAGCTTCGTGAAACCAAGACCTCTGAATACTTCAGCCTGTCCCACCACCCTTTAGACTACAGGATATTATTAATGGATGAAGATCAGGACCGGATATATGTGGGCAGCAAAGATCACATTCTTTCCTTGAATATTAACAATATAAGTCAAGAACCTTTGAGTGTAAGTTTATCATTTCTATGAAGGCCATGTTGAGTTAGGTTCCTTTTTCTTTAAAAATTAAAAATTTCAAATAAAATGAAAAAATTGTGTATTCCTTTAGAACTATAAAAAATACAGGCCGCATGTCAACAAATAATCAGAAGTTAGTACTTACTTCATGCGCTGAAAATATAATCAATTCAGTTCTCACTGTCTAGCTTCATAGATTTTAACACTTCAAAATCTAAAACTAAATGAGAAAACACTTCCTGTGTATGTGTTTGCATATGATTGTTTGTGGGTGTGGATACAGAGAGAGAGATAGAAAGATAGACAGACAGAAAGAAGCATATAATATAGCCTGAAAAAATGATCAGACTAAAGGAAGATCTACCTTGTCATCTGTATGTAATCCAAGAAGGCCTTAAAAAGAACCATTATTAAGTGCACTGTTCTTGGAATAAGTGTGACCTATATTTATCATTCTATCTCATAAGAAGGACATAAATTGGTCTTCATGGAGTAAAGAAATAAAAGTTAATTAATTATACGTTTATTACAACAAGGAGATTTCTGAATTTATTATTTTAACAAGGGTCAGTGGCTGACAATTAAAAAAAATAATAATCATCATCACTGTCAGACTTGACCCAAAGCTATTGTGACTTAGAACACTAGCTGAGTATTTCAGAGAGGGAATCTCTTGGATTCAATCCAAGTTATTTTAGCTGTTGAGGCTAGGGGCCTGTTTTAAGTAAATCTACCAGCCTGACTGTGGTTTACCAAAAATAATATTAAACCAAAATGGTAATATAAATATAAATTCTTTGTGATATAAGCAGTTGAAAAAAGAATAATGGAAAAGGAGGGAAATACACATTTTACTGTACACATGAATGACATTATTTTAATATGTCATTAGGAAATGGGCACATATTATTGAAAGTCTTTTGTTAAAGGAAAAATTGATGAGAAAAATAAAAACAGTTATTAGAATAAAATAATAAAATCTTTGTGAATTTCAGTTCATAAACTGAAAGAAAGAATCTTTAAATATAAATATAGAAATGCCTTAAAGAAATGTGTTAACATAAAGTAGATGAAGAGCACTGAGCTGTCTATAAGTAAGATTATGTAACCTTTATTTTCCTTCCCGAGCAGGTTTTCTGGCCAGCATCTACAATCAAAGTCGAAGAGTGCAAGATGGCTGGCAAAGATCCCACAGTGAGTGCCTAAAAAAGCTCTAAAACTTAAATATTTGGTCTTTGAATCCATGTACCTCGAGTGCAGCCAAGAGTGAGACAAAGGGTGTTGGTATTTTAAATCCTCTGCTGGACACATGGTAAAAAATGAAAATGCAAAAGAATTGGAACTCTTAAACACTGTAACTTAGGAATTCCTGACTTGGTAAAAACTTCTTGCCTTGCTTTCATTATTGCATTCTGACACTTTTCATGATGGATTTCAGTAATAACCCCTGTTCCGGTGGATCCAACCTGCAGAATTCTCAGCAGGCCGCTGAAATAATGATAATGCAAGTGTCTGGAGAAGCTCCCAGATACCATGTGGGCTTTTCCAAAGAAAGATCTCGGCAAAAGGGTACTGGTGAGCCAGCACATTCCAGAGGCATAAATCACCAATGATTACCGATATCTTTGTTAGTTGAAAATAACCACGGAAACAAAAATCAAGGCAGCTACGAATATCAATAAATGTTCAGTATGCAACATTTGTACAAATTGTATATCTTATGTGGAATTCCATTTAAAGAGTTAAGAAAGAAATCTATGTGGATTTCTGCAAACAACTTGCTGAAACTGATACATTAAATTATTCTCAAATATGCTAAAACAAATACATAGAGCCGATCTTCAGTGTACATGTTTGTTAATTTTATAATGAAGCATGTACATCATTTTGCCTTGTCTCAAATCGTGAAAACTCTCATAATGGAACTGTATATCAGAATTACCCATCTTACACAAATAATTTGGTAAAGAACTTTTTTAATGCATTGATTCACTTTTTCAGTCATTCATTCCACCAATATAGATTGAGCCCCTATTATGTGCCTAGCATAATGTTTATTGCTACAGCCATAATATATACCAAAATAGACAGTCTGATTCTCCTCAACTTTATTATCTTGCTGGAGAAGCCAACATTAATTGAAGGAACATGGAAGTGCTTATGCAGGTATGAAGTTGAAATACAGTGGCTGGTTAGAAAAACTAGTATTTGTACACATACATACACACAATCAGATCTGAGGTCATAAGAAATAACAGCTTTGACTTTGTGTAAAAAATGTTGACTAAGCACTCATTAAAAGTGTAGAGGTAAGAAATGTTGATTTCAGGGTCCAAGGCTATGCACTAAGATTTGATAGTGAGGGTTTCAGAGATGCGTCATGGTTGTTCAAGGAAAAGACTAATCCTTGTGGAAAGAGGAAGTGTGAAAATTAAACTTTTATTTTCATTGACTCTTTACTCTCTGGGATGAGGTTCTGAAAAGGTCTGGTGCAAGACAGGGCCATGGAAGACCCCGGCATCTAGTATCTCTGGGTCCCTCTGGAGGGTGTTGTTGAGAGCTGGTGATTCAGTTCTGGGTCCCACATTTCCAGGTTTAGAATTCATCTTTTAAGAGAAGTTTTCAGACGGGCAGAAGGAGCTTGCAGAGGCATATTTGCTTCCCACAGGATCTGCTGGACCATAGTTTATGGGAAAAAAATCCAGAAAAATGTGTAAGAAACACTAAAAAAAAAAAACAACATTATGCTTATCTTCTAGAGAACAAATAGTAGAAAGTGTAATGTTGTGGAGAAGTCTTTTTTTGTCCCATGAAGCTATTATTTCAATAATGTACGTGAATTTAAATGTTTTCATTCATCCTTTAATGTAGAGATTTGCCCCACTGGTGTGCATTCTTCCATGTCTTGTTTTTTGCCACAATAATATCCTGTGACTGTAATTACTGTATTTACTTGTCCTCTTTGTTCAAAAAGATTTTCATTTCCCATTCATACAGAGTGTCACAGATAGAATATGTAGGATTTAGATACCATTGCACATTTTCTTTCCAAAGATTGGTGTTGATTTTCTGAAGAATCTTAGCCAAATCATTTGATGTCTTTCCTCCTTTGGCAAAATGGAAATGCTCTGTCATTTGCTTTCTTGTAATTAAGAGTCATTAGATGAAATCTTCAATATATGCTTACATTTTCCCATAGTTTTATCATGCTGTAATATCATTCATGAATATCTTTAAATTCTGCTCTGTAGCCAGTTAGTATACATAGCAGAAGTAACTGGTAGAGGGTTCTGTTCCAGTATGGCCAGCATTGTTAGGTGCTGGGAAATAATCAAACTAACTTCTAAATACATGTTCTATGAAGAGAAGAGAATGTTTGACCAATCCAGTTCATTTCATACATGTGAAGAAGTACTTACAGAGAAATGTCCTTTAATCAGGCCACAAGAAAAAGACCAATGGTAGGGAAAGGTTGTTGTTATTGTTATTGTTGTTATTATTATTACATTCTTTAATGAAACTAAATAGTCAAGCATCTCTTAATTCTTTTAGAAGAAATATCAACTAATACTTTCTATTTTATTTAAAAACAGGGGAATCTTAATTTGTGAAAATCGATTAACTCTTGTGAAGGAACTAAAGGTCAATAAGATAGAGTCTCTATCTTTAAGAGTCTTTGTAATACACTAGAGATGATGAGACATACGTAATACCTATCAAATAACAGTAGTCAACATTTAATGGAATGGGCCAGACACCGTTCTAAGTCTTTTTTTTTTTTAAGACTTTATTTATTTATTTGAGAGAGAGAGAGAGAGAGAGTGAGAGAGAGTATGAGAGGGGAGAAGGTCAGAGGAAGAAGCAGACTCCCTATGGAGCTGCCAGCATGATCCCAGCACTCTGGCAGTTGTTTAACCAGCTGAGCCACCCAGGTGCCCTCTAAGTCTTTCTTTTAATCCTTGCCATGATGCTACAAGATGGACATTATTGTCACCATTCGCATTTTTAAGATTAAAAAAAAAAATCACTAAAAGAGTGAGGAACTTACCACAGCTGTCCTGCTAGCAAGTGGGCAGGAGGCCACTGTCTTATCTGATAAAACATGCCCTCTCACTAAGAAGAATTCGGTAAATGCTAAGGATACCCACAATAGACAAAGAAAAAAAAAAAAAAAACACTGCAGTTGGGGTGTTTAGGAAAGTTTTGATAGATTTACTGGCAACTATACTGGCTCTATATTAACTTTATTTATTTATTTTATTTCAATGATACTGAAATTCAAATAAGTATTACCCTTTTCCTCTTTCAGCCTTTGACACCAAGTACATGTGGTTGCCTTATTCAGTCATCTTCACATCTTTTAAACCTCAGTCATCCACTCACTATCTCAAGTGACAGTGCAGATGTCATTTCTCTGGGAAGTCTTATTGGGGTGGCTGTCCCTCTGTGTACGCGGGAAACACTCTGACATATATTGCTGTGTTTGTAACTATAACTCTCCCCTTACTGATTGGAAGTACTGGGTAATGTCATTATTCTCTGTGCCCAGACCTGTATCTAGGCACTTAATAAAGTTGAACAAGAACTGAAAAAATTCAAAGCATGGGAATCTGTCCCAAATGATTGTCAGAAGTTGGGGGTAGGATGCAGTGGATGGTGAGCTTATGAATTCCTTTAAATTAATAATATTTGTAATAAATTCATTATGCACATATTTTAGAAGTTCATTTTGGTTAAAGTAAAATATTTTTATTTTACATATCAATCATCTACTTAACGCAAAACATAAACTAGTGACAGTTAAAATCCATACTGCTGTAGCTATTGAAAGAAAATATACAGCATGGACTTAAGCGTCTCTTATTCCTTTAGATTTTTTTAATGTATCAAATTTTAATTACTTAGAAAAAATAACACTTATTAGAGAATAATTCAAGATAGACAAAAATTTGATCCCAGTAATCATATATCATAATAAACTAATGTTTATAAAGAAAATACATGATCATGGTGGGACTATAACTAATTTTCTGCCTAGCTAAAGAGACTATAACCTGCCTCCCATTTCCCTCTCTGTCCCTTTGTATTCACATTCCTCCATGCTCCATTTATTTCTAAATATTAATATTTTATTCATACTCTAAATAAATTGAGCTTAAACAGTAGCATATGCTGTCAAATATATCCAGTGAGATAGGGCATAATGAATGCACTGAGTAAATACTGTAAGAGATTGTTGGAAAATTAAGCAGGATTACATATATTTAGATATATGTGCATTAAATGCACAGAATGTCAAACTTTATTTATTAATTGAGGAATATCAGTTATCCCTATTTATGTGAACCAAGGATCCCAAACTACTGGATAATATACATTCTTTAGAAATATATTTATCAAGGGGCTCCTGGGTGGCTCAGTGGGTTAAAGCCTCTGCCTTCAGCTCAGGTCGTGATCCCGGCGTCCTGGGATCGAGCCCCGAGTCAGGCTCTCTGCTCAGGGGAGAGTCGGCTTCCTCCTCTCTCTCTGCCTGCCTCTCTGTCTACTTGTGATCTCAGTCGGTCGAATAAATAAATAAAATCTTAAAAAAAATATATATATATATATTTATCAAAATACTTTGATTTATTGCTCACACCAAAGATGTGTAGGCCAAGAAGAAAAGAATAAGGGATTTTTTTCCGCATTGCTTAGTTTGGGCAATGAGGAGTCAATATTTTTAAAGCCTTAAAGCATCTGGGCTCCAGGACATATTTCAAAAACATTCCTGTTAAAAATTACATAACAAATACATGTTCAGTATGGAAATCTTTGAAGACCTAGAAAAGCATGTAAAATTCAACAGAAAACAATCTCTTCTGAGTTCTTTGACCCTAGAGACTTAACCTCACTGTGCTTCAGTTTCCTTGTCTGCATAATGGGCATTCTCATCATCTCTACCTTACTGGGTTGTAATGAGGATTAATGAGTTAATATTTTAAGAGAGCTTAGAACAGTATATCGCACACAGTAAGTGGTATATTACTATTAAGTAAATAAAATGAATTCCACTACCCCAAAGTAATCACTTAAAAATTAGATTGTTTGAAATGTTTAAGAATATAGAAAAAATGGTATTATATTCTGCATAATGTTAACAGCTTAATTTTTCATTTAGCATTGTATCAGGAAATAGTTTTAAAAAAGAACTAGCAATTAAAAAAGAAAAAATTCACATTATTGAACTTCACTGAAGATGCATTCTCCAAACCTTCCATAGAGGATCTCCACTAATCTCTGTTCAGGACAAATGCCCTGTCCACTTCACCAGGCTTTTCTGACCATTGAAATAAAAAAAATACATATGAAAGAATCCAGTATCTGACACTGTGTGTATTTTTGATTTGCCAGACACGATTCCAAGTGCTTCATTAGTATATTGTTCACAACAAATGTTATCATCACCATTTACAAATAAAAAGATTTAAGCACAGAAGGCTAAGTAAATGCCTCGAGTTCAAATACCTACTGAAAGGTAAAGCTAGAGTTTGAACCTGGGTCAATTGGCTCTGATATCTGTACACTTAAATCCACCATCCACTGCCCATCTGAAGACTATGGCATGATGACAGACCAACTCTAATTGCCTCTCCGGTTTCATCACACAGTAATTCACTATCCCCTCTAGGCACTGCTTCCCGAGTAAACCCTGCCCTGTCATGCCCCCATTATTTTGTTCATATTCTCTTTCTTTCTGTTGGAAATCTCTTTCTTTATGCTTTTGCCTGTCAAAATATCTAGCTTGTTCTTCAAGTCCCAGCACCAATGACACCCCTTTACAAACCCTCACACCTAAGTCAGCGTTATTCAAACTCTAATATAGCATCCGCATGTAGCCTCATGTATTATGGTTTCCTTTCTCTGAAAGGAGAAAATGAATTTATTTATTTCACTGTTGCTGGTACCGTATACAGTGTTTTTACATAAAATGAGTTCAGTAAATTTTTGCTGGATAGCATTGATATGATTGCTGTGGTCTAAATCAGAAATAATGTGAACAAAAACTATGGCAATGGAAAGGACCTAGAAAATAATTTTCAATAACTAACTGATCTATTTTTTTCTTTTGAGTTTTTCTCTGTGGGGAAGGTTGCAGGGGCAAACTGGGTATCATCAGGTAGCCTGGAAATCTGTCTCATGGTGAACCCACCCCTTTCTTTACAAAAATTGGATGGTGGAGGGTAGCCATGGTTCAAGACCCAGCTCAGTTACTTATTAAAACTAGAGTACTTCCTTTAACCTCTTTGGGACTCAAGTTTCTCATCACTAAAATGGGACTAATACTTTAATTGGAACATTGCTTTGAAGATTAAAAATACTTAACATCAAAGTATTAAGAGCTCTGTAAACATTAATAACTTGGAAAAACTCTCCTCTACCCACTGTAGATTCCTTACCCAAGGACAAATTATAAAGTGATTGACAGTACAAGATTCAATGTTAAACACATTTGTGCTTGAAAATCTGTGTAACCCATTTCTAGCTCAATGATCTCAAGCAAATTAACTAAAAAAGCTCTATGCTCTATTTTGCTGGAGTTGAGTTGTACCAAACTGAATGAATGTGAAGTGCCCAAATGGCATAAGTACCTTCAATAAATATAAGCTATAAAGGTGAAAAATCAAACCTCCTGGGAAGTAAAACAGGTTAAATATGTAAAATGATCATTCTAAAGTCTAGGGAATGATAAATTCCCAGCAAATATTGATCATGATAAGTAGATATAAAATATACAGAGAGATAGGAAACATATACATGAAACAAGTATAATATGTATTTGAAATATAGAACATATTAGTGATATATCTTTCTTCTTACCAATACCAGTAATTCATGACAGTAAACTGTCTACAAAACTCAAGATGACATATAATCTATTATTAATAGAATTGAATTCATGTCTTATGTGGGGAAATAGTATATACAGAATCCCAGAATGACTGAACTTGGATGTGAAAAAAATAAACACAAGTCTCATTGCTCACAGATAACCTTAACATAGACATATTATATAAACACCATACTTCATCTATTCTTTTTCTACAGAGAAACACATTATCATCTACAATTATGTAGTCAATTTCCAGGTGCCCCTATAAACAGGTGTCAAGACATAGTGACACTATATATTTAACAAAAGTTCTTGGTGTCTTAAAATAAAAATGAAGTGTATAGTCTGGTGTGTAAGAATTAATTTGTTTGACAACAGAGCGAATGATTGATTGTTTCATATAAAATCCATAATAGAAATTGTATAAAATTACTACATATAAAAATAAGCATATATTCACTAGCAAGTAATAATATAAAAGGAGAATATTATGAAAAAAATAATATTGACTTTAAACTTGACTTCTAAAAAAAACTAACTTGTACTTTAGGAGAATTGGTTTTTGTTTTGTTTTTTTTTACTTTCCTAATAATATAAATAATAAATGTGCTTATAAAAAATTAGTAATATGGTACCTAGAAGAGTTAAAAAGAAGAAACATATGCTGTCTGAAAAGGAAAACCACTGTTACCTTTTAATATATCTATTAATAAAAAAATTTGTCCTTGTAACATCATTTTTATTTATCTTTTATCTTTTAAAGATTTTATTTATTTATTTGAGGGAGATAGAGGGAGAAAGCACCAGCAGGGGGAAGGGTAGAGGGAAAGGGAGAAGCAGAGTCGATGCTGAGCAGAGGAGCCTGATACGGGGCATGATGCCAATCCCCTGAGATCATGACCTGAGCCGAAGTCAAACACTTAACCAACTGAGCCACTCAGGCACCCCTTTAACACCATTTTTATGATGTTCTTTGTGAAAAAAATGACTGAAGAAAACCACATTCAATCTCAGGCTTGCTTAATTGGTAATCAGCAAGGGATAGTGAGCCTAGCAATACACAACACACAATGATTAATTCAGCCACAGAAATCTACCTTTGGTGCTAACCGTGTTTACATACTTCTGCATGGTCAGAGTCAACTTAAAATTACAGTAATATTTTGCATTTCATTGAGTGAACAAAGGACACCTTTTCCAATGGTGGGACTAGGAGTAGGTGAAAAAGAAAACTGGGGGAGAAAGTATTTTAGGGGATGAAGGCCAGAGAGACAACGATGAAATCACAGCACTCGCGTGTGTTTAACAGTCTGTTTTATTCGCCAACTGTAAAAGCCAGTAGCGTTTGCCATTGTGTAGTATAGGCAGTTTTGTTCAAAATATGTTTATATAACATGTGTGTGCACATGTAACATTTTGATGAAAATTTGAGGAGACAATTTGGTGTACTTTTCAGTTTCTCAGCTTTCTCAGATAAAGAAGAAGTTCATAAAGTTTCAGAACATAAAAACTTACACAGTATATAAAATATTGAAATATGAGAGTGACATACCATTTTACTCATTATCCAAGTTGAACTACCTTCTTCCTGAAGTAAACCAATAGAATAAACCGTGCTATTCTCTTGTTATCTCCTAACAACAACAAAGAAGTGAGAGCAGGAAGGAAATATATGGTGGAGTATGAGAGTACTACTTAGAAATAACAATAAATGTCACTGTATTGCTAACTGCTTACTCATTTGTTCTTTCAGCATGGCTGTGGGAACTTCGTCCGTGTTATTCAGGCTTTCAATCGCACTCACTTGTATGTTTGTGGGAGTGGTGCTTTCAGCCCCGTGTGTACTTATTTGAATAGAGGGAGGAGATCAGAGGTAAGTGAAACAATTTTTCATTGTTAGTTTTGGTGTTAGTGTCAAAGATTTCTTAAAACTGTATTTGAGGGGCACCTGGGTGGCTCAGTTGGTTAAGCAACTGCCTTTGGCTCAAGTCATGATCCCAGAGTCCCAGGATCAAGTCCTACCTCAGGCTCCCAGCTCCATGGGGAGTCTGCTTCTCCTTCTGACCTTCTCCCCTCTCATGCTCTCTCTCACTCTCTTTCTCTCAAATAAATAAATAAAATATTTTTTAAAAAAACTGTATTTGAATCTAAAAAAGTTGTAATCATAACATAATAATAAAAAAAAGTGTAATCAATCAAAGGTTCAAGCCCTTTTAACTCAAAATATATTTAATTTGATTGCTGTCCCCCACAATTACTGAAGTGTGGCTTTTGCCTTCAACTAAATATATATATTTTATATATATATAAAAGAAAGAAAAATGGCGTAACTTTAAAAAAGGTATTGATACTATTTGTTCCAAATTATAGAAATATTATAGTATAACCTCACTTTCTTAAAGCTAATTTAAGTAATTTCTTATTTAACTTTTTAATTTGGTAAACTTTTATGAGATACCTATACGAGATACATAAAGCAGGGAGCCCAAGTGTCCTTGCTGAAAAGAACTTTCTATAGTTAGTGGATAATGCTTTCATTTTAGACCAACATTAGTCTACACTAGACTTTCCTAGCTTTATTCTTACATTAGTTAAAACGATTTGGGGTTCTGTGAACAAACGCATTTGCTAAACACTAAGTATGTACCTAATATGTATAGACAAATAAAGGCTGGTTGAACTTCTCCAATAATACTTAAAACTGTGTTTTTCTGAGTTTGTAATTAGTGACTAAGGAAAATATGCGTCAGACCAAAAGAGCCTTTCTTCCTTCCTTTAATCGAACATGTTGTTTTACGAAACAGAAGCATTTAAAAAACTTAATTATTTCAAATTAGCTGGCTTTGTTTTCCTTATGCAACTTAAATCTAGAATGTCCAGTTCTTAAAGAATGTCAGTTTTAGAGTTTAGAACTGTAAAAAAGATTAAATGTTGCTACTGATACACCTTATTCAGTTTATTTTCCTTTCACAGAGATTAATGTACTCAAGTACAAATATAATTGAACAATGCTTCTCTTTATATTGCTTTACTAATAATTTTTTCAGACATGGTATTTATACACACATATCTTTTGGTAAATAAAAAGTCATTTAAAAATAGCTGAGTAATTATAAGTTGACCCCAAATGAGGCATTTCTAAGTGGTTCAACATGATATGAAATATTACAATTCTTGAAGAAAAGTAAAGCTATGCTTCTTGGAAGACTACAGTTGGCTGCGTTGAGCTTGTCATTAGAACCACATGCCTGTGATCAACTGATTAAATAAACTACTGCCCCAGACGTCTGCAATCTGTCAGACACTCCACTGAAGGCTGTGCAGTCACTGTACAGGCCAACAATAGCATAGCAGTTTGCAGAGCACAGATTTCAAATAAAATCATTTTCCCATGTACAAATTGCCCACTATGCACTTCGAGGCTTAATTGGAAAGTCGGTCCAAAAAATAATCTCCTTTGGAAAACCGGCATGGAATAAAATTTAATCACTTTACTAAATATGAACTACTTTAGTCTCACTTCAAAAGATACATTTCAAAGGGGGAAGCATTTCCATTAATTAATCTCTTTAAATAATATGTGAACATCATAAGAGCCAATTTAAGTAGGAAAAGTGTTAGGAATTTTAAGCTTTGTGTATAGTTGATTCAAGTCAAAGGGTTTCACCATAACATCATTTTTTATATATCTGTAGTATATAAATAATAACATAAATATAGAATGCATGATCTAGCAAGCATCTACTGTATTTGTTTTCTTTAGGATAAAAGATCCCTGAGCATAAAATGACCACATGATACAGAGAGTTGTATTTTGAGAGAATTTTCTTTCTTATGCATCACTAATGTTGTATTTTGTAATGACCAGAAGTAGTACTTACTAGTAACACCATGGGCTGGTATAAAGATAGGGCCTTTATCCTGTATTTCAAACCAGTTTGAGAGTAAACCAAATTAGGATGGCACAATCATTACTTATTCAGTTTTATTCTTGAGACATTGTCTGCCACCTTCTATCTGCCTATCAAATAGCAATGCGTTGGTTCTTATATTTTATGAGCCTGCTTCACACTTGGAACATCACATACACTTTCATTATATCCTATGAGTCTTCCATTATTCTGTGAGACTGAGTCAGAGCTTTCGCAGAGCCTATCCAAAGAGCCTACGAATCCTTGCTACATCAATTCCTAACCATGGTACCTCTCTTCTGTCTATTCTCTTCATTCTCTGTCTTCTGTTCCTAAAAAAAGCAACACAAGTACATAATGACTTGAAATAATGAATAAAACATTAGTTTAAAAACTATAATTGATTAATTTTGCTGCATATTCTTAGAATATTACTACATCTCATTTCTGGTTGATTTTATCAGATATCTCCATACATTGGTTCCAGCGTTGAATACCCTTTAAGCCACTGGTTTTGTCAGTCATCAAGCAGATAAACTTATCTTTGAATGACCAAGAATATCACAGGCATTCAAATTATTCCCAGAGCCTTTTGAAGCAAATTAGTCACCCAACTTATCTGTTTATGTATCTTTTCATAGCTTTCCTCTTCTCAGAGGAAAAGTTGTGGATTTTCCTTATCAATAAATTTCTTTGATCAATAACCTTCATTATTCTGTTTACTATCTTCGTTTTCTTTCTCCCATGTTTACTCTTTCTCCTGTTTTAAAATAGGATGTTTCTTTTCCTTAAAATCATTATCTCAGATCTGTGACTTTTCTCAACTTTTTCTCTCCTTTACTCATCACAAATCTTCTCAGACTAGTAGGCTATATTTCCTGTTTTTCCTGTCATTATTAAGCCTTTCTGATCTGACTTTCATTACCATCCATAAACTATTTCTCAGTGACCAAGATTCCTCAGTGATCAAACTGACTCCTCTAATCAGCATCCTTTCTCCTAGACTGATCTATAATATGTTGGTCATGCCCTCTGTTTTTCAGTGCCTTTATTGACATCTATAACCTGAGACATTTCGCTATGCCTTCTTTCCTAATTTTTCACCACCTACTCTCTTTCTGGTCCTACTTGTTTCTCTCACTGATCCAGTCTATAAGTAGGTATTTATTTAATGAGAATAATGGCAAAAACAAAATTATTTCAGAACTTGTAAGCTACATTTAAGATGTTGGTCTTTATCCTGTGTCAAAGGAGGAGCAACTGTAATGATCTTAAAAGAAAATGGTATGGCAAGGCTTTGTGTTTTTACCTGTGTGTTGCATTACAAATGATTTAAGGTGGGGAGGGAATGAGAGGCCTGGAGTGAGATCAGTTAGAGAGTGGATATAATATTTCAAGAAAGAAAGAAAGTGGCAATAAAGACAGAAAAATAGGCATGAAGTATAGAATAGTATAGTTGATATTAGTGGATTTAGCTATGTAAAAGAAAATTTACAATGATACAGATATTTGTTTGTTGTTTGTTTTTTATTTTTGGCCTTTTCAGTCATATATTTGTCATGAACTGAGATGAGATGCAACAAAGAGAATCATGTTTGAATTAAGATTTTAAGCCTGAGCTTTGTTCTCTTGAGTTTGAGTTGCTGTTGAAAGATTCAAGTAGAAATGTCAAGTAGGCAGTTGAATATACAGTTGGCTATATTAATGTTTGAGCCATTGTTTTGTAAGAGTAACTGAAACCCAAGCAATGCATGGGTTTAGTCATGCAGAGAGGGAATAATGTGAAAACAGAAGTGTGACTATGATTGAAACTTGAGGGTCTCTTAATTTAATGGCAAGATGGAGAAAAAGGGACCTTCGAACATGACCAAGAAGAAACAGCCAGGGAAGAAGAAGAACCCTCCAAGTAGGAAGGAAAAAACAAAAATGTATTCATTCTCAGAATAAAAATAAGTCTTTTTAAAAAGATAGAAATGGGTAATAATCTAAAATATCATTGAGAATCCAAGTAAAATGAAGTCTAAAAAATAAACAGGAATTGTGTAGTGTGGTTGCCATTAGGATCTAAAAAAGGGTTTCAATAGAACAATTGAGGTTGAATACCCAATTGAAATGGATTGAGAAGAAAGTGAGAAGTCAGGAAATGGTGATGAGTATATGTGATTCTTTAAGAAATGTGATTCTCAATGAGAGTAATGTGTAGGAACTGAATGGGTTCTTTAAATGATGATATAAAGTTTCCAGTTAATAAGATTCAAGAAAGAGGGGGGATAATGGAAAGTATAAGTTTCCTAAGAAGATTGGATACAATGAGATCCAAAACATTGGTGGAATGACCTTAAAGTAAGAGAAAGAGTTCCTCTCATGTACTAGTGGGTGTATTAGTGTATATTCATTTATGTGTTCGGAGTGAGAAATTAAAGATGTCTCATTTAAAGGCTTCACTTACTCTGCAATCATATGATCAATTATTTGTTCATCATATGAACTAAGAACAAATTGGATGATTGTCATGACTATAGTGACAATGGTTTGAAATTATTAACGGAAGAACCAGTTGATAGAGTATCCTTGAAAGTTTATGGAGCAGTACAGAGGATCCATTTTGTGTTGGTGATCACAAATCTATATTATGTTGAATTTACCTTGAAGAATCACTTTCTGCAAAATGCTTAGATGTTTGGACACAAGTATGGAGAATGTATAGACAGACATGCCCTTCCAGGCTATGGTTTCAATGAAAAAATCAGAGATTTAAGGAACTTAATATTTCTGCAAAAAATTAGTGGAACTAAAGAGCACAGAATCTAAATGGGTTAACAAAGAAATTCAGGAAGAGAGAAGGCTGATGAAATGGGTTCCTAGGAGATGAAATTGGAGAATTGTTGCTGCATGCATGAATTAGTGATTATTCAGGTAGACCACACTCTTTCTGGTGATAAGATCTAGACTCAAATTGTGTGAGAAATGATGCTGAACAATGGAGGAGTAGTTCAGTGGAGAGCAAGTGGTACCTAAACAATTTCATCCATTTCTGCAGTGCCACCTCTCACATTTGTAGTAAAATATGTGTCTGTCTCTGACTAAGTAATCACAACTGGCCTTACTAAATTTTATTGTTTTTCCTCAATCATTTGTTTAGTTTAGTCATTTTGTAAATACTAATTTTTTTGGAAAGCAGACATAGTGAAGAGTCAGGAGACTGAACTTTTTTTTTTTCAGGTTTCATTTTTTTTTATCTTTATTTTTTTTATTTTTTTATTTTTTATAAACATATAATGTATTTTTATCCCCAGGGGTACAGGTCTGTGAATCGCCAGGTTTACACACTTCACAGCACTCACCATAGCACATACCCTCCCCAATGTCCATAACCCCCCCTCCCGACCCCCCTCTCCCCAGGATTCCTCAGTTTGTTTTGTGAGATTAAGAGTCACTTATGCTTTGAGGAGACTGATCTTTAATTTTACTTTTGTCATTATTTAGCTGCATGACATTGGGCGAGTTATATTTCCCTCATCTATAGAGTTAATTCATTGAAGAGGATCATTTTATAAGACCTTTCCAGGCGAGAGGACTGTGATTCTTTTTAAACTCTATGATTCCCTAAAATCTCAGGGATGTCTTGCCACCATATCAAACTCAGTGTAACAAAAATGAACTAGTTTTATTTTCTTTAAGGAGTGAAAACTTCAGAAGTCTTTCTTTTCTTCATCTTCCTGAACTACATCTGATCTTTAATTGATTGCCAAGTCTGCTGATTTTTACTTTACAACTTCTCTTGCATCTTTATTGCTGTTACCATGATCCCTGAAATCCTGACATGTCAGATTATTATTACCTAATTCCTAGACTGTTGCTAGTGAAAGCAAATCTATTTCTTCAATCCAGTGTCTGTTTTTAAAATGGCCATTCTCAAGGTGCCTTCGTGGCTCGGTTGGTTAGGCTCAGATCATGATTTCAGAGTCCTGGCATGGAGCCCCACACAGCATCCCAGCTCAGCGAGAGATCTACTTCTCCCTCTGGCCGGCCCTCCCCTGCTTGTTCTCTCTCTCTCTCTCTCTCTCTCTCTCCAATAAATAAATAAATAAAATCTTAAAAGTAAAATAAAATAAAATTGCCATTCTTAATCTTCTTAAAACACCAAGGTAAGACCCAATCTTCTTAAAGCAATGTTTTGATCCTTTCATTTCCATACTCAAAAATATTGAGCCTGAATTTCTTTCAGGAAATTTTTGAAAAACCTTAGCTTTATAATTAAGGTCTTCTATCATCTAATGCAACCTACAAAAGTGAAAAATTTTGTCTTTAAATTTTAGTAGTGGCTTTTGCTACCTTTGTTTAAGAAAAAGGTAAATATACCAACAAAATATTCCTTCTCTATTAGGCTACACTGACCATCATATTTCAAATTGAATCACTGCCTCCAATGCTGGGTTTCCCAAGTTCCATTTTCTGCTTAAATTTTTTTCCTAAACACTGAACACCATCTAACATATTCTATATTTTCTGTACTTATCCTTTGTATATTTATACTCTCCATCATTATATTATAAATTACTTGAGGATAAAGATTTTTGTCTGTCTTATTTACTGTATTTCTAATGTTTTGATAATACCTGGCATATAGTAAATACTCAATAAATTTTTGTTAAATGAATGAAAGAGGAAAAAACATTTTTATCTAAATTATGAATTCTACTTTGTTGAATCTAGCATAATGCTTATATAACAAAGTTAACTAGTAATATAAACTTTATATTATATATATTATATTATATATATAAATGTCTTATTTTGGAAATGTTATAATCCTTGTATAGATTATTTCTCTGTGGACAATTTTCTTCTTTTGGCTAATTTTCTAGTTTGATTTACAATGATCCTTGATTCCCAGGTGGTTTTTGCTGGTATTATTTGTTTGTTTGTTTTCTGGTACTTATTTGAGAAGAACTTTTTGGATCAGCTTTATGTTGATGGTAGTAGGATGAGAACTTTGGCCTGCTGAAGTTTGCTTATCATTTCCAGATGTTTTCTTCATATAGGCCAAGAAAGTCTTAATAAAGTAAATTGAAGAGGCATAAGGAAACAAATGGAAAGCATATTATTTATGATGATGCTTTGTTTTACTCAAGAACAAATTGGTTAACTAAATATAAAGTTATTTATTGTTGCTGTATTTCTGTTTTTTCTATAATAAAGGACCAAGTTTTTATGATTGACTCTAAGTGTGAATCTGGAAAAGGACGCTGCTCCTTCAACCCCAATGTGAACACAGTGTCTGTTATGATCAGTAAGTGGAAAATAAAATAGGGAGGGGGAAATACCAAATGAAAGGGAAACTAAAATGCATGACATGGTATGCCCATCAAGATAGTCATATGAAGAATGAGGTAACAGAAAGTTGTGAGCTGAGAAATTGTAGTTTATCAGTTGCAAGAACTTGCGATGGAGTGATAAACATGTATTTTTTTTCATTCACTATGATGATGCTGTCACTTCTAGAGCAAGTCAACCATTTACCAAAAAGTGTGTGTTCATATACTCATAGTGATGGGGATGCCTGAGTGGCTCAGTTGATTGGGTGGCTGCCTTCAGCTCAGGTCGTGATCCTAGGGTCCTGGGATCGAGACCCACATCGGGCTCCCTGCTCGGTGGAGGGCCTGCTTCTCCCTCTCCCTCTGCCTGTTCCCTCTGCTTGTGCTCTCTTTCTCTCTCTCTGTCAAATAAATAAATAAAAATCTTAAAAAAGAATGATATATATTATAAAGTAATTTTCAATATTTTCTGTAGTTCTTTTCTAGTATTAAGTATACCCATTTTTCTCATATTTTAGTAATATTTTATGAATGATTAAAATGATATTTCTTTCAAATGAAAGAATAACAAAATGCATATGGATATCCTTGGGAGCAAAAATTAGAAAGCTTTGAAATTACAAGATATTCAGCTATGTCTGATGCAGAAACTTTTCAGATAAGCTTCTGAATATTATTTAATAAAAGCAGTGTCTTGGAAAGTCTTTCCATTAGGAAGAAAACTGTATTCATCTATCGAAATGGGATGATATATATGTAATACTAGCTAAATATAGAGTTTTCATTTATTTCAAGTTAAATTCTATGAAAATAAACTTCAAAGATCTGTGAATACTAATAGTCATCAAATATCATTTAGAACAAAAAAGATTTAAAACAGAACATTTAAAATTTTCCTGTTAAACTGATAAATCATTTAATATTTTTGTCCTTAAAGAATTGGGTTTGTTTACAAAATTAATTTAGTTATTGACCTTCATTTTTCAAGGATTTGAGACTTCAATTTTTATTCTTACACTCTTTTTTTTAATTTTTATTTATTTATTTATTCATTTATTTATGAGAGAGAAGGAGAAAGAGAGCAAGCAGAGGAGTAGAAGGAGAGGAACAAATAGACTTCGTGCTGACCACTGAGGCCATTTCGGGGCTTGATCCCACCACCCTGAGATCATGACCTGAGCCAAAATCAAGAGTCAGACATTGGACCAACTGTGCCACTGAGGCGCCCTTATCTTTTAGTATTTTGATTAACATTAGGATAAGTGATTTGCTTACCCTCAAAACTGAAAACAGAAAGGAGGAATAAGTTTAGTAGCTTGTATTTGTCATTTTATTTGTTCTACTGATTATCCCTCTAAACTTATCTCCAATATTGTCTCCAATATTGCATAATGAATTTCTGTAGTCATCTCACGTTGCCATATGGGGTTTGATCATTTCTGTTCTAGTGCAAGGCACTAAATAACACAGATTATTTAAAGTATTTCTATATATTAAAGGATTAAGAAACATCGAGAACTGAAGAATTTCAAATTTCATAAAATAGTTGTGGTACGTAAACCAGTGTTCAACTTTAGAGGGTCTTTTTTGTTGTTTTTCTTTTTTCATGTCATTGTTGTAACACAGCAAGAAGTTAGATGATATCTCAAGCTATCAAGAGCCTCAGGAGGTTTTCAGTGGAAGAAAAATTGGAAAGCAAAGGATTTTTGAATTAAAAGATAAAAGGCACAGTTTATTTGCATAAACCAGCACAGACATTCTGAAAAATACATCCCTACTCAAAATTCTTTTTAAAGTGATATTAATTTTTTAATTATTTCTTATACCAAATAAAGCAGAAGCTTTATTATTCCTAACTTGCTATTAAAATTAATAAAAGGGGCACCTGGGTGGCTCAGTCGGTTAAGTGTCTGCCTTTGGCTCACGTCAAGATCCCAGGGTCCTGGGATCTAGCCAGAGTTGGGCTCCCTGCTAAGTGGGGAGTCTGCTTTTCCCTCCCCGTGCTCTCACGCTCTCGTTCAGTCTCTCTCTCTTTCTCTCTCTCTCCCTCTCAAACAAATAAGTAAAATCTTTAAAAATTTAAAAAAATAAAACTATTAAGAATTTAAGACAGGATATGAAGCCAACAAGGCAAGTAGGCTTTTAACATAAATAATGAGGTGGTGCAGTAGGATTAGAATCAGCCCTCCCTGCCATACACCATCCTCTGAGTGTCCTTTTCCTTTTCTTCCTGGAAGCAGATAGGATAATATCTGTGTTAATTGATCTATTGAAAAGCAGGAATTTATAACCCACCATTTGGGGGGTAATCAATATAGTAAAAATGAAAAATAGTTAATTACAAAGTTATCTTAATTTGACAACTGTTCTGTCTATAGAATACTTGAGCTGATGCTTCACAAATATTCACAAAATGAAGCTAAATTGCTCCAAATGCTTTCATGAACGTTTGTTATCTTCCTATAATCTGTTTCCATGGGTTTCAGACCCCCACTAAGAAGCAGAACTGGGCAACACAATGGCTGATACCCACTTGCTAACCAGTAGGGGTCCAGTGCATGACCTCGTGAGCACATATTAAAAACATTTCATTCTCCATTCTATCCTGGGTTAATTGGTATTGCTTATTACTAGGCAGTGAGTTTGGAGTGCTTCAAAATGTTTCAGTCCTGCCAAAATGACCATGATCTGAAGATAGCCAGAGGAGTAATTGTAGAATATCAGTCAGAGAAAAAAGCTGCACAGTGGTTAAGTGGGTCAGACCCGATACATTTTATTCTTTTTTAAATAGACATTTAATTACTTTTTTTATTCTGGGGTTACACATAGCAATTCAATGCTTACTGTCCTTACTAGAGTAGGAATTAATATGGACCTTAAATAAGCTCAATATCTAATGTTATGCAAATACAGATTAAACTATCTGATTTTGCCATTAATGATGATAATTTAATTTTAAAATATATTTTTTTCTTTATCTCTGCATTCTGTTTTTTAAGGCTTAATGTGTCAAACTACATGTGGCTTATTAATATAATATTATACTTTTAGCATAATGTTAGTAATAATTTTGTGTATTATAATTGAAAAATTACCTTATAGAAAACTTCTGGCACTAAAAATTAAAACATATACTTTTAAGGATAAAATAACCTTATCATTAATAATATTTTGACAATAAAAACTAGTATTTTCAACCTATGTAGTGAAATCATGGAATTTTTAACACATGGAGAAAAATTTTGAGATCATAAGCCAATTCCCATATTTTAAAGTTGAGAAGGTAGAGATTCAGGGTACTAAATGACTTAGCCCTAATTCCCACTTGGTTAATTCCTGCCAAAATTAGAAACTGAGTGTTCTCTTATAGTATTTTTGACTTATTAAAAGAAAGTAATAATTAATTAGGCTATTTTATTAACTTTATGCATATTATTATTTCTGTCATTTTTGATGCACACTGTATAAACTTAGGTTTTTAGTATAATTAAGCATATGCAGAGGAATTTTTATTTCTATGTAGAATAAAATTGTTTTGGTAATCATACAGGCAATAATGAGACCAGATTAAATTTAATCCAATTTTTTTTTTAATGGACAATGGAAACCAACAATTATAAACACTCTGTAATGTGTGTGGTTACCTAATAAATGAGTTTTCCTTGATTTTTAAAATAGCCTTAAAAACATTTAGAATTGTGTTGACATTTTCTTACTTTTTCATAGACGAGGAGCTTTTCTCTGGAATGTATATAGATTTCATGGGCACAGATGCTGCTATTTTTCGAAGTTTAACCAAGAGGAATGCAGTCAGAACTGATCAGCACAATTCCAAATGGCTAAGTGGTAAGAAACATTTTCTGCATTTTGAGAATCATGCTTTAAACTGATTTAGTTCTATAATGAAGAAAGGTTAAAATGTTTGAAAAACTCAACTGTGATGTAATAATTCTGTACTCTATGACTTTAAATATTTAGGAAAAATAAATACTTGAAGTAGTCCATAGTCCATATTCTAACTCTTTATTAACTGTCATATAATTATCACAAATTAATAAATAAAAATGACAATGATATTTACTAAACAGGCTCATATGCAAGAATCTTCTCCAGTTGTCTACTTGTAGTATATAACAATTAAATATGCTATTTATTCATTTAGTCTGCTTGAATATTTTAATAATGTCAAGCCTGAAGATTTTCCTAAATTTATGACAGTTAGATATAATGACTAGGGTGTTTTCAGGAACTCCTATTTGTTTTATACTTAGATTCTTAAATGATAAAACTGGTATGTATAATTTTTAATAATTGATTTAGTACTTAGCAAAAATCATATGTATGATAACTTTGTGATTATCACTAGTCATTTATTTCTAATTTGGGGTAGAGTCACATGACATTCACATCATGAAAGATGCTCATTTGACTTTAATGTACAATTTCAATCGGTTGCTGCTGCTTAGAAGAAGAAACCACTACGATCTTTGTCATTTCACCCTGGGGATGGTTTCTAGCTGACCCTAAATTTGACAATTCATTTAACATTGCACAGCAAAGCATGAATCACCACAGTTCAGCATCTTACTTCACTGATAGGCAGGCACAAGAAAGCAGCGATTGTCCATTTACTTCTTCAATTTATGACTCCAGGACATCTGGAAATAGAGTATTCTAAAACTTGTTTTGTTCTTGAAATAAAAAATCCCTCTATGTCTTCAGATGACTGCATTTTTTTCCTTGAAAAATTTCCCCTTCATTTCATATGCTGTCTTAAGAAAAAAACGTTTTTGAGATCTTGTACTCCCGGCTCTACATTCTGCTTCAGTGAATTTGAGTTTTTATGCACTAGATTGAAAACTATACTTCAAAAAACAAACTTTTTTTTTCCCCTATAAAATGACCATTCAATTCCACGGGATATAGCTGGTAGAAAAGCATTTTGATTTGTTAGAACTCATCCCTGCACAAAGGATTTTTGCATTTACTGAACTTCTAGAATGTATTGCAGACAGGGAAAAAATAGTTTAAACTATTATAGATATATTTTGTAGCACTTGACATTCCAAATACAATATGTTGTGTGAATACAATTATTGCTGTTAGATTCTGCCTATGAACATGGAATTATTCTTCTATACTAAAGATGAAGAAGCCATATGCCTGTGATCTATTTGCATGAACTGTAGATGGATTTCCATCAGGAGTATATATATATATAGTCTTTGTATTTTTTCTCAGAACCTATGTTTGTGGATGCACATGTGATCCCAGATGGCACAGATCCAAATGATGCTAAGGTGTATTTCTTCTTCAAAGAGAAACTGACTGACAATAGCAGAAGCACAAAACAGATTCATTCCATGATTGCTAGAATATGTCCTGTAAGTATTAATCTTGTCCTAATTTGAGGAAAGACACAAATTTAAATCATATAAATATGTTTTCTTTTGCTGATAGTTTATTTTGCCACTTTTACTTGTAGTTACAAAATTAATGAAATATTGAGGGAGACATTTTAATTTACTGTTTATTCACATCAGTCATATGAGATAAAAAAGCTTGATTCAAGGAAATACTGTTTTCATGGTTTTACACAAATAAATGGTTTTTGTTTAATTTTTTTGCATTTAATGCATTTGTATTGAAAACAAATAGCTAAATTGTATGTTACAGAAAGAAACAATAATTCTTGTGAACAAAATATAGCAAAACCTCAATAAAGACAATTATTGAGGAATTTTTTTTTTTTTTTTTTTAGATTTTTATTTATTTATTTGACAGGTAGAGATCACAAGTAGGCAGAGCGGCAGGCAGAGAGAGGAAGGGAAACAGGCTCCCTGCTGTGCAGAGAGCCCGATGTGGGGCTCGATCCCAGGACCCTGGGATCATGACCTGAGCCGAAGGCAGCGGCTTAACCCACTGAGCTACCCAGGCGCCCCAGGAATTTTCATTTTCTAATGAAAAGAAGTGCATTAGTAAAATATAGTCCTAATTAAAAACAGTAAACAAAATAGTCTTCTGGTATAAATAGCAAGTATACATAGCAACTCAAAAAAACTCATGATGCCCTCTCAAATAGGAGTTTTATAGTGTTGCCCTGACTTATTTATGACTAACATACTTCGTGCAAAAGTATTTCTTAAAGTGTTCAGTGTTTTAAATAGTTTATTTATTTTTTTTTTTAAAGATTTTATTTATTTATTTGACAGAGATCACAAGTAGGCAGAGAGGCAGGCAGAGAGAGAGGAAGGGAAGCAGGCTCCCTGTCGAGCAGAGAGCCCGATGCGGGACTCGATCCCAGGACCCTGAGATCACGACCTGAGCCAAAGGCAGCGGCTTAACCCACTGAGCCACCCAGGCGCCCTTAAATAGTTTATTTTTAAATATTATAATATTCCATTAATTGTGGAGCTCATCTGCTTTTAAGTCATTTGGACCAAGGTAGTAGAGCCTGCAGAAGGAGTGAAAGGCTTCTGGACATACAGAAAAAAAAAATCAGGAGAGACTATTTGTGAATGACCCAAATGCCATTTTCCCTTCCCTAGCTGGAGAAATATATCTAGTGAAGCATCTGATTGGAAATACTGAAGATTAAACGATAACACAGAGAAATGAAGGAGAGAAAATAGAGCTATTGGAGACCACTTGGTATAAGTATAGCCCACTTTCCTGACCACAGTATACTCTGCAAGCTTCACAGTATACAAAAATTTATGTTCACTTTGAAGACAATGAGTTATTAGGACAAATTAGATTATGTGTTCTCCATAAATTTCCAGATATTTTCTCCATGCACCGTTGGAAGTTAGAAAGCTTTAGGGCATATATAAATTGAAACATTTACAGTTGATACCATACTATAGAAAATTATTAGTATAGCTATGGCTATTTTATAAAAATACTGTAGATCTTAAATATTCATCTGCACTGGTATGCACATGTAGTTAGCATTTCCACCCTTCAGATTATAACAAATCCTCAAGTAATCCAAGTCCAAGCTGAATTTTTAATGTACTTGAATATTTATTTAAGCTATCTGAAGTATGTTTTCAAAATGGTTTCAGAATGACACTGGGGGACTGCGTAGCCTTGTCAACAAGTGGACGACCTTCTTAAAAGCGAGGCTGGTGTGCTCTGTAACCGATGAAGACGGCCCAGAAACACACTTTGATGAATTAGGTACATGGATGTGAGATTGAGAAATGTTTTTTGAAAAAGAGTTTGTAAAGTTTATTTTAATAACCTCTCAGAAGAGGGTGTATTTTCCATGAATGCTTTAAGCATAAATAATCTGCCAATTTGAATGAATGATCCAGACACTGTTCATAAATTTCCTTAAGTGTTTTTTAAATCTGTTTTGCCTCTGAGTGCACTACTGAGACATTTAGTTCATTGAATTCACCATGATATATAAAGAAGTGTGTGTGTGTTTGAGAGCGAAAGATGTACTTGCATAATTTACATATGAATAATGATATATTTTTGCTTATCTGAAAGACTATGCATTTCATATATATTTAAATTCTAATATTCTGACTTGAAATCAGTTGGTATGAGAATGGACCTATATATTTTAATAGTTACTGAGCAGAATCAAGGTTGGTTGGGACCGTGTCAGAGTAGAAATTATAGACGTGTTCTCTAGTCTTAGTCCTCCTTGGTGACCCTGGGATTAAGTATTCTCAGCATGTGTGACATGAAGAGGGTGACACTTTCCAGGTCAAATAAGACTAACAATCTTATTCCTTTCTACCAAGGAACAATTCTCTTTTTAATCAGAAGAACTTGATACACATCATGTATCAAGAACACTAAGTGCCATTTAGAAATGACTTTTATTTTGCTTTAATCCATTAAAATGTAAAATGCTGGCTATTCTCAGATTTTGAGGCAGGTGATAAGGTAAGCAATAAAAATGCATTACAATATAGAAAAATCTCGTTCTAGCAGTTGTAGAAACTGGAATAGGTAGCTGAACTCTTCAAAAGCCAGCCAGTGTATTGATCATAGAAACAAAAGTCTTCGTATCAGCTTTTTTTTTTAAAGATTTTATTTATTTATTTGACAGAGAAAGATCACAAGTACGCAGAGAGGCAGGCAGAGAGAGAGAGAGAGAAGGATCCCTGCTGAGCAAAGAGCCCAATGCAGGGCTAGATCCCAGGACCCCGAGATCATGACCTAAGTGGAAGACAGTGGCTTAACCCACTGAGCTACCCAGGCGCCCCTGCATCAGCTTTTCTAGAAGAAAGTTCCAAGTATGACTTTTGTGTTATAACCTACTCACACATTATATTCCCCAAATTCTTTGCAAGTATGTTTATGTTTTAATGACTTAGGGTATTTCAGTCTTACCTGGGTTTTTTTAGGGAAAGCCAGACAGTTTAGCCTTTTGTTCACATATGGAAAGTCTTCTCTTTATTAATTTATTGCTTAAGAAGTCCTAAGTTCATTGTGAATTTAAATAAACACATCTTTCTTTGTATTTCCCAGCAAGAATCTTAATTTGCACAAGTGTCACTAAATTCAAATTTTTCTTTTAACTGTAACAGTTGATTGCCAACTAAGGGTTCCCACCAGAAATCTACTTCCAGGTTCTCATATGTGTTACTGAACCAAACTACCCATATGTTTGGCTTTGCTTTAATATACTTTAAGCTTTTTGTCATTAGGGGAATTATTGATTAAATTAAACTACCAATAGCTCTTTTGACCATAAACCAAAAAAGTCTTATTTTATATAAAGAAAAAAAGTCATTTTGAAAGAGTTTTCTTAAAAAAAAAAAAAAGTTTTCTTCCACATTCCAATTTCTAACCCTAGGTCAAAAAAAAATTATAATTTGTATTACTTTTTAAATTTAAAAAAAGTGGCATATTATCCTTAAAGGACATTTAGAAAATGTAGAAAAAAGGGGCACCTGAGTGGCTCAGTCAGGTAAATGTCCATCTTGTGATTTTGGCTCAGGTTGTGATGTCATGGGTCCTGATCTCATAGTCCCTGAGACAGAGTGCCCCTTGGGCTCCACTCTCTATGGAAAGTCTGCTTGAGATTCTCTTGTTCTCCTTCTGCCCCTCCCCAACTTGCACTCTCTTTCTAAAATAAATAAATAAATCTTTTTTAAAAAAGAGAGAACAGGGACACCTGGGTGGCTCAGTGGTTTAAGCCTCTGCCTTCAGCTCAGGTTATGACCTCAGGGTCCTGGGATCGAGCCCCGCATCAGGCTCTCTGCTAAGTGGGGAGCCTGCTTCCCGCCCCCACCCCCTGCCTGCCTCTCTGCCTACTCATGATCTCTGTCTGTCAAATGAATAAATAAAATCTTAAAAAAAAAAAAAAAGAGAGAGCACATGCAGAAAAAAGAAGACAATATTTCTATATTTCTGCTAACCATGGACACACACTGGTGATCTTATTGTATCGTGGTGTATAGGTTTACGGTTTACATGGTTCTCGTC
The DNA here is from genome assembly GCF_010015895.1 of Lontra canadensis. Classification (NCBI taxonomy): domain Eukaryota; kingdom Metazoa; phylum Chordata; class Mammalia; order Carnivora; family Mustelidae; genus Lontra; species Lontra canadensis. The sequence continues at coordinate 5,448,548 of NW_022631042.1, forward strand.
TATATTATATACCACTGTGCCTTTTCCATTTAATATTACTTCATTAGCATGGTTTCAATAAGTTTGCCGTCTTTATAAACCACTTTGTGTTTGTATAATATTTTATTTAATTTACTCTACCATGTGCCTGTCATTGAGTTCATTTAGTTGTTTCCAGATTATAATGATGCCGCCAGAATACCTATCTCAATAATACTTTTCATAGTTGAAATTATTTTCTTAGGGTAAAATTTTAAAATACAGTTAATATTTGGGAACTTTAAAAGAGTGATGTTTTCCTTTTATAGAGGATGTGTTTCTACTCGAAACTGATAATCCAAGGACAACACTAGTGTATGGCATTTTTACAACATCAAGGTAATTATTAAACAATTACAGCTTATGGATTAAACAATAAACTTTATTGAGTAATAGTAATTATTACAAAATATTCTTTTCAACTTTTAATTTTACATAACATTCAGGTTGTAATTGTCCTGTTTTACTACTTTTGCTTGATTACCAAAATATGTTTAAGCTGAACTAACACTTTCAAAATAGGTTTGAACAGTGTTTTTGATGACTATATGCTATTTTTCTCAAAGAAAGGAAAACATGAATGATAATGCAGGAAGTATGTAAGCTATTTTGTTTTAAGTGTAAGTTTTCAGTAAGTGGAAGACTAATGTTTCACCTAAAACTTTTGGTATTTCTATTAAAATAAATTTTACTTCTGGAGCAATCTAAAATGATGACTCTTCAGAAACTAATAAAATATTGCACTAATTTTCATGTTCCATATGACGGTATTTCATATATTTGGAGATAGGTTTAATGTTTTCTAACTTCTCTGGGATATCCAGTCCCACTTGTCATATATTTCCAGACAATTGCCATATTCTCACCCTTTCCTAGAGATGCTTCTGTTTACTCATTTTACACTGGAATGTTACTCAGAATGCAACACAATACTCCAGCTGTGACATGGCCAATGAAGAATACAATGGGTCCCTTTTATGAGACCATCAATTATAAAGCAGAAACTTAAAGATTTTAGCATTCTCTTCCAGTGGGGCAAGCACAGCATAATTGTAAACTGTTAATGAGCCCTTCAAAGTAAAAGAAAATCACAGAAATATTGATTATAAATCATATTTACACTTGCCCTATGAAACTTGTAAAAAGATGTCCTTCAGGATGGACAGTTTAACTCCTGTTCTAACAGAGAAAGTAGTCTTGATTTAACTCACAAGGAATTGAACAAAGTGAAAAGAACCAAATTCTTTTTTTTTTTTTAAGATTTTATTTATTTATTTGACAGACAGAGATCACAAGTAGGCAGAGAGGCAGGCAGAGAGAGAGGAGGAAGCAGGCTCCCCGCGGAGCAGAGAGTCTGACGTGGGGCTCCGTCCCAGGACTCTGGGATCATGACCTGAGCCGAAGGCAGAGGCTTTAACCCACTGAGCCACCCAGACGCCCCAAGAACGAAATTCTTAAGAAGAAAATGTTCGTCCCCAAAAAATATTTCTATAGTGTTTGTTTTCTTCCCGGTAGCTTTTTGAAAAATTCAAAATTGTCATTTCTGACCAGTGACGCTAATGATTAATAATGTATCTTGTTTTTTCCAATGGGCATCTAAGTTTTCCATTAAGCATCTGATTTAGGAGATATATATGAATCACAATGTTTGTTTCAGTCAATCTGCCTTAGTAACATCAGAAATAGTCTTTAGTAAGGATCCAAACAAATTCTATGAGATTTTATTGATAAAGTTAATGTAATGAATCTCTTTCAGAGTCTGTTGTTTTTTTCTGTTACTAACAGGAAAAATACAGAGACTATGACAACAGACTTTTCTAGCTACTCTTTAGGATACATGTGGGAACATTCTCACATTAAAATAATCTTAAGGCAAAGAGATACCATTTTCCCTAATGAGATTTATTTCTCTGAGTTAAATTATGATAGATTGTATTGATGGTAACTTAGAATTCAAACTCATATTTTTAAATAAATCATCACTTTATTTTTTCTTATTAAGATAAGCTAGTTAGAAATTTCTTTACTTGTCCTATATTTTGGGAACATTGATGACTCTTTTATAACTTATTACTGCCTACTACCTCCATGGATGAATTAAATGTTTTAATATTTTATGTGTCAATGGCTTATTTCAAAATAATAGAAAATTTTTAGTTTTATAGTGTGTATTGTAGCATTCAAGTTTTCTATGATGAATTATATCAACTTTTATCACAAACTTTATCTGTTTTTTAAAATTGTATTTAAGAGTTAAGAAAATAAGAAAATAGATCTCTTTCTGTTTGTTTTTTTAGCTCGGTTTTTAAAGGATCAGCAGTGTGTGTGTATCATTTATCTGATATACAGACTGTGTTTAATGGGCCCTTTGCCCATAAAGAAGGGCCAAATCATCAGCTGATTTCCTATCAGGGTAGAATTCCATATCCTCGCCCTGGAACTGTAAGTATCCAGGAATGTTTCTTTGTTATTTTGGGTTTTAGAAAATATAATTTAACAAGATATGAATATCATGTTCGTGTTTATTAAATACAGCCATAGACCAACCGATAAACTCATTATAATTTTTCAGGTCACTTGGGACTTTACAAATATAGCACCCTCTACAGTTTTTTTCTATGTACTATTACTAATAAAATCTCTTTTAGACTTCAAGACAACTGGATATATGAAACAGGACAGAGATATTTCCTAATTTTATTCGCATAAAAGCCATAGCTTGGAAAGTGTTAACATTTTGGTGTCAGCCTGAAAGAATTTGAATGGTAGTTGCTTTTAGCAACCCTTCCTGATATTAATGAATCTCACCTATTTTAATAAAGGAATAACCTTACAAGAATTAATTTAGAGATAAAATATATGTGGACTTTGAATTTTAAGGGATATATGAAAAATTATATGCTGTGCATTTCTCAAAAAAAAGAAAATAGTATGTGTAAATAAACACAATGGAAGTGATGTTATAGTTCAATAAATATTTATGAACTATAAAATTCTGAGGTATATGGTATATTAGCAGTATTAAGAAGTACGTTCAAAGCTAACGTTTCTAGCTGAAGTTACAGATGGTGCACTCACAGATTGGAATTGAACTTTTCCTAGGACAACAATGATCATAGTCCTACTGTTTGTTTTTCATTTGGCCCCTTGTAATGCTTTATTGAATTCTAGAATATTGATTAGTTTTTATCTCTATAAAATGTCATAGAGTACACTGAAAAGAGACAATCAAGAGGAATATAATTTTCAACTGACTATCAAGAGGAATATAATTTTTTTGTATTTTTGCATTTCATAGAATATGGTTATATTTATAAACTGGAGCGATGTGAATAAAGAAGAATGTTTTCATGGAAAATAATTAAAAGATAATTGTTAAAATATTATTTTCCTAAAATGTTTCTTTTTCCTTTTTACTTGAATATGAAATTTCCTCCACCAAAATTCTTTCAGATATTCATCCCACATAATTTTTACGGATTATTGATTCACTTTATTTTGTGTGTTATTATTAGAGTTTATTTGCAGTGTATTATTCAGTCCCTTATTTTTTTCATCATCTTAAATTATACTGCTGTCAAATTTCTTTTAAAAAATAGGAAAAATAGTTTCCTAAGCCTTTAAACCCAATTTATTAAAAAATAAAAGAGCTCAAATTTGGTTCCCTGGCTAAGAAGCTCAAAGATTAATCATTGATATATCTTTTACAGGAACAATTAACTTTTAATTAACTGGAAAGATTATCATCCTTGCTCTTTAGCTGTGAAAGAATTAAATTTTAAAAAGCCGCACTTAATCATGGCTGGGGACAAAGTCCTATTATACAATTCATGGTCTTCTTATATGTGATCTCTTTTTGATGCTCATAGCTCAGAGAAAGTGAAAAAATAATTATTTGGTGTAACACAAGGAAGATATCGATAGATATATTGATCTTAGGGTACCTCAAGTTGGGATGTGTTGGATAAGAAGCAGAGATTATATAAGAGGAGGCAAAGTGAAAGGGAAGGCAAACAACTTTCAAATTCCATTATAACTTATGGCTCTCTTTATTTCATTCAGTGTATTTCATGCACTCTCAGGTGACTCACTGATAATCTATTCAAACTAAGTCTTCTTTTTGAGAATTATTTACTGTTTGAAGTTGACCAAGTCATTGCTTCATCTTAATACAGAAAATTAACAATTGTGATTGTATATGATTTCATTAATTGTTTTTTTTAACAACATACGTATACAGGAACAGCTGGGTTTGTAAACTCAACAAAATTCTGTTTTCCCCCAAGTATTACCTTAAGATAAATTTCCCAGATAAATAAAAACAGATAAATGAGAGCCATGCTCATTGGTTCAGGTTTGAGGCCTCAGAGCCTCAGTGAGTATATGTGGGAACTAGTTTATACCCAATTTACAAGAGCAAATTGTATGTGCCTCATCTCAAGTAAGGATTCACAGTACTAACTTGAGATCAGCATGGTGAGAATAGTTACAGTCTGAAAACTGACAAGTGTTACAATTCAGGGAATTTTTTTTCCTGAAGAAAAGCCACTCCTGTTCCTACCCCTCATCAAGACTTCACCAAAATGACAGTTCAAAAAGACTCTCAGGAATCATACTGAGAAAACCACTCATGTCGAATAGCAATTACTCTACATTAAATGTGGGAATAGATAAAAACCCTTTTAGTATAACAAAATAAACCAATGTTAAATTAGAAAATTTTGCTAACAGTCCCACTTTTCACTATTTCCAAGCTCCTAAGAATAAGCACATTTTTTTCTGTTGTAAAGTAGTATGGTGTAAACCAGGGCTTAGTAACACACATCTGGAGCTGACGCTGTGAAAAAAAAGGGAGTAGTCAGTCCTTGAGACATATTTCTATAATGTGGTTTCTTACATCTGGTGCTGAGACCAGAGCAGCTCCCTTAAATAAAAAAAATTGTCAGATGAGTGATCCTTAGGGAGGGAAACAGGCAGGGTGGAGGAAGACCTCTGGAACTCCTTCTGGAAAGCATACCTCCCAGAAGATCTGGTCCCTCCACCCTTCCCTGAGCAACACACCAGGAAGTCTCAGCTGTCTGACTCACATGGCCAGCGTCTGTCTTTTTCCTAGGCTTCCAGGGTTTCGTATCCCACTGATGTAGTAGGAAGACCTACAGCCAAGTGACCCAGAGCATTCCCTCTTCTTTAGGGCTAAAAATGTTGCTTCTGAAGTCCTCCCATGAAACATCAACTGTGATTGCTCTACTTTATTTCCCTATGCAGTAGTCCAGTTGCCGGGTCAATCTCATAAATCCATGACTGGATTCTTAAAGAAATGACAGGAGCAGGAATTGTCTACCCTCATTCTAGTGTTCCCTGTAGGTGATTCTTTTAAAGCCAGGTTGATGGCAATGTTAGCAAACTGCCCCAACTAGCAAACCCAAGTCATTGGGAAGAAGCCTGCCAATTGTGTCATAATGTTTTTCCATAAGTAATTGAAGTTTGTGGAAGAAACAAGACACCTTTGGTATGTTGCAAAGGGCGGCCAAAGACTGCATATTCTCTCTGTGGCTGAGCTAACACATGACATTATTCTGTTGCAACGTGTATAAAGCTCCCATAGAAAATTATTTTTGCTTATACACTTCTGTTTAAAGCAGAACCTAATAGAAGTGTTCTGTTTTAATGTCTATTTATGAGTGGACTAGAACCATTTGCATTCATCATTGTGCCTGGTACCTGGTACAGCAAGAGAACATGGAAAATCTGTGACCCACTTAGTGAGTGATGGCCAGAAAAAGAATTTTATTGCTGACACTTTTGTTGATTCCATGTATCTTTCGGTGATTCTTACATTAGAAATATTTCTAGTCTTCACAAATGTTTAAAACATTGTTAGGGAAGTTTACAATAAAATTAAGTATATAAGGGTTATAGACATGAAAAATGCATTATATGTTGTTTCATATCATTATTCAAGATCCATGAATAAAATAGATAATAAATACTATTGAAGTTTAGGGGAGAGAGAGAGACTGTCGTGGGACAGCCTTGTGTAGAGAAGGCATATAAAAATAGGAGACCGAGCTTGCCCTGAAGGCAGTCAGATTTGGATAACTTAGGTGTGGAAAGAATAATATTCCAGAAAGGCTACAGCTTACATTATAAGGCAAAGATAGAAATTAATAAGCGAGTTCTAGAAGCTCTGCCTGAACTAGCAGGACTGGAATAGAGCACTCCTGTCAGCAATGGTGGATAAATGGAGGTAAAATGAGGATCACCTGGTACATAAGTATGACTCTTCAGCTATATAAATCTTTGGGCTTTAAATAAAGGGCCTAGATTATCAAGGCCTTAAGCATGAGCTCAGTTTCTCTAAAAATACAAGTTCCAAAGACTAGTGCCAGAAACTACCACAGATTCTGGAATGCCATTTATTTATGTTCATAAATTTATCCGTACACCACTCATCTTGCAAGTGTTTAGGTCAAGCTCCCCCTGACCATGCCCGTCACTCCTTCTCTGACTAGTTTTGCTCTTATTTTCTGTAGTCTTTAACCTCAGTTCCTACCTCTTTCTTCCACTTTGTGCTCTGTGATCCATCAATGTCCCAGGAATTATAGTTTCCTAAATATTCCATTTTTTTTTTCTATCTCTAAACCTTTTCACCAACCCTGAGAGCCTTAAGTTCTCTTCTAGTCTGAATTCATTTAAAAAATATTGCATCTTATGCATATATGGCAATTGATCGTGAACCAAAATTGTTATTTATCTCATATTTTTATAATCTTCTAAATTATTTATCTTATATTTGTCTGAATTATTATTATATACCTTATTTTACTTTGAATATGCCCATCTTCCTTACTAGAATACTTATGTCTACAAGATGATGGTGGCTTCTTATTATGTCCCCCACTGGGCACATCAAAATGCTTTTTGAATAAAAAGTAACCAAAGAATAGCTATGTGAATTAATACATGAATATATTAATATTTTTTTAAAGATTTTTTATTTTTTTAATTTATTTGACAGAGATCGCAAATAGGCAGAGAGGCAGGCGGGCAGAGAGAGAGGAGGAAGCAGGCTCCCTGCCGAGCAGAGATCCCGATGCGGGGCTCGATCCCAGTACCCTGGGATCATGACCTGAGCCGAAGGCAGAGGCTTTAACCCATTGAGCCACCCAGGCGCCCCTGAATAACATTAATATTGGAAACTAGGACCATATATGTGAGATTTAGGAGCATCAGAAGTTGGCAGATGTCAAGGATACCTAAAAATAGGAAAGAAATTTGGTTGAGGGCAACAATTGCTGATACTTCCTTAACATGGCATTGTTATTGTTCCTAGCATTTCACCCAACACTTTAGTAATCAAAACACTTAAAATGTCTTTACTCAAAAAAGGAGTCTTATCACTCCTTGATAAACAGAAAACTAGAACTGGAAAAAAACAGCTTAAAGGAGAAGTTTAAACCGAACTACTTAATGACTATTTGTAGAGTTCAGTCAGCCTTCTGAAGAATGAGACACCAGCCTCATTCATGGACAGAGGCTTTATTTTATGGCAGTATGTGGATATTATATTATCTTGAGATTTCAGTACACATGCTTTCACATATCACAAGGTGACGGATAAGTTAATTGCATCTTATTTATTCTTGGTAACGTTACACTGAACAAATTCACAAGTCCAGATAGAGACTCTCCAAACAGTAATCCATTTTTGTCCTTGTCACTATCATTGTCACCCATCCTGTGTCTTATCTGCAAAGTTTATTCCACGAATCAATGGAAAAAATTAATTATTGTCAAAAAGGCTTCTTTTGTAAATTTGAAAATACTCCTGCCAGGAAACACTGGTTTCTAAGTAAGAAGTTCATAAAACAAAAGTCCCAAATGGGGGACATTTGAATGAATATAAAGTAACTGATTTGAGTTGATTTGTTTGGGTTACCTATTTAATAAGTTCACTTTTGAGCACATGAGACATAATTTTTAACCGAATTTAAATTAACTAAAACCCAGAGACTAACACACTTACAATTTAATAACCTTATCACACATGGAAATAAATGCTAACTGGAAATTATATAAATTGCCTAGTAATATATGCTAACTTTGGATCTTTCTGGAACTTACAAATGAGAATGTTTGCAAATATTTAAGGAGACATCTCAGCTTAGCAAACCATAATTAGCGGTGTTTTATGAGGAACTGGATTGCCCATGCATTTGTTCTTTCCATTTTTTCATTCAGTGAGCAATGCATTTCCCTTTTTCCACTTTGTGTGAGGAATGAGGATAGAGAACACCCATAATTCTACACTTTGCAGAAGTATGGAACACATCCATCATTTTAGAATACCCTCAGATGAAATTCTTTGTCCCCATTTGGGTTTTTTTGCGGGCAATTTATAAACATGTATATTTAAATATAATGCTTTTTCCTAAAAGAAAAACATATGAGCCCCAAATGAAAGTCACTTGATGGGATAATGAATCAGAGGCTTACTTTTATTACTTGTCTCATTTTCTCTCCTTAGTGAAGTCATTTAATTGCTCCCTGTGCCTTTCTATTAAAAAAAAAAACTGTATTTACTGGTCCTGTAAAAAGTCCTAGTAATGTTAACTGGTCAAAGTGAGTCTAAAAATTGTATTCAGTATAATACAGTCTAAGTGAGTGAGGCAGCATTAGTAATTTGCTGAGAGTTATTTGCAAACATGGGTCTGCCCAACGATACTGGTCCAGAGGCACTAACATTGTGGGTTAGCTATTGAAAGGATTTAACCCAGAGGTTGCCATCTTTTTGGGGTCCCTAAAGTTGTTTTTCTTTTCTTTTTTTTTTTTTTTTTTTTTTACATTGAGTTAGCATTATAATTTTGGCAGATTTCACATAAAGCTCCACATTTCTATCTTCTGTTGAAATCTCACCACATTAGGCTTATATTCTTGCACAGAAGCAATCACCTAGAAATGAGTGTTCATTGCCAATTTTAAATAATGCACAACTTTCCAGTTTGTTACTGTCCCTATTATATCCTACGGTTTGCCCAGATGCTGTACCCATTGCTGTTGATCAGAAAGTTTGCTTTGTTCCCTTCCTTTAGTTTCTACCTCTCTTAAGAGAATAAATGAAAATTAGAACAGAAGTGCTTTTCTTTCAAGAAAATATGACAAAGCATTTTTGCTTTTGAAAGTGGAAATATTGTCAGATATTTAATAGGGTTACACAAATAATGTGTATATGTGTTAAAGATTATACCTAACAGTTTCACTTGTATAACTTAGCACTTGGATCCTATTAATGGATAAGTTTGAGTTCTAAGCTTCAGCAGCTCCCAGCCTACCACTGAGCTTGGCCTTGGATGCCCTATAAATGGAATCTTCTCCCCAGAAGCCCTTGTCATGCCTTCTTACCAGAACTGCTGAAGTTGTCCAGCATTCCTTTTTCAGATCTTGTTATTGCTTTGTAGCTGCCTCTTTGAACTTAATGTTCTGAATCTTGCCTCTCCTGGCAGAATTGAGGCTCTTGTTTCATACATCCCCTGTACCAAAATTGAATGTCAGATATAACAGAGTCATTCACTCATTAATTACTCTTTGTTGAATATCTACTATTTGTCAGCTTTGGTATAGGTCTAAGAGTGAAACAGTGAACAAAATATACCCAGTTAAGGTCAACACGTAGCTTACATTCTAGAGAGAGAAACAGACAAAAAAACAGACATGCAACTAATCATAATATAGAGTTAGGTAAATAGAGCTGTGAAGAAGAATAAAGCAGGTTAAGGAGCTAGAGAGTGGAGGTGGAGATGGGGTATATTATGTGTCACCACCTTTAAAGAAGCAATTTTGGGGAACTAAGAGCTAAAGGAGGTAACAGGGAAAACCATGGAATTGTCTGGATAAGCATGTTTCAAATGGGGAGTAGCAAGTGCCAAGGTCCTAGAGGGGGAGCAGTGAGAACTATTCTGGGAATGATAGAGGAGGACCAGAAATACAGGGGTTTCTAGTTCATGCTAAGCTGTTGGAATTTTATTCTAAGAGTAATAGAAATCATAGGAGTCTTTTCTAGAAGGAAACTATCAGGTCTAATTTACCACACCCAATCCGTGCCCCAACTTTGGAGATCCCTCTTCTGGGAGGAGGGAATCAGGTGGAATAAAACTCTTGCACATTAGAGTTCTGACTGAATTTGATAATGATGATCTATTTTAGCCAGTAATAGCATTAGATTATATCCACAGATTTTTTTTTCTTTTTTTCCTAGTAACACTGTCAGTGGCACAGAATAAGAACAGAAAAGTGATGGGTGGAAAGGGTAAATGGCATCAACTGCTCTCTGAAAACAAATGGAATTAGGATCAGTCGACTTAGCCTTGCTCTAGTGGTCAAACTGTGTATCTTTTTAAATAATTTTCTATAGATATATAGTCATGCTGATTTCTCTTCAACAGATAGCAAATACAGATGGTCCCCACTAAGGATAGTTCATCTTATGGTTTTTCTGACTTTATGATGGTGCAAAAGCAATACACACCCAGCAGAAGCTGTACTTTGAATACTTAATCTTGATCTTTTCCGAGGCTAGTGATTTGTGACACGATCCTCTCTCATGATGCTGGGTTGGGCAGTGAACTGTAGCTCCCAGACAGCCACAAAGGTCAACAAGCCATACACTTACCACCATTCTGCTTTTCACTGTTAGTACAGTATCCAGTAAATTATTCAACACTTTATTATAAAATAGGCTTTGTGTTACATGATTTTTGTTAATTGCAGGCTAATATAAGTGTTCTGAGCATGTTTAAGGTTGGCTCAGCTAAGCGATGATGTTTAATAGCTTAAATGTATCAAATGTGTTTTATAAACTTACAACATTTGCAATTTATGATGACTTTATCAGGATTTAAACCCATCATAGGTTGAGGAGGATCTGTATTTACAACAACTTAAGCTTCTGAGTATGTTGAAAAGTAGAGGCCTTTGGTTATCACTAAAATAAAATAACTCTTTACTATTTCTCTTTTAAAATATTTTATTAGTGTCCAGGAGGAGCATTTACACCCAATATGCGGACCACTAAGGAATTCCCAGATGATGTTGTCACTTTTATCCGGAACCATCCTCTCATGTACAATTCTGTCTACCCAATCCACAGAAGGCCTTTGATTGTTCGTATAGGCACTGACTACAAATACACCAAGATAGCTGTGGATCGAGTGAATGCTGCTGATGGTAGATACCATGTCCTGTTTCTCGGCACAGGTAACTATTTGAGCTCAAACTATAATGTGTAACAGAAGAGCATAAGAGGTAAGGACTATAATATTGGAACCAGAGAGACTCCAGTGTTGATGTCTGTTGGACCCTCACTGAGATATTTAATATCTCTGTGCCTATTACCACAGCTGTAAAATGGAGTTAGTGAAATACATTATTTCATAGGGTTATTGTGAGGAGCAAATACTGAAGGAATTGTGAGGAATTAATATATGAAAAGCACCTGGAATAGTCCCTGGCACATATTATAGTGAAATACAGTGATTATGAGCCAAATGAAAGGATGGGAACAAATTTTAAGCATGGGTAGTATTTCTCTCAACTGAAGCAAATTCTGCAACCTTCTTTTTTTTTTTTTTAATTTTTATTTATTTATTTATTTATTTGACAGAGAGAGAGATCACAAGTAGACAGAGAGGCAAAGAGAGAGAAGGGAGAAGCAGGCCCCCCGCTGAGCAGAGAGCCCGATGTGAGGCTCGATCACAGGACCCTGAGATCATGACCTGAGCTGAAGGCAGAGGCTTAACCCACTGAGCCACCCAGGTGCCCCAAATTCTGCAACTTTTTAACAAATACATGGAACCATTTTCCAGTGATAATGATAATGACAGTTCTAGGTAACATTTAAAAGTAAATTTAATTAAAAAATAGCTTTTTTGAAAATACTAATGTTAGTATTTTAATACACTCACAATTGTAGTTTGCCAATTTAAGACAAGTTGGGTGAAAAATACTCTTGTTTAGAGATTTACATGAATGTAGAATGGCTGACTTTATAGCAGAGGTTCTTAAAATGTGTTCCCCAGACTAACAAAATCAGTGTTACCCAAGAAGTTGTTAGCAATGCAAAGTTTAGCCGTCCAATCGAGGAACTCGAGAGATAAGACTCAGCCATCTGTGTTTTAACAAGCCCTCTAGGTAGCTCGATATACACTAAAGTTTGAGAAGCACTACTCAAGAGAAGAAAACTCTAGTTTGCCAGTCAGAAGGTACTTAATATCTTTCACACATTCCTGACCACCTTGCAGGAAGTGATGAAATCTCTTTACTTATAATATCAGAACTACTTTATTAAATTAGGTAATTCCTCTACTAGCTTAAGAAAGAGATATAAGATGTGTCTGTAAACCTCATTATAAGATTTGCAGTGGTACAACAGGTATTCTGAGCTAAGAAATGAATTGCACTCAGACCTCAATCAATTTAAGATGTGGATATTTCTTCTTGGCTCAATAGTAATTTCAAAGTATACCTTTCTTATGAAATTCTTATTGTGGTCTTACTTAAAACCCCAGATCTGAATCTCTCACTCCCTTAATTTCAGCTTGTATTGGTCTGAGGTTGAGAATTTGCTGATGTGCTCTCCTTGGCATCCTCTTTACACCTGGGCAAATTGGTGTTTTCACTGATCCTCCTCTCTTTGCTTGCCCCACACCTGAGAAATAATCCTTCCTTCCTAGACTAACCAGTCTCTAGTCTGTTCTCAGTTTTATCCTTTCCTGCCATTTCCAAGACCTTTCTTTATCAGCTATTTTCTTACTGGCTTTATTTGTTCATTTCATTCTCTACTGTATCCTTGGCCTAGAAACCTCACACAAGGATACAAAACTAAACTACACCTTGACCCATTGCTCACTCACCCTCTGCTAGCCTGCTGATTTTGCCAAGGTCTTCAATGTCCTCATCATAAGAAAATCCAATGACCTTTAACCGCTGAGATACTTTCATCTCCTCTTTGCATCATTTGGTAGTGTAGAATCGCTCTTTACCTGTTGCTTCAGACACAAGTAATGTAAGTTCCTTCTCAGTTTCTCTCATCAGCCCAGCTTCCTCCTGCTTGTCAGCATAGGTATTCCCCGAGATTCTGTCCACAGTCCTCCTGTTTTTACATATTCTTTGGCCATCTCACCTATTTATTTGGTTTTAATTATCTGTGATGTACAAACAAATCCCAAATCCCTAATTGTTGTAATTTCCTGAATTCAATATTTGCATTTACATCTTACTTGTTTTTTTGTATTTTATTTTACTATTTAAAACATTTTTTTTAAAGTTTTTATTTTAATTCCAGTTAGTTGACTGTGTTATATTAGTTTCAGGTGTATAAAAGAGTGACTCAACACTTCCACACATCACCCTGTGCTCATCACAAGTACATACTTTAATCTCCGTCCCCCACCTACCTCTCCACTGGTAACCATCAGATTGTTCTCTATAACTAAAAGTCTGTTTCTTGCTTTGATTCTCTCTCTCTCTCTCGTTCGTTTCACTTGCTTTTTTGTTTTGTTTCTTAAATTCCACATATGAGTGAAATCATATGGTATTTGTCTTTCTCTGTCTGACTTACTTCACCTAGCATTATACTCTAGCTCCATTCACATCGTTGCAAATGGCAAGATTGCATCCTTTTTTATAGCTGAGTCATATTTTATTGTATATGTACCATCTCTCCTCTATTCATTTATAAATCAATGCACAGTCGGGCTGCTTCCATATCTTGGCTATTGTGAATAATGTTGCTATAAATATAGTGGTGCATATATTCTTTTGAATTAGTGTTTTTGTATTCTTTTGGTAAATACCCTCTAGTGCAATTGTTAGATCATAAGGTGGTTCTATTTTTAACTTTTTGAGGAAACACCACATTGTTTTCCACAGTGGTTGCATCAGTGTGCATTCTCACCTAACAGTGCCCTGAGTGTTCCTTTTTCTCCACATCTCTGCTAACATCTGTGTTGTTGATTTACATCTTACTTTTAGGTAACAAAAATTGTGAACTCCTTAACATTTCAAACATCATGCTTCAAACTCAGTTTATCCACTTCTAAGACTTTAGAACCAGTGCTTAATCCAGTCTCCCATATTATGTATTTTTACCACATGCTCCTTTCAACATTCAATTTCTCCATGATATGTAATTTCTCTGTAGGCATATCACCATGTCTGGTAAGCTCAATAAATATTTGTCAAGATGAATTGAAAATCATGATTATATCCATTGCTATTCATATAATGAAATGAATTCATAACTGTTTGCAAAAGCTCATCTTCATTTTGCATATAAACTGTGTTCTCCAAAGATATAACCTCCATATGGATGACTTTGAAGAGTTGCTCCTAGCCTTGGCTGGGATTATCTGGCATGGAGATTGCATTTTTAAAAAAATTCCTGAAGTGAAGTGGTAATTTTAGAGTCATACTTCCCCCTAATATCTAATATTACTCATAAAAAGTGACTGCTTTCTTGCTTGCTTGCTTGCTTTATCCTTTTGGAACTTGTGTTAAATGTGAACTCTGATGTCACCGTCGGGTAGTGTCTCATGAAGGTTTGCATAAAATATGTAGATTTAGTGGATGGAATTTTCAAGTCTTTATAAACTGTGTGGCAGTGTTTATTCAGATAGAAGGCAGTAAGACACATACTTATGCATAAATTCTTTGGCTTTTCTTACCGTATAAGTATCTGGCACCTTTACATAGACTTTTTGTGTTGGTATTTAAATATTTGTGTCATTTTGAAAAACAGTATTTAGGCATATGTTTTTAACTGTACTGGGAAGCTTCCTTAATGACTGCTTACAAAGCCACATGAGTCTCTGAAAGACTAATAGGAAAGTACATACTATGGCAATCCCCCTACCAACAGCATCTTTCTGAAGAGACGCTAACTAACTGAACCATTGAATCTTATCCTCATGGTCATATCAGACTGTACTAGAATTTAGAAGCAGGGATTTCCGTTTACCTGAAACTCTAACAGCCAGTATGTTGGTATAAAATATTTGCTGCTCAAGTAGTTCTTGTATTGCTGGTGAAACTTCTTCAAAAGAGAGTTCCCTGTGCTCATTGGCTACTAAAAGTGAATAGAATTGCCTTTTCTGAAATGGAGCTTGGGAGAATTACAGGTCACCGCTCCCAAGGATTTCTTAGCACTATGTATCTGAATGTCTTAAGAAGGGCCTAATATGTCATGGTGTTACCAAATTCCTCACTGCCAGAGGAATCTGGCAATCATTAGGGAAGCTTCCCTGTACAATTAAAAACAGCTTTTCAGCTGTTATAAGTAAATAATAATGCTCCAACCCTTGCCATGAGGCAAGCTTCTCTCATAGCTTCCTTCTCTCTTTACCATTATGGAAATATCGTAAGAATTCAATGAAGACATTAGTTGTCAAAGAAGATGTCATTAAAAAACAAACAAACAAAAACAACAAAAAGTAAGTAAAATAAAAATAAAAAAATAAAACAAACAACTTACATGACAGCTAATTGGAATGCAAATAGGATATCATGTAACTGTATTCACTTTGAATATTATGAACAGTTTTTTAGCGCTCAGAATCTCCATGGTAGTTACATAGGCCCAATGCCTGCAAACCATTATAGTTAGCCCCTTAGAGTGGACTATTATACCAGCTAAATTCAAGAGACTGGTAGTCTGACCCTCCACTCTCCTGGTACTATTTCCTTATACTTTGTGTATTGACAGATGCAAAGATAGACAGATGATACATAGATAGATAGATAATAAATAAATAAAAGAAAAGGAGGAATTAAGAAAGATGAAAGAGAAGAAAGAAGGGAAGAAAGAAAGATAACCTGAGCTTTGTCTTCTTATGTTTTATTTCCTAGAGTTTGCATTATTAATGTCTAACCCAGGAATTAGCAAACTACAACCTGGACCAAATCTAGCCCACTGCATGTATGGTACATAAGCTAAGAATGTTGTTTTATACTTTTAAATGATTGGGGAAAAAAAACAATATTTCATGAGCACTAAAAATAACAAGATTTGTAGATTACCATATCCATAAATAAAGTTTTTATTAGAATATGGCCACATTCATTCTTTTACATTTTGTCTGTGGCTGCTTTTGAGCCACAGAGACTGTTTAGCTCCCAGAGTCTAAAATATTTGTTACTTGGCCTTTTAGAGAAAAAAGTTTGCTGACGTTGTTTTGTCTGATAGTTGGATAATTTTAGAAAAATGAAGACTTCTTGAAGAAGCTATTTTCTAATATGTAGATATAATACAGGAATTCATAATGTTGCCCAAAATAAATATTTCTCCTTTTATCTTGAGTAAAAAATATTCTGCTGTTCTATTAAAATTTAAACTAGAAAATAACTTTACTTAATTACATTCCCATTCATTCCTGCTACGACCCTCTAAAAAAGATCTTATGTTAAAAAACAAAAAATGTATTTTCCAGTCAGTGCTTTGTTTTATTCTGTAGAATTTGTTGATGTTTTGTAGTGTGTATTGCTTTGTTTTGTGTTTTTAGTTCTTGGTATTAGTGCTGTGCTTGGTATTAGTGCTGGGTATTTGTGTGATCCTCACTCCCCTACCTCCTTTTTTTCTTAATCTTTAGGAAAGGCTGTAAAACAGCAGGCCAGAGCTCTCATAGGATTAACATTTCTATTTTAACTTTGCCACCTACTGCTTACATCCAGGCCATTTGTTCAGAGCTGACTATATTGCACAGTGAAGACATTTTTGCCTGTTTTCCTTTTGCCTCTGGAGTTATGAAAATATTTTAAGTGTCTGGGTCAGGTTTAGATACATTCTATCAAATTTATATTTTTAGCACTATATATGAATCAGAATGACATGCGGTTTCTGATGAAAGAACGGTAGTTTTCTTGTGAATGGGTGTTAGCGGTTTGGGATGATTTAATTCCATTGGATCATTGGAATGATTTAATGCCATTATGATTTTTTAATGTAAGGTCGATACATGTGGTGCTCTGCCAAAGTTCTTATATAGTATGTACTGTTTCATGCTTCTTATTAGCTTCCGTTTCACTGGATGAGTACTGAGTTGGAATGTTGGCTTCAGTAAGTCCTTTGAAAGTGTGGAGTTTTGAAGTGTGTGCCACATATGTGATTAAAGCCTTAATATGTTTGCCTTGCAGCATTACAGGATAACTACCTTCATAATAACGAGGCAGTTTTGGCAGTCACATCTCTTGGAATGGCACATTTAGTGAACCGCAGAGCCAGGCATTTTGATTTTTAAAGGGCTTCCTAAAATATTCCATGTAAAATTTGATAGCTGGAGCAGTCAGTGCTTTTGAGCTCAGAAAAGACTCCCATCAGATGGAAGCTGTGCATGAATGTCACTCTGAGGATAATGTCTAGACTTCCGCTTTGCTTAGGAGTAAGGAACAAATCCCTTTATAAGTCACTGGTTTTTAATAACATTGTGGTTCGCTGCTTTCCAAAGCAGAATCTGGAAACTTCTGAGAGTTTACCAAGGATTCTACTGGGATTTTCACAGCAGGAAAAACTAATGGAACAGAGTGGAATGATGGCTGAATTGACAGGAGAAGATAAATCATGGTGTGATGACTGCTTGATCGTGTAAAAGACTAGCAAAAAGGGTATTTGTGGAGAGAGGGGGAGAGAGAGAGAGAGTGAGAGAGAAAGGAAGCCAGCCCATAGAGTGATTGCTAATCCAGAGATAATGTTCTCATTTAAAATTTACTTCCAAAAGAGAGCTTATTAAAAATACATACATGGCCAATTGCTGAAAATTTTTATGCCAAAAAGCAGATTTTTTTTTCTTTAAGCTACTCTTCAGAGATATTCTTTTAAAGACAACATACAAAATCTCATGTAATGATAGCGTAAATTTTAGTGTTCTTAGTTTACCTGAATAACCCATTTGTTTATTCAGTATTCTTATTATGCAAAAAGTATACTTTTTCACATTTTTGAAATATCTTATTTCTATTATAATGATGCTAATTACATTTATTTACAGTACTTACCTTTGCCAGACATGTTATTGACTCTCATCTGGCCCTTATCATTACTCTGTGAGAATTGTGAGCATGCATACTCCACGGGGGGGAGGGGGTGGGGGCAGCATATTTGTTGGATTTATTCATTGCTATATCTTCCGTACTTAGAATAGTGTATCACTCAGAGTTGCCAATCAATAGATATTATTTGAACGAATGAGAGAATGGTTTGTACTTATCCTCCATCATGTTTGGACAGAAGCTCAGATGAGTTAAGTTCACGTAGATATTTGGTATACGATACAACTAGAATATCAACTCTTACTGTCTGTTTATATACCCTGAGCATTTATTCTCTTCATATTACTACCTCATTGACCATCACCACTTTATATTATTTACCTTTTATGAAGTTAAGATAATTTCATCTATATTTTCTCACTTTACTGAGAAATAAATGCTTTACCCATCTAAGTCAGGACGATGTCATTGACGTGCTGACACTCAACATCAGCATCAGATTGTTTTGTTTGAGTGACATCACTTGCTTTTGCCACCCACATGTTGTCACCAAGTCTTACACATGAACAAGATACATCTTACAAGGTGACAGAAAAGACTTGAGAGACTGGATTTGTGTGTGAATTAACTAAACTCTGCTAGAATTTAACCTGTGAATCTGATATCTTTTCATGTCAGTTACCACATATTCAGAAAGGAAGGAGATTATATTTTGGGGGAGAGGAGAGGTTGCAAAAATGGAGTAGGTCTTCACCTTTATTTTTGATCTATCAGCAAATCTTAGTGCATTTCCAATTTTTTTTTTTTTAATGGGGCTTATATCTGTCTTCAGTATGTCTTACGAACTCACCAAAAACACATGCAAATCTCTTTGGCATGGTTCTGTTACTTAATTAAAATGGATTCTGCATATTCAATTGATGTATTTGGAAGATTTCAGAATATCATGAAAGGAGTCAGTGCCTCTCAACAGGAGAGATGGTGATGATTTGCTCTGTGACACTGACTCTTTTACTATTTAATCACTGATATTTTCCTAGATGACCTGGAAACAACTATAGCCAAACCTCATTCTTGTATGTTGCCTTCATTTAACCCTTTACTCATAAATGATGTAAAAAATTTCCTAGCATAAAGGCAATTTAAAATCTTTTTTTTGTGTATTAAGAAGAAATAACCACCCTTTGTTTTTGTTCTTGATGTGCTGCCAAGTTCCTCCTTGAGGCAGACTTAGCAGCTTTTGTCTGTAGGAGAATTCACAGCCTTAGACTCAGTAAGGCCAAGCCTTCTTAATGTGATTACCCAAAGGAGGTCTATAGCTAGGTCTCATTTGTGGGGGTGGTTTCTGTGGAAAGCCAGCTTTACAAGTTTTTGTTTTTGTCATTTTTTATTGAATGGAGAAGAATCCAATTTTTGTTGAAAATGGAAAGAGAGTTTTCATTTTAGAATATGAAATACAGTATAAATTGGAATAAAAAATTTGAAATTGGATTTTCTGAGGTGATTCTATGGTACTAGAGTCATAAATGTTTTACTTAGTTGTATGCTATTTTCTGCTTTCACTCATGTAGCAGGTAGAATAATGGCCCCCCAAAGGTTCCATCCTGGTATCTGGAACCTGTGGATATGTCACCTTACATGGCAGACTTTGTTATAGACCTTGTGATGAAGAGATTTTTCTGAATTGTCTGGGTGTGCTCAATTTAATTACATGACTATGTAAAAGCAGAAAATCTTTCCTGGCTATCATTGGGTAAGATGTGACAATGGAAGCTGTGTCAGAAAGGTGTGATTCTGCTGGCCTTGAAGATGGAGGAAATGGGACCATGTGCTAAAGAATTTGGTTGGGTTCTAGAATTGGAAAACTCAAGGAAGCAGATGGTCCTTATGGTATCCAGAAAGGAATGCAATTCTCCTGACATCTTGATGCTAGCCCAGTGAGACCTGTGTTAGACTTCTAGTCTACAGAACTGTAAGACAATCAGTATGTGTTGTTTTAAGACATGAAACTGGTGGGAATTTGTTACAGCAGCAACAGGAAACTACTACAACTGGGTTTTGAACTCTAGCTTCATTGAAAGACTACAATAAAACTATATGATATTTCTCTTAAGAATTTCTAAAATAAAAATAATCAATCTGATGTTTTTAAAACTCTAGCAAAGCCTTTACTCATGAATGCAGAAAGATAATATTTTTTCCTATAGCTGCTTTTCAAACAATACAGAATAACTTAGTGATACATCCCAAAGATATTATTTATTCACTCATTGGGATTTATTGTGCCTATTGCATGCAGAGTTTATGATATATATAGAAAAATAGCGACAGCACTTACCTTTAAGGAACTCATGGCCCAATGGCGGAGGCAATTTGATCTAATTCAGTAAATATTATTGAGCTAAATATTATTGAGCCCTCTCACAGGTGCTTGGGATCACCAGTGAACCAGAGAGACTAAGATCTCTCTGCCCTTCTGGATCTTACATTCTACTGGTAGAGAACATGACCATACTACATAAACAAATTCTATAACCTGTTTGAATTCGATCAGTGCTATGAAACACCATACACACACACACACACACTCCTGGTGAAAGACTTTAGGGTTTGTCTCGTGGTTAGAGTTTAGCAAAGACTTGAAAAAATAAGAGAATATTTAGTGAAAGAGCTATATAAACTCTTCATAGAGACCAGTGTGTTAAGAACTATAATGTAAGGATCTGTAGAGTCCAGGAAGGAAGTTGCTGCCTGATACACATTTGAGATAGTTTTCTGATGCTGCTTAGCAAATTACCAAAAGATTAGTGGCCTAAAACTATACACACTTGTTATTTCAGTTTCTGTAGATGAACACTTGGCTGGAGTCTCTGCTCAGGGTTTCACAAGTCTGCAAAATGTAAGCCAGGCTGCATTGCTTTCTGGAGTTCCAACGTCTCTTCCAAACTCACATGATTTTTGGAAAAAATTAAATTCTTTAGTTTTGATGCAGAAATGAGGCCATAGCCATTCCTTCCCACATGGATCTCTGTTAGTCATTCAAATCCTAGTTGTTTGCTCCTTCGAAATGAGCAGTCTTTCCCTTCAATCTGCTAAAATGGGGTTTCATATAATGTGGCATAGTCATGGGATTGACATGCTATCAATTTAGCATTTTTCTCTTGGTTAGAAGTAAGTCACACATTCCACCTACACTTAAGGGGAGAGGATATACAAAGACATGATCATCAGGGGCACCTAAGAGTGGGTCAGCTGCTGCCTATATACATAGTAAATAAATCACTTTGGCAAGGATATGGAACATGCATTCAGACAGAGAAAAGGAAACCAGTTAGGAGACTTTTTATTATAGGCAAGAGAGGATGAGAGCGTAAATTAAGACAGGTGTTAGAAGTTGAAGGTTGAGAGGGATTACTGGATTTAAGAGATATTTTGGAAGAGGTAAGGACTTTATGGTAACTGATTGATTTGGGAAAGGTGGAAGGGTGAAAACTGTGTTTAGAGTGTTTTATAGATTATAATAGAGTGTTTATTGTAACTTGGCAAATAGATGGGAAGATGTACTATTCACTGGTCAAGGGAGTATGGAATCACCAACCAGATTTGGAAAGTAATGAATTCCTTTTTGAACGGCACACCTACACTTTCATGTGACCTGTTCTCCATCAGAGACTGAGTTCATCAATGAAAATACATTACCTTATCAAAATCTCACAATGACCCTATGAGTTAGTACCCTCATTTTACAGTTATGTTAACCGAAGCTTTGAGAGGTTAAATGGCTTTCCTAGGGTTGTGATGCCGTTGGAAACAGTAATTAAATTCAAACCCAAGTCTGTCCCACACTGAGTTAAAGATTTGGTGGACCATCAGAAGAATCAGTAAGAGAGTGTTGTTGGAGATATACTTCAGCAGAGGGCTGTGCTAGAGATGTAGATACGGTAGTCACAGCAATGTAGGTGTTAGCTAAATCCATGACAATTCCTGAGGCCCTGCTAGGAGCCTATTCAGATAAGAATTTAACTCTGGGGAGCTCATTTAAAGTTAGGAAAATAAAGAGAGTTTACCAAGGAAATGAAGAAGGAGCGATCATGAGAGTTAACCAAAGAGGAGGAAGTAGCATCATGGCAGCCTGGAACAAAGAGAGCAGCAGTCAGGAAAGAAGCTATAGTGGAGAGCATCAGAAGTGCAGCTGGGCTGTGTCTGAGGGACCTAGTCATCCATTCCTTTCCGCATTACCCTATCTCCTTTCATACCAGCAAAGTTTGAGAGGGGAATGGCCATTCCAGTTGAAAAGAATGAAATGTGGACAGGAGGAAGTAGGGAGAGGTTAGAGGGGCAAGTAAACAGTAAGTAGCTTGAGAGATGACCCAATGAAGACAGGAAAGCTCCTCTCTGTACCTGAGCACCCAGAAACTTAGGTTTGTGCTCCAGGCCGCAGAGCATCCATAAGCAGTTTAAACTTTGACAGTGAATAGGAAACGGCCTATCTTCCAGTCAAAACGGTGCAGGAAAGTAGGTTAATTAATGACCATAAATTTTATTACTCTCAGATGAGTAATTCTTTCCCCAGATGTTGAACGGTTAATAGAAAGAGTTAGCCCCCATTTTGCATCTTTGGAAATTTAGTTGGAAATTTAGGTGTACATAGAAGGTACAGCTGCATTGTTCAAAGTAAGTCTATTTGGTTTAAGTTAAATGTAAATAAATTACTTGTGATGTAATGCTCTAGAGATACTAAAATGTGATGTGTATGTTTTAGCAGTTTACAACATCCTTAAATGTTAATTTTAGTGATTTCTGAGACCCTACTTCAGTATTCTTTAGTTGTATCACTAGGAAACTATAATAATGCAGATGTTGATGGGTTATCACATGGTCTAATACTAAAGGACAATTTTTTTTCTAAGCCTCACAAAGAAAATTAGCTTCTAGAATTAGAACAAGCAAGCATATTATATTGTAAACTTATTAAACATATTTTGATACATTGGCTATAGCAGGTATTTTTCATGAGAACACACACCTTAGTGGAATAAATAAGTCACATTTTTTAAAAAATGGTACATTTTTCTGCTTTCTGGTTTTTTGGTAAGCCTCAACCAAGCCAAAACTGGTAATTTAGTACTTCTTACAGAACTGCTCATTTCATAAAATTGTTGGCATTAAGATTTCTCTTTCAGCTTTGCCCCAGAACACTACTTTTCAATCAACTACCTAAATGTGTAATTCTGGCCCTTGAACCAGCAGTAATGGATGCGAGCACGCATGTGCCTGTGATACCGTAGATCCACATATGGCAGCATGATATGGCAAATGAGAATCTCCAGAGATTTTCCTCATAATGACCAAATCTAATTTTGGTTGGGATTTTTCTAAAACCTTGTTAAACACAGAACAACTTGTTAGAACAAGTATAAGCTATTCTTCTGACGTGTTTTTGTTTGGTTGGTTGGTTGGGGTTTTTTTGTTGTTGTTGTTTTGAGTAGTGTTGTTGGGGTCCGCAGCCGGTGGCCAAGAAAGAATTCTTGAGACATCTTCCGTGCAAAAATGTGTTTTTATTAAAACACAGGGACAGAACCTGTGAGCAGAAGGAGCTGCTGCCTCAGGATTGGGAGGGGCAGCTGATTCTATACCTTAGGGTTGGGGGAAGTAAAACTAAGGGAAGTTCCTAAAGGACTTTCATATGCTAAAGAAGATTCGTGGGATCCTGGAGGCCTTGCTATTGTCAGGCTAAGGTTGTTTTTCCTCAAGCAAAGCATTAACCTTAAAAACCACTGGGGGTTTCCTGGAGGAATGTTATAATCTCAAGTATTTGTCAAAGGGCTGCAGGTTATAAGGACATTTAATTTAATTTTTATCTGCATTTCCGTCTGCCTTTGTGTCCCAGGTCACTGGGATGATTCTAGACTAAGAATTAGGGAACAGGCTTTGATTTCAAAGGATGTAGGTTTAAATCCTGTCCTCTATCTCTTGTCCTTGTAATGACCTCAAGCAAATTATATAGCATCTCTAAACCATAGTCGTAATTGTATCTACTTTTTGAACATATTTCAAAGATTGAATGAGATGATGTATGTAAAACCCTGAAGTTACTGCCTAGAAGTCAGTAAATATTCAGCAGGTACTTGTATCTACATAGTAGATATATATTTATTGAAATCAATCATGTATGTCTATGAATACAAATATACAAATATATATGTACACACATAAATATCCTTGAATTCCTATTATGAATCCTGATGCTATCCTATTCACTAGACATAAGCAATGAACAAAATACAAAAATGCCTCTCCTCTCATAGACTTAATATCCTTGTGGAAGGAAACAGGCATATAATTATTTCAGTATTACCTTTGAGTACGCAACATTAGAAAAAGCAGAGCGAGAAAAAACCCTAACTCCGGGTGGTAGGTAAATCTGCTGGTCACGTAGGAGGCATTTCTTTTGTCTCAAAATTATAGATAAGAGTAAAAACACTGGTACATGAGAAAAGTAAATAACATGAAACAAAGAGTGGGAATAAAAAAAAGATAATTTCAGGCCATGGAGAGTAAAATTAGTTACATTCTCGGTAGAGTTTACAGGGAAAGTTCACACGGGCTCTCTCCTTTGATCTTGAACAGCCTTGTCAAGTATATAAGATATATCCACATTTTATAGAGAAATAAAAAGGATTACAAGAGGTAGGTTTGCTCAAATTGATCCCAATTACAAGTGTAAAACCAGAATGGATACAGTGGAAAGAGAGGACACTAGCAGGTTGGTGGAAGCAGGTGTATGTTCTTTTTCAATAGTGAGGCAGGAACTGCCATTAAGGGGGCTGTTACCAGCAAGGCTTATCCACTCCTGTGAGCTCATTGCAAAAAGAGAACCCTCCGAGAGCTCAGTTACACAGTGTTCAGCCTGTGGGTGAACAGTGCAAACTGGTCGGATCCCTTCTAATGTAACTGCTATTAGGTGATCTCAGGAGCAGTGTCCTGAATTACTAGAGCAGCTCTACTTAGGTCTGTTTTGGAGTATTTACATTCTCCTTTATCATTTTAGTAACAACTGGAACATAATTTCAGTCTACAGCTTTACCTAATTATATCTCTGAAATTATTTTTTAACTGCTCAACTTACCTATGCTTATTTTTTTAATCAAGAAAGAGATGAACAAAAAAAGAAAAAAGAAAGAAAAGCCATCTTGGTTTATATTCCCTATTTGAAACCAAATGTATTTCAGCCTTTGAAAGTATTTGAATTGAAAAAGGTAATTTGTGCCTATATATTAGGTAAAGTGCCTTGCAGAACCTTGGACCACACTCAGTGAAATACCTAGTGCTATTTCTGCAGTGAGACAGAAATCTTCAAACCAAGTATAATAAATAAAAAACCATAAGTAGCCTTAAGTAAGTGCAGGTCAGGTTTTGGGACCAAATTGGTTCAAGTCAGGACAGATTTTACCACCAAAGGAACTTAAAACACAAAAACAAAACAAAACAAACAATTTTTTTTTAACTTAGACTTGCAGAAAAAAGATAATGGGCCTCCATTAAAAATAGAGTGTAATCTCTGTTATGCCCCCCAAAAATGGGTCCGTGATTAAAGGAGCGAGACTGATAAAAAGCATCAAGAATCAAACTGACCAGCCAGGGCCGCGCCTCTTAGAGAGAGGGCGACCCTTCTCTGTTTCCCAGACTAGCTTTTAAGGGCAAAGGCTATGCGGTTGGGCCTGGCCACGCACTGGTGGCCGATGAAATTGTAACACACAGAGAAAGCTGCACAGTGATGCTAGGTAACCAACTGAATTACAATTTACCCTATAGTAGACATTTGACCCAGCCTATCACCTTGGTTAGAATTGGGGCCCAAAAGGCTCTCAAAGGGTGGGGCCCATACTCCTTGGTAGCTAGGGAGACAGTATGCAAGCCCCCACTGATCAGATGTCTCCACCTGGCCTGACCCACCCTTGTATCTGGGCTTTGTTACCTGGGGCTGGTTTCCAGGACTTGTTTTTAAGTAAGTCCCCTGGAGGAAGGGGAGCAGGGATAGTTTAAGGGTTAAACAGTGTTATTGTTTTAACCTTGATGGAAGCCTCCGGCTAAATAGGTCCTTACAATCTCCTGCTGATATAGAGGAATCATGCTATAAATACTGATTATGTTTTCACTCCATAAGATATCACAAATGGCTTGGCTTGGCTTTTTGAGGGAGAGAGGGGCATATATTTTACTGGCCCTTAAGAGTCTAAGAAATATTGTTTGCTTGTAAGTAAAGATTTATTGGTTCACAGAGCTGAAAAACAGTGGTAGGGTGGCTTTAGATGAGGTTTGACTAGGGCTCTAGCTTCTTTGGAGTCTTGGGCTCTGTTCTCCTTAGCAGGGAGTAGGAATCAGTTTTGTTCTTCTATCAACTATTGTCCTGTTAACATTCGAAAAGATATTTTCTCCTCAATCAGGACAGCAAGAAAGAGGGTCATATTCAATCAAACATTCTCTTTGTTCTTCCTATAAACCTGAGTTTCCATTTTGCATTATTTCCATTTAGACTAAAATACGTTCTTCAGCATTTCTTCAAATGCAGCAGATCTGTAAGAGATAACTTTTCCCAGATTTTATTTATCTAAAGAATGGCTGATTTCATCTTCATTTTTAAAGAATATTTTCACTGGCTTTGGAATGCTTGGTTAACTCCTTTTTATTTATTTTTTTCCTTTCGGCAATTAAGTGTCATCCCATTATCTTCTGGCCTCCATTATTTCTAATAAAATGTCATCAGTAATGATAGCCCTTGTTCTCATGACATAATGTCTATTTTCTGGTGTTTTTTTTTCCCCCTAAGTTTTTTTCTCTATAGCTTTTGTTGTCAACAGTTTAAATATAATGTACCTGGGGTGGCTTTTTTTGTCTCTCTTCAGCTTGGGTCTCACTGCATTCCTAGATGTGCAATATAATATTTTTCATCAAATTTGGAAAATTTTTAGCCGTTATTTCTTCTCATATGTTTTCTTCCCCAATCTCTCCCTGTTCTCCTTTCAGAGCTCTACTTGCACATATATTAGCCTATTTGATAATATCACACATGCCTGAAAAATTCTGTTCACTTTCTTCAGTTATTTTTTGCAAGTGGGTAATTTCTATTGATCTGGCTTCAAGTCATGGACTCTCTTCTTTCAACCCTAGTCAGCTACTAAGTCTATTGAGTTGAAATTTTATTTTAGTTATTATACTATAGTTGTCAACTGTCCATTTAATTTTATATAATTTTTATTTCTTTACTGAGTTTTTCTATCTATTAATTCATTAAGACCATGTCTTCCTTTCATTTCTGAATTTCTCTTCAATATTTTCAACATATTTATGCAGCTACAATAGCTCTTTTAAAGTTGTCATTTGCTAAGTTTAACATCTAGATCATGTGAACTCCCTTTTCTTCTTGATTACTAGCCACACATTTTCTCACAATCTCTCTCTTTCTCTCCATGTATAATAATTTTTGTTGCTGTTGAATACTGGATATTACAGATAATATCTTGGCTTTAGGTTCTGTTATCTTCCCCTGAAGAGTGTTCATTCTTGTTATAGCAGACAGTCAGTTATTGGCCAATCGTGTATAATGTGTTTAGACTTGTCTTACTCTTTGTTAAAAATCTTCTGTTCAAGGTAAGTCACTCTAATTTAGCAGGACTCAAACTCCAAACCCCTCATATGTCTTATCCGGTCTTGATTACAAGTTTTGTTAGGACAGCCCTAAAGTTAATTCTTACTCTAAAATGTGGCACTAACTCTTATAGGCTCAGTCTTTTCATGTCAGCTGTATGCCAGAAGTTTTAACAACATGTGATCAAGATGTGTGTACTCTGGTTGGGCCAAAACTCCCACTTCACCTAGGATTACTCTTCCCTAGCACTGCTGAAACTATCATTTATCTATCCCATTCTCCCGATAGCAGCTGCAATTGGTTAAACCCTGGGTGGTCCTGCTCTGCAAATAAATATCCCAGGAATCAGCAGCAGACTCAGGAGAGTTCCACATGGACTTCTTCTGGAACCCCTTTTCTGCACAGCTTTCTCTCTCTGATGCCATGTGCCACAGAATTAATTTGCTTCTGTTGCACCAGATTCTCACATCTGTCTCCTCATCTCAGTGGGACGACCATGCGCTACTTGGACAACAATCTTTACACCTCTTTGGGGGAAATTGTTCCCAAACAATTGATAGTTGGGGTGATCATGTAGATTATCTTGTGAGTTTTTCTTCTTTAGTCATGTGCTGTTATCCCTTACCTAGAAAGAATTATCTCATGTAGTTTGTCAGTTTTATAGTTGTTTACTGCAGGAAGGCTATTCGGGTATTAACTACCTCATCATGGCCAACTGCCACATTGCCCTCCAGAAAGATGTTTTGGAATGAGTTTTCCACCAAGTGTTTGAAAGCAGCAATTTTTTTATATCCATGCCAACTCTAGGTTTTGTCATTATTTTAAGATTTGCAGATTAAGTGGGTATTTTTATAATTTCATATATATATATACACTTCAAAAAATATATGTACTTTTTCATAAATACACTGTTTATATACAAAGCATATATATATTTACATATATAATTATATAATTTTCAAAATGTCTGAAACTTTTTATTACTGTTTTGCTTGGAGAATCTCCCAGAGTATTTTAGTACATTCCAAATAAGTCACTGATTTTATATATTAGCAGAAAATATATTATTTTAGCTAAACTTAAGCAGAAAGAAAAATTTTAAATTAATAGACATATAGAAAAACTAATTTTGTAGTTTGTTCTTTGACAAATACAGACTACTACCAAGACACAATATAGTTTACAAAGAATTGTATTGTTCATCTTCTGCAATACTCAAATGTTTGAGGAGATACATATTTCTTCTGTAAAGTTTATTTAAAATTAACCCTTCTAAGAATTTTAAGTTTGTGGTCTGAATGGGAACCAACACCCAAATTTTCTAGGAAACTCCCTGGGTGGTTTTGAGTGAGAAAGTTTGAATACCACATTTTGAGAAACTATTTGTTCAATAGAACACGGTCTCTAAATGGACATTGATGGTACGTCCTTGGGAGTGAAGTAAAATTAATGGTATCAGGAAATAAACTTGAAAGTCACTGAATTCTATATTTTCCTCACAATGCAGAAAAGTATTTTAACAACTGTAAAAGGTTCTTCAGCAAACAGCAAAGAAACCTCTTTAACCTAGGTAAACCTAGTACTATCCAAATTGACTCGACCCTACAAACTTTTTAACACCATCACACTTCAGGAGATCCTGAATAGATAGCACTTGTTGATACTGCTTTCCTAAGGGCCTCCCCTCAAATAGAGACACTGAGATGACTTTGATGGACAAATGGGGCTCTAACTGCCCTAAGGGGTGTCACGGAAGGTTGTCGATATCAGGTCACTTAAATTATCTATTTAGTGTGAAAAGTTCTGCTAAGTGTGAGAAACTATGGTGACCTACTTTAGAAAAGTTTCTTTTGTTGTTGTTGTTAAAAGGAGAACATTCATAAATAGAATTGCTGCCTTTTGAAAGTACATTTGGTAAACTATTAATAAAGATCATAAATTTATGATTCAGTTTTGTTCTCAAATTTCTAAAAAAAATACTTTTAAGAGAATGTAGCTCATATGTGCAGTTTGATAAACTAACAGGAAGAAATCTATTTTGAATACATATTTTAACTAACAGGAAACAAGGCAGCCAACTGGTAAGATCTGCTTTTAGGAACTTATCATGCGGGATGTCCAGCCATCCGTCCCTCGTTTATCTATAAAGCTTTCATTTGTCCTGCAGAGTTATTGCAGGGGTTTTTGGTTTTGGGTTTTTTTTTTTTTCCGTTTTAATTATGTTTCTTTACTTTAATAAATTGGCTCAGAAAATCAAGATGAAGGAAGAATTGTCAATTAATAAATACACTGATTTTATCTTTTATAATACTAATTTTATGAATAAATACTACTATTGATTTTCCTGCAATAATTTGCTGTGGAAGTCATACTTAGTGCTGCTTAGGTTGACATGAAGACAGAGGAGAAAGAAGAATGTGTTGAGTATATGACTTTGTGATTTGTATATTTGTCTTGACTAAATTGAATAAGACTGCTCCTTAGATGGTAGAAATTCCCATTAATCACCAAAACCTAGAATCAGTTTGACTATGTAATTTGCAGAGCCTGGTGCAAACTGAAAATGCTTAAAGTTATTATGAACTTCTAGGAGGTAACCACAGAACATGAAACCAAGCATGGACCTCTGACTACAGGAACTTGTGTGATTGCACAGGTCTTAACACCACAAAGCCAACCCTGACTAGAAAATCTTTACAGATTAGCAGTGGGGGAAGGGCTCTGACAGGAGATCTGATTAAGGAGGCAGTGTTCCCCCAAGTCTTCAGGTGACCAGTGAAGCAGACAGTTTGGTACAGCAACTTCCAGTGAAACACCTTAAGGATTGTAGTTTAAGTGAGACTCAGCTGATAGATAACACAAATGACTATTCCAATGGACTGGTGGGTGATTAGCTATGTTTGATCACCTGTTTGAGGCAGCCAACATTTACTTGCTAGAAATTCAAATCATTCTTTTGTCTGGAGACAGTGGAAAGGTTTAAGAATAGTATTGCTGTGATTCCTTGAATTAGAAAAAAAAAAATCCTAGGTGGTCTAAAATGTAAAAGGCAGGAAAGAAGCTTTCTGGGGAATTTTCTTTAAAGATTCAATGAAACAAAAGAAAATAAAAGTAATGTGGGTTGGTGAGTCTACTGTGTTATCTTTGCATATAGGTTTATATCATGCAAATTACTAATAAGACTTGTCCTGCTTGGTTCATGTCACAGTGCTTCAATATACTCAAGATATGACTATTTTCTGTATCTCGTAGATGAGAAAATTGGAGTTCATAAAAAAGATTATTCCAATAATGTCAAAATTTTTGTAGGTGGTTAAGCTATAAATAAAAAAAACAAACAAACTTGTATTTATTGAAGGTATACTATGTACCAGGCATTATGCTAAGCAATTTCCACATATTATTCATTTAGTTTTTATTTGTCAGAACTCTTTCAACTGAAAGTGAGCATACACCCTTCTTAATCTAGTTTAAAAAAAATAACGTTCTGTGTGTATGTTCAACTGGGAAATGCAGGAGGCAGCCTCAGACATAGCTGAATTGGTGCAAAAATGATGTTGTCAGGAATTTATCTCACTGTCTTTCAGCTCTGCTTTCCTCTGTATTATTTATTCTCAAAGGGAGTCTCTGCATGTGGTAGGAAGGACAGTCCTGCACCTCCAGATTTGCACCTCCAGATTTACAATCTTTAATCACCTTGATCTCAGAAAGAAAGAGACTCCCAAATACCTAATTCCCAGGGAAGCCTGGGCCCTGACTTGTTTCTGGGCCCATTCCTTCATGAATCACCAGGGCAAAGGGATACACTTATTGGACAGGCCTAAGTCATGGCATCTCTGGAGCTGGAAGAGAGAGAAACACACCATTCCTTAAGTGCATAATGTCTCAGGGTGTTATGACCCAAAGAAGGGGGTGTGATTCTGGGTAAGCCTTAGGAACAGATATCCATTACAATAGCTTAATTATTATGTATATTTACACACAAGCAAACTGAGGCTTGGGGGAGAAAGGATACTCTGCTTCACTGTAAATATATTGTAGGGATGGAGCTTATCCCAAGGAGATAAATGCAATACCCCAAATTCTACAAAACAATAAAAAGGATTTATGTTTTGAGTACGTTCAAGGAATGCCAGTCTCACTACCATCAGAAAGAAGACATTTGGAACTACATTATCATAAAAGGTACAGAGATTGCTTTATGTAGACATAAGTAATTGGGAGTTTTATGGACATTCTGGAATGTGTATCTTTCAATGACTAACATTTTAATGGGAAAACACTACTCAAAAAACCATATATTTTAGACTGTCAGCTCTTGAGGGCTGTGCCTATTTATTTTTGCATCCATATTAGATATAGTGCTGACACACTGAAGGCACTCAGTAATTCCTTGTTGAATCAGTGAGTGAAAATGGGTGGGAGACAATCCAAGTCTACTTAATTAGTAGTGAATGATACAACCCAGGGATACCTCAGAAGTATTTTCTATATGGGGAACTGAAGGATTTGTATGTCTTGAAAACGAAGCTATACGTGTCTACCATGACTGCATTTTGAGAATAACTATTCTATTAGCATGGCCCTGCTTAGGGAGCAGCAGCAAACTGTATATTGGCTCTGTCAACCAATTGAAATGACACTTAGAGACTGGTGACTGACTGGTCTCCAAGTACTAGTTTATGCTGTGCCTTAGTCATGATTAGATTGGACCAGATTAAACCTATGTCTTAAGACTCTGAACTGGAGTTTGTGGGAATCAGGCAGTTTATAACAAAAGCAGAAATATAAAGACATCCAGAGTAGAGCCTTGTAAATGGTGTTCACTGGAGTTAGGATATTTGTTTCTGTGGCCCCAAGGACTAGAGATCCTGACCAATCACCTAAGTGGTTGATCTATTACTAGAACTATATTTTTTCACTAAGCTTTTAATGTTAACTCCGGCATAGTTAACATACAGGGTTATATTAGCCCCAGATGTACAATATAGTATAGTATTCAGTAATTCTGTGCATTACTCAGAGTAGTGCTCATCATGATAAGTATGCTCTTTAATTCCCATCCCCTCTTTCAACCATCCCTGTACCCATCTCTCCTCTGGTAACCATCAGTTTGTTCTCTATAATTAAGAGTTTGTTTTTTTGGTTTGCCTCTCTCTTTTTTTTCCCCCTTTGCTCATTTGTTTTGTTTCTTAAATTCCCCATATGAGTGAAATCATGCGGTATTTGTCTTTGACTGACTTGTTTTGCTTAGCGTTATACTCTCTAGCTCCATCTATGTGGTCGCACATGGCAAGATTTCATTCCCTTTTATGGCTGAATAATATTCCATTGTATATACACACCACCTCATCTTTATCCATTCATCAGTGGATAGACACTTGGGCTGCTTCCATAATTTGGCTATTATAAATAATGCTGTAATAAACACAGGGGTGCATGTATCTCTTTGAATTAGTGTTTTTGTATTTTTTGGATAAATGCCCAGTAATGTGATTGCTGGATCATAGGGTGGTTTTATTTTTAACTTTTTGGGAATCCTCCCTACTATTTTCCACAGTGACTGCACCAGTTTGCATTCCTGCCAACTGCACGAGGGTTTGTTTTTTTCCATGTGCTTGCCAACACTTGTTTCTTGTGTTTTTGATTTTAGCCATTCTGACATGTATGAGGTCAACTACCTAGAACTATTGCTGTGCCTTTTAAATAGTCCAGTTTCAGTGAGGTCTGTCATTTGGTAAAATAACAGCATAACCATCTACAGTTCTGTTCACATTTTAAATAGGATAATGCCAAACTGTGCAGTGTCCAGGGACAGGCAGGCAGAAAGGTTTGGTTTTGAATTTTAATAAATATACTTGAAGACAGTGCTGATGCTTAGACCAGAAGAAGAGATTATAAAGATAAATATAGAGGGACGTAAAAAGAAGATCGAGTATATTCTTCATAGCTATAGAAGAAAGACCAATCAATAAAAGCAACAGAGAGGTAGATTTAACTGAAGAAGACATTTTTCAACCTTTTGCTGACTTGTGAAAGATGGTCTTGGACAATAAAATTGTAGTGATATTATAGATGAGATTTTGTTCAATAGAGATTCTTCAATATAAAGAATATGTTGTCCAGTTTTATAAACAATTTTCTTTCCTTTTTTTTTTTTCAGGAAACTAGTCTAATTATTAGAGGTGGACTTAGCACAAAATTGAGAGTTCCTCATTTGCAATTGTTTGGGGAAGACACAACTCTGTTTTTGTATTTATGAATTATTTTCCCTAAAAAAAGCCTTCCCAAATTACATGAATTCAAGGTCTCATAAAACCTAAATTAACCATTGTTAAAATTGATGACTAACAATGCCACAAAGATTTAAAACTATTATATTCATATTTGAATCCATACATTTGAATGACTATTCTAATTTATTCATATAAAAACTTTAATATGTGGAATTCTAAAAAGAACAAATATATTCATTTGTAATACACTGATGAAAATTGAACCAGCATAACGAAGAACTCTGCAGAAATACTAGCTCATAAAGTACCAGTCCATGCCTACACGTGGAAAAGTAAAGGGATTAAAATGGATATCTATTTTCTTGAAAGTCAGAATTAAATAATACATTTTTATGATAGAACTAGGCACATAGTAGGCATTCAATAATTATGGGTTTCTCTCTGGGGATCTTGCATTTCTATGATTTATTTAAACTTGATTTTCAACTAGAAATGTTACCAATACTTAAAGTTACTTATATTTTTGCAAGAGTTTCAGATAAATTGACATTCAGTTTTACTTGGTATAAGAATATATTTTTAACTTTAAGGGTCATAAAATAAAAGGGAATCTACTCATCATTACCAGCAAAACAAAAAATAACTCGAATAGGAAGACAAGCAATATATAAAAGTGGTGTTTTTGCTTTTATTGCAAATGAGTCAAAAACAAATATTTCATTATCTTTTTATTAGCCCATTTTTATAGCTGCATTTGGGGTAATATTTTATAAATGGCATGCATAAAGTGTGTTTGTTGTGGCTTCTTTCAAAAGAAATGATGATTTGTGTAAAATATTGCTCACATAGTTAAGTTAAAACCTTAGATTAAAAACAGGAGCCAGTTATCTCATTTGAGAATACTTAATTTGTCTCAAAGCTGATTGTTTTATCTTTAGGAATCCCTGTAGTCAAGATTCCCTTTCTTGCAGTTTTATCTGGGACTATGGTTATATACAGTTTCTGCTCAGTCTTTGCTCAAGGAAGAGGGTCACTGCTGTCACAGAGAATGACAATGATCCTTACAAACTGCAGCAAGGAACCATAAAACTCTGTTGTGACCTCTTAAAAAAAAAGAAAAGAGTATAATGTTTATGACCTAAAATAAGGATGGTTTTAAACGCTCATTCTTTATACACACTCTGTCTCTTACACACACTACACATGGATGCACTCACACACACATACACAATACTACACAAATCCTGCCCTAGCTATTATAATTTAAAAGCTTTCATTTTAGGGATTTTGGTATATTTTATTCCCTCAGAAGTTTCCAAGGTTCTTGGTGATGAATTGTTAATAGTAGCTGGGGGACACCTGCAACCACATTCATCCATTTTAATTGTGACATGTCTCTGCACAAGATCCCCAAATGTGTTTTCCCTTCAAATTTATACATGCATTACCTATCTTCCAAGAAAAATAGTACAAATTGTTACCAGGGCTGATTCTAAGGAAGCTGATCAGTAAAACAGAGAAATTTCAAAGTGTTTTAATTATACCTAGAGCTTTCAAGGCTTTGAGATTTTTATTTATCTTTGAATATGGCATAAGGAATGAATTTTAAATTACGGAATATAGTTTGAAACTTCTAAGATCAGGCGCACATAATTTGTATTCTTACAGGGTTCAGGGGTTGTTCTGGCAAAATCCCTATATCTTGTTCTTCTGTACATTTTATTATAGTGGGTTTTAATTTTTTAGCTGGTAACACTTTAAAGTAGAGTTTATTTTTTATATTAAGAATTATTTTGAGCGACACCTGACTGGCTCAGTCAGTAGAGCATCTGACTCTTGATCTTGGGGTTGTGAGTTTGAGCCCCATGTTGGGTATAGAAGTTACTTTAAAAAAAAAAAGTAATTATTTTGAATCTTTCAATTAGGCTCCTAAGATAGAAAATGTAAATGTGAAATAGGTTTTTTATGTTTTGTTTTGTTTTGTTTTGTTTTTAGAGTGATTGAGAGGGGTAGGGGGTAGGGACAGGGGGAAAGGATGAGAGAATCCTAAGAAGTCTTAATGACCACCATAGAACCTGAGTGGGACTCCATCTCAGGACCACGAGATCATGACCTGAGGAGAAATCAAGCATCTGTTGCTTAACTGACTAAACCACCCAGGGTCCCCTCAAATGGGATCTTTTATGTCAGAGATATTTCTGCTTATGGAATACAGGCCAGTTTCAGATGTGGGATTTGGAAATTATATGGTGTTTATCGCAAAATGGCTCCTAGCTGTAAATTTAGCCTTGTAGGACTCAGTTCAAATGAACTCTTTCTGGGAGAGAATTGCAAGCAGGATCCATGTCCATGGTGGAGAGCTGATTGGGGCTTCATCTCAGGACCCCGAGATCATGACCTGAAATCAAGAGTCCATTGCTTAACTGACTGAGCCACCCAGGTGCCCCTCAAATGAACTCTTATTGACGTTTCTCAACAGAATTTAAAAAATGTTCCAATATCTGTTGATGGTAATTCATCTTTCCAAGTTATATACCCATAGTTACACGCTCATAGTTAAAAATAATGACTTGATACTTAAGCTAGAGCTCATTAATTATTATAATAGAAACATATTTTGGTGAAGAAATATATTCTTACTTTATCAAATAATTTACAAATTTGCTTTAACCCCACATCGCTGAATCTCAACTAGTTTCCTTTAAACCTAAAATGTATGTAATTGATAGTGTGGCAAAATTTTATGCCTAGAAGTAGAAAATTATATGTGATATATGAAACTATCTTAATTAAAAATATTGACATAAGTAACACTTTCTGCATGTATTACATTTATTGAGCATGTCTATTTTTGGCAATCTCATTGGGACTATGAGTAAATTTTTTATTTGCTTAAGGTTATTTGGACAATCTAATTTCACATTTTCCCCTGATTTTTAAGAATATCCAAAAAACATTTCCCGAATGTGTGTATGTGTGAAAATAGTAGAATTATTCTATGAATACATGTCCACATCTGATATGAGACCACAGTTACGTTTCTGCTCTGAAAATTATTTTGAATTGTGAGTAAAACGTTTTTACTGTGTCTGAAATATCTCACAACTACAGATTAAATGTAAATTTCTAGGACTATTGTTCATAATATGATTATCATAATAACTCATTTGTAATAATCTTTTTTCTCAGATAAATCATTATGTGTCAAGGTTAACAAAACATGGGAGTGTCATTTTATAAAGTTTATAAAGTCATATAAGAGATTTAAGTAATATTCTTAAAGGCCAAACTTAAAATTATGTATTAATATTTGAAAAACACACACTTGGTTCAGAAATAGAACTTTTGATTTAATAAGGCATTTGAGCATTCTCTTCTTCTCTCATAGCTATGACTATACCAAATACGTACAGAATATCAGATGTTCATATTGGTTCATTTTGAATTAATTTCAATATCCATTTACACAAATGAGATTTGTTTGGATGGCTCAATATATACAGCCTCTTTTTGATGACTCAGTAATTACATAAATAATATTCTAAATGCTAAGTCAGTGGTCTTACGTTTAAATGTCTCTTTCCCGCATCTCATTGTTTTGTTTTGTTTTCCTTTGGTTTAGATCGAGGCACTGTGCAGAAGGTGGTGGTTCTTCCCTCTAACAGCTCTGCCAGGGGTGAGCTCATTCTGGAGGAGCTGGAAGTCTTTAAGGTTTGAGCATCTCTTCTGTTAATCTCAGTACATGCATGATGGATGGAATTCTTTCATCTTAGAGCCACTTGGGAGGAAAAAAAATATTTGATAAAGGATCAAATAAATATCATAAGTTTTTGAGGGTAGGAAACACCAGATAAACTAAGAAATACAGAACAAATATTTTTCTGAAGTCTTCTTTTTTTTTTTTTTTTGCATTTCAAGTTATCTTAACATTAAAAGATTCGCTTTTTCAACTATTATCACAACTCAAAGAATTTTGGTCATCATTATTTTTATAAATGAGTTCTTGTGGTCAAGGTCGAAAAGATTTGCCAGCAAGGGCTTTTATCATTTGCTTCACAAGCCACTGAAATCCAAGTGCCTTACATTATTGATTGTTAGATAAACTTTCTCATATATTTTTTCTAATCCAGGAATTTTAAGAAAAACTGCTTTGTTTGCTCTTATTTTATGGCTTTCAACTCAAATGACATTCAAGTTACATAAAACAAATGTCTCTTTACTGCTCAAAGCTTCATGTTCTGCTGAACTTGAGATTTCATTATTACTCTCTTTGTTCTTAAATTTCGGCTTAACAAAAAGAAGAAGAAAGAAAAACAATACACGACATCAACAAAAAGGCACACAGTGGAAAGTTCAGTCCTGTAAGGCATCACCTGCTCTGGGCAGAGTGCTTATTCTTTCTGGATGTGTGACTTGGGAGAGCAGATCTGTGGTGTCCTTTCTCTCCTTAAGATGTAAGCCATTGTAGTTCAGGTGATTTCTCTGATAAACATTTGGAAAGATGGATAAAACACAGCCAGAGAAGCTGTTAGGATTGCAAAGATACTTTGGCATGGAATCAATCCTATTGCAGAGTACTATTTCCAACTAAATCAATCAAGAAGAAACGGCCCACGCACAGACGCCACCGCCCCAGAGCCGCCAGCACTGCCCGCCCTTGGTCAACACCCCTGGGTCTTTGACATCACCTTGGACGGTGAACCCTGGGGTTTGTCTCCTTCAAGCTGTTTGCGAAATTCCAAAGACAGCAGAGAACTTTCGTGCTCTGAGCGCTAGGGAGAAAAGATTTAGTAATAAACATCCCTGCTTTACAGGATTTTTCCCAGATTTCAGGGCCAGGGTAGTGATTTCATGGGCCATCGTGGCACTGGCTGCAAGTCGATCAATGGGGAGAAAGCTGATGATGAGAATTTCATCTGAAGCCCATGGGTCCTGGCACCTCGTCTATGGCAAATGCTGGACCCAACACAAACGGTTTCCAGTTTTCATGAGCACTGCCAAGACTGAGTAGTTGGATGGCAAGCATGTGGTCTTTGGCAAGGTGAGGGAGGGCAGGAATATTATGGAAGAAGAGCTTTGGGTCCAAGAATGGCGAGACTAACAAGAAGATCGCCATTGCCGACTGTGGATAAATCTAATAAATTTGACTCCTGTTTTATCTAAACTACTAGGCCATTCCTTCTGTAGCTTAAGTGAGCACCCCTTCACCAACATCTGCTCAAAATATCCTATAATTTCTGTGCTCTCATTGCAGTTCTGTGGGTTCATATTTTCCTTAATCCCCTCTAAATCTAGCTGGATTGAAGATTTAAGTTTATGATGTAACATGATAAACAACAACAAACCAAAACAAACAAACGGTCCATGGATATCCAAAGACCAGAGTCAGCCTTTAACTGAGTGAAGTTAGCACTTCAGGCCTCCCAGGAGCAGACTGTTGCTGGTTTAGTGAGTTGCTTTGCTTAGCCGAGTGAACTCAGAATATATTGACTTATTAATACATGTTCCCATAGTCACCAAAATTATTGAATTTATAAGCATATAAATGATCAAGATGACTTGTTTAGATTATGCTAATTCATTTTAAATGTAAAGAAATATTTTTTTAAAATAACCAAATGAAATCTGAGGAACTCTGGAAAATTTTCCAGTATCTTGTTGAATTTATAATTTTAAATGCTAGACTCACTTTGGCATAAGGTTCTTTGTGATTAGTGTGTTAATATTGTGCTTACAAAATGTTACCTAGGTACATTCAAGTGCTTTTTTTCTATGCCTTGCTTTATAAAGGAATTGATTGTTTCATTAGATTAACCAAAAGTGCATTATGTATAAAATATTTTTTCCTCATTCAGTTCAATACAGACAACTTGGCTAGCCAAAATAACATAAAGTACCTCATTCTGGAATTTGCTTGAAGAGAGCAAAAAATGCCATATGGCAGACCTTCATTTTTAATTCTGAAATATAATTTTTTGATAATCAGAAAACATTAAGTGAGTTTGACACAAACCCAAACATGTAAGTTATGGAAAGCTCTTAAAGAAATGGGAATCATTCTGATCATGTGCTAACTACTTATGGTGTGTTATATGAGTTGTGCTGGTGTTATCATTATGAAGAATAAACTCTCAGTGGAAAAACTGAGTCAGTCAAAACGCACGTGGGGGACATCAGCCCAAGAGAGAGACTAAAAAAGTTTGAACTTTCTTGTGGACGTGTGTGCCAGTGACTGATACGGCCAAATTGAGAGACACAGTTACCAAATACAGTTATTTATTGTCTTCAGCAATGTTTGTGTCATATTTTCTGAGGTGAGGTAAAAATAACTGGGTGTGTATGATATACTGTGATTAGCACGTGAGGAAATAATGCATTTGAATGGAAACAAATTCCTAAGCGGAGTGTCACACTGATACACTGCAGAAAACTCAAACTCAATGTAACCTTAAAAAAACCAGACTCTTTGTTTTTATAGAGTGCAGAACCATAATCTCTTTTAATCCTCTATTCAGAATATTTCCGGAAAATACATCCAGCTTCCTCAAACTTAACTTGAATTGGTGGTACAGCTATTAGTAGTTGCCTGGATGGATATAAATTGCAATACCTTTTTTGTATGCGTATGTGTATTTCTAAGCTGTGATCAAAACCTGTTGCAATTGAGTGTTTAGATTAAGCTAATCTAATAATATCACCATTTTTTTCTTTTAAACGTGTGTAAGAACACACACTTAAAATTATTTCAGAACGTGAAATAATTGTAGTTACCGTTAATTTTGAGAGCTTGCTCTCACTTGCATTTTTCAAATAAAACTTCACAGATGATTATCAGGTTATCATGAGTCTAGTTTTTAAAAGGAACTCATAATGTTTAAGAAGTAAACTCTATGAATAGAGTCACTTTCAAAAAGGATTACTGGGGCGCCTGGGTGGCTCAGGGGGTTAAGCCTCTGCCTTTGGCTCAGGTCATGATCTCAGGATCCTGGGATCGAGCCCCGCATCGGGCTCTCTGCTCAGCAGGGAGCCTGCTTCCCCCTCTCTCTGCCCGCCTCTCTGCCTACTTGTGATCGCAGTCTGTCAAATAAATAAAATAATTAAATAAAAAAAATTTTTTTAAAAGGATTACTATTTCAGAAAATCCTTAGGTGCTTTCATTAACTCACATTTATCAAAAGAGAACATTTTCTATTTCTTTTTTCCTTTTTTTTTTTTTCAAAGTTATAAGATTTTTATTTTTTTTCTAGCAGTATTTCTTTGTTTGCCACAGGAGAATTAATAAGTATGATCCAGGCTAATATGTCTTTCCAAAGCAACATGGTAGTTTCTTATGTAGACGCTTGAGTTGTGGGGGAAGAACATGAGGTGCCATTCCACAGCATCTTATCTACCCCCATCCAAGCCTAAGTTTTATTCATTGCATTCAGTATTCCAAGATAGAATTTTTTAATTCTTCCAAATTTCTCAGATTTTGTTAAGATTATATTTGATGATGTGTTATAATTGCTACTTTTTTTAAATTTAATCATATATTTGTAAAATATATATATTTAATCATATATTTGTTAGCACAACAGAGGAAGTGTACTTTAGAGACAACTATTGCTAAACTTTGAGTATATGTACATGTGTAGAGAAATGATGATGTCTTGAATTTTAACAGACATGAGAATATCTTTAATGCAAATCTTTTTAAAGGATTATTTGAGCAGCTAACAATTTTTTTTTAATTTTTCAGAATCGTGTTCCTATAACAACAATGAAAATCTCATCCAAGAAGGTAAAACAACTCCATTTTTATTTTCTTTACGTATTAAAAATTTTACTCTTGTGAAAATATATTCTGTAATTTTAGAAAAATTAATATTAGTATTAGAAAAATAATTATTATTTACAATAACCACAAAAATCACCTTTAATTTTGATGCATAGTTGACAGGCTATGAATGGAAGACAAAATAGGTCTATTTTGTATAAAAGCCCAGGAGAGCAGAACATATATACTGCAAGATATGCCAACATTTTGTATATCCTATATATCCTGTATTCTCAAATATTACAGTGTGTGAAGCCAACCAAAATAAAAATAATCTTTTGAATGAAGACTTTGGTATAATGTTTGGGCTACTATAGCATCACATTCTCAGGGGCTTGGAATGAGTAATCAGTCCTCTTCCGAGTTCCTGCTACTATCACTTGTTTGAAATGTGCAATGCATTCTTTTATGCTTATTGCTAAAGAAGTGCTATTTTTTAGAGTTTATATGTGTCATTTAAAAAATCTGAATTCTCAGTTCTAAACCATATAAGGATTTGGGTTTGAGGGAAGAAATGTTTGGCTATGATTATCAGAAATGTTTCATCTTCTAATTCATGCCTGCACATGCAAATACACAATGATCAGAAAAAAAAAGGAAAAGCCCTATCCCAGTCTCTGCCTATGCAACGTGTACACCTCTCCAGCCCCCAAGGCGTTCTCTCTGGAAGAAAGTTCTAAAGGGTGGAGTCATATAGCCAGAAATGGAGTAGGCTTCAGAGCACAATGGACGTGCATTTGAATCCCAACTTATCCATAAATTATGAGTAAGATGTTAAACTTCACTGACCTAAGTTTCTGCCTCTATACGGTAATGCTTTTCTCACAAAAGAGTTAATTTATATAAATTGCCTAAAATAAAGCAGGTCCTTCATAACTGCTGTTTAAAGAGCCTGAGACTTATTTTTCTTGGAATATGGAATAAAGGTTTTAAGTATTAGCACAACTGATGACATAAAGTTAGTGTTCTTTACCTTATTTGGTCTGTTACAGATGAAGGAATATTCCACAGTCAGTCCTGTACTCTTTTCACTTGACGCAATTTTATGAAGAAAAATAAATAGGGTACCATAGAGCTAAAGATCTCATCTGTAAAAATGTTTTGCATAGTGCATAACAAACATTTTCCCAAATAACAAGAAGCCATTCGTCATTTTCTCCAATGTCCCAGGGAGCTGATCCCAAGTCAGAATTGTCTTTGAAGTCAGGAGGAAGCCCCTTGTTTACAGTAGTTTAATGAAAAGAGAAAGTATCAGAGCAAAATTCAAAATGGACACAGGGCCGTTTGTGTGGCCGAGTAGCCCA
Organism: Lontra canadensis; assembly: GCF_010015895.1. Lineage (NCBI taxonomy): Eukaryota > Metazoa > Chordata > Mammalia > Carnivora > Mustelidae > Lontra > Lontra canadensis. The sequence goes on from NW_022631042.1 coordinate 5,491,607, forward strand.
GTACACAGTTACAGTGACACACGTTACTATTCAGGCTGTAATTCAGCCGGTAGATTCATAGTTCACAATCCATTCCATTAAGTTGCAATATGCAGTACACATACACACATGGGAAAAAATGAGTATTAAATCTGTCTTCAACATCTTATATTGTAGATAATTAAAAAATGTTTCTTTCAATCATTAGATTTAGGGCAGGATAATTATTTCAGTTTTGGGGAACTCATTTGCACATCTGCATACCTCATTATTTTTTCAGTGAGAAAGAAGTACAAATTGCCAATGGTATTTTTATGTACATTTAAGCACTATGAATTTAGTGCCTTCCCTAGTCTTCAAATTATTTATTTTCTATTTTATGCTTCTTTATTCTCTAATTTATTCTTGCATTCCATACAGCAGAAAATAGCTGGATTAATTTTTTTAAAAAGATAATTTCTAGAATGAAACTACTTGTATTCTTTCCTTAAATAAAGCAGTTTCCTTAATTTAGCATAGCTGATGCTTTTATTATATTATTTATTAATGTACTCAATAAACACTTATTTGAAATGTTCTTAGAGAAATGGTTATTGTCAAAATATGCCATTGTTTTCATACAGTTTGTCTCAACTGAGGATCTGTCATTTCCAGCCCAATTTCTGCAAAATTAATTAATCTGAATAAAATGATTTTTTATTAGACAATAGACTGAGGTGTGATTCAATGATTAATTAGAATTGACAATGTATAAGTTGATAGTTTGTTAACTGGTAATTTTCTCTACTACATTATTCATTCATTATTCATTGAGCTCTTAGGAATCAGAAACTATTCTAAGTATTTCATGTGGAGTTAGCCCCTACATTTAGTTCTTAACATAACTCTATAGGATAGGTACTGTATTATCCCAGTTTTACCCAAGAATGTCCTGAGATTCAGAAAAGTTGCATAGCATGGTTGTGGTTGAGCTGGGATTTGAATCCTAGAAGTCTGCCTCCAGAGCCAGACCAATGGTGTTCCTACTGATTTACAAATTTTAAATTGCATGTAGGTGAATATGTATAGATATCTTTGTGTGTGTTGCACATGTGAATATATTTGAGTTCCAGCTTAAAGATTCTCTGCTAATTTGAATCATACAATATTACTTCTTTAGAAAATAAGCATCAGTTAGAAACTTACCCTTTCAACTCCTGAGAACAAAGAACTGGAGCAGTATCCTAAGAAGTTCTTGACATCCTGTAAATGAAGGAGAGGGAAATCTTTATTTATGACTTGGGATGCTGAAGATCACTGGATCACACAACAAGTTTAAGACATGACTAAATATAAATACTGATATTCTTCTAAGTAATTTAAAAGCTGCTCTAATGAGTAATATGCCACTTTCAAAGGCATGCAAAAAAATTTTTTTTTAATTTTATCTAATACAGTGTACTTTTTTCCCTAAACTTAAAAATGCCCTTTATTTAAGACTTGACATTTTCAAATTTACAAGGTGATGGGTTGCCAGATTTGAAGAAAAAGAAAGCTGCCTTGTGCATTCAAAAAATAAAGCAAGTATCATAATGTAAATCTGTAACATATTAGCACAAATTTGAGAGAACAATAAATCCCAATGTCTCAAATGTATGACCATTCTACACAGGGCCCTGAGGTTTTTTTTTTTTTCTTTTAACAGGAAAGTGGTAATATTATAGGCATATTAACATAAGAAAATTCTATTTATTTTGGCTTATACCCTCTGTGCTTTGCTTCTTGTTTTTAGTCTATTTTGAAATGAATCTCAGGGTGTATAGACATAATACATTCCTGCTGAAAGTCTTCTTTTAACGTCCGCATCTGAATTAAATCATAATCATTCCTCCAATAGCAACAGTTGTATGTGAGCTCCAATGAAGGGATTTCCCAAGTGTCTCTGCATCGCTGCCACATCTATGGTACAGCCTGTGCTGACTGTTGCCTGGCAAGGGACCCTTACTGTGCCTGGGATGGCCATTCGTGCTCTAGGTTCTACCCAACTGGGAAGCGGTGAGTACCAAACATTCAGCTGAAAGTCAAAACTGATGTTGCCAGATACTACACATCATTAGAAAAAATTCTATTGCTGTATTCTTTTAAAATAGCACCAGAAGTAGTAGCTATGTTTAGCCTCATGTATAGTTATTGAATGAAGTAAATGGCTATAGTTTTAACTTGAAATTCTCACAGATAATGTAGGAATACAGTACTTTGGAGACATTTATTTCTCCTCTTAAAGCTCCTCTAGCAACACAATTCCCCCCATGACCCAGCAAATTTTTTAAGCAGCATTTAATGTTTTCCACATTACCTAACTTTTTGTATGCTTCTGTATATCATTAAATCCCACCTTCTTAGGGTTTCCCTATGCCATTTAATTCTCCAATGATCAGATGTTTGTCCTAGTTCAGGCAACAGGAACATTGTTCCAAAATGGGTATGCTGAATTTGTTTCAGAACCTTGGTGACATGCTCTTACCTCTGAGAATAGGAAGTGCATGGTTGCTGGTCAGATTGAGAGAGTAAGACAGTCTGAGACTGAATGCCATTTATCCGAGCAAAGACTTAGATGAGAAACTTAGAACCAACTAGTACACAAGTTGTGACACCAGTAGTGACACTGATTATAGAACAAAGAATATGCAGAATTTAGGGTCAGCCAAGATCAGAACTATGGGTCAGTCAGGGTGATTAAGAGGGTGATATTTGAACAAGGGCCTGAGTGTGATGAGGAATGACACCAAGGCATTATCTGGGAGGATAGCATTCCAGAGAGAAGGAAGGACCAGAAATCCTTAAAGCTGTAGTGTGTCAAGATTGTTCAAGAAATAGCACCACGACTAATGGAGCTATCATGGAATGAGAAAAAGGAAGGGTAGAAAGAAAATGAGCTCAGAATGGCATATGACATAGGATTTAGTAAGTCACTGAAGGCTCTTATAGAGTGAAATGGAAAACTACTGAGGGCCTTTGAGAACATGAATGATTTTTTTTTTTTTTTTTTTTTTTTTAACATTTGGTTTGAAAAGCTCATCTGCTTGGGTTTGGCTGGGATTGCAGTCCTGAGGTAGGCAGGGGATGGGGGGAGAGGAGATAGAAGTTGCAAGGCAGTTAGGGCACTGTACATTCAAAGTGAGATATAATGGTGGCTCACACAGGAATGATAGACGTGGAGGTCTCACAAGGTCTGATTCAGGGTAGAGCTCAGTTAGAGAAATAGAAGACTCAAGAATGAATCAAGTTCTCAGAACTGAGCGTATGCAGATGTAATTTCCTGAGAAACAGAAGACAAGGGGAGGAACAGGTATGTGGAAGGAAAGATGATGCTAAAAGTATCTATGAGATATTCAAATGGAGAGGTTGAGTAGACAGTTAGAAATATGAATTTGGATTGCACAGGTGTGGCCTGGTCTGGATAATTTGAAAGTCTTTTGTTTTTAAAGACATGGAATGTGAAGAGAACTCCTTTTCTTTAAACCAGTAGTCCTTAGTATCTGTGTTTAAAGACCTGTGTTCTTCTGTGTCATTTTGAGATTTAGGCAGGAAGTTTCTAGCCTCTTGATTTCTACATAGAATTTTTAGACCTCATTATCCTGAGATTTTCTGTTTGCACTAGACTGGAGATCTGAACTTGGACAGAGTATGAGGAAAGCAAATTCCAAATGTAATCTCAAATAAGTGATTTTTGTAGTCATTGCTGATAAATTTTAATCATATTTGTTTTATACTCCCAATTACAATAGCAGTGATATTTAAAAATTATTACTATAACTGTTTCTAAGGTAATATATTTTTCTTGAGAAAGAGTTATAAAAATTGGCATATCTAATACCTGGAGTGCAATCTTCTATCTATTAAACAGATTTAAAGCTAAAGGAAGATGAAGCCTCACACTTTCTAAGAAAGAAAGAAAGTGCTATGAAGATCACAAAGTGAATCTTATCATATTCCTTTAGGCTTATTGGCCTCTCCTATAATGTGGAGGAATTGGAGATTGGTACTCTTCCAGACCTAGGCTTTGGCAAACAAGCGTTTTCATTTAATAAACAAAGAATATTTCTCAAGTAAAATTTCATACTATATATAAACTATCATTGCATATTTGAGATTTTTGTTTACATTTTAGACATTTCTGCTAAAATATAAGTTGACTCATTTGTTCTCCTATTCTCCTTCTAATTACAACCTCAGTAATCCTTTCTCAGATGCAATGTAAAGGTAGGTTCCACATTGTCATCCTAATGCCACAAATTTGATCTTGATCATGTCCTTGTAATCAACAAAGAGCTGAAATTGTCTTGCAGTTTTTACTGTTGCAATGTCATGCCTGGTATGAAATCAGGTATCATAGGTTTGCCGTTAGAACAGCAAACAGCAAACAGAAAAAAAAAAATCAGTAAAGTTACAGGGTACAAAATCAACAAACAAAAATCTATACATGACTAATGAGCTATCAGAAAGAGAATTTAAGAAAACAATCCCATTTACAATTGCATCAAAAGAATAAAATACCTAGGAATAAATTTAACCAAGGAGGTAAAAGACCCCTACACTGAACTAAAGACATTGATTAAAGAAATTGAAGACACAAATAAATGGAAAGATAATTGACACTCATGGAGGGGTAGAATGAATATTATTAAAATGGCCATACTACCCAAAGGAATCTGCAGATTCAATACAATCCCTAAGAAAACTCCGTTAGCATTTTTCATTGGATTAGAACAATCCTAATATTTGTATGGAGTCATGAAAGACTCCGAATAACCAAAGCATTATTGAGAAAGAACAAAGCTGGAGGCATCATGCACCTTGACTTCCAACTATATTACAAAGCTGTAATAATCAAAACAGTATGCTATTGTCATAAAGACGACACATAGCTCCACATGATCTATGTGAGAGCCCAGAGCCCACATGAGAGAGCCCAGAAGTAAATTCATACATATATGGTTAATTAATTTACAACAAAAAAGGCAAGAATATACAATGGGGAAAGACAGTCTCTTCAATAAATGGTGCTGGGAAAACTGAGCAACCACATGCAAAATAATGAAACTAGACTACTATCTTACATTATAGACTAAACTTAACTCAAAAGGTTTAAGGACTTGAATGTAAGACCTGAAACCATAAAACGCCTAGAAGAAAACATAGGCATGAAGCTCCTGGATATAGTTCATGATGAGTTTTTAGATATGATTCCAAAGCAAAGACAACAAAAGAGAAAATAACCAAGTGGGATTATGTCAAACTAAAAAGCTTCTACACAGGAAAGGACATCACCAACCAAATGAAAAGGCAACCTACTGAATGAGAGAAAATATTTGCAAACTATAGAGCTAATAAGGGGTTAATATCCAAATATATAAAGAACTCATACAACTGAGTATTCAAAAGACAAGCAATCTGATTTAAAAAGTGGGCAGATCTGAATAGGCATTTTTCCAAAGAAGACATACAGATTGCCAGCATGTCGTGAAAAGATGCTCAATGTTACTAATCATCAGGGAAATGCAAATGAAAACCACAGGATCTCACATCTGTCAGAATGGGTATTATCAAAAATCAATAAATAACAAATATTGGAGAGGATGTGGAAAAAAAGTTTTGGTGGGAATCTTAATTGGTGCCACCACTATGAAAAACAGTATGATGTTTCCTCGAAAAATTAAATATAGAACTACCATATGACCCAGCAGTTTTACTTCTGGATATTTATCTGAAGAAAACAAAAACAGTAATTTGAAAAGATAGATGCACCACCATGTTCACTGCAGCATTGTTTTCAATAGTCAAGACATGGAAACAACCTAAGTGTCCTTCAACAGATGAATGAGTAAAGATATAAACATACACACACACACAAGAATACTACTTTGCCATAAAACAGAATGCAGTCTTGCCATTTGTGAAATGGATGGACCTTGAGGCCATGTGGTAAGTGAAATAATTCAGAGAAAGACATATAGTGTATGATCTCACTTATATATGGAATTTTGAAAATAACAAAAAACCAAGCTCATGGAGATAGAGAACAGATTAGTGGTTCTCAAAGATGGGGTAAGGGGTAGGAAAAATGAGAAAAGGGGGTCAAAAGGCACAAACTTCCAGTTATAAAATAAGCATGGAGATATAATGTACAGCATGGTAACTATAGTTAATAATACCGTATTGCCTGTTTGAAAGTCGATAATAGAGTACATCTTACAAGTACTCACCGCAAGGAAAAGAATTTTGTGACTACCTATGAGAACAGATGATATCTAGACTTATTGTGGTCATTTTACTATATATCAATCATATATATATATATATATATGTATGTACACTTTTTAAAATTGAGCAATAATTGACATATAACATTATATTAGTTTCAGATATACAACATGAATGGGTGTACACCTGAAACTAATATAATGTTATATGTCAATTATTGCTCAATTTAATAAAGTATAAGCAAGAGGGAATTTTAAAGAGCTTTCAGAATCTCTAGCAGTGTCTTAATTCTATAATTAAAAGCTGAAAAATCTCTATCATTCTATCTTTCTATCTTTCTATAACCTATCTTATTCCTTGGCCTACTCAAACCCATCTTTGATTAGCACAATGAAAATTTCATTACAAGTATCTATACTGTTTAACTGCTCAAAATTATTTTAAAACTTAAACATATAGTGAATGCAAAACATGTTTGCTGAATTAACTATTCCCTAAATTCTCATATATAATATATTTTTTAAGACTTTATTTATTTATTTGACAGACAGAGATCACAAGTAGACAGAGAGGCAGGCAGAGAGAGAGGGGGGAAGCAGGCTCCCTGCTGAGCAGAGAGCCCGATGTGGGGATCAATGCCAGGACCCTGAGATCATGACCTGAGCCGAAAGCAGAGGCTTTAACCCACTGAGCCACCCAGGCGCCCCTCATATATAATATTTTTAAGTGATTATATGATAATAATAAAAATGATCACTTATATTTTCCATACTAATTTTCTTTAATAGTGTTAACTTACCCATTTTATTTCGATTGTGCTGTCTACCTATCTGGAACACAAAGATTATGTGGAGGAGTTCATAGGAATGAAAATCAAAAAGGTGTCCTTTGTATGGTATAAGAATTACAATGATACTTGGAAATCTATGGAGTATATATTTTGATATAATAAAATTGTTAAATATCATTGGCTCTGTAGTTTCTCTTTTTTTCAAGTTTGCTTATGGTAAATAATACAAGCAATTTTCTTTTTCATTCTCAAGTATCATAAATATTTGTGCATTTGTACCAAATATTGCAATTTAATCTCAAATGTTATTTATTTTGGATTCAGACATGCTCTTAGAAATTTTATTCTAAGACAGGATAATCAGTTCAATCTTCAAGTAAATATCTGTTTTACATACAAGAACAAAATGATTTCATTGTTTATCTGAAGGATTATACTATAAAGAAGAAAACATTGGTAACTTGAGCTAAATCCCAAGCCTACATTCACATATAATATTACTCTGCCTACCAGCTTTTGCAATGCTATATGACTATCCTAAAGGGATTCTACAAATATAAAAAATGTCAGATAGCTGTCTTGCTGATCTCATCGTTTAGGCCAAGCCATAATGATTTTTTTCTGTACAGACTGTCTGGAAGCTATGTGATCCCATAAATTTGGGTTCCCCAGCTATGCAAACCATAACATAGTACTGGTCACAGGACAATCAATTTAACTATTGTGAGTGATAGTGCTTCTCTAGATGGCTGAAAATGACGAGTTCAGCCATAAGAACTCTCACATGGTGCTCATATAATATCGTGTACTCACAAGTTGATTGGTAGTAAATAATGCCGTGGCTTGGAAACATAGCGAATGCAATGCGGTGAAAAGCTGATATAGGGATTTAGGAGCTATTCTAGAGTAAAGCATTAATTGTATTTCCTGAGACAAGAGTGACTTCCACTAGTTTATGTGTGTGTTGTTGTATTAGAAATACAAAATTGAGGGGCACCTGGGTGTCTCAGTCAGTTAAGCATCTGCCTTCGGCTTAGGTTGTGAGCAGGGATTGAGGCCCATGTCAGGCTCCCTGCTCAGCAGGGAGTCGGCTTCTCCCTCTCCCTCTGCCCCTCCCCCATTTGTGCAGGTGTGCTCTCTCTTTCTCCCTCAAATAAATAGATAAAATCTTTAAATATATATATATTTAAATCTTTAAATATATATATAGACACAAAATTATATACCTGTATTTCCATAGAGAGATTTACATGAACCATTGAATACACAAACTATTATTTGTTGTAACCTTAAAATGATCTTTTTCACTATTGATGACTTTGAGATTAGTTTCACTTTGTGAATTTAATAATCCTTGTGATATTTTAATATTTCTGCTCTTCTCACTGAATGTTATAATTTATCTTTAAGGGTAAAAATGTTGAGACTTAACAGATGATCCAATTAAGTAATATGCTCATTTATATATACTTCAAAGCCTTGGTAGTAAACAATCAATGTATCCCTATATTCCCAATATTTAAAGAGTAGATCTTTTCCTTTTCTCTCTTTCTCTTCCTCTCATTAAAGACTTTTATTTATTTATTTAGAGAAAGAAAGCACATTCAGGGGTTGGGGGGAGAGGGAGAGAGAATTTGAAATAGACTCTGCACTGTGTGTGGAGCCTGCCACAGGGATTGATCTCACCACTAGGCACTGTGACCTGAGCTAAAACCAAGGGTCAGACCCTCAACCAACTCATCCACCCAGAGAGCTCACTTTCTCTCGCTCTCTCTCTTTTTTTTTAAAAGATTTTATTTATTTATTTGACAGAGAGAGACATAGCAAGAGAGGGAACAGAAGTGGGGGAAGTGGGAGAGGGAGAAGCAGGCTTCCGGCTGATCAGGGAGCCCAATGCGGAGCTCGATCCCAGGACTCTGGGATCATGACCTGAACTGAAGGCAGACGCTTAATGACTGAGCCATCCAGGTGCCCCTCACTTTTTCTCTCTTATAACGATCTTCATATCCATGATTTATTGCTAAGAGAATTTCAGTTGCTTTATTTTGATTCGTTTCACTGTGTGATATACAATTGAAACTAATACATATATTATTATCACTAATAATATTGAAATAATATTGAAACTAATAAATGTATTAGTTTCAATTGTATCACACAGTGAAACGAATATATGTATTAGTTTCAATTGTATATTCAATACAATATATATATAGTATATACAAAATGTATATATATATTATATATACAAAAATACGTATTTTGAATATGAATATTTTGAATCTAAGACTCAGGAAATTAATTAGTATTCAAATAATTTAAAACATTGATTTAAATAATGGCCAACATAAAGAATGTAACTAAATTTTGAAATGCTTAAACAATGATACATAATAACTAAAATGCAATGAGTGAACTTTGGTCCTCACTAAACTTTTTTTTTTTTTTTTAAGATTTTATTTATTTATCTGACAGAGAGAGACACAGAAGAGAGAGGGAACACAAGCAGAGGGAATGGGAGAGGGAGAAGCAGACTTCCTGCCGAGCTTGGAGCCCGATGTGGGGCGCAATCCCAGGACCCTGGGATCAGGACCTGAGCTGAATGCAGACGCTTAATCAGCCACCCAGGCGCCCCCTAACTAAACTTTAAAAAATCCATAATGGATGTTTGGAAGACAATTAAGGAAATTTTAACATAAAATATGTATTGTATGATATTATGGAATATTCATATATTTAGCATGATAATGATACTGTTGTTATGTAGGGAAATTAGAAGATTCATGCTGAAGTATTGAATGAAGCATTATTATGTCTGCAATTTATTTTCTAAAGATTTTCATATATGTGCATAAAGTATATATACTACATCAAACTTGCATGTGAGGGGTGCCTCGGTGGCTCAATGGGTTAAGTTCTTTGCCTTCGGCTCAGGTCATGATCTCAGGGTCCTGGGATCGAGCCCCACATCAGGCTCTCTGCTCAGCAGGGAACCTGCTTCCTTCTCTCTGCCTGCCTCTCTGCCTACTTGTGATCTCTCTCTTTCCGTCCAATAAGTAAGTAAAATATTAAAAAAAAAAAAAAACTTGCATGTGAGAGAAAAAATAAATGTGGCAAAATATAACAATTCACAAATCTAAGTATGTTAGTATTTAGTGTACTCATACATTTACTCCTCTGTAGGCTTGATGTTTTTCAAAGTAAAAAGTTGAAGGAAAATTCTTATTCTAGTAAATGAACAATTTTGCTTAACTGTGTATTAAATGTCTATTTTCTATCTCTCAATCACCTGTTTCAGAAAAGTTTTAATATAACAGGAAAGTGTTAGGAAATGTTGACTTTTGTAAGAAAGCCATGTTTATTTAAAAACAAAATTATAAGAAAGAAGATGCCAGTGAGTTTATACTCGAGCTTTTCATCTTGGAAAATTTTTGATGAATGTCTCTAAACTAAAATTTACACTATTCATTTGGAATCTAGCATTTACCCAGAAAATGCACATAATAAGGATTTCATAGCCATTCTATCACCAATAATAGGGAGGGACCAAATTAATTCAGAATGAAAACAAGGTGAAGTACCAATCCTATCATGAAGGTGGTGAATAAGAAATGTCAGATAGTGGTGCCAGATAAGCAGACCTCTTTTTTCCTTATGAAAGCTTGGGCAATTAAAAAACTGTGAAATTAAAAATGCAATCTTTTAAATGTGGTGTAATTGGCAATGTTAATTCTAAGTCAGTTTTATATATATGTCTTTGCACTTATAGGAGGAGCCGAAGACAAGATGTGAGACATGGAAATCCATTGACTCAGTGCAGAGGATTTAATCTAAAAGGTATTAAAACTGAGCAAGGGTCAAACTTGGTAAAGAGTCAGTGCTCCAGGTCACATTTCAGGGAGGGAGACCTCATTATAATTCACTTCTTCTGTTTTAAGGAAAGATTATGAAGATTCTTGGTGATCATATGGAAATTAAAAATTAAACGTATTTGTATGTATAGTAGGAGAAACAGAGGTCCGTGAATACAGAGACCTTGGGTGTGTTAGTTGGTTAGGAATTTCACATAGATATCAGTTACAGATTTTCCAAGCTATTATTTTTTTTTCTGAAGAAACAAAGCTATTGTCTTCTCTCTTAAGAAAAAAGTTGCTTTTTTTAAAATTGAAATGAAAATTTAAAATTTTTTTTTAAATTTACCATTTTAAGGTGTACAGTTCTGTATCATTAAATACATTCACAATGTTGTGCAACCAGCACCATATCCATCTCTAGAACTTTTTCATCCTTCCCAAGTGAAACTCTATACCCATTAAATGTGAACTTCCCTCTTCACCAGCCTCTGGAAACCACCATTCTACTTTCCATCTTTATGAATTTGACTCTTATAAATACCTCTTATAAGCAGAATCACACAATATTTAACCTTTTGTAACTGCTTATTTCACTTTTTCTTTGGGGTTCATTCATGTTGTAACATGTGTCAGGATTTCTTTTCTGTTGAAAATGGAAAAAAAATATTTTTTGTATATATAGATCACATTTTGTTTATTCATTTATCACTAGACACTTGGATTGCTTCCACTTTGGACTATTGTAAATAACCCTGCTCTGAATATAGGTGTACCAGTGCCTTGGTTTTATAATTTATAACCATTCCAATACTTCTGACAATCCTGCCTGTGTCTTATGATCACTCTAACCCATTTCTTCCCATCCTGACATGAAGATCCCATGGTATTATACTTTCCCCACTAACCTTCTCCCCTCCACCTGAACCCCACCAGGGAAATTTCTTCAGGCAACTCTCTTGGCTCACCAAGGTGCCATAGACCCACTGTTGCTAACAATTAACACCAAAACTCCTACTGCTAATATTTTTGAGTCTGGGCCTTTCTTTAGTAAAGACTGATATTACTAACTACATGAGCTATAAGAAGAAAATTCTGACATGTTTTGCTTAGTGGTTCTATACATCTAATTGAGGGAATAAATCCAAGTTACCATTTCTCTATTTACTGAGTATTTTATGAATATGTGTGCCAGTTCTAATAATAGTTACAGTGGTAGAACTGTCAGTGGGGTTAATGATGAACAAACATGGATGTTGGCATTGTGTCAGAATCTGAGTTAAGTGCTTTTTTTATGGATTGTCACAATTAATGCTCAAGACACTATGCCAAAGTAAGGTCTGTTATTATCACCATTTTATGAATGAAGATGCTGTTCATGTCTAAGCTACCACATGATTTTACTATATGCTCTTCCTGAATTAAGTATTTCAGTGCAGGGACGCCTGGGTGGCTCAGTTGGTTAAGCGGCTGCCTTCGGCTCAGGTCATGATCCCAGCGTCCTGGGATCGAGTCCCACATCGGGCTCCTTGCTCGGCAGGGAGCCTGCTTCTCCCTCTGCCTCTGTCTGCCTGTGCTCGCTCGCTCTCTCTCCCTCTGTCTCTGACAAATAAATAAATAAAAATCTTAAAAAAAAAAAAAAAAGAATTTCAGTGCAGAACCTATATGAAAACATAATCCATGTTTTAGAGCCAAGTAAAACTAAGACACAGAAGGGTCAAGTAAGTTGTTGAAGGCTACACAGTCAGTCTTGGTGAAATCAGAATTTTACCTCCAGTACCTCTGATTGCAAAGACTGTGTTCTCAACCACAACTTCCCACTCCAGCCACACTTGGCTTTCTGACTTTTCCTGATGCTTCTGGATTCCATCTATATTCCACTGAGTATGGATGAACCTGGCTTTAATAATGCCTGACACGTACTAACTCTTCAAGTAGGATGTGTTTGCTAATAATTCACAGCATCAGTGTGCTCAACTCTGAAACACTGAGAAAACCTAACTCATAAGGATATTGAAATAATTAAGTGTTCAAAGTGATATTAAGGACATTCCTTGGTTTACAGTACTTCTTGAATAAAAATCGGTTCCCTTATGTCTTTCTCTCCTTCCCTTTAGGTTAAACACAACAGGTAAACGATGTGTAATAGTCTGCTTGTTAAATGATTAAAGATTGCCTTTTGGATACTTTATAGGTAGTGACAATTTTATAGAGCAATAAACATATAGGAGTATATGTTCTGAATTCTCTTCTCGCTCTCATTTTTGCTTTTCAGCATATAGAAATGCAGCTGAAATTGTTCAGTATGGAGTAAAAAATAACACCACTTTCCTTGAGTGTGCCCCGAAGTCTCCACAGGCATCGATCAAATGGCTGTTACAGAAAGACAAAGACAGGAGGAAAGAGGTGAGTAACACACCACAGCAGCAATCAGTCAGGGCTTTGGAAAGACATTCGATTACCATCCCTCGGTGAGGTTCAGATCAAACGGAAAAAAAAAAACGGCATATGACCATCCTTTTATGTCTTTGAGATGACAGGTGCCACTGCCTTTAAAATCCTTTGTCTGCAGAGATGATGAATTAATTAGAAATCCTTGCTGCCTGTTCACCTCTAGAATATGGTGATTGAAACAAGAGCTTGGACACTCGAGACAGGGGAATTGATATGAGGAAGCATTCGTAAAAGAAACAAGATGTGTGCATAACCAGACGCCAAGTTCTCACACAGCAGCACCTTTGTGTGATTCACAAGATAAAAGGGGGCTTTAAAAAATGTTCAGTTTTTCCTCAGTAAGAAATTACACTAAGCCATAACTTTTATGGTAAGGAGCATTTTTCTGCTATGTGGTAATCTGTTTCCTTTGCTTTATTATCCACGACTCTAGGGTTTTGGTTTGGTAATATAGGGAATCATTGTTTATGGGACCGTTGCCTTTATTTAGTTATGTGGAAAAACAATTTTTCAAAGAAAAGGACACTGACATTAACCTTTCACTGATCGGAAAGAGCTGTTTTAAAAGGAAGCATTGTAAAACGGCTTAGGGTGAAATATTATAAATAATGAGCTCCGTAATATTGATCTCATGTTGTACTGACAAATGAGAGGAAGAAGAAGAAAAATATATATGTGTATATAAAGCCTTAGGTTAGTCTAAAATGTAATGCTACTAGCAGTGTCATAAAATCTGATAGAGTGAAGGGGAAAATGGAGCCTTCTGCATTTGGGTGTATCCTTCTGTTGTGGGTAGTTTAGGTACTAAGTATTAAGTTAATTGGAGATATTCAGATTGGATACAATCCCAAGCTATAGAACACAGACACTTGCATCAAAGTTACTGAAATACATGTTGGCTCCATATGAGAAAATACTTTACAACTCAGACCTGCCTGTCCGAAGACAATATGAGCTGTTTAGGAAATTGTGTGTCCCCTGTCACCAGACTAGTAAACCATAGGCTGATGTCCACTTGCATAAGCGATTTAACCATCTGGAGGTGAGAGGAGCTAGATGAACTCTGGGGTTCCTTCTTGCCCCATAATTCTATGATACTAATCAATCTTTTTGAACATTTTTATTAATAAAAAAATTGTTTATTTAAGATCTCTTTTCTTTGCCACAAAAGTCTGTCATCAAAGAGACCTTGAAATTTCTACAGTCTAATTAATTTTAAATTCTTTTGAATGGATGTAAATGGTAATACTACTTGCCTTACTAAGTAACCTAGAGTAGAAGTCATACTGTGCGATGATGATTACCACACAGAAATGAAATTCTTAGGCCAGAGCATATCACAGGGTCATAAACGGTCCTTCCTGAGAAGTTCTGTGTGTTCATATGTGAATTGAAAATCTAAAACTCAAATAGGGATTACCTAACATGAATAAAATATTTTTCTTTAACTCAGTAAAAACTTAAAATAGAATAACATGCAATAAGTGAAAAAAATTTCTATTTAAATTAAAGAAAATGAATACATGCAAGCTTGAATACATGCCACAGAAATTAATAAATTAAATTAAAAATGGAGTGAGTTATAGATTTAATGACTGAATCTCCTTTGTGATATTTCTAATGTTTTATTTCAGAATGCTCAAGAATATAGACTCCATTATTACTATCTTGCTTTTTTCTATAGCATAAGAGTGCTATAAGACTATGAAAAAATTAACTATAATTATGCAAATCTATTATATCCAGAATTACAGAGCACAATTCCACTCATTCTTAATTTAGTTGAACAAATTGTTACTATATTATTAAATTTATCTTGATTTGTTATCAGTAGTTTAGGCAAACACATGCTTATGTCTTATATTAATGATATATAAATATTGAAGACAAGCCATAAAAGCTCATGGAAAAAATTGTAAGTAGTTCGTATTGAATAGCATAAAGTGAAAACTGAAAGATCTCCTTACCTCCACTTCAATATTTATTCATACTTCTAGAATATGAAGCTACTAAGAATTATATATTCAGTCATAATGTATTCCTCCAAATATTCCCCATCATGTTCATATTTTTGTCTTTCTCTCTCTGTTTCTCTCTGATGTATACACACACACACACACTTTAATATCAGTACATTTGGAGCTAACTTACTTGTCTTGGCTACATACTGTTCCACTATATGAATATATAAAGCTATTTACTACTTAAGGTTATTATTTTTCTTCTTATAAAAAACATCATGTAAATGAACATCTGCACACTTGTGAGTATATCTTCTGTATGAATTCCTAGAAATGAAATTTCAGTGTCAAAAACATGTTATATAGATTTATAAAATTGGCCTCCAAATTTTTTCCTAATTTTGCACACGTAGAAAAGTCTTCCTTTCCTTTTGTTTCTGAGTGCATTTCTACATGATGGAAACTATTTTTGAGACACCTTTAAACTTTAAAAATTAAATTAACGTCAAAACTTTGCTTTATACATTTCAGTCCCTTCTTCTGATCTCCCTTTTCTAGATCTATTATCTTGTTTCAATATTATACTTTGCCTTTTTGTGCTTTTTTCTGGAGGAGGGCATTACTTTTTAACTAAAATAATCTATCTTTGATTTTTATTTCATTAATAATTAAATACATATTTACACAGAAATTAACCATTTAGAAAAACATTCCTTTATTTTGATTTGGATTCATTCCCGCCCCCTACCCCAGTGAAAGAGCAATCCCAAGTCCCCATATCAAGGAACTTCTTACCACTTAGCTTTTTAGTCTGTTCATTGACAATACTATAGCTGGAACTTTAAGAAAGAAAGATTGCATACATTTAACTAATATCTAGCACATGAGAGTTTTTCTAAGATAAGCTTGTAAAGTAATTAAATATTAACCTCATAGTTTTTTATTACCTTTCCTTGGAAAGTAAAACCATTTAGACTTAGAAGATGATGGCATTTCAGCTTATTTTCAGTCATTCTTTAATTTGGGATAATTGGAAAAAACCCTTGACAGTGTTCAAAACTCTGCCTCTGCTTCTATAATTTTTTTTCGGGTTGTCTTACTACTCAGTAAAGTAATAAGTTGTTTGCACTTTTAGTTAGGAGAAAATTCATCATTGAAAAATGGTAAAATTCAACCATTTAACTGTGGCTTCATGATTCTACTAATAAGAGAGTATTTTTGTTGCAATTAAAGGCAAGAACTCCAGGACAAAAGAGATATTTTAAATTATTCTGTGAATTTTATTTTATAGTTGACTGTGATTCACACTCCAAATGCAACCAAAATTCTGTGCTTATATATACCGAAACTACTTCTGTCCAAAGGTAATGAACTTGAAGCTATTTTTGGTAATATGGGTGATAACTTCACCCTCCCTTTAATAGCTTCAGTGCTCCTGAAACAAAATCTCTTGTGCAAAAGAGACAACCGAACTGACCAAACATTTGTGTTTACTAAGAAGGAAGCTAATAAGTACTTGATGCTTTCCCCAAATTTGAAAGTCCAGAGATACTCTGTATATGTTGCTCATATCTTTTTAGAAAACATAGAGTGGGGTTTGGGATCTTTGATGAGTCTCTCTTTTAGGTCAAGCTGAATGAACGAATCATAGCCACTTCACAAGGACTTCTAATCCGCTCCGTTCAAGATTCTGACCAAGGACTGTATCACTGCATTGCAACAGAGAATAGCTTCAAGCAGACCATAGCCAAGATCAACTTTAAAGTTTTAGATTCTGAAATGGTGGCTGTCGTGACAGAAAAATGGTCCCCTTGGACCTGGGCCAGCTCTGTGAGGGCTTTACCCTTCCACCCAAAGGACATCATGGGGGCATTCAGCCACTCAGAAATGCAGATGATTAATCAGTACTGCAAAGACACTCGACAGCAACATCAACAAGAAGAATCCCAGAAAATAAGAGGGGACTACGGCAAGTTAAAGGCTCTCATCAATAGCCGGAAAAGTAGAAACAGGAGGAATCAGTTGCCAGAGTCATAATGTTCTCTTACTTGGGGCTTATGCTTCCAGTAAAGAATGGTCTGTCTTCAATGCTCAAATTTTGAGCAAAGAACTTTGTGCTTTACCCACGAGAAATTCCTGAGAAAGGTGTAACTCACTCCTAAAGTGAATATTACATGAACTGAAATGAGCATGCATTTTCTTGTATGATATTGACTAGCACTAGACATGTCATGGTCCTCATGGTGCATATAAATATTTAACTTAACCCAGATTTTATTTATATCTTTATTTCCTTTTTCTTCAAATCAATATGGCGGCTATAAAACTAAAATTCTTACATCCCTTAATTGAATGATGGCCATAAACCCTGTGATCTTCCTTCCTTGCCTTAGGGGTTTAGATTTGGAATTGTCAGTGATTTTATATATGGAAACAAATGCCAAGTTCACAACTTTTACATTGTAAAAGTTGTATAAATATATGTGATAGAGTAGTCGTCAAAAGAAATGTAGACTAGGTACAAGTCAAGGAAGAGTGCATCTAAAAGTTGTACAAAACATGAGTGATTCATACAGAAAAATGAACAGCTTATATGTTTCCAGTGAAATACATTAATTTTTTTTTATTATAAAAATGGTCAGTTGCTGGTATCTGTTATTGGTCTTTGTTTCCTAGTTTTAAGAAGATAAAATGAATGACCTTCACCGTAAACATTTTTGATTAGAGTTATGTCAGTGAAGCATTTAAGTTTATAATCTTATGCTATCATCTTCCAAACAAAAGCACTTTTTTTGGAAGTTATTTAAGTTATTATAGAATCAGAGAATATAATCTTACAGTGTTTAATTACTGTTTTTGTTCTAATTTTCTAGTCTGTGTGGTAAAGTAAACAATATAAAAAGAAAAAGATGAAATATCAAACTTGTATATGAGAGGTAAAACTATCAAAATGGGGAAAATAAAGTAAGAAATGCAACTTTATGAAAAGCTATTTATAAAAAAATGTGACTAGTTTTTACCATCAGTGATTAATTTTAATAATTAACTCTCACTTTTTTTGGTTTACCAACCTCAGACATCATATGATTTTTAAGTCACCGGTTCTTTAGTGATGATCTTTAGTGTGCGCTGGCGAGGTGCTCATTTTGAGGAGAACTGAAAAAAATTTGAATATGAACAAAAATAGACATACTTTCTTTTGAAAGTTCTGTTCACTGGTTATAAATACAAATGTGTTAAGTTTTGTAATGAAGAAAATAATTTCCTTCTAATTGTATGTTTGGGTCATTTTCATTAGAAAAATTTATTATTGAACCTTTTGTTCCAAATAGCAATTAGATGGGAGAAATTTGAAAAAATTCTTTATACTGTTGTTTCCTTTTGAAACACAACTTTTGCCTTTGAATTGTATTTGCTTTTAAAGAAATTTTCTTGTTTCCCAGCACAAATAGGAATTGCATCATAGGCCTATTCAAAAATCTAGTACAAAATTTTATTTGTAGTTAACAGTCCACAAAGAAGGTAAGGTAGACTTATTACCTTTTTAAGCACCATAGCATAAAAACTTCAAGAACTAAAATCATTGTCAAAATGAATGTAACCATTGATCAGAATCTAAGAATATGACTTACTATTTAAGTGGTAATAAATTATGATATTATAAGAGGCAACCTCAGTGGGGGCAAACATAGCAGTTAAAATATACAACATAAATAATGTTCATTCAAAAATAAGCTAATAAATAAAAGCTATCTTCCAAATGTATATGATTCCGAATTATTCTCTAAAGCGGTTTATTATATAAATATTTTGCTTGCTATGTGCCCAAATAGAAATGTTTGTCAATGGAAGGCCAAAACCATCTTTATTGTTTATGGCCAATATGTTCTATGTATAGAGTTTAAAGTAAAATTGTTTTAGAGTCAGAGGATAGGTAAACTACACAGGTCCCTTTGCTTCATGTAAACACAAATTGATAGACAATAAGGGTGTTTAGTTTTGTAATTTTATTTGTGCTATTTAATACCTTCTCCTTAGAGCATTGTTCAGTTGTATATACTTTTATTACTTTTGTTTTAAAATTATAGAAATTCTTCTTCAACATAACTGCCATATGTAAAGAAAATTTTCTTTCTCCAAAATAATGTCAACATATATTGAATATTGGTGGTTAATTAGTTTTATTTTGTGTAGTTTGACATTTCGATGACTTAATACATTTTCCATTTATATTGTACATAAAATTTCTTAGGAATGCACTTTTTTCCCAAAGTGTAGGTTTGTGGATAGATTTTAGCATGATGAAACTGTCATTACGGTGAATGTTCACTCTGTGAGAAAATAAATTAAATGTAATTAGTACATTAATATTTAATTGGATATTGAAAAATCATTTGCCTGGCAAAATAAAACGTGTTGAATTCCCCAAGAATGTCTTCAACTTTTCTTTTTAATGATGGATATATAGTTGCTTGTTGAGAAGAAAGAACCTACTGAATCTTATAATTTTTAAGTTGTATTTATTTATTTATCCATTTTTGTAAAAATAATGCATCTAGGTATTTCTAAATTCAAACCTTCTAGAAGAATATACATGGAAAACTCTCCTTGTACCATTATCCTTCATTTATTCAAGTCCCAACCCCAGAGACATCCAATATTGTCAATTTCTATGTGTATTTCTGTGATATTTTACATATATGCAAACAAATTCATATCTGGTTTCTCTTTAAGAGGCACTGTACATGCATTCAGCTCCATCAGTAGTTATTCATACTGTGTTGTGACTAACAGTGGAGGGAAGAAAAAGTATAGTTTAGGAGTGCTTGGGCTTTGGAGCCAAACTACCTAGATTTGAATCCAAGCTCATTGTCTTGGAAAAGTTATTGTATTTCTCTCTGCCTTAGTTGTCTGCCCAAGTTCATACCTGCAGAGTGTTGGAACAGAACATATGATGCAATAACTATTCAGTAAATGTCTTAATACTTTCCTTATTTAGAAAGTGACATCCTGCTAGAACAGGAAGGACTCTTTCCGTTGTGTTCTGTGTCAAGTTAAATGCCAATGACCCAGGCTGGGGAGCCTGCAGTCAGTGGATCACATAACACCTTACCAGGTAAAAGCAGCCTTTATAAAATTGAGGGAAAAAAAGTCATAAGCTAATTCATAGTGCTGCTAACCCATTTGAAAGACATAAATATGAGAGATTTCTTCAATTTCTGGGCTTTAACTCTGTAATCATGTGAGTGGAGAAAACCTGAACCAAAAAATATATATATTAAAAGTTATCTCAGTGAATCTTCCAACCTAATGATTTGGCACTACTCCCTAATTGCCTCATTATTTTTCAGTGTCTCTCTTGCTTATATCTCATCTTAACTTCAGGTTAAAGTAATTTTAACATATTTCTTATCATTTTAATGTGTTTTGAGGCTTATGGCTCCTACCTAGGGGGAAAAAAATTAAGAAAAAGATAATGGTTTCCTATATCTGTTCTTGTAGCTGAAGTCAAGAGAGACATTGTCACTTTATTTTACATGTAGTAAAGCCTATAAAAACCGTAAATCTAGACAAAGAAATAATCAGACTAAGTGAGAATGTTTACTTACCTAGAAGCAATGAAAATTTCATTGAATTTTATGCATCATGACAAACCTATGAAAGACTGAATTTTTATTTTTTTCGTTAAGAATTTATCCCACCATTGTTTTATCCAGCCTCCTTTTGCACAAGAATACCAACCTTTCTGCAAAATCAAAATCAGTTGCTATAGATTCTGTGTATGTGCCGCTCAGTGAACTTCATTGCCAATAAGTTGTTTTTCTTAAGGGGCTTCTGACATATATTTCAACTTTTATAGTTTCATAACAATATTACTTTCACAGTGCATAGGTATTGAGAATAGGATGAACTAGCTTCAAGACAAAAATGCCTTCCTACTATGACTAGTGTACTTATAGTGTATTTGTCTATTCACTTCATAAAATAATGCTTCCCACAGAGTTTGAATTGTGTATTTCTCAGGGCTATTATGTTGCCATGCTTGAGTGTTACTTACGTAAAGTGCTATTAGAGAATGGCATTATAACAAACACATTAAAACCGTTTATTCTATGTAAGGTTACCTCTGTGTTCCCCAAGAACAAAAGCAGGACAAAGTCTATTCCTTAAGAGTTTCTCTGAATTATTTATATAAAAATGTCATTCACACATTTTATGAGACCAAAAACCATAATGGTTTCTGCATGGCAGAATGGATATATGATAAAATTATTATAAAAATAAAACCACTCCTGTTGTTTCTCCCGGTATTTTTCAATATACATGTGATCTTGGCTCATAAGGGAGGGGGTACAGTGACATGAAAGGAATTTCCTATTTTCTTAGTCCTTTCAGAATGTTATTTCTACCACTCTGTATAGGAAAATGGAGTTGAAGCTTTTCTGTTTTATTTTTTCTGTTACTGATTTGTGCTTGCATGTTGGGTGTGTGGGGGGGTTATAATCATCTTCCTTTTTCTGCTACATCATGGCTTGTCAGAGAAGCTGGACCTTCAGAGTAACTTCTTTTGAGGTGATATGATTTGGCAGTTATAAATTGTGGTTTGATGTTGGGAGTCAGCTTGACTCATGAATAGGAGAAGCAGCTATGAAAAACAAAATACTGAGGAGGTGCTACCTAAGCCATATCAGCCTGGGACAATCAGTAAAATTTTTATGTATGTATATATATTTGTTAGGTCATGGATTATGCACACATAACTCCACAACACAGCTATATTCAATTTATTATTTCAAAATAAGGCTCAATTTTTTCTTCAAGTTTCTATTCCATCTTCTCTGCTTACAAATGATATAAGCTTGGGAACATTACATCCCTCTTGATAAATTGTTGCTTTCTCTAAAAATGGAATTATAACAATATCTATCGCATGAAGTAGTTGTGAGAATTAAGTCAGTATGTGTGGAATTCTTACAGTGCCTGACACATAGTAAAAGTTCAGTGAGTACATATGATTATTTTTCTACCAGGAGAAAGAAACTATTTCTTTCAAATATTTGAGCATTGTTCCTCTTTTATCTCAGATGGCATCAAAATAGTTCAACTGATAGTTGATGTCATTTATCTATATTGGCATCCATGGTGACATCATTTTTTTGTTTGAACTTAGCCATCAATGCACAGATGTCCCCTGAGCTATCCCTTGTTGCTGATACAAAGTCCTGTTAGGGCAGGTGAGATTTCCACGACCGCCAGACACTCTTAGAAGAAGAGGAATGTTTCTGCTATTCTTGCATCATTCTGGGAGACAAGCCAAGGGCCCCTCCTGACTAAAATTACTTGGGAGTGTGTGTGTGTGTGTGTGTGTGTGTGTGTGTGTGTGTGTATGCTTGGCCCCTTCAGGATCCTGTACCTATTCAAGACACAAACCTGGCAATGAAGTAGAAAGATAGGACCCACAACCCCTTCTATACTCATCACGCTTTTCTCCAATCTACCCTTCACTGTTGTGGTCTCTGATAGCAAGAATTGTTCCTTAAGTATCTCCCACGAGCTTCAGCAGTGGATTTCACACTTCACCCTCTAAGAACATTTTGAAAAGCTAGGTACCCCCTTACATATTTCCAAGATAATGTCTAAATTTTTTATTCTAAGTTCAAGTATTTGCAAAGGATATCATTTCTAGTATGACATAAATTATGACATTTAAAAAATTAAAGATTTTTTTAATTCCATGGTTTATAAGAGGTATATTGATTATTTCCAAGTTACTTAGGGATTTTTTCCAGATATCTTATTATCAAGTATCTATTAATTTCTAATTAAATACCACTGAGGTCAGATGATATAACCTGGATGACTTCAAGCCTTCAATATTTATTAAGATATGTTTTAGTAACCAATCTGTAGTATAGGCTAATGTCTCGTGTATTTATTAGGTGTGGTATTCAGTATCAACTAGATCATATTGGTCGATAATGTCCTTCAAATCATTTGTATTTTAATTTTCACTTTTTTTTTTTTTGATGTTTTTGTCAAAGAGAAGCTTGTTAAATTTCCAAACTATGCCTTGTATGCCTGTATGTTCCACTCCCTTTCATCCTTTTGCTCACCCCCGTCTCGCCTCTGGGAAACATCAGCTTTCTCTTATTCTGGTTTTTTGTTTGTTTTGTTTATTAACTTTTTAGTGTCAGAATTTATTTTAATTAATAAGCTAACAATCTGATTATGTTCTCTAACAATTGTACTTAAAGAAATTTTTGGAAACCATCATTCTCCTCGATACTTGTACCAATCCTTCCAGCCACGCCTTGATGGATTGGTTCTCTGTTTCAATGAGCCACCTCCATAGTTTTTCCAGGGTAATACTTTGTAATACAGACTTCCAGCTGCCACTTGCTTACTGAGTGGCCTTGGGAAAGTTACTTAACCTCTCTGTACCTCTTGTGCTTCTTTCTTTTTTTTTTTTTTTAAGATTTTATTTATTTATTTGACACAGAGAGAGCGATCACAAGTAGGCAGAGAGGCAGGCAGAGAGAGAGGAGGAAGCAGGCTCCCCGCTGAGCAGAGAGCCCGATGTAGGGCTCGATCCCAGGACCCTGAGATCATGACCTGAGCTGAATGAAGGCAGAGGCTCAACCCACTGAGCCACCCAGGCGTCCCCCTCTTGTGCTTCTTATCTGAAAATATTATTCACCTCATAGGCTTGTTGTAAAGGTTAGAGTCATGTTTTATATGTATGTAGGTATATAGAGTGTTTACAACAGTCCTGCTACATGATTAAAATATTACCAGTTCAATTAGTGCTCTTATTACCTGCTGTTATAAAACCCATTTGTCTTATTCAAAATTTCCAGTGACAGTTATCTTTATCATTGTTCCAATTTCCATCATCCTCCTGCCACTTGCCAGCAGACAGTCTGATGATCACTGTTACCTTGTGCCCTTTGTGGATCTTCATTTTTAACCCTCACCTTCTATTTTCCCAAATCAAGAGCAGGCTCTTGACTCTCTCTGTCCTCAAGCTGAATTCCTGCACCATTCACCTGGGAACCTTGCAGTTACTGTGAGAAGCTGGCTTTCCTGGAGCTTGATTTATTCATCTTGGGTGTTAGCTGTCATCCACAGTGTTACAGACTCGACCTTTTGCATAAGGCTCCTTGCTATCCTCTTTTTAAGGCCTCCCGTCAGCTAGGTCCTGGCAACCTTCCAGGCACAGTAAATCTCGTCTGAATTCATACTGGGGGAGAAGCTAAACTATGTGCTAAGCAGCTCCCAGCATCAACAGTTACAGCACCATCAGAAGTCCATTATCATCCTCATAAAAATAACCATTTATTGAGTACTTTCTGTGAACATTCCTATATAAAGGTATGCATCCTTATCTATTTAAAAGTAGCTAAGTATGTAAAGTAGGTACATCCGTATCTACTTCCTTTACAGGAATCTGTTTTGTAAATGGCAAAACTGAGAGTCTTATACCTATATAGACTTGTCCTGAATTGAATAACTTTCTAAAGTCCTGAAAGTATGAAATACCAAGTCTAGCTCTAGGCTTTAAGCGTCTTCTATATTTCATCTCACTAAAGAATATCCACTACAAAAATATTCATATACAGTAGCCTTTGTAATGTGATTTATAGGACTCCAGGTAAAATGAGCTCAGGCCATGGAGTCAGAATGCCTAGATTTGACTTTCTAGCTTTCTAGTAGCTGGCTTTACAGGTCTGAGATTACCATGATAACATCAATCTCACAGGACTGTCAGGGTTGAGATAATTCATGTAAAGCACTTCAAACTTACATAATGTAAAATGGATATCAAATAAATATTGGCAGTTTTATTACTATGCTTTTGATGCTGGAAATACCATTTATTAATTCTTTCAACAACTATTTATTGAGCACTTACTATGTGAGTGTATTTGAGGCATTGTATTTTAGGACAGTATTTTAGGCATTGAGGCTATGGCAAGGAATACATTAGTATCTCTCCTATTGTGAAGTTTACTTTCTAGAGGGAAAGAAAAGAAAGAAAGAAGCAAGTAATTAGGCATTAGCTTAGGCTGAGGTAAGTGCTGCGAAGAAAGCTAGAGAAAGATAAGGAGGTCATGGAAAGAGCAGGGAAAAAGAACAGTCCAGGCAGAAAGACAAGCCAGAAGAAGGCTTTAAGGTGAACAAAATTTTGGTGGATATGAGAAAAAGGAAAGAAAACCCATGTGGCTGGGTCTAATTAAAAGAGGAAAATCCAGGGGCGCCTGGGTGGCTCAGTCGGTTAAGCGGCTGCCTTCGGCTCGGGTCATGTTCTCTGGGTCCTGGGATGGAGCCCCACATTGGGCTTCCTGCCCAGCAGGGAGATGGCTTCTCCCTAGCCCTCAGGCCCTCCCCACTGCTCATTCACTCTCTCTGTCTCTCTTTCTCAGGGCGAGAAATTTAGGCTTGATTCTAAAGTTTGCAAAAGCTACTGGAGACTAATGATGTCACATGAGTGATCTACTTTAAATCAGAAATACTTGTGGCTGTATTTCAGAGAACTCTGAGAGCAAGAACACAAAGAAAACAAAAAGACCAACTAGGAGTCCAAGGCATATTTATTTTTTTAAAGCACATAACTCTGATAGATTAAAGTATTGACTTTAATTCACATGGCAGACCCCTCCTGGAGGGTACTGTTGAAATAGGGAGAAGGGTTCATAAGAGACAGTACTTACACTGTGGCTGAGGAAGAATTGTTAGTGTGGTGTACCCCATACGGGTGAAAGGAACGCCAAGAGAGGTCAAGAGGTGGCTTGAAGAAAGGCCTAGAGGTGATCCTGAAGCTAGAAGATGCAGAAACTGCCAGAATGAGGGATTTATTGCCAAGTAATGTCCACAGGAGAAAGTGGCATAGGTTTCAATATAGGGAACCAAAATAGTCATGGATAAAAATCTAAAAGTCATTAAAGACAATGTTGTGTGGATGTTTTAAGACAGAATTGAGTCACATGGACAGTGGCTGTAAATAACAGCATGTAAATGGCCATAATGGATGAAAGTCCACGATAAATAACCTTACTGAAGATACAATGCAACATGATTGATGGGCCAACTAGTTACCAAGGCCAGCTGCTTTAATGGCCCCTTACTTCATCCTGATTTTATTTACTGGGGAATAATGCAGTTGCATCTTACATGTAGAAACAAGCTGTCTAAGTGAATGGGACAGCTTTGAGAATGGAGCGGGTGGTGAAATAACATTTTCCAGAAGGGTGAAATTACCATGCAGTTTATATAGAAACTTGCGTGTTTAATTAGGGCACCAGGGTCAGCATTAAAATAGTGATTCCCTGACTATTACTACCATTCACAGTAGACTCTCCCACCCCAGATTACTGCTTTCCTCTGCTCTGTAAGAAAGGGAAACAAAGTGTTTCTAGAAAGATGGTCTCTGGACTGACTGCCTTGAAATAATTTCATCAGAAGCTGGCATTGAGGTTTTGAAAATGGAATTAAATCCAGGTTTCTTCTTGGCAACAGAATAATTCTGGATACTCATGGATAAAAATATTTATGGAAGATGAATTTGAGGAAGGGAAGAAGAAATAAAAGACTAATTCATTTCTTTACCTCTCTTTAAAGAGCATTACCCTGCATCACCCCTACCACTACCAAAACCACTAGGTTAGGTCAAAAAAAAGATATTTATAGCCAGTGAACAGCAAGGGGAGTGCTTAATGTGTTCTGCGATGATTAGCACTTGTTTTTCTTTAATTCATCAGGAGAAATCATAAAAATACCTTTTTTCAGGCTTTTCAGGCTTTTACTGTCGGGCTTTTACTGCCATTTAGGAAAAAAAGTGTAGCTTTGTGAACCCTTCTCCTTCTTCTCCAGGTTAGTTTATTATTCCTTGTTTTTTCCACAAACCTTGTTCATAGTGTAACATTCACCCTGTTTATTACATTTAACCTCCTATTTTCCTCTCTTGCCAGCTATTTTATTCTTAGTGTCTAAGGCATTGTTGACCATATAATAGGTACAGGGCCTTCCCTTTTTAATAGTATATAGTAAATCCTCTTAAACTCTTATCTCTAATGAATAAGGAATCAGTAATACTGCATACTATAATACATATTTCAGAATACGAACAGTTGTTGGTTTGAAAGTTCACAGGCTTTTCATTATGGTAATGAGAGCCCTCACTAAAACTTACCACCAACAAACAATTAAAAATTTACCATGTACTTCTATATAAGAAATGAATAAGACCATTGCAGTTCTCCAAGAGAAAGCAAAGACAAAGATAAAATATTTGTTAGTAAAAGATGATGCTTAAACAACTGTCGTATGGCTTATATCCCAAGGGGAACAAAAGAACATGATTAAAATATCAGCTTTGCTCTATCAGTGCCCTATTCACTGTGTGAGTCCCACTGATTCAGTGGCTTATCGAATTCCCACAATGGTACTGATTTGGTAGGCGTTACTATACAAATTTTATAGATGGAAAAAATGGGCTCTGAAGTTCCTTAAGGCCGCAAGTTGGTGGGCTCGGATTGAAAACCACCCTTACTTTTTCCCTATACCTCCCAGGTAGTAAGAGTGGAGAGAATGGAGACGTCACGATGGTAATTGGGGAATATTTCACGTTCCAGCGGGTCTTGGAACAGAGGGTGCAGTACTGCATTCATATAGATGAATGAGGAGGAAGAAGGTTTATAGGTGAGAAACATAATAAATACACAAAAGAAAATCTACTGGTTGATTGCAAGAGTTGAAGTTATGAAGAGCAGAGATAAAGTTAGATGTATGTGCAAGAGAAAGGAGTAAATAATGAAATGTGTGACCCGCTTTTTGTTTTTGAGAAGGATATATTTCAGAAGGGAGAAATGAGAGGCAAACATTTACTTTAATTGATAGATGAATGCCCCAACTGCTTCTCTAAGGAAATCCAAGTGAGAAGATACCGTTAGGAATCAATAAGGTTAAAGTGGAGGAAGAACGATGAGCAACTCGTGTGTTGTCAATAGCTCAGTGGGCGCACTGAGAACGCGGTTTTTGTTACCCATGTGTGTCAAAACATAGAAGGCCCTTGATATTTACATTTGGGTTAGTTGCATAATGATTGGACGGGTTGGAATATTGCCAACTTTGTGCTTTAGGTTTTGGTAAAAGAAGTAATAATAAAGACAGTAGAGCTAACATGAATAGGATTTTTCTAATTGCCAGGCATTGTTACGTATGTGCATTATCTTGTTTAATTCTCATTTTCAAACCTGAGAACTATCGTCTGTTATTATTTACCTTTTTATAGAAGATGACACCAAGGCAGAATAATATTAGGAAATTTAACATTAGGAGGTACCTGTGGCACTCAGTTGGTTAAGTGTCTGCCTTCAGCTCAGGTCATGATCCCAGGCCCCAAGATCAAGCTCCAAGTAGGGCTCCTTGTTCAACCGGAGTCTGCTTCCTCCCTGCTTCTCCCCCTGCTCATGCCCCCCTCTCTCTCTCTCAAATAAATAAATAAAATCTTTTTAAAAAGAAATTTAACATGAATAAAAGAGTAAGTAAGTAGATATTCTAAACTATGATGCCCTATTGCATTGTAATTAGTTATCCACAGGTGCCCTCCGAGACCCAAGAGATTTTTAATATTGGTGGTAAGTTTTGGTAGGGAATATTAGAGTAATTTCTATGAATGGGAACTTCTAGCTTTGTCTTCCTTTTATTAGATATTTGTCTCTGTAGATAATATGATTTCATCACATCAGAATTTCTAATAACTTCCAACTGTGCCAACAACAATTATAACATCTCAGAACATCACTTTTATCACAGGAAAAATCAATGATTAATATTAGGTTAAAATACCACCCATGGGTAGAATTATTCACAATATGCACACTTTAGTTAGGAAAATCTTTCCAACAAATTTAGCAACTGTAGGGCTTAAGAATCCAAAAAATCTAGAGCAAGGAGCACACTTTATCAGGATACGCTGAAACAGCCAGAGCTGAGGAACGAAGTATTTTTAGGTGAAGTGCTTTTACGGATCAGAATACTCTGGGTTGGAAAGTTTGAGGACAGGTAAGAAAACCAGCGTGGTCCCAAAAACTGTTACATACAACCGTTATACAGATTATGAAACCGAGACCCAGAAAGAAGTCAACACGTTTTGTAATTCAGCCAGTTCTACTTATCAATGTGGTGTTTTTTCTAAATACATAAGTGCCTGGAGACATGGTTATATAGTGCAGAAAAGTGAACACAAACCCCCCAGAATTATTCTTTTTGACTGTTAGCATACAATAAGAAAGAGCTTGGGTTTCTGGGATTCCAGTTTATTGCCTGGCTGCTGTTCAGTCACATTAACTAGACCAGATTTTTTTGTTCTTATTTGGCTTTGCTTAGCTACACAGGGCCTTGGTGTAAAACAGGGCCAAAATGAAACAAGAATATGTTTTTCCTTAATCCACATGTTCTGCTTGGTGAAAAAATGAAGAGTGTTACCCTCAGGATCACAATATAATTTTCTCCAATTTTCTCAGCAGTAGTTGAGAATTATCTTGTCAACATCACTGTTTTTATTTTTTTTTTCACAATAAAACATTTTTATTTTATTTATTTATTTTAATTATGTTCATCATTAGTTTTTGATGTAGTGTTCAGCGATTCATTAGTTGCATGTAGCACCAAGAGCTCATCACAACACGTGTCCTCCTTAATACCCATCACCTTGTTACACCGTCCCCGCAACCCCCTCCCCTCTGAAATCCTCAGTTTGTTTCCCAGGATCCATAGTCTCTCTTGGTTCGTCTCCCTCTCTGATTTCTCCCCCTTCAGATTTCCCTTCCTTCCCCTATGGCCTGACAGTTGATGGATGTAGCTCTGACCTAATCCAACATCATCTTACCCTCCTCCCGAGCAACCTTCCTTTCCCAGTCTTCCCCACCACTCTATCTCCTCTATCCCAGTGCTTATCAAAATTTAATGTGCATATGAATCACCTCTGAACTTTGTTAAAAGGTAGATTTTCATTCAGTAGGTCTAGGATGGATCCGGAGATTCTGTATTTCTAATAAGCTTCTAGAAATGCTAGTCTGCAGGCCATATTTTGAGTGGTAAGGCTCTATTTTACTTTCATAATTTACAGCTGAAAGCATGAAGGTAGAGTTTGGAGGAGAAAATAATTAATTTATTTCTCCTTTTCTTCCCATTCTTCACAGAGAAACCCATGTTCCTTTTCTTTGCAAACAATTAGAAGCAATTGTGATCACCTGGGATTTTTAAGAAGCACAGACAGTATTTTTAAATCATGATTATTCTAAGGACAGTTCTAAGACTAAAGTGATTTCATCTAAAGCTGTGAAACAGTCATAAAGGGTGAGCAACAGCCTCCTGAGAGAGGCAACAGGTAGTGAGGACCCGCTGAGGAGGCAGAGAACAGAAAGGTCATGGAGCTTGCTCGGGGAATTAAGGAAATAGAATTGTATAGGATTTCACTTCAGGTGATTTAAGTTTATAGACAACCAAAACAAAGAATCAGTGACTGTGAAGAAGAATTCTTGAAAAAAGTGGTGTTTTATATGGAAAATACTTAGAAGGCTGCTGGGTAAAATAATTTTAAAATTAAAGTACAAAATTATATACTAGTCTTTTCTAAGCTGGATGTTTTATTAAACTGTAGAGTTGTCAAAAGTCTATCTATATGTAGGTGCATGTGTGCATGTACATGCACACGCACATACACACACACACTCTAATACCTCAACATTCATTTATTTATTTATTTATTTATTTATTTTAGTTTTATGGTTTTAATACCTCAACATTTTAAATGGCTTCTTGAGAATGTTGTGATGTGACTGATTTATCACAGAGGTTAACTGGAAATGTTACGAGACGTTCTCTAAAGTTAAGGGCAGGGCTACAATCTGGAGTCTATTTGATACTCTACCTGATAATTTTGTTAAATCAGAATATGCAGATGTCATTATTTTAGAATGATAAAATATACCTTTTAAATGATCTATTCTCTCCCATATTCTGCACTTCGCTGGCCATTACAGGACACAAGTGGAAAAGTAGGTTCATGCTATTGTTTAGAAGTAGGATTATTTGCTTTGTTACCATCATTGAGCTATCCTTACAAATATATAGATTTGTGTATTTAACATTCGCTTCTCCAATAACAGTTACACAGAGGTGCAGGCTTAGATATTTCCTGAGATAAGCAACTAAAATATTTTCTTAACTAATGGATGGATAATGATGCTATCAATTTTGTCACTTCTGCAAATTCATCTTTGGACACTGTATTCAGATTACCTTCGACTGTGCATTTAAGTATCAGATACCACCTAAATGTCAGAGTCGGGGAAACGAGACTAATCTTGACAGTCTGGAAGAGCAATATTGTCAAAGGTCATCAACAAGTCTGACAAAACAGTCCTCATTAACAGTGTCTGTCAGCACCTCCATTTGGAAGTCATTTGGATATTTTCAGTGACCCCATCAGTTCTGATTGGCTGGGCAGTGACCTTGACCAGGGTGAAACCTCTTCAATGTAGCTCATACAATGCACTGTAGGTGGAATCCAGGATGACAGATGGCAATGGGGTCAGCAAAGAGGAACTTGTCCATCACTGCTATTGAACATGAAGCCACTCAACAGCATAGTTCAACTGGCCCAGGAGCTGTGGTTTGCATATGCCACGAGAGAGTTGTTCAAGTTCCTTTATTTTTAAAGAAATGCTATAGTCTCATAATCTCAGAGTTCATGAGACTAATGAAAAAAAGCATAGCTGTTGGAGGTTAGCAATAAACTAGAAATTTCAAAACTTGTCTTTGACTCAGTAGCTAAGCCCTGAAAATTCATACTGGCTATATCTTTATTGTGGATAAATTCCTGATCAAAAACTAGTTTCTGGAATATTTTTCTTCATTCTCACTAACGAACTGGGTTAGTAAGAATAATTACTTTGCTCTTCTGCTAGACACATCTCTTCCTTTTACCTCCCTCACATATCAGATTCAATATGAAATATAACTGTGAGAATAGAATACATTATACTTTCTAAGTTCTAGACTGTAAAAGCAATTATAACTTATTCTTGAAATAATTAACTTTTGATAGAATAATATGGATCTGTTTTTTTGTAGTTACAGTAGTACTTCTTTTTAACATAAAGCATTGGGAATAGATTGGATATTGAATGCCATATGGCACAGCATTTTGATTCTGGGCTCTGAGTATGTCATTCAAAAAACACAAGGCACATTGACAGGCTAAGGACCTAACGGAACCACACCGGTCAACTAGGGTAAAATGATAAATCAATAAGAAAATAGGGACGCCTGGGTGGCTCAGTTGGTTAAGCAGCTGCCTTCCGCTCAGGTCATGATCCCAGCATCCTGGGATCGAGTCCCACATCCAGCTCCTTGCTCGGCGGAGAGCCTGCTTCTTCCTCTGCCTCTGCCTGCCATTCTGTCTGCCTGTGCTTGCTCTCTCTCCCTCTCTCTCTGACAAATAAATAAAATCTTTAAAAAAGAAAAAAAAAGAAAATACACATAACTTTCATTTACTCATGGAATTTTTTTTTAATATTTTATTTATTTATTTGACAGAGAGAGAGATCACAAATGGGCAGAGAGACAGACAGAGAGGGGTAGGGGAAGCAGGCTCCCTGCTGAGTGGAGAGCCCAATGTGGGGCTCGATCCCAGGACCCTGGGATCATGACCTGAGCTGAAGGCAGAGGCTTAACCCACTGAGCCACCCAGGCGCCCACTCATGGAATTTTTAACAATCTAGAAAAGCTTTTAGAACTTAAGACTTTTCTTCCCTACTGGCTGCTCAGGAATTTCTTCCAAATCTTCATCATTGACTTCCTCCTTGTAATGTTTTTAGACCAAATAGCCAATCAGTTCCAACCAGAAATGAATAAAAAATGACAAGTTAATTTATTTCATAGAAAAATAAATTATTAAAACTAGAAGGAAACAGACAGGTGATGTAATTAAATTGATTTCCTGTCCTGCGGATTACTCAAGGTCCACATCTAGCATTTATTTTTTTGTTTGATTGAGGTATAATAGACATACAACATTATATTACAGCCAGGTGTACAATGTACTGATTTGATATTTATATATATCGTGAATGAGCACTATAATAAGTTCAGTTTTCCCCTGCTACCATATAAAATTATATATTATACAACATAACATTATTGACTATAGTCACCATATTGTACAGTATATCCTCATGATTATTTATATCATGGCTGGAAGTTTGTACCTCTTGACAATTTTCTCCATTTTCACCTCCCCCACTTTCCCTTCCCTCTGGCAACCATCAGTTTGTTCCCTGCCTCTCCATTTTGTTTTGTTTGTTCATCTATTTTGTTTTTTTAGCATCTGCACATAAGTGAAATCATATGCTACTTGCCTTTCTCTGTCTGACTTATTTCCTGGACCATCTGTATTGTCATTACTGGCAAGATTTCATTCTTCTTTATAGCTGAGTCATATTCCATTGTATATATACCACATCTTCTTTAGGTTGTTTCCATATCTTTGCTATTATGAATAATGATACATTGAACATAGTGGTGTATGTATCTTTTCAAATTGGTGTTTTTATTTTCTTTGGAGAAATACCCAGAAAAAAAAATTTCTGGATCATATGAATTTCTATTTTTAGTTTTTAAAGGAAGCTTCATACTGTTTTTCACTGTGGCTTTACATTCCCAAATTTACATTCCCAAGATGGTGCACAAGGGTTCCCTTTCCTCCATATTCTGTCTATCAACTGTATGAGTTTGTATTTATCTTGGCTACTAACCCTTTATTGGACATATGATTTGACATATCTTTTCCCATTCAGTATGTTATCTTTATTTTGTTCATTTTTTTTTCTCCAAGAGCAATGTCAAGTTGCATACAGCCTATGTTTTCTTCTAGGAATTTTATGGTTTCAGGTATCATGTTCAAGTTAATTTTTATGTATGGTAGGAGATAGTAATCCAGTTTCATTCTTTTGCATGAAGCTGTCCACTGGTTCCAACACATTTTATTGAAGAGACTTTCCCTTGTATATTCTTGCCTCCTTTGTCATGAACTAATTGACTATATATACATGTGGGTCTATTTCTGCGCTCTCTTCCAGTCCATTGATATATGTATCTGTTTTCATGCCAATGCCATACTGTTTTGATTAGTATGGCTTTTTTTTTTTTTAAGATTTTATTTATTTATTTGACAAACAGAGATTACAAGTAGGCAAGAGAGGCAGGCAGGGAGAGAGAGGAGGAAGCAGGCTCTCCTCGGAGCAGAGAGCCCAATGCGGGGCTTGAGCCCAGGACTCTGAGATCATGTCCTGAGCTGAAAGCAGAGGCTTTAACCCACTGAGCCACCCAGGCACCCCTAGTATGGCTTTTAATATAGTTTTACATTAGGGAGAATGGTGCCTCCAGCTTTGTTCTGTTTTTCAAGACTGATGGCTCTTCAAGGTCTTCCGCAGTTCCATGCAAATTTTAAGATTTTTTGCTCTATTTCTGTGAAAAATGTCATTGGATTTTTGACAGTGATTGCAGTGAATCGTACATTGCTTTGGATAGTATGGACATTTTAACAATATTAATTCTTCTAATCCACAAGCATGGAATATCTTTCTATTTATTTGTGTCTCCTTAATTTTTTTTATTAATGTTATAATTTTCAGTGTACAGTTCTTTCATCTCATTGGCTACCTTATTAATGCAACTATAAATGGGATTATTTTCTTAATTTCTCTTTCTGTTAGTTTGTACTGAGTATATAGAAACAGAACAGATTTCTGCATATTAATTTTGCATCCTGTAACTTCACTGAATTTATGTCTTAGTTCTAACAGTTTTTTGGTGAAGCCTTTAGGATTTTCTGTATATAATACCATGTGATCTGCAAATAGTGACATTTTACTTCTTTCCAATTTGGACACTTTTCTTCCTTTCTTTTTCCTAATGGATGTGTCTAGAACTTCCAATACTATGTTGGATAAAAATGGTGAGAGTAGGCATCCTTGTTTTGTTCCTGATCTTAGAGGAAGTACTTCCAGGTTTTCACCATTGAGTATGATTTTGGGTATAGAATTTTCATAAATGGACTTTATTATATAAGGTACATCTCTTCTATACTCACTTTTTGAAAGTTTTGATCATAAATGGATGCTGAATTTTGTCATATGCTTTTTCTGCATCCATTGAGATACTCATACAGTTTTTATCCTTTGTTTTATTAACTTAGTGGTTCACATTGATTGGTTTGTGGATATTTAGCCATCCATATATCCCTGATATTTGCTATTTCCTTTCTTCTACTAAATTTGGGCTTTATTTTTCTTTTCCTATACCTTGACATGTAATGTTAGATGGTTTATTTGAGATTTTTTTGGTTTATTTCTTGATGTAGGCATTTATTGCTATGAACTTCCCTCTTAAAACTTCTTTTGCTCTACCCCATATGTTTAGGTCTGTTTTATTTCCATTTTCACTTGTCTCAAGGTATTTTTTTAAATTATCTTTGATTTCTTCTTTGACCCATTGGCTCTTCAGCAGCATGTTGTTTAATCTTCACATATATGTGAATTTTCCAGTTTTACTTTTTTTTCTTGTTCCTGAGTAGAATACTAACTTTATTTTATATCAAATTAAACTTATATGAATTTTCAAAATGTAAAAAATCAAGGTTTTTAAACAACATCAAATAAAAATCAGGAATGTTTATCTTCATATCAAAAAAAAAGTTCAAGTAGAGTTTCAACAAGAATCATATAAAATCTGAAGTGAGTGGCCAAAATTTAAAATTACTGGTAGATAGCTCTTCAATTTTAAAGGACCCCTCAGTATACTTTGGTTTGAAACAACAAAAAAGGACTATTGATTAAAACATGAAAAATATTTCCAGAAAATTATCCAATTTGGAAAATAAAAAATGAAACCCATAGTAAATAAGAAAAATACAAATCATATGCTGAACAAAGGGGGACTGAAAAAGGCAACTAATCTTTACAGGAATCAAGACAACAATGTTTTTCCTTATTGATTTTCTGTCCAGATGATCTATTAGTGCAAGTGGGGTATTAAATCCGCTACTATTATTGTACTGCTATTTCTCCATTTAGGTCTATTAATACTGGCGTTATGTTTTTAGGTATTACTATATAGGGTGCATGAATATTTATAAATGTTATAACCACTTGTTGGGTTGACCACTTTATCATATGTAAATGATATTTCTTTTTCTCTTATTACAGTCTTTGTCTTAAAATCTATTTTTCTGATATAAGTATGGCCACCTCACCTTCCTTTTGGTTTTCATTCATATGGAGTCTTTTAGTCTTTATTATCTTTACTTTTAGTCTGTATATATCTTTACTTCTGAGGTGAGTCTCTTGTAAGCAGCTTATAGACAGTATTTTTTTAATCCATTAAGCCCTCTCTGTCTTTTGATTGAAGAGTAGTCCATTGATGTTTCAAATAATTATAGTTATGTACATATTGCCATTTTGTTCATTGTTTTATGGCTGTTTTGTAGTTTATCCCTATTTCTTTCTTTTTCTTTTGCTCTTTTCCCTTGTGGCTGATGAATTTCTTTAGTGTTATGTCTAGATTCCACTCTTATTTTCTCTTGTGTACCAACCATAGGTCTTTGCTTTGTGGTTATAATGTGGCTGACAGGTATCAGCCCATATGTATACCAATCTATTTTAAGTTGAAAGCAAGTTAAGTTTGAATACCCTCTAAAACTCTATGTTTTTACTGCCATTTTCCCATGTTTCGTGTTTTTGATGCCACAATTTGCATCCTTTTCTTTTGTGTATGCCTTAACTAATTATTATAATTATACTTATTTTTAATACTTTGTCTCTTAACCTTCATGCTAGCTTTGTAAGTGATGAGTCTACTACCTTTACTATATAATTACCTTTACCAGTGAGATTTTACTTCCACGTGTTTTCTTATTAATAATTAGTGCCCTTTCTTTTTAGCTTAAAAAAGTCATTTCTTTTAAAAGTCAACATTTCTTTCAAGATTGATTTAGTGGTGATGAATGCCTTTAGCTTTTGCTTGTGTGGAGTACTCTTACCTCTCCTTCAGTTCTGAATGATGACCTTGCCAGGTAGAGTATTCCTGGTTGGAAGGGTTTTTGCTTTCCACACTTTGTATGTATTATGCCCCTCCCTTATGGCCTATAAAGTTTCTTTAAAAAAAAAATCTGCTGGTTGTCTTATGGGGATTATTAATTCGTAACGAGTTGTTTTTCTCTTGCTAGACTTAAGATTTTCCTGTATCTTTAACTTTTGACATTTTAAATATAATATGCTTGGTGTGTTTCTTTGGGTTCATTTAGTAAGAATTCTCTGGGTTTCCTGGATCTGCATATCTTTTCATTCTCCAAGTTAGCAAAGTTCTCAGCCGTTACTTTTCAAATAAGAAGAATTCTCTCTCTTATCCTTCTGGGACCCCTGTAATGTGAATATTAGTCCATTTAATGTTGTCTCATAAGTCCCCTAAGCTATATTCAGTTTTTTCATTCTTTTTCCTTTTTTTTTTTTTTTTTTTTGTTCTGATTGGTAAATTCCATTGCCATGTCTTGGGGATTACTTTGTTTTGCTTCATCCAATCTGCTGTTGAACCCCTCCAGTGTATTTTTCAGTTCAGTTAGTGTATGGCAAGGTCATGGGGTGGTGCTGGACTGTGGTATGCCTGTCTACCAGGTTTAGTGGGACATTGAGTCTAAGGGGTATAGGGCCAGGGTAGGCCTGCCTGGCCTGCTTAGCAGGACTGCACCACAGGTGAGTGGGGAGCCAGGACAAGCTTCCCCTGCCAGGTTTAGTGGCATGGACCTGTAGAGGAGTGCAAGCAACATAATAGGATAGTGCAAAAGTGGCACCAACCAGTATCCTCATCTCGCAAGAAAATTCCAACAAATCCCTATTCCTCTGGCAGACACTTTAAGGTGTGAATGAATCCTTTCACACAGGGTCAAAGAAGCACTTTCAACCTGTTACTTTTGCACTGAGTGCTGAGGCCAGTGAGTCTGTGCAGGATTCTTTAAGAACAGAGTCTTAGTTTTCTGCAGTCCTTTGTGTCTCCTGAGCATAAGCCCTGTTGGCTTTCAAAACCAGATATTTTGGGGCTTGTCTCTGTGCAGGTCCCAAAGGTTGGCATGCTTGATATGGGAGCTCAAACACCTTACTCCTCAGGGATATTCTCCATATTTGTGAGATTCTCTTGCTTGTGGGTTACCCCACCAGGGTAAAGGTTTTAGGCAACACCATGTATCTGTCTCTCCTGCCCCATCTTGATGTGGTTTTTTTATTCTCTGTAGTGGAGGATCTTGTTTAGCTAGTTTTCAGGTCTGTTTCAGAAAGAAGTGTTTTATATGCAGCTGTAGATTTGGTGCATCCATGGGAGGAGGTTAGTTTAGGGTCTTCCTATTCTGTCATCTTGAACTGCACTCCCTATATCTGGCATTTAGAATGCCTCGCACATATTTAGAACATGATGAGAATCCTTATACTGAATTCTGCTTAGTAATTACACATCAGCATTCTTCCCTATTCTAGTTTGAAAAGGAGCTTGCTGCAAGGCAAAATATTTCCCTGACCACCCAGATCCCCATAAGCAGACATTTATGGTTCAGTTATCAATTTAATTTTCTTCATTTGGTCATTTTATACATAACAGATGACATCATCCAGATGGCTTTTAGGATAATGCTTCATTTTCACTGAAACACTTTGCCTAACTGAATTTGAGATACTTCCCATTTGGGTACAGCAGCTTTTATAAAAATTGCCTCAACCACGCTCATTACAGCTAAATTTACACCACCTGTTTTAATGTGCCTATTGTCATGACCCACAGAGACTGCATTAAGTAATTAAGAGACAGACCTCATAGTGTCATTTGTTGTAACTGAATCTGTGGATTCAATCATAGCCACCTGAAAGTGCCTGGAGCTACAGGACTAGGGCGCAACCTGCTGAGTCAAGCCCTGGGGGGTCCAAATGGGGGTGCATTAATTTGTGACACCATCATGCTGTTTTCAGTCCCATTTTAATTAGTCATAAAACACAGCATAAGCCAAATTGTTTAACAAAACCATCCAAGACAGATTCTTTCTTTCCTTAGAAAAGATCTGAAACAGAGCTAAAGATAAAAGATCACCAGTTGAAGAGACATTAATCTTATCTGCCTTTTTAAGGCACAGTTTATCTCCTAAAAAGAGCTGAATCCCCTGTTTGCTGCAGGCTTTCTTATTTTCTAAAGACTAAAAGAAACAGCCATTTTGAAGTGCTAATGCAACTGTAAACACAATTCATTTTATTTGAGTTTTTATAGTTCTACTGGAGAAAGGGCTGTGCAGCTGTTGTTTGCTAAATTGTCATTTGTTGGGTTAAAAGTTCGTCACACTCATCCAAAATATGGTCACTGCTCAGGAATCAGATGACCACACCAAAGCTACATACTATATGGGTCATATAATTTATTTTGGATCAGCTTCTTTCCAGATGCTAAAATCTGGTGTATTTATTAAGAATTGGCTTAAGCCCTGATTCACTCTGGAATTCAACTGAAACAGACTAATTGAATGTCTCCTCCAAGCTGAAAGTGATTTAGGGTTTTGATGGCACTTAGTGACCATTGGGTAGATTTGTACTCATTCTAGTCAGATCACATGCCACAGTGTTTCCACCCTACAAGAAATCTTGAGGTGAATATTTCCCAGATGGCTTTTTCAGACAAAGGACTCTTACAAAAGAAGAAAGGAACACTTTTACCAAGTCCAAAGAACAGTTCATATTTAAGAATCTTGATGGACAAATTTAGGAGCTTTTTCAAACTCTACAGGGTGCTTTCAGAATATGTTTGGAATATAAACACATACTTGCGTATTGCCCAGCTGTTACCTGGCCTAGAGTGTGACCTTTCATAGAATTTTTGTATTTTGAAACAAAAAGGAATCTTGGTGGTCATTGGGGTCAGACTGTCCCTTTACAGAAAAGAGAATAGGGCTAAAATAAGTTAAGCAATACACTTAGATGAACGCGATCCCCATCCAAAGTTCCACATTCTCTCCCATTCCAGAGGGCATCCTGGGCTCTGTGGCATGTTTGCAAATCAGTATCGCGGCACATACAGGCAACTTTCTTTCTCTCTTGCTTTATCGCGGCACATACAGGCAACTTTCTTTCTCTCTTGCTTTTATATTCTCTTCTTTCCCTTTCACTTATGTTTCATTTTCTTGTTTTCCCCTACATTTGCTCCTCCTCTCCCACTCCTCTTTTGCTATCTCTCTGTTTTAGAACATCTCTCAATTTTGTCCCTCAGCTTTAGTTATTGTACCAATAAGAACAGCTTGTGGAGACAAAACAAATTTTAAAAATCCTATTAAGTAATTTCTCATATAATTTCTGACTCCTCTCAACTTTCAAATGAGAGTGTTTATTGCCTATTTAGCATTTGTCAGAAAAAAGTACTACCTTGTGACATCTGAGGTTTTATTGTAATATATTTACTTTTACTTTTTACGAGTGTACGTAGAAGGAAGATCTCAGATTACTTTGATTCTCCCAGAGTATCTAGTACAGTGCTAGACTATCTGATTGTTTAAAGAGGTTGCTATTGTATCTGGGTCTTTTAGGTCAGTGGCTTTGATTTAGAAAATGTATACACTCAATCAAATGGTAGCTTGTGGTTTGTTTGGGGGGTGGGGACACTTCCAAATGCAGATTTACCTGTGTACCTTGAATAGGACAGGCATTTCAATGCCCATTTCATGATAATGGGATTTCATGATAATCATGATAAGGTGAGCTAATTCTGGTACTTAATTTAGGAATTTTAAATTTTTAGGGATTTAACTTCTCTATTCAATTGAGAAATTACCTCAACTCTTTCATTAAATCTTTGCTTTCGCCACACACACACACACACACACACACACACACAAAGACACACCCCATTACACCTGGGGTGCAAATGTACAGAAGAAATAAGAAGTTCATTTTAATCACCAAAGCTTATTAACTTAATCTTTAGGCCTGTATGATCAGAATTTGTGTGACAGCTACAGCAAAATGAATGTTAGAAATACCATGCTGGAATTATAGAAATGTGTTGCAATCCCGATCATTCATCATAATGAAAGTCAATAAATTAAGGAAGTGAGAATAACCCAGGGACAACAAAAAGAGCTTGTGAAAGAGCACCAGAAAATATTTGCAATAAGACACAGATGGAGAAATGTGTCACGTGCAGTGCAAGTGTGACTAACAGAAGGCAGGGTGACCCAGAAGAGACTGAGGATGCCAGAGTAAAGCAGAGGCCAGTGGGAAGGAAGTGAGGAGTACACTGGCAGGAAATGCAATGGCTCATGCAGAAGGAGTGACTGGGGGACAGCACAGGAGCTAACTGGCCAGTGTGAACCAGTCTTCACTGCTGACTAACGTGGGTCACAGGAATATGAAAGGTCAATGAGTGGCAAATTAGATGACACAGATTGACAATATAACTATAGGTGTACTGACAGTTCAACGTGTGTGTGTGTGTGTGTGTGTGTGTGTGAGAGAGAGAGAGAGAGAAATGGGCAGAGCAAATTACTGAGATAATTTGTTTTGTTCTCACAGTATTTGTTTTTTTCCTACTCATTGCTCATGCTTCAAAACAGATAACCAGGCCATGCTATTCTCTTGCCCTTGAGGAGAAATTGTAGCTTGCAATTTCAAAATTAAAATTGCCTTGGAAAAATGGACTCTCTAAGATTCACTGCATATTCATCATATTATGTTAATTCACATTATAGATATTAATGTTGTTTCCTACATAATCACATTGAAAAATGTTTGAAGCTTATATTACTGTTAATTTCCCAGTTTTATTCAGACATAATCGACACATATCACCATACAAGTTTCAGGTTATAGCATAATGATTTAACTTACATATATCATGAAATTATTACTACAATATGTTTAGTTAACACCCATCATCTCACATAGATATTGAAAAAAAAGAAGAAAAAAAATTGTTGTTGTTTTTTTCCCTTGTGGTGAGAACTCTTGGGATTTATTCTTTTAACAACTTTCAGATACACCATACTCTCATTCAAATTTCAGCAGTGTTAACCATAGTTGACTATAGTTGTATGTTAGATCCCTAGTACTTATTTATTTTGTAACTGGAAGTTGGTACTTTTGAACACTTTCATCCAGTTCTCTCTCCCCCACATCCTGCCTCTAGTGATCACAAATCTGATCTCCTTTACTATGAGTCTCTTTCCTTTTCTTTCTCTTTCTCTTTCTCTTCCTCTCTTTCATTCTTTCTTTCTTTCTTTTTTTTTTTTTGTTAGAACGAAGGCCAAGAAATGAGTTATTATTATGTTGTTGGACACGATCCTGAATACCATGAGGAGGGTTGCTGCAACACGGTGTGGAAGAACAGTAGTCTGTCTAGAAACCAGGGTTTTCCTGGAGCATCTTTGGTGTTTTTATGCCTACTGACGAGCTTAATGGGCAATTGCAATAAACCCCAAACTGGCAGCATTAAAGTAGGGAGCTCCAAATTCTCATGAAGCAAGCCGTCTAGACTGAAATTCTAGTCAATGGTGAGAAAAGCATAAAACTGGTGATAGAGGGAAG
Source organism: Lontra canadensis (assembly GCF_010015895.1). Taxonomy (NCBI): domain Eukaryota; kingdom Metazoa; phylum Chordata; class Mammalia; order Carnivora; family Mustelidae; genus Lontra; species Lontra canadensis. The sequence continues at coordinate 5,534,550 of NW_022631042.1, forward strand.
AGCAAATAAATAACTTGTACCTTTTGGGCTTGTTGCAGCAGGGGAGACAGCACACGGTTTATTAACTTTTGCATATTAAATCATGGGGTGTATCCCAGAAAATTTTTGAAAAATAAATATATTACGTTTTTATTGTCTAATTGTTGCTGATGCAAATTTCACATGATTGTATATACTGGTCTTTCTATATGCGCGTTCTAGACAAGCTGGTCTGCACACTGATATGCTCTGTATATTCCTTTCTCTAACCTTTTCCATCCATTGGTCCCACATACCTTCTCCAAGCTCTCCTCAGTGACTTTAACCCGATCCATCATTTATAGCCTATTTTCCTTTTCAGCCCTTGCCCTAGTCTTTTTCTTTCATTAATTTCTACATATTTATTATTTCTCTGTGCCTATTTTGCTCTGCTGATAAGATAGAAACAGTAAATCAAACTCAGACAGTATTTGGGTTCATTTAAGTGAAGTCAGTATAAGGAAACATTGAATAAGGAATTAAGCACTACAACAACATAAATTATATCATTCATATTTTCTTGTATTTTAAGTATATTGTCATGTGCATTATAATTATTTCTTGTGTTATTATATGTCGTGTGAGTATCACTGTTATATTAGTTATCACTTTGTGTGCCTCCTGTCTGTGCGCATATTGTCTTTTTACTAGACAATCAGGGCTTTAAAGAAGGATTCACTGTTTATATGCGCCTTCCACCATCACAAAGCTGGAGCCTTGTACATGAGAGATCCGCAATGATGTCCATGGGGATAATAAATGCTCTTATATTGTTCTACTATTTGGACTTTGAGTTACAAACTATTCTATTAAGAATTTTAAAATTAAAACAGCGAAATATAAATAATGGCCCAGAATTTATATATACTCTATTAAGAGAAATGCTCAGCCAAAGGGCACATGCCCCTTGCACCAGTATGCTCCAGTCCACCAGCAACTCAGATAAACACACATCTGGAAGGAGTCTTTTGAATCTACTATACATAAAACACAGTTCAGATTACAACTTCTCTAAGAGACCTCTAAACCTCTCATACACAGTTGACTCTGACCTATTTCTGTGTCATCTTTCCAGCTATAGACTTTGCTTCACCTGATATCCTGCATGCAATTAGTCATTTGCATGGATTTTCTTCTGTCATGTGATGACTCTATGAGGGCAGTGATCCTGATTTTTCATCCTCCTGTTCCCAGTCCCTATCACAGTGCTTGGCCCATGTTGTGTTTGCAAATGCTCATTAAATTGGAATTAATTAAAATTAATTAGAGGGAATGAATCATTTATAGTTCTTTATAATTACAAAAATGAAAAGACTTGAGATATAAATTTGACCTGGGAAAAATATATATACATATATGTCATTATGTAAGTTTCATCATCATAATAATTTTGATAAACTTAATGATAGCAAGAATACCCAAAGATGATATATTACTGTCAAACATACAGAAAAAGCATACAGAAAAAGAACTGCATGGTATCTACTAAATATAGTTCAGTCAATATCTGTTTATGATGCCATTAGTTACTACCTACTGGTTGGTGTTTAACCATAATCAGCAAATTAATAGATTGTATTTCTAATGACACTTCTACTTTCTGCCTAATGGTGTATTAAGTAGGCTCATATTGGGTGTACTGATTAGAATCAATTGGCACATTAGAACATTGTTTATTAAGCATGGCAAATGTTTGCCTAAATTATTTTGCTTTCTTATCTTAAAAAAAAAAATAAGTGTGCTAAGGAGGCCTACCAGGAAAAGAAAACGAAACTGTTTAAGTGAGAATAGGAGCTTCCATAGCTCCAGTGTCTTGATTTTCAGATCACCACTGTGACACCAACTGAAGATGAAAAGGGCCTTGGACAGATCTCTGAGTAAAACTAAGTTCTAAGGGATAGGCAGAGAAAGAGAAGCTGCAATAGAGACTGAGCTGTGCCCAGAGAGGGAAACAAGGAGATTCTAGTGTTAAAAGAATAATCTCCAGGAAGCCAGATAAAGAGTGTTTTCAGAAGAGGGTTATGACCACAGAATCTAATTCTGGGATAAAATCAAGTTAATTTAAAATCTAAAAAGTATTCATTGATTTAGACAACAAAACGGGCATAGTTTCAGTGCAGCAGTGGGGAGAAATACAGTCAGTGCTCCACCCAGATCCCTGCTCCAGGGTGTAAATGTCTATGTCTATCCCCTCGACGCTCCAAATATCTGTGGTTATTTGCTCTCAGTTGTGCCCCACAGTGGGAATTGCTGCAGTCACTGGAAACTGTCTCACCAAGAATTACATCCTCCCCCTCGGTGGATCATGACTGAACACTTCCTGATGTGAGGAAATAAAGACCTCCTGTTTCAATTTAGGCTAATGCTAAAGGGCCATCTCAATTCCAGCAGTCTTGGCTGAGATAAGAAAATGTTCTGCTCATGATTTTTCATATCAGAGTACATTTCAGGAAATCCAATCTAAGACAGATAGTACCAGAAGTGGTCCTACAAAGTAGATTCTAAATCGAATTTTGGAGATGGGTCTCTCATTGACCAGCTGGCACTGGGGACCCCATCACTGGGAGTGTTTGGAGTATGGATAGCCCCTGGCATGCTATGATAGTACAATTGCTGAAAATTTTACTGATGGTGAACTGGGAGGGAATATCAGTGGGCAAGCATTTGCTGACTAAGGAATGCCTCCGGTGTTTTTGAGGAATAGTTGAAAATACATTCTTAAATGCTGTGGCTATTGCTGATCAACATTGAAGAGAGATAAAGTTGGGTTCAAGGTGATAAATCATTAATTAGAGGCAAAATGTGAGAGTCAGAGAGCATCCTTGGCATCGTTATAAAAGTCTTAATCTCCTGCAACTAGAAAGCAGAAAGAGGCGAGGACCAGGGTTTACAATTTATTTATAAGAGCAGGGGAACTATACAAGATGGGAACAATATGTACTGGCAAGAGGCAGGAATATTTGTCAAAGACTGGAACCTAAGGGTGCTAGATCAAGGGAGAATCTAACATGAAGTCAGATGAAGAAAGTTTATCAATATGGATTTTATAACGAGCCCAAGAGAGAGCATCTGATCCTGGACCGTCAAGTGCCTACATAACCAGAGTTTCCCTCGTGAGCTGTAATCACCAAGTCATAAGCAGGGGAAAGGTAGCAGAAATACACTGTAAGATGGAAATGGTACATCTGGAAACAAGCATAAGCAGAGCCAGAAAACACAAGTAAACTGCACAAGCACATGTCTTGGATACCGAGTCATCTGCCACTGTTGTTTGGCACCTCTTTCTCAGCTCACTCCTACTGCCTCAGGGAAAGCCCTTTATGGTTTCCAGAGAGGAGAAAAAAGGAGCAGGATTAATGGATGGGTAGCTAGATGATTGGTGCAAGTGAAAAATGGATGTTTCTGTACTACAAGTGACAGGTTCTGGCCTAAGAAGAAATTAGTAAGAAGACATGGGCAGACTTCCCTTTGGTGGACCTGGTCAGCCATTTTGTAAGAAAGAGACATTGCCCGAGATAAGTGCCACACCCCTGAAGTTGAGCTGTTCCCCTTCTCTCCTCCCTTCCTTCCTTCCTCTTTCTCTCTCTCTTTCTTTCTTTCTTGGAGAGGGAGAGAGAGAAAATGCAGAGTGGGGCAGAGGGAGAGGGAAAGAGAGAATCTTAAGCAGGCTCTACGCCTAGTATAGAGCCCAACATTGACCTATCTCAGAACCCTGAGGTCATGACCAGAGCCAAAATCAAGCATCAGACACTTAAAGGACTGAGCCACCTAGGCACTCCAGTTGCATGGTTCCCTTAAATGTTGCACCCTAAGTCCTCACTTGCCTTATCTAGTTCCAGTCCTGCACAAGAACAAGGGATTCACTGGTCCTATCACATTACTACACCACTCAGAACCAATCAGCCTAATCGACATGGATTGACCTCTTCCAGGTGTAACTGAGGTGCCAGCTTGGGGAATATACTCTGTGAGAAAGGCGTCACCTTCCTGCATGACAGATGGAGCCCAAATCAGGAGCGTTGTATGGAGCTGTGTCCACAGAAGTAGAATTTGGGGCTTGGAAATTGAAAGAGTTAAGTGGGAGTGGCTCTGATTGCCGTCATTCACAATGACTCTTTTGGAAGGAGTAGAGCAGCTGCAGCCTGGGAGTGGTACAGCAACCAGGGGCTCCAATCCTTCAGGAATGGTGGTGAGTCAGCCAACCCAGCAAACTGCCTCAGCCAGCAGAGGTGTCAGCTGAGGGAAGGGGCACCTAAAATGGGTGGTGGAGGAGGAGAAGATGAACGCCTGTTGTAGTTTTGAGATCAGGTGGAGCCATAGGGGTTGTAGTTCTTTCTACCAACACTTCTCACCTCATTTCCCCCAAGAAACTGGAGTAATCAGAATCTGGGTCAAGCTTTTCCCTGATGGGGAGAAATCACTTAAGAAGCCAGTGGTTATAAACCCCTCACCGAGTAGATGTAGTGGATAATGTAGTGGATACCATCTTGCTCCATCCAGTACTTCTGGAAGGCCAAATACTCCATTCTTCAGTCAGGAATCGCCACCTGCCATGGGCATTTGCCCTCAGTGGCAGGACACTGTCACGCATAAGGCAGCCCAAGCCAGTGACTGTCTGTGGTGGGATCAAATGGCCCGCTCCCCGTGTTTCAACTGGAAGAATTCTAGGCCCCCCTACAACAGGATCACCTGAGCACTCAGTAGGACCTACACTGTGGGTCACCTTCTCTTAATCTGCTTAATTCTGCCTTCTTCACCTCCTTTGTATTGCATCTCCTAAGAGCACCTCCTGAAAACCCTTCTGTCCAGAATTCTCTGGTTGAAGAACCTATTCCAGAGATCCAGTGTAAGACATGGTGTGCTGTGTAAGAAAATTAGAGGGGAAGCAAAGGGTTTTTTTCAGCAGAGGGCTCTTTTAAAAAGGCAGGTGGTAGCTGAAATAAGCAGGTTGGGCTGAGAGTTTTTCTTTTGCTTAATTGGTTGGTTAGTTGTTTAAGATAGAAAAGTATGTTTGTTTATTTCATTTAAATTTAATTAATTAATTCACTTAATTAATTAAATTCCATAAATTAATGTTCGTTTAATTTAAATTCAATTAATTAATGTATTAGTTTCAGAGGTAGAGGTCAGTGATTCATCAATCTTATATCCAGTGCTCATTACATCACACACCCTTTTTAATACCTATCACCCACTTATCCATCCCCCCCTTCTCCCTTCCACCAACCCTCTGTTTGTTTACACCAACAGTGTAAAAGTGTTTCCCTTTTGCAGCATTCTCACTAACATCTGTCCTTTCCCAACTTGTTAATTTTAGCCATTCTGACTGGTGTGAGGTGGTATCACATTGTGGTTTTGATTTGTATTTCCCTGATGCCAAACGATGTTGAGCATTTTTTTATGTGTCTGTTGGCCATTTGGATGTCTTTCTTGGAGAAATGTGTGTTCCTGACTTCTGCCCATGTCTTGACTGGATTATTTGTTCTTTGGGTGTTAAGTTTGAGAAGTTCTTTATAGATTTTGAATACTAGTGACTGCAGCCGAGGTCAGAAATGTAGCTGCCTGTATTCTTCTCTAGGATTTTGATGGATTCCTGTCTCACAGTTAGGTCTTTTGTCCATTTTGAGTCTACTTTTGTGTATAGTGTAAGGAAATGGTCCAGTTTCATTCTTCTGCATGCGGCTGTCCAATTTTCCCAATACCAGTTGTTTATAGAGATTATCTTTTTTCCGTTGGATATTCTTCCCTGTTTTGTTGAAGATTAGTTGACCATAGAGTTGAAGGTCCATTTCTGAGTTCTCTATTCTGTTCCATTGATCTATGTGTCTGTTTTGTGCTAGTACCATACTGTTTTGATGATTACAATTTTGTTAATATAGCTTGAAGTTTGGAATTGTGATGCCACCAGCTTTGGTTTTCTTTTTCAACTTACCTTTGACTACTCAGGGTCTTTTCTGGTTCCATACAATTGTTTGTTCAAGCTCTGTGAAAAAAGTTGATGGTATTCTGATAGGGATTGCATTTAATGTATGGATTGCTCTAGGTAGCATAGACATTTTAAAAATATTTGTTTTTCCAATCTATGAGCATGGAACATTTTTCCACGTCTTTGAGTCTTCATCGTTGATGGCAAAGAAAGAAAGAGGTGGAACATACAGAAAAAGGTGAGGAAAAGGAATTTGACAGAGGTGACAGATAGAAGGAAGGATGGAATCAAAGGTTTAAGAGGAAATACTTAACCTCATTTTAGTGTACAGTATGGTTTGTAAATATCACCCAATGTTTTGCAAATGGTTAGTCACTCATTTCAACACTATTCTCAACTAGCTCACTTTTTTACCACTTACATAGATTGCTACTTTTATCACAAACTAAATCCTCATACATTCATGGGCTTGTTTTTAAACTCTTGCACTGCATAGCCACTTTCTTTCTCATCCAAAATAAAAATAAAATTACCCTAGTTTTTATGTAACGTTTTGATAATTGATAGGATAAAACATTTCTATTTCTTCTCATTGCTTTATTTAATTCCAAAATTTGTTTCTTATATATCATGTGCTTTACTTTTTGGGTTTATTTTTAGGACTTTTAAAAATCTTTCATTGCTTTTAGAATCTTTGCATTTTTCAAATTTTTGTTTGTTAAGATGGAGAGGGCTACAGATTTTATTACAATGATCTCTCATAGATCCCCTTATGGAATTTTTATGGGTGTTTTGCATTTATTCATTTCCTTTAGGGTTTTTCCAATTTTTCTTTTTTGAATAATTTATATCTAATTTATTTCTTGTTAGCCTTCTTAGCTGGAACCTACTCTACTGTGGAGGAGTATATAAGGAGATTTGAGTGTGGAAAATTTGGGGGAGTGCTTGTGGAGGAACGCCTATGGTGGCAGGGGTGGGGGCAGAAAACAAGTTTGAAGGCATCAGAAAGGTGTGTTGTTACACAATAACATTCAAGTCCTTAGCTGCCCACAGGTTGCTCTAAAGCTCACCGGATCCTTCAGAATTGTGGCAGGGGATCCAGATGACATGTCACTGGATGCTGGTTTTCCCTAAAGGGGGAATGACATTAATTAAGCCAGGGGATTCCCATCACATGGTGCCATTCCTGCACACAGCTGAACCTGAGGGCTGTGTTTGTTTATGGGATCCCTGGGATCTTCCAGGTGTGATGTGAAATGGTCCCTGTCCTCAGAGGGCAGGGAGACTGTGAAGGGGCAGGCCATCCATGCTGGTAAAGTGGCAGTTTTCAGAAGCAGAGGGAACTTACATGGAAGACTTGTCTTGTGTTGGCAGTAAGGCAAATCGACCCTCATGTCTGCCAGCCAGGTCTTTAAAGTTTATATAGAGTCCTTAACTGGAATCAGTCACGGGTACCATGCAGGTGTTCTCAATACCATGTTACTGCCTCAAGGCTTTGTCCTTGGAGAAGCCTCTGGAAGTGGGAAAGGCAAGCAGAACCCATGAGCCAAAGACGGGGAGGGAGTGTGGAGCCTCTGATTTCCCACGTCCAGCTCACAGGTCAGTTGGCGGTCACATCTTCTTGGTGACCTTCCCCCATCAGGCTGTGGACCAGGCAGCACTCCCAGCAGCCTTCCCAGTGGCAAAAAAGTAAGTGTCAGTCCCAGAAGGGGCCTGGGTAAGCACACAATAGCATTTACTGTACTCCTTATATGAAAGATGAGGCCATCTTTGTGTTATGTTTTGAATATGGTCAGGGATTAACTGACAAACTACTAAAATTAGCCTGCACGTTTGTGATACCTTTTGTGTTGTCAGTGTAATATAGTTTCCCCTCTTCCGGCTTCCCCCCCTCCCCCGTCCTCCCCACCCTAGCCTAGCTGAACCTATGTGATGTAACAGCTAGAAGCCAGGGAACCACATTTTTTAGAATCTTTACCAGGAGTTTCCAGTTTGGGTTCCATGAATCAGAAACACCTGCTTGAAGTTTGGAGGCAAGAAAAGCGGTGGGCAGACGCCATGTTACCGCTCTTCAGACAATGGTAGGCAGATGGATAGGTTTTGGCAAAGATACCACAGCAGCCTCTGAGTATTTTTCTAAAAGTCGTCTGCCACAGTTTGCATGGCGTAACCTAGTCTAGTGACTTGCAAAACATCAGCATCATCTGGGAACTTGCAACAATGCAGATTCGTGGATCTACTCCAAGCCTACACTTTCATAAGCCCTAGAGGAAGTGCTTTGCTGAGTCCCCTTAGTTGATTCCATATACCAAAGCTGAGAACTGCTGAAGTCTCTTTTCATACAACAAACATCATGGCCAAGTTTGCAAAGTGGGTTGGTTATCAGAATTACCAGAAGTGGTTCTAAAATGTGCAGATTCCTGGGGACCACCACCTATTTCCCCATAAATAAGGCTCTCCAGAAAAAGGGCCTATGAATGTGTATGTTTCTGGGTATCCACAGGTGATTCTGATTGTTGGTGGAGTGTCAGAAGTTGTTGGAGTATTGCCCTGTGGTTCTCCCAGTTTCTTGTTTAAACAGTATTCCCTTTTTCCTTTTAGTCACCTAGGGAGGAAAAAGCAATTACATGAAAAAGCTGTGACTTGTTTGGAAAAGTGTGCTCATTCAGCATAAAACCCCTTTCTGAAACGTTCCATTCTACAGTTCTCTGCGTTTCTCAATACCAACCGAGACTGACCTGCGTCAGCGCAGTGATCTCACCATCCCTGCTGAAACTGCAGACACCTGGGCTCCATTCAGACCTAGTGAATTGTCTCTCTGGGCCTGGGGTGTGTGTAACAAACCCAGCAGCACACAAATGTTTGAGAGCCACCGAGCAGTTTTTCCATTGTTGACACAGACACCACACCAGAGTGTATCACCAGCCGCGCTCTGTATGCTACAAGGGCACATAAGACAAAGGGACGTCTACGGATTCCTGGTGTTAGCTCTGGGCTTCCGTTTCCTCATGGGTCAGTGAGGGTGTGGAAAGAGATCGTCTCTAACTTCTCTAAAGTGGATATGATTAGGTTGTGTCTTATCAACTTATACACACAGTCACTTCAAAGAACCATAAATAATATGATACAGTTTTCCATAGTTCTCCTGCTTCATCTTGTCATTTACTGCATTAGCTAGAGGAAAATATTTTCGTTTTATTGTCCTGTTGGTTCAAAATAAAGGGAAAGGAGGCAGAGAGGTGTGCTCTAAATATTTTGTTCATACTTTCATCTACTTTTAACAAATTGGTTATTTCTTTTTTACTCAAAATATCGAAAATGCTGATCACAATCTGGGACAGTCTTATAAGATGACTGAATTAGATTTTACATCTAAATGAAAATATCAAATACTTAAGTAGCACAAAGACAGTAATACCCCAAATCATCACATTTTATTTCAATGTTTAATTTTAGTCATACTGCTCTTTATTGTAAAAATATAGTCTATACATAATATTAACAGCTAACAATGACTACATGTTTAACTATTCAGTCTTTTTATCATTGTTTTCAGTTAAAAATGTATCTTTTTAGCCTATGAATAAACAATGATAATCTATATGCTTATAGTGAAACTAAACCCCTTTTGAGAAGTGTCCAGCACTGTCTTGAATTGGTATTTAGTATTTTTTTTTTTTTTAGTGGTAAATGTTTTTTGAGTGGCAAATGAGTACTCTCCAAAATATTTCTGACAAAAAATGATTTTTTAAAACACCTTTTGCATAATTTGTATAATGAATAGTAGATCTTTCTGTGGGACTATACAGGCCTCAGTTTCTTTGTCTACAATTCTAATGTATCTTAGGATAATTTCCCATTGCCCTGAAATTGCTCTGGATAAATTAAGAGTTCTTATGGGCATGGGAGGGACAACTGTGAGATTACAGAAACCACATTATTTCTTTTGTAATGGAATTTTGGTGTGTGCAGGGACCATCTTAAGAAAGGTGACTCAGGAAAAATTTGTGTAAAGGTAAAATTGAACAACCATCTGAAATTGATTAAAAGCTCTCAAGTTGTGGCTTAATATGGAATTAAATAAAAAGTGTTGGTTTCCTGGCTTCTACTTACTAAGATGCTCCCCAAGTTATTTTAATAATCCCTTATTTCTGGAATATTCCAGTCTGGTAAAGTGTTATGAACTAATGACAAGGAAGGGGCACAGCCATGGGTAATCGTCATGGTCCAATAAAGCCAAGTCTATTTACCTTTAGGGCTCAGTTCAGGATCTGTTTAGCTAGGTTTTTCCTGGCTGAGAAGTCAGCGAGATCCTTAATTGCAAAATTACATCATTTCATTTTAATTTGATGGCTTGGCTTTTGTATTCATAGTTCCTATGACGTTTATTATTGGTACATTTTTAGAAATAAAAGGCTATAGTGATTATTATGTTTTTGCCTGAAAGTTGACTTCATTTTATAACTGGGGGAAAAAAATAATACTGGTGCAATAAAATGTAGAGTTGGTATAAAACATACCATAATTATTTTAGAACATGTAAATGATTAAGGAAATTTCTTGCTATCCATAAGACTTTATTCATCCTTTAGCATGAGAAATGTTAATATGCTGAGCAGAAAGGCTAATATTAAGAACTTTGACATTGTGGGACTCAGTTTTTTGAAAGAATGAAGGTTATTTTATATTAAAAATCATCAAATTCCTGACCTAAGTTATATTTGAGGTGATTAAACCGTGCACAGTTAAAGTCAATTTACTTTTCTTAAGAATGAATAAGAATTTTGAAACGATTTGTGTGCATTTGAGAAACCTATCAGACTTGATAAAATTGAATTTTCTTTAGTAATATTCTGTTGAAAGAAAAAGGGCCTTCTGTAAACTAACCAAAGTTCCCAGAGAATTGAAAGAATAATAATGCCACATAAAGAATAATGAATTAGCATAATCAGAGTAAGATGTACTTGATTCTGAGTTAGGAGATAGCCAGCCAGCCCCAGACACTGGACTTTGTTATAACTTGTAGACTCATTTCAGGCAGAAACTTATGTCAGAAATACTGCTCTCTTGATTATACGGGACAAGCTTTTTCTGACTTGAGAACAGTAGTGAACTATCAGAATATTATATATTCTCTTATTATATATGATGCATTCTATAAATAGGGCTTTCCCTCCTTTGTTAGAATAAAATTTTAAAAAGCAGAAGAATCAGCATAGAAAATATTTTGAGATTTTTCACTCTGTATTTACTTCTCATGTCTGTAATAAAATACAAGTATATGATAATTTCTTAATCTTTGTTCCCATAATATACATGGTGTGTGAAATTAAAAAGATTCTATATATATAAGTTAATAGAAGAATAAAATAAGGGGCACCTGGGTAGCTCAGTCGGTTAAGAGGTTGACTTCTGGTCATGATCTCTGGGTCCTGGGATCCAGCTCCATGCTCAGCATGGAGTCTGCTTCTCCCTCTCCCCACCCCCACCCAGCTCTTGTGCATGAATGTGCCTGTGTTCTCTCTCAAATAAATGGATAAAATGGATAAAATCTTTAATAACTAAGAATTAATTGTTAGTTAATTAATAAGAATAAAGTAGGAAAAATTAACTCCTCTAGCAAAAAAATAAATCCGTTTTAAAAATCTCTTTTCCAAAATGATTGCCTAAGACTAACGGTTCTCAAAATCTGGTGTCTGGACCAGCAGAAGTATCACCTATTTGTACTTTATCAATGCAGATTTTCAGATCCCACCTACACCTAGTGAATCAGAAACTTTTAAAATAGAGCCCATCAGGCTGAGTTCTAACAAGCTTCCCATGTAATTCTAATGTCCATTAAAGTTTAAGAACAACTACCTTAGACCAGAGAACCTAAGTTAACAAAACTAAAATAGGTCTAAATTGCTGGGTGGACTCATTTGGTTTCATTGACTCTCAGTCCTGCCTACTGATCTCACTTGGAGATGCTTTCAAGACCCCAACCCAGATCAAGTGAATCAGAATCTCTGTCTTTGTATCAGCACTTTAAAATTTCTCTGGTGGTGCGACACCTGAATGGCTTAGTCGGTTGAGTGTCTGCCTTTGGCTCAGGTCATGATCTCTGAGTCCTGGGATTGAGCACCCCCCCATCAGGCTCTCTGCTCAGCAGGGAGGCTGCCTCTCCCTCTCTCTGTGTGCATTCTCTGTCTCTCAAAAATAAATAAAACCTTTTATTGAAAAAAAAAATTTCTCTGGTGGTTCTCATGAGCAGCAGGATTGAGAGGCATGGTTATTACTTTTGCGTGCCTGTTCTTTAAGTCAATCACTTGCTGCACATTCTGCATAGATTAATGTGTGGTTATTCCTGTTGCCCTTTTCTGCTGACTGATTCCCTGTTTTTCCTGGCTACCCCATGAGCTGAAACTGGCTCAGCTGCCAGAGGAACTTATATGGGAGTTGCTCTTATTTGGGGAACTTTTATATTCAATTCACAAATCGGCCCATTATCTCTTGGAATATTAAATACACTTCACTATTGTTTTTCTTGCTCTGTCTTATCCTTTTTCAATTAGTTCTCCACATAGTGCTGTAGTCAGCATTTTCTTTCTAAAATATAAATATATCTAAAATATAAATCTGATTATATCCATATCCTCAAAAATGGCTTTCAGGGCTGCACATGTCCTCTATCCACTATTTCCCTCCCCGAATTCCTTCTATGCTGCAGCCATACAAAATGTTCAGTTTGGTAGTTTGAACACAGCACATTTTTTCTCAATGGAATACATGCTGTTTTCCCTGCTTGGAATGCTGCTCCCTGACAGACAGTTGGTTCTGTCACCATCACTCATTCATCCAAGACTTTGATATGATTTCTTCCAACTTCACTGATCCTCGAAGCTTGTGATAACACTCCTTGTGTTAGAATCTCCCTTATGACACTTTGTTATATAGCTTGCTTATCTGGAATTCCCAGTGGACTTAAGGAATTAAAGAAGGCATTGTTCAAATATGTCTTTTTAATTTTTCATTTCCTACATCTAATGCAGAGCTAATACATAATGTTTTCAAGAAACTTTTATTGAGTAAATGAAAAAATGAATTTTAAACAACCTGAAGACAGGTAATACAACTGAATAGCAAGTTAAAAGTAAGGAAGAAATGCACCAAAGGCAATGTAGAGTTAGGAGTAAAACTTGTGCATTAACTGTGAAGTGATAGACTTAGGGTCCAGATGACTGGGCTACCAGGTAAATGACCTTTTTCTTCCCAGCCTGACAATTTAATCCTTTCCTTTCCATCTCATGTGAAGTAACTGTCTTCTAACAAACCAATTCAGAGATGCCATTGCTTTGTTAAAGGAATGTGCATTTCTCTTAGTTGGTCAGCATTTTCCATACTGTGTTCCTCAAGCAGGACATACACAAGATTTTAATGGATATTTCATATATAAATGTTCTCTGGCCAAACAAGTTTGAAAGGTACTAAGTTAAATTAAGCAACTTTCTTTAGTCTAAACATATTCAGGATTTTTATGGTGCTAACCTCTTTTGTTAATTTCCAAAAGAGAAAAATAGTAAGCATTTATTTCATTTTTTTTTTTGAGAGACAACTTGCAGAAGTGATAGTCACTTAATAGAAATAGTTGGAGAAACAATAGTTTAAAACCAGCAAATTTTTTACTCTAAGAAAGGTGAGGATGGTGGTAGTGGGGAAGGAGAGGGGAGCATGGCAGAGAGATTTCCTCCATCCCTCAGGAAATTAATTGATCAGAATTATTTTCTGAACTATGGGAACTTTGTGAATTGCACAAAGAAAATCTATATGAAGAAATATCAATTTACACATTTTCAAGGTTATTTAAAATTAATTAATTTTAAATATATTAAATTAATTAATTAATTAAATATATAAATATACTTCATACAATATATGATGTGAGGAGCATAAAATATTCATCTTTAACTACACATTCTTGTGGAACATAAAATTCACTGTGGTGCATCAATTTTCTGAATGTAAAATTTTCTGAAATGTAAAAACTATCAATGTTTAACCGTTAGAGGAAAAGTATAGTAATCCCAGCTGAAAAAGATAGGAAAATAAAAGTTCAGGAGGAACCTAATGGGCCCTGAGGGAGAATAATATGAGACCCTTTTGGAGTCTTGGAACTTGGGGTTCAGATTATATTGAACAGTGGAATGGGGCACCATTCATTTCCAAAGTTAGGCTTTTGATGTCAGTGGGTATCTTTGGTGGGTACGTCTACTCCATGTATGCATTTATACTTAGTAGGCTCCTAGGAGGAAAGGCACACCTCCATCAATGAGATTTAAAGGCATAAGTGCCTAACTGACTGACTAGAGTAGAACGGAGTGAATCTTGACACCCTCAAACTCCCCACAGTAAGGGAAGCTGGACCAGTGAAGAACAGTTAGGACTAATGTCTAAGTTACCCGAGGAAAGTGACCTAGGCACATTGTGCACTTAATTCCAGACCTTCTCTAAATGGCCAGTGTGTCACTGAGGCAAAATTTAGAGATGAACAGTTTGACAAGTTCATATCCTAAGAACCATTCAAGTTTCTGTCATACACGGAGACCTGGAAGTCTTCAGTGTAGGATTCCTAACTGAGCTTATTTTGGAGGGGCCTAGTAGACTCCGTGTGTGTGTGTGTGTGTGTATGTGCACGCGTGCGTGTGTGTGTATGTGCACGCGTGCATGTGTGTGTACATGTACACATGTGTTCTATTTCCACCGAAGAAATTTTCCTCTTCTTTTCATTGTGGTTCTGAGGGAAGCTGTCAATCACATGGTCCGTCCCTCTCCTAGCTACAGGACTGGACCCCACTTTGGCCTTGCTCATGAGGGTAACCTATATTCTTAGTCAATGAGTGTGGTATTCCAATAGGTGGAAGTGGAACCACAACAGGTTCCTTCATGAGTCCTTCATGAGATTAGATAAACACTGGGAAAGAGGGAGAGGCTTTTTTTTTTTTTTTTAATTCATTAAGGACTGAAATAATGAGCTGAGGCTGACAGCAGTCCTCTTTCCTACCATGCAGAAAAGCTGGCATAAGAATGAAGTTGTCACGGGGGGTCTGGGTGGCTCAGTGGGTTAAGCCTCTGCCTTCAGCTCAGGTCATGATCCCAGGACCCTGGGATTGAGCCCCACATCGGGCTCTCTGCTCGGCAGGGAGCCTGCTTTCCCCTCTCTCTCTCTGCCTGCCTCTCTGCCTGCTTGTGATCTCTCTGTCAAATAAATAAAATCTTTAAAAAAAAAAAAAAAGAATGAAGTTGTCACAAAGAGGGACACAGAGCCCAGAGACAGAGAAACTAAGATAGCTTTGTTAGAAACCCTGGATCAAAATGTGCTCAATGTCTACCCCATGATTTCATTACCCATGTGTGTAAATCAATACTTACTTACTTATTTACTTATTTAAGCTAGCTTGAATTTGCTTTTGGTATCTTTTAGAGAGAGGCTTTTACTAATGGAGAAAAATTCTCACGAGGAGGAGGCAGGAAATGGATGAGGCCACTGGCAGGAGTTTTCATCAGGACCGTCAGGAGCATGGCACTAGGGATTCAGGAAGAGGTGTTTGATGCTTAGGTGAGCCACGGACTTGAAGAATTGCTAGGGCTTCCCGCAAAGTTGGCTGTGATGGGTTATATCCTGTTGTACCAGGGAAGAACCACCATCACTGATGCCAGAACATCACTGGCACTGTCACATGAACCATACTCAACTAAGGGCAGAAAGGGGTTTAGAAATGGAGTTTGACCTCTAGGACCCTTACTTGAGGTATTGCTCCCTTAGAGTCTGAAGGTTAAGTCCAATGACAAATATGTCATATTGCAAATGTTGGAAATTTCTAGAAAAACAGAAGTCCTTCCAAATATTGTAATTTCTTTAAGCAAGATTGGTGGAGGCTTGTAGCAATTGTGGTTTAAGGTATAGTTTTAAGTGTATCTCAGACTTCTTATGTGGAAAAGAAATGAGGAGAAGTCATTCCAAAGAAAGGGAAATATTAGCAATGAAACATTTGCAGATTCATAGGGCTTTGAGAGAACATCAGACTGAGAAGACAAAATGAAATTTTAGAGAGGGGTGTGAGAAATAAGTCTGGCTAGTTAGAAGGGTGGGTTATAGTGCAGTAGGTCAGGAAAGTTTAAATTGAGTTTAATATGAAATAGTGGGTAAGAAGAGGGTTTTATATCACCAAATAATATAAACTGAGCATCATTTATTTCACTTGGTGTCAATATAAATACAATCACACTTATTTTCCAGCTGGTTGTTTGAGTTTTCAGGTTTCTTTCTATAGTATAATGTCTTCTATTTCTCTTTTTAAGATGTCCCACTATATTCTCACCCCAGCCCTACACTGAACTGTCCAAGAACCAAGGAGCTTACTCATAAAGGAGATTAGTTCTGCTTCAAACACCAAATAGGAGAAGACTATAAAAATCAGATTAGCCCATAACGAGCATTGGCTAGGTCACAAGCATCTCTCACAATTAGATGATGTTTCTCCCTTTCCTTCAGAAGTGCCCTGCTGGTCCAGATACCTGCCCATGATGGAGTGGTGACTATCTTTCAGCTTCAGGGATACAGACCTTAAATAAACATTTATCTTCTAGATAAATTTGTCTTCTAGTGGTTTACAAAAAGAGGACACCATACCACAGTGGCTGGGGGTCTGAACCCATGCTGACTCACTCAAGCACAGGGATGTTCTTTGAGGGTCAACTCAAAAATCCACACGTTCTGCCTCCCAGCAGCTGATCACGGAATACATTTTGCTCCCCTGCTATAAACTGGCTACAAGCTGAACAACAGCAGGTGTTCTTGAGAATGTGGATAAACTGCAAATTTTATAAAATACCGATAAGAGTACAAATGGCTACACCCACCTTGAAAAACAATTTCACAGTTAGCAGAGTGCAAGTTGTGACTATGCTTATATATGGTAATTCTCCCAAAATACAAGCTCAAGATGAGCATGTTCATGACTGTATTGACAAAAGAAGAGGAATTGATTGAAATGGTTGGCAACGGAGAAGGACTATATAAATTATGACATGGTCGTACAATTGATTAAAATTCAGCAGTGAAAATAAATGAACCAGAGCTATACATGTCAACATGGATAAATCTCACAAACAGGGTTGAGCAACAATAACAAAAGCAAATCCTAGAAGAACACATGCAGTTTGAAGCCGTATGTCATTTCAGAAATACGAAAAACTAACAATATACAGTTAAGAACTGTGTACATGTGTCATAAATTAATGAAACACAAGGGAATGATAAACACAAACTTCAGAATCTAGGTTAGCTCTGGAGAGGATGAAGAGAGCTGTGGTCAGAGTTAGCCATATGAGGGGGCTCCAAAAATACTAACTTTATGTAATACAGGAAACATAAATGTTTTATTCTTTTTTTTTTTTTAAAGATTTTATTTGTTTATTTGACAGACAGAGATCACAAGTAGGCAGAGAGGCAGGCAGAGAGAGAGGAAGGGAAGCAGGCTCCCTGCTGAGCAGAGAGCCTGATGCGGGACTCGATCCCAGGACCCTGAGATCATGACCTGAGCAGAAGGCAGCGGCTTAACCCACTGAGCCACCCAGGCGCCCAATGTTTTATTCTTTAAGGTAGACCGATTTTGTGTTGTGCACACCCATCTTCATACAAACACAGATATAATTTCATTGTAAAAAATTTTTAAAGGGTCATTTTAGTGGGCTAGTGTAATTATTTAAGTGCAAATCCAGTCAGAAAATCTTGATCTCTGGCTGAAGAACTATTTGCCTAAAAGTCTCACTAGCTTTCTGAGAGAGGAAAGCTAGACTACGAACTCCTTGCTAGTTCTCTGCCAAAAAACCACAGATACTTGTGACCAGATCATGAAACTCTGGGAGAGTCTCCTCACACAAAAGCCTTCCTGTGGACAATGACCACTCACATCTTCTTACAGCACCTTAACCTCCAGGTCTCTCCCCTCCAGGCGACCATGGCTCCAGTGTGTAGCCTCCAGTGTAGCCATGTACTCTGCATTTGTTCAACATTTCCTACTCTTCCAACTTCTTTCCTTCTCTATTCTTTCTTCACCTACTTCCCTGTTTTTTTGTTTGTCTGCACATTTGCTTTTTAACCTTCATTATCTACTTTTCAAGTTCTTAAAATTCAAAGTAATAGGGAAGAGATGGGGTGGGAGGAGAGAAAAATAGAATGAGATACTTCTAAAAAAACCTTCTAAATCTACTCATTGTGTCTTTGTAGGTGTTGTGGGGGAGACAATGCCTCCCTTCTTCAGTAAGTACAGCAAGTGTTCTAAAAAATTTTTGCTTTGTATCAGGACTTACCAGAGTCTTTAAAACTCTAGGAGGAGGAGCTAGTATGCTGTAAATTTCCAAATTTATTTAATAAAATATTTCCCTCTTTTTCAAATGCCTATCTTGAATCATACAATGTTCAGTGAAATAATGATGGGAAATAATGAGTTTGAATTACAACCAAGAATGTTCTCATAGTAAAAGCAAAAGGAGTTAAATATTACACTTTTCTATAATAAATGTTGATAATAAAATATTTTACTGAATTCTCCTTTTTTAAAGTTTTTATATTAATTCCACTTAGCATACAGTGTTATATTGGTTTCAGGTGTACAATGTAGTGGTTCAACAATTTCATGTATCATCCTGTGTTCATTACAAGTGCACCCCATTACAAAAAATGCATTCCTTAATCCCCATCACCTATTTCATCCATCCCCACCCATCTCCCCTCTGATAAATCATCAGTTAAGAGTCTGCTTCTTGTTTTTTCTTTCTCATTTTTTCCTTTTGCTCATTTGTTTTGCTTCTTAAGTGCCACATGAATGAAATTATATGATATTTGTTTTTGACTGACTTAGTTCACTTAGCATTATACTTTCTAGTTCCATCCAAGTCATTGCAAATGGCAAGATTTCATTCTTTTTAATGGCTTAATAATACTCCCTTATAGTGTGTGTGTGTGTGTGTGTGTGTGTGTGTGTGCATGCGCGCACTTCTTTTTCCATTCCCAATGGATGGACACTTGGGCTGATTCCATAACTTGGCTGCCATAAATAATGCTGCTATAAATATTGGAGTGCATGTATCATTTTGAACTAGTATATATATATATATTTTTTATTCTTTAGGTAAATATCCAGTAGTGCAATTCTTGGGTCATAGGGTAGTTCTTTTTTAACTTTTTGAGGAACCTCTATACTGTATTCCACAGTAGCTGGAGCGGTTTGCATTCCCACAAACAGCACAAAAGGGTTCCCCTTTCTCCACATCCTCACCGATACCTGTTGTTTGTTGTGCTCCTCATTGTAGCCATTCTGACAGAAACTACTCATTGTAGTTTTGATTGCTTTTCCATAATAAATGATGATGAACATCTCTTTATGTGTCTCTTAGCCACCTATATGTCTCCTCTGGAGAAAGGTTTGTTCATGTCTTCTGCCCATTTTTTTAATTGGATTTTTTAGGGGGCGGTTGTGTTGAGTGGTGTAAGTTCTTTGTATACTTTTGATACTAACCCATTATTGGATGTTATTTGTGAATATTTTCTCCATTCAGTAGATTGTCTTTTAGTTTTGCTGATTGTTTCCTTTGCTGTGCAGAACCTTTTTATTTTGATATACTTTCAATAGTTTATTTTCCTTTTCTTTCACTTGCCTCAGGGAACCTATCAAGAAAAAAGTTGCTATGGCCCATGTCAGAGAAGTCACTGCCTGTGCTCTCTTCTAAGACTTTTATGGTCTCAGGTCTCACATTTAGGTCTTTAATCCATTTTGAATTTATTTTTGTGTATGGTGAAAGAAAGTGGTTCAGTTTCAGTCTTTTGTAGGTAGCTATCCAGTTTTCCCAACATTTCTTAAAACAACTGTCTTACCCCTTGCATATTTTTTCTGCTTTGGTTTAATTGACCATATGTATGGTCAATATATGGCTTTATTTCTGGGTTTTTGACTCTGTTCTATTGATCTATACATCTACTTTTGTGCCAGAACCATACTTTTTGGATTACTACAGCTATGTAATATAACTTGAAGTCAAGAATTGTGATGCCTCTAGCATTGCTTTTCTTTTTCAAGATTACTTTTGCTATTCATCATCTTTTCTGGTTCCATACAAACTTTAGGATTGTTTGTTCTAGTTCTTTGAAAAATGCTGTTAGTGTTTTCATCCAGATTGCATATTGCATTAAATCTGTAGATTGCTTTGAGTGGTATAGAAATTTTAACAATATTTTTATTATAATCCATGAACATGATATCTTTTCATTTCTTTGTGTGATCTTCAATTTCTTTCAACCATGTTTTATCATTTCCAGAACACAGGTCTTTCTCTTCTTTGGTTAGGTTTATTCCTACTGTCTTACCATTTTGGTATATACTAGTAACTTATTATAATAAATATATCACTATTATATAGTAAGTATACACTTACTATAAAAAATAATAATTTACTAGTATTGAATATTAGGTTTATTCCTAGTAACTTACTATTCCTTAGTATCTTACTATTATTACTAGTAGTAATAATACTACTATTACTATCTGGGTGCAATTATAAATGAAATTTTCTTAATTTCTCTTTCTGCTGATTCATTATTGTATAGAAATGCAAAAGATTTCTATACATTGATTTTGTATACTTTGACTTTATTTATCAGTTATAACAGTTTTTTTGGTGGAGTCTTTCAGGTTTTCTGTATATAGTATCATGTTGTCTGCAGATAGTGGAGGTTTTACTTCTTCCTTACTGAGTTGGATGTCTTTTATTTCTTTTTGTCATCTAACTGCTTTGGCTAGGACTTCCAGTACTATGTTGAAAAGAAGTGGCGAGAGTGGACACCCTTGTGGAGCTTACATTAGAGGAAAAGCTCTTGGTTTTTCCCCATTAAGGATGATATTATCTGTGGGCTTTTCATATTTGACCTCTGTTATGTTGAGGTATATTCCCTCTGAACCTCCTTTTTTTTTTTTTTTTAAACCATGAACAGATGTTGTACTTTGTCAAATGCTTATTCTGCAACTATTGAAATGATCGTAAGGGTTTTTTTCTTTTGTTGATGTGATGTAACATGTTGATTATGTTGATTGATTAGCAAGTATTGAGCCACCCTTGCAACCCAGAAATAAATCCCAACTGATCGTGGTGAATGATTTTTTAAAATGTATTTTTGGATTTGATTTACTAGTATTTTGTTGAATATTTTTGCATCTATGTTCATCAGAGATACTGACCTGTAGTTATCTTTTTTTTGTGGTGTCTTTATCAGGATAATGTTAGCCTCACAGAATTAATTTGGAAAATTTCCTTCCTGTTCTATTTTTTTAGTAGTTTGAGAAGA
Source organism: Lontra canadensis (assembly GCF_010015895.1). NCBI lineage: Eukaryota > Metazoa > Chordata > Mammalia > Carnivora > Mustelidae > Lontra > Lontra canadensis. The sequence goes on from NW_022631042.1 coordinate 5,555,873, forward strand.
ATCGATATTCACTCTTTTTTAAATGTTTGGTAGAATTCACCTGTGAAGCTATTTGGTCCTGGACTTTGTTTGTTAGAAGATTTTCATTACTGGGTCAATTTCTTTTCTGGTAATAGGTCTGTTCAAATTTTCTATTTCTTCTTGACTCAGTTTCAGGAGTCGTGTTTCTAGGAATTTATATCTTCTAAGTTGTTCAATTTGTGGTCATATTATTTTTCATAATATTCTCTTACAGTTGTTTATATTTCTGTAGTGTCAGTTCTTATTTATCCTCTCTCATTTTTTATTTTGAGTCCTTTCTCTTTTTTTCTTGATAGATCTGGCCAGAGGTTTACCAATTTTATTGCTTCTCCCCACCCCCAATCAGCTCCTGATCCCACTGATCTATATTAGCGGTGGGTTTTGTTTTTTTTGTTGTTGTTGTTTTGTTTTAGTTTATCATTTCCTTCTAATCTAATCTTTATTATTGCTTTCATTTTCTCTAGTTTTAGGTTTTGTTTATTGTTCTTTTCCTGGCTTCTTTAGGTACAAAGTTAGGTGGTTTATTTGAAATTTTTCTTGCCTCTTGAGGTAGGTCATAAACTTCCTTCTTAGAACTGCTTTTGCTGTATTCCAAAGGTATTTGTCTTCATTTTCCTCTCTCTGAAGTTTACCTCAAGTTGTTTAGCTTAGGTAAACAAACATTTAAAGACAATAAAATTTAGAATTTAACATCCATAAAGGTGTGTTATTAAAACATAATATTTTCTCTAAAATAACCCCAGTACAATGGATAGCCACTATCCATTTCTCTCCCAAACTGCATCTCCACACTTCTTACCTTTTTCAACATGATCTCCTCTTTACTTTAGTTGTAGAGTTTGTTCTTCCAGAGTTCAGGTTGATTTCTGGGCTATTCAATAATTATTTAGTTGTATTCATGGGACAAGATGAGCCTAGGGTTCTCTTACTCTGCTGCCATCTTCCCTTCTCTGAATTCTACTTTCTGCAATAGATTCTTTGTTGATATGGAAACATAAAATTACCTGTGGTAAATGTTACAGTTTAGTGAATGCTTTTTCAATGTAATCACCTTTTAATAAATTTATATCACGTTTTCTCCCCCAGTAATGAATAAGTATCTACTCTATATTGGATAATATCTTAGTGTTAGGGACACAAAGTGAATAATATAGAAATAATTATTATTTTCATGGAGTTTTATAAGGAACAAAACTTTAAGACAACTTGAGTGTTATTTTTACTTCCATTTCTACCCCCAATTTATTGCAACTCTATTCAAGTAAAATACTTAGTTGTTTACCAAGGTATTCACTATTTGAATTCCCCATAGGAAAAAAATACTGCATGGGAAGAAATAGTCATTATATGATGAAAAATTCATTTAGAGCTTTTTATTCAGTTAGTCTCTGCTCAAACATCCCTCTTTTATTAATAGGAGTCCACTGCATTACAGGACAGCAACATTTTTTGCCAATAAAGGTTTTTAATTATTGTATTTGCCTTTTATAACCTGAAGTTCTGTGCAAATATGATTCAAATGAAGTATGAAATGAAATTACCAATGTTATTGAGAATATCAGATTTAACACAATTGATGAAGATGGTGTTGGAAAAAATATTGTAATAAAATCCCATAAAGAAATTAGTTCCTAGCAGAATAAGAATTGTTAACAAAAAAAATTTTTTTAAAGAATGATAAAATGGATTACTCAGAGGTTAATCATTGTGAAATTTGGTAAGCCCTCAAACACATTTTCAGAAATACCTCTTTTTTAAAAAATTATTTTATTTACTTATTAGAGGGAGAAGGGGAAGAGGGAGAAGAAGACTCCCCACTGAGCAGGGAGCCAAGTGTGGGACTAGATCCCAGGACCCTGGGATCATGACCTGAGCCAAATGCAGGCACTTAACCTACTGAGCCACCCAGGTGTCCCCAGAAATAACTATTTAACATGATTACTTAAAAGCCAAGTGTGAAGGCAATCATACCCTATCATATCATATTCTCTGTTCAACAATTCTTTTTAAATATAATACATGCATTTGTAGAATTTTAAATTCTTCTGTGAGGAAAACATCCAGTCAGCCTTGCTTATTATTATTTAATATGGAATGTTCTCCCTATTTTAAGTGTATTTACTTAAAAAGCCTTTTTCATTGTCAGTTATTTTCAGACAATGAAGATTTTCTAGAGTGGTATTGTCCTAGTTTAAACATCTATCTGGGGGCACCTGGGTGGCTCAGTGGGTTAAAGCCTCTGCCTTCGGCTCAGGTCATGATCCCAGGGTCCTGGGATTGAGCCCCATATCGGGCTCTCTGCTCAGCGGAGAGCCTGCTTCTTCCTCTCTCGCTCTGCCTGCCTCTCTGCCTACTTGTGATCTCTGTCTGTCAAATAAATAAATTAAAAAACAAAACAAAACAAAACAAAATAACCAAAAAACAAACAAAAAAAATCTATCTGAAAGTCACATGGAACTTTGGAGACATATTTTTTCAGTAAATAAGTTCCTGATTCTGGTTTTAGAAACTGTAGATAGCTGGCTTAGCCATGTGCCTGAGATTGTTAAAATATTGAATCTTTCATCTCTAATAGGATGGTATTTGTTTCCAAGTACTGTGCTCTTGACACCAGAGTAATAAAAAGAAATCTTTGTGGTAGGCTGCGGCCATGAGGCAAGGAATATAGGTAGCCTCCAAAGTTGAAAAAGGCAGGGAAAGAGATTCTCCCTTATAGCCTCCAAATGACATGAAGTCCCATGGACCCATTTAAGACCTCTTCCTGACCTCTAGATTGTAGGAGAATGTATTTGCATTACTTTGAGTAATGGGTTCTCTTACTCTGCTGCCATCTTCCCTTCTCTGAATTCTACTTTCTGCAATAGATTCTTTGTTGATATGGAAACATAAAATTACCTGTGGTAAATGTTACAGTTTAGTGAATGCTTTTTCAATGTAATCACCGTTTAATAAATTTATATCACTAAACTGACGGTAATTTTCTGCAGCAAGAGGAAAGCAGTACAGTATAGTTTCGAATTTTTTGGAATTTTGTTTTCCTTGTGAAAACAGAAGGAAAACTTAGCTTTCTGCTTCTCAGGTCCCTTTTAGGAGGAGGCTGGCAAGGAATAAGAGAACTGGCTTTCCTTTTCTAACTGTTCTATTTATGGGTCAGTTCAAGTGTCTTTCCTCCATGAGGCCTTAAGTTCATCCCCTGGCCTCTCATACCAGGATGCTTTTATTTACAGCGACCATAGGTCAGTTCTAAAGGTGCGGTAGGTGAAATTAATATTTATGCTGGGAAAACAGAAATAAGCTGGAACTGTCCTGGGACAAGTGGTCAACCTACTTACATTTCCACTCCAGTGCTCACTGCAGTTTGCTTTTGAATTACAATTAAATACTTGTCTGCCCTCCCTATCTCCTTTTTCCTTCTGCCAGAGATAAGGAAGGTATTCTTCTTTTTCTGTTCTCCATATGTATTCATCATCATCATTACCATCATTATCATGATCATTATAATAGCTAAAACTCCCATGGTACTTCTTATGTACTGGGCACATCGTACACATCACATATAATAACTCAGTGTTTGCAACAGCTATGGAGAATGGCACTAATGTTATCCTCAGTTTATAGAGAAATTATTGAGGCATGGGATAGGCTGAGTAATATGCTCCAGGTCACACAGTGGGAGGTGATAAGTCCAGGATTCCATTATAGAAAGTTTGACTTCTTTATCACTATTGCCTCCCCAAGTGGGACTTTTCACTGACAAGGTATATATAGTCATTTGAAAAGTAAAAGACACTTAGATTTATGCACTTATACCCCTAATTCTAAATATTAATGGAAAAAAGGTTGTAGAAAATAAGCAATAATTTCAATATAGTAATTTGTGTTCTATCTAAACCTGTATGGCAATTTTTTTAAAAAAGCTATTCACACAAAATGTTGTCCTTGGCCTATTGAGACCTAAGGTAAAATTATTAAAATTGATTTGGGGAAATGAGGATTATTGGAAAACATGCATGAATTTTTTTTCCAGTTTTGTTGAGATATATGTAATTACTATATAGAACTGTGCAAGTTTTATGTGTATAACACAGTGATTTACTTCATATGTTGTGTAATGATCACCACAAAAGTTTAGTTAACATGCATCATCTCATACTGATGCAAAAAAAGATAAAGAAAAAAATGTTCTTTTTTCCTTGTGATTAGAAGTCTTAGGATTACTCTTTTAACTATAAGATACACCATACAGCAGTATTACCTACAGTAATCATATTGTACATTGCATACCTAATAATTATTTATCTTACAACTGGAAATTTATACCTTTTGACTGTCTTACTCTAGTTTCTACTCCCCCAACACCATCTCTGGTAACCACAAAGCTCATCTCTTTGTTTGTTGATTTTTTTTTTTTTTTATTCCATATGTAAGTGAGACAATAATGTATTTGTCTTTCTCTGACTTCCAGATCCACCCATGTTGTCACAAAGGACAAGATTGCATTTTTATCAAATGAATAGTATTCCATTGTGTGTGTGTGTGTGTGTGTGTGTAAATTTCATATCTAGTCTGTTATAAATAATGCTGCAATGAACATGCAGGTACAGATACCTTTTCAAGTGAGTGCTTTCTATTTCATGAGATAAATACTCAGAAGTGTAATTGCTGAATCATTTGTACATTTATTTTTAAGTTTTTGAGAAATCTCCATACTGTTTTCCAAGTGGCTACACTGATTTACAATCCTACCAAGTGTGTGCAAGGATTCTCCACACCCTCACCAGCATTTGTTATCTTTTGTGTTTTTTATAATGGCCATTCTGACTTGTGTGAAGTGATATCTCATTGTGACTTTGATTTGCTTTTTCCTTTGAATAGTGATACTGAGTGCCTTCTTATTTGTTGACCATTAATTTATCTTCTTTGGAAAAATGTCTTTTCAGGGTCCTTGCTTATTTTTTTAGTTAGATTCTTCATTTTTTCTTGTTTGTTTTTACTATCGTGTTGTTTGAGTTCTTTATATATTTTGGATACTGATCCAAAACATATACATGATTTGCATACACTTTTTCCTATTCTGAACATTCCCTTTTTATTCTGTTGATCATCTCTTTTGCTGTGCAGAAGCTCTTTTCTTTTGTTTGATGTAGTCCTACTTGTTTAATTTTTATTTTGTTGCTTGTGCTTTAGCTGTTGTATTTAAAAAAAATCATTGCCAAAAAAATAATAATAATAATCATTGCCAAGACCCATGTCAAGGAATTTTTTACCCTTGTTTTCCTCTAGGAGTGTTATTGTTTCTAGTCTCACACTTAAATCATTAATCCATTTGGAACTTTTCTGTATGATGTAAGATAGTGATACAGTTTCAGTCTTTTGCATGCGGTTTTCCAGTTTTACTATCAGCATTTATTGAAGAGACTGTCTTTTCCAGCTGTTGATTATTGGTTCCTTTGTTAATTAATTGACCATATATATGTGGGGTTATTTCTGAGCTCTTGATTCTGTTCTATTGATGTATGTGTCTGTTCTCATACCAATATGATAGTCTTTCGATTGATTTAGCTTTATAATATAGTCTGAAATCAGGGAGTGTGATGCCTCCAGCTTTGTTCTTTGTCAAGATTGCTTTGGTTACTCAAAGTGTTTTGAAGTTCAACACAAATTATAGGATTTTTTTTTGCTCTTTTTCTTTGAAAAATGCCATTGGAATTTTGATAAGGATTGCAATGAATTTGTAGATTACTTTGGGTAGTATGACCATTTTAACAATATTAATTCTTCCAACCCAAAAGCATGGAATATCTTACAATTTATTTGTGTCCACTTCATTTTCCCTCAATGATTTTAGCTTTCAGTGTACAGTTCTTTCATCTCCTTGGTTAAAATCATCCCTAGGTATTTTATTCTTTTTGATGCAATTATAGATTAGATTATCTTCTTAGTATTTCTGTTAGTTTATTATTAGTGTATAAAAATGTGACAGATTTTTATATGTTGATTTTGTATCCTTGAATGTTACTGAATTTGTTGATTAATTCTAACTTTTTTTGTGGAAATTTTAGGATTTTTAAAAAGATTTTATTTATTCATTTGAAACAGAAAGATAGAGCATGAACAGGGAGAGAGGCAGAGGGAGGTGAAAGAGACTTTTTGTTGAACTGGGAGTGTGACATGGGGTTTGATCTCAGGACTTGGAGATCATGACCTGGGCCATGAGCCACCCAGGACCCCCTAGGATTTTCTACATATAATATTATGTCATCTGCAAATAGTGACAATTTTACTTCTTCCTTTCTAATTTTGATGTCTTCTATGCCTTTTTCTTGCCTAATTGCACTAGCCAGAACTTCCAATGGCATTTTGAATAAGAGTGGTAAGAGTGGGCATCCTTGTTTTGTTCCTGATCTTAAAGGAAGAACTCTCAGCTTTTTCACAGTAGAGTATGATTGTTAGCTGTGGGCTTGTCATATATAGCATCTATTACATTGAGATACATTCCTTCTGTGTGTAATTTGTCAAGCCTAAACAGATGCTGAATTTTCCCATCATATTTTTTACAAGTATTGAGGGAATCAGATTTTTCATTCTGTTTATATAATGGATCACATTGTATGGAAACCATCCTTGCATCCCAGGCATAAATCCTACTTGATCATGGTAAATGACCCTTTTAGTGAGTTGCTGAATTCAGTTTGTTAGCATTTTATTGAAGGGTTTTGCACTTATATTTACCAGGAATACTGGCTTATAGTTTTCTTTTTCTTGTAGTGTTCTTTCCTGACTTTGGTGTTAGGGTAATGCTGGTATCATTAAATGAATTTGGGAATGTTCCCTTCTTCAGTTTTTTTTTGGAAGAGCTTTAGAAGAATTGGCATTAATTCTTTTTTGAATTATTGTTTAAAGTAAAGTTGTCTGGTCTTGGGCTTTTCCTCATTGGGAGAACTTTGATACCTGATTCAATCTCCTTAATAGTAATTCATCTATTCAGGACTTCTGGGGAAGATGGTGGGCTAGGAGGAAACTAAGCTCACCTTGTTTCAGAGATACAACTAGATAACACCTGTATCAGTGTTAATAATCCAGAAAATGACATAAAGCCTGGCGGAAATGACTCTCCATAGCTAAATGTAAAGAAAAGGCCTCAAGTAAACAGGGTGGGAAGGGTGGAGACACGATCCTGTGGTTTTGTCTGCAGGAGGGAGGGATACCACAGGCAGGGGGAGGGGAGAGAAACAGACCCTCATACCAGGCACCTCAGGCACAGGTACCCTGTACAGGGAAGATGAATCCCCATAACATTTAGTTTCAGAAACTAGAGGGTCAAAATTTCATGAGTTCTTAGAATCAGCGGGGCTTAATACCAAGAACTTTAAAAACCAGCAGGCTTGGCTCTGGGAAAACTAGGAGGTGAAGGGAAACTGAGTCCCAGTACTTAAAGGGATAACACAACAACTAGCACTACTAAGATACAGCACAGAAACAGCGGTTTGAAAAATGCTTGAGGTATATGGGATGGAGACTTGTTAACTAATCTCAGCGCCTGTCCTGGAGGGTCAGGGATCATTGGGAGACTTCTCTATGAACAAAAGAGCTGGCTGGCACCTCTTCCTCCCCCACCCCTCATTCTAGACACATAGACACCTGCAGGTGTCAGCTTAGTGTCAACACACTCTTGGCACTGACAGTACCCTCACCACCATGTACTTCTGCACACCCACCTCCTCCAGCCCTTCAGCAGGAACTTCTTTTATTTATTTATTTATTTATTTATTTGACAGATATCACAAGTAGGCAGAGAGGCAGGCAGAGAGAGAGAGGAGGAAGCAGGCTCCCCGTTCAGCAGGAATTTCTTAAAGTAGTTTTGGATCCCATCCCATAGGAGACCTGTGCAAACCCTGCTGATACCATGTCCCCTACTCCTGTTCTGCTGCAGACCTGCCTACTCTAACATACTCTTGGCCAGAGCCCATCAAAAGCCATGCCACAAGCCTGCAGTGTGCAAGCAGCCCCAACATGGGCCAATACCACACCAAAGTGACTTCTGCACCAGGGTAAGAGGAAAATAAACACACATTCTAGTCTGACTTCAGCTCCAGAAGTGGGCTGGGGGCAGGCATCTGATCTGACTACAGGGCCTGTTCACCAATGAAAGTTTTTCAGAGGACAACACAGGGAAAGTACCCTGCAGTTTGATGCTACTGCATCTCTGGCAAACACCTTGTCTGACTCAACCCAAGCCTGAGATGTCCTTAGACTGGCTCACTAACAATTCCGGGACCAAACACTGTCTACATGCAAAGAGAGCCATTGCAGATGACTGGACTGAAGGCAGATGTGTCTCAGTCACAGCAGTGGGGTGCACACAACAGGCAAGGGGACACCCCTGAAGCACCAGGTTTTGGTGAACAGGGGACATTAACTGCAGGGCACTACAGGACCTTCTTCTTCATAAGGCCACTACTTTTTTTTTTTTTTTTTAAGATTTTATTCATTTGAGAGAGCGAATGGACAGAGGGGAAAGGCAGAAGGACAGGGAGAAGCTGACTTCCTGCTAAGCTGGGAGCCCAATGTGGGGCTTGATCCCAGGACCCAGAGATTGTTACCTGAACTGAAGGCAAATACTTAACCATCTGAGCCACCCAGGTGCCCTGTAAGGCCACTACCTTTAAGAGCATGAGATGCAGCTGACTATCCTGACATGTAGAAACAGACCCAGAGAGTTAGACAATGTGAGGAGACAGAGGAATATGTCCCAAGTGAAAGAATAGGACAAAATTACAGCAAGAGAACTAAAGGAATTGGAGATAAGAAATATACCAGAGAGAAGGCAGTGGCCATAAATATATTCACTGATGTTCAGAAATGAATGGATGACCTCAGCAAGACCTGTAATAAAGAGATAGAAAACATAAAATAATCTGAGATGAACTCAGTAACTGAAAATAAAAATACATTAGATGGAATAGACTGGAGGAAGCAGAAGCACAAATCAATGACCTGGAGGACAGAGTAAGCAGTCAAACTGAACAGAAGAAAGACAAAATAATAATAAAAAATGAAAACAGACTTAGGGAACTCAGCAACACCATCAAGCATAACAACATTTGCCTTATAGGGATCCCAAAGGCAGAAGACAGGAAAAAGGGGGCAGAAATTTTATTTGAAGAAATAATAGATGAAATCTTCCCAAACTTGGGGAAAGAATCAGAAATCCAGATCCAGGAGACACAGAGAGTCCCTGAGATTATCATCCCAAGGAAGACCTCACCAAAACACATAGTAATTAAATTAAAATTAGTTTTTCTGGCTGGGCAGAGTAGAAGAACATACTTCAAGCTTAGCCAGGCCTTTTGTGCTTTGACTAAAACCAACCCACTCCCTGTGTTCCCTGGCTGAACTGTGCACTGGCTTACTTTGCAATTAGTTCTACCTTCCAGACTCTTTTCTCAAGTTTTGCTGGGTTTGCATATGTTTCCAGTCAGGCTTTCTTGTCAGAGTGGGCTGGGAGGTAAGTTCAGCAGCAATTTAGGCTATAACTTGGCTCCCATGCCCTGGGTAGAGGCAGATTAGGCTCCAGGGGTAGCAAAGATGAATTAGGCATACCTGTATCCTGTTGTGTTCCTTGGTCAGTTGCACCACCATCTTGGCTCTGCAAGTGAGCAAACCTGCTTGTTGAGATGACAAGCTGACTGCTATAAGTAGGCACTTGGTCTGCCTTCACCTGAGTGCTGATTGCTGCAAGCCTTTTTCTTCTTCTCCATCACAATTCCTAGTGGTCAAGTGCCAGAGATTCCCCTGTAGTCCCTATGGGGCAAGACTGGTTGGGGACTCCCAAGAAGCAACCCATAACCCTGAGGGAACTGAATGTCCATCCTAGGCTCTGTTTCTTTTTGTTTTTCCTTTGTTTTCTTTCCTTTTATCTTGTTTGTTTGTTTGTTTGTTTTACTGGAGGAACCAGAGGCTCATAGATTTCCAAGCATGGTGCTGCACAGGGGTGGGGAAGGGGCAATGTGGCCAGTGTATAGCCACTCTTTACCCTTCTAATGTGGTCTGTGTTGGTCTCTGTCATGCAGGGGGTGTGCTTTGGCTTCAACCACATGTCCTCTGGTTTTCTCAATGGTGTTCTATGCATGAATAATTGTTTGTTGTTTTCCTTATAGGGGGAGCAAAGCCAGGAACCACCTATGTCACTATCCTGGTGACATTACTCTTAATTTACATTTTTATTTAATCTTTTATTTTATAAAAATTCTATGTAACAAATATATGAAATTATGTATGTTATATAATGTATAGTATGGATATGCTAATTTATATTATGTGCATTATATTTCAAAATCTGTCAAAATAGGTAAATACTTAGTATAGTATCATAGTTTGTAGTACTCCAATTCATCTTTCCATAAGTTGTCCAGACGTGAAACCACTCTTTGTGATTACTGAGTCTGAGAGTTTCAGTTCCCATCTCTTTGATATTTTGCCATCTAAATTTGGAAGGAGAAAATTAGACCTCTTGTTTGCTGGGCTTTAAGGAACTGTGGATGCCCTTGTCTGTTTGTAATAGATTATTTTTTGAGGCTCACTGTTAAATAATACCACTACTTAGAGCATAGCAATTCCTTAGTACCAGGACACCAGATTTTGAAATGGTGCTATCCATGGATCCCAAGATAACACTACTCCTCAAGCATGAGAGGAACAGACCCTCTCAAAATCATCTTTTAAAGCCTTAGGCTAAGGTGATACCCTTCTTTCTAAGAATTTAAAACCTTTTCACTTCATAGATAAGAGAACCTGATATTGTGTTTCAGGACACAAATCAGCACTGGGAGCCAGAAAGGGCAGATTTTTACCTCAGCTTCTCTCCCCAAACCCATTATCCCCTTACCACAAGAATGACAATGGAATCTTTTTATCTCTTATGGCTCCATAAGATGAAGTATTCTCAGCTGTGTTACCAAAAGGAGATAGTATATGATCTTATTTTGTGCTTTCAACGTTCTTTGTTGTACAGATTCAGGAAATACATACAGAAAATCTGGTCATTAGGTGAAAATCAGCTTTTTAATTTTATTTTTAAATATACCTGCTTAGATATAACTTCCTTTTAATTTTCCTATTTATAAGGATTCATGAGGAATAATGCTAACTAGCTTAAGTGCTAGGTAGGACCGAGGAGATGATTAACTTTGCTCTACGTTCAGTCTGAGTAGAAACTGTAAGCAGAAATTGATGCCAACATTATTAGCTGATTGATGCCTTTGGTACCCATGACCTAAAGCAGTCAATCAACTACTCAGTTAATCTATTCTGCCAGAGTCCACAAGAGCAGCAGGGAGCAATGTGGATGATGGTCCTTCCTAATCATGGAGCTAAAGCAAATTCAAAACCATCAGTGATTTGATAGCTCATGTATATGTATGACCTGTTGAGCCTGTCAGTAGTGACGCCTTTAGAGGAGTTTTTTTTTTTTTTTTCCCTATCAAGAGCCATGGAACACTAACGCTAACCGAAGAAACTCCAGCAAGAAATGCTGTATACTGCATTCCTATCTTCTCAGGTATTCATAGTGCACAATTATTTACTAATAGCTGAAGAATTCTGTAATAAAGTAACCTATTTAATGTTGTATACTCCACCCAGCTTTGCTCAGGCTTATTCTCACCTGCTCCTCTCTCTCTCTCTTTTTCTTTCAGTAAATAGCCTTATCATTGTTTGGAAATAGTATTCCAAAATCCTGTTTTGGAAAACAATGCTCTTGATCATTTAGAAGTTAATCATTTCCAAAGTAAAATAGGCCTTGCCAAGTTGGAATCTTGTATATTGCTTTAAAATTATTTTACCTTGCCTTTTTAATCTTCTGACAAGATAAAGTTTTTAAAAATTACATTATTATTAACCCCATTGCACAATAGTAAGAATGAAGAAGAAAATGGGAGTGTCCTAGTGTAGCAGAATGAGGGCTACATATTAGGAAGTCCAAATCCTGGCTGTGTGCTGAAGAAGGCTTAACCTTTGCCTGGGGACTTAAGACTTGGTCAGCTGTCATACTGGACACACAGGTCTACTGCACTCCTCTGTTCATAGAAACTGAAAGCATGGTTAGTTTAACCCAAATGTTAATCCCAGTTGGGAGTAAGAAATATCCAGGAATTCTGGGCCTGACTCCTGATTCACCAATTCTCTGGGCCAGATGTAAGACCACTGGGGAGTACTGACTCAAGAAGATGATAAAGAGGTTGGCAGTAGCACACGTAAATCAGGAGAGAGTCCAGGTGGGTGTGCCTGACAGTGAGATGTGCAACATGCTGAATACACCACAGAGAGACTATGGGCGAGCCCAGCACCAAAAGGTCCCCCAGGGACTCTGAGAAGCCAAGCTGAGTCAATTATGTGTACAAGAAGAAGACAGGTCACAAGGAGAATTCAATTATAGGCTAGAGCTGTTTGGTAATAATAAATATAAATTTATAACAGACATGACAGCAGTATTTATCACACTTTCAACATTTGGAAACGCTTGCTATTAGCATGAAATTACAGCTCTGACCAGAAATTACCATTATTTGCATGTGGTGTGGTTTATAAAGTTGTAGTCTTCTTGCAACACTTCTCCCTTTATTGTGGTCTTCTTTGGCATGCAGTTAGAGAACTTCCTGGTTCTAATTCTCCAAAGTCATTTAAACTTTCCTTCTCAGGAAGCAAATTAAAATCAGTAAACCCTTTACAGAAACTACCATGGGCAAACAAACATATTGGACAACACAGGGGAATTAACAACTTAGAAATAATTCTGATCTCATGCTGTTTATCTTCAGTAAGCTTCCATTTGAAATAATCAGTTTTTAAAGATTTTATTTATTTGCGAGCTAGAGAGAGGCAGAGGGTGTGTGTGCACGAGTTGGGGGAGGGGCAGAGGGAGAGAGAGAAGATTCCCCAGTGAGGAGGGAGCCCGAGGCAGACCTTGATCCCAGGACGCTGGGATCATGACCTGAGCCAAAGGCAGATGCTTAGCACACTGAGCCAAGCAGGTTCTCCAGTAAACTTCAATTTGGATGTGACCTAAGCCCATCAAGATTCTGAAATTTCTACTTTGTTTAACAAATACTTGTTTATCACTTAGCATGCACTATGAATGGTATTATGTACTATGCACCATCCTAAATTTGTTAAAAATATTACTTAATCTTCTTAATAAGCCAGTGTGTAAGAGTCTATCAGTGTCTGCATTTTACCAATGAAGGAACAGAGGGACAGAATAAATAACTGCTTTTCTCAATGTCACATAACTAGTAAAAGATGGAGACAGGATCTGAACCATGCATTCTGGCTCGAGACTCTGTGCTCTAAATCATAGTGTTCTATTGCTTCTTAAAAGATGTGAAATATTTGTTAATTCTGGTGCATCCCTTTATTCCAGTGACCTATGCCAGATCAGAAAAGTTTTTATGTTGGGATATGACATTCATACAAGCATAGTTGGATATCTGATTATATAGTGTCCACCAAAATTCATGGAAACTTGGCTGGTTTTTGAAGAAATTAGGATATTGTAACTCAGCCTCAAAATAGGTCCATTTTTCATTTCCTTGAAGTACCAACTCCTTGTCCCATCTGCAAGCAGATCACTCCTTTTGAATGAAGTGACTTTTTCTTCTCTGGTTGAAAGGCCATTGAAAGCACTCATTTTAATAAAAACAATTAATTTGAATGTATTCACAGAAACAGACAAGGATCTTGTCAAGCTTACCTTGGTGGTTGGTTATCCCAAGTGATTATAGTATAGGAATCCATTATGATTCACAAGTAGCTTTGCATCCATCCCATCCAGAGGTGAGTGGGATCCTCAGCTGGGGAGGCTCTTGACATAGAGATGGCAGCTTTCACAGTCCTGAGACAATAAAAAGAGCTTTACTCAGTTTAACTGACAGAAGTCTTGAGACTCTTCAAGAAAATACCTTCTCACGGTTAGACGCCAGCTTTCACAGTACCGAAATGCCATAAAAGGCTGGCCAAATTAAGGCCTATTTCTTCTGCCCCTGAGGTCTCAAAGTGGAGTTCTTGTCAGAAGTCCCAGTTCTAAAATATGCCACAAGAGAGAAAAGGAAAGACTGTCGCTGACCCCTAGCTTGAGTGACCTCTTTCACATACCACACCACCCCACTATCAGTGGAAGTTCCAATCTTTGGTTGATTATGGGTGGAAGAAGAAAAGCAGAGGGTTTAGGAACTGCAACTTCGGTTGGTGAGGGGGAGAGAGGGACACCTTCCGTAGCTTGCCCTGTATATTAGTGTGGAGTTGGATTTTATAGGCTTCTTTTAAAGCTCTCCAAGATAACGCGCTTGCAGAGGAAATAGTGTGCTCACTACACCATTCCAGCCACTTTCTTTTAATATTTTGATTAATGTATATGATGAGATTTAGTTAAAGACCTCTTTTTTCCCCTAAGCTTTTTGAAAGAGTTGTGTATACCTTTTTAAATTTAGTACCCCACTCCCTCTTGGGCAATCTGGTTTCTGCTCCCAGGACTCCAATGTCCCTGCTCCCCTCCAAAGTCTAGCATAAGGTTGGAGGCTGCTAATCACCAATGTTTCTTTTCTACAGCACACTCTTTTCTTGGCTTCCTTGGTGGTTCTCCTCCTACTATTCTTAGCATTCCTGGTAGATTTTTTTGGAAATACTCCCTCTCCCACTTGATCCTTTAATAAAGTTAGTGTGTCTCAAAATTTTGTCCTGGATTATCTTGTTACTTTCTACACTTCCTCTAGATGAATCCATTCATTTCCATGGGTTTAAGTATAGCTCTTTCCAGTTCCATCTTGTGAGTTCCACTTGTTAATTATATATGCATTTGAAAAAAAATCACTTCATCCAACCAAAACCATGTCTAATTTTATGTTGCCTATATCATGGATTGGTACATCCATTCATCCATCAAGTTGCTTAACTGTCTAAATAAGATTCTTTTACATTCCACAAATGAATCAATAGGTACTGCCAATTTAGTCCACTCAATATTAGTAATTAGTTTAATACATTTCTATCTGCTTTCTCAAATCTCTCCAATATGTGCCCAGTGAGTGTACTTTTCTTCTGATTTTGCGTTTATATTTTCATATTATGCATAAAACTAAAAGCAGTATAATCTTTGTTGAGAAGAATTATCAAGTTGATCCTCAAAGCCTACAAAAGAATAAATAATAATTGTTTGGAATGGGAGTTATGAATTTCAGGGAAAATAGTAAGAAATGTTCAAAAATTACTTGATGGCCTGAATCATATTTTATATATTTTCCCATACAAAAATTTTGAAAATGTTGAGGCCTTAAGAACATCAGGGATAAATCTAGACATATCATTTAAATACAAAATTAAAAGAGAAAAATCAATATGTAAATGTTCTTGTTGTTAGATCCCCCAGGGCAACACTTCCATTTTCTTAATCAGAAAATTCAGTGAAGAGTTCTTTACTTGGCACATCTTCATTTTTTGTGATTCTGGTATTAATAAATAAATATAAGCAATTCCATTTGTATTTCAGCATGGTATAGCTCATTTTCCTAAATTTTTAACTGTTCCAACCTTGAAAAATATTTTTGAATGTTGGTCACTTATTTACATAGATTATATAATAGATTATTTCTTGCTAGGTTGTATTAGATCTTAATATGCTCAAATAAACCGTTTACCTCCTCTGTTATTAAATTTCTTTTGTGTTTATATATTATCTCACTAATTAGATAATTACTCCCTTGAAGTCTTCCTTATAATTCCCTCATTTCTCCCATAGCAAATAAGATAGTTCCAAACACATAGCAGACATTCAATAAATATGCTTTGATAAATTGAGTACATTTGGATCTTGCTTTTATTTAATGCTTGTAATGTCAGTCACCATCTGTGGCTCTCTTTAACCATTCATATATAATTATAGCAAAAACAAGCATGCTACTTCTGGTGATGCTCTTCTCTAGGTCTGTGCCTTCTTAAAATTCAATCAGGCTTCAACACACACACATACACACACTTATTGAGGAGTTGAAGATGAGGGTAAAACTAATGTCATTTTCTTCAGGAGTCTTATGTAATTGCTCCTTCCATACCTTGTGCTGTTCCTAATTCCTCTCTACCCACAAGTGTACTCCTCAGAGATACCGTATGAGCATTGATTTTAAATGCTTATCTTTTCAACATTTTTTTTTTTATAACTTCTGTATCACTTGCCTCCAGAGACTCTCACAGGGAACACAGACAATTACACTCACTTGTGATAAATGTCAGTTTAAAGTGAAATAAATAACTTGAGGGAGCACATAGGAGGTATAGCTTCCTTATGTCTGGGTGAGAAGAATGAAAAAGAATATTACAGACCATTTTTCTCTGCAGACATAACTGGGAAAAGCCTGGAAGATTGAAGAGGAGTCACCCAGTGTGTTGGCTTCCTGCCACTCACTGCATGTCAAGTTATCCCTAATTTAGTGGCAAAAGAGAACATCAATTATTTAATACTCTTTCTTAGGGTTCTGGTGTGGACCAGCCTCAAACATACATTCCAGATGTGTAATGGACTGAATATTCGTATCCCCTCAAAACTCATATGTGGAAACCCTAACTCCGAGCTGGATGGTATTTGGAGATGGGGCCTTTAGAAGGTCATTAGGATTAGATGAGGTCATGAGGGCGGAGCTTTCGCACTCAGATTGGTGGAGAGACACCCAAGAACTTGTTTTCTGTCTCTCCCCACCCTGTGAGGACCCAGTGAGAAGGTAGCCGTCTACAAACTACAGTGAGTGATTCTCCTCAGAAACTGACTGCGCCGGCAGCCTTATCTCCTCATCTCGGTCTTGCTGCCTCCGCTCTGTAAATTTTTGTTTAATCTACCCCGTCTATGGTGTTTTGTTATGGCAGCCTGAAATGATTAATAAAGGTCTGTATTGTTGTTATAGTCAGAAGGTGTTGGATGCTGGAGTTCTTGTGCAGGCTTCCTCAGTCCCACACTGGAGTGACCAGACTCAAGCAGCCGGAGCCTGGACGTGTTGGGGCTTCATAGGCATGTCCTTATGTCCACGTAACGACATAAGGACATTCAGCTGGTCTCTTCAGCTTGGTAGTTTAAGAGTAGGCAGCCTTATTTACAGGTGGGCCCAGTGTTCCACAGGGACAATAGACCAGGCCAGATGGCAGCTGCATCACCCTGTATGACTTCGCATCCCCAGCCACTCAGCCTCGCTTCTGCCACATTCTCTCGATTACGAGCAAGTCATTAGAGCCAACCCATATTCAAAGGGAGAGGAATTGGACTTCACCTCTTGGTTGAAGAAATACCAAAGAATTTGTGTGTCTGCCTTAAAACCACCATGAACAAGTATCTGTATGCATTTGTGTGCGCGCTGCGTGGGTTTGCGCATGTGTGTGCCGGTCCGAAGGCGGGAAAAGGAGGCTTGTCTGGTGAGAAGCCACACGGTGGAAGAGAGGTCAGGGAACATTTGTGGGATTATATCCAATGATTCTCACAGAGTTTGTCCTGCCACCATACCCAATAGAACGCTTTTTATCTTTATCTTGCTACTCCTGACTAGGACCCTGTCCCCCAGGAAGAGTTCATTCTTTGCCTCTCATTGTGTCTCCACACTGCTGGCATTTTTGTTGTTGTTGTTGTTTGCCTCTTTTCAGTCTCCTGTAACAGGTCGTTCTTCTCAAACTCACCAATCCTGACATTTCTGTTTCATACATGTTGCTCAAATCTACCCATTCTCTCCATCCTAACTGCTCAATTCCACAGGCCGTACGGGGATGGTCATTTCTTTCATTCAACATGTATTTCCTGAGCAGAAATGAAGGGACTAAGGGTGGAATACAAATTTCAGTAGGTAATTAGGGAAGAGCTCATGGGAAGGTGATTTTTTAAAAAGGATTATATTATGTATGTATTTGTCAGAGAGAGGATGAGAGAGCAGAAGCAGGGGGAGCCACAGGCAGAGGGAGAGGGAGAGACGGGCTCCCCGCTGAGCAGGCAGCCCGATGTGCAGTTCCATCCCAGGACCCTGGGATCATGACCTGAGCCAAAGACAGATGCTTAACTGACTGAGCCTCTCAGGAGCCCCAGGGAAGGTGATTTTTTTTTTTTTTAATTTTAATTTTTTATTTTTAAAAATTTTTTATTTTTTTATAAACATATAATGTATTATTAGCCCCAGGGGTACAGGTCTGTGAATCGCCAGGTTTACACACTTCACAGCACTCACCATAGCACATACCCTTCCCAATGTCCATAACCCCCCTCCCTCCCCCCCTCCCCCCAGCCACCCTGTTTGTTTTGTGACATTAAGAGTCTCTTATGATTTGTCAGAAAAGGTGATTTTTAAGGAAAAATGTTGGATGGGTAAGGGAAGAAACATTGTAAGTATTTGGGCATGTTGACATTCCCCCAGGTTGAGGGAGCAGCAAACACAAAGGCCACACTCTGGAAGTGTGCCTGGCATGTGCAAGGATAGACAAGCTGGTCGGTGAGTCTAGAACTGAGGGATGTAGGGTGAGAGTAATAAACAGCTAAGGTCAGAGAGTTAAAGGTGGAGGGTGGACTGATCACCTGGGATCCTGAAGGCTATTGCATGAACTTTGGCTTACATTCGGAGGGTTTTAGGCAAGGGAGTGACATGGGTCAAGATTTTAACAGGCACACTGACTTCTGGGTTGAGAATATACTGGTGGAAGGCCGTGGGGAGAGTAGCAAGGACGGAAGCTTTGTTTCCAGTTAGGAAAGACAATGGTGGCTTCAAGTACTTGCCCAATATTACAGTAGCAAAGGGATTTTTGTTTGTTTCCATTTTAAGGTAGGATATATTTTAGCATACTGGCATGCTCGGAGGGGAGAACTGTCTGTAGATAAGAAAAGTGAACTTCCTGTTCTTTTATGGAAATGAGATGTAGATGGCAGTACATGAAAATAATCATGCTGGTGGCTTAAAAGCAACCTAAGAATCTCCGACACAGGGGCCTGTGAACTTCGTGAGTTAGAAGGTGACGTCATGCATTATCTAAGCAAGACCTGGTAGGATGGGAGCTATGCCTCAGTCTTCCACCAACACCTATAACGGTTGCCATCAGAATATGCCAATGTTGGCAACTTCACAGAAATTATTCTACCCTGCTTTGGACTCTGTCTTAGATACTCTCTAATATTCCAGAAGTATTTTTTGACACGAGCTTGGCATTAGCATTTTAAGAGATAAGTAAGGTTATTAATATATATTTATATGTATCTACTACCTTCCCCCTTCCTGTTGCTTGGTCTATGCAAATAAGTCAGCTGCCACTCACTGTGGAGTTGCTCAAGTGAAAAGCTATTTAAGAACATATTATATAAGCACGTGTGTTTTGGATGATCAGTCCTTCCTACTTTCAACTTAGGCACTTTTAATTCAAAGCACTGTGTGCTTTCTCTGTATAGAATATTCTAATTTGTATAGGACTCTGTCCAGTTTGAACTTAGACGGGCGTCTCCTTACACCCCAGTGACCTCTGCTCTGGACACTGCTCACTTACGTCTTTGAGATATGCTCCTGGGGTGACTGACCCATTTCAAATCAAATCATTCCAAGCATAATTTTCCAGTTTGTTACGACTCTGCCAGCTGTTTGTCTCTAGCTAGTAACAAAAACCAGAAATTTAGTCTATTTATATAGACTCATAAAGGATTCTAGGAGGTGTCAGTCTTGTGGGGGATTTTCAAGGACTTTAGAACCCAGAGGAAATCCCAGCCATTCTTTCTGCTTCATCCCCTTCTGATTTCTTTGAAATGTGAAAGTTTTGGAAGGAGTGTTTAATTCATTCAGATGTTATCAGGTTGTTTACCATTCTGTGTAAATGCAAGCCAGGGGTGGGAGGGGGTAGGACTTAATGGGGGGGAAAAGAGGGAAGCTTAAACACAGGGGCATTTCTGGGAAGTGGGGATGACCTGTTCCCAGAGAGAAATCACAGTGAATCAGTTTCCCCTCCTTGGTGAATAAAGACAAGCAGATCTTGATAACAACGCTAACCACTGAGAAGTTTGTTTTATTGGGAAAATTATTAACAAAAAGGACAGATGAACACACATTTCTAACAGCCTGTAAGTGGCAGATGAATGCTTTGTTATTTGGAATTTAGTTAATTACTTAGAAGTTTTGCAGATTGTTCAAAGATTTCCACCATTCCTGCATGGAATGGCTAGCTCACCCTCTGATTAATGCCATTGGGTCACACTCTCCAAAAATGGCTCGTCCACAACCTTCGCTGGAGAATATTCCACAACCTATTGTGCTAACAAGCTACAGATCTGACAAGTCATCTTTATTTCATCTCACATATTAAGTAGCAAGAATGTCTTCAGTAGTGCCCGCTGTAGAGTTTTGAGTCATATTCCGTGTAACCTCAGACTATAACAATTAATTTGAATCTTGAATTAAGATTTATTGTTGGGATGTGCCTTGCAAGGGCGAATCTGCCATTCTAAGGCGATAGAAAGAGGAAGTGAGGCTATTGCTGAGTCTGAATTACTGGAATTTGGACAGTACCAGGAGGAGAAAAAAAAGTTCTGCAGAAGGGCAGAGGGAATGTGAGGGGACAAGTGTGTCATCATCTGGCTTCTGTCTCGTAGGTTTGAAAACTGTGACTTTAGCAAAGCACCTCTGAAGTTTCCTGTTTTTCTCTCAGGAGAGCCAAGTTGGGGCTTTAACTCAAAGTGGGAGGAACAAGAGTTCTTGTGATCCACAGTACTAAACCAGTAGAATGTTCTACCTGAAGTAGACACACTTGAAAATGTCCAAAGGAGTCTGGGAGCTAAACACAGAAGCCAGCCAGAATCGGTGAAGAGTGGAGCTTCCTGGAGCCTGAGGACGTGGGGGCTGGGGATTGGAGTAGGGATTGGTTAAGGGGGGGCCACCGTGACTTGAGGTTCTCAGTTCCTACCATCCAGTCAAAAAAGGGGGAAAACGCTGAAATAACATCAATGAACCCTTGAGTACTGCTCTTAAGTTCACAAAGCAGCTTCCCATATAACCCAACACCCTCCAATCAGGTAGTGCTTTGTTGTTTGTTATCCACAGTTTGAGTAAGACTATGTAATTCAGAGGTTAGAGGTCTTCATATAATTACTTCATTTAGTGTCAAAACTATGCCCAGGCCCCAAGCCTCCTTTTAATATTCTTTCCACAATACTAAATACTTTTCTCTGGAGGGTGATTAGCTAGTTCAGTGTTAAACAAACTAAGGTATAGGAAGTGTATCTCTGTGTATTAGTGATAGGATTTATATTAGTAAATTGAATAAACATATCAAAATCGGAGGGCCAGTGTTTCAATAAAGAAATATTTGCTAAAAAGAGTGAGTTGCTTATCCCATTCCCTTTGCCTTCGGCCCACTGTATTTTACACTGGGTTTTGTCTGACATCTAGTGGAATGTTGAAAAATCACATGTAAAAACGAAGGGCTCCTTCCTGGCTGTAGGTTATGCAGTCTTTATGGTTTTGAAATTTAATCAAAGTCTTCAACTTTACCTGACACTTTTAAAGGACTTTTATGTGCAGATTATTTCTTATCTCATTATTTCTTATCTTAGTAGGGATTCTGTCATCTTGAATTTTTTGTACAATCTAGTTTTTGGTTACTTGACCTTGGACAATAATATCGATATCTCCTTCCCCCACCCCATCCCCATCTTCATTTACTCTTCCACAAAATGAGGTTAAAATCTCTTTCAGCTATAAAATTCTGTGGCACTATACTAAATCTTCACTTCATAGTAAAAAAAAAAATCACATTTTTAAATTTATACTCTTCTCCTATTTTCATATCTTATTACTCAGATTATTCATATGTATTAGTGTTATTAAAAGAAAATTTGGAAAATCAATAAATGAGGTCTTAAAAGATGATTAAAATAAGTCCTCTCTGTTGTGGGAAAAAGGATAAAAAATGCCCATGAGGGAATCATTGAATCTACATAAAAGTAACCTATATGGATAGAATATTTTTAAATTTTGTTGAATCACCACATAAAATTTCATTTTTTCTTCACAATAACCCTGGGAGGCCTTTCGAGCAAGTTTTATTACTACTGTCTGCCAGTGAGCAAATAGGAACAGAAATATTTAGTGGATCAATCTCACACAGGCTGGCAATTACAGAACATGCATTAAAATTCAAGTCTGTGTTACTATGTACAGAAAAGCAGCGTTAGGATCTCACGTGGAGCTTGTGAGAAATGCAGCATCTCAGACCCCAGCCCAGACCTATGCAATTAGAGACTGTATTATCACAGGATTCCCAGGTGATCTGATGCCCATTCAAGTTTCAGAAACACCAATAGCCCATGAACCATTTATAGACCAAGATGTCTTTCCAAGATATTTAAGGTAGCCACGTGGCCTTGAAGGAGCATTTAAATCACTTTTCATCTGAGTGAAAGACTTAAATGTGGGAAAATGTTGTCTTAGGTGAGAGGACAAATTTCAAAATAGTCAAATCTCTTGAGATATGTAAGATATTAGGATGTTTTGAATAATTTCAATCAATTTATTTGGAAAATGTTAATCAGGGTGATTCTAGAGTAACAATACCAATTTTCTTATTAGTGTATTTCTGGATAGCATATGATAACTAGCATAAGCTTTTTTAAAAATCTAGAATTTTTGAGATTAAAAAAAGTTTAGCTCAATTCTTTCGATTTATAGATGAAGCAAAGGAAATTTAATCAGTTACTGACAGCACTAAATTTGGAGCTCCTGTCTGCTGGTATATTACTCTTCAACCAAAACATTTTATTCCTCATAAATATGGATTATAGTTTGTCTGGTTGACCGTTTCCCGGAGCCTGTTCTGCAGAACACTAGTCCTGCAAGTTGCTCTGGAAAAAAAAAAAAAAAAAAAAAAAGTTTGCGAAATACTGCTTTCACATAGCTCCATTCTTCATAAGTCTGGGTACGTTCTTACAATGTGGTCCTGTTGTATGGAAATGAGTCTAACTCTTCACCTCCATTTACCAGGACATGAATGAATGCTTGCCTCCTCTTTGATGTCCCCTTGTGCTATATTTCTTTCTCCTCCCGGCAGAAAAAATTCTGTAGTTTGAAGGGCTCCCGTGATTTATTTGGACCCACGTGGATAATACAGGATAATCTCCCAATTGAAGTCTATAACTTGAATTACAGCTGAGAAGTCTCTTTGCCTTGTAACAAAACAGAGTCTCCGCTTTTTGGGATTAGGGCATAGATATCTTCGGAAGGCCAATCTTCTTACTGCAAATGTCAAATCCTTGCAGAGATCTTCCCTGAGTCCCTAGTATTAAGGAACTGCTCAGCGCTGCATTGTATTACCTTAATTTAATTATTTATACCTCTCTTTAAAAAAATTGTTGTATCTGATGATCCTGGGAGAATGTTTGGCACATAACAGGTGCTCAGTAAATATTTGATCTCTCAATTTCATCTAGGCCTCTAGCCTTTCCAAATGTATTGTTCATAAAATTCAGGGTGCATGTTTGCTTGAGAAACTTAACATTCCATGCACCAAGGCCATTTTTATGTTCTACAGACACACCCGTGCACACATGTATACAGTCTGCATGTAAGTGCGTGCATATATGTGCACACAAAAACCCTGGATTTCCCCCTTTTTGTCTGCTTTAAAACTTTATGTGAAACACGGATTTTGTGTGACTGAGAAGTTAAGGGTCAGGTGCTTTAGACATCCCACCAAATAAGCTGTTTGCTTTTGAGGCTTGAAGGCTTCCTGCTGAAGTTCAGTGCTGTCCTTATTTATCTGTATCCCAGCACTTGCATAGAAACAAAGAGATTCCTTTTTTGAGTCACGGTCTATCTTCTTTGTCTTACTTATATCATACCCATTTATCCTGGAGCTCTTGAGCAATAGGAAATATACAGAATTCCTTTATTACACTGTAGACTGAGTGGGAAGAAGGTTTAAATGTTTCTCCACATTGGCATTCCCAAATTGAAATTTTTTAAGTCACTACTACAAATACTTATTGGAAAATACTGTGTTCCATGCTTAACTTTAGAAAATATTGGATTAAAGGAGTTCAGTGGTATCTTGGAACATATTATCATGCTTATATTTCTCATGACTCTAAGAGGGCTATTTAGTTTGTAATATCCTAAATATTTCACCAGAGGACCAATTTTTTTTCCCATATAGAACTAATCCAAGAATTAGTGTGCTAAGGGACACCACTTAGTAAACATTACTACAGGCTATCTTCATTCTCAGTATAAGGGTCTTCAAGGTTTCTGAATTTATTAACACAGTTTGTACATAGGCTGTTGGTGGCTCCAAAAACAACTTAAAAGAAACCGTTTGGAGGAATCCTTTTTTTGGAGGGGGATGATCTTTTATTCAGAATTTTTTTTTTTTTTTTATTATAACAGACCCACACAGCATAACTCAACAACTTATTTTCCATGCCACGTGTCTCCAAGTTGGGGCTGGTGGCTGTGATGCTGTCACTCAGGAAACCAGGCTTCCTCTGTGGTGGTGTCACGTGTAGCAACAAGTAACAACGATCTAAGAGCTTTTCAGTGTTTCTGAGGAAGTACTGCATCACACTTCTATCAGTAGACAATTGGCCAGAATTTATTGCCCAAGACCTAAATGTCGGGGTCTGAGAGATGCAGAGAAGTGGACAAAATGTTCGGCACCTTCTCTGTTGCTACTAACAGTGCTTCTTAATTTCTTTTTATGAGTGAAGTTTCCATGGCATTAGGAGCTCGCTGTCTCCTGAATGTCAAGAGAGATTACTACATGTGTTGTGAGATGGTAAATAGAGTCTGCCACAGAATGAGGACATACTGAATGTGAGAGAAGATTAAAGCATTAGTAAGATACGTGTCATGTCCTAGTGAGAGAAGAATTTCAGAAAGTCTTGGCGAGGAACCAAAGGAACATTTGGCATTTGCTTAAAAAGGGTAGCTGTGTAGTCCAGGAATGTGTCAGTGGCACAAAAAGTTACTACAACAATGCAGTCACTACCATGATCAGATGATTAAAGTTAGTAGGTCAATGAAAGCCAGAGAGTAGGGGAAAACAACGGTTTTATTTTTATTTATTTTTAAAGATTTTGTTTATTTGAGAGAGAAAGAGAGAACACAAGCAGGGGAAGTGGCAGGCAGAGGGAGAGGGAGAAGCAGACTCCCTGCTGAGTAGGGAGCCTGATGTGGGGCTCGATCCCAGGACCCAGAGATCATGACCTGAGCCAAACAGTGCCCAAGACAGTGGTTTTAAATACTGAGCACTTTATATGGCCTTTTTTTTTTTTTTTTGCCTAGGGACATTATATTCATGCATTAAGGGTACAGTTATTTTACAGTGACTAAAAAAAAAAAAAGTGTAAGAAACAAGCAAAATAGGAATAGCCAATGGTGTTTTAAAGAATGTACTTAGCATTCATAAGTAATTATTCTCAAGCCAAAGGAATTCAGAGTCATAAAACATTGAGATCATTGAACAGTAATTTTTCCTCTTGGAGATTTATAGCACCTTAAAGTGTCTGAAAAGCTTCCCAGGAAGAAATCAGTTTAATGGTATTTACCCACATTTATCAAAGTATTTATCATATAGCTAAAAAGAGTAAAGAAAAACGAACCTAACACAAACTGCTTAGCCATGTATGCTCCTGAAAGAGATAGGAACCATCAGGCTTCTTGTCTTGCTGGATGTGCCAAGAAAGGAATGTCCTGGCTACTTCTTAGGCAGTCCTTCTCTAAGGTTTATATTTGCAGTGATCGATCGAGAGGGATTAGCAAATGTCTCACTCCCATCCCAAACAAGAAGCAGCCTTGCTTACTATTTACTCTCCAAGTGGTGGATTCCTGAAATGCCATGTTCCTCAGCTGGGATACAAACCCACTATGTGCATACAAACCCACAACACCCATCTGGGCCATATTCCATCGGCTCTGTGAGACTTACGGTTAAGAGCAGCTGAGAGCAAATACACTGTTGCTCGTGCTTTGGTGTACTACCAGAAACAGTCTTTTGTCTCTTTCCCAGGAGTATCCTGTGTCTGCTGTCAATATCTATGAACAGTATAGACTAAATTATTAGCTTGTAAATAGGGTAGATTCACCTACAGGGGGCAACAGTACAACACGGTAATAATCAACTTTCAGCTCCTTCCAAAAGTTGATTAATTTGAATAATTTTTCCAGGGTTATGAGTTCTATTTGGCAGAGGAGAAATACGAGTTGTTAGACAATCCTCTCACAGTTGCTGGGGTCTACCAAATTTACACGGTCTTAGTTAACATCTGAGTGCTTACTCTGCCTCATTCACTATTGAAAGCACTTTATTTTTATTAAAGATTTTATTAGAGAGAGAGAGTGTGTGTGTGTGTGTGTGTGTGTGTGTGTGTGTGTATGAGCAGCAGGCAGGGGCAGAGGCAGAGGGAGATCTCGGCAGAGAGAGAGGGGGAAGCAGGCCTCCTGCTAAGCAGGGAGCCACGAGCAGGGCTCCATCCCAGGACCCTGGGATCATGACCGTAGCTGAAGGCAGCTGAATGAGACACCCAGGCCCCCCTGGAAAGCACTTTGCTACCTCACTTAACCCTCAGAGCCACTCCATAAATGTCCTCATTTTACAGATGAAGAAACTAAGACATAGAGGAGTTAATAATTATCCCAAGACCATACAGTATGTGGTGGACCTGGAATTTATACCCAGATGCCAGAACTAAATTTCTAACCATCAAATTAAGAAAAAGGAGGTAAATTTTTAGATTTAGTCACAGTAGAAACCGGAACTATTATAACCAAAGTAAAAATAAAAAACCTAATCGAAAATTTTCTGAACTATCAAGACCCTGAATTTTCGAATATCTTCCCGTAGAGAAAAAAGCAAATCAAAATTTTCTTATCCAACAAGTATAAAGAGTATCTGAGAAAAGAGAAAATGAGTTTTGAACTAGGAGGGCCCTACCAGTTTCAAATATGATAATTCTTATTTAACAGTCAGATAGTATCAAACAGAGAAACCCCTGTGAAAGGGGCTTCTAGTCCCAAAAGTCAAGAGTTCCATTCTTGGTGTGGTAAAGCAACACAGTTAAATATCTCTTCTTTATAGCCCAAATTTTGGATGACAAATGTCTTATATAGTAATGATAGACTGGTTTAATATTAGTGTATAGGAAACGTCCCCATTAACCAAACCACTCAAAATAATCACCCATCATACCATAATTTACAAAGTTTAAGTACTTCCTAGCACAGGGATCCATAAACTATGACCTGGGGGCCAATTTTAGTCCATTCCTGGTTTTTGTAAATAAAGTTTTACTGGAATCCAGCCATGTTTGAGGTTGCTTTCGTGCTATGAGGATAGAGCCAAGTAGTACCAAATGCCACAGAGCCCATTAGGCCCTGGAAAGCCTGAAATATTTTCTATCTGGTCCTTTCCAGAAAAAGTATGGCTGATTCCTATTTTAGTAGCTTAAGCACATTTTCATCAGTGTTAAATACCTTAATGCATGTATGTGAAACTGAGTCCCATGTAACTTTGTTCAGAAGTAAACCCTATGATTAATAAAACTTGGGAGAGTTTTTGATGGTAATATTTCTACAATGTGGCAGTGAATTAGGCTTATTGATCATGTGTTTATCCCATTGCAGGGTGTTAGTGTTTAAACCCACACATCAACTTGCCCATTTCATACAGTTAACTTGAGGGACCTCCCCTTCCTCTAGAGATCAGGGATTTTTCTCTCAGTGTTTCCCATGATAGACCTTGCTAACTATTCAGGGCCTTTGGTCTATGCAGACCTTGGACCTGTCTACTTATCTTTTTCAGCCAGTTCATTCTTTTTCAACCAAACGATTTCAGGCAACTACCATCAAACAGCTGCTAAATGAACTTATTTGCCATCTGGGCCTTATGCCGCATATACAATTTGTAATTTGTTGTTTATTTAGCAAGACTGTTAAATATTTTCCTATTTTGCATTGCTGAGTTACTCTAAACAAACTTGTTCGTTGTTTCTCAGTCCCACTAGAGGAACTATAATGTTGTGTAGGAAACTTCTTGACTCGTAGTATCCTCTGAGTACGTCCAGGAGCTGTCTCACAGGTCTTTGCATAGGACATCTCAGAGAACTTAGCTTATCTAATGCCATGATTTATCAATTTAAAATGCACAGTGAGGAGCTATGAAAGATTGAGTAGGTTTACAAACTTAGGACAGAGTGGAAGCCCCACTATGCCTGAATCCCATGCTGTTGCGGCAGCCTGCCCTGCTGATGGTGAGGAGAGTAAGACTGGAGTTGGGATTTGAACAAGGGGGTCCAAAACACAAGGGTGCTTGGTGTCAAAATCCACCCTTGTTGAATTAGACACAGGAACAAGTATGTCTAGCCCCAGCTGTGGAGAACCAGTGACCTGATAGACAGCCATGGCTTTGGTTTTTGCTTTTTTCTGTATGTTACTGGCAGGGGGGAAATGAGATATGTCTGTGTCTCTTATAAATGTATTATACACATTTAGTGACTCATACGTACTTGGTAATTTCATACCTTCCTATTTTCATCACATGCTTGACTTTATGTCTAACATGTCATACAAACTACTTCCTTATACACTTAGTTTCATCTCTCCGTATTATTTCTTTTATTAGCAGAGCTGAATATTCTTTTTTAAAATTGAGGTATAATTGACATAAAGTATTAGTTTCAGCATTACAACATAACAATTCGATATTTGTATATATTTTTTTTAAAGATTTTTTTTTTTTGACAGACATCACAAGCAGGCAGAGAGGCAGGCAGAGAGAGAGGAAGGAAGTAGGCTCCCCGCTGAGCAGGGAGCCCGATGTGGGGCTCGATCCCAGGACCCTGGGATCATGACCTGAGCCGAAGACAGAGGCTTTAACCCACTGAGCCACCCAGGTGCCCTGATATTTGTATATATTATAAAATGATTACCACTGTAAGTCACCTCTCTCACTGAATGTAGTTAGGAAACTTTTCTTTTTATGATAGAACTTTAAAATTTATTCTCATAGTAACTTTCAATTTGTAATATCGTTATCAATAACTGTAGTCACCATGCTGTACATTATGTCTCCATGACTTAGGCATTTTATAATTGGAACATTGCCGCCTTCAACTTCCTTCAACCATTTTAATCCCTGTATACACACACCCACCTCTAGCAACCACCGATCTTCCTCTCTGTAAGCTGGGCCTTTTTAAGTATTTATTTATTTGGATTCCATGTATAAATGAGATCATAGAGTATTTGTCTTTCTCTGAACAACTTAGTTCACTTAGCATAATGCCCTCAAAGTTCATCCATGTTACAAAGGGCATTTTTTATGACTGAATAATAGTCCATGGGGTGTGTGTGTGTGTGTGTGTGTGTGTGTGTGTGTGTGTGTGTGTGAGATCTTTGTCCATTCATCCATTTATCCATTGACAAATACTTGGGTTGTTTCCATATCTTGGCTATTGTAAGTAATGCTGCAATAAACATAGGTATTCAGATATCTTTATTCGTTGGCATTTCTGTTTTTTTCAGAAAATACACAGAAGTGGAATAGCAGAGTACTATAGCAGTTCTATTTTAAAGTTTTTAAAAAAGATTTTATCTATCACAGAGAAAGAACAAGCAGGAAATGTGGCAGGCAGAGGGAGAAGCAGACTCCCCACTGAGCGAGGAGCCCAACGAAGCACCTGATTTCAGGACCCTGAGATCATGACCTGAACCGAAGGCAGATGTTTATCAGATATATCATTTACAAATATCTTCTTCCTTTGCATAGGTTGCCTTCTGATAGTTTCCTTTGCTGTGCAGAAAGTTTTTATTCAATGTAGTTCCACTTGTTCATTTTTCCCTTTGTTGGCTTTACTTGTGATGTCAGATCCAAAAAGTCATTGCCAAGACTTATGTCATAGGGCTTTCCGCCTATGTCTCCTCTAGTTTAATGGTTTCAGGTCTCACATTCAAATCTCACATTCAAATCCATTTTGAGTTAATTTGTGTGCAGGTTGTAAGATAGTGGTCCAGTTTCATTCTTTTTCATGTGGTCATTCATTTTTCTCAATACCATTTATAAGGAGACTGCCCTTTATGTATTGTGTATTTTTGGTTCTTTTGTTGTAAAGCAATTGACCATGTATGCATGGGTTTGTTTCTTGGGTCTCTATTCTTTATGTTTGTTTTTATGCCATTACCATACTGTTTGGAAATCAGTAAGCATGCTGCCTCCAGCTTTGTTTATTTCATTTCTCAGGATTTCTTTAACTATTCTATGGTTATACACAAATGTTAGGATTATTTATTCTGTTTCTGTGGAAAATGACATTGTAATTTTAATAGGAATTGCATTGAATCTGTAGATTGCTTTGGGAAGTATGAACATTTTAAAAATATTCTCCCAAATCATGAGCATGGAGTATCTTTCCCTTTGTGTTACCTTCAATTTCCTTGATTAATGTCTTATAGCTTTTGCCCTAAAGATCTTTCACCTCCTTGCTTAAATTTATTCCTAGTTTTTTACTCTTTTGGATGCAATTGTAAAAAAAGGTTGTCTTCCTAATTACTCTTTTATTCGTGTATAGCTATACTCTTTTATTGGTGTATAACTGATTTCTTTATATGAATTTTGTATCTTCCAATTTATTGAATTCATCTGTTGGTCCTAAGAGTTTCTTGGTGGAGTCTTTAGGACTTTCTATAGTATCACGTCATCTGCAAATAGTCACCATTTTACTTCTTCTAATCCGGATGCTTTTTCTTTCTTTTGCCTAATTGTGGTGGCCAGGACTTCCCATACTACGTTGAATAAAAGCAGTGAGAGTGGACAGTCTTGTATTGCTCTTGATCTTAGAGTAAAAGCTTTCAGCTTTTTATGGTTGAGTATAATGTTGGCTGTGCTGGAGTCACATATGGCCTTTGTTGAGGTTATGTTCCCTCTATATTCACTTTGTTAAGATTTTTTTAATCACTAGTGGATGTTAATGTCATATGTTTTTCATGTATCTTTTGAGACAATCATGTGATTATTCTTCATTTTGTTGTTCAGTGGCATATCACATTGCTTGATTTGTGATGAAGCTGTAAGTGTTCCTTCTTCTTCTTCTTCTTCTTCTTCTCCTTCTCCTTCTCCTTCTCCTTCTCCTTCTCCTTCTCCTTCTCCTTCTCCTTCTCCTTCTCCTTCTTCTTCTTCCTTTTTTTTTGGAAGAGTTTGAGAAGGATTGGTAATAATTCTTCCTGAAATGTTTGGTAGAATTTACCAGTGAAGTGGTCTTGTTCTGGCTTTCTGTTTGTTGGGAGGTTTTTGTTTTTGTTTTTGTTCTTGTTTTTTTTTATTTGACAGAGAGAGAGAGAGATCACAAGTGGCAGAGAGACAGGCAGAGAGAGAGGGGAAGCAGGCTCCTTGCCAAGCAGACAGCCCGATGTGGGACTCGATCCCAGGACCCTGAGATCATGACCTGAGCTGAAGGCAGAGCAGAGGCTTAACCCACTGAGCCACCCAGGTGCCCCTGTTGGGAGGTTTTTAATTATTGATTTAATCGTCTAGTAATCAGTGTGTTCAGATTTTCTATTTCATCATGATTCAGTCCTGATTGATTGTATATTCCTAGGAATTTATCTATTTCTTCTAATTTTGCCCAATTTGTTGGCGTATTTGTTCATCGTATTGTCATGATTCTTTGTATTTCTGTGGTATCAGTTGTAATGTCTTCTCTCTCATTCAGATTTTGAGTTTTCTTTTTATTTTCTTGGTTAGTCTTAACTAAAAGTTTAATTTTTCTCTTTTCAAAGTATCGACCCTTATTATCATTGATCTTTTTCTATTTTCTTTTTATTCTTTTTTTCATTTATTTTTACTCTGATCTTTATTTTTTTTTCTTCTACTAACTTTGGGATTTGTTCCTTTTTTAGTTCTCTGAGATGTAATGTTAGGTTATATACTTGACATATTTGTCTCTTGATGTAGACATTTGTTGGTATGAACTTCCCTCTTAGAACTGCTCTTGTTGCTTTCCACATATTTTGGCATGTTTTATTTCCATTTGCATTTGTTTCAAGGTATTTTTTGATTTCTTCTTTGTCTCATTATTCAGCAGTATGTTGTTTAATCTCCATATATTTGTAACTTTTCTAGTCTACTTCTTACAATTGATTTCTGGTTTTATACCATTGTGGTCAGAAAAGATATGATTTCAATCTTTTAAAATTTAAGACATATTTGTGGCTTAACAGATGATCTATCCTAGAGAATGCTCCATGTGCACTGAGAAGGATGTGTGTTATCTTTCTTTTGGATGGAATGCTCTGTATTTATCAATTAAGTCCATCTGGCCTAACATGTTATTTCTTTACTGATTTTCTGTCTGGATGATTTATTCATTGATGCAAAAGGAGTATTCAAGTCCCCTACTTTATTATATTGGTCTCTCTTTCCCTCTTTAGGTTTGTTAAAATTGCCTTTATATTTTTAGATGTTTCTATATTGGGTGCATAAATATTTACAAATGTTTTATCCTTTTATTGGATTGATACCTTTATCATTATATAATGTCCTTTATCATTTATGATAGTTTTCATCTTAAAGTATATTTTGTTTGCTGTAAGTATAGCTACTTCAGCTTTCTTCTGGTTTCCATTTCATGAAATATCCTTTTCTACCCCTTCACTTTTATTCTGCGTGTATCTTTATACCTGAATTTCTTGTAGGTAGACTGGGTCTTGTTTTCATTTTTTAAGTCCACTGAGTCACTCTGTCTGATGATGATAAAATTTAGTCCATATACATTTTAAGTATTTACTGATAGGAATGTGTTTTTGCCGTTTTGTTCATCATTTTCTGGCTGTGTTGTAGTTCTCTATACCTTCTCTTGCCTTCTTCCATTGTGAGTTGATGACCCTTAGAATGCTATGTTTACATTTCTTACTCTATTTTTTTGTGCATCTACAGGAGGGTTTTGCTTTGGTGGTTATCATGATACTTACATGTCAAACTTGTAATAGTTTAAGTTGATAAGAATTTAAGTTTGAATGCATTTTTAAAGCTCCACATTTTTTTGGCATCACATTTTACATTTTTTTGAATCGTGTGTGACCCTTAATTAGTTATTATAGTTTTTTACTGCTGTCTTTTAACCTTTATACTAGCTTTAGTAATGATTAATCCATAACCTTTACTACATATTTATTTGTGTGATTTATGTTTTATATGTTTTATTATTAATTAGCCTGCTTTTTTTTTTTCAGCTTAAAGGCCCTCTTAAATTTTTTATAAGGCCAGTTTAGTGATGATGAGCTCCTTTAGCTTTTTTGTCTGGAAAACTCTATCTCTTCGGAATAACTTTGCTTTTGGGTGGAACATTTTTGGTTGGGATTTTTTTCTTCTTTGAGCACTTTGAATATATTGTAGCCTGCTATATTGTAGCCTGCAAACTTCTGCTGGTAATTCTGATAACCTTATGGGGAGTTCCCTTGTGTGTAACAAGTAGCTTTTTCTTTCTACCTTTTTTTTTTCCTTGTCTTAAACTTTCAACATTTACTTGTACGTCTCAGGCTCTCCTTGGGTTCATCTTATTTGGAATTTTATGGGCTTTCTGGATCTAGAGGTCTATTTTCTTACCTAGGTTAGGGAAGTTTTAAGCCTTTATTTATTTAAATAAGTTTTCATCTCCTTCTCTGTCTCCTTTTCTCTGGGTCCCCTTTAATGCAGATGTCAGCCTGCTTGATAAAGTTTTCCTTAAGTCCTTTTTTTTTTTTTTTTTTCTGTTCTGACTGGGTGAGTTCCTCTGCCATGTCTTGAATTCATTGATCCTTTCTTCTGTTTCATCTTGTCTTCTAGTCTGCTGAATCCCTCTCATGTACTTTCAGTGCAGTTATTTATTCTTTAGCTCTGTCACTGCTCTTTGATACTTGTATCTTCTGTCCCTCTGTTGAAGTTTGCTGTGTTTATCCATTCTTATTCTGGGTCCTTTGAGTATCTTTATGAGAATTTCTTTGAATTCTTTAAAACATAAATTACTTATCTATGTGAAGGGCTTTTTCCCTGAAGTTTTATTATTATTGTTTTTTAAAATTTGGAACAGATTCTTCTGTTTCTTCATTTTACTTGACTCTCTGTGGTTTTCTTTGCATTAAATGAAATAGTCTTGAGTTTCCTCCTGTAGATGACCCTTATTGTTCAACCCTGCCCTAGCTCCTGTTCTTTAAAGAAAGTATTGTCTTTCCTATAGGGTATTTTTAATATAATTTACTTACTTTGCATATGTATTGTCTTTCCTCTTGTATGTATTTTATACAATTTCAAGAAAATGTTGAATAATGATAAAGATTAGAATATACATGCAATTAGCTAAATACGAAAGACACATAAGTGAAATCTTTTTCCTGATACCTAAATGCTGTGAGATGATTTTCTTTGTGAAGATTTTAAAGTCTGAATCACTGCTTGGATGCATAGATCTTGTGTGCAGTGGATATATATGTTTTTCCTCCAATTCTTTGTCTCACTTAGCTGAAGGAATTAAATTTCCTTCATATATCTTTTAGATCACCATGTCAACTTTTAAGTATCAGATGTCTAGAATCTCAATACAGGGATACCTCCCCTCAGCCACTGCTTCTCAACTAAATGTAAAGACATAAATCAGTACACTTTTTGAGATTTTCTTAAGATCCCTCCAAACTGGAGGTGTCTTTGGGATTTTCAGTATTTACCCTGGAAGGTAATGTGAGGAAAACAAGTTATTATTTTTTTTTTAAAGATTATTTATTTATTAGACAGAGATCACAAGCAGGCAGAGAGGCAGGCAGAGAGAGAGGAAGGGAAGCAGGCTTCCCTGCTGAGCAGAGAGCCTGATGCAGGGCTCGATCCCAGGACCCTGAGATCATGACCTGAGCCAAAGGCAGAAGCTTTAACCCACTGAGCCACCCAGGTGCCCCAGGAAAACAAGTTATTTTTAATTTTAGTATTCAAACCAGTTATAACTACTTTGTCATGTAAACCACTGTGAATAAAACACAAGATAGAATGTGGTCTATTTTCCCTTCCTGTGAAAGCTTTTTAGGAGAACTAGTGCTCTGCATTAAGTGAACCCTTGATAAAGAAAGAAAATTTACCTAATAGTAGGTCTCCTAATAGGAAGGAAAAGTCCTTAAGCTCTAGATTGAAGTCCTACTGCTGTCAAGGATGAAATCAAGTATCTCTTTTGCTTTTCCTCATATGGGCTTAAAAACAGCCTAGGACAAAATGGTCATGGTTGAACTCAGAAAGCATAGTGCCAGAAGGAAATGGAGATTCAGACAGAATACTTCTTACAGAAAACTAGGGTAAATGTCTTGTGACAGAAGAACCATGCAAAGTACAGGAAGGAAGAACGAATTTTAATGGTTGAGACCATTCTGAGGTGACTATGAAAGCAAGAACTATTACAACAAATAACTGTTAATGCACATTCTATGCTTGGTAGTCTTCCATACAGTAATTCCTTTATTACCATTTACATCTCTTAACACCTAGCACAGTATTCTGAAGGTGCCAAGCGTAAATTGTATGTAACTGAGTTGAAAGAGCACATATTCATATTGCCAGAAGAGCTGCAGAGCGTGGAAGATGGCAAAGTCCTTAAACATGAAGAGCCAAAATGTGCTAAAAACAATGTCCATTTGCATAATCAGTGTCAAAATATAAGCCCATATTGTTATACAGTAAGAGAATGGTTACAATGCCAGCAGTTGCTGTACAGAGGATTCCATAGAGAGAGAATCTTGAGTAATATATAACTTTACTTTCCATTCTTAAATGTCTTTCAAAATAGTCGGTGCTCACGAACTGTGATGTACTGATAGTCCTGGGGTCAGTCTATTGCAAATGAACAGGGACACTGATGTTTTTCCCTTGATAATGAAGACAGGAGTTTGGGTCCAAGATTTGTTGAGAATGTCCACTGTGTTGAATTTGCCACCAGGGAACCAGTTAGTGAATCAGTACCAAATAAAAACAGTTGGTTCATTCTTGAGCCATGTCTATAAAAACTGAAATCAATTCGATTGTGCACATGATGAATTCTAAAAGGTTCCAGTTTTGTGTGCAAAGTGGATTTTACCAACATATTAAAATCCTTTAGAAATGTGCTGCTGCTTAGTGGAAAAAAAAATGCCACCATTTCTTTAACTAGAGGATAAGGTGTGTTTTGAAAAAATAAAGCATCTTAAGTCTTTGTTTTGTAGGCCAACAGTAACAAAGGTCCTGACGTAGCTGGTACAGAAAGGTGAAAATACTGCCTGAAAAATAGAAGAAATGTTACTTCTTCAAAGCAGTGGAAAAATAAAACAGGTAATATTTATGTTCCATATATGCAAGATATCATTCTTTCTATTATTTAGCCTAATTTTTCAAATGACAAAGAAAAGTTCTCAGATGGACATTATGGATAAGGCACTACATATTCCCAATCATGGAAGGCTACTTTCTGACTCTCAAGAATTAGCCAGATAAAGAGTGGTAGCTAATTAAACCACTTTTTGCCATCCCTTCAGGCCACCTTTCATTTAGAAGTGTATACACTATTGCTTTTGAAAGAACTATTGGCTTAATCTGTGATCCATTGAGTAAAACCATATGTTAACTCCACCATCTTTATTCCCTCTTGTATGTCCATCTTAGTTTTTCAACTGTTTACAAATCTATCCAAAGACATAACTTTTATAATATTCAAAACTGATGCTCATTAAAGGAAATTTCTATCTTCCATGATTTTTCTAGAACTAGTAATCTGCAAAGAAAATTTTTCTTCTCTTACGAAGAAATAGTTTTATAAAAAGCAGTAACTTTTTCTTGTAACAACATCATGTCAAAGCAAAACTAACATACTTGCTGATGAAGACACTCTGAAAGCTTTCACTTATTCACCTTAACTTAGGCATGTATGGACTGAAGAAATTTGACATTCAGGGCTCCTTAAACACTGATGAAATTTATCATGTAATTGTGCTAGAGAATACAGAAAACAAATTATAACTACCACCTTTTGAAAAGTATGCTTTCCCACTAGAACAAGTTTTTTGCAGTAATTTATTAGATAAATTGTCATATGAATATCTTTGTCTAATCATAACTTATTTTTTACAGTGTTAATGATAGGTCTTAAGGTGATGCAATATGTCCTCTATTCTAATGTGAATGTATGTAGGCAAAGTTATCGATTCTACTTCCTAGTGAATAAATAACGGCTAAAATGATCAGAACAAGATTCAGCTGCTTTCCTAGACACCGGCTGTGAATCTCACACAAAAATATTGGACAGAAAATTCCACTGTACTTTTTTTTTTTAGCAATCAATTTGACTGATTCACATATTAAAAATGAACAATTCTGCACTGTTATAATGTTCTGGAATGTCTCCAGAAGATAGAATAAATGCTAAATAGTCCCTGACTATTGGGAACTCATGAAATTTTATTAGGGATTAACTGTGATAATACATGAAAACTGCTTAGCAAGAATTAGCAAGAAATTTTTTCCAATATTATTCTTGGTACCAAGTAAAAAGCTCCAGAGTTATGGGTAGCAACTCCAGAATTTCTATATAAGACATATTGGGGTCAACAGTCTGATTTGAAGTTGTGGCTTTCCAAGTAAGCATATTGCTTTTACTGAGGTTGTATTTTGTTGTTCTGAAGAGCTTGGGAAGAGAGGCTGGTGGAAACATTTGGGGAAGTAGAAGAAACATTGGGGGAAATGGAAAATTCTCCCTTAGAGACCATACCAATGCCACCCATGATGATTAAAGGCTTCCATTAGGGGAGATAGGATCAGGCTTTCATTCCTGTTTATGAACAAGGGGGCATGGGCACTAATACCTAAAACACCGAGGTCTGAACTACTTCTACAATTTTTCTAAAACTCAAATCTTGCCCACATTTAAGAGATTTTTCCTTTGAACAGAATAATTTAGTTTTGTTGTGTTGAACACGGTTTTTTCATATTCTCTTGTACTGTTATATTCAAAGTCAAATCATACAATTTAATCATACATTGGGGCTTCCACAGTAAACATTTGGGGTATACACCCTAATTTTAGACCAACATGTCTATACGCAGCAATTTTGTTTTTATATTAACAAGTTTTGTTCATTTTACTTCAGTGTTCTTTTAACAGCCCATTTTTCTTCTAGCTCTATTGTTTTCTAATGAGTTTTTAGTTCTTTTACTAATTTCTAGCTGAAGTTTTTTTTCCCCCTTTCCCCTTGCATAACCTTCTCTAGGCAATGATATATTAATTACTTTTGATTTCTCTATACTTAGTGAGAATCAAGAAATGAAAAGTCAGAATAAAGCTATATTCATACTAACTTTTCAAAGGCGGTAATTTCATCTTTTATTTCATTCCTCCCAGAACTTAAGATGTAATGTAGTGATCTGCTTGCTATTCACAGGCCACATTTACTTGTCCAGTCTTCGTTTTTGTTCTAATTTAGACATCCCAAAACTTGGAGGGTATATTAAAAATGATAGTAGGCTAGACAAGTCTAGAAATGGTCGCAGCCTAATTTATAACTCCTCTTTAGTAAAATGAAAACAATATGAAAACTAATATTACTGAAGCACTATATAAATTTCTTGGTATACTTACTTATTTTACTCTCTTTGATCTGCATGCACAGTATGAAATCATAAAAGCAACAAACATCACCATACCAACACTGAGTAAGATAATTTCTACCAGGCCAAGGAGGTTTATTTTTCCAGTCACTTGTTTTCTGAACATTTCTGCCTTCTCATCACCAATGGTACCAGTCTGTAATCAGATTAATAATTAGCATTATAGGAGTAGATCAGTAGGTAGGAGCAAAATACTTGAAACCTTCCACTTACTTATTACTCTTTTCTCCAAACACTTGCATAGGTGTTAGTCATCTGTATCTTTAAGACAAGCCAATAGAATTCACCTTGCACGTCAAGGGCAGCAATAAATACCAAGGTAGAATACTTACAGAGTGAAATATAATCCCCTTCCCTTTGAATATGTTATATAGTGCTATTGAACATACTAAGCTTCATTGATCTTCAAAATGGCCTTACTAACATATTCCACAATTTTCCAATAGATGTTTCCTATTGACAGATAAAGTGGCAAAGGTCAACAGCTCTGATCCGTCTCAAGTTTTATGTTCTGCATTTCCTAATTTTAGGGCTAATTAATTCCATGGTTTACACTACACTACACTACAAATATCTCATCAGGCAATAGGATAGACGGCCTGTACCTACTCTAACCGGGTCTTTACAAGCTTGGTTGATTTTATTAACACTGTAATATTCACCGAGTCTTGAGTTGTTTGGAGTTACATGTACATATGACTTCTCCTAAAACAAGCATTATGACAAGAAAAAGTGCTTAAAAGATAAATTTTGAAAATGAGCAAAATGATAGAAAATGCTTTGACTTTCTAAAAGAAAAACACTGAAAACTAACACAAACTTGGTATTTCTGTGTGGTTGGGTTTTCTCAAACAGGTAGAATATATGTACTCATCTATATGGGTAAGAAAACATACACAATTTCAAATACTATACATACATTTTCAGTTTTGAGACACCAAAAACTTTTTTATATACATGGAAGTTTACTGCTTTTAATGACAGATTAAAAAAATACTAACCTCATTAAGCCAAAGAAGAGGCACAATGTAGTTTTGCTTAAGATTCTTTAATGCTCTGTAATACATATATAAAAAGTAATTATGAAAACACATATATGACAGAAATTTCAATAAGTACTAGTGTAAATATATGTTCAGAAATTAGCTGCTTTTGCAACTTGGTTAAGTTCCTTGATTTTTTTCCCCTGTAATAAATCATTTAAATGTTAATGTGACTGTTTCTCAGACAGCTTTCACTCTTAAAAAACTTTCTAATATCTATTTCTAATTAGACTGACTTTTTCTAAGCACAGATTTTCCCTTTCCTCAATGGGAAAGTGAAATAGGAATTCCAAAAACTGGTCATAGAAATATTTGGACAGCTCACAAAATGAGAGATGCCACCAAACACTCAAAACATTCCAAAATATGTATAGTTATCATTTCAATAAACACTGGATATAATTCTAAATTACAAATGAAAATCATCATATGCATTTAATAATGATTATTTAATGACCTTAAGCCAAAGAGAAGTTGAAAATTTGTATTCTTTCCACTTACTTTAATAGACTAACTCACATTCTTACAAGAAAATACTAAAAATCAGGTAACCATAAACTTGTTCAAGAGACTCACTCAATTTTTCTTGCTGGCTTGACCAATATGTTGACTTGCAGCCGTTTTGCAAATCGTAAAGTGAATCCAGTTATCTAAAAAGAGAACAAACTAGTTATTAACTTAAAAAATCCCAAATTTTTATTGTTATATGGAAATTAAGATGAAATTCTACTACTTGAAACTTGTGAAATTAATTTTGACATATTAAGTATATTACATATTACATTGCATATTATGAGAATCACAGGTGTACATGCAGGTAAGCATGGGTATGCCTGTGCAAGCACACACAATTTCCTCGCCCAAACAGTTGTCAAGGTTTTAGTTAGATGTGTGGTATCTACCAAAAATGGTTTTGGGTAATTAACAAAATACTGCAGTGCTGAGCTGATCATATAGATTCCTGAACTCTGCATCATCAAATGTATATTTACTCAGAATCAATGTATCATCAGTTTAATTTTAACACTACCTTTCTCATTATTTAAACTGACACATGACCACTAAAATTTTGATATTTAACTTTTTATTGATTTTTCTTCACATTAACTATAATAGATCTTGCCCCCAATTCACATATATCCATAAAAATCTCTTTTAATTCCTCATAATACACAGTATTTCCTCAGGCAAGCAATATTTACAGTTACAAATTATTTTTTTAAAGATTTATTTTAGAGAAAAAGAGAGAAGAGGGTATGAGTAGAGAGGGACAGGGGCAGAGAATCTTCAAGCAGACTCTCCACTGAGCATGGAGGCAGGTTTGATCTCAGGACCCATGAGATTATAACCTGAGCCAAAAGCAAGTCGGGGGGCGCCTGGGTGGCTCAGTGGGTTAAAGCCTCTGCCTTCAACTCAAGTCATGATCTTAGGGTCCTGGGATCGAGCCCTGCATCAGGCTCTCTGCTCGGCAGGGAGCCTGCTTCCTTCTTCTCTCTCTGCCTACTTGTGATCTCTGTCAAATAAAAAAAAAAAAAAAACAAGTCAGAGGCTTAACTGACTGAGCCACCGGGGTGTCCCATAAACTGCTGTCTTATGCTTATCTAATATTTACTGTTTTAAGCTAATTA
Organism: Lontra canadensis; assembly: GCF_010015895.1. Lineage (NCBI taxonomy): Eukaryota > Metazoa > Chordata > Mammalia > Carnivora > Mustelidae > Lontra > Lontra canadensis. The sequence goes on from NW_022631042.1 coordinate 5,597,238, forward strand.
GAAACTTTCTCATCGATATTCCTGACTTATGAACCACTGAATAGGCCTATAAAGTTCCATATGCTGAAAAACTACAGTTTAATGACTTTGACATTTTATAAGCAACAATAGAAAGAAATTAATGTAATTTTCACTGAAATGAAAATAGTAATTTATCAAGATTGTGATTCAATAAATGTGATTAAGAAGAAGGAGAGAATTTATTTTTTCTTTCAGTTTAATCAATAATATATTTGCTTACAGGTTCAACATCTAAGTATGTGCTATGTTCATCTTCATTTGGACTTAAGCCTTCAATAGGTTCTCCAATATCAGGACTCGCATGTAGAAAATGAGGAAGTGAAATGTATACAGGCTTTCCTGAAAACAAATTTTAAGAAATAATTGGGGATAAATCATTTCCCTCATTTCACATACCACTCAGAAAATATTTCCTTAAAAAGAAAACTTTTTAAATAAAAGAAGGCACAGCTGGGCTTAAACACTGACTGGGGAATAAAGGTGGGAGGAAATGATATGACCTGATCACTACTGTACAAAAACAAAATACAAATCTCTTCATCATCCTAGGCAGTTAATGTCTAATGTCTACCGTTCTTCCTTAGGGGTTAATTTTCAGTATGTTAAGTTTAGCTGCTGAGCACAAAATTTCAAGCATTATGTTCATGTTTCAGGCAGTGATATATCTGTGAACTGAGAATTAATTTAAGAGGTTTTCTTTCTTCATTCTCATTAATCCCAATATGAAGGAGGTAAGCTAAATAAGACAGACTCCAAATTGCACTTAAGTCGATTCTTGCTTCAAAGACATACTGAAAACATATTTTTATTAACCAATTTCTGGGGAAGAAAAAGCTAGAAAAATGGAAGATGGATAAGTTGGGATGCTCAGAGTAGTCTAGGAATTATTTTTATCTTATTACCTATCTGAAAAGACACAGGAATGGTTACAAACCAATATCCAATGAGTACTTAATATCAAAAATAGACAATGAATTTATCGGAAAAAAAAAAAAACCCACAAAAAAACACCATGTAACCCATTTTAAAAAATGGGCTAAGGACCAAAATAGGTATTTTCCAAAGCAGCAGAGAAAATAATAATACCACCTAATAATAACAAAGTGGGACCTGAAAAACAAAACTGGGACCTGAAAAAACAAAATCAAAACAACACTTTTCTACCACCACACTTACTTCCTGGCCTTATTGCTTTCTTGCGCTGATTTTAAATTTTTGGTGGAAAGGGATCTTGAGTAAAGGTTGCATTTTAAAGAATACTGCAAATTGTATCATGGACTGTGCTACTGAGAACATTTACTCACCTTCTTTGCATTTGCCAATGTCTAGCACACCATATGATGTACAATTTTTTGAGATAACTTTTTCTGTGCAGAAACAATGGTTATCTGGATTTTGAAGCGGAGATGCAAAGGCCATGGATGGAAGAACAAATCTATAGACAGGGATTCCTTTCAGATTAACGTCAGCTCCAAACACAGCATAGATTGACCTAAACACAGATAAGAAAGAGCTTTATTCGAGGAAACTGAACTACATTCTGGAGATTTTTTTTTCTTTTATTTTTAGATTTCTATTCTTGCTTTAATTTAGAGAAACTGCATTGGATACTCTTGTCAGAATTTTAAATTCTCACTTATTTCACAGGAAAAAAATTCTTGGGAAACTGCAAGGCATACCAAGACATACTACCTGAGTATGAACTATTTTTACCTTTATGCTCAAAAGTTTCCAAGAGCAATTTTTGCTGTGACCTACCATGGGAATTTATATGGAAGACTTTCCTCACAGTTAATTTCCTCTATAGATTAAATATTCATATGACTTCCTCAAATCTTTTATTTGTGCCCAGGTTAAATGAAATACAATGAAAATTTCTTTCTTTTACAACTCAGTCCTGGAGAGGAAGACCAAGTACACACTGCGGCGTGTGCATGTGAGTTCTTGATATACATTATCTCATTATTTACTAAGTGACCGCTTCAGGTACTGAGTACTCACCAACACCAAGGCAATGTGCTGGGACTCAATACATATTCGAATCCCCACATAACCCTACGTAAAGAAACACTGCTCTCTTCAGTGTCACAGGTAAGGAAAAATATTGAGATATTTCAAATGTTTGCCCATCATCTAGTCTTTAGGAACAGAGCTAGGACTCAACTGGCCTAGACTCCAGTGCTTTGGTGATATCTGCTGGGAGCCACCAATTTTAAGAGGCTGGAGTAGCAGAGCACATGACCATTATTCTGTGTTAATGGCATCCCCTTCTCTGGACATCATTAGAAAGATGGGCATGACCTTCTAGATGGGACTGTTATTGAATATAGTCTAGTGTAGTCAATAGATAAATAAGGAAAAATAGGGCTTAAACATTGAGAAAAAATAATTCGTATAATGTATATGGTCCATCTGCAACCGTCAATTTTTATAAAAGTTATTAAGCATATTATGAATATTTGTTTATTCTGAATAAAGCAGGAAAAAATTTCCCTATGTGTACTTTTTTCCCTCAGATAATATCATTATTAAGTGTGAGCTTGAGGTCTGTGTTTTGTCACTTGGGGAAAAACGTTCTGACTCCCAGAACTGCATCGTTGTCTTTGTCTTACCTGCAAATGTCAGAGGAAAAGAAACGCAATACTCGTGTCTTCTCAACAAAAGGTGGAAATGAGGCTGCATCTGTTTAAAAATTAAGCCAGTGAAAAGGGATTAGATGTAACGTGTATTCTAGAAAAATCCTGTGATCTCTATGCCAGTATGATCAATAGAAATATAAGGCAACCTGTATATGTAATTTTTAAATTCTTCAGTAGCCACATTTTTTTTTAGCAAGTAAAAAGAAACAGGTATATTTGATCTAACCCAGCATATCTCAAATGCCATCATTTCAGCATGTAATTGATACAAAAATTAACAAAATGCAATATGTATATTTACAGCACATTTCAATTCATAATTCCATTAAGCCCATTTCTTAATTTCTTTCCTTAATATCAACATGTGCCTAGCAGTTACCCTATTCAATATGTCTATATACTATATATATTCTTTGGTATTTAATTTCATGTTAAATCTTCCTACTCCTTAAAAATGAAAGTTTACAAAAATAATGGCAAAATCACATGTTAAAATTGTGATTGTGTTTGTTTTTGAAATCCCTCACCCTATCAGTAGGTGGTACTTTTATCACTTTGAAGTTCGCTTAGAACTTCTGTTAGATTTATGTTGTTTTTACTTTAGGGAGCGATACACTAGTCCTAATGGCTGATTAATATTTTCTAAAAATCATTTATTAAAATTCACTAACCAAAATTTCTTCCACATGCTTGGAAAACATACCTATCACACACATGATATATGAAGAAATAACTAGATAACTCCTGCATTTGCTTCTCTAGTTAGTTTCACTAAAATGAGCCATACCACTGAATGTGTTTGTTGAAAACAGGAAGACCCCTCCTTCAATTATGCATTCTGGGTTCTTTTTCTGGTTAAATGCCTCAGTCTTGTGATCTTGTTACATTTCACTTATACTCTTGTAATAAGTAAAATATAATAGAAGATCTCAGTGAACTTGATTCTGGCATTGAGAGAACTGGATCTTCAAGGATGGCTTGAACTCTCCAGATAGGTCACTCAACAGACATTGTCTACAACTGCCTTCTCAACACTGTGACCATTAAAGGAAAAGGAAAAAGCTCCAGGAAACAGAGGGTTTCAGATTGGGGGTGGACGGATGGGTTATCCTGGTGATGGATATTAAGGAGGGCACGTATAGCAAGGAGCACTGGGTATTATATGCAAACAATGAATCATGGAACACTATATCAAAAACTAATGATGTACTGTATGGTGACTAACAACAAAAAATAATTTAAAAAGCTCCAAGACTCATCATCTGAAATATCATTGGAGATTATGCCACAATTATTCTCAATTACCAGGGAAATAACTTACAAGATTGCTGACTTTTTTTTAAAGTTCAGATGTATATCAATATTTTCATTTTATGTCTCTTCTTACTGGAGAAGATAGAGGAGGCACTTTTAAATCATAACCTTTTCTGTTTTGTCAGTTTCTTTTCCCCAGTGCTATAAACCAAGAATCTCTCACAGAGATCACATCAGAGTTCCCTGCCCTGTCCAATCTACCTCTGATCCTAGTTTGTTTTCCTTCTATTTTCTTCTTAGATACCTTTAACTTTATGCTTGATGCTCATATATTTTTTTTTTTGTGATTAATGGATCCTTCACCTCTCCCATTAAAACTTACCATTGGACAGAATTTAATAGTGTTTTTTTTTTTTTTTCCCCCTTAAGCCCATAAAGAATCCTTTAGTATTTAGGAGCAGTACAATGTATTTCTCTGTATCTAAGGTCTGAAGTATTATGCTTCTGTAATTACGGAAGTGAGTAGCATTAGAACGCTTGACAATTTATTTGCAGAAATGCTTTACTTAGGGCTTTCTTGAAATTTGGTACAAAGCAAACTCAACTAGGTTTTTGCTGTTCTTTTTCTATAAGACAGTGGCAACAAAATTAAACAGATGTGCGAAACCCATCAGTACATTTGGAAAAGTAAATATTCCCTGTGTTTCCTTTTTATTCTGTACCCTTTACGTAACTTTGTATTTAACTATCTTCATCTTTATTATATTTTTTTCTACAGGGTACGGCCTCACCAACTTTGGAAAACCTCATGCTTCTGTCTTGGCATCTGCATTGCTGAGAGCTCTCCTCATCTCAGGTTTTAATTACCTCATGGTATTCGATTCCCATTTGCTTTTTAAAACCTTAATTCTTTAACTAATAGGTCTATCTGCACTTTGCCTTTGCTTTTCTTCACGGAGAGTAAGCAGCCAGATCTAACCCTGCTATAAAATCTAAGTTCATACTACTTTTCCCCACTTCTAATTTAGAATGTTCATTTTGCACATGTTTTTCATGGAGAGTAGACCTCTAACCTTAAGTTTTTGTTCTCCCCCCGCCCCCACTCTGACCACTTTATTCAAAAGAGATGGCTGTCTTGAGACTTCACGGATTCTACCTCAGCTTGAAATCCCATTTTGAAATATGTTTTACCTTTTGTAATTATCTTTATTTTAAAAATTCTGTCAATTTTAAATTATCTGTACACTACTTATAAAATATGTGAATAGTAACTCTTCTCTAAGTTTTGTGGTTTTTTTTTTTTTAACCCTTTACTTCTTTGCCAGGAAGGTGGTTCATGAAATTGAGCTTTTATATAACAAATGTTTCCCTAGTCATGCAGGAAAGGCTAGTCCTCAGAGATAATCCTCCAAAATCCCATCACATTAGACAGACATTTACTAAGCCTATGTAACAATAGAGACTGAATGTTGTTGCATGGCTCTAAAGATAGGTAAATGCATATCCTTAACTTTCAGAACACTGTAGGTACAGGGGTGGAATTTGTGCGATAGAGGGAGGCAGGTTCATTGTGAGTATTACCACGAAACAAATGCCCTTACCTGTACCATTAATCATGTCACAATAACTTGGCCAATAGGAGAGATTCCTGAGGAATAAAAAGAAAGGAAATCAACAAACATTCTCTCTTTAGAGCTCCTTTCTCACATTACTTTATCTATTATGATTCGGTACTTCTGCTAAAATAAAGATCTGTGACAAAAGCCAAGTTGAAGAATTGTTCTAAATCACTGAGCCCATGTTTTGTCTGAAGGATCCATTAAGTGGCCAGATTATAAATTAAAACGTTCATTCAAAAAAACTTAGAGAACATTTCTGAAGAAAGAAAATGGAGAAACACATCTGAAATTTAGACCTCTACCTAGGGGAGAATTTTTTTTTTTTTTCCCAATTGGGAGAAATGGACGAATTGGTAGTATTTTAAGTGTTCAAAATAAATAGGAGAAAAATAATAAGTGGTTAACTGATGTAAGCTCAGTCTGAGGGAGAAGAGGGGTGTGGGGAGAAGGAAAGAAAAGCAGATGTTGAAGAAAGAGAAGAGACTGGAAACCTGCAGATCATCGATTTATACTTTTCTCCCTTTTAATGCTTACAGAAGCTGGCATTCAAGTAGGACGGAGCTAATTCCTACCCTGGTGTCTATGCAAGATATATATATATATATATATATATATATATATATATATGCGCCATATATATATATATTATATATATATATATAAATATATATATATTTTTGGAAGCAATACAAACAACAGTAGTAATAGTTTCTCTGTATCTTCAGCCACTTTTTGGTGATGGAAAACCTTTTTCCCACTGTTAACGTATCATCCAGTGACATGTCAAGGCAAGCTGTTGCTTTTTTTTTTTAAAAACAGAATAAGTGGACAATCATGCTCAGTCTTTTCAGGATCAGTAAAATTGATCTTGTCATAATCTCAAAATGTTGTGGAATTCTCACTCCAATTAGAAGCACTTAGCAACTCTCCTCAAAATGTCTCTGTAATATTGAAATGGCAGAAATGCTCATTCCCCAATATACAGTGATGCTATTTCCCCCAAAATAAGCATTTAGAAGTGTTTTTCTTCCACTAGACTTTTCTAGAGAAAGATATACTACCTTAGTGAATATTTAATGGCTGGATGCAATTTTTAGATAGGCACTCAGTGTGAGGCAGTGGTTACTTATATTAATAAAAACATTTCATCTCTTTCAATTCTGACTACTGTATTCTTTACCAGGAAATAACTAAGCTAAAGCACATTTATTAACCTTGATTAGAAAAGGACTCTCTTCCCTGACACTTACTGAGAATCTTCCTATTTTTTACACATAGGATAAATTATGTATACTCCAGATGAATAGTCAGGAGCTAGGGGGAAAAAAGCAAATCATGACTATATGAATTTATCTCATTCTATTACTCCTTCAAAGGAGGCACGGTCTTTATTTTCAAGTTTAATATGCCCATTTTAGAACTGCATTTGAAATACTAATTCCATTTTTGCACTGATAAAGGCTTAAAAATGCTGATTTGCCAATACAGAAAATTATTTTAAGAAATTTTTGAAGGGAAAAGTCATGAAAACATTTGCATGGATTCATTAAGTTTTCATCTTTGTAGACCCATGCAGTCATGCCGTGACATGAACATTTTTTATTTGATAGGCTTCATAAAAGTGCAACACACCCGGCACGCTGTTTCTAGCTGCTAGTTGTTGGCTTATGTATTGATTTTCATCCCTTCCGTTGCGGTCACATAACTGTAGGCCCATCCTGCGGCAAAGATGGAAATAGTCCCTTTGGATTTCTTTACATAAGAGAACCTGTGCATGAAGGTAAACCAAATTCTCAACTGGGGCTGATTTTCAGCAGCTACACGTGGGTGTGACCAGCTATCATAACTAAAGGTTTAATACCAGGCAGAACAAACTTTCCAGGGCTGAGATACAGGCAGGTCTGGACCACAGTTTATGCCTGTGCCTTGTTGAACGAGTACCACACCTGCCTCCCAGTACACACACTTTACCTGGATACTTACTTACCTTTTACCTTTGTAAGTGTCAATTATGGCAACTTGGCTTATGTGGTCTTTCCCAGTGAAAACCGTATACACGCCATCTGCAGTGTTGTTGTACTGAAAAGATAGGCAAGAAGAAATCACTTCTAGGACAAGCCATATTTTCCAAGTTATAAAATATGTAACTCGCTTTTGTGTTTTTCCAGATTCTGGTGGTTTGTGATTACATGGCTGGAAATACATATGCAATGAAGGTTTAACATTATTGGTCTCGAACATTTAAAAAAGATAGCATATAAAAGGCACCTAGAAATAAGTGCTCGAGGTTGAGACAAAGGAAGGAAAACCTGTAGCAGAAGCTGACATGATCCAAACTGTAGTGCTCTTTGTCCTAGCTAAGCCGGTAAAGTAATTTTACCACTACTATTATACTGAGGTGAGGGGATATTAAAAAATACCTATGAGAACAAGGACAGACTTCTAGAGGTATTCCAAATATCATGGTCTTTTCTTTCTTTCTAAGTGCTATGATCTTTAATAAGCGGATACTAAAAATTAGGCCTACAAAATTAAAAACAGAATTAGCCAAGGAAAGAGTTATGAGTTTTTGAGTTTAAAAAAAAAAAAAGATACTAGCTGAATTTCTGATCCTTTTAAGGCTTTCTACATTCATATTTATTGACCTATAGCCTTGCAATCCTGAACACTAAAACTAAATAACAACAAATTGGAGAATATAACTAATACTACATATAGTGCCAAATAAGCTACAGTCAAAATTCCAATTTGATAGTTAGCTTGTCCTGTTTATAATTTAAAACCTTAAGCTATAAGTAAGTGCATTGCCGGGTTCGCTCTTTCTGTAATCTGCTGTTATTTCATGACAAACACATTAAAATAGGACATTGCTGATTCATCCATCTCATTGCGTGCAAACTTAAATTTATATTAACACAAATCTGTAAGAGGTCTGAAGGAGGAGGAATGATAAGATGAATCCATTTAACACAAATAAAAATATGATTATTAAACTTGATTTTTTGAGAAGGGAAATCAAAACCGAAAATAGAATTCAAAGCCTTATTGTGGATTTTACGACCTACTTTAGACAAATTGCGTATTTCTCCAAGAGTGGAAACCTAATTAAATCTCAGCTTCTTCATTTTAAATTTAATTGTTAAATTTAGATGAATTAAGTTTTCCAACCAGGAAAGCTGAAGCCATCTGAGACAGAGATGTTAAAAAATTAGGATATTTATTCCCAGATCAGAAATCATGTAAACACACTAAATTATAAAATTATAAATTACCAATGCCATCATATTTATCCAATTAATGTACAAAAACATCAACATTCATATTTGAGCACTCACGGGATAAAACACACCAACTGTCGTAGAAATAGGATATGGAACCAAACTCAAGAACGGATCCGTATAGCCCCACAAGAACTCTTTCACAGTTCTTCTTTGAAACATAGAAGATTTTGACTTTTTGATAAGTGAATTGAGTACCACTTGAACAAATGCATTTGGATAGAGATGGGGTGCAGCCTACAAAAAAAAAAAAAATCACTGCTTAAGACATCAATTTTAGTACCTATTTAATACCTAACAAATAGATGGATCCAATACTACAGTTAAGTTCAATGGGGAAAAAAAATCTGACTGTATCTTTAAAATTATTACCCAATCTTGCCAGGACAAAAAAATGTAATTTGTCTAATCCCTAGATAATCACATTTCTCTGCTTCGGTGCCAGTCACAAGGAGACATTTAAAGTTAGACCCTATTTTATTTTTTTTAATGATATACTACTTTAAGTGGTCTTCTAATTCAGTTGTTCTGATTTTGTCTTCTTTCCAAATGACCTACACTCCATTCAAAATAATGACATAGGAATATATTTTTATAAAAATGACAAGAATATTATCTGATGATAGTTCTAATCATGAGGCTAATAGTTCTAGTCATGAGGCTAATGATAGTTGGTTCTAGAGTATTTCAAAACAAACAATTTGGTTATTTGTCTAGTCTACTCACAGCTACAGCCAGATTGAGAACGGTGAAAGTGTCATTCTCTGTTCCAACGGAAAGCGAAGGTTCGAAGATGGCACCATTGGGCTGGACAAAAGAGACTGTGTGGCTCTCGGAGTCGTGGGTTATATTTTCTTTGGCTAGATAACGGACTCTGAAAAACACATCAACAAAATTCAGAATAAATGTCTCAAGTGAACAGGTCTCCACTGCCATCCATTCAGGTAACAAATAATTTTTGAGTATATAGAATATGTCAAAAATTATGCTAACCAATTTGTTTAAAATGATAAATAAGCTAATGCTGATACATGGGAAAGGTAATAGGTGTTTTATAAGGGTTTTCACAGAATCCATGGGAAACAGATACAAATCCAGGTTTATGATGGTTATGGTGGGAGTAAGGGTTAAGACACGATTTGGTAGCAATTCCATGTAAGTGGTCTGACTGACAAACAGAAGTTAAATGAGGAAGAACAGGGTAAAAGCCACGTCGTGTATTGTTAGAGATGCAAATTGTTGAATTTGGTTGGATTGCAGAGTGAGTAAGAATGGTGGGAAATAAAGCCATCAAAGTAAGTAAGATCTCAAGCATAAAAGGGTTGCATCCTATCCTCTATTATTCAGCCTTTATCCTGAGGGTATGTAGGAGACCACAGAAAGGTTCCCTTAGGGGAATAGTAAGTCCCTTTTCTTACATTAGAAAGAATGCTCAATGTATATAGCCTGTCCAGCACTGGTATCTCTATATTTTCCAGTACTTTAATAAGAATGAAAGATAACTAATGAAATAAATTTCCATTTTGCAGGCCAGTTCCCCTCCCCACTCCTGCCATATATTAAATACTCTTTAGTTCTAAGTTCCTGGCTGTAAAGAGTACCAACCACTTTTTAGGAACATGGGGAAGGCTGATTATTATGAGAAAAAAAAAAAAAAAAACCTTTTGCAACTACAGGATATTTACTGAGACAAAATAAGTTACACATCATTCACTGCATTACCATATATGTGAATGTCTATAAAGGAGATGAATAGATAGCTGAGGTAAAGACTGAAAACACATGGGACTAAAAACATGTAAAACTAAAAGCCACAACATTTCACTCAAGTATAATAAAAATGTAAATTGCTGGGTGGTACTTGGGTGGCTCAGTAAGTTGGGCACTGGACTCTTGATTTTGGCTGGGGTCATGGTCTCAGGGTAGTGTGATCTAGTCCCAGGTTGGGCTCCATGCTCAGCACAGAGTCCCCTCAAGATTCTTTCTCTTCCTCTCACCCTCTCCCTGTCCTTGCTCATGCACATGCATGTGCACTCTCTTAACTCTCTAAATAAATAAATAAATAGAATCTTTAAAAAAAAAAAAAAAAAAGTAAATTTCTGTAGGGTAGAAATTAGGAGTGTTTTATATCCCCAAGCACAGTGACTGGCACCTAGTGAGTTATGGATAAATAATTTTTGGATGAATACATTAAGGGATCACATTTCTTCAAAAGAGTTCACAGTGAGATGGAGAGATAATTTATTTTTAACATAATTTTGTCAAAGTTCTATTAATTATTCTTCTTGGAGTACTGTAGACATACCAGGAATATACAAATCTGAAATGGCAAACTGGACAGTCTATTACTAGTCAACTACTATCTTAAAATTAGACAACCTGCTATTAACATTCAAAACTGAAGCACTTTAATTTTCAGGAAGACTTATGTATGTGTAATAACTGAAACAATAGCAACATTATGTGACCCAGATTCTAGCTTACTTAAGTTGTACTAACAATATTACACCAGTAGATGGCACTAAGAGAAAAAGCCTTTACACTGATGCCTGTGTTTAGAATGTACATTTAGAAAGAACATAACTGCTCACTTCCTTTGTTTAAAAAATAGAACATACATAGGTTTTGCAAAGTGTTAGTTAGTAAGGTCAAAGGGAGAAATGTGCCTTAGATTTTGCTGCATATTGCTTTCCTTGTACTCCTGCCAGAGCAAAGTAACTTAAAAACAACAAAAAAAGCAGTAATGTTGGATCAGAGATTCTCAAGGAATTACTGAATCTTCAGAGACGATGGAATTGCAGTATACATAATAAAGATCTCAATCCAGGCAATTCTGCTTTGACCCATGTCAATCAAAGTTTCACTGAACTCACTTTAGCAGACATGAGTCAAATGAGCCTGTGGTTCTGAGGGAGGGAAATCCTACTTCTCTGCCAGTTTCAACTGCATTCAGTGTATAATTTATGTGGAGGCAAGTTCACTTCAACCTATTAGCTATTAGGAAGACTCTGAAATTATTAACTTTTTCTGAAAGGTAACTGTTTTCCTATTATTAAGGCATCTAAACAGACACTAATGGCTTCATTTTGGTGACATCATAAGACAGGATGATCCCTAGTTAATTAGAAATCCCTTTAACGTTGTTATACAAATGGGAATTTATTGTTTATAAACTTTAGCTGCACCCAACTTCTCTAATTCAACCTTCCCCTCACTGCCTCTCCAAGTAAATCAAGTGTATCTAACCCTTCTGTTCCTTGGAGAGGTAGGCTAAAGTCTCTAAAAAGGAAATATCAGAGCATGACTTGGGCTGGATTCTGTATTATGTTTATATTTCTCCATATCTCAAGCAATATCCTTAAAAATAGGAAACGTGACCCTCCCCAAAACAAAAATAAAACAGAAAAGGAGTTCTCAAATTCTAACAACTATCTGCTTTCCTCACATGTATTCAGTTCACTCGGGTTGTAATTTTCTTAATAATTTTTCTTAGATTCTCATTAGTTCACATTGAATTCTAGATTTTCATAGGTATACATCATTGCTAAACATTTTTTTTGGGGGGGGGACAAAATACTCATATTAGGCTTTTGATAATGACATGAGAACTCTAAGACCATGAAAAAAATGAAAACATTTTGCAAGGGATTTTTTTTTTGCAACAATGAAAACCAAGTGTTCTTCAAGAGCACTGTGAATAGTCACAGAGGTGTGCACAGAAACAAGAGGCTTGGGGACAATCGCTAGGACAGAAGGGTCACCAAGGCCTCAACAGCGTATGTATCATACACTAGGGCAACAGGCACTACCTTCAAAATGGCTGTTATATTACATTTTGAGTGGAAGTTGTCAATCTAAAAACATATAAATGTATAAAGAAATAAATTATGTAATTATAGACTATCTAAAACATATTAAAACTATCAATTATAAGAAATCATTGTAAATATGAAATTTTGTAATAATAATGGATCGTGCTATATAACAAGTTATAATTATCTTTGAGGGGAAAAAAAAATCACACATTGGTATAACGAATAATACAGTAGGACTTACCTAACTTCCCACATGGATATCATAAATGTATTCCCTATCCTTGGTGATGGTTAGTGCCTTTAGCACCTCAGTCCTCCCACCCCTTTCCTTCCTTATAGTTGGAAAAACTACATAGTCTGTAATTTCAATAAGAAAAAAAAAATACAAAAATCTAGGAGTCACCAGTTCCTAGGTCTGTGAGAACACGGACACATCACTTCACTTCCTCTGGTGTCAGTTTTTTTTTAGTTTACAAAATGAAAACTTCTGGCTAATCATTCCCCTCTAGTACCAATACCTGAATATTCTATTCAAAAGTGTGTTAAACTCTTAGGGAATATAAGATATAGGCGTAGCATCTTCAGTCTCAGTCCTGGAGAAAACAGAAGGATGAAACCACTGAATCAAAACAAACACCTGTCTGACTTGGAAATTAGTTTCGATAGAAATCCTTAGCAGATCCTGCAGTTACATAAAATCAGTTTAATGCTGTGATTTGCAAAAAGTGGAACTGAAATCACCCGGAGAATCTGCAAAACTCACTCCTGGGCTCCAACCCAAGAGTCTGCCTCATTTGACCAGGGGTGCGATCTGAGAGTTTGCATTTCTAGCAAGTTCCCAGGGGAGACTGATGCCGCCAGGGTGCGAAACACACTTCGAGAACCACTGGTATAATGTATACAGTCAATTTTCGGATTTTAAAATACTCTGGTTTTAAGAATTCTCATAGATTTTTTGCTATTAAGCATGCATATTTCAGAGTTGCCAAGAGGATGTGTCACAAGTGTGAAACGCCTGTAACTTCTTAAAAGTAAGGCAGTTATTTGATGCCGCCAAATTTTTTTTTAAAGATTTTATTTATTTATTTGACAGAGATTACAAGTAGGCAGAGAGAGACAGGAGGAAGCAGACTCCCTGCTGAGCAGTGAGCCCGATGTGGGGCTCGAACTCAGGACTCCGGGATCATGACCTGAGCCGAAGGCAGAGGCTTTAACCCACTGAGCCACCCAGGCGCCCCGATGCCGCCAAATTTCTAATAAAATTTGTATTTCCTATAATCATTAAATCTCTTAGATTAGGATTCTCTATAGGCAGGAATAAAATACTTCAATATATATTACTGGAAAAAATAGTAAGTGCATCTGAAAACGTCATTTTGCAAGCGAAAATCTCTTCAGAAATACAAATGGTCAAGGAAAGAATGCCACTTACTTGTGGGGACTCACCTGTATGTGTAAGGACCCCTTTGTTTGACCTTGATTTTGCTGCTGTTTGCAACCACTTCTTGTGGGTTTTGCACGTCAAAGATCCAAAACTGTCTGTAAACTTCTGTGCCTGTTTTAACCCAATTTTGAAAGGCAATTGTACCTTCTTCCAGTACAACTTGCTACAAAAAGGAAAACAAGTTTGTGTTATTTCTTTGTAATAAATATGGGCGCTTCTGGGAATTTAGAACTTTTGGTAAGCCACTGCAAGGACCAAGCTCAAGGACCTTATTCAAGAGAACTCTTGCAAACCTGTCATACGATTGCAACAGAAATGTTTTCAATAAATTATTATAGCAAACTCTTTTAGTCAACCTTTTATAAAGGCAATCAGTATGTGATACTGCAGACATGGCTGGTGAATTAAGGCCAACAGTTGGCAAGGTTTACAGTGACCCTCTGGTAATATTGCAACAGTTAAACACAATTTATTAAGCAAACTTTATTAAACCTCTTCCAAAAAGTTCCTATCAGCTTGAGCATTAACTTCTCTTCTGCCCTCAGACTGAGGAGACAAAACAGAAGAACGGAGAAAAATCTGGCAGTATTGAAAGCTTTGATTTTTCCTCAAAAGTTGTATACTTCAGAGGATGATCACTTAACATTAATTAAATTAAGGGGAAAAAAAAGGCTTCTCGATGAAAAACACAAATCTGACTTCTCTTCAAAATCTTCAATCCTGGGGCAACTGGGTGGCTTAGTCAATTAAGCATCCAACTCTGGTTCAGGTCATGATTTCAGAGTAGTCAGATGGAGCCCTGAGCAGGGGTCTATGCCGGGTGTGGAGCCTGCTTAAGATTCTCTCCCTCCCCACCCCCCCCATGCCTGCTCCCACATTTTCTCTCTCTCAAAATCCTTCTCAATCCCTAACTCAATATGTTTGTGGTAACTGTAAAGGACATGTTTCCAAAAGCTGCAATAGTCTAACATTATTAAATTACCACTTTTAGAATAAAAGGATGAAATAAGGAAGTTGTCTTATTATTCTTTTGTGGAATTCATTACAAATCATCAATGCCCCATGTAGTGAGGCTAAACAAGTAGAAAAAGTACCAATGATGGAACCACAAAACGCTGTATTAGAAACCTGTTCCCTTGTTTTAAATGTCGTGGGACTGAGTAGAAAGTCACCAGACCCCTCAGGGTCAATTTCATTACCTATTAATTGAGGGAGTAATGGATGCTCTCCCAGTTTCTGTCCGTGGCTTCCACTCTCTGAGTAAGTCTATAAAGCTATGGTAACCAGTGCAAACAAATGTGATTTGATATTTTCAGTTAAGTACCTTGGGAAAAATGCCCAGAATGGAGCTCCATCTTTGTGCTTGAGGAAGAGGAAGAAAAGAATTTCACAGAAAATGTGCCCAAACAAACCCATGGATACAGAACAATGTGACCTGTTCATTTCCCTCACCAGGAAGCATCAATTCATAGAATGATGAATTGGGAAAGGACACCAAACATTATCACATTTTTTAGGCGAGGTCTCTGAGGCTCTGAGGAACTATGTGGCTGGCCCACGGGCACTCTAAGAGCAGCAGAACCATCATGAAAATCCTGGTCTCTGACTCTTAGACTAGTCCTCTTTTACACCATGCTATTACTATCTCCCCCCAAACCCCCTCTTACCTCTGCACTTAGTTGGAAGAAGTCAAACTAAGTTTCATATCTTCAGGACAGATTACTTATTGCTTAATGCAGAAAATAAGGAAATTCCTTAGAGAAGAACAGGGCACCAAGCTAAAATGCTATTACAAAACCCCACGCTGTTGCAATGCGTTTTCACTGGGCTCACTGGAGCTGCTAAAATGATGTGAGACCATTATTTTTGCAACCACTGGTCCTTGAAAAACTTTTTATTAGCTCCCCAAAAGTCTTCTTTCCAATACAAACAAGCTCAATATTAAGACAGAGTTATAAGCAGAGGAAGTCTTACGGCTATTCTAAATGTAAAGGTATTTGATGATGGTTTTGAAACTGACCCTAGGATAATGTACCAATTTCACAAGCCTGTATGAGGGAAAGAACACGTGAACATGGGCACTACTACCCTTGAACTCTAAGAATCTCCAGGACTAATGCAATAGCAATTATTTATCATATAACTCTTAAGGCACACATTTTACTTTAGTTCTTAATGAAAGAAACTCAGTAAATGTTATTTTAGGAACTGTGATGGAAAGTACTTGGGAGGACAGAAAACCTCCCTAACCCTAAGGTGTGTGCATTTAAAATCAAAAGACTGTCAGTGTTATCATGCTTTTCTTCTAAAGGCCAGGAATCATTCTGCCTTATTTGTTGATCGGGAGGTATTTTTCTTAAATGGGCAAGTTGAAACACAGAAATTGAAATGAACATATTGAATTATCAGCTGTTAGAAGTGGGGTCATCTAACCCCATCTCTGGTTTTTTTCAGTGGTAGAAATGAGTTCTGGAGAGATGAGTTCTGGAGAAAGTCTCATTTCTAGATTTCCCCATCTAGAAATGAGTTCTGAGTCAATGTTATGTGACAGTTTAGTAGCAGATAATAGAGAAATCAGTTCTTACTCCAAACTTGTGTAGTTTCCATAATGCATGGTTTGATCAGAGACAATGAGAAAAAATATTGAAACTGTCAAAATAGGAATGCATTTCTTCCAGTCCTAAGACTACTGTAAGTATTAGAAAATAGTACAGCCACTCCTTGAGTACCAAGACCAAATAGGCCATAAGTTCCTCTAATTTTAAAAGGAACAAAGAATTTTATGCCTGACTTTTAAGTTGGATTTGGGCTATCTAGCCAATTTTGCAAATCTTTCACTATATTCAAAGTATGGAGTCAATAATGATGCACATGAAAAAATAATATAATTTAAGGTCCTCTCACTTGGCTGATGTGTCCATCAGTATCTGTTCCTGACCTTAAGCACACAGTCTACCATCCCCAGTCCTGACTGGACTCCAACCTGATGTCTCTCCTATGGCAAGGACTCCAGCTGGGTTGAAAGCTATTGACATTGTAACTTCTATTTTGCTACATTAATTTGAAAGCAGATGTTTGGAACAGCGGTGTTTTCCACCTAGTTACATACCCATCGGATCACTGCTATTGCAGGAAAACTGCTCATTACCACCGAGGGCAACTTTGGTGTCATTATTAAAATGCCCTTGATATCCTCCTATGCGTGGAGTAGGTAGGGTACCAGTGTACCCAATGTTGTCCCATTTCTCAAGGATCTCATAAAGTGCTAAGAGAATTATGTGTAGCAGAATTTAGTCTATGACTTAGATTCCCTTTTCCTCACCCTGAACAAGCATAGTGGCTTCTTCCAACAAAACAGAGTGAAATATTTAAGAATGACACTAGATCCTATGGGGTTCGTCCCCAGTTTGGTCCTGTGCAAACCACTCAAACTGAGGCAGGTTATTTAAAGTCTTTATACTGTCAAGTTTATCATGTCAGTTTATCTGTAAAATAGGGATAAAAAATAGTATTAGGTTGAACCACATGAAATTAGTATTTTTGAAACTCAACGTAAGTTGAGTATGGTTTAATTGAATATTTAGCCTCCTAGTTGTAGAGATAATGAATGTGAGCACTTCGAATAGTGTTTGCACAAAGCTAGCAACATTCAGTAAATCTTAGCTATTATTCTCATACAAATCCTATCCACCCTTTGGGGGGAGAATTCTAACATCATTTAGTCTCTAGACTGCTTGAATTGTTTCATTCATAGCATTTTCTGTCTCAACCAGTCATGTGGCGATAACTCACATAGTATTCTCTGGCACTTTTTTTCCTGCTATTTAGTCATTTTAAAATTTATTCTCACCGCAGTGACATTAAAACTTCCTTAAAATGCAGAAACATACTGAAAATAGTCTTCACCATCCCCATTCACTGCCACAATTTGTTCCATTTAGAACTAGTTACAAGCCATTTCCTCACATGCAAAAAAATTTGGGCATTATGCACGCAAGTGAGTGTACACATGTGCATGTGTGCACGTGCACACCAACCACACTGAATTATGGTATTAGTGGCAGTTGTGCTGACAGTCAAAGAAGAGCTTCAGCCTCAAGTCTTCATTTAAAACCCAGCATAACATTTGTTGAAACCCAGGAAATTAGCCTCCAAAAACTGATGTGAGAACTTATATGGGAGGCTGTGCATTCAGCGTGAGTACCAAATTATGCTGATACATTGATACAACTTGGAGGGGAGGATGAAACTCATATATACATACCTGCTGTTTCTTCAAACACTGGTGTTAAGTAATTTTATTATTGCAGTTCAAATGAAAATATATGTAGTGTTTAATCCATTTTTACACCTCTAATTTAAAATTTATTTTATACTGTTTCATGTTCATGTTTATGTTCTCATATATTGTCGTTAACATAAGACAATTTCTACAAATCATTTTTTCATACCTGGAAACACTATAAGATGGTATTATAGAAGTAATATAAATATTATACTATTTAAAATATGGACTGTCAAGTCAAATCTGGGCTATTTTAATAAATTATCATTTCAATTTATTTTATCTGAAGGCATGTCTTATAAGCTACCAAAGGGTTGTTCTTTTCAAGAATAGGGTGTAATTGACTGATGGTATAATTTAACATTAGTCTTTTAGGAGGAAAGAAAGGAAGCTTTAATTTCCTTCTTGGTGTTCTATACTTACTATGATAGGGAAATTAAGATTTATTTAAAATTACCAATGTTACACAAATATTTATCAAGTGGTATAAACAACATCAAGTAATCAATTATCTTTTGTAAGTGGTGGCAGAACTTTGACCTTTTTCCAAAGTGCTGTGGTAGTTTCCACATTTGTGACAGCTAGTGCCAATGATTTGTCTAGGTATGTAAGACTGCATAAACCTGATGACTCCACAGAACTTTCTTAGCAATCAGAGTCAGAAGTACTGGTAGGAAAGTATTCAGCTGTAATCCATAAAAAGCATGATGTCCCTAGAAAACATCCCTTAGAAAGTAAGTAAAATGAATGTTTTGTATATACATACATGCACACACACATATATATAAAAGAGGTAAAATTTCTGGACTATTTTAGACTATTTCAAGTGCTGACTGGGTGTGGTCTTCTGTGATATCATTTAAATCTAAATGATATCACAGAAGACAGCACCTAGTTCCAACTCCACTTTATAAATGAGATACCAGCATAGGATGATTTTCTGACCTTTTTCAAGTAAACACTTCATTTTTTTTTTAAGGGTGCTTGTTTGCAGGTAACAACTTGCCCAATTTGTTATTAGTCAATTAAATGAAGAAAGTAATCTTCAGTGAGTTTCAGTAGCAAACAATAACCAGAACTAAAACATTTATATGTTTGCAAAATAATAGCATTAACCTAAGTGCTCCTGAGGCAGCGGGTCTTAAAGTCACTGGGCTCCGTGGGTTTACACATAATTCAGAGATTTGACTCCTACTCAGAGTCAAGCAGATACATGTTGCAATCTTATTTTATTTATTTATTTATTTTTAAAAGATTTTATTTATTTATTTGACAGAGATCACAAGTAGGCAGAGAGGCAGGCGGGGGGATGGTGGCGGGGAACAGGCTCTCCACCTAGCAGAAAGCCGGACGCGGGCTCGATCCCAGGACCCCGGGGATCATGACCAGAGCCAAAGGCAGAGGCTTCACCCACTGAGCCACCCAGGCGCCCCTGCAATCTTATTTTTAGAACAGTTTTTGTAAACTGAAGAAAAAAGAAACAGCCTAGTATAATGAAAGAAAAATCCCGGCATCTTTATAGGACTAAAATTGACAAGATCAACGTGGCTATATGGAAATCTGGGAGAAAATCAGGCTTAGTCTTAAATATATCAGAGATTCTGACCCCTGAAGGGATTCTAATGGTTCGTCTTAGTCTACGGACATGTGGCAGGCATATGATATAAACTATCAGGAGTTTTTTGGAACTCATTCTTCCTCAATCTGTTTTGTGCCTCCTTCTCCTTCTAGGTTCTAGATCCGTACTCTCCCACCTTGTCTTGTAAAAGGTTGCACAGACAACCCTTACTTCAACAACAAGAAGATAAAGTCCTCCATCTCTATGCTGCATTTCCCCGCTAAATTTGTTATCCTATCCTACTGAATTTATAGATTCAGTAACATTAGTGACATGTTCTAACCATTATTTCCTGAATTTTCATCGACCTGAGAGCATATGATTTTCTCTTTCCTTGAGTGCTGGCCCCCCACTAACTTCCAAATTAATTACACTCTTTTGTTTTTATTTCTTCACATAAAATTGTTTTTGTCTTCTTACCTCTGAATTATGCATAAAACTTGTAGTGATCTCTCTGCTTTTTTGTCTCTATACTCAAGTTCTTGAGAAAGCACATCGACTGTTTAGTTTTATCTGTAATCTCTACAGCAATGATCAATCTGAGTTCTGACCTTTGAAATATACACTGATATTCTCATCAAAACACTCATAAGACCTCAGTCTTTTTTTTTTTTTTTTTTTTTTTCCCTCCCTCCTATAGCACATCTTTCCCAATAGCTCAGTGGGACATCTTGAAGTATTTTTACCCTCTATCCTAATTTAGTTCCATATCCAAACTGCACCACACTCCATCACTTTTTTTTTTTTCCTATGTACTCTACCATGTGAGCCCAGAGCACCTTTGTGGTATCATGTGCAGACTATGCAGAGATCTTGCTAAATGGGACTCTTAAGGTTCTCCCTGAAAGTAGCTATGTCCTACATAGGCTTTCCTTGTTCTCCTGTTTTTGGCCTCCTCACTCTTCAACCCTTTCTATGGCAGGATCACAGTGCACAAGACTGTGTGTGATCTAGTCTCTGCCTACACACTGTCTAGGTTCGGCAATGGACTCTTCTGGCCACATGAGTTGGCAAGTCGATTTAAGGTCTTGTGACTAAAATGGATAAAATAACAGCTTCTCATAAAGATCTGCAAAGATTAAATGAATTGGCATATTTAAAGTTCTTCACAGCTCTGAATAAATGCTGGCCATATGATACCAATCTCTACATGCAGGTTTTGTTACCTCTTACGCCTACAAGAAAACAGCCACCAACTACTATTGCCTGTCATACAGTCAATTAAATATTCTTCTGCCTAATCTTCGAAGCTTCCTAAATTTTACCCATGCTGTTTTTCTAATCATCTCTTTTGTTGATCCTGTATTTGGGCACATTTTCTGGATTCTTCCCTCCCTCTTCATAGCTGTTAGTTGCATTTTCATAACTTTTTCCATAATATTAATCAGTCCTCTGATGCCTTTATTGCAGCCCTCTTTGGACTTTCAAAATCCTGTGCTTGATCAAAATCCAACAGGTTCATGTTTCTGAAGTTACTATTCTAAGAAAGAACTCCAAATAGCATTTTCCCATATGATACATGAGGCTCACAGTTCTCTGTATGTTGGTATGATATACTTTCTCCAGTTAAATCTTAAACTTGTTGAGGTAAAAAAAATATATATTTTCCTCTCTGTCACTATATAAAAGCACATTTTTGGCATCTCAAAACCCTTACTTTTCTCATGATTAATCATTCAATTATTAGTTAATCATTCAATATTATGAATGTAGAGATAAACGTTAAACACTTAAAATGATTTAGCACTTCACACGCCGTTGAACAGAGAGGCTATCTGTACTACTGTTGTTGAATGAAGAAGAAAAAGATAAATGATCAATATTTAGCTACTGAACATTAATTATGTGTCAGAAAAAAAAAAAAGCCTAAAATTTAGGTGCACAGTGGGAGATTATGGTGACTTTCCATTCTGGAAACTTTCCCAAAAGATACATTGTAGCCTTTACATCAGCAGAGAAACTGATTCTGTGCTCTAGCCACAGAAGTTCCAGAAGGGAAGCTCAGTTTATAAAGCAGGAAGAGGACCATGCAGTGGAATTCTATCTCACAGGGTCACGTGAGCCCCACCTCACCAGCATCTGCTTGTCTCTCTTGAAGTGGATCATAAATAATAGCAAGAAAACTGGGAATTCCAAGGAGGGAGGGATTACATTCCATTTACAATATATTTTTACTTTTTATTATTTTTTTTTACAATATATTTTCAAAGTTGAAGTTAAATGCATGGAGTTTCAGCTTTGCAATGTGTTAGTAATAGCAATGCTAGAAATGCCTAGATTATTATTGAGAAAATACAGCACTCATATATAGGAGCCATTATCTCAAAAATGGCCTACTGTCCTATCTTCTATACTAAGACAATGGCTATAGTGAGACAATTCATTTTTTAAAAATTTTATTTATTTGACAGACAGAGAAAGAGTGCACAAGTAAGGGGAGCAGCAGGCAGAGGGGGAAGCAGGCTCTCCGCTGAGCAAGGAGCCCAATGTGGGACTCGATCCCAGGACCCAGAGATCATGAGCTGAGCTGAAGGCAGGTGCTTAACTAACTGAGCCACCCAGTGGCCCCGAGACATTTTCTTTTAATTTTAAAACTATTTATTATCTGGGGCGCCTGGGTGGCTCAGTGGGTTAAAGCCTCTGCCTTTGGCTTGGGTCATGATCTCAGGGTCGTAGGATCGAGCCCCATGTCAGGCTCTCTGCTCAGCGGGGAGCCTGCTTCCCTTCCTCTCTCTCAGCCTGCCTCTCTGCCTACTTGTGATCTCTGTCAAATAAATAAATAAAAATCTTTAAAACTATTTATTATTTATACTCATAGTAAGAACAAGAGGTCAACAGGAATGAATGGATGAGGGAAGTAAAGGTTTGGGGACTAACAGAAATTTCAGTATAAATTGGTAGGTCTAGCCCATTTTATGGATTTTTGTTGTTCTCCATTGTGTACCATGCTCCTTAACCCTCTGCCTGGGCCACTGACAGCTAGACAGGCTGCGAACTGAGGCCAGCACTCAGATAGTTTTTTTACATGTAATACTTGCCAAATAAAACCCAAGTATACATGCCCTGGGGCAGGACACATGCTCTCAAGATGTTCCTGTTCTTATGTTATTTTGTTCTTGGAATCTTTTTTTTAAATCCTGTCTCAGAACCCCTGAAGCCATTTGAATTTGCCACCCATGGTTTAGGACTCCAGCCAACCTGCTTCTTACTCTCATGCTCCCCCCCCCCTCAGTCAAAGTTTGGTAGATGTGAAGCTCATTAGAAAGAATGAGGGTCAGAGATGAATTCTAGTTTGTCTAATTTTTGTTAAAACTACAGGCAACTCATTGCATATATGTTGGCTTATGTCCTACAAAACTTTCTGAAAGTATTTTCGCAGAATCAGTATAAACCTTTATAAATAGGAAATGTTTATAAGACAATCATATGTCATTACATATTATAAAAAGCAGCAGTTTGCAAAATAAAAAAGTTTATACCAGTTTTACCAAAGATTCCTGCTTCATTATGAAATATAATCCATTTTAAATGTGTATGTATGTGTGTGTGTATGTATCTACCTACATATAAATATATTAACTTCTATCAAGATGAACCAAAGTACAACTAATTTTATAAATGTACCCTCACAAAGCACACTTATTTCTCATTCAAAAGCATATCAATATAGTCTTGAGACATAATGAAAAGCAATCACTTCTACTAACCTGCATACCTCTACACAGGTTTTGTCAGAATTGGAATATTATGCTTAAGACAATGATGCATTCATGTTCCATGTACATTATACTTTTAACATTTCTCTACCAGGTGAAGTTGCAATGGCTCATTACCCCCTTTTTATTAAAGACACAACGTTGCCTGTGAACATGAAATAGAAAACAGGTACAGCCGCAAAACAGGGACAGAAGACAGACTGAATCCCAATGACAAGAAATACCCTTTAGACTACTTGTACCTTCTTAATGGTCTTTTCAATAAGCATGTCTCCAACCGGCATCAGAATACCTCCAAACACAGCCAGCACTGCGCCGATGACTGCACCGGCGATAAGCCCACAGTTTCGATCACAGCCCATTTTCTTTATCGGGGAAACAGGACTGTTCAGCACCTGCTTCTTTCAAACTCCTGGCTTTGATTAGGTGGTTTCAAGAGGTCTGGGTTTAGCCTTAGAAACAGATCATAAAACAGAAGCTTAAATAATCAGTATGAGAAGATCAAAGTACAAAGACAACTCAACTGAAAAGTCATTTTGCCAGTTATAAACAAACAGATGCTTTTCCTTTTTGTTTTAGAGATGGACTTTCTAGGTTAGGTCCTCCCCTTCTCAATGTTAACTGTCTACTGGTGGAAGATCTAAAAGATTTCGTCTGAGAGTATTTCCTCAAAATTCTCATCTTTTCAATTTTCTACCGTTGGATGATAAGCACTGACATCTTATCTCAGGAGAACATGCTTGCTGTACTTCTGGCCTCATCTGCTTTCCTGGGACACTTGGATGCCAAGTAGTCCTTTATCTGGCTTCACTTCCCAAACACAGCCAGCCACAGCCTGCCTGGAGCTCTCCTGCTCATGAAGATGTATTGACTGAGGTCTTCTCTGCCAAATGCTAAGTATGATAACACACGCGGTCGCTACTATACCTTATTCACGAGTATCCAGCAAGATACTGATTTTAGAGGGAATGTTCTGAGCAGTCTCAGAAAGAATAAATTCTTCTAATCATTTGTAAGCTCTCTGTTAAAACAAAAATGCATGGTTAAGTTGGGAAAATAAACTGGGAATTAATACTAGAATCTCTCTCATGTCACCAAAATTATAACCACTACTAAAAGGAAAATCTCATTTTCATGAATACTGAGCTCATGCCTGATTTTTATAAACAATGTTGAAACCTGAACTATTTGAAAGAAGTGTACTTCACTTTCAATTTCATTGTTAATAACTGAATTTTGGATAGACCATAGATGTGAAGAATTTAAATACATGAGGTAGAGGATATGTAGTTTTAATGACAGGCACTGCTTTGTTACGAGTCTCAGTTTTTTGCTTTTGTTGTTTTTATTTTTTGCGTATTCAACTGCAATATTATTTTGTCATCATGGGCAATTTGCTTCACACCAATTGTGCTAAAATCAACTAATTTGTGCTTGTATGTATTGCACCTAGTCTATCTTATTTTTGGGTATCTTTATACACTATGTGGTTATTTCACAAAGACTGAAAGGAAATTATTTCTGATATGAGTGGATTCTATTGTAAGAAATAAGAATTTGTTCCTTCTAATATTTGAAAGCACATTCCTATTTTTGGTTACAACTCTATTTTTTTTTAAGTGGGGATGTCCTGGCATTGATGAACAGTTAAAATGTGCCTTGTAGCTTAGAAACAAATATTCCCTGCTTCATTGCCCAAGGCCATGGAAAACATAAATGCCAAAAGAATGGAGACTGCAGATTAAAAAAAAAAAAATCACACAAAATATTTTTTGCCAACACTTTTAATAATAAAAATTTGGGGCACCTGGGTGGCTCAGTGGGTTGAAGCCTCTGCCTTCGGCTCAGGTCATGATCCCAGGGTCCTGGGATCAAGCCCCGCATCGGGCTCTCTGCTCAGCAGGGAGCCTGCTTCCTTCTCTCTCTCTGCCTGCCTCTCTGCCTACTTGTGATCTCTGTCAAATAAATAAATAAATAAATCTTAAAAAAAAAAATTCTACTTTTCTTATGGTCTCAGATTTTCCCTCTACAGTGTTGTTGCAACAGAAGTGCCACTCTTATGACATCATGAGCACTTATTTCCGTGGGAGGAACCATTTCTTTTTTAAAGAATATTACTTGTATAGCTAAGAAAATAAGAAAAATTAGACTTGTCCTCAAAATGGAGAAAGATAAGTGGTACGGTTTTCCCAGGGCAATTTTATTTACTTAACTCTACTCATTCTTATCTTTGTCATATCTCTTTACCCATGCCTTATACCCTGGATACTTCCACTGTAAATCAGGGTGCACTGAACTCATTCACATGGAGGTTCTGATGGTTAAGCAGCCTGAATCCTATTAGTGCCAAACGTTTTTTCCAATGTAAAAAGTAAATATATAAGCCTAAACAAGTGACTTAGGTTTCCTGGGGTCTGGATTTGGCTTTTTATCAATTGCTTGGGGGTGAAGTGTGAAGAAAAGCTTTCCCTACTCTCTGAAATCATGCAACATGCACTGCTATCCTGGTGTTCTCTACACTATGAACAAATAATCATAATCAGGGTAGTTTATTGAGTAATATCTTACTGAATGCTCATTTCAAAGACCATCCTCCAATCCCATTTGCACGTTTTACCTCAAGTAGCAATCCGAATACAGAGATCTAACCTAGTGTAGTTGAGACTTAGTATACTGACTAGAGATTAAGCCAAAAAACTGATCTGCAACTGTCTTGCCAGATGACAGTGGGCAAACCACTTAATCTCTTACATTTCAGTTTCCTCATGTGTAAAGTAAGATGCTACGACGAGATCTGCAGTTTTCAAGTGGCTGAACTGGTTCTTCAGATTCTTACCTGGATGACAAATGGGCAGAGTAACTATGGAGTACAACCGTGGTGGGAACCCTGGGTCTAGATTCCCAGCTTTGTACCCCTCTCCCACCTGATGCTCTCCTTTCCTCCACACTGAAGAAGCTCTAGGAGAATATCTATAGAAATCAATGGCTTTGCAAACCCATTTAAAAATTAGCACAGGAAATCCCCAAGGTTAAATTGCAGTTCTCTTTATTAAATAACATGAATCTATTTAAAAAAAAACTCAAATATTAAGTCATACCTTTTAGAAAGTTATTTTATGCTCCATATAAACTTCACTAAAAATCTTCACTAATAGTCATGTCATTTGCAATGCTGACAGAAGGAACATAAAATGATTTAAAAATTAAATTCTATTGTTGTTAAAATAGATCCATGTGCATATATTTGCCCTTTTCCAGATTCTGTACCGTAATCAAATCATAAATCTATCTCACTGTTTCCAGAATTATTTTCTTTTATTCAAGTAGCCCATGTACTAGAGGGAAGGGTTTCTGCAAAGGGCAGAGTCCCAGGAACGTCTACCGAAAGACCCAGGGGACAGCACATGTTGTCCAATGCCTCCCTCTCTGAACCAGGAAATCCATTATTGTGACTACTAAGGATCCAGGGCCCCAAAGATGTCAAGTAAGGAGGAAACCTGGGTCCTGCCCAGGCTCTGTCTGCTTTAAACTTAAAACTGAAATGAGATCGTGTATCCATCCCACGCTTGTGAGTTTTAAGTTCATCAGAAAACAGAAGTATCAAGTAATTTATCAAGTAATTTATCCTGTTGAATCTCATGGTTAGACAGTTACTGGGATAACACTGGTTTGGATGTTATGTAAGGAAAGCTACAAGTAGTAATCCGACATTACTTCACATGTGTATTAATATTTTTGAGAGAGAAACACTGAGTTTGTGTCTTTTTTTTTTTTTTTCCTCCACATTTTCAACTGATTCATTTTTGGTACACTGTTGTAACTTTCCAACTTTTCCCCCTAATAATAGGCAAGATATTTGACATTACTTGGGTTCATTTATTTTCCTTCAGTGCCTTAATACCAGGAGTAATTAGGTATTGTTATTCAACTCATACTTTAACCTTATGCTTCATATTATAATCAGTTTTATTCACTTGAGGCAAAGGAAGGCCAAACATTACATAAGACACACTGCATACATAAGAGAAAAGCTCAGGTTACAGCACATTCTATTGAATAGTTTTTCCACCCATGTTTATCTTCACGAAAAAAAAAAAAAGTGTAGTTCCTCCCCATTCTTCTCTCACATTTAGCTAGGGCATGTAAAATGTGTGTCTTGCACATTTGGTTTTCTTCAAAACATAGTTCCTTACATATTAAAATAGTAATTTATTTCACTTGCTAATTTTGGATTACATTTATTATTATTTCTCCTTCATAAGAATAGACAAGACATTGATATCTGCAATAATTTACTTCTTGCTTGAGATACTTAAATCTGGAAAGCAAAGAACAATCACAGGTACAGGACAGAAAAGTAATGGCTGAACGTTTTCTAAAGAAGAGAAAAGAAAAAGGCATATTTAAAAATATCACTTATCACATACCTTTCTTGAATCTATAGGGAGACCAGCTGTATCTTATCAATTTACAGATTATAAATCCTATTCTTTTTGTAGAATTTGTAAGTGTATCTTATTCCCTTGGGTTATTTTTGAAAGAAGAAAGAAGAATACAATTTTTCTTTCTCCTTTTTTTTCCCTTGTCAAATCAAAGGAGTGTTTCCAGAATGAATTTAGGAGCATTGTGCATTTCCACTATGTTGAAAACCTGGTGGTAGAAACTGAGAGACTGAGTTCTAAGAAGCCTCTCCAATAAATAGATCAGAAAATCAGAGAAAATTCCCAGAGAATCTGTAATTCTTCCCATGTGTGGATAAAGTTGTGTTCCTTGGGAAACTCCTCCCAGGGAAGGCATAGCCTAAAATTTCCTGGGATGTGAACTGCAAAACTTGAAAAAGCTCAGATTACAAGAGTATTTGTACCATAAATGAATGCTAGGACCTTCATGACATTTTCTTACTCATGAGTGAGTAGCTCAGAATTCCTATTCTATCCATAAACCTTCCTTGCACGTTTCCTTAGAACAGAAAATCAGATCATACTCTTCTGTTTTCAACCACACACACATACACTGTTCTTTTGGTACACAGGCCTTCCCCACCTAATAAATATGGTGCCCACAAAACCCATTTTTGGTGTTATTGATTCAACAGTTTGGATACGGATGATGAAAGTTAGTTTTCAAAATTAGATTCCTTTTCACACTCTGACCCTACACCATACCTAGGTGTGTTTACATGCCATGATTTCCTAGACATAAATATGATGCAGGTTCCAACCCAAGCTAGTTGCAATGGGTGTAAACCAATAATTTAAATCTGCTTGCATTTCATCATGTGGAAACAGAAGTCATTAGATCCATACCTTATAATCTTCTATTCAGAGACAGAATTCTTTACATGCAATTCCAGTGTATAAACATAGCTAAAAGAAAAGCTATTCTGGTTAAAGGGGGCAAGAAGTGTGGCCCTTTCCCCTTCCTGTCCTACTTCGCTTGGGCTCTGAGTCATCCTCACAGAACCCTAGGGCTCTGTAGAAAAATACTTCAATAACTAGATGAGAAGTTATCCAATATCTTTTCTTAAGAAAGTTGCCACATGTAACTTTTTACATGTGCATTTCTATCCTATTAGAATATGTGGGGGTAGGGACACCTAAGCGGCTGACTCTTGGTTTCAGCTCAGGTCATGATCTCAGGGTCCTGGGTATCAAGTCCAGGGCTTCACACTCAGCAGGGAGTCTCCCTGGGATTCTCTCTGTCCCTGCCTCCTCTAAAATAAATAAAATTTAAAAAAATAAGTGGATGTAAAAATATACAACAGAAAAAAATTTTAAACATCTATAATATGAAACAAAAATACATATCACTAAATTATACTTTCAAATACTATAATTTAAAACTTGTTTCGGTGGTAGTCTTAAAACAGTAAGTACACTGGACTTCATTACTAAGTCCATCTAGAAACAAGGCTACTTTTTGGAGTACTTGGAGGAATTACTATAGGTTTGAAATGATTTTCTTAAGATCTTATCAGTTTAAATAGGACTGTCTAGAGCTTTTCTTAATCTTTGAACCTCAGACAGGAATTCTATTTTTTCCCACCTCAAATTATACTATAAACAGTAAGATATCATGTGCTTTGCAATGGTTCAGATTCTGGACTTTGAAGTCAAGTGATTTAGGTTTAATTTGGGTCTTGATAGGATAGTTTCTCTGTGGCTAAATTTTCTCTAAAATGGCTGTATCACTAATCAAATAAGGTTATAAATTTCAAAAGTAAATGAGATTATGTATAAAATTTCCTTTCATAAAAAATGTTATTTTGGGGTGCCTGGGTGGCTCAGTGGGTTAAAGCCTCTGCCTTCAGCTCGGGTCGTGATCCCTGCGTCCTGGGATCGAGCCCCTCATTGGGTTCTCTGCTTAGCAGGGAGCCTACTTCCCTTCTTCTCTCTGCCTGCCTCTCTGCCTGCTTGTCATCTCTGTCAAATAAATAAATAAAATCTTAAAAAAAAAACGTTATTTTGACATGTTATCATGAAATATTATTTTGAACAACCATACAATTAAACAGTAAAATGTTATTTCATACTGGCCAATTTTTTAATCTAATAAATGTATATAGTGTATACAAGTAGGAACAATTGTTTGCAAAACACTTAGATGATAAAATCTGATTAAATTTGTATATTTAATATATACAAATTTGATTAAATTTGTATATATACACAAATTTAATCAGATTTCTCTCTCTCTCTCTCTCTCTATATATATATATATATATATATGAACATAAAGTATCACACAAATGGGAGGTAGCTGCTAGTTTAGGAGATGCTGCTTAAAGCTTTTAACCATAACTTGGGCCAGTGAATGAAAACACCTTGTGATTAAATCAAAAGACGGTTACAGAATTTCCTCCTTCAGAAACAGAAAACCCTCAAGATTCAAGTGTGCTTGAGTAAAAAGGACCAAACATTTTCATAAAAAATAAGGGAGGCAACTATAAATTCCAAACTTTCCAGTACATCCTGTGCAAGTACTCTCTAATTGTAAGGTCAGTGTACCTCCCAGACTAAGCTGTTATCTGATGATGGTGGACTGGATTCATTGTTCTGCTATAATAATGATTCTGGTAAATAAAGATTTTCTACATATTTTTCTCTCATAAAATCCAATGGACCACTGGACCCTACATAACAAAACCCTTTTAGAATTTCATTTTGGTTTTTTTCTGAACTAATATTGGAAGTAATGCTTCTTTTAGGTTCAAAAGACATTACTAACTCAAAACCACATAGGAGAGGACTGAAAAGTGCACGCAAACATTTTAAAAACGTCTTTCACTATGTTTCTTGATAATTCCAGAAACTGTGTGAGATTTACTCCAGAGAATTTATACCATTTCCAGTATGAATTAACTTGCTGTAATTAAATTGAAACTTTTAATTTTCCTAGGATGATTTATCCTTAATTTAAACTTAGGGGATCCTGGGCAGCTCAGTCTTTAAGTGTCTGCCTTTAGCTCAGATCATGATCTCAGAGTCCTGGGATCAAGCCCCTTACTGAGCATTCTGCTTGGTGGGAAGTCTGCTTCTCCCTCTTCCATTCCCCCTGCTTATGTTCCCTCTCTCACTCTCTGTCAAATAAATAAATAAAATCTTAAAAAAAAATCTTTAAAAAATAAATAAATTTGGTGTCATCATTCAAGGAAATAATTTGTATTTGTAATAATACAAATTTATTTATTTAATTAATTTATTTATTTTATTATTTATAATATTTATTTGTAATAAGTTTTCTACAGAGCCCAAAATATTAATTTTGATTTTTTTATTCTCCTACCTACCAAGTTTTACATAATTTATACTAATTAATTAAATCTAGAATCATTATTTGGAATATAATTTACCATTCCAAGTAGCAATTAGTGTTTCTTTGTTCATTAAGGAAAAAAATGTTTAACAAGAACATATCCAAAATACACATTGCATTTAACCATAGTGACAAAGTTCACCAACAATTAATACTATTCAGATAGAAAATTAAACACACTAATGACTCTGTCAAGTAATAAGTAGTTAATTGCAAACTAGAAATGTTGTGGACATAAGAATAGCAAGTCATTTATAATAATTAACGCACTATATTAATCTTACCATGAATTTTTATTCCCAAAATTAAAAATCAGGTATAAATAGCTTAAGTGTACAATGAAAGTTTCACTGTAATCAAACTGGATCATAAATCATTTTAAATGTTAATAAATAAATGTTTACAGATGTAAAATTTTGCACATCAAAAAATAAAATGCCACTGACTATTGGACAAGGTTTTAATATTTTTTAAACATAAAATGTTGAAAGACTTGTAACTTGGAAAACAACACAAATCTAATTTTTAAAAAAAGCCTAATGACTTTGAAAAAACAGCTACAGCTTTTTGTTGTTATTGTGATACAACTTCTTAAGAGTGTTATTATACTACAGTCATCTCCTATCATTTAGGAGATAGAAATCCTTTTTGTTAGAAACAAATCATATGACTTACCTTTAAATAGGCTAAGCAAGATTTTTCAATCAAAGGCTCAAACATTTGAACAGACAGTTCTTGGTAGGACCAAATGGTACTCTGCAGAAAAACTCTACACTAAAATCCTCATTACATAAAGCCTGTGAGTTTAAATATGCTTAAAAAAAAAAAAGTACGATATCAAATCCCAGTGAGTGGTTTGTTGCCAGAGGAATTAGGGGAAAAAAAAAAAAAAAGGAAAAGAAACCCACCCACATCACACTACTGGTATGGCTCTTACGGGTCTATTTTTATGGTCTGGTGAGGACCCATTACCTATATCTGAGATACTCAGCAGACTTTTTTTTTTTTTTATTTTTGGCCATTTTCCCATCCAAGTAAGTCAGAAGCCAGAGAAACAAAAGGTACTGACCTGCTGATCTGCCTCTAATATATGCTATCTTCCTGCATAATCATTATTCCAGATGATGAACTGGGTCCGGGGGGTGGAAAGTGTAAATTAGGAAGAACTGGCAATCTTACTTCCTTGTCATGATTTAGCTTGCAAAACTCCACAAAATTGAAAGAAAATGCACTTCTCTAGATAGCATTAATCTAAAGTTCATGAAGACTAAGGATTTTGAAAACAATTGGAGACGCTGTCAATCAACAAGGATGATAAACTGACTTTAAAAAAGGAAACAGCATATTGTTCTAACTGGAAATTCTTAACTAATGTTTATCATTTTCTGTTAGTTTTCCACAACTATCATGAGTACAGCAAAATATCCATATGAAAACAAAAAATGAAACTCCCCTTAGGTTTCTTCAGCCAAAAGACAACTATTCAATAACATTTAAATAGAATTACAGGGGCGCCTGGGTGGCTCAGCGGGTTAAAGCCTCTGCCTTTGGCTCAGGTCATGATCCCAGGGTCCTGGGATCGAGCCCCACATCAGGCTTTCTGCTGAGCGGGGAGCCGGTTTCCTCCTCTCTCTCTGCCTGCCTCTCTGCCTACTTGTGATCTGTCAAATAAATAAATAAAATCTTTAAAAAAAAATGAATAGAATTACATTTAAGATGACCTTTTAATGTAGAAAGTTATATACTTAAGGTACTTTAAAGGAAAGGCAAGATTTTAAAATGAAATCAGATGGTCTTGCTGGAGAGAGAGCATCAATACTAAGAATACAAAGAAATTCCCAAAATCACGTAAGGAAGATCAACATCTTTACAAAATTAAACTGCCATCCTTCAGACAGGCCGCTGCATAAATGCCTCCAAGTCAACCTTGAAATAAAGCGAGCTGACAATAACAGGCAGGATATATTTAGTTCATTAGATCATATTTAAAGTAGTCCTTCTCACTGGACTGCCTGTGTTCTCCCTTCTGAGTATGGCGGGACTCTCTTCATTTGTAAGCACTGCAGTGCAACTGGACAGGAATCTCAACTGCCCTTTTTCCCTCAAGCTTTCTTTTTCCCAGGTATTTTCACGGATGCTTATATTTAAAAATGAATGCTTAGATATTAGTACTTATTAGGTATTAGGTATTATTAGGCTTTTTCTTTCTAAATCTTGAGATCACTCCATTAGGATAAAGTAGAAATGAACTTGTACAATCCCCATGTGATTTATGCTTTTCATTTCAACAGAAGAGCTTAGAGATTTCAGGTAACTTAAAAAGAGGAGTCCTTGGAAGGACTGTGACCTTTGCTGTATTAGTAAAAAGGTAATAAAGGGCTATTTCAATAACTACCTTAAGAGTATCTATTTTATTGTTTTTGAACTGCTTTGATATATTTTCTTCTCAACTTGAATTCTCACACACTTCCCCCGCCCCCAACATGACGATTCAAAAATAGCTCATAGAAACAGGAGTTCAGACAGCTCCTATTTTAAAGAGCAAATTTTAAACTTATTGCAAGGATAGTTAAATGACAATGGAAACATGAACACCATCACAGAAAGATACTTCAGAAAAAAATACAAGCAAAATAGATGCTTTGACACTGAACTTACTTGGAACACTCATCAGTAGGCTAATGCCATCCAAACCCTCTGACTGTCTCTGGAGAGAGAAATGTCACACACTCCCAAGCAGTCCAAAGAATCAAATTCACATTCCCAGAGGGCAGCTGTGTTCAATCCCATAGACAGCAGTTCCTGAGTAGCTTCCTGACTTTTGTGTGCTAAGACCCGGAAAGAGCACAGCTAGGTAAAATCTGTAACCATACATTTAGATTTTGAGCAAAATCTATACCTGGGACAATAAAGCAGGAAAACGCTGCACCCATTTCTGAGTAAACAATGTTGAGGTTTTCATTTTGGGAAAAGAATATGTACCCACAGTATTTTGAAGGGATGTATTTTATATGAGAGCACACCTTGCCGTGTGTACATCCACTAGAGCACTAGACAGATCTAGTAAAATGAAGGATGAAACTTGCAACAGAATAAAGTCTGTTTAGGTGCAGCTCTCTAGGAACCCTTTTTGGTGACCACATAGGGTTTGAAATCAGACAGACAAGTGAATCCTGAGGTTACTGGGCACTGACTGAGTCGAGTGGAGGTTAGTAGTTAAAGGACCTCTTACTCTTATTTTTTAATCAAAAAATGGACAAAACTAAGTAAGAGGATGGTAAGAACTAAGTGAGGGACTTCTTTGCAACACATGACAGGAGCCTGATCACTAGCACTCGAATTCAAACCCCTTCCACTGGGCCCCTGCCCCTTTTCTCCCTTCTGTTCTATTATCTGATGATTATACAGCACTATTCTACATAGATTTGGCTTATTTTTTTGGTCCTGTTTTTGCATCTGCTAGAATACTGGCTCCAAGAGGAGGGAGCCATTTGTCCAGTTAGTTCACTGCTCAATCCCCAGAGTGAACACCAGACTCAAAGCTGGTAACCAATTAAATAAATGGATATACACAGTAATTGCCATAACCATAATATTTTAAAAGGAGTCAGAATGGGGGCCCCTGGGTGGCTCAGTAGGTTGTTTCTGACTATTGATTTAGGCTCAGGTCATGATCTCAGGATCATGACATCGAGCCCCACATCAGCCTTCATACTGGGCTTGGAGCCTGCTTAAAATTCTCTCTCCCCTCTCCCTCCCTCCCTCCCCCTTAAAAAAAAATAGCAAGGATGGTCAGAAATCAGAAGTTACTACGCTGTCTATTCATACCACAAATATTTAATGGTTTGAGATACAGAGCATCTACTTTGACAGTCACTGGACCAGAGTTTGAATTTGGAGTTCATCACTTCCTAAAGCATGTGCCCTATTGCTAACTACTTTGCCTCTCTTGGTTACAGTGGAAATACTGCCTTTTCGGAACTGTTGTAAAGATGAACAGTGATAATACTAAGGATTTAGCACAGAGCCTGACATATAGTGTTTAATCAGCTATGGTGATCATTGGCTATTCATCAGATGTTTATGTTGGGGAATTTATTAAAGTAATATGGACAAATAAGAAATATTGAAAATTATAAAAATGTATAAAATGAGAAGTTTCAATGCCCAATTTAGTTATGTTCTCCTCAACTGCCTATAGCTTTATGAATTTTAAGTTTACATACATACGTATATGGAATACTATACATACCAAATCATACTTTCTGCAACGGACTCTTCTCAAACTATATGCCTTGGAAATATCCTATTTTGGATAGAGTTAATGTTCTCTTTTTCCATTATTGAAAAATACCCCATAGTAAAGGATGTATTGTCTTTGAAGTAACTGATCTCTTTTTTAATGACACTTTCATTGGCAGTTCTATGATCTTAACAAAAAATGCTAAGCATTCATATACAGTTAAAGAAAGTTTTTTTTAAATTTATTTATTTGACAGACAGATCACAAGTAGGCACTCAGGCAGGCAGAGAGAGAGAGAGAGAGAGAGAGAGGAGGAAGCAGGCTCCCTGCTGAGCAGAGAGCCTGATGCAGGGCTCGATCCCAGGACCCTGGGATCCTGACCTGAGCCAAAGGCAGAGGCTTTAACCCACTGAGCCACCCAGGCGCCCCCAGTTTTAAAATTTTTTGAGTGCATAAACAATGAATTCTGGAACACTGAAAAGAAAATAAAATGAAAAAAAATTTTTTTTTGAGTACAGCTGACACACAATGTTAGTTTCAGGTGTACAACATGGTGATTCAACAGCTCTGTGTTGTGCCATGCTTCCAGGTGTCGCTCTCACCTGTCACCTACAACATTATTATAATATCATTGTATGCATATAGTTTTGTTTCTGTGTTCTAGGACACCTGTAAACAGCAGTGAGTGAAATTTCTAGGTCAAAAGTGTGTACTTTTTTGCGGGAGTGGGGAGTAGAGTTTTACCAGATTTCTGTTTATACATCTACACCACAATGTGTGAGACTACCTGTCTGCAAACACACTCATACTAGTTTATACTGAATTTTGAGTTTTTAACAAGTACTTTTTTATTGGTAAATATTCAAATGAATGAAGTTGAACCTATTTTCTTAGGTATATTAGCCATTTCTATTCTAAAATAATTGTGAGGGGTGCCTGGGTGGCTTAGCCAGTTGAGTGTCTGATTCTTGGTGTCTGCTCAGGTCCTGATGTCTCAGGGTCGTGAGACTGAGCCCTGCGTGGGTTCCATGCTCAGGAGCGAGTCTGCTTAGGATTCTCTCTCTCCCTCTCTCCGTCCCTCCTATGCTCGTGCACACACGCTGTCTCTAAAACCAATAAATCTTTAAAGTATTTGTGATTATATTCTTGTCCATTTTTCTTCTATGAATTTGTTTGTCCTTTCCTTGTTAATTACTAAGGAACTGGCCAGTCTTCTGACATTTGACAGTTTTTTAAAAATTTTGATAATATTTAACTTCATTTTTTGTCCAATTTTATACTACTAAAGTTTAAAATTTTTCTGCCATTAACTTTCACAGTAATTTCCTTTAACATATTGTATCATACTTTGAAAGACTCTCTTCATTTCAAAAATATTAAAAGTAATAATTCTTTTAGTATATGTATGGTTTAAATAAAATCATTTGTAACAATATTTTTGGATAAGCTGATTCATGGAATTTAACACTTATGAAGTAAAAGAGGAAGAGGAAAGTGAATTGAGTAACAAATATTGCAACATATTTGAGAAGCAGATGATGTACGCAGTGTAAGGACTCTAAAAGAGGGGTCACATGGCCTGAGTTCTGATCACTGCTTATTAACAACAATAAGATTTGTGGACTCAGTAACACATAGTCATTGTAATTCTGATTTCCTTTCATCACAAAAGGGATAGTCATACAGAATTCACCTACATCCTAAGGCAGAAAGATCAAATCAGATATTAGGTTTAAACCTAATGTAAATCTGTATGCAGCTTCTACTAGGAGATGGAATTTTTTAGGTGTTTGGCTTGTTTGTTTTTGTTTTTTTACAGGCCAGGAAATGAAAAATCATCTTAGTATGATAGAAGAATCTTAGTATAATATACAATGCAATTTTAGATTGCATGGGTATGCAAAGACCTACTAATTATGATGATGACATGAGGGAGCTCAGACACACTGGAGGCTTGTTGAACTAAGTCTTTCACCTGTGTTACCTCAATGACCTGCCATACCACCTCCCTGCGCCTTTAGATAACTGAGGTCACAAAGCTGGTGTGCGTCAAAGCATGGATTAAAACCTAGATAGACTGAATGAAGAGCCTATACTCTTTTCTGAAAGAAAACAAGAATGAAAAGTTCTTGATCAATACCTAAATTTGCATATACTCTGATACATTTGTACACATTGAACAACAATTTTAAAAAACCTGATATTACCTTTAGAAGAAAATGATTTCTAACCACAACAGAGAATGAACAGTGAATGTGTAGTCTGTAAGTGGTTACTAACTGAATTATTTTGAAATTAAATAAAATCCTCCTAAAGGCCTGTAACTATTTTAGAACATTAGCTACCAATGTCAAACCATAAGTAAAATTTATCACTTTAATCTTTGGGGATAACTAATCATAACATACACACATATGTACATATTTATGCATATGTATATACACATAATTATGTGTATGTGTATAAATATACATCTATTATTTTCAATTGCTACCTTGCTTATTTGTGAAAGCATCAAACCAATGGCATGTTTTGCCTGCTTTCTATGGTGAGAAAGCACTTCACATGCAGGAATAAAAATAAATGAATATAGATGGACATAATTAAGACAAAACAGTATAATGTCATGCCACTCAAAGCTTGAGAAACTAAAACAGAGGCTTCTAAGATGGCCTTAGAAGAGAATTTCAAGGACACCATTAAAATGCAGAATGTCAGGGTAATTAAAGTTTAGATTTAAACCATGTAATCTAATGACTGGAAACACAGGATAAAAGCAAAGACACTACTCTTAAAATGAGAAAGTAAACTTACCCATGTATTCAATAGAAGCCATGGTAGGAGCTGTGTGGAAAAGAGACTGAAGAGAGAACACCTCTGTATATGTGGCCAGTGCTCATGTGGGCAGGGCCAAATCAATATGTAAATTTCACAGGCCACCTAAAAATGTTGACAGACCTAGTCTTTACTTCAACAGTTTGCTAAGCTGACTCAGCTCAGGAAGGGGGAAGAATATAAGGCAATATTTAAGTGATACTAGGAAACATAAGGAAAAGGTATGATCAGCATAGTTGTCAGAGTAATTTGTGCTCATACACTAAATGGAAAATTATTAGGGGTAAAAATAAAAATATTCAGGTGAAAGGATAACTAGGTCTGAAAACACGGCATGGTGAAATAGTAGGAAAGAAAGCACAATAATCAATAAGGAAAACAAGCCGTTAACAAATGCCAAATTAGAAAAGGTTGAGAAAAATATATATACAGCCTATTATTTTGAAATTTCACAGGACAAATATTTTTAAAAAATGACTGAGCTGAGGGGGAAGCACATTTGATTCTTAAGAAATGTAATCTGACTATACAGATAGCCCCTGAAGTGGGGTCTTAAAAATGAAATAAAATAAAGAAGGGTTAGCGAAATCCGGTTACATTCGTGTTAGCTCATGGCTTGATCAAAATGAGGTACTTTTAAATGCTAAAGATATCAGGGTTTTTTTTTTTATTACTGTTTAATCATCAGGGAAAATTGAAGAGTGTGGCAAAGGTATAACAAAAAAATTTACACAAAGAAATCAGCTGAATAATGAGAATCAAAGTGATTTTGTTCCATTTCATAGACATACTAACCACATCAATTGTATGGACATCCATGCCACTGGACAATCTGTTACCTTAATTTCAAAGATACACAACACTTGGACATCAGATTCCTGTAAGAGTTAAATGTACATGCATGTGCACACCCACGCATGCATGCACGCACATGTATGCGCACACTTTTCCAGGGACATAGAAGCATACCTAATTAGGTCTCTTTAAAGATGAAAAGAAGTTTCTAAGATGCAGGTTATACAACAATGATTTATTTATTTATTTATTTATTTTAAAATTTTTTTGAAGATTTTATTTATTTGACAGACAGAGATCACAAGTAGGCAGAGAGGCAGGCAGGGGGGGGGCAGGGAAGGAGGCTCCCTGCTGAGCAGAGAGCCCGATGCGGGGCTCGATCCCAGGACCCTGGGATCATGACCAGAGCCGAAGGCAGAGGCTTTAACCCCCTGAGCCACCCAGGTACCCCACAACAACAATTTATTTTAAAAAATCACCACACAGGAAAAAATACACTCCTGTTGCCTTTCTTTTTCTGTTTCTCTGAAGTGGAAGAGTTTTACACTACAAAGAAGCACTTGGCACAAAGCCTACATTTGAGTGACACAGCCGCCTCTGCTAGAAGGTTTAAGGGAACATAAAACAGTCTATCAATCTTAGAGTGAAATCAAATCATCACCATCATTCAGGCTGGTTCTCAGGGGGCTTAAAGGAAGGGTTTGCTCTTGGACAAGCCCGAGTTTTTGGCCTTCAAAGAGACCCACAAGTTTAGTTTAGAGTGCTACTTTTCCAATGAGCTCCTTGGAAGAACTTGAAATATATTCTTAAGATTTCCAAGATCTACTGGATTCAAGGTGGGAACATTCTACACTAGTTGTAGTTTTCAGTTTGAATAAAGCCTCGTACAATAGTTTGTAAGAAAACAACAAAACACTGAAAATATACACATGCACACACAGACTGTTTATATAAATATATATGATAAAGTTTCCAGAAGCAAATATTGACCTGGAAATGTTATGAATAATTTAGCTCCCGTCTTTTAAATATTTCAACAGGCATATTCCAGATACCATAAACATAAGAACCTAGATGGAATAAAAAGTGATACACTACCACTCTGTGACACAGTAGACAGATAGGTGAATTCAGAATAATTCAAAATATCAAAACCCTGAAATTGGCCTCCATGTGTCTCTGCGATCTCAAGGTTATCTGCTCGTGGCTCATCAGAGGTAGAGTAAAACCTTCCCTCTGTAATCTCTACACTTCGATTCTGAATCATAAAGAAGTTTGACTTGCCTATGAAACTGAATTTTGGCTGTGACATTTCAGTAGCAGCATTAAAGCCTGCACTGTGGGGCACCTGGGTTGCTCAGTCGGTTAAGCATCTGCCTTCTGCAAGGCTCATGATCCCAGGGGCCTGGGATGGAGCCCCGCATTGGGCTCCTTCTCCCTCTCCTCCCACTCCTGCTCTATCTGTCTCTCTCTCTCTCTAATAAAATCTTAAAAAAAAAAAAAAAAAAAGCTTGCATTGCACTTTGGGGCATTGAGAGTAAAACTGATAAAGGAAATCACCTGTAGGTAACTGTACTAGGGAGGTTTAGGTGGGTTTAGGCAGCATCCACCCTGTCTCTGCACATCTGTCATCGTCCTAGCTCTGCAACAAGCAACCCAGGACCCAAAACATGTTTCTCATGACCATCCCTTTCAGATTCCTGAAGGTCACTCTTCTCTTTTGTTCTGAGGGTGTGATTCAAGTAAACAGCAGCGGCTTATAGAGTATGAATTGCTACGGAACGTCAGCCTTGCCTGACTCTCTCAGTCCTGCTGGTTTTGTTCTGCTTCATGACCTCCTCTCTCCTCAAGGACTGCTGGGACCCAACTGTTTTCCTGGCCGTGGGGGCCTGAGGTCTCTCCGTTGTGGTATGCAGGTAGGCAAACTGTCCCCCTCCACCATGCCTCCAGCTCATGGGTAAGGAGACAATTGTGAACTGGAGTGCTTCTGTTCTCTGAGGGAGTTTCACTGGACTCTGTGAGGCTCTTCTGTTAACAGCACAGTGCTTTCCTGTTCCGAGTGAATGCTGAGAATCTGACTGTTTTCCCAAGCCACAGATACAAGGCTCGGAGCAGCATCCTCTATGTATTCCAAGGGCTAAAAACCATTTCCTGGATATGATCCAAGAATGAGGCTAGGCCTGTTTTTCCTCTCATTTCCTACAACTCCTCAGGGAAAACTGGGTCATCATGGTAGGCTGGAGGAAAGGCGGCTACCTCGGGTAATACTGGGAGCTGAAGTTGAGTCCATGAAAGCATGGAAACCATACCATTTCATGAACTAACTCATTTCGAAAACAGAAACCATGAAAATATTTCCTACGTTATAAAGAGGCATGTCCCCAAATATTGTTTTTATAATAAATCTCAGCATAGATTTCTAAATTTCATAAGCTTCTCTTTTAATTTTTCCTTCTTTTCCTTGGTCACCCTACATGTATTTGTCCTGGTTGGTTTCTATGCACCTATTGGATACTTCATTTTTATTTTTCTAGTATTTTGTCAAAAGGGTCCATGAGTTATATTTTTGGTTATATAAATTTGGAGTTGCATCCAAATTACTTCACGCAGTTGCATTTACAGAAGCATGGCTATCCCTAAATCAGCAGAAATCATGAATTCATTTGACCCTTCACTCCTTTTTACAAACAGGCTCACATTATCCACTTAACAGATATTTCTGTTTTGAAAGGCATCCAGCCTCCAAATGGGAATTCAATATACCAAATGTTATCAGAAAATACTTTTGCCTAAACTTTGCCTTATTTTGTCACTTGTTCTTTTAACCTCATATTTACCACCCTGTGAAGTATAAAATATTTAAATTCTTCAAACCATGAAACTCAAAAAATGAAGATTAAATTATATTTGTACTATTTACTAGTAAATCTTTCTCTGGCTCATGTCAGCTAGGTTAGGGGAAAAATACTGTCTGATTTTCTTTTTAAGTCTTTTGGTGCTAATTTATTACTTGGAAAACTTTTCTTTCTAGAATAGTCTACCATTGTATAGGTCACTCTTTCAATCTTCCTCTGATCCTAGGAGAATAAAATTAAAACTGAGAATTTTTTTTTTTTTTTTAAAGTCCAGTACCTAAGTGTTAAGACATGTTTTGGGAAACTGGCTTTGATTTTTAAAGATGAAACATAATGAATAAGTCTGACTAAATTCAGCCATTTTAACGGACTAAATCATGATCTGTAAGGGATATTTCATTATGCTTGAGAACTTCCCAGAGGAAAGACAGATAATAACATTTCTTCAGGAGCTTCACACCCTCAGATCCTTAGTGACTCCCATGTAGGGAAGAGCAGCTTGTGACATGGAAGCCATGAGTGGCTGACTCAGCTTTTAGAGATGCCTTTAAATATTAAGTTCAGAAGGAAAATTAAAAAACCGCTCTCTGTTTTCATTTATAAAGGTTTTGATTCTAGAGACTCTCCTCTAAAAATACAAATGTTCCATTTAATACTTTCCTTTAATTAAATGGAGAGTGTTACCAGAACATACATTTTCCCTCAGGACTCACAAAGACATTGGTCAACATTGCACAACATTGGTGGGAATCACTCTTTCTGCTATTATCTCTTCCCCATCCCCATCCTCAATGTAGAAGAATAAGGAAACATATATGCATGCTGCTGGAGAACTTTTCAATATCTCACGGAAAGTCAGTCTAAGTCAAAGACAACACCCCAAGAAAGGGAAGAACGGAAAAAGTTAAGGAGAAAGAACTAGCAAGTTTGATCCAACTATGCCTAAAGAGTACTAACTGGAGTTTTCAGTTATGTGGACAGCCAAAAATCCCTGTGTTGATTCAGCTAGCTTGAGTTAAAAGTACCCAAACTGATACCTTGAGATTCTATGTAAAATGTGGACCTCAGGTCACATATATTTCAAGCAACTAAAATATCTAACCAAAGTTCTGGTTCATTAAGTGTGGTCAAGAAATAGGACTTAACCAGGAGGCCTTAAAAAAAAAAAAAAGCAAGAAATATGGTTTTCTACACTACATGCAACAGAGATATTAATATTAAGCACATATAAAATACCATGTGACTATATTTTCTTCTATGTATGTCCAGAACTCTTTAGTGTTAT
The DNA here is from genome assembly GCF_010015895.1 of Lontra canadensis. NCBI lineage: Eukaryota > Metazoa > Chordata > Mammalia > Carnivora > Mustelidae > Lontra > Lontra canadensis. Next base: position 5,640,755 of record NW_022631042.1, read on the forward strand.
ACTCATAAAAGGTGTTATAAAAAGCTCAATTCATCATTTGTTTGTTTATTCATGACTTGCAAGGGAGCCCGTCACAATGGAGCTCCCTATAATGTACTCACTGGGAACTGTGTCAGTAGTGTTTATCATTATATCCCAGATTTTAAAACAGTGCCTGCCACATAATAGGTACTCAAATACACATTGAATAGATACTGAAAAACCTATAGGAGAGGTACCACAGCACAGATAAAAAAGAGACATGGGTATGTTTAATACTTTGATAGAATAGGAGTTACCAGGTTATCTGACATCAAGTTTAAAAGGACTGCTTATCTTTTGCACAGCAAAGGAAACAGTCAACAAAACCAAAAGACAACTGACAGAATAGGAGAAGATATTCACAAATGACATATCAGATAAAGGGCTAGTATACAAAATCTATAAAGAGCTTATCAAACTCAACACTCAAAGAACAAATAATCCAATCAAGAAACAGGCAGAAGACATGAACAGACATTTCTGCAAAGAAGACATCCAAAGGCCAATAGACACATGAAAAACTGTTCAATATCACTTGGCATCAGGGAAATACGAATCAAAACCACAGTGAGATACCACCTCACACCAGTCAGAATGACTCAAATAAACCATTCAGGAAACAACAGATGTTGGCAAGGATGCGGAGAAAGGGGAACCCTCCCACACTGTTGGTTGGAATGCAAGCTGGTACAGCCACTCTGGAAAACGGTATGGAAGTTCCTCCAAAAGTTGAAAATAGAGCTACCCTATAACCCAGCAATCGCACTACGGGGTATTTACACTAAAGGTACAAATGTAGTGATCTGAAGGGGCACATGCACCCCAATGTTTATAGCAGCAATGTCCACAATAGCCAAACTATGGAAAGAACCTAGATGTCCATCAACAGATGAACGGATAAAGAAGATGTGGTATATATGTACAATGGAATACTATGCAGCCAGTAAAAACCCCCGAAATCTTGCCATTTGCAATGACATGGATGAAACTAGAGGGTATGATGCTAAGCCAAAGCCAAATAAGTCAATCAGAGAAAGACAATTATCATATGATATCTCTGATTAGAGGAATCTGAGAGGAAGGGTGAGGTGGTTGTAGGGGTTAGAGAGGGAAAAAATGAAACAAGATGGGACTAGGGAGGGAGACAAACTATAAGAGACTCTTAATCTCAGGAAACAAACTGAGAGTTGCTGGAGGGTGGGGGGTTAGGGATAGGGTGGCTGGGTGATGGACACTGGGGAAGGTATGTGCTATGGTGAGTGCTGTGAATTGTTGATTCAAGACTGTTGATTCACAGACCTGTACCCCTGAAGCAAATAATACATTACACGTTAATTTAAAAAAAAAAAGACTTATTATTTTCCAGGTGTGTGTGTGTGTGTGTGTGTGTGTGTGTGTGTATATACATATATATATACATATATATATATGTATATATATATATTCAGTAGACACCAGACATGAAATCAAACAAAGTACAGTTGGGATCTGCATTCAGCAAAAATCTGCACATATTAAACCAACAGACTGATTCTTCCACATGAGACAATGTCCTTATGAAGGGCTTTACTTCTATCAATTCACAGACATTTACTGAGAACTGCAATGTAAGGATGAAGGACATGGTCCTATAAGATCTTTGCAAGTGTTTTAAATGAATCTAATATACCAATTGCGTTTATCAATCTACAGCAAGGAAGAGACATTTATTTATTAAAGTGAAGATCTCTACAGTCGCCTGAGAGGTTCACTTGTTTGGGTATCCAACTCTTGATTGGGCTTAGGTCATGATCTCAGGGTCAAGGGACTGAGCCCTGTGATGAGCTCTGCACTTCGTGGGAAGTCTGCTTTTCTCCCCCTTCTCTCCACCTTTGTTCCTCCCCCACTTGTGTGTGCACGTATGCACTCTCTAAAATAAATCTTTAAAAAAAATGAATATTTCCAAAATTTTTTTTAAAGATATATTTATTTATTTATTTGACAGACAGAGATCGCAAGTAGGCAGAGAGGCAGGCAGAGAGAGAGGAAGGGAAGCAGGCTCCCTGCTGAGCAGAGAGCCCGACACGGGGCTCGATCCCAGGACCCTGGGATCATGACCTGAGCCGAAGGCAGAGGCTTTAACCCACTGAGCCACCCAGGCGCCCCTGATTTCCAAATTTGTTAAAAAACATGATTCAATATTAGATGTAGACCATAATAAGTGTTTTTTTTTTAATATTTTATTTATTTATTTGACTTACAGAGATCACAAGTAAGCAGAGAGGCAAGCGGGGGTGGGGGGGGAAGCAGGCTCCCTGATGAGCAGAGAGCCTGATGTGGGGCTCGATTCCAGGACCCTGGGATCATGACCTGAGCCAAAGGCAGAGGCTTAACCCACTGAGACACCCCGTTGCCCCAGTGTGTTATATTATTTTGCCATTAGAATTTTTTCCAAGTTTTCCAAATATTATACTCTACCATCTAACTTTTTACATGCCAATCTATCTTTTTACAAACTAATTTAGGTAATCCCTTGCTAATAGTTTGACTCCTCTGGGTTGTCTAGAAGACTTGTTCTGGACTGCTCACTTATTTTGTTACAAAAACACTGGGCCTTTATCTGACTTCAAAATGCACCTTTGTCAAGAGGGTTAGTATGGTATAGTCATTGGAGCCTTAAACAGGCACCCCTGGGAAGTGGCTTTTCTGTTCTGATAGCAGTTGGTTCAAGAAAAATGACCCAAGTTCCGTCTTTGTACTTCTTTCCATCCATGAGATGAGACACATTATCAGTAAGTTGGGCATCAGCCAGCTGAAAAGACATGCTGGAGGATCCAACACACTGATCAGTTTCAGAATTCTGTCCAAATGAACAAAGTACAAAGAACAAACTGGAAATATCACCAAATGTATCCTTCCTTGTCCCATGAAAACCTGAGCCACACTGATTTTTTTGTTGTTGTTGCTCTCAGGAGAACCTTTAATACAATGAACTCTTAAATATCAAAACAAAATGCATAAATGCCAAAACCCAGGAGAGAAGGACAGCAGGTAGAACCTGGTAGCATTCTTTCCTCAGGAGAGGCTGAGGGTTCCAGCTCTGCTAGGGACTGGAATAAACACGGGGAAGGTAGGATCAACAGGGAGAGGAGAGCGATATGACACCCACCTACAGAGAGGTGCAGAGATTACAGTCAAATAGAGCATGAATATACAAAAAGTATGAAAAGATGTCATTAAAATCTGAAACCATGTCTAAAAGCAGAAAGGACAAAATAGTTGTAAAGGTACTACAGAGAGCAAATATTTAAACTGAGGATGAGAGTAGGTCTCTAAAGTCTTTTCCATTATTGCAAAAATGTGCTTTCCAAATAAATTATCTAATACATTTGTGTGTCAGATGACATGGTATATCACTTAAAGCATAAGATTTAAAAAGAAAAAATTTGTGTAAAATGCATTTATTATATGCAAATAAAGAGTTAATATAAAATGAAAATACTGCTAAAATGTTTAACATAACATACATAGATATATTTACAGATCATTTGCATGAAACGATTAATCTAAGTCAAATTTACAGAACCTTTTTATTATCACATAGATTAAATACTTTACTAGTCCTGCTTTCTCATGCTTTTAATTTAATGAAAATCATTTGTATAAAAGCAAGGTAGGCAATGGAATAATAACACACATAATATGCTGGAAATAACTAAAATTACACTGTAAATGTAAGCTTAATTTTCATGTAGTTTCTACCCATTATAAGCTATAGGTCGCTATTTTGAAATCTGGTAGTCTGTGATTTTATTTTTAGTTTGACTGTATAAATAATAGAAAGTACGGTTATAACAGAGGACCTGATCTGAATATTCTTACCAGCGAAGTACGGAGATGTGGCACCGCGCCAGCTATGTTGGCTCTGCATTCACTGATAAATTGGGTTACCATAGCAAGCCCATAGTCGCTCAGTCTCTAAGCAACCTAAGACTCTGCAGACTTCAGATACTTAGGAATTCACTGATCTTTTATCATCCTTAAGGGAGAAATACGAAAACCCGTGGTATCAAATTCAGTGTGGGATTCCCCGATGACCCAGTAGACCTCCTATAAAATGCTCCTGTGTTGATACCCATTTAACTTATTAAATAATAGTATTTGATTATATATATACGTGTGTGTGTATATATATACACACACACATATATGAAATATATATAATATGTATGTATATGGAATTGATGATCAGAGTGTTAAGTGGATGATATCAGGTACAGAAAATGATCAGTACCAAGTATGGGTTGGGCAAATATTCTTTCAACAGATATTTGTCTGCTCAACCCATACTTGGTACTAATCATTTTCTGTACCTGATATCATCCATTTAACACTCTGATCATATATATATGTATATATACATATACGTATATATATATTCATATTCCAACTGTCTAAAGACAAAGTCATCTGCATAATGCTGGCATTCACAAAATCCTGACCCTTTAGTAGAAAAACTATATCTGTTTAGTCGCATTACCTCACAGCACATCATTTCAATTTTTGTTTGTTTTCTAATGGCTTACATTTAGGTAACATATGTAATGGCCTGTAATCTGGTACTGAAATGTTTAATTACAGCATGTCCAGAATGCTGAAGTAATATTAGCCACCCAGATGTCAAACAGAATTGTATAGGTCTGAGGTACAAGCAAAGTCACGAATGATTCTTTGAATGAGGTTCTATTAGCATTTCCTGTCCCTATCTCTGTCAAACACTCTCTCTCCTTGGTCCCCTTGTCTTCACACAATACCCACAGATGTGAACTGAAAGCTGTCTTATAATTCACAAGGTTTACTTTCCAACTATTTAAGATAATTTAAGTTAAGGGATACAGATCTCGTTTGTTCCTGCAGAACACTGTTATCACAATGCAGGTCAAAATAAAATGCCATGACTAGAAGTGGTTGTATGTGACCAGTAAAATGGCTATGTCTGAAATCTGTAAAAATGATACCAAATTCTAGTATCTGGTCTTCGATGCCTCCTATCATCATTCCATGTGGCTGGTTCTTACCATCAGAAACAGTGTAGGAATGATGTGCAACTTGAAAACTGCCTTTAATGGAATGGCTAATTTTTTAATGTTAATTCCTATATCTTTTTAGCCTTTGAATCAAAGATTTGGTAATCACAATATGATGACCAAGTTCTCTCACCTGAGTATAAAAAAATAAAGTTGCAAAGTCACCTCTCAAACAAGTCACAGGAGCCAGCTGTCCACTCCAGCCACACCAGGAATGTCTGCAAGACAAACTCCGCCTGTGACCTCTAGGGATTACTGCTGACTCTAAGTGTGGAAGAGAGCTGCTGCTTTCTCCAAGACTGGGAAGAGAACACTCTGCCTTCCTTACAATCTTAATACTGGCGAGTTCAAAACTTGCGTAATGATATTGTTAACTGCCTCTTCAGGTAAGAAATGACCCTCTACAACAGTCTTCCTGGGCATAGGTATTCTTCAGAGTAAAAGACAACAGAGCATGAATTTGCCCTTTTGGTATGTTGTTGCTCTATTAAGATATTCCTCCGTTGCTGTGTGTGTATAAGCACTTGTACATTGGAGGCTCTGGAGACTTTCAAATATCTTTGAATAACCTCTTATCACTTAGTATTGTACTTCTCACTGACAAGATCACAGCAAAGTTACTACACCTGACCAACTCTTTCCATTTTCTTTTACATTTAACTTCTTATCTAAAAGCTTCTGTTAGGCTGCCTGTAGGGGCAGGTCTCAAACACTCACTGAGAGAAGAGAAAAAAGACAAGTAGAGCTTACAGTGGACAAGAAGAAAGCAACGATCAGATCAATGTAGAGATCTGAGTGTTGCAGGCACCGGTCTTGAGTCCTACGTTGTTAAGCTAGAAAACTTCACAGTTATTACGTAAGTGTAGTTACCAGTTCGAAGTCCGGTGAAAAGACCCAGGGCCGCCAATATTAACTCACTTGCGAGATGCTGGTTGGAAGACAACGGAATTAACACTGATAACTGTGGTTGAGTCTGGCCCAAGTTCTGGGTCAAGTCCCTGCTGTACATCAGTCAGCCCCACCTCCAAGTATCCAAGAATGGCTGTGGAATTTTGAGTGACACTCCACTGAGGCAGTGGGATTCCTAAGCCACAGTAAACCCTGCCGCCAGTGTTTACCAACCTCCCCAGCAAGAAAGTGAGCTGCTCCTCACTCTGGTTCTTTCCCTTAAAAAAAAAAAAAGAGAGAGAGAGAGAGAGAGAGAAAGAAACAATTACTCTGTGACGTTTAAAAGAACACAGAAGCAGGTCCCTCTCCAGGGATCTCCCTACTTATTTTCTCAAGGCAACTCCCTAGACTCTTTTCATCCTGTGTCTTTGTTACAGGACTCTGCAGTCCTCCTAGGAACCATATAACAACATGCATGCTTGTCTTTAGTATAAGAAACAAAGCATCGATGACTATTCTAGTTTGTGAAAGCTGGAGAGAAGAGGTTTCTGGTGCAGGGCCTCACAAAATGAGCAAATTCAGGTCTACAAGAATCATCACATTCTTTGGCTATAGAAGAGAACCAGGATAGCAATATCTGGTGGGCATATTATTATATATGCAACTCATCAGAATAAAAAATTGAAACAAAGACACTCCAAAACCAAATCAAGCCAATATGGTATATGCTAAATTGGACAAAATGAAAGCTGATTTCCCCCACATCATTTAGGCAATAGTTCCCTGGAGACGACTGTTGATGACATGAGTCCTTATCCATACACATGCTCCATAAAGATTTATCATGTGGCCACGAGGTGCCCAGAAGTCCATCACAAAAAGGAAGAAAGCAGGACTCCTATTGTGAGGTTTTCTGTAAAGTACTTCAAATACTTCCATAGAAAAACAGCCTGCGAGCACTAAGCATTTTTAAGCTACCTTCTCAGAATGGGCTGCTATCCTGGCCATGAATGCTCGTTGTCGAGCTATTTAGCATGTAACCGAAGTCTATAATATTGTTATCTTTATCTCCTAAAATTGGAAAATGTCCCTAAAAAAATGTCCACTGAAAATCGTAAGGTTTTCAGTGGTGAAATGAAAGATTTATGAATTGGCTAGACATATGGCTAACTCCCTCCTCTTACATTGTAGGCTCTTTATACCCACCAAGCCTGGTTGCGTAAGGCTCAGCTGAGAAATGACCCATTGTCTAGCTTTTGATTTGGGGGCATTCCTGGTTATCTGCCTGGGACTGGGTGGTTAGCGGAATTCCATTGTGAGCATGTTAAGCATATACCTCTGACTCATCCATGTAAGACGTACTGGGCCTACTACGGAGCGTGAGGGCTTCCAGGTTGACCTCCTGCTTGCCACTCATCTGTTTCAGTCAGAAGTCGATCTGAGAGAGCTTTCCCTTTGTCTCTTGTGTGCAGGAGATCTGTAGCTCTCCCTGCTGTTAGTTATTGAAGGCTCCACTATTTACTAAAATAACCTGGTAATAGTGGATGCTCAAATTGGCTTGGATCCTTGAGCAACACCTACCTGCAAGGAGCTCTCATTCTAAGGATATAGCTCACACACAAAGGGCAATTCTACATAAATATTCTAGGGTAGAAGACCACAGAGTTTCCTGGGTTCCCAGAACATCCACACGTATTCAGATATAAATAGCTGTGACTCTTCGTTCGAAGACCTTTTGCCCACTTCTGTGTATGACACATTTCTTCTCTTTGTTCATGACCTTTACACTGCCGAAATTGAAGGAATCTTAAGAATCATCTGGTCCCGATCATTTAACAGAAGAGGTTACAAAGACCCAGAGAGCCGGAAATGCTTGTTCTACATTGTCCTAACCGTTTTCAAAAAACAAAACCAAAAAACCCCAAAACAAAACGAAATAGAACAAAACAAAAACCTCAACCAGAATACTGCCTTTTCTTCTTATGTGTCTATTTTCTCCAATTTTTACCTCTTTTTCACATATCTTCTTCCAGGTTCTACCTTGGTAATTTGCTAAGGCAATGCTTTAATTTTGTGTGTATTCTGTTATTCTTTGTTCTTCTTTAGCAATGTTAATTTAATATTCAGTTTCTGGATAATTAGAATAATTTACCCCTCTTTTTGATTCCCATATGCTAGCCCCTGTTACTAAAGTTTTGAAAACTATTCTGGTTCTTGCTTTTTTGACTTTTCAAATTTGATTTTAATTCTTCAAACATTTTAAAGGTTCCTTAAATAACTAAGTATGAAAAGAAAACATTTCTATTTGGTTAATATATTCTACTTCTTCCCTTTCACATGGAACAATGAAAATTCTAGGAAAGGGCAAGAGAGAAGACAAATATTTGTTAACACTATACTATGGGCCAGGCATCATGCTAAATGCTTCCATGTGTCATTATTCAAGTCCACAAGAAATTCTGTAATTAGGTGTTATTAGCTACATTTTTACAGAGAAGATAAGTAACTCAGGGAAAACTAGGAAAATTAGATAAATGCTAAGATTTTCAGTATTAGTATGAAATGTATGACCTTGAGTTTATGCATCTAAGTGACAAGTAATATCAAAGATTGGTAGAAAAACGTATATATGGTTACATATAACCATTTCCTTGCCAAGATCTAAATCTTTACCTTTTGTCAAAATAAAGCTCTCAGCATATGCATTTTGCTAGGCTACTTTGAGGTTTTAGAATTATTTTCATTACTTTTATGTAGAGATTATAGTTAAATAAAAGTGAATAAATTTGTGGTCTTAAAAATCTATTCCTCTTGGCACTGGGTATTTCTGGGTGCAGACATTATGAAAGTAAATAAAACCTTAACTTCATGGAGTGAGACAGACATACAGAAAAATTACTATACTAGGACAACAGATGGTCTGATGGAAAGTTTATGGTGTAGTGGGTGACTTGCAGAGGGGGGAGGTTTCAGAAGGGGAAATGCCAAGCTTCACAGAGGAACTATTTCCAGTTCCTTCCACAGGCACATGAATCACACACCAATCACCATGTATTGGCCAACTCAGAGAAGGGTGAAAGACAGACGATATTTCTCCATCTTCAGAAAGATATAGCAATTTCTACCAGAAAGCTAGTGACTTCAAGGAAGAATATGTAAAAAACTGTTGTGGCAATATCAAAATGAACAAGATTAGAGGAAATTAATTTCCAACCGAGTGTCTGCTAAGTTTAGGCACTGTTAGGTTAAAATGTGGTTTCATCTTAAAATTCAAAAGCAATTTGTATTAAGTTGCTGTGAGTTATAACTTTGCATAAGTCAGTCCAGGAAAGAACTAAAAATTCTACTTCGAAGCACAAAAGAAGTTTACTTAGGGCTGAGAAAAGAAAAGAAAAGAAAAGAAAAACAACAAAACAGAAAATACTGGATGCATTTTATGAACATCATTGGTTGTTTGGTACTTTCACAGATAATGAAAGGTCATTTAAATTTAGAAAATGAGTACAAATATATAGACTGCTATAAAAACATACCAATTTTTTCTTTTCTTTTTTTTTTTTTTAAAGATTTTATTTATTTATTTGACAGATAGAGATCACAAGTAGGCAGAGAGGCAGAGAGAGTGAGAGAGAGGAGGAAGCAGGAGGAGAGAGGAGGAAGCAGGCTCCTCGCTGAGCAGAGAGAGGTCTGGGACCCTGAGATCATGACCTGAGCTAAAGGCAGAGGCTTTAACCCACTGAGCCAGCCAGGCACCCCAAAACATACCAATTTAATTTGAAAATAATGAAGATGAAAAGTAAAGGTGTACCTATAACTTTCAAAGCACTTTAATGATTTTTAAATCTAAAACTAGTCAGGCTAAACATATCAAAATGTACATGCTTATGACTGTTATAGATTTCCTTTTGTATTAAGTAAATTTTAAGATCTTCGTATATTTATATATCTCTTGTTATGGCTAAAACTTATCATCTTACTGTGAATGTTAGAGAAAGCAAACATTCATATGCCTCAGGAAACAAGAAACCTGAGGTTGTACAAATACGAATTCACAAAAGATAGAAACTTAAGCAATGTATTCTTGTTTAAAGAAATTAAATGCAGGAGTGAGGGGTGAAATTTATTTCCATTTGGAAGCACAGAGGAAAAATTCTTAAAGAAAAATTTATTAGTTCCCCTATTTTTCACCGTAAAACATTCTTAAAAGATGGATAGCCTGCACTGCAGCCTTAGGTCAGAAAGTTGGCTTTCTAGAGGTGCTGACTGACCCCTAATCGCCTCTATTTCCCTCACTTTAAAAGTCTTTTCCCAATTCCAGATCACTCATTTTAAAATCTACTCCTACAGGTACCATCCAAATATAATGCTCTCAGGTCATAATCATTTACTTCGAGGCTTTCCTAACAAGACAAAGAGGCAATGAGGACACAACACTCTCTCAGCACGCAATCCTCCCTGTGACCTCTGTCAGGCACTTTATCCTGGAGTCTCTCCCTCTTTATTGCTCAACTGGATTAGGTAATAAAAAGTCAAGTCTTGCTTTGTCCTCTATCAAAGAGCTAACTCCCAAAGTCCCCGGAGGCAGGGACTGGATTCCTCTTCTCTCCAAACATCACTGAGCTTCCAAGTTTAAACTCAAGGATAAATGTACAGATATATGGGCAAGCTTCTAGAATGAGACAACCGGGTAAATAATTATTTTAGTCTAGTTGTCAATACCAGCTCAATGGAACCTCCTGCCCCTTCAGCCTTAAGATTAAGTAAAACCAAAATTTTGCCTCATGAGTAATTTCAAAAGTCACTGCAGTTATCTCCAGAATCTGATTGCAGGCCGGGTTGACAGAATCTTACCGTGCGTCAGCTGACTTTTTTAACTAATCACATCACCATTTTTATTTCTTGTAGAATCACATTGTATTTCATTTGTGAAAGGGTGGTCATCTTATCAGAAGCACATTTTCTTTTTGAAAAACCCAAACTGTGTCATGTTAACCCTGAGGGTGTTCATTACAGACCAGACACCATTCCATGAACTTGATAGGGGTCTTACTACATCTCACAACCATCTGAAGGATTACTGTTTCCCCAGTATTAGAAATGGCCAAAGTACCCAAGTACTGAGGGGCAAAAGGACTGACACAGATTAAGTCTCTGGCTCAAGGTCTAAGAGGGCGGAGCCCCGGCCGCACCGATGGGGGTGCTTCCGTCTACAAAGAAAAGACTGCTCCAAGAAAAGTAGGCCAAAGTATGGAGGAACACTGACGCACTTGTCAAATAATACTTATTAGGAAATAATGATCAGCTTCCGAAATGCTACTTTTTCTTGTAAGCAGCCACTAGAACACTGTGCTGTTTTACCATCTTGAAACCAGTTATTTGACCAAATTGCTTATGCATGTGTGTGTGCATGCCATCAACTTGAACTAGAGACCACAGAAATGCCACAGGATCACCCGTCACCTAGAAGGGTGTGTATTGCTTTAAAGGGAGAAAATGTTCCATGTTAAGGTTTCAAAATAAAATCAAAGTTTAAAATAAAAATACAGGGTGCCTGGGTGGCTCAGTGGGTTAAAGCCTCTGCCTTCAGTTCAAGTCATGATCCCAGGGTCCTGGGATTGAGCCCCGCATCGGGCTCTCTGCTCGGCAGGGAGCCTGCTTCCCTTCCTCTCTCTCTGTCTCTGCCTGCCTCTGTGCCTACTTGTGATCTCCGTCTGTCAAATAAATAAATAAAATCTTTAAAAAATTAAAAAATAAAATAAAATAAAAATCCAGTAGAAGTTTCCATTCCTCCAGGAAAGAGAACAGTCTATCCTGACAAAGGGAATGTGGAATAGAAAATTCACTTCTACACAACAAAGGGAAGCAGGCCTGGTAAACTTCAAAGACTTTTCCATTTGTTTTGGTAAGAGTGAGCTGTCACAGTTGGTGACTTTGGGAATAGCTGTTTATTACTGAAATGGAAATGAGCTTCAGAATCACTGACTCAGGTGTGCAGAAAGGAAATTCTTCTTTTCTACATTTTATTTTTTATTTCAAGTCTTCGTTCTATCTGGTCCAGCATATTTCATATTGGCACTTTCAAGAACCACCCCCCCTTTTTTTGAACATTTCTCAGTCATTTCAGGTTTAAACTCTCAACAATAGGTTTCTCAGTAGGGGTTAGATTCAGAGGAAGAGATGGGAACACAGAACCCGCTCTGAATGGTGGCTATGGCTTTCCCTGGCCATGAGCACTTAGCAGATGATGGTTGTTCTTCTGCTTAGTTACACAAGCTTCTAGAACCCTGAGCACATTGTTAGGGTCTCAGGGTCTTCATGAATGTGCTTCTAAACACAGCTGCCTATACATGACACAGAGCCCAGGATACACCACGGATACACCACGGCTCTGGTGCCATGAAGGACACAGTGTTTTCTAAGGCTGTAGTCTCTGAGCCACACCTCAGCTCTAAGAGTGTCATACTCACCTGAGGGGAGGAAGGGAGAAAGCTTGCCTTAGTCAATGAGTCTATGGCAAGGCAGACCACAGTAACTTTCTGGGATTCCTTCACATCTAAGCTGCTGTTTTCCCACTCCAGTCCAAGCTTAATGATCTTTTATCTACCTTAGGATAATATTGAGAATGAAAAATGTTTCAGGCTGATCATGACTGCTTTCCAGATCTTTATTAAAACTGAAGAGTTGGGGTGACTGGGTGGCTCGGTCCCTTAAGCATCTGACTCTTGGTTTTGGCTCAGCTCATGATCTCAGGGTCATGAGATCAAGCCCCATGTGGGGCTCCTTGGGGCTCCATGCTCAGTGTGGAGTCTGCTTCAGATTCTCCCTCTCCTTCTCCCTCTGTCCCTCTCCTCACTCATGCTCTTTCTCTCTCTCTTGAATTAAAAAAAGAAACAGGGGCACCTGGGAGGCTCAATTGGTTGAGTTTCTGCCTTTGACTCAGGTCATGATCCCAGGGTCCAGGGATCCAGCCCCCACATCAGGCTCCCTGCTCAACAGGGAGCTTGCTTCTCACTCCCCCACTCCCCCTGCTTGTACACTCTCTTTCTGTCATATAAATACATCCTCAAAAAACAAAAACAAAAACAAAAACTGAAGAGTCACATAAAGTCCATTTCTTGCCTCCACTTAAGGCCCTTCCCCGATTTGCAGCTTCCTATTTTGCAGTTCAAATGACAAGCATGGGAGGGACAAAACTAGCTGGATTAACACGTCCCAACAACAGTATATCCTATTAAAAAAACTGTAAGTTGTAGGAAACAATCACATGGAGTTCTAAGAATGTATTTGCAGAACTCTGAGATCCAAGTAGAAAGAAGTAGGATTCTCAGAAAATAAAACTAGGTCATTACACAAAGCATTTAGCACTGTAACTGGCATGATTGAAAAAAAGCGTATGAACAAACTGTGCCTGGTTTGATATATCTACAGGTAGAAGTAAATATATTTAGACCAGGTTATAGGAAACTTAAATGCCTGAGCACAACCTGACAGAAAAGAATGAAGGCAGGAAAGATAAAGTACTTCTAAGACTTTTGGTTCAACGTGGCAAATCACATGCATTTTCACTTGCACTTGAAATTTCACTAAAATGAAAGTAACAGAGCTTACAAAAACATGAATGCATGTGTTCAGCCCAAGTATTTAGATGAGAGAGGCCAGAGACAACTCAATTATTAGAAAGCAAATGGACCAATGGTAATTGCTCAGCAGACCCTAGAGCATCAGATTCTCAGCATCTATGCCTAGAACTCAAAGCCAGTGAGAAGCAAAAGGAGTAATCTGTTTTCTAGAGTCACAGAGATGGGGCCATGGATTAGCAGGATGGAGGGCCATGGGAAACAGGGAATAACTTGGCTGAATATCTTTGTTAAGTCCTATACCCGAGATCCTCTCTTTACACACTCTACTCAACCCACTCGCTCTCCCTCCTCGCCTGCTGAGAGGTGGGGTCTTTTATCTTTGGCGGTACTGAGCCAGAGAATTCTGGGCTTAAGAGCAGGAGGCCCAGTTATGGGCACGAGGGAGATCCACGCTGCGATAAGTTTAAGTGAAATTCTACATACTGATTCCTTATCTATTGCCAGAAGTGACAGAACTCTAGCAAGCCAGAAGTGACAGGATTCTTTCTGGGGGAGCTGACTGGTGTAAGAGAAAATGTGTTGCTAGGACGTCCTAGTGGAGATGGGCTGTGGAGGAGGACAACGACATGGCTGTGACCTTACCTGATTCCTCTAGAGTGATACTGTCCAACAGAAGTATACCATGAGCCTCATGTTATACTTACTTTTGAAATGTCCAGGTGCCCATTAAAAGCATAAATGGGTGACATTAATTTTCTTATTAATATATAATTTAGCCCAACATCACAAATACTATCATTTTAATCAATTATAATCATCTGTATATATAAATAATATAATATATATTATATTATAGTGTTACAGTGCATTATTTTTTAATAACCTAAATAAAAATTACTGTATTTTTTATTAATGAGATATTTTGCCTTTTTTATACAAAGTCTTAGAAGTCCAAGTTTAGTTTACGATCAGAGCACATCTCAATAACCACAGGAAACAAACTGAGGGTTGCTGGGTGGGGGGATAGTGTAACTGAGTAATGGACATGAGGTTATGAGAACTGGGTGTTATATACAACTGATGAGTCACTGACCTCTACCTCTGAAACTAATGTAAATAAAATAAAATATGTAAATAATGTAAATAAAATAAAATAAAATTTAAAAAAATAGCACACCTCATTTTGGACTAAGTGAATTCTTAAGAACCATCTATAGCTAGTGGCTACCCTATTGGGTAAGAGAAAACCCATATGAATGAGATTTTTATTTATCTGCCACCATTTTAAACATAAATGGACCATCATCAGACATTTGAGGAACACCTGACATGCAAGACAAAATTTAAAACAGACAAGCAAACAATAAGGATAAATAAAAGGAAAGGGAATAAAGAAAACACTAAATATTTTTGTGATTAATGTCTTTCGACTGAGAGAAGAGATACCATCCTGAGACTAGTGAAATAGAAAATCGTAAAATCATAGAGATGGAAATAAAAGGTAGCAATCTGGAAAATGTAAGGGATACAGAAATGACAGAGTCAGCAGAGCAGTTGGAGTATCTGAGTCAGAGTGTTGGCTGCACAGAGAAGTCATGAGAGCACCATCACTGGAGTAGAGCAGAGGCAACATCCACATGAAGCCATTTCCAGGGAAAGCAAAATAAAACCAGAAACAAAATGAAGGAATAAGGGTAGAATTCATGAGTATTTTCCAGAATTGAGGGACAGAAATGTCTGGAGCACAAGAAGTCACCCAGCCATAGCACAGTGGATTCATAGGGCCCCTGCGGTGTCCTAGCTGTCTGTACTCATGAGCCTTGAGACTATCAAGAATAAACAAAAGGTCTTAAAAGCCTCTAGTGGGCTTGGGAGTAACGTCATACACAAGTCTGAAAGACAACAACGTTCAATAGCAACACTGGGAATTTAGAAGTCACATGAACAATCTCTTCAACCATCTGAGGGAAAATGATCTCTGTCATTCTATATGCAAACAGGTTTTCAAGAATGAGGGTAAAGACATTTTAATGTCTACATGTTCCCAAATTTGTCTTTTACCCTTTCCTAAGGAGCTCAAGGATCTCCCAGAACAGAAACTCCATCAAAGCAAGGAAGTAAACTAAGAAACCTGAAGACGGAGGATTGAAGAAATAGCTAGTCTGACAACTGAGAGACAAAAAGGGAATTTCCATGAGGAAATTTAAAGGCAGTTTCAGGGTAAGAATTATGTCATAGGCTTGGGGGGGTGGAAAGGTAATATTGGATCAGGAGGATGAAAGAAGATTGAAGGAGGCAACTAGCATCACCAGGAAAAGGTAAATTTGACCAGAAAGAAAGCACTCATTCTCAACTTGTGGCTCTGCTTTTCAGAAAGTATATAATATGAATGCAAACAGTCAGTAGTATCAAGAAGGAACCATGCTGATTGGGTTGGAAAAGGTGTATACGTGGGAGTAGTGGGTGACTGGGGGGAGGGGTCTGTGTGTATATACAATAAAAGGGAGGTCCTCCTTCTCCACAGGAGCCAATCAAAGGCTAATGTGTAAAAGACAACATTTTTTTTTTTTAAATCAAGCATTAACACTATAGGTATGTTATCTAGAAAAAGTCCAAGGTATTCTTCTCCTAGGAGGAGACATGGGGAATGGGAGAAGACAGGGAAACCAGGGCAATTGAATTTTTTTTTTTTTTTTTTGTCAGAGAGAGAGAGAGAGAGAGAGAGCACAGGCAGGCAGAGGCAGAAGCAGGCTCCCTGTCGAGAAAGGAGCCCTATGTGGGACTTGATCCCAGGACACTAGGATCATGACCTGAGCTGAAGGCAGCCACTTAACCGGCTGAGCCACCCTGGCATCCCTGAATTGTTTTTCTTTAGGTGCTAAAATACTATTTGACTTTTGCTCAATCACATTCATTTGGTAATCAAATACATTTATTTATTTATTCAAGATTTTATGTATTTATTTGAGAGAGAGTCAGCAAATGAGTGAGCACTAGTGGGGTGAAGGGCAGAGAGAGAAGCAGGCTCCTCGATGAACAGGAGCTGCATCTCCTGTCGCTGAACCTCGGGGCTGGATCCCAGGACCCCAGGGTCACGACTTGAGCTGAAGGCAGACACTTAACCAACTGAGCCACCCAGGTGCCCCAATCAAATACATTTTGAAACAATATTATATCTGAACTGAGCTGTCCACTGTAAGGACTTTCAGTCCTTTAGTTTTTCTTCTAACCTTGTGTCTCTTAACATCACTCTCTCGTTTCTTCTGTGTCTTGATTTTCTCAAGAATTTCCCAGGAAATTTATCTTCTCAGAAAACTGCTTTATTTTTTACTTCACTGAAAATATTGAGGTCATCTGATACAGTCTCAACATCTTTATAAAAATAGAGTAACTGCTTCATGCAGGTACAATAATTCCTCACCTGGAATTCTTAGCTCTCATGAAGGTATTTTCATGTGTAGGTAGTTGTTCAGATTGATGTGTCTGGGACAGAATGGGTGCTAGAAATTTCTAAAACTGCTCTCTTGCTGACATCATTCCTATTTAGTCTAAAAATTTTATTGGGGTCTTTATAAATAGTTGCTATACAAGCCTATAGATCAGAAAATCAACACACCAAAATTTACTTCTTCTGTGTTTGGAATTTGACCAAGATATTGTAGCCTGTTGCTTACCAGCTCCCAGACACCTATTCTGTAAATTTAGAACACTTTCCCCTGCTGAAATTATCTTCATTTGTTAATGATTTTAAAAACACACTTGGGAAAACTAAAAAAAAAAAAAAATTTCAAACAATTTTAATTAAAACAAAAAAACTAAAAAAACATACTTGGGAAACTATAGTGTAATCATATATACATAAGAAAGGAAATAGATTCAGATGACGGATGATCAAGTAAACTTAGACTGGGTGATTCTTTATAGATCATCTGGTACAACTGCCTCATTTTAGCTAAAAAGCAGAGAGGGGCCCTTAAAATTTATTTTCTCAATATCACAGAGAGTAAGAGAACAGGAAACAAAGTTCATGTCTTCTAATTCTGAACCTGAGAGGAATATTAAAAATCATTTAGAGTTCCAACTTTTTTGGTATAGTTTGGATTTTAAAATAATAACCATATAATAATTTTGCACCCATTTTACAGATGGGAACTGAGACACTGAGAGCTGCCCAATTTGTCCAAGGGCATGAAACTGTAACTAAGACTTGAATTCAGATCTACTTAATGCCATATAAATTGTACACTTAGGAATTGCTATTGGGGAAAACGCCAAGAGTTTTCATAAAGCTTTTCTCCTAAGCTTTTCTGGGATAAATTAGAAAGAACAGAAGTAAAGAAAGTTCCAAGCTTTGGATTAAAAGGGAGGAAAGGTGTTAGGAAACTCCTTTACTCATATATTCATTTAAACACTTGTTGGCCACTGATTTTATTCAGACACTGAGGTTGGCACTGGGATACAAGAGGAGTAAAAACAGGGTGTTTAGTAGACTGTGGTTCTGTTGAGAGGGGATACACTATACATTAAAGGAAGGGCTTCAATGGATAAATAGATATTTGCTAATCATGCGAGAGGAAGAAAAGGCAGGACAAGCAAAGCGAACAGTATGAATAAATTCAAAGTCAGAAGGGAATGATGTATTTGGAAGACCACAAAATCACTTTTAAGGAAGTAGCAAAAAGTGAAGAAGATGGGTGGAAACAAGATTTTGAGGCCCCCTGCATATTTCTAAGAAACTCGAATTTTATTCTGTAAGCAGAAGAGACTCATTAAGCGACTGTAAGTAGAGGAAGTGACAAGATAACAGTTTTCCCTTTTAAAGGGTAGTATTAAAAGCAGTAAATTGGGATGGAAGTCCACAGAAGACTAATGAACACTGGCACAACACGAGGCTCTGAACTATAACTTCTATCCGGTCTAACGAGGAGGAGATAGAGTCATTCTAGACAGAACGGGGCGCTGTGGGAATATTTGCAGTTACGGCCCAGCTGCGGCAAGGGGGTCGTCAAACTGAGAAGCCCGCCCCTGGAGTCCTCCTCCTAACTGGGAGGAATAATCCTGCAAAGCCTGTTTGACGGGGCTCTGGAGCCAAACAGCAAGGGGTAGGAAGAGGAGAAGTAGTGAAAACGGAGTAAGAGCTGAACCAATAGCCCCAGTAAAGGCAGAGACAAAAACACTAACACCCAAAGGAACCTAGGACGGAGCATTTCTCTTACACCGGCTGAAGTGCCAACTACAATATAATGCGAATAAATAGTAAAGCAGATAACCAGGGCACTCACGGCCTTCAGCTGCTATTAAGAAGCATTTAAACTCCTAATTTCTCATTTTTCCCAGGCTGCAGTATGGTTCACAAGGTCGAGCAGAATTGGGGGAGCCCTGCAGCATCGTGAGGGGTCGGGGAGAGACGTAGGGGCTAAGGTTGGGGAACAAAGGTCAAGAGACAGAGGGCTCTAGTACGAAGACCATGGACCAATGAGTAGGAGACAGTGGTCAGTTGCCTTCCTCAGTCTAGTGTGCGTAACTTTGAGAAGGACCTTAACAACTTATGTTGTTAAGCAATAAGTAAAAAGATTGTATGAACCTGCTTGTTGGTGCACATATGTACAGTGTCTTGTTTGGCCAGTGGGTGCACAAAACGTAAATGCATTAGGACAGTTTAAAGAGGTACAGGATAAAGAACAGAAGAGGATTTAAGCCGGTGGAAAACACGAAGACTTTCCAAGAAATAATCTGGTTAGTTTTTGCAATTAAAAACAATCACCTGTTTGGCCCTAAGCCTGATATGCTCTGGAGAAACAAGGATTAGATGTAGGCAGAAGGAGAAAGTTGCCATTTTATTCTGACCTAAGTCATAACAACAGTTTTAACAGTATCTGTGATGTGTGAGGAGTTTACGGAAACACACCAAGTGCAGGAATGTTTCAGGTAAGGAAAGTGATTGGCCCTAATCCTCTTTAATTTCCATTTAAAATAGGTATCTCTTGCTAAACTGAGCACACAAAAATACGTTGACCGTTACAAAAAGCAGTAATTAATTACTTTGACCATTACAAAAATCAGTAATGATTATCTGTAGCAAACTTCCAGCAGTATTAAAGAAAATGCATATCCACAAGTACATTTATGCAAATTTGACCCTGCATAAAATAAAGAACACTGTCCAAGAATACTAAGTTCCCAAGTAACAAATGGATATTTTTATATTTATTGGTATTATTTCCCTGTTATTACTATAAACAAGGAATCAAGTCAGTTATCAGGATCTTGCTATAACCACTCAACTATCAGGATTTGAGGATCCTAAGTGCTTGTACAAGACTTGAATAAACCCACATCACCTAGGCTCCTAACAGATATCTGTAATATTTAAAAAGACTTAAGTCTTGTTGCTTAATTAACAGTTGAAATGTTTAACTGGAGTTTTAACTTCTCAATTTCAGTTTCCCATTTGGTAAATTATTATTCCTGGCTTCCATAAAACAAAGCTACATGTTTCACTTGAAAACAGGAAAGATGAAATAGGATCATGCAAAAGGGTAAATCTTACAGGGAAAATAAAAAATGCACATCTTTCTTTGTTTAGATCCTATCTTCAGGGCAACTAAAGGGCAAATTCTGTAAAGTTCAATGAAAATAACTCCTATTTATTAAGAAGATAATACGATAAAAAAAAAGCAGAGGTGAAAAACAAATCTCTATTTTGTACTGCCTTTATTCTATTTTAAGACTAATCGGAAAAACACCCAAAGATGGAGAAATTTAATCTTACACATGAGACTGAAATCTTGGATTTATGATGCGTCTCATGTTTAAAAAGTAAGTACATATAAAACGAGTGGTATATTTAACAATATTCCAAGTGTCTTAAATATTACATTGTGAAAAGTATTTTTTCCATATGTGACTTATGGAATCAAGCTTAATTTGTATTTTATCTCATCTTTTCCCCACCGCCCCCACAACCTGTCCCATCCCAACCCACACCTCCTCTACAGAAGCCAGCAAGTTCTAAAGCAAATTATAAGCATTGGGTATTTGTCAATGTTTCTAATGATTTTAAATCCACACATTACTAAAATATTGAACATTATTCAATCATGAACTTGAATCACTTCCTAGATGTTTTTTAAAGCAAAACTTACAATGATAGTCTGTTATGTAAAAGAAAAAGTAAGATTATGCCATTTATTTCGAGAGGCATCTAGAATATCTAAGTAGAAGTTTGGCATATTTATTTTTAACCACATTTATTTAAGTTCAACTTAGATCTATTTCCAGAAATACTTTGATTTATAGTAATTCTCAACTCCAAGATTCTGCAATCTCTGATTAAGTAAGCTCTTCTCCTATGCACTAAGTGGGAAGACCTTCTAATTTCTCCACAAGTAGCTTTCACAAGATTTCATTCCATTTATTTCACATCGGTCAATGGTATATTTTTTTCATTTACATAACAAATTCATTTTTATGGTACAAGTGCAAAGAAATGAATCAATTCCCGAAACTGGTACGCATTATGGTTACACGCAGATCAATCTCTTGTGGTTCTTAGTAATCATCAAAATGCTAGCATGGGGTGCCTGGGTGGCTCAGTTGTTAAGCGTCTGCCTTTGGCTCAGGTCATGATCCCACAGTTCTGGGATCCAGCCCCGAAGGGAGCCTGCTTCTCCCTCTGCCCCTGCTTGTGTTTTTTCTCTCGCAGTCTCTCTCTGTCAAATACATAAATAAAATCATAAAAAAAAAGGCTAGCATAAAATAAATAAAATTTGGTATTAAAATATTCAGTGTATTGACCATACCTTAGGGCTTAGGAAGAAAATTACAAAGAAGCTCTATTGGAATCTTATCACCAATATAGAGGAAAGTGGACTTCATAGAAGTAGGTTTCATTAGTGAAATAACAAAGAATTTTGTCACGAGAAAGAGAAAACTGCCCCTGATGTCAGAACCTCATCCACTGCTATGTGACAGGTAGGTCTTGCTGTCTCTGGACACTGGCCTGGTACTCACAGCCAGGATTTGGTATCTGCTTGTCAAACAGGAACAATTTCACAAATATCAGCTTTAGACATGGCCACTCTATGATCACGGTGGGTCATGACAAAAACAAAACACTCTGTAATTGTGTCTAAATATAGACCAATCATCGGGGCCACTGGGTGGCTGAGTTGGTTAAGTGTCTGCCTTCTGCTCAGGTCATGATCCCAGGGTCCTGGGATCCAACCCCTGCATGGGGCTCCCGGCTCAGCGGGAAGTCTACTTTTCCCTCCCCTCCTGCCCCTCTTTCCTGCTTGTGTCCTCTCTCTCTCTCTCTCTCTCTCTCGCTCTCTCTCCAATAAATATAATCTTTTAAAAATAAACAAACATAGACTAGTTATGAACACAAGATAAGACGCAACCCCTTTCCCAGCTAATAAAGGTTATCGCTGTTTCTGTGCCAACTACCGCCTCTGCCAGTCTCATCTTGCCTCCTACTAGATTAGCTGTATTAGACACCCAGTTGTAAAATTATCCTGCTTCCCAATAATATACTATTTAGGGCAAAGCTGTTTCCTTGCCACCGCTCCCTCTCCCCGCCCCCTGCCACCCAATCACCCAATCAAAGTCCAAATTCTATAAGAATCTTTTAAACACCTATCTGAGTCACCCTTGGTTCCCTGTGGTACACTCTGCCCTCTTTGCAATGAGTAATCAACTCAACTTGTTCAACTGCAGGTGTGTTCCTGCTTGTCTTTGGCTGAAGAACACAAGGACTATGAACTATCTCAAAAGCCTGGCTCTCGTGCCCCTGGTATCAGGAGGCTCTGACATATTTGGTACCACGGTTCCCCAGAATGTTGTAGAAGACTAAATGGAACTTGAAGAAAAATCAGAAGATAATATGGTGATGAGGAACAAGAGAGATGATTATAGTTATGCAAAATGGCATTAAACAATGATTTGGAGGTTAGAGCAACTATATGAAATGGAGAATAAAAGAATATGCCAAGATGAGAAACATAAGCCAGGGCAGGGGAGGAGAAACCCATCAGGAGCTGAAGGACATTGAAATAATGAAGAGCTTTATAGTTCTGCTTCAAGAGAAGCTTCAAGAGTATGTTGAGTCTTTTTTTTTTTTTTTTAAACATTTTGTTTATTTGACAGAGAAAGACACAGTGAGAGAGGAAACAGAAGCAGGGCGAGTGGGAGAGGGAGAAGCAGGCTTCCCACTGAGCAGGGATCCCGATTCGGGGCTCGATTCCAGGATCCTGGGATCATGACCTGAGCCGAAGGCAGACGCTTAATGTCTGAGCCACGGAGGCGTCCCAAGTATGTTGAGTCTTTATCACTGAAATCCCACTAAGGGAAAGGAGTCTCAGCCACTACATTGAAGATATTATGCAATTCTAACTGCCACAAAACATAGAAACAGCACCATATAATTAGAGAACCAATGACCCTCCCAATAAAGGGCTATCAAGATAATAGTAGGTTGATTTTAAACAACTTCTTAAAGGGATTCAGATAAAGTTTGTATATAAAAGGATCAAATTTTAATGGTAATCAGTAAGGTGGGAAGTACAGGATGTGAGAGGAGATTAAGGAAACAGCGGTCATGATGATGGTGATGATGAGGCTAATTATGCCACATAACAACAGATTTTTTAAAAGCAGGCATTATGAGAACCGAGTTAAATATTTTTGGTTATTCACATATACACCAATTTTTTTGAGAACTACTGTGCTAAATCTAGTCTGATTTAAGCAGCTGTCAAAACTGAGCAGAGTGCTAGGACATAATACTTCTCACTCTCTAGTTTCCAACATTCCCTTGCTTGTCCTTGTTTTCCAAAAGAAGGAAGGATTTAAAACTACATCAGACTTGGAGTTTGGCTCAGCCATCACGGTGTTGTCCTTGCCTAATCTTATCTTGCCCTTCACCCTTTGCCCACATAGCAAGCACCTGCTGAGTGGTCATGCCTGCAACCTGAACCAAGCTCTGGTTCCGCTCCCTTCACCACATCACAGCCCAGGAGATACACAAGTTCTTGTTTCAGGCTTTTTGCAATCACTTTAACAGGTTCTTTCTTTCTTTCTTTCTTTCTTTCTTTCTTTTTTTAAGACTTTATTTATTTGAGAGAGAGAGAATGAGAGAGAGCATGAAGGCGGGGAGGGTCAGAGGGAGAAGCAGACACCCTGCAGAGCAGGGAGCCCAACTCTGGACTCTAACCCAGGACTCCAGGATCATGACCTAAACCAAAGGCAGTCCCTTAACCAACTGAGCCATCCAGGCTTCCACTTTTGCACGTCCTAATACTGGGTCACTTTCCCTATCAAACTCTTTCTCATTCTTGAAAGCTCCAGATTACTTCTGAAGCCACTTCAGGCATGGCTAGGAAGATACATTTGTAAAGAGACAATTATTGTCTCTTTACAAATAATTGTATTTGTACAATTTTACAAATAATTGTAAATTATTTTACACTGTGACATGTACACCGAGGTTGGGAGAAGAATAGTGGATTGGGGAAGGGTGACGAAGGACATTTTGGTGAAAAAAATGTGAGCTTACTTGAGAGGTATACAATACCCATCCAGATAAAGCAAGTGGAAGAGGGTAAAAGGGAGAAAAGATATTTATTTATATATATATAAATATTTATATTATTTATATAAATTATTTATTTATACATAAATATACTTACGTATTTATAAATACATAAGTATACTTATGTATTTATAAATAGAGATATAAATATATATGTATGTATGTGAATATATATAATCTCCATAAGAAAACACACACTGACAGGGTGGCTGGATGGCTCTATCTGTTAAGCCTCTGATTCTTGATTTCAGTTCAGGTCATGATATCAGGGTCATGTGATCAAGCACCTGCCCCATCTGTCATCTCCCATTGGGCTCCCTGCTCAGCAGAATCTGCTTGAGATTCTCCTTCTCTTTCTGCCCCTTCACCCTGTGCTCTCTCTAAAATAACATATAAATCTTAAAAAAAAAAAATGAAAAAAAAAAAAACATACTGAGTAAATATAGCTATTTGAGAAAGCTTTGGTACCAGATATGGGTTTTGGAAAGACAAGGTGGGATATTAGAGAGACAGGCACAGATGACAACATGAAGTCCTACCACAACTCACACCAGACTGAGTTGTGTGCTTGAAGACCCAGGAATTCATTCTCTCGGGAATTTCTCTTGAAAGCAATCTAGAGCTACTCAAGAATTTTAGGGAAGGCATACATAATAAAATCTAGGTTTAGGAAGATGGCTTTGGCACAATGTGGAGAACAGATTGGACAGAAACCCAGAGGAATCTTTTGAAAATAACCCAGGCAGAAAATTATATGGTCTGAATTAAAGTAGTGGCTGGGAAGGAAGTAGTTGAGAAAGATTTCAGAAATATTTAGTAGAGATGGAGAGATATTTAGAAAGTAGCAGGAATAGCTCAGCCTTGCGGAATAATTAGCTAGATAAAGGTTAAAAAAAAAAAATCAAGAAGGGGTCCTGCGTTTCAGGCTCTAGTAACAAGAAGAAAGCAAAGAATGGAGAGGAAATACTAGGATGAGATATGGGTGTGGGATGAGGTTAGGTCTATGCCATTTTCACTGAACTAGATGCAAGATCCCAGGCCAGTTTCCTAATCTCTATTTACTCATACTTAAAATGAGGCTAACCCTACCCATTTCTAATTAATATGTGAAATAACAATAGTTAATCCCTCTAAGCACTTATCACGTACAAGGCACTTGCGTAAATACCTTGTATGCAGTAACTCGCTGACTTTGAGCAACTGACTTATGAGGTAGATACTTTCATCATCCCCATTTTACGGATGAGAAGTAGAAGCTCAGAGAGGTTTACCAACTTTGCCAGGGTCATGGCTGAGGGAAATGGCAGATCCAATTTCACACCTCTTCCATCGGACTACAGAGACAGTGTTTCCACCAACGGTTTACAATGCCTCTCATTAAATACTAATTATTTTACATCATTGCAATCAGAGGGGTTATAATTTCTGGTTTCACTGGCAGGATATAATTACCGATTCAACCTATTCATTTGTTTAAGAAGTGTTTGCAGAGTCTACGTACGTACATACATTTTACTCAGCATGAGGATCGATCCAAGCATAGTAAGTGACATACCTATCCTGGGGTTGCTTCCAGTTTAATCTTGAACATAAAATGCACATCATGAAACAGAAGACAAAACTATAAGTTTAAAGGGGTCAGATACTTTCAACACAGGATACCAAGCATCCACATGGAGACCTTGATCAGCAGGCACTGGGGCCACGAGATACAGATTTGCGTTCTCTTGAGTGTATAGATTATTGGCAAAACTATAAAAACTGATAAGGTCACTTAGTAGGTGCTGATGGGGAACAGGGCCCTAAAAAACTGAAGACAAGGAAACAGGGGACTGTCACTTCAAAGCCTATTAGGCAATGGCATAAACAGCTCATTTAACATCTTTGGGCCTTGGAGTCCTCATTTATAAAATCAGTGGATCTTGGTTTGAAAGTATGCTAAGAACTCTTCCCACTTCTAAGGTTTGCGGCTTTTGCTGTGAGCAACTGTGAACATTGGGAGGGCTGCCGAAAGTCGACTTCCAGCTTTAAACCTCAGAAAAAAAGCCAAGCTTCATAGCTGTTGCTTTGCCATGGGAGATAATTAGTAAGTCGTTTTCTTTTCACAAAAGACCATTCAGTGAGTTTCAACTGCTTTTATTTATTCTACAGGATTTCAGCTTCAGAAATGTTCCTGCGGTTACTATGTACAGAAATTCTGTGTGGGAGATTTGAGAGAGAAAAACAAAATGGCACCTCTGTTACTTAAGAGGAATATTAATGGGGTAGAGAAGATAATGGGCATCATCACAGTGAGCTTCCTACAGTGTGCCTCTGAGTACCAGGATTTACCATTTTCCCTGCTTAATCTTTTTTTTCCTGACTTCATTGGGTAAAACATAAAACGTCGCTGAATTATTATAAGAGCAGTGCAGGATAAGGATGCAATACAGAGGTTTGGAAAACCGAAGGAAGTCCCCTCACCAAGAGGAAGACAACAGAAGAGGATTATGCCTCTCCCCGCAGCTGGCCATTCCTTCCACCCCAAGGGAGGATTCTGGGGTTCTGTGTGACTAGGCTTGCAAACAACAGATTCTCTCTTTGCTGTGGTTTCCCATTAAGTGTGTGAGATGTGGAGGAATCATAAATCTATACTTGGGGCCAGGTTAGCAAATCTAGAAGATGACCATTGGACCCTGTGGAGAATGGAACGGATAGAAATAAGAGAGATTTTCTCTTATTCTCCAAAACTTGGTACACAAAGACTGCAGACTGAATGCCAAAACAAGCATATCTGAGTTTTGCACACAGAGCAGGAGTGGGAGGAAGACTAAGAAATCAGCGGCATTTGGGGAAATAAATGAACTTCATGGACTTGACCCACTGGGAGATCATCGTGTTATGTGAATTACAGAATACTTGGGTGTTACATTTCACAATTCAATTTTTAACAGATGATCTACACTGTATGACAGAGTAACAAAACCCTAGTCGTGCTGAGAAGGGAGGAGTGGTGCTCATCGTGGTAACGTTCCATGAAAGCACCTACTTAAGGATTTCACACACAAAACACTGCGCAGATCTATCACTTTGCAGTAGAGATTTGTACTCATTTGGTTATTTTTTTAAAAAGCACCAAGCATAAGAGATGCATTTAAATGATTAAAACTTCTGAAAATTTTAGTCAGAGCGCTTAGTGGAAGGTGAACGTTTTGGGTTAGGAAAAATTTAGATGTAAAACTTTTTGTATTGAATAAAGGAGTAAAATCGAACTATCAAGGGTTTACTCTGTGTCAGGCACGGGGCAGTGCTGATGCTCAGTTACAAACTCCTCCTTGGAGTTTACAGCCTCACTAAAGGGCCAACTCGGAGGGCACAGTGAAGGTCTAATCACCATTCATTGTAGTTATCACAGCTTGTGTCCTCCTGCTCTGTAACTGCCCCTCCATGTGTCTGCTTAGATCTAACTTTATTGACCAAGCAGCTCTGAAAAGGAGATGGCTCCCAGAAACTAGAAGTTTCCAGAGAAACTCGATGTCTTTCCTTTCCCCTCCAAGAGACGGATCTAAAATTTAGAGGAGTGTTGGTTCCCCCATTCAGATGGAATAGTTCATCACAAAGTAAGCCTAAGGAGCTATGAAACCCAAAGCTGGGAGTACGCATGCAGTTACGTGACCGTATTCCAGAAGGGTTTTCTACATGCTTTCTGTTAGTTCCTTAGCTTTTTAAGAATGCATTGCTCAACTGTAGGGGCAGTGACAAGAAGTAAGGAGCGAGCAAAGGAAGTAACTCTGCCCAGTCTCTTCCTTCCAGTTAGGAAGTAAAGTTAGTAGTCACCTGTCCAGCCCATCTTCTTCAGGAGAGATGATACATGATGGGGTCTGTGTGCAGTGGTGCGGAAAGTGTCCACAAAAGTCATCCTACATCTTTATCATTTACTAAGTTAACATGTTTTTTGAAACTTTAATCAAACCATTTCATTCTGGGGTGCCTGGGTGGCTCGGTGGGTTAAGCCTCTGCCTTCGGCTCAGGTCATGATCCCAGGGTCCTGGGATCTAGACCCAAGTTGGGCTCTCTGCTCAATGGAGAGCCTGCTTCTCTCTCTCTCTGCCTGCCTCTCTGCTTACTTGTGATCTCTCTCTGTCAAATAAATAAATAAATAAGATATTAAAAAAAAAAGTTTCATTCCATATAAACAAAATTTAGAACCTGGCAGGTGGGCGTGGGGTGGGGAGAACAAGCACCTGAAGAAAGATCCTGGATCCTTATAAACATCCAGCACAATATTGTTAATCATGTTCTCTAGAGCCTACATCAGTGTCTGACACAGAATAAATGCTCATATGTATATTTTAATGGATGTGACAATGAATAAGTGACTGACAGATAGTTGATTCCATCAGGTTTGCTGTTTTAGGGTTCACTCTTAAAGTAACAACACTTGTTGAAAAGATCCCACTCACTTATTGCAAATTTATGCCTGTTCTATAAAGATACTGTGTTTAGGGTCCATGCTATGGAACCAGTGTCTTGAATAAATTAACTTTTATTACTTCATTTCTAAAACTTCCTAGATTGAGATATAGTAAGGACATTTTACAATGGCATCTGTTACATTTCAAATGGAGTAATAATGAGATTCCAGAATAGGACAAAATGGGCCTTCACATGAATTTTGTTTAGACTGTGTTCTTAATTTTTAAAATTATGACATGACTACTAATATTTTTTGATTTCCTAAAAATTGTAACATTTGGAAGACTTAATGAGAAAAACAACATTAAGAGAGATGAAACTAATTTTTTTTTTTTTTTTTTAAAGCACTGTTCTTATTTTGCTTTTAAACTCCACAAGCACTGAACAATGCTTTTCTATTTGGGGACACTCTGGACTCCTTAATGAATGTAGCCAAGCTGTTTGCTATGCCCCTCAATGATGCTTGCCAATTTTCTGTCATTTCCTCTTTCAGATGATAGTGTTTGTGTGACAAAGGTCTCTGGGCATACTTCAAAACATTTTAAACAATTTAACAACGTACCACCAAGCACCTTCTTTAAAGTGTTACTCAATTTCCACACAGCTAAATTCCTCAGAAGACACAAAACAGAATCCACCTTACCAGCCTTCATAAAGAAGTGGCTAGAAAGTTCACGGGGAAACCAGGGGCATACACTCACTGTCTTGAGTAAAAGACAAAAGTTTTTAGTGGCTTAGTCAATTTCTGCACTTTGCTACAATACAACAAACGGTAACACTAATTATTTATAAAACTGTGTTTCTTTTTTTATTCTCCCTGCACTTGAGCTAGTTTTAGACTGTTTCCTTTTTCCTGACAACAGTTCATTGTTTATGATGGAGAGAATCACACTTAATCCAGCAGAATTTAGGATTCCAGGAACCCAATGAAAACACAAGGTCACTTCACCTGTGGACCCCTCCCCGTTCCTCACTTCAGAACACTTCCTACACGCTGCAGGGAAGTGGTAATGCACATAGCAGTTTTCATCCAAAGGACGAGGAAAAACATAAACAACGGACCCATTAAAAGACATTTTCCCTTGTCATTCATTTTAAAGCATTTCTTCTGAATTTCAGAATTCTATGAAATTTAGTTTGTAAATACTAAGAATATTAAATTCCTTAATGAATAATCCTAATGAGCCATTTGTGCTAAAAGCAAAATTAACCACAGTCACATTAACATCAGTAGATTACTATGTATTTCTTCACTCCAAGAAAAACATATTCTTCCATTTAACTGGCCTGCTCTGCAGTCTTAAATAGTCTTTACTACTGATCTGTTAGCCACATTAAAGTCCCCCCACCTTTCTCCTTCCCCCTGCTTTTGCCTGACAACGATTCTTCTGAGTTCAAAAGCTTAACTTTTCCCAGGTGAAAATTGTTTTATTATCCTCAGGTGTTTGCTTTCTTAAACTCTCAAAACAGTTAGCTGCAAAGTTGTCATTGTCCTTTACAAAAGGATCAGATTCCAAATAATTAGTGTTTGCGTTGTACATCATCTGAAAACATTTCTCCTTTCCTTGTCAGGATTACAGGAGTCTCATGTATTGCCCTACAAATCCCGCTTTCATTATTTAGTCAGGTGTACCTGAGAACAACACAGGTTGCCTGTTTCTCTTCATCTGATCCACTTCCCACCTGAGCTGTGAGTTCTCACGCAGGGAGTGGACGAGAAGTTAACACTTTTGTAAGTACCAGTTCAGAATGTTCTCCCCAGAATTCAGCACAGCTGCAAACGACCGCTTCTCCAAAGAACAAAAGGAAATTATCTTTTAAAGGTAAAGAATTCTTTTTGAGACTTTTAAAAATAGCGTGGGATGTCAGAGGGGACTGTTTTTAAATCAGCAACTGGTTTTGTCTGTAAGCTAAGTATGTCCTTAAGTTTCCTTTCTGCATAAGTCACTCCTCTGTCATTCTCTGCAGTGTTCTCTGATCTTACACAGCCTTACTACGAAACACCCCAGGTAACAAAGTTCTGCTACGTGACAAAAAACCCTCTCCCTCCAAAATAGGTTATCTGGTTCCCACCGTCAGTACAACTTGTATTATCACCAGTGATCAGTAAGTATATATAAAGATTTTTACTTTTTTTTCCTTCTACGAGTCAGCTTAAGAGGATTTGATCTTTTAAATTATTTCTTAAATATACTTGTTAGTCTTGATGGTGTGCCAAAAAACATTTTCAGAGTCCCAAGAACAAAGGTCATTCAACCTCTAGTCTCATTTAAAAAATAAATAAATAAATAAACGTTTTTCTAATTTGGAAGAGAAAAATTTAATTGGTCAGATTTTTAGTGTCCTTTTCAAAAGGATAATATTTTTAAAGCTTAGAAGAAGATAAACAGAAATTAAAATAACACAGACTAGGTTGGGACAAGCCATATCAACTTAACAGAATCTGAAGGAATAAGATTTCCAGTAAAATTACACTTTTGAAATAAGAAATTTATGTTTTTCTTATACTTTCCAAGTCAAAGCCATGAAAAGGGGCAAATGGAAATATCAAAAGATGAATTTGGAGACTAGTACAATTGTTTAAGTGTCAAAAGGCTATTCATCTATTTAGTTGAAAGCTTACAAATGTTAAAAAAAAAAGCATCCTAGACTTAATTATTAGAACAGATAGTATGATCTTCCTAAAGAGTTAAAAATAATAATTATTAATATTTACTAGATGATAGCCCTTCCACAACAAAGACATTTATAACCTCATCCCTAAGTAAAAATATTTTGCTCACCAACTTCT
Source organism: Lontra canadensis (assembly GCF_010015895.1). Taxonomy (NCBI): domain Eukaryota; kingdom Metazoa; phylum Chordata; class Mammalia; order Carnivora; family Mustelidae; genus Lontra; species Lontra canadensis. The sequence continues at coordinate 5,672,147 of NW_022631042.1, forward strand.
GGAGTAGCTTGCTTGCCTAGAAGTAGGATCTGAAGTGTGGCTTCAGAGACACTGTTGTAGGAGGAGACACAGAAAATAAACACATGATTTCCACAGCACAGCAGCTGAGAACTCAGAAATGAGGCACGGGGTCTTGACCATTCATCTGTCTTTAAGGTTATCCTGACATCTGAAAGCCATTGACATCCTGAGCCTTCCAGCTCTTCAGGCGAATGCCTAACTCGAGATAAATATAGATCCCTGACACCTGAGACAGATGGAATGAAAGTTAACTTGAAAAATCTCATTCATTTTGTGCCTCAGTTGAGGAAAATAAAACCTATAATCCTTGTCCTATTAAAACCTTTTGTGTCCCATAAAAAATAGTTTCTGTGCTTATGAAACATGAGAAATCAAATAATCATTAGTAATCAATTTGCTTCTCTCCATAATTACCATTTGTTGTGATAGCATAGAGACAAGCTCAAAATCTTTTCTGGTTAAGTATAAAAGAAACAGAATAGTGAATATTAAGAATTACTTAAATTTTTTTTTAGTTTCTTTTGCAGGCAAGTCCTTAAATGTGAATATCTATTTGGTAAACTCTCTGGTATTTTTTCTCTTACATGGTGGGGGAGTAATCTGGTCCTTTATTGGTTGACTCAGTGAGGCAGAAAGTGTTATGCATTGCCAAGTGCTTTGGTTTAAGTTAATCTTTCCATATAGTGTGTAATGTAGCTGATTTCAATTGAATTTTGTTTAGTACTATTTGTAAATATATAAATAAGATTACCTTTGGCCTGCAAAACTATGATTAAAGTTATTACTCTGAAGATATGATGGCAAACTTTCTAATCAGTCACTTTCTAGGATTCATAATTTAAGAATCTAATTCTATATTAGAAGTGAACAGAGGAACTAGAAAAGTCACACGGCTCCCCTGAGATTTTTGAGGCAACAAATATTTTGAGGTACTATTTTAATAGTATGTCTTACAGAATGACATTAGAGAAAAATAATGGACTTTGGGTTACCACTTTCTAAGTGATGCTGATCTGTACCTAGTAGTACCTAACATCCCGCAATGGAGAATGATTCTTTATTCCAATAACTAAAACCAGTATTTTTGTGTTTTAGTAAGTCCCATGTATTGAGCACTATGTTCTTGGCACTTTGCTAAGTAGATATCATACAATCTCATTTTCTTTTCCTAATCCAAAAGTATCCTTTCAAATCAAGTTAATATTTTTAGGTCCCATTTTGCAGAAAAGAAACATATGGCTAGTAAGTGGCTCATAGGAGAATCTAACTTACACGATTTTGACCTGAAAGTATGTTTCTTTCCCATCATACAGTAGAATTACAGGTTAAAAATGAGTTTCACCCATGCTTTATCTGTATTAGATTAGCCATCCTAGTTGTGATTCCAAGGCTTTTTAAATTTTTTTATTTTAAAACAAAGTTAGGGAAAGGATGAAAATGGTCCCTGTGGAGTATTGCTATGGCACCAGGAAATCCCCAGAAGCATTATGTCCCCAGCACAAGGGAAAGACAGTTCTGTAAGCACAATTCTAGCCAGAGATCTTTCTCATCTCTTACATTTATGTTTTTCAACTTGTCCTCATCATTTTCTATAAGCAGAGTTTGACCTGCCAGACCCTGGAGGGCCAGGTCTGATGGCCACTTCTCAGCCATAATGGCACATCTGGCAAGTGGAGGTTGGATGACCAGCATAAAGGAGGGCTATCCACAGGGCAGAGAGTCAGCCAGCGAGGTTAACCTACCAGTACCAGAGAGATTTTGCATGAGAAGAGGGTTGGGGCTGGTGGGGAGGGGGAGAGTATTTTCAACTATCATAGAATGTGAATGTGAGCCTGTTCATTAAAAAAAAAAAAAAAAAGGATTTTCCATGATTTTCTACAATTTTCATGTGTGTAAAATGTCTTTCTATTACTTGAATTTATTTATAAAACGTTTCATCCAAGAATTGAGAAGACAAAAAAATCCAGTGGACTCAGGATCACACATATTTTCAATGAATACAATGAATATCATAGAATGTCTCCAACACTCTAAGCACCATTATCTTTGGATAAGGATTATGTCCTATAAATAAGAATAGGAAATCTTGAATTTTCTTTCCATGAATTACCTATTCATTGTCATTAAATTGTTCACTCCCTGCTAGGCACCAATCTATGAGCAGTGGGTGTTGAGAGAAAGGAAAGACTAGTGGTAGACTCAGTTTAAAAAAAAAAAAAAAAAGACTACAGGGGCACTTGGCTGACTCAGTTGGTAGAAGATGCTACTCTTAATCTCAGGGTCATGAGTTCAAGCATCACATTGGGTGTAGAGCCTACTTAAAAAAAAAAATTAAAAAAAAATAAAACTATAGCTCTGGGATAATGATCTAGGACAAGACCTCTAACCCCTTATCCAGAGAATCATCAGAAACTTTCTTCACCAACTATCTTCAAGATGAAACACTTCACCACAGAATTCAGTTAAACCCAGGACTTTTCACGCCCCCCAACCGTTCCTCTTTCAAGGATTGATGAGCTTAAATTTTTGAACCAGAGAAAACCAAAACATCTGTTTTTTGTTGCACACCAAATGGCAGAATTTTAGGGCATTAAAGTTAAACCAATAATCCTGCTGCTAATAGCAGCGGTCGCCAGCTGTCGATAGCCTGGCCCTCACAAGATGCTATTATGGAATTTCCCATTTCGCTGTGAAAAGCTTTTCTCAAAACAAGCAGTTCATCTGTCCATACGCACAACATCATTAATACAGGGGCGTTAACAGTACTCCTATTTTCTGTGCTCCCAAGCCCTCCCAGTCCTGTGGCTCTGATGCCTCCAGGGCACCATTCTTCTTTCAGGTATCTTTCTTCCTCAGCCAGCCAGCATCATCCAGTAGCCTTCGTCAAATAGTAGTAACAGAACCGGCTTCATCCTTAAGCACGCCATGATTAATGCGTTTAGGACTTTGACATTAACGTATGCCTTAAAAAGTTCCCTTCAGAGAAATTCAAATTTTAAATCTTAGATTTGTCCCTCACTTTATATTTCTGTTCGTTGTGTAACCGTAAAGTGTTAACAGTAAAGTGTTTTTGAATCCTTGGCTCTGTAACGTATCAGGGGAGGAATAGTTTGTGGCTTTGTTGGGAAATTTTGGCATAAACCCCTGTACACACTTGAAAACAATGAGAATATTCACCAAGATACTTCAACACATTAACCTTGCTACCTTGTTTTTAGGAAAAACATATTTGGAAAACGCCCTTGGATTGTAATCAACTTGTTTAAAGTGTACACACATAGACATGTGTGTGTGTGTATGTGTGTGTGTGTGTGTGTGTGTGTGTAGGGAAGCCTCTCTGACCTTTCAGCTTAGCTTATTACAGTGTAACATCCCTTTACACTTTGTTCCAGTTTACCTTAGTTTATCTCAGTTTATGACCATATATTATGATTTCTTAAATAATGCCTGGCTCTCTTCACAAAACAGTAACATATGTGGGAGCACAAACTTTGACTTTTTATTTACCACTTTTATTTACCACTGATTTACAGACACATACTAATATCTAAGGGTGAGTAGGTTTTAAGCGGCAAAGAATTTGGAAAGCTTTCAAGGGTAGGAAGCCAGCAACTGTAAGCAGCCTGCCATGGAAGGGAAGGAGCCACAAGACCCAAGTCACTGAAGAAGGAGAGCGGGAGGCCAACATGGCTGGATGAGAGGATAGGGAAAAGTAACAGGAGATGATGCAGGAGAGTTAGGGAAGAACCAGACATCTTAGATATTGGCAGGGATTTATCCCAAGAACAATGGGGAGCCTTTGAGGAATTTTAATCCAGAGAGATACAAACTCAAGTCTGAATTACAGATTGGAAAAACAAACTCTGAGAGCAGCATGGCTGCTGGGATTGAAGAGAGGTGAGAATGGAAGAGTGGATGTGGGAAAGCCAGTAAGGCAACTCTTACTAACTTGAATGGTAGCTTGACCTAAAATGGATACAGGAAAAATGGAGGGAAAAAAAAGAAAACACGTGGATTTGCAGAAATATACTTAGGAGGTAAAATCAAGAGATTTTGGTGGTGGTTGTGGTTGCTGTATATGAGGAAAGGGGAAGAAGAATAATTAATTGAGGAAATCTTTAAATTGAAGGTATTCCAGAAATCATTCTAGACCCTAACAGAACACTACTCTTCAGATAACAGGAGAGAATACGTCTAGGTCAGTGACTGGCACAGAGCTGATGCTGAAACATTTCCTGAATGAGAGATTGTACAAATGAACAAGTTAGTGAGTGGAATTAAGTACATTGTGAGCAGGAGTGAACAGTTCTGTTGTGACATCATATATCTTTGTCTGTTTAGGTTATCACAGGCAATTTTCTCAAAGCAACCGCCAAGTGGAGTCATAACACACCAAGTGACACCTCAGAGACCAGAAGGTCACAGGGACAGTCAATTCATACAAAAGTATCAAGAAAGCCTGAAAGAACCCAGTGCTCAAAGGAAAGAAATTTAAAGTGACTTAGAGAAGTTGTGCAAGTATCTTGCACACATGTGGCTATGTCTATAGAGCTTGTAATCTAATGGAAACTTGGGTCCCTCTGGACCAAGAGCAAATAATATCCACAGAACATAAAGTCCTCCTTCTAGCACAACAAAACAACAGGCTGGTAGCCAATTATGGTAGCAGCCAAGCAGATGTCCCACTGGTTTTTAAAACCAGACACAGAGCCTTGGTTTGTTATAATTATTACTTCCATGTTGTAGCACTTTCTGTGTACAATATTTTGTTTTGATGTTCTCACATAATATCAGCTAATTATCAGGCAATTCTTAGTATTTTCTTGGTGGGTGATTGTACAAAGCAGTGTCTAGTGCACTGTAGCTCTCTCTTCTTTTCTTTAACAGAAATGGGAAGATTAAGTAGGACAATCCTGAGATCCATTAGAAGGTTCTAACAAAGCTCTAGATTTAAGAACTCCAGTCTTAGGTCATATTTTGCAATGATTCTTTTTTTCTGAATATATATTTTTTTCATGTAAAGATTAGACACCCATTTTCTTGACTGTCCTTTTCCCATCCATGTTTGGGTTTTCCTTGCTCTGTCTGCATTCTCAATGTAGGCATCTACAAAGATCTAGATCTAGCCCCTCTTTTCCTCCTATATCTTCTCTTCCTTGGCCACATATTCTACGCCATGGGCTTAATTTGGCACCTCTGGAGTTAACTTGCAAATCTATTTTTACCTTTAACCTCTATCCTACTAATAAATTTAGTTAGCATTTTTTAGAATTCTCTATACACTAGTCAAGGGTCTATATTATCTCATGTGATTTAAAAAAAAATAAAAAAACTTTGGGCTAAAATTAATGTTTAACATTTAACAAATTCAAATAAAGTTTAGTGAAGTTAAGTTACTTGCTTCATGGTTAGAAGGCTCCAGGTAGCCAGATTTGGGTCTGGTTCTCCATGGATCCAGCTCTTGAGCTGGGAGGTGCTGCTGAGATGTGATCTCCCACTTCTATGGACTTCTCTACTCTGCTGCCTTAAACACACATCTCCACCTCATTATCTCTGAGACTGCGTTCCTCATCTCTACAGTGTTACATCACCACGCTTTCTGTCACCCAGCCTGAAACTCTTTCCCATACACCCAATCATCTTCCAATTCTTAGTAATTCTAACTTCACTATGAACCTTCTATTTGTCTCCTGTGTTTTATTTTCACTGCCTCTACTTAAGTTGGGTTTTGATTCCAATGAACCTTGTTCACTGCCATGGTCTCCTAATTCTCCTGCATGCAGAATTTCTCCCTTTTCATTTATCATTTCCACAGCTTGCAGATTAATCTTCCAAAAACAAATTAGATTTTATGACTTATTTATTTAAAATAAAACATTAACTGTACCCATTGCCCAGAGAATGGACTTTAAACTACTTAGACCACTGTTGAAGGCTCTCAGATGTCATTTCTATTCATGTGTGAAGTCTCTTCTTCAGTGAAATGGTCCCTGTATTTTCACCTAGCATCTCCCACTGCTTCAAATATTTCCTCTCTATAGAATTCTGAAAGCTCTACCTAAATGTTACTATTGAAATTCAATGATCCTTTAACATGGTGTGTACACTGGAAGCTTTAAAAAACATACAATGCTCAATCTCCATCCCGGACAAATTAAATTAGAATTAACGGATACTTCCATGTTTAAAAATTACTCTTAGTGCCCTTAGTAGCCCATAGGGTTACTTTTTGCAAATTAAAGGAATCACTTCTTCAAGACACTCTTCTATACTCTATAAGAAAATTGCCATATATATATATATATATATATATTTATTTATTTATACTATATCTTTTATAATTTATATAATTTATCACATATACAGTACAAATGACACCCTTTAATATTCACCTTATTCACACCCTTTAGTTCATTGTACAAATTTAGCAGCCTATGATAATCCTGCTTGAAAATTCAATGAGAACCTCTCCTCTCTGTCTTGTCTTTGTGAAGTCTCCTCAGTGTAAGCTTTTCCTGTATTGACCTCCCATAGTATTTACATTTGACTCTTATTTCCCCATAATCTCATATTTTATCATACTTAGCATACATATTTAATCTCTTTGATGACACTGAGGGTTTTCATTTAATTTAATCCACAGTTCCACTATACTAATCAATTATTTAATAAAGGGATTTACTATAAATCATCATTTTAGAAAGAAAGATCTCTGATTGGCAATACATCTAAAATGTATTTTCAGCGTCCCACTCTTTTTTTATTATACCTCTTTCTAGAAGTTATTTAAGACAATAAAACAACATAAAATCCATGGAGGCATGAAATAAATAACAAAGATAATCATGAAGGAGGAGAGATGGATTTATTCCAAAACCCTGCCTGAGAAATGTTTGTTCAGTCAAAGCCAAGCTTGGTGTACCCTGGCAGGCAGGCCCAAAAGGGAGATCTAATGTATGTCAAAGCTCTCATAAAAGAAAATAGCAGTCCTTTGGAAGACATCAAACTTCTTGTACTCTAAGTTGACTCAGTTAAGTAGATCTTTATGAGACAGACATTAAAAGGCACAGTGTCTCCAAAGAATTCTAACAAAATGCTCAAAAGTAGAAAATATCTTAAAAGGTTCAGAATCTTGGGGTGCCTGGGTGACTCAGTGGGTTAAAGCCTCTGCCGTTGGCTCAGGTCATGATCTGGGGTCCTGGGATCAAGCCCTGCATCAGGCTCTCTGCTCAGTAGGGAGTCTGCTTCCTCCTCTCTCTCTGCCTGCCTCTCTGCCTACTTGTGATCTGTCTGTCAAATAAATAAATAAAACATTAAAAAAAAAAAGATTCAGAATCTTAAAGCCTCTTATGGGGGATCCTGGTGGGCTCAGTTGGTAGAGCATGTGACTCAATCTTGAGATCATGAGTTTGAGCCCCACACTGATTGTAGAGCCCACTTAAAAAAAATAAATAAATAAGACCTCATATGGTTTTGATGTTAACTACTTCTCCATGTTTATCTCTTACTATGCTCTACTTCAGGGACTCTGCTCAAACCATACTGGTCTTTCTGAAACAGGTCAAACTACATCTGGACCTTCCATGGCTGTTCCTTCTACTTAAAAACCTCTTCTCCAAAATGTTTTTGTGTTGGTGCTGCTTCCTCTCTTCATTCAGCTTCTCTGCTCACATGTTACCTCTCTTGGGGTCTATGTATTTAAAGAACAATTTCTCATCATTATCTTCTTAGTCCTCTTTATTCCATTTATTATGCTACTTGATTTTATCAAATATCTGTTTGGTATTCTTTAAGTTCTTAAAATCTACCATATGAAAATGTAAGTTCCTTGAGGCCAGGGAATTTTCACTATCTTGTTCACTGCCATATTCCACACTCCTTAGATTACCCAGCACACAGAAAGAAGGCATACTGGAAATATTTATTAACAAGTTAAGTAAACTATCTGTCATATATTTATTACATTAACTCACAACCAAAATGTTTGAGATTTAACACTGAAACTTAAGTCCATGAAATAATTTTTATGGGGGATAGAATATTTATAGGTCAAGAACAGCTTCCAGCTTCTCCCCCTCCCCCAGAAAATGATGAGAATTAATAGCAACAAAACAAAACAAAAAACCCTTAATGAGTTAGTTCTCTATTGCTTCATAACACATTACCACAAACTTAGTGACTTAAAGCAGCATCCATTTATTATCTCACAGTTCTGAGGATTTCAAAAGTCTGGGCATGGGGTGGCTAAATTCTCTTTTGAGAGTCTCAAATGGCTGAAATCAAGGCTTTGTTGAGCTACATTTTCAATTAGAACTTGAGGTCATCTTTTACACTCATGTGTTTGTTGGACAAAATGAGTTCCTTGGGGTTATAGGACTGAAGTTCATGTTTCCTTTCTTGCTGTTGGCCAGAGGTTATCCTCAGCTACTAGGGGAGTCCTCACGCCCTAGCTGTATGTGTACTTCTCGCAACACAGTAGCTTACTTCTTGAAAGCCAGCAAGACAATCTCTCACACTTGAAAATCTCTGACCCCTTTTAAGACCTCTCCAGCATTGACTCCCTTTAATTTTGCAATAAAATACACTGTCATCACTGGAGTGAAAAATATAATATAGACATCCCACTTATTCTCAAGGGCAGGAAATCATATGTGTGCATATCAGGACCAGGAATATTAGGGACCATTATGGAATTCTGTCAACCATATCTAATATGCTATTATTCCAAATCAAGTCCAACAAACGTTGTTACTGTTCACATTCAGAAGGCTGATAGAGAAATCGCTGTTTACCTCATTATTATTATATTTGTTGTGATGATGTATGATCAGTGATCTTTGGTGTTATTATTGTAGTTGTTTTGGGGTGTCACAAACTGTGCCATATACAACACCAAACTTGATAAATCTTGTGTGTGTTCTGACTACTGCACTGGTCAGCTGTTTCTGGTCTCTTTCCCCTGTAGGGGCTTCCCTATTCCCTATTCCCTGAGAGACAACAATATTGAAATTAATAACCCTACTCATAGTCACAGATTTCAAGGTATACTACAAAGCTATCATAATTGAAACAGTATGGTACTGTACAAAAATAGACATAGATCATTGGCACAGGATAAAGAGCCCAGAAATAGACCCACATTTATAAGGCCAATTAATCTACAACAAAATAAGGAAGAATATACAATGGAGAAAAGATAGTCTTTTCAATATGTCATGTTGAGAAAACTGGATAGCTACATGCACAAAAATGAAATTGGATCACTTTCTTATACCATAACTAAAAATAAATTCAAAATGAATTAAAGACCTAAATGTTGAGACCTGAAACCACAAAACTCCTTAAAGAAAAACAGGCAGTACTCTGTTGGGCAAGAGTGTCAACAATAGATTTACATATATATTTCCTCAAGCAAGGGAAACACAAAAGCAAAAATAAACAATTGGGACTACTTCAAAATAAAAAGCCTTTGCACAACAAAGGAAACCATAAACAACAATAAAAACAAAAGGCAACCTAGTGAATGGGACAAGTTATTTGCAAATGATATATCTAATAAGGGGTTAACATGTAAAATATATACATAAGTTATACAACACCGAAACTACACAAATCTTATTAAAAATTGAGAACACTTGAATAGACAGTTTTTTTTTTCAAAGAAGACCAATAACCATAGGACACATTAAAAATGCTCAACATACTAAACATCAAGGAAATGCAAATAAAAAACCACAACGGGATATCAGCTCATACCTGTTAGAATGGCTAGTATCTAAAAGATGATAAATAATGAGTGTGGAAAGGATGTGGGGAAAAGGTAACCCCTGTGCACTGTTGGTGGAAATTAAAATTGGTGCCACCACGGTGCAAATAGTATGGATGTTCCTCAAAAAATAAAAAAATAGAAATGCCTTATGATTCAGTAATTCTACTACTGGATATTTACCCAAAGAAAATAAAAACACTAATTCAAAAAGATATATGCACTCCTATGTTTACTGCAGCATTATTTAAAATAGCTTAGATATGAAAGCAACTCAATTGTCCATCTATACATGAATGGATAAAGAATGTGTAGTATACATATACAATGGGATAGTAGCTGTAAAGAAGAATGAGATCTTGCCATCTGTGCAAACATGGATGGACCTGGAAGATATTACGCTAAGTGAAACAAGTTAGAGAAACACAAATGCCATATGATTTCACTGATATGTAGAATCTAAAAAACAAATGAACAAATAGCAAAAAGACTCTCAAACACAGAATACAGATTAGTGGTTGGCAAAGAGGAGGAGGGTAGGGGATGGGTAAAAGGGATGAAGGGGATTAAGAGGTACAAGCTTCCAGTTATAAAATAAAATAGTCATAGAGATGAAAAGTACAGCATCAAAAATATAGTCAATAATATTGTAATAGCATTTTATGGTAACAATACTTATCAGGTTAAGCATAATGTATTGAACTGTCAAATCACTATCTTGTATACCTGAAACTAATACAACATTGTATGTCAATTATTTCAATCAATTAATCACCCTACAACGGCGTCTAAGAGTTCATGTGAAAGGAGAGTCTCACATATGTTAAGTCAAAAGGTAGAAATGATCAGGCTTAGCTAGGAAGTCACGGCAACAGCTGAGATAGGCCAAAAGCTAGGCCTCTTATACCAGTTACCAAAGTTGTGAATGAAGAAAAAAATAGTTTTTGAAGGAAATTAGAAGTTCTATTCCATGAAGACACAAAGGATTAAAAAAAAAAAAAAAAAGTGAAACAGCCTTACTGTTGATACAAAGTTTTAGAGGTCTGAGTAGAAGATCAAATCAGCCACAACAGTCTCCCAAGCTAAAGCGTAATCCAGAGCAATGTTCTCTCATTAATTTTTCTGAAAGATGAGGAAGCTTCAGAAGAGAGTTTGAAGCTAGCAGAAGTTGGTTTATGAGGTTTAAGGAAAGAAGCCATCACCACATCATAAAAGTGCCAGGTAAAGCAGCAAGTCGTCATGTAAAAGCTGCAGCTACCTAGAAGATCTAGCTAAACTAATGAAGGCGGCCACACTAAACAACAAATTTTTAAAGTGGATAAAACCACTTTATATTAGAAGAAGTTGCGAGGTAGAACTTTCATAACTAGGGAGAAGTCAATGCCTGGCTTCAAAACTTTAAAGGACAGAGGCTGACTCTCTTGTTAGGGACTAATGCAACTGGTGGCTTTAAGTTGAAGCCAACGGTCATCCACCATTCTGAAAATCCCAAGGCCCTCAAGGATTATGCTAAATCTACTCTGCCTTTGCTCTATCAGTGAAACAACAAAGGCTGGATGAGAGAACAGTTGTTTATAACGTGGTTCACTGGATATCTGAAGCCCACTCTTGAGACCTACTACACAGGAAAAAAAAAAAGGATTCCTTTCAAAATATTACTGCTCATTGACGAGAGCTTTGATGAAGGTGGACAATGAGATTAATTTTTTTTTCATGCCTGCAAACATAATATCTATTCCACAGCCCATAGACTGAGGAGTAATTTTGACCTCCAAGTCTTCTTTGTTTTTTTTTTTTTTTTAAGATTTTATTTATTTATTTGACACAGAGAGAGATCACAAGTAGGCAGAGAGGCAGGAAGAGAGAGAGGGGGAATCAGACTCCCCACTGAGCAGAGAACCTGATGTGGGGCTTGATCCCACGACCCTGAGATCACAACCTGAGCCGAAGGCAGAGGCCCAACTCACTGAGCCATCCAGGCACCCCAAAATCTCCAAGTCTTATTATTGAAGAAATACACTTTATGAGGCTGTAACTGCCACAGATAGTGATTTCTTTGATGGACCAGGGAAAGTTAACTTGAAAAGCTTCAAGAAAGAATTCAGCACTCTAGATGCCATGAAGAACATTCATGACTCATGGGAAAAGGTGAAAAAAGCAACCTGAGCACAAATTTGGAAGAAGTTGATTCTAACCATCATGGATGACTTTGAAGGGTCAAGACTTCAGTGGAGAATTTAACTACAGATGGGGTGGAGACAGCAAGAGAACTAGAATTAGAAGTGGAGCCTAAAGATGAGACTGAATGAACGAAAATTTGTGGTAGAAGATAAGGAGTTCCTTCTTATGTATGAGGAAAGGAAGTGGTTTCTTGAGGTGTAATCGTGCTTGTAAAGATGTTGTGAAGATTTTTGAAATGACCACAAAGGAGTTAGAATATTACAGAAATGTCGTGGTTAAAATAGCATCAGGGATTGAGAAGATCCATTCCAATTTTGAAAGAAATCCTGCTGTGAGTCAAATGCTAACACACAGCATTACGTGTTACATGTGATAAACGATAAATCATTTATGAAAGGAAGACTCAAACAATGAGACCAACTTCATTGTCTTATTTGACAAAATCGCCATAGTCACCCCAACCCTCAGCAACCACCACCACCCTCCCTGATCAGTCAGCAGCTGCTGACATTGAGACAAAACCCTCCACCAGCAAAAAGGGTAAAACTTACTGAAAGTGCAGCTGATGGTTAGCATTTTTTAGCAATAAAGCAAAAAAAGTATGTACACTTTTTAGATGTAATGCTATTGTACCCTTTAGTAAACTATAGTATATGTGAACATGAGTCATAAACACTTGGAAATGAAAAAATTTATTTGACTAACTTTATCATGCTATTTGCTTTATTGTGGTGGTCTGGAACCAAACCCACAGTATCTCTGTACTGAGTTCAGGTCATAATTACTGATCATGTCCATGATTCAACTGGTAACTCAACATGCAGCCAGAAATCAGTCATAACAATAAGGGTACAAGGAAAAGAGATTTCCTATCTATCAAAGTTGAAACACTTTTGGCAGGAAGCCTAAAGACTTAATATTATGTAACAAGATGTTTTTATATTTTTGTATGAGAGAAAGTTCAAATAATTGTGAGAGAAAGTTCGAATTATTTTATAATTGCATAACACATCACAACAGTCTCCATTTCCAGATGATGAAGAAAACCTATGTGTTTGCTGATCCTACTTTGATTAGTTTCAGGCATACAGTACAGTGATTCAACAACTCTATTCATTACTCAGTGCTCATCATGATAGAGGGTATTTTTTTCTTTAATGTTCCCCCAGGTATTTCAAGAGCTGCCACAGGGAATGACAATGCACTCAGTGGGGGCCTGCCATGCATTTTTCAGTGAAGGAAGACTGTCGAAATTACAAATGTTAAGTGATGTGCCTGGTGTGTGTGTCACAAATTTGCCTGCAGGCAGATGTCAATAAATTGTTGAACATGTAATCATGTAACTTCTTTCCTTTTATTTCCAGTTTAAATGGCCTGGTGAGTATATGTGTGATGTGTGGGGGGAGGCTCTCACTGAGAGTACAGGCTATAATTCCTGATAAAGAAAAGCCCAGCAGGAAGGTAAGAAAAATTTCTCAAGTCATTTTATCTAATTACTGACATAGGTTTCCATTCAGAATCTGTAAGAAATCGGTGGGCCTTGCTGGCATCTGAACTCTGCTGCTCAGCTCAGACAGCCCATGAAATTCAGACCTACTTGTTCATTTCCAGTCTGTGTTCATGACATTGCTAACTACCTCATCTAGCTCTGAAACTTCTCTCTGATTTTAACTTCAAGCCTCATCATGACCTTGGTGTTCCTACCTTCTTTGCCTGGAAGATGGATCTCAGCTTTATCTCACTCACTTTGCTTAGGCTCATTCTATCTGCAATGAGGGTGTCTTAGTTTTTTGAGTGGCTATTTTCAATGAGGTCTCGGTCCTTGAAGAACTCAATCTTCTTCCTTGACACTAATAGGGTGTCCCAAGTGACCAGCCTGTGTTTAACAGTTTGGAATTTAAAATGAAGTCTATTCAGACCTCTTGAATTCATCTATCACCTATTAAAATACAACAGACATTTGAATAATTAAAGGTATTTTAAGAATTTACTTATATTCTGTGTATGTGTTTATAGATAAAATTCGTAGATAGCAAAATAAGTCCAATCAATTTCTTCTGGGCTCTGAATTGTCAAGCATGTAAAAACAAACAAAATTTAGTTACTGTTTTTTCCTAGTGACAAATGAGTCTTCACCATAATTTCTGATAAGACTTCGAAGAAGCTGTCCTTATCCCTAAAATATAGCACTAGTTTAAAAAAGAAGAAAAAAAGATACAGCCTTGTCATTTCTTTCCTTTGGAAATATCCTGTTTCTAAATATAATGAGATCTTGGGAAATAATGTTTGTTAGGGAAAAATACATAACCACTTGCAATGAGACTTAGATGAGATACAGGATTCACCAATTAAATATGTTAGACAACTTAGTTGAGACACATTTAAATCTGGAGGAAAAAACTTTTGAGAAGCTGAAAAAAAAGGAATATATTTTTAAATGCTATTTTTCTTTTTTATTCAAAGGAAAAAAATGAGCTTTTTACATAATGGGAGCCCCTGAAAATTAAGCACTGAATCAGGAGATCTGGAATGGTGATTCTCCCACTTATAATATATGTGATTATAGGCCACTTAACTTCTATAAATCTTAATTTTATCATTTGTAAAACACAGCAGAAAGATGATAAACTAAGACCTGAATTACTTGATTTTTATAATAGCCATTACAATCCTGAATGCCTTTTGTTGATGCATATTTTCTATTTGATCATATGGAAAGAAAAAGAAAAAAAATGAATAATCTAAGTATCTCCGTTTTCCCATTAAATGACACATAATAGAAAATTTAATGATACAGTGAGAAAAAAATACATATATATATATTAGAGAGAGAGAGAGAGAGAGGTAGGGGAAGGGCCTAAAAAAATTTTAAGCATGCTCAGTGCCTACAGAGGAACCCAACCAAGGGGCTGGTTCATGACCCTGCAATCATGACCTGAGCCAAAAACAAGTCAGTCGCTTAAGTGACTAAGCCACCCATGTGCCCCAATACAGTTAGACTATTAAGTCATGGAGATACTGTCATGTTCTAAAAGACAGTTACTAAAAGTTTTTCTGAATATTAAACTAACAATGTGAATTGGAACATTTCCCCATTAGGTTGTTTCTTTTGTTTTATTTTTCCTTCTGCATTAAGATCATAGTTAAACAACTGGAGAATATTGCCTTTTTTTTTTCTTTGCCTCATCTGGTATATCCATATACTGTATTTGTTTCTTTTTTTATTATTATTATTATTTTCTTTCCACATTTTTCACTTAGAGCTTCCTTCCTTGTCACTGAGACACTATTTCAAGATTCCAGCTCAAGGACTCTATAGTGTAATGTTCCTTAAACAACTGCATGGAAGATATTGCAAGATATGTATTATAAGAGCAAAAAGGGAAGCAATTCAGAAACCTTAACATGATCTAAAGGAAACATCTGGTCCCTGACAATAGTAATGTGTTAAAAAAGAATCACCGACTTGTGGAATTTTATATTTAACAACAATGTCCACCACATAGAAATGGTGAAATTAGCAGTTAGGATTCTAAGGCCTCACTCTTTATCACGATTTACATGATATCACCCTATTGAGGAGACTTAGAAACCACAGGAGAGTGGGGCACCTGGGTGGCTCAACGGGTTAAAGCCTCTGCTTTGGCTCAGGTCATGATCCCAGGGTCCTGGGATTGAGCCCCGCATCGGGCTCTCTGTTCTGCGGGCACTGTGCTTCCTCCTCTCTCTCTGCCTGCCTCTCTGCCTACTTGTGATCTCTGTCAAATAAATAAATAAAATCTTAAAAAAAAAAAAAAAAGAAACCACAGGAGACTGACAGTCTTTCATACAATGACTTAACTGCACACAAAACTGATACAGAAAACACTTTTGACTTTGTGTTTTGAACTCTCTAAGCGTGGAAATAAAGGTGTAATGACCTATATGACCATTTCCCAGCTTCAGTGTTTATCAATATTTTGCCATTTGGAGAGGAAATCATTTTTATATATTGAGTACAGAAGGCCTTTGATGAATAGGAAGGGAAACATGGAGGACACATGAAAAATGAAATGTAAAAATTGAAAGTTGAAAGCTAAATCGGAGATTCGGTTAGAACTGCAAAGACCAAGGCTGGGAGTCACTAGATAAAAGCAGTCATGAAATGTTATGTTTGTTTTGCACGCAAGTTAGAAGAAACTGATCGGGTTCATTTGCTCTTTGTAGGAACAAAGAGAATAATCCATAGGAACAAAGAGATGATATAAGTCATTGAGTCTAAAAATGTCACTTCTACTTTTCTTGATGAAAACTTGACATGAGAACTCGACTCCAAGACCTTTGACCTTTGTCATATTATCATATAAAGTCCTTTGGAGGTTTGGCTCTGTTACTTGCCAATCACAACTCAGGATTAGTGAGTTTCTCCTTGTTTAGCTCAGGGCCCGTCCCACTGACGGCTTTCTATGGAAATTGGACAAATGCTAATAAGTTAATAATAATAATTACATAATAATAAGTTTGTATGGCAATAATCAAGCCAAAAGGAATTCAATACAAACAGCAGCTGAGTCTCCTTGGGGAAGAATGTACATTTAGTTGAGTGTTTGGTTTCACGTGAAAGCTGGACAAATTCCTGTCAGGGAGCATGGAGGCTTTATGAGCCTCTCTGTGTAGGAAGATTGTTTCTTCTTAAGAATTCCTGGAGAATTTACTCTCAGTGATACTCATCTGAAAATTAACAAATGTTGCCTTGTGTTGTTAATTATCATCATCCACTGAAATGGAAGCTACTGGAGGGAAGTGACTGGCAGTCATCATTGTGTCTAGAACATAGAACATATCCCCCAGTATTTTTAATGCATGAATTCACTAATTCCTTAATGTAATAATTATCATGAGTTTGATTGAATTTTGATTGTCCATACTATCAGAATCACGAACAACGAGTCTCCATCATGCACAAGGATTTCCTATTGCACAATCAACATAACCTATCTTTCTCCTTGGGTCACAGAATTCTCCCCAACGTCAGGCCATTCTTAATGATTTCTTAATGTTTGCACTCTCTAGAGCAAGACTGACTTGAGAACTACTCTGATGACTTGTGATTATAAAAACCAAACTGGTTGACACATATACATCAAGCAATGTATTCAAAGTGAATGCAAATTATCAGCGTCAACTCAGGTGACACATATGGCAGATGAGAAAAGTTAAATGCCGTCCTCTGGTTGCATTGCTATTAGTGAGTGACTCCACTGCCAACTCCTGGTCTTTACACTACACTGAATTTATGTCTCCAAGGTATAAGTCAGGGCTTATGCTCCTTTGATGTCTAGTTTATACCTACACTTTCATTACTCCTGCCATGACACTCCATCTTACAGTTACATCTCAGTTAAGCCTCATTCAGTGTCTCGGGTAAACAACACTTTATTGAGCAGATAAACTACTACATGAAGAAGCTGTCCTATTTATCAGCCAGGCATTATTATTTATTCTTGCTGTGAGAATAGCTACTAATCAAGTGTCAAAATGTAGTTGGTTAGAATATCTTTCCTTATCCTGGTAGCCAGTTGTTATGTTTTTACTCTTACAACTAGAGTTCTTAATAGGAAATGAATGTCTAATGGATTATCCATAACTCTCTATTTTCCAAACACCTGGATGATTTTCCAATACTCACATGCCTCAACTAACCCTTTTAGGGCTTAATAAAACCTTTTCTCAGGTCTGAACAACAGGTATCAGAATCCTGGGCTCTCTAAAGTTAGAGTATGGGTTATATGTATTATAAAATTGTCCTTGGATTTAGGATTTATCAATATATAAATTTGAAATTGAAATGCACAAAGGGCCAATAATCAGAATCAAAGTTGTTTGTGTTTTACTATGTGCTGTAGAAGTTTGTTGTCATAACATCTAGAAATAATGGTCAAAATCAATTATAACAAGAGGTACTAAAAAAAATAACAAGAGGTATTTAGAACACTAGAAAAATACTCCAACCAAAAATAAATAAATAAATAAAAGAATAGAAGCAAAACCTAAATGAATGAGACCTCAGTACCTAAGTTGTCATGATGAATTCAGTATGACCATTCCATTTTTAGTTCTTTTTCTTTTTTTAAAGATTTTATTTATTTATTTGACAGAGATCACAAGTAGGCAGAGAGGCAGGCAGAGAGAGAGGGGAAAGCAGGCTCCCCACCAAACAGAGTTCCTGATGTGGGGCTTGATACCAGGACCCTGAGATCATGACCCAAGCTAAAGGCAGAGGCTTAACCTACTGAGCCACCCAGATACCCTGACCATTTTTAGTTCTAATCATTCCTTTCAAATCCTAAATTAATAACACTGAATTTCTTAGTTTTTTTAATACTATACGATAGTTTATCTTCAACCACTCTTAAGTGACAAGAAATAGCCTTTTCACTAGAAGAAAATACATGAAACCTTTAAAGGTCACCTTTGCTTAGTGAAATTTTTTTTTTTTTCATTTTCAAGTATTTCCCTATATACATTTAAAGAACATGTTCATCTTTATGCAGAATAAATCAACCAAAAAATTAAAGACTGTATCAAGGAAGACAATATGAAAGCTATGGTTTGAATATTTTTCCAAGGAAGTATTTTATGCAACCCATCAATTATAATTACATTTTTAATGGAAGAGTATAAGAAATAAAATATATTTATTTACTTATGGTAGAATAAGAAACAGAACAAGCATTGCCTTATAAACAATATACTTTCCATTGTTTTCTACAACTCCTTTGTGATATTAATGCAATTTAAAATAAGTATTCATTCAGTTGGGAGGAGTCGACCACACAGTTGAAGCTTCCTCAGTGAATTATAAGAAATATTATGTCAAATCACTGCCTTCTAGTCTGTGCTCTCTTTTTTGCCATCTTGTACCTCCTCCAAAATCATCCTGCCAACTCCAAGGTTTATACAGCCTTGAAGAAAAATGAGTCTCAAGCCCAAGAACTTTGACTGAAAGAGCCAACAGAATGACTTAAACACAACTGCCTTCCACCTGGGAGATCCTGTAAGTGAAAAGGGAGTATATTTCCTCCCAAGAGAAATCAAGCTCTAAATAAACAGAATGAGCTCATATCCTAAATTCTCTGACATCCAGACATGTCTAATACACCCACTCCCAGAATGTTTCTTTTTATAGCATAAGAACTATTTAGAAAATCTTGGGTACTGATAAGTGGTGACATTAAGGTCTGTGAAAGTAGGGGATGAACAAGATGCACTGGAAAACTCCCATCTTGAGGCTGTTCTACAAGGGACAGGTAGAGATGTTAGGACCTTCCCCAAGCATCTCTTCCCACTGCCATTTCTAACCTTGGCTGTGTATAAAATTAGAGTACACCAATTACACATTTCTTGCTAAATATACAAAGACATTATAAAACAATCATTTGAGGGTGAGCAGAAAATGGTAGTTAAAATAAAAGAATATGAGATGAAATACCTTCCCTTTAAAAATTTTAAAACAAATGACATTTCAAAGATTGCATAAAAGGGCCACCTAAGACTTTTCCCAGTTCTATGATCTTCTGGAGCAGAACCTGCAACAAATTTCAGAGAAAAAAGTACAAATAGTATTAGTGAGCTTCCTCTATAGCTTTGTATATCCCACTCCCCTGGGGGAGATCACATACTCAGGGCTGCAAAGGGAATGTCTATTTCTTGTCTTTGATCCAGGATCAAGTGGCCCAATAAGTTTCCATGTAATTAGATTCTGGATTTGATTTAAACCTCCTTCTGTGAGTAAAGTCTCTAACAGTACGATTGCAGAAGAATTTCAGCCTATTCTGCCTCTAGTACATTGTGTCAGCAGTTCTGTGGTTTTCTCCTTTTCACTTTTACTCTACCCTATTTCCTTGCTTCCTTTGGTCACTTTGTCCTGTGTCACAGTATCTGATTACTTGATCAAGGCACTTAGGCAATGTGCTGGCACACCTGCTGCCTCCCTAGTACCTTGACCCACATGCTTATGGGAGAGGTTATCATGTGAATCTTTGGCTGGGTCTATTTAAGATAATGGAGCAACACACATAATATCAAGGGCAAAGTACAAAGGCGCTTGGGAAACAGAGGAAAAGACAGAGAAGAACGCAGAATAATAGTCTAATAAGTGAAGAACAAATGGGGACAGGATTTAAGCAAGCATGACAGGCTTTCCTAGAATCATATCCCTGAAGTGTGATTTGTGGATATGGTCTCCTAAGAGCAAGGAGGAGACCCAGATTCTTGATGCAGTCCTTAAGCTCAGGAAAGTTACTTATGTAAGTTCCCTGGGCCTCAGTCTTATTGTCTGTTGTGGAAATAATAATATTGCCTTGCTAATCTGTAGTTTTTTCATTTGCTACAGAATGGTCCAGTGGTCCAAAACGAAGTCTGGTGACCAGCAGGAACTCAGGAGAGCTGTGTACACCTAGATGGGAACCTTTGCAAGAGAGACTCTGAAGGCTCATTTTAGGCAAAAATTTGAAGTCGAAGTTTTAGTTTGACTCCTTAGCTTCCCATTCTTGTAAAATTATTCTCTATTTGGCTTCTCTCTTCTCCCATCAAAGCTGTTGTGCCATTTCCATTGGTGCCCTCTTTTGAAACCTTACATTTAGGGGTGCCAGTCAGTTGAGTGTCCAACTCTTGGTTTCAGCTTGGGTCCTGATCTCAGGCTCATGAGATGGAACCCCACCCTGGGCTCTGTGATCAGCATGGAGTCTGCTTAAGAGTCTCTCTCCCACCACACCTCTGACTCATGCTCTCTGAAATAAATAAATCTTAAAAAAATAATATTATGAAAACTTACGTTTATGCTGCTTAATATTTAAAATAAGCAAATATTATTCATGTGCTTTAAGGATGTAAGTATTTTAAGGCTTGGTTTTAATTGCAGAATGGGCTCTTTTTATGTCACAGATAGACCCGTCTTTTATCACTGTGCTGCTTAATTCAAAACAAGGTAAGGGACTGGCAGAATATAACCTCAGCTCAGGTATTGATGGCAAAGGAAAGTGGTTAGGAAGGGCTGTGTGAGGAGATGAAGGGAACTAAGACATGCCAGCAGAAAGATCTACAGAGCTGAGGTCATAGCCCTGAGAAGTGAAATAGGCATGCAGAAGATAAAATGTCACTACATACCCAGTCTGCAGTCAGGTTTTTTTGAGTTACCTAATGTATGAAACTTGAGGCCTCCCAGACCCAAAATCTGTAAACTTTTTAAAGTTTGAGTGTATGAGTAGGGAAGCCAGGGGAAGAAGTAAAACTGTCACTATTTTCAGATGACAGGATATTACACAAAGAAAACCCTAAAAACTCCATCACAAATCTGTTCGAATAAACAAATCCAGTAAAGTTGCAGGATATACAATCAACATGCAAAAATCTGTTGCAAAGACTAATAACAAAATACTGGAAGGGTAATATTAAGAAAACAATCCCATTTATAATTGCATCAAAAAGAACAAAATACCTAGGAATAGATTTTACCATGGAGGTCAAGGCTTGCATATTGAAAAGACAATTATAAAAGATATTGAAAAAGACACAAATGAATAGAGAGATATTGTGTGCATATGGATTAGAAGAGTCAATATTGTTAATAGGCCCATACTACTCAAAGCAATCTATAGCTTTGCATCAATGCAATCCCTATCAAAATCCAGTGGCATTTTTCAAAGACACACAACAAATAATCTTAAAAGTTGAATGCAATAACAAAAATCTCCAAACAACAAAGGCAATATTAAGAAAGAAGACCAAAGCTGGAGGCATCATGTTCTCTCTCTTCAAACTATACAACAAAGCTGTAGTAATTAAAACAGTATAGTACTGGCATTAAAACAGACACACAGATCAATGAAACAAAATGAAGAGCCCATAAATAAACTCACACATACATGGTCAATTAATTTACAACAGAGGAGTCAAGAATATACAATGAGGAAAGGACAGTGTCTCAATAAATTGTGTTGGAAAAAAAATGGACAGCCACATGCAAAAGAATGAAACTTGACATCTATCTTGTCCTATACACAAAACATTAACCCAAAATGGACTAAAGATTTGAACATAAGACCTGAAACCATAAAACTCTAAGAAGAAAACATAGGTTCCTTGACATCAGTCCTGGCAATGAGTTCTTGAATCTGATATCAAAGGCACAAATAACAAAAGCAAAAAAACCAAGTGGGACTATATCAAATTACAAAGATTCTGCACAGCAAAGGAAACAATGAACAAAATGACAAGGTAAACTACTGAATGGGAGAAAACTTTGCAAATCATATATCTGATAAGAAGCTAATATCCATAATATATAAAGAACTCATAATATAAAGAACATAATATATAAAGAACTCAATGGCAAAAAATTCCCAAACAATCCAATTCAAAAATGGACAGAGGAACTGAATAGATGATTTCCTAAAGAAGACATACACATTCACAGATACGTGAAAAGATGCTCAACATCATTAATCATCAAGGAAATGCAATTCAAAACCACAATGAGAAATGAATCAAAACCACACCTGTTAGGGGGCAGCTGGCTGGCTCAGTTAGTGGAGCATGTGATTCTTGTCCTCAGGGTTGTTTGAGCCCCAGATTGGGTGTAAAGATTATTTTGAAAATTAAATAAAATCTTGGGGGCCCTGGGTGGCTCAGTCGTTAAGCGTTAAGCGTCTGCCTTCGGCTCAGGTCATGATTCCAGGGTCCTAGGATCAAGTCCCACAGGCTCACTGCTCCGCGGGAAGCCTGCTTCTCCCTCTCCCACTCCCCCTGCTTGTGTTCCCTCTCACTGTGTCTCTCTGTCAAATAAACAAATAAAATCTTTAAAAAATTTTTTTAAATAAATAAATAAAATCTTTAACAAAAACATACCTATTAGAATGACTGCTATCAAAAAGATGAGAAATAAGAAGTTTTGGCAGGAATGGGAAAAAGGGAAGCCTTGTGCACTCTTGGAATATGAACTGGAGCATCCACTATGGAAATGCATGGAGGGATTCATGGAGGTCCCTCAAAAATTTAAAATTAAAAATTAAATTTAAAATTAAAAATAAAACTACCATATGATCTAGCAATTCCACTTAGGGTATTTATCTGAATAAAACAAAAACACTAATTTAAAAAGATATATACATTTTCATGTTCACTGTAGCTATTTCACTGCAGTGATTTCTAATAGCTAAGATATGGAAGGAACCTCAGTGACCACTGGTTGATGAACAGATAAAGAAATTGTTGTATAAAGATATATTATAGTACATATTATATATATACAGTATGTTTATACATATGTATATATTACTATATATATATAGTATATATTACAGTATACACACACACACAATGGGATATTATTCAGCCATAAAAAAATGAATGAAATCTTGCCATTTGCAACAAGGACATTATGCTAAGTGAAATCAGACAGAGAAAGACAAACACCATTAGATCTCTCTTATATATGTAATCTTAAAAAGAAAGACAAAAGCTCATAGATACGAAGAAAAGACTGGTGGCTGCCAGAAGGGGGAGAAATGGGTGAAAAGAGTCCAAAGGTAAAAGAACAATAACAACAACAACAACAAAACAAAACACAATAAAACAAAACAAAACAAAACAAAACAAAAAAAAAAACAAAAGAAAAAGAAAAAAAGAAATAGTGGGTTTTGAGGAGAAATGGCAAGTTTGGCTTTGGAGATTTTGAGTCTGGGCTGCCTGTGGGATATACAGACATCTGATATGTACTAGAAAATATCCCTCTGGGTTTAGGAGATGTGTTTGGGTTACACGTAGACTGGGAAGCAACGGAGTGTAACTAGTAACTGAAGCCAAAGGAGGTGAGATGAGCCACGAAAAACGAAGAGAGGAGGTTAAAGAGCCCTGGGTTATATTAATAGCCACTACATTTAAATGTCTCAGCAGAGAAAGAGGGACCTGCAGAGGAGACTGAGATGAGCATCCTCTGGGGGAGGAAGAAAAAAAAAAAACCACAAATGGAAGTCTGAGGTCACACAGGCTGATGGAAGAGTATTTCTCAACAGTGGGAGAGAACAAGTACAGTAAGAATTGAGCAATGTGAAATTAGCAGGTCAGGCTATGGCTGACCTTGACCAGAGACACTTCTGTGGGTAGAAGACAGACTGGAGAGGGATGAACATTGGGAGAAGAGGGGTAAGCACAAGGAAATTTGGCTGCCAAAGGGAGATAAGGTAGTGGAGAAGAACCTATGGATCTGAGGAGCAGAAATGGAGGGATGGAGAGATGAAGCACGATGAAGTGCTGTTGGGAAGTAGTCAGTAGAAAGGGCAGAGATTGAAGCTACAGGAATATAAGGAAAATAGCCCATTCAACAATTAACTGAGAGCCTCCTATGTGCCAGATCAACCTAGCCACCCTCTCTTGAGAACATAGGTATAGACTACACATATCAAGGTTAGCCTAAGGCTTTGTCATCAATAGAAAGTAGTTCTCCTTAAGCTGTTTTTCCTAAAAGTTCTGATTCTAACACTTCCCCATCTATCCCCCACCCCAGCATACCTAGATACCCTGTGGGGGCCATAGAGAAGGAAGGAAGGAAGGAAGGAAGGAAGGAAGGAAAGAAAGAGAAAAAGAAAGAGAAAAGGAAAGAGGAGGAGGAGGAGGATTTTCTTTATTTATTTGCAGGGGCGGGGTATGAGCAAGGGGAAGGGCAGAGAGAGAGGGAGAAGCAGACTCCCTGCTGAGCAGAGAGCCCAATGCAGGGCTTGAACCAAGGACCCTGGAGGATCATGACCTGAGCTGAAGGCATTTTCTTAACCAACTGATCTACCCAGATGCCCCACCAATTTAGCTATTCCTAAAAAAATTAGGATGATATTGAAACATTAGTGAGCAGAAAATTAACACCTTATAAAGGAACTCCTTTATGGCCTCTATTAATCATATTCATTGTCTGGCCTTTGTAGTTTGGGCTCTGTATTAAATCAAATTTGAAGAACTTTAGAGTAGCTCAAGAGAATGAACTAAAAAAATGATTAGCAAAATAGTGGTATTTAGAGAAGTAAACACAATGATTAGAATAAAGAATATGTTTATAGTAAATAAGAGAA
Source organism: Lontra canadensis (assembly GCF_010015895.1). Classification (NCBI taxonomy): domain Eukaryota; kingdom Metazoa; phylum Chordata; class Mammalia; order Carnivora; family Mustelidae; genus Lontra; species Lontra canadensis. The sequence goes on from NW_022631042.1 coordinate 5,697,215, forward strand.
TCTGAGTGACAACCATCACTGAATATATGATTTGTTAATCCAAAGAATAGATTCATTTTACCTACAAACATTGTGAAACAGTACTATAAAGCATTGAACATGATTTTTAGAATTTTTTTAGAGTTGTTTTTTTAATTCAAAATCATCTGCCTTAATAAGACACGATAATCTAACAGAGAAATAAAGTCAAGGTTCAGCAACCTTGCCTACCTGAAGAGGCTCTGTTTATGTTATCCATACAGACAGCAGAACAAATGCTAGTGTACTCCGCTCATAAAAGCATAATCCACTAGTTAACCACTACCCAAACACTAAAACAATGTTCCTGAAACAGTCAGGCAGAACTAAACCTATCTCCAAGTGGTACTAACGTGTGACTATATGACTAACGTTGTGACTGTATGATTAATGATGACTCACTACTCTTTTATGGAAAACAATAACATTATGACAAAACATGTGGTATGGCAAGAAAAACAGCATTTTGGAGAACCTGTATACCATTCTTCTCAGCTTACAATGAAGCAAATGGGGTTCCTTAGGATTCAGTGATTTGCCTGAATTCCTAGGCTTATTGAAAATGTCCTCATTTCTAATACAGTGTGTCTAATTGTAGTGGAGGACGTTGATAAATTTAAGATGTTTGTATGTAAGAGATAGAAAACCACAACTACTTGCGAAGTCATCATCGTAAAAAAATTTGGGTGGATTTTCAATTTTAAAAAAGTTGACTGTCATTTTTAAAAAGTTATTCAAAGTGCCCATCAGCCTAGAAATGCCATGAAGCCAATAATTAAATTTTTAGAACATTTCATATAAATGTCACAAAAAGTAGTTTCTAGATAAGACTCATTGTTGAATTCAGAACTTTTATTCCTTCTCTCTTTTAAGACCATTAAAAGAACTCTAGTTTGAATTAGGAATCAAATGGTAAAGCAGACATAGTTCCTGCTCTGCGGTTGCTTCCAGACTACCTGGAATGATAACTAATTAAACAGGCAATTAGAATTCAATATTAAAATATCTTAAGTGCCTATTATTTTTTAGGCACTATCCTAGGGGCTGTAAAGAGCAGTATAGCAGAAAAGGGGGCAGGCAAAACCTCCACCTTACCTTCTTTGGGTGAGGGAAGGAGAAAGAGAAAGAGACAAAGACAGAGACAGAAGTAAAATATAAACAAACATATATGCATAAATACAAATAATTCCATGTGACAGTAAAAAATGGTAAGTGCTATGAGGATAATAAGTTAGCATAAAGGGAATAGAATGTTGGGAGGGGATGAGGGAAGAGCATGGTTCTTTTGGAAGGCTTCTCTGAAGTAATTCAATGAAGCAAAGAACCGAATATAAAATAGATCAGCCACAGAAAAAGCTGGGAGACCATTCTAGGTAGGGCTATCACAAGCCTAAATTCCAAAGGATGGAAAGCTTTGGGTGTATTAGAGAAACAACAAAGCCATTGTTGTGGGAACAGAGTAAAGAGAAGGTAGGAGGAGGCCAGGTCAGATTAAGACATGTTTATAGGACGTGGTAGGAGTTTTGATTGTGTTGTGAAGCCTTTCAAAATAAGGAAATGTAGGGACCTTGGGGGGGCTCAGTCATTAAGCATCTGTCTTGCACTCAGGTCAGAGCCCGCATCAGGCTCCCTGCCCAGGGTGAAGCCTGCTTCTCCCTCTCCCACTCCCCCTCCCCCTGCTTGTGTTCCCTCTCTCGATGTCTCTCTCTCTCTGTCAAATAAACAAACAAACAAACAAACAAAATCTTTAAAATAAGCAAATGTAGAGAAAAGATTGGGGCAAAGGGATTCGTTAGGAGATTAGTGTAGGAGACCAGAGATGTATAGGGGTGACCCAACAGAGGGTAGTATCAGCAAAAATGCTGAGAAAAGGCACACATAGTAATACATAGTAATACACATACATATATACATAGTAATACATATAGTAATACACATACATATATACAACAGTTGACCCTTAAACAATATGGGTTTGAACATACATGTGGGTCCACCTATATGTGGATTTTTTTTGAAAAACACAGTACAGTATAATAGTAAGTCTGTTTTCCTTATGATTTTTTAAAATAACATCTTTTATTTAGCTTACTTTATTGTAAGAATATAGTATATAATACATGTAAATGCAAAATATAAGTTAATTGTTTTTGTTATTGGTAAGTCTTCTGATCAGTAATAGGCTCTTAGTAAATTCTTGAGGAGCCAAAAGGTCTACACAGATTTTTGATTACAGAGGGGTTTTGTGTCCTCAGTCCTGTGTTTTCAAGGGTCAACTTGATTTTTTTTTTAATTTTATTTATTCATTTGATAGAGAAAGAGACTGGGGCCAAGCAGGGGGAGCAGCAGGCAGAGGAAAAGGAACAAGCAAGCCCCACTGAGCAGAGGGCCCGACATGGGGCTCAATCCCAGGACCCTGGGATCATAACTTGAGCAAAGGCAGCTGCTTAGCAACTGAGCCATCCAGGCACCCCCAAGGGTCAACTTCTTATACATACATATAAGAAGTAAAGCGTAGTTCCTGATGAACTGACTCGATATTGGATGGATGTGAAGAAACAGGAAAAATAATGATGAATCCAGGATGTATGCCTCTGAAGGGCAATTTAACTCAAACTTCATCAATGAGTAAGCTTTCCTGAGGATAGTAATATTCTACCAGCTTTATTAGGTCAAAATATGCAAAGCCATTAATAGATATATTCCCCAAATATGTAACTAAATATTTCCCAAATACATTAACTACAATGGCCATTTCTGAGCTTAATTCTTCAACAACAATGAAGATAAAAGCTTACAAAGTATTTCCTTTTAATTACTAATCTTGAAAGAAGTTGATTATTAATGAAAGGTGGCAGAATGTTTCTGTGTTACCTTTCAAATTTGGTGTGTAGATGTGAACAGAGGATATAAAGGAAGAGGGCAGTATGTGTAGATTATGTTTCACTGATACTGACTAGGCTAGCAGAGTTCAGTGAGGAGGAGGATAGAGATTTGTAAGGAAAAAAAAACCCTAATATAATGATAAAAAGTTCAAGTTGGAAGGAACTCAGAAGTCAATATGTTCAAGTACTTTATTTTATAGATGGAAGATTAAGTATCAAAAATATTAGATAACTGAAAGTAATTTTCAAAGAATTCTCTATCTTCCCTGTTCACATACAAGTACATATCATTTTGCCTTCTTTATCTCACTTATGATTTTTAATGAAAATTCATGTTTCTTAAACTCGAGGTCATCTAATCTTATTCTTATTTATCTCCTTATTATTTATTGTCCATATTATTTATCTCCTTTTTTCTCAAACCCCACTCAAATAGTAGTAAAAACCCAATAAATATATAACTCTAATAAAATGAGTGGGAGGAGAACTTTCAGTATACAGGAGATTCCAACACATTTCTGGAAAAGGGTGAAGGGACTGGAAATTACTGAAATATGAAGTAAAACAAGTAACATGGACTAAAATAGATACAGAAATGACTATAGTGAAGCAGACAGATAACCTGGTCTATGTGAGTTAAATTTTCATCCCACCAGTAGAAAATACTTTAAATTGATAACTTAAAAAAAGAGCAATACAGCTATTAACTATTTAGTATTTAGAGATTTGGAGGTACTAAGAACAGCTAGTGTTCTACTTGCCAAACAGTATACTAAGGTTGGGGTGCCTGGGTGGCTCAGTGGGTTAAAGCCTCTGCCTTCAGCTCAGGTCATGATCCCAGGGTCCTGGGACTGAGATCCGCATTAGGCCCTCTGCTCACCAGGGAGCCTGCTTCCCTTCCTCTCTCTCTGCCTGCCTCTCTGCCTACTTGTGCTCTCTGTCAAATAAACAAATAAAATCTTTAAAAAAAAAATAAAATACTTTAAGGTATTAGGACTTACAAACTTGATATTCTCATCTTCATTTTATAGATGACAAAATGGAGGCATAGAAATTTAAGCCCAAGGTGACCCAGCTCGTAAGCGGTGAGTCAGGATTTGAAGCCAGTACTTTAGTTCCACACTTTAAGCCACTACATTGTGCTAACTATGCATACATACATGGGGCAGAACTACTACAAGACTGAAACTAGAAAAAATTAAGAGGTTACTTCAGAGAAATGGAAGTGGGGGTAGGCCGAAATGGAACACAGGTTATGTATTTTCTTTTTAGAGGTTCTATATTGTCTACTTTGTAAAGCATTTTCAAATATTACTTAAAATTAAACCAACAAATTTAAAAAACAGGATAAAAACAAGAGGCTTGAATCGTATCGAATGACATCAACTGAATGATACGAGTAATGAGACTATATTTAGGTCAGCCTAACAGAACACATGAGGCATTTTCTCTGTTTTTCAGTTTCTATGCTAGTATTACAAATAAAACAAAACAAACAAAAAAAACCCCAAAACTTTTACATAAATATAAAATGATCCTTCATGTATCAAGAGACTCATTTTTGAACTTCAAATAATTCTGTGACCACTCTCAGTAACATTTTAAAGTGTGCACAGAAAGGAAAGCCTAGGGCTAAAGAACCATAACTTAAAAATCATAGAATATAATCCACACTCTCAGTAACATTTATCTCTTTTCCCATAGGAACTTAGAGTCTAAGAAAGAAATTCGGAAAGAAGTCCATTATATAAAATAACCAATGCCAGGAATTGATGATTTTACTGTGTGAAGGCCACAGAGTCCCAGAAAGAGAGACCACAATCACATAATGATCAGAGTAATTTATTGAAATGTAAATTATGATGCTGTAGACCGTTATCTCAAATTTTATCTTGTGACCATTAGTGAACCAGGAAAATAAAATCAAAGCAGAACTTTGAAAGTGATGATTTAAGACAAAAAGAAACTTAATTGACTTCAGCAGTTTTTAAACCAAGAGAGCAAAATTTAGCTGTGGAGTTTGTTAAAAATGCAGATGATTGGACCTACTGCTTAGAAATTTCATTTACCCAGCAGCGAAATTGCTGGGTCATATGGTAGCTCTATTTTTTTAACTTTTTGAGGAACCTCCATACTGTTTTCCAGAGTGGCTGCACCAGCTTACATTCCTACCAACAGTGTAGGAGGGTTCCCCTTTCTCCACATCCTCACCAATATTTGTGATTTCCTGCCTTGTTACTTTTTGTCATCCTAACTGGTAAGGTGGTATCTCAGTGTGATTTTGATTTGAATTTCCCTGATGGGTAATGATGCTGAACATTTTTTCATGTGTCTGTTAGCCACTTGTATGTCTTTGGAGAAGTATCTGTGGGGGTGGAAGGAGAGGGTAGCCGGGTGATGGGTATTAAAGGAGGGCACATGTTGTAATGAGCACTGGGTGTTATATGTAAATAATTAATCATTGAATACTACATCAAACACTAATGATGTACTGTGTGGTGACTAACAATAAAAAAAGAAATTAAAAAAAGAAATTCCATTTACTTGGCTAAATGTGTAGCAGAGATACTGCCCCCCCCCCAAACTACAACAATTAAAACAACAACAACAACAACAACAAACATTTCCACAGTCAGCTTTTAAAAACACTGACCTAGTTAATAATCTTTCTATGTTTAGGATAGATTGTTTCCACTTCAAATAATCTGATGACTCAGTGGAAACAATCTATCCTAAACATAGAAAAAAATGCAATATCCAGCCAAAAAATGTTAAAGATAGTCAGGGTCAGAAAGTCATTTTGTTTTTGTTGTTCCCATCAATACTAAGAGAAACAGAACACCAAACGGGATAAATGGAGTATGTATTAAAGAGTATCTTTGGCGTATTTCCGGAAGCAAAATTAAAGTACGTGGCTAACATGGACTTTCTACCATCACACATTATAGCTAGGTTAAAATATGTCCACCAATTATTTGATACTCCTCTCTTCAAGAAATAAATATATATATAAAACCTGACACTGGTATCAGGGACATAAAAGTAAGCTTGACTTCTCAGTTAAACTGTGGGGTAAAACAGACCATGTAACAGAAGGAGTCTAAGACCTAGACCAAAGACCCACTCTGTGGTTATTTCCTTAAACCCCAACTGTCTCGTTGGGATTCATATATTTTGTAGCTGGAAAACCCTAATACTGACCCTTGACCTGACAGTAAGAGTCATTCAAGTAGCATAGAAAGGACCAAATGAAAGCCCCTGAAATTTCTCACTCTTGAAACTTCAGAAGCAATACCATATTCTAGATAGAATTGCAAGGCATAGTGCCATCCTTAAAGATTTAAGGATATAGGTGTGGTAGTTTCCATTACATTTCCATTAACTTCTTTTGAACGGCTCTTGGAAAAACTATACAGATGGCAATGGAATATCAACTTCACCAAGTGGCTCCAATTGCTGCTTCAAGGTAGATGTGTTCTTCTTACTTGAATATATCAATACAATGGCTGGCTTTGGTATGGATCTGTTGATCTGGCAAACAGATATTTTTCAATCCTATCAATAAAGATAATTATATCATCGTCTTGCCTTTATGCAAGAAGGGCAACCGTAAGGTTTTACAATCATGGTCCAAAGTCATGTTCAATTGTTTGCTGTCTCTATTATAAGAGAGTACACAGGATGCTTGGTCTTTTTTGTATGCAGCAGAAAGTCACTGATTTCATAGAAAGTGACTATAACATCATGGAAATTGGAACTGGTGTATAAAGTCCAAGTACTCTGTGTGGCCTAGTTAGACACATGGGACCTAGAGGATCCAAGATAAGCCCACAGAGATTCATGGGCCTATCAGAGAGGGTCTTAGGAGTGTGGTGATATGTTGATTTTTAGGATATCCCCCTTAAGGTAAAGGGCAGACCCTTTAGACCTTCTGGCCTTGCACTTGCTACGTCTAAGAAAGAGGCACACAGTTTGGTTCGCCTGTCTGGATTTGGAAGCAGCATACATGACATTTGAGAACACTGCTTCAGCTCATTTATCAGGTGACTCAGGAGGCTGCCAGTTTTGAGTAGAGTCCAGAACATGAGAGAACTCTGGAGGATGTCCAGGCTATGAGCTGAGAACCCTGCTAAGAGTTTACCTCCTTTAGAGCAACATATTAAAAGCAAGGAAATGATAACATATTAAAGAATGACACATCGTTTTCTTTATTCTGTGCATGTATATGTGGCTGCATACAGAAGTAAAACATTTTCAAACCTTTTGTTATAAGTTCATGAAAAAAGAAAGTGAACTATAGCTGTTCATTTGATCTTATGGATTTCTTTATAGATATATACACACTGGTTAAAAGTGTAGTCTCTTTGGGCAAATATACATGCATTGAAATTATGCCCTGCCACTGACAATGTGGCATTCACATTCATTTTCCTAATGGTACATTATTTGCGGAAATTTTTAATTTATGGACTCATGTGATGATTAAGCAGAAAATGGCAGTACCTGTGGGCACCTGGGTGGCTCAGTCAAGCGGCTGCCTTCGGCTCAGGCCATGATCCCAGGGTCCTGGGATCGAGCCCCACATTGGGCTCCCTGCTCAGCAGGAAGCCTGCTTCTCCCTTTCCCACTCCCCCTGCTTGTGTTCCCTCTCTCTGTGTCTCTCTCTAATAAACAAATAAAATCTTAAAAAAAAAAAAAAAGAAAGAAAATGGCAGCACCTAGTACTGCGTCTAGAATATAGTGGAAGTTCAATATATATTAACCAGATATTATTACTATTATCAATCTCATTATCTTACCTATATGTGCACACATAAACACATATTTTACACAGTTTTACATTTGTATGTATATATATATCATTTATAGATATATCAACTCTCACTCATAGTTTATATTCATATATATATAAAACTGAAAAAAGAGATATTTTAGCGTAGTGTGGGATGGTCATTTGAATTCACCATCTACACTTTTATTCATTTGACAAATAATTGTGGAGTATATCCATATCCTAAGTTCTAAGAATAAATGAGACTTGATTTCTACCTAAAGGAGAGTACCTGGCCAGCTTAGAGTAAGAATGATAGCTTTATCTATAATCATCCGTGTGTTTTCCTATTTTATTGTAAGTCCTTTTACTTTTCCTCTCTTACAGGATACAAGGAACACATACAAAATGCAGATGTAGCACTTTGAGGTTAGTTACAAAAAATTCAATCATTCTTTTCTGCCTAGCTCTGAAGTTCCAGCATGTAATACACCAATAATGCCTGGCCCCTGGAATGAATGCTCCATATTGTTTCTGATGTATATTTGAGTCAAAGGGTCCACCAGTTTCAATATTTCTTTACATGTAGTTAAAACCCACTTCTATTAGGAAATTAAAAAAAATGAAACAACTTTTCCATGTTACAACCACCGTGCAACCTAAACAAAATGCTGAGCATGACCTAGCCCCCCAAGGGTTCAGTGACACATTCAAAGGAACATACTGCAGTAATTAAAGTAACTTAAAGCAGTGTGTATCCTAACTGCATCCAAGATGACAAAAGAAGCTTGTGTTCCTGCCACCACAGTGACTTTCCTTAATAAGTCATCTCCCTTTTTGTTTAAGCTCTTTCTCGTCCCCTACCAAAACTGTCTCCCACATGCAGACTCTGTAGGCTCTTTTTCAATTATTTATTGTATGTTATTTATTTATTATACATTACATATTATTTAGGGAAATAACTTGAAACAATCCAGAGCCCTATAAGAACTAGATTGATGCTTAGATGTTCATTCTAAAGAAACATGTATGTCCTTAAAGTTCCCACAGTTTTCCTGGAAATCAAATATGGTCATTTGATAGCCAGAGATGATGTTTCCTATACAACTCATTACTGATTCCAGAAACATTTCTTTTCTTTTGAAGATTTCCCAACTATTCTTATCATTATTTGTTTATTAGTAAATTTATAATAAATTTAGTAAAGTAAATAAAATTTATAAATTAATAATTTATAAATTTATATAATTTTTAATATAAAATTTAAATAAATTTTATATAATTTTTAATATAAATTTATAATTTATAAATTTATAAACTAAATAAAATTTAGTATAGTAAATTTATAATAAAGACTATTATCATAGTGTTATTTATTTGATGATAATTACCTAAATAATTCTAGTATTGGCATCTTTAGCTCAAAATGTTTACTGCCTTTTAAATGGGATATAGTATTACAAATTTATGTGAGTAGTCCAAGGGAATCAACTAAGAATCAGAATTGAGATATTATATGTTACGAAAGTCGAAGGTTTGTGTTACTTTTGTACTATCCAAGAGCATATACTCTGTAAATTTTGAGGTATCTGCACACAAATTTAAGTCCTTCTTCACCCAGGGGCATACTTCTCCATGGAGTCTTTTCATTCATAAAAATTTAAATTAAAAAAAAATACATAAGGCATTAAGTTACAGCCAACTTCAAGAAAAAAAAATTGTGAGAATTCTTTAGCCTCTCGTCCAGAGTTTTCACAATATGGTCTTGAGTTTAATACTTGAACTACATTTATTTTGGGGCTTCGACTTGTCAAACTGGAATTCATGCAACAATTACCACATTTTGTGTGCCAGGCACGAGTCATGAGCTAGAGAAGAACTAAAATTTACTTAGTATTTTCTATATATTTTTTCATTTACTCTACACAGCGATGTTTAAGAAAGGCAGATACTCTTCTCTTTATTTTAGAGGTGAGAAAAATGATTTTCAGAGACACTGAGGAGTTTTCCATGGACAGACAGCTAGCATATGACATAGATGAATTCAATTCTATATTATACCTGATATCTAAGTTCAAGTACACAAAATACTTTTCACAGGAGGAAAGAATATTAACAATAATCATATGGCTAAAAACAATCATTCAACTTATTTAAGATAGTGAATAACATGTAAAGAGAAGTATAGGTATTTATGCATTGAAGGTTTTTATTTCTTATATATAATAGGAAAAGGAATGAGGAAGTAATAGAAATCAAAATCAGTATATTAGTTTCTGGTAGGATGAGATTATGCTTCCCATGGCAGAAATTCTAGAGTAATCATAATTTAAACAAGTTTATTCTTTCTTTCACTTCACGGTGGAAGGGATCCAAGCCACTTCTCTTACTCTTCTCTGCTGTGGTTTCTGGTCTCATGGCCCAAAAGATAAATCTTTCAGAACTGCTGTTGAAGCAGTGGCCTCCACTTTCCCTCTATCAAGGAGAAGGTACAGAGGTAGAGCGTAACTTTGTTCCTTAATTTCCCGGACACTGAACTTAACATTTCACCTACTTTCTACTGGCCAGACTTTGGTCACAAGTCAGCACCTGTTTGTAAGAGAAACTGGAAAATGTATTCTTCATTCTAGACAGCTGGGTACCAGTTAAAAATTGGAAGGTAATTCATCATGGAAGAAAAGGAGAATGGATACGACAACCAGGGTTTTCTGCTACAGTGTGCAAACCAAAGTCATTATTACTCCCCATGGCTAGTTTTCCCTCTTATCATTATTAGTAGTACTATCCTTTTTTCTTTCACTAGGACTCACAATCTTTTACTGTTAAATGCATTTTTAGGGAGATAAGGTAGACAAATGAGGGATTATAACATCCAACAGGACTGAACTGCAAGAGCCTTCTGCTTGGAAGTTCTGTTTATTAATATAAATGTTCTAACTCCTCTTTGCCTCAACTTCCTATTTTTACAAACAGGAAAACCAATGGCCTTTGACCTTGAAATTAACAAGCATTATATGCAATAATTTGACTAAAATACTAATCTCCATAATTTACAGAGTGAGTATTCAGTAAATACTAGCTTACCAGTCTCATCATCTTGCCTCTTCCCTTCCCCCTTCATGATCCATACCAACCCAGTTGCCACTTCCTTGAAAGTTCACCCAAAAATGTGTCTGCAACTTCTTTTCCTTCACCATGCCCTGTGCTCAGCTTTAACAGCACTCACATGGTTATCAAACCTCGCCTCCTAAACCAACTTCCATGATTTCATTCTTTTTTCCCTGAAAGCTGTTCAACTTAACATGCTAGAATTTCCAAATAACAAATCTAAAGAGATTTCTGATACCTATAGAAAAAAAAAAAAAAGGATGTCTTGTATGAAATATACAAAACAGATGAAAGCATGCAGCGTAACGCTTGATGCAAAAAGTTCAATCCTTTCGGTCCCCACCATGCTTTACATAAACATGTCCTTGAGCTTGGTGTTCCCATAATCCAAATATCAGCTCTATGATAACCTTGGTTTCCTTCTTGTCCCATATCCTCTTGTCTTATCTCTAAGCAACCTCTGAATGACTTTATCCTAGTGCCTTACCTTAGAAAGTTTAACTAAAATGCACACTCTGGTTTTTCCACTATTAATTTCTAAATTTTTAAAGCAAATATGGAAAAATGCTTACAAGAGTTAAAGATGAAGGATTGGGCACATGGGTTTCACTGTACTGTCCTTTCTGGTTTCTCTATTTTTGAAATTTTGATTATAAACATTAAAAATTTTTTTTAAAGAATTTCAATGTGTTCCTGAAGAATGAAACAACTCTCCAAGATGGAAATATGCTTTCTTTCTTTTTTTTTTGCATGGCTCATGGGTTGTGGCTCTCATACGACCTCTTAATTTTTAGCTTTACTGTAGCCAAGTGGTGAATATATGCAACGTCTGCTACTAGATTACAAGCTCCATGGGGGCTTAGTGCATACCTTACTCATCTATGTATATGATATAAACAACTCAAAAAAGGTCACTCAGACAGTAAATCCCAGTATCAGCGTCAGTTCAGAATGCTATAACAAAAATGTTAGGAGCTACGTAGGTTGTGAAACAACAAACATTGATATCTCACAGTTCTGGAGGTTCTGTCTGATAGCAGGATATCAGCATGGTCAAGTTCTTGGTAAGGCTCAAGTTCTTGGTTTATAGACAGTTCCCTTCTCACAGAGAGCAAGCTCTGGTCTCTGCATCTTTTAGGTGCACTAATCCCATCCTAGATTCTGTGTCCTTGTGACTTCATCTGAATCTAATTACCTCCTCCAGGTTTCATCCCCAAATACCATCATATTGGAAATTAAGTTTCCAATATATGAATTTTGGGAGAACACAACCATCAGTTCATAACACCTAATATCTGGCATACCTAATTGAGTTAAAAAGAGAGATACCTATCTAGCACACATTGTCTGTGAGTAGAATTAGCTTCATAAAGACTTACTGAAGAAAAATAAAACATAGACAACAGCAAAAGCAAAAATAAAATACTATAAAAAATATTTTTCAAAGTGAAAAGGCAGTGCAAATTATGCAAAAGGAAATTAAAATTTTCCCACAAATTATCGACAACTTTCTAGATGACCAAAGAAATTCTAGCCATTAGCACCATTCCCTGCCAGATCATTTTTGACATCTCAAAAGCATCTATTGAGACTTGAATCTGGAGTTTTCTGCCAAGTGAAATCAGCACCAATTTACCCACAAACTCCATAATCATTCATACCACATATTCAAACATGTGCATGTCATAAGATTCTGAGTCATAGAGGAGAACTGAATGTCATAAAATTTTTAAGTTGAGCAAAGTCGTAGAAATTGTTAGAAAGAAGACACATAGATGCATTGAAAAATGGCTTAATTTTCTAAATACATAAGAATATATTTGGTCTCATCAATAAGTTATCAGTGAGAGATGAGTAAACTGGAAGGTGAATTAGAACCTTCTACAGTTTTCCAGTGTGCATAAAAAGGTATTCCTAAGTTCGTTCTACAAATGTTTTACTTTACACTAAATATTTAGTCATTCTCAACAAATAGTTTTGACTCCTTCAGAAATTCCCAAGTTAGATATGCTGTGTTAGCTACCTGATCAATTCGCTCAGGAATTTGGGGCTCAATGCAAGAAAAAAAGATTATGGAGCAGTGTGAATTTCTGGATTTCTTAGAAATTATAAGTTCTATGTCCCAATAGATTATTTAGCACATTGAAAGCATGAAATTATTCAATGTAACCATTGTAAGAGTAATATCTTTAGAGACAGCAGTATAAATAGCCCCTATTTCCACAGCAACTCAGTAGGAGAAATTATAATTCTTGCTGGAAAATTTTATTATCGGTAAAGGTTATCTTTGGGTCATTAGAATGAAGGCTAATGCTGAGAGAACAGGAAGAGTAACGGAAGGTCTGCCTATATTCCTGATTGAAAGGCAGGAAGTAGCAAAATGACTTTTCCTCTTGATTTTTATCCCAGTAATTACATGTTTACAAGTTGTTAATTAAAGAGACAGAAGGGTCTCTTCACCTAGATAAGTAGGTATATCTACCATCAAAGATGAAAATTAATTCTCCAAGTAGTCACCACTCCCCCTGAATTTTTTCCCTGATTTGTGGATTCTGGCCTAAAACATTTATTTCTTTCTGTCTGGTTATATTTTTACAAAGATTATGTGTCACAGCAAGTGAAATACAACACTTTTCTGTCAGTCGTTGCATGGAAGGATAACTCTTCCTCCTCACGGCAGTCACACAGGTTGAGTCTGAAGACGGTATTTACCAAAAATGCATCAGTATTTCATTTCTCCAATGTAAATTCTCGTGGCCGCTCAAGGGATCCTATCTTTTGAGAGTCATTTGAAGTATTCCTAACCACCCTTAAAAATTTCAAACTCAAATTAAGGAAGGTTTTTGGGTAATTGAGGCAAATGTAGCACCATGCCTACTGATGACCGAGATGTTATGGGAGAGAAACTTTTGGTTTTCGCTATGAGAGATGGGATAGGATAACCTTCCTGAGATTGGATAGAATAATCTTCCTCCTCTTAGCTTGCAGACAAAGATGGAGTAGGAGAGAGAATGAGCAGGAGAGCCAGAAAACAAAAAAATAAAATAGAAATAAAAATAGGACTTGAAGAAAGAGTAGCATCTCATAAATACAAAATGGTAAGAAAATCCTACATGCAGGGCACAATTCAGGGAGGTGCTTCTCTGGAAGCAAGATAGGCATCTCCATAACAGAGCATGTGTGCTGTGGTGCAGTCTCCCTGATATTTACCTTGCATATACTGGGGAATGCTATGGGGGTGGGGCATACCAGAGAAACAGGAGAGGCAATTTACAAACCTGGGCTTTGGAGTCGAGATTGGGACTTCTCTACTTCGTGAAATTGGGCCAGTGGCTTAAACTCCTAAGGTTAATTTTCTTGACATTTAAATATTAACCTCATGGGATAATTCTATTAATATATCAGGTATTATATCATGTAATAACTAATGCATACAGTGTTACTATGTGGTCAGCACTGGTTTTTTTTTTTTTTTTTTTTTTGGTAAGTTTTATTTGTTTATTTATTTTAGAGTGAGCAAGTGAGAGCGTGCATGTGCTTCTGTGTGGGGGTGGGAGTAGGAAGGAGGAGAGGGAAGGAGAGGGAGGACTCTACACTGAGGCAGAGCCTCATGTAGGGTTTCACCTCATGACCCTGAGATCATGACCTTGAAATCATGACCTGAGCCAAAACCAAGAGTTGAATGCTTAACCCACTGAGCCACCCAGGTGCCTCTGTGGCCAGCACTGTTCTTAGTGCTTTTTTATTCAACTACTCCTTATTCTGCACAGCACCACAAAGAGGTAAATACTATTATTATGCCCTTTTATACAGAAGAAAATTCTAATATTTTACAGATAGTGTGTGCAAAGATCTTGCCAGTCTCTCATACACAAATGGAACTCAGTTAACAAGAATCATTGCTACTTAAAATATTGCTCATCTATCTCATACGTTAGAAAATGTTTTTCTTAATGATGAAATGATCTAATTGCTAAACTATTTAGAAAAAGAACCTGCAACAAAAATATTTAGAACGGGAATACTCAACAAATAATTAAGGAAACTCCAATCATATTTATCTGATGATTGTTACAGAACTAGAAGTTGATAAAATTTGTCAAGTGTTTCTTTAAAAAAAAAAAGACTCAATTATTTATCAAAATAGCATAATTACTGAAAAGCAAAACTTACTTCTCTTAGATTTAAAATGTTTCCCCTCAAAAGTTTAAGAATGAGAATTTTGATTTTTGAGTCCGATGTCAATAAAATCTAGTGCTATTAAGTATGAACACTATAGAGAATAAATATCTAGCTAGGCAATTCCACTTCACATACACCCAAGATGAAGCAATTAATACTTAATGAATTTGGGGTTTCTTTTTATAAAAAACAAAAATGTGTAACATGTTTAGTATCTATAGATTTTTACAGTATTTCTTTCTTCTGCCCATCACCTCCACCCCTCACCAAGGAAGCAGAAGAAATAGCTCAGAAAAAGCAGTGAGGTTTTAATAATTCTGTTAATTTCCCTTTTAAATTTTACATGTTAATTGTTCAAAAGACATTCTGTAGTACGAATCCCAGTTTTTTGACAACTACATAATGCTCCATGAGTCCTAAGACTTCTCCTCTTAATTATTTTTCCTTTCTGGGTTCTATCTCGGATGAAATGTAAACTAGTTGTTTGACACATGTTATCTTATTACAGATTTGAACTGTTAAGTCCTGTGAATAGTTCTGGACTAGTATTTAGCCCTTTGGCACCATCTAAGAAACAGTTGGACTCCATTTGGCAAAAATACTAGCCAAGTTACTCTTAGGAGTCAACCTGATGAAAAATGTGCGTCTAAGGCAGCCATCTGGAACCTGACTGTCACTGGGGAAATGGAAGAGGATGTCACTCCCATTGTACAATGGAGGTGAAAAGTGTTTATTTCCTCTCATGCTGATTAAATTTTAAAGGGAAAGGTTAAAATGGAGAATATGAAAAACAATGTTTTTGTTGGTTCCATATGTTTGGTCCCATATGTTCTCTCTGCTTTCTCATGTAAATTTGAAAGCATTATGGGAACTGGCAGCTCCAAAGACTGCCAATAGCGGGAACTGACACAATCTAAAATTAGACATTAATGGGGAAAGTCTCTGGGGATGTTAAAAAATGTTCTTTTGTTTGTTTTCTTTTGTGTTATTAAGTAAATGTTGTAAATCATAGGTCACAGATCCTAGAATCCTTCTAAAAGTCAACTCCTTTAACACTGCGCACAAAAACCAAGATAATTAGAGAGAGCCAATCAGGAATTCACTTTAAAAGGAGAAAAATTCTCAAAATGTAATAAACTGGTTATATTAAACAAACACATAAACTAACTACCAATTAAGATAAAGTTGAGCTCTCAAGCTATAATAAGGGGTAGATAATAAGTTGAGAAATTAATTTAAAAAATCCATATTTATGAAATGTGCCATTTTGAGAGAAAGAATGACAGCAGAAGAGAGTGAGTGAGTGAGAGAACTAAAAATCAGAATCTCAGTCAGTCCTTGCCTATAGAGAAAATCCCTAGTCTTTGATTATGAGCTAGACCTTGACTTGACACCAATTCAATGCAGCTTTTCCTAATAGCCACCCTCTACCCAAACAGAGTTAATAAACCTGCCCTCAGCAGTCCTATTGCATGAAATCTGCATTTCTATTTCATATTTATGTCATTATGCTTCTTACTATAGCAAAATAGGCATATATCATTCCAATTATGGATATCACAGATATTTGTTAATTCTATCCAATTTACCAGAAAAATTTACCAGGAACTTGGAAAATGTTGGTGAATGGGCTTGTCGCTGGGGAACTTTTCTCCCTACTAGGGGGAAAGGATAATAGATAAATCTGTAAAGAAACCGCTTAGAAATGACTTAATTTGACAGTGATGCAGCATTTGAGATAAAGATAGAGATAACAAAGACAAGGAGATTTAAGGATCGATAGTGTGTGACTGGGGGTGAAGGGATAGAATGAGACTGGTGAAGAGATGGTGATAGTGTCACACCGAAGCTACAACCTGGTACAAAGGCCTTGGAATGCTGGGGAGTTTAGATTGGATTTTTCTGGTCCAGAATCCCAATGGTAGAGATTCAGAAATGGACATTTTAAAACGCTTCCAGGATGATTCTTATGTTCAATTACCCAGCCTAATCAGAAAAACTAACCTTTTTGCAATTTGCAGAGACCACTAGCAGAGCTGACATGTTATTTTTCCAAAATTACACAGCGTTATTTATTTTTTTCATATTCTTACAATTATACATTATTGAATTTATATCAGTGATTTTTCAATTGAACCATGATGTTGCCATTTTTATAGGTCAAAAATGTTGAACTATCAGTAGTTACATATAATTTAATATATTTGATAAAATTCCTAAGTATATAGAGAAAATAATATCAAATATTTTATGGCTTTTATATCTTGGACCTTATTATTTTACATAGGAGCTTTGTTACAAACCCTTCAGAAATGAAGTCTTAATGAATCAATGTATTCAGTGCATATTCACGTGTCGCTAAAATAGTTAAGTACCTAATATGGTCAGACATTGTTTTAAACACAGGGACACCACAGTGAAGAAGACACAAATCCTTGTTCTCAGAGAGCTTATACTATGAACCTTATAAAAGTCACCCTAGAGGGGTGCCTGAGTGGCTCTGTCGGCTAAGCGAGCAGCAGTCTTTGGCTCAGGTCATGATCCCAGGGTCCTGGGATCCAGCCTCACATCAGGCTTCCTGCTAGATGGGGAGTATGCTTCTCCCTCTCACTCTGACCCCCCACTTTGCTCGCTCTCTGTATCTCTCTCTCAAATAAATAAAATCTTACAAAAGAATTAAAAAATAAGTCACCTTAGAACCAGGCTTAACATAGGAAAACTTGGATTCTACTTCTGTCTTAGCTCTGAACTGGCTGAATTATGAAAAACAAAAACAAAAACAAACACAAAAACAAAAACAAACAAAAAAACAAAACGAAACTCAACCTAGGTCTCTATTCCATGACATAAAACCTTTTTGTTATATAATCTCTCATATTATCTAGCCATAAAATTCCAAGATTCCGTTTTCCCCAGATTTCATAAATTTGCAAGCTTTTCTGAGATTTTTATGTCAGTTAAGTTATTAATATCTTACTTCCTAATATTCTATTTGCATTTTGCTCATTCTATTCATAGTAAGACTTCTATTTTGTTTATTGCTTCCTTTTCACTTTATTTTTATTCTCACCCCCAACAGGTAAGTTTTCACTTTTTATTTCTTATTACCTATAGAGCTATCGAACAGGTATGAGATAACAGGTGAAATAAAGCATTGCCCAACTGCCCTTAAGGCTAACAGGTTGTGAGCGTTACTTCGAGAAAGCCTTATAGGAAAGGATAAAGAACCCCAGGAAGGCAGACTCTATTCCCTCTGATAAATACCTCTTTGATAAGAACAAACTGTGCTTTCTCTTTTGCTTTCTCTGTGCTTTCTCTTTTTCTGCAGTACAAAGGGAAGGAGAGAATACAGAAAAAGAAAACAATGCTAGTTTCAAATATTTATAAGGGTTTTTAAAGTTTAGTATTACATTTGAAGCATTTAAAATAACAAGTAGTAGTATGTTATAAACCACAAGATTGTTAAGAATTTTTAAAAATTCAAAATATAACGAAGAAGTTAAGTACATTGACTGTTGTCTTAAAATAACTTCAGAGAATAAGAAGAAGGGCAAAGTAGGAAAGTTTAATAAAAACTGTTAATTATTCATTTGCTTATTCTCTCATTTAAGTGGACATGTAGTGAAGCAGTCAGAAAATGCTTCAAGGACAAAATTTAAAAAGATCCATAAACATATCCTCAGTAGGATCTCCCAGCTCCCAACTTCCACAGTTGGGAATAAACCTCCAGGACACTGAGGGTAAAGCGGTAAAACTACTGGGGTCTGGAGGAGCAGGGAGGTGGAGGTGAAGGAGAAGGAGGTGCTCTAATAAAGATTAGAGCCTCAGGATGATATAACGAGTTTCCAAAAGTTTAGAACGTGAAAGCCCCAAATTTTCTACTCCATAACTTTTTCTAGATGAGATTTTTAACTAAAAGAAATCAACAATAGCTTTGTGATCAGGAGTGAAGAAAAAGCTCAATGTGCCCTTTAACTATGTTTGCCTTGAAATTCCTTTTGGCTGGTTGTCAAGATGAGTTAATAGGAAGAAAGCCCTGAAGAAGTCAGGCTATAGGCAAATAGCAGATGAAGTCAGGGAAAAAGTAATCAGAGACTCTTATTAGTCCAGTGACGCCCCAGTATCCTCTGCACTCACACTGCCTCTCCGAGAATAAAACACAAGTAAGTTTACCTCAAGGTATACATTAAAGGAAGTAAGTGAGCTACTTTATAGTCGGATTTTTGTACCAAACTTTTTTTTTTAATTAAAGATATTATTTATTTATTTGACAGAGAGAGACACAGTGAGAGAGGGTACACAAGCAGGGGGACTAGGAGAGGGAAAGCAAGCCTTCTGCTGAGCAGGGAGCCTGATGTGGGGCTCGATCCCAGGGATCCTGGGCTCATGACCTGAACGGAAGGCAGGCGCCCAACAACTGAGCCACCCAGGCGCCCCATCTGTACCAAACTTTTAAAACAATTTACATGTTACAGAACAACACTGCATACAAATGATAGCAAAAATAAAAATGTTTTAATTCTCATCTGTCAGTGACAACTTGAGTAATAATGAGCGCATGAGTGATTGAAGGTAAATTGGCATAAGGCATTGCATTCCTTTGATTTATTAAATTCAAATTTCATATTCTCTTTCATGTGATTCCTTTGCATTTCTCTCTGGCCTGATAACTAGTCTACACAGTAAGGTTTTTAAGTCTTCATGTAAGTTTGCATTGAAAATTTTTTTTATTCTTCCAAAGAAAGGCTAAAGCATGTGTTTATAAATATCTTTTGCATATATCCACAAAGATAATTACATCCATGTTTAAGACCCCCAAAGCTGATGGACCCAGTACAACTAAGACTAGATGCAGTCATGTGAAAGAAGAGACAGAGGACTAGGCATGAATTAAGTAACACAGCAGATCCAAGTGCATTCAGAGGAGAGGACACGGGATTGTGAGGCTCCTAACATGCCCCTTCAAAAAAGAAGCCTCAGAGTAACTCACTACCAAACCAGCTTTCTATAAACGCTGCAGTTAATCTCCCCCAAGGAGATATGTGGTGCCCCAATCACTGCTACTAGGGGAGATATGGATGGGGTTTGCTTGACGGAGTTGGTCCCCAGATTATGTGTCCTCTCTGGTTGGTATATTCTGGCTCACTTGTTAAAAGGACCTTAGAAAAGACTTTTTGAAAAAAGTAACTTGTTTACTGAGCACCTTATATCTTTCACAGAGGGATGTCTGACCCACTTTATTTTTCACAACAATCTTATGAATTTCACCTGAGTATTCTGAAGTACTTGCTGGGAATTTTAAATTTTAAATTTAAACTTAAAATTAATTTAAAATTTTAAATCAATTTTTAAATCTGCTTTAAAACTACTCAGAAGAGGGGTGTCTGCGTGGCTCAATAGATTAAATGTCTGCCTTCAGCTTATGTCATGATCCCAGGGTCCTGCGATCAAGCCCCACACGGTGGGTGGGGGGCGGGGGTCCCTGCTCTGTGGGGAGTCTGCTTCTTCCTCTCCCTCTGCTGCTCTCCCTGCTTGTGTGCTCTGAGTCAATTAAATAATCAAAATCTTAAAAAAAAAAAAAAACTACTCAGAAGAATAGGTTTTCTAGGTTTTTATTCCAGAAAGCTCTTTAATAATTGAGTAACATTTTAAGGTATATCCATCAATTTATTTATTCATTCATTACTCTAGCAGGATTTATTGAAGGCCTTGCTATGCCAGGTACTATGGAAATGAAAAGGAAAAAAAAATGACATCATTCTACCCAGAAAGTTCTCAGTCCAATTCAGAAGACATAATCTTACCTATGCAAAATGAGTTGGAAATAGTTATAACGGAACTGTGTGCCTTCCACTATTATTTACCTTTCAACTTAGATAACTAATGTATATTAATATATAATACATATCCTCCTTCACAGAAGAAAAAATGTATTCCTAAGGCATGGAAGAGGGATAGCTTTCCCTGACCCTTTCTAATCTTCCCTTGGTCAATAATTCTTATGGAACAAGAGAATGAGTGATGTGACCTATGCTAATAGTTTCTGGCCTATGACTAAAGCCTCTCTCTTCCTTTCCTTTTCATTTATGGTTATAAAATAACTCAACAATTTAACACTTTTTTTTTAAAGATTTTATTTATTTATTTGACAAGAGAGAGATCACAAGTAGGCGGAGAGGCAGGCAGAGAGAGAGAGCAGAGAGCAGAGAGCCTGATGCAGGGCTTGATCCCAGGACCCTAAGATCATGACCTGAGCCGAAGGCAGAGACTTAACTTACTGAGCCACCCAGGTGCCCCTAACACTGCTTTTTAATATTCTGAGAAATAAAATGTGAAAACAGTGCAACAACATAAAGAAAACAGATAAAAAATATTTGGGTGAGTTAACATTATAAACGTGCCAAAATAGTTTTTCTTAAAAAGCCTGGCCAATGTGGGAACGTGAGATGCTGGAACTGGGTGGTGGAGAAATGTGGAACCACTCAAAAGATATGGTATGCTTATCGATCCACTTATTCTAATTATAAGCAGAGAAGTTTCTTTCTTGAGAATATTGCCTATAGAAAGAAGCAATATGCTAGAAGAAATTGAGCAAGAGTTGGAAGTAATATATGCTTTAATAAAAGTGTTATAATCTGCATTCTTAGTAGTAAGAGACCTGAAAAATAAAATTCCTGAAATAAGACATTCTCTCCCCTTCTGGGAAATAAGCTCGAGAATGCTAGCACACCAGTTAGAAAACAGTTTTCTAAATAACAAGAATAACTGCTATAACCAAACATTAAAGAAAATAAAAGTAGGGGCACCTGGGTGGCTCAGTGCGTTAAAGCCTCTGCCTTTGGCTCAGGTCATGATCCCAGGGTCCTCTGCTCAGCGGAGAACCTGCTTCCTCCTCTCTCTCTGCCTGCCTCTCTGCCTACTTGTGATCTCTGTCTGTCAAATAAATAAATATCTTAAAAAAAAATAAAATAAAAGTAACAAGGTCTTGGAATTTGATTAGAACTAATGTAAAACATAAAACCTGGAAAAAATATGGTAACATGCAAACAATTTGCAAACTATCACTAAGGTCTTCTGTGAGAAAATTTTTCATTCTTGCTAATTCATATACATAAAAAGAAAATATACTTCATGTATGTTTGTCCTGGAATATTATTAGGAAAAAAATTAAATAATCACTCTTTTAGATAAAATAGGCCTATAACTCAGAATACAAATGTCTCACTTTCTAGAAAATGTAATTAGTAACAATGGCTTAAATATCTAAATATTCTTCAGCATTCAATTATGAACTTTATATGTATGAGTTTATAAATTCATATAGGTGCACATAAATGCATTTTATGTACAGTAGAAAATATAGAAATAATTATCTTCATGTAGTTATACTGGAATACAGAAAAAGTTTCTTCTTTATTTTACTTGTGAAACATTCCCCAGTACTCTGTTCTCAGAATTCTGTTTTTTTTGTTGCATCAATGTTGTCTCTATGTAATGACTATATGAAATCATTGTTTCAAGTTCCTGAGATTTTGGCATTATTTGTTAATGCATTACTTCTTGTTCTATTTTGATTGATGCAGAGCCCTAAAATTATATCAATTGATTAAAGAGAAAAAAACCTTTCCCCCAAAATGTCCATAGCTTAGAACTATGCTCAGCCACATTCAAAACAATTTGATTATATCAAATAAGCCAATCAACAACAAAAACATTTCAAAACAGAAATCACTTGTTTTTTTAATTTGAGTATATACCATGTCAGGCATTATGTCAAGATCAGAGATTAGGATAGTAAATAATACAAGAATCCTCTCTAGTTATTTTGGAACCTAACTTAAGAAATTAACAACTATGCAACTTTATGTATTAGTGAATAATACTAGCAAGATAAGCCAAGGCAGAAGGAGCAGTTTGTGCAAAATATCTAGAGTTTAAAGAAAGAATATCATGACTATAAACAACTTAATATGATTACAATAGGGGTGTGGTGTGATGGCAAGAAAATGTGACTAGGGAGTGAAGGAAGAGCTGGATCATGAAGAGCCCTACATACTGTAGTAAGACAACCTGCTGCTTGTTGAACTGAATACCAAATCAAGCAAGCTCTCAAGCAGGCAGCCTGAATGAATGAGCAAGTGAGTGAGGAGAAAATTTCTAAGCTTGAAGATCTCTTGGTAGAAAACTCCAAAATTGAAAAGCAAAGAGAAAAAAGAATGAATAAAAGCAGAATAGAATATTCAACTGTGGGACAAGTACAAAAAGTATAAAATATGGGAATGCCAGGAGAAAAAAGAAAGGAATAGCAGAAATACACGAAAAAATAATGACTGATAATTTTCCCAAATTAATGCTGACACCAAACAACAAATGCAGAAATTTCAGGGAACATCAGGAAGGACAAATGACAAAACAAACAAATAAACAGAAGCCAAAAATATGCCTGGACTTATTATATCCTAACTATAGAAAATCAAAGATTAAACATAGATACTGAAAAAGTCAGTGGAGGGAGGAGGAAATACTTTCCCTATACAGAAACAAAGATAAGAATTATAACCAATTTCTCAGAACAATTTAAGTAAGAAAAGAGCGGAATGAAAATATTTTAAAGTGTTGAGGAAAAAAAAACCTAAAATTCTGTACTCTAAAAAATCATTCTTCCAAATTGAAGGAGAAATGATAATAAAGTAGGTGTTACATATTGACACATCAATGTATCACGTAATTGTCACATAATTGACACATAAGGGTATCAATTCTCCAGAATAATCCTTAAGGTATATGTACATAGCAACAAAATAAGATAAAAGTAGAACTGCAAAGACAAATAGATGAATCCACAAGCATAGTTAGAGACTTCAACACCCTTATCAGAAATGGACAGATCCAGCAGGCAGAAAACTAGTAAGAACACAGCTGAAAAAAACAATACCATAAGTCAACCAGATACAACAGGCATCTATAGACTGCTTTATGCAACAACAGCAGAATATACAATCTCCTCATGCTTGCATGGAATAGTCATCAAGATGGATTACAGTCTGTATCATGAAGCACATCTCACCAAATTTAAAAGGGTAGAATCACACAATGCAATTAAACTAGAAATCAATTATGAAAAGGTAGAAATTCTACCAAATACTTGGAAAGAATCAAACAGCACACTTTTAAATAACACATAAGTCAAAGAAGAAATCTCAAGAGAAATATTAAGATATTTGAACTAAATGAAAATGAACACACAACTTATCAAAATTTGTGGGGTGAAGTGAAATCATATTTAGAAGATGATTTATAACATTAAATGTATGTATTACAAAAGACTAAGGATCTAAAATTAATCATCTAAGTTCCCATCTTAGGAAACTAGGAAAAAATGCAAAGTGAATAAAAGAAAGAATAAAATAAATAATAAAAATTATAACAGAAATTGATGAACTTTTCAAACAGGAAATCAATAGAGAAAAATAAATAAAACCAAAAGCTGGTTCTTCAAAAAGATCGATAAAATAAATAAGCCTCTATACAGACTAACAGAAAAAAGAGAGTGGACAAATCACTAATGTTAGAAATGAAAGAAAAGGTATCACCCATTTACGTTAGAGGGAACAGCTGTATGCCCACAAATTTGATAGCTTCATTGAATCTGATAACCTAGACCAATTCCTTAAAAGACACAGAAATAGATATTTAGATGGCAAATAAGCATATGAAAAGATATTCCACACCGTATGTCACCAGAGATGTGAAAATTAAAAAAAAAAGAGAGAGTGACCATTTTCATTTATGAAAATGATCAAAATCCAGAATACTGACAATGATGTGGAGCAACAGGAATTCTCATCCATTGATGGTAGGAATGAAAAATGGTACAGCCATTTTGGAAGACATTTTGGTGGTTTCCTACAAAAGTAAACATATTTTTACCATTTAATCCAGCAATTGTGCCTCTTGGTATTTATACAAAAGAGTTCAAAACTTATGTCCATACAAAAATCTATATGTGGATGTATAGAAGTTTTATTTGTAACAGCCAAAACTTGGAAGCAACCAAGATATTACCCAGTGGGTGATGAAAAAAATATACTGTGATACATCCACACAATGGAATATTATTCATTGCTAAAAAGAAATGAACTGTCAAGCCACAGACATGGAGAAAACTTAAATACATATTGCTAAGTGAAAGACGGCAATCTGTAAAGGTTACATACTTTATGATTCCAACTACATGCCATTCTGGAAAAGGCAAAACTATGCAGATGGTAAAACAAAACAAAAACAAAAACAACAAAAAACAGCAGTTGTCGAGGATTAATGGAAAAGGGGATATGTATAAATAGAGCACAAAGGGTTTTGAGGGCAGTGAAACTACTCTGTATACTATAATGATCGATATATGCCATTATCTATTTGTCCAAACACAAAGGATGTACAATACCAAGAGTGAACCCTAATTTAAAGTTATGGACTCTGGGTGATAATGATGTGTCAATGTAGGTTCATTAATTGTAACAAATGTACCGTTTTGGTGGGGATAGTAGTAATGGGGGAGGCTATACCTATAGGGACAGAGATATAAAAGGAATCTCTGTGTTTTCTGCTCAATTTTGCTGTAAGTCTTAGATTGTTAAAAAAATAAAGTCTGTTAAAAATGAGTAGACTCTTTTTTGGATGTGGAAATAAAGTGAGATTAAGTGGCAAAAATACCTTGGTTGATTGATTCAAAACTTTCAGCACACAAAATGCCATGTAAATGACAGGTTTGCTAGTTGTGCTGTTGTTATCGGTGGCAGCCTGTTTTGGCTTGGAGCATGCTGTTTGGTGTGGTTCCCCAGAAAGCCAACTCTGAAACAAGACCTTTGTAAAAGAAGTTTAATAGGGAATGCTCCCAAGATTAACATCTATGAGGGAAGTAAAAGTATTAAGAATTAGGTAGAAGGAAAAGGTAGGATGCCGTGCAATAATAATGTTTCCGCAAAGCCCACAGGGAGCTCTGAAACTGGGATGGTTCTTCAGATTTGTCTTGACTGGAAATGCCAGTCACTGGGTGCAGACTTTGGGATTTTCGCTTTGGGATTTATGACCTTGGGCGAAGTAGATATTTTCGGCTGTGGGAAATTTCTGTGGAGAAAACGAACAATCCCACAGCTATCATCAGGCAACAACATTCTAGCATTTGAAGGGGAGTAACCTTCAACCCAGAGTAAGGGTGTGGGTGACTAGGCACAGGATCCACAACAGGATATCTACGCAAAATCCTAGTAAACATGACCGTTAGGCCACCCACAGGACAAAGAATTGTGCTGGAGATATAATCATCAGTGGTTACTTTGGTGAGTCCTATCAGAACATCTTTTTGGCATTGGATCAGGAAGAATATACTTCTTTTAAAAAAAACTGCCATAAGCCAGTCATTGCTTTAATATTCTCTCCTGTGCTAGTTCATTTGTGACAATAGACAGATCTTATTATCATTTTAGAGATTACTTAAACTCAGTGAGATCTGCTTGACTTTCCATTTCCCTATACTGTTTATTAAAGCAGCTTTCATAGTGTGATCTTTAGAGAGTAGAGCAGGTCTGAATTAAGAGGTTCTGTTTTGTGGGAGCGTTTGAAAAGTGTGTCATTTAGAAAATGGGAAGTTTTGTGGGTCTCTGAGCTTTTAATGAAGAATGTACCAAGAAATAGGAAAAGAAAAACTCTCAAAAGGAGGTAGGGTGGTATAAATAATGATGTCACTCATTTGCTATCAGGGTAACTCTCTTTAAAGGGGTTGGTCTTGGGTCAAATAAAACTAAAGGAATGATTATTTAGTAATGTCCACTCTTCATTCCAGGTAAACATCTGGTGGATAATAAAGCCTTTTCTGCATTCTGCCAACGACCCATTATCACCCTCAGTGGAAAATGTTTGGGTTTACCTAATTTTTTAAAGCTAAGAAAGAGAAAGGAATATCTAACTCACTTTTTTGCCTCTGACCTAAATTGTGTGAATCAACATAGAACGCAATACAAATCTGTTACCCTGACTGCTAGATCTGCACTTCCCTAAAATAGATTTTCTAATTTACATACTCCACATTTTCAACTCTTAAATGAATGTTGCATAACCCTGGTATCATGGACATGTTTGGAATTCATAATGACATTTCACATAGAAATAACTTCAGGGAACAGAGAGAAAGCGAAGAGTTTGTTTTTGAAGACTGAAAAGTCCTGGGAGATTTTGCCTTGAACAGCAAAGAGCTTACGGAAATATGGTCAAGTATGAGACTAAATGGGGATACTGGAGCTATTTAGCAGAGAGAGAATGCCACGTCTCCAAAATCAATGGAGATTTTCAAATGAGGCTTAGAAAAACTTATTTAATCATAGTGTGGAGACTGACTGGGAAAGGTAAGAGTGACAGGCTAAGACGTCTATTTACCTACAGCAGATTTCATCATGAGCTGTACGCAGGGATGGAGCGATGTTCACGAACCTCACAATTCTGACATTCCAGGCCAAGATTTCTACCCCATTCTTCCAAAATAACCTCCATTTTCAAAGTAAAATAATGATGTTTCTCTTGAGTACAAGTCATGAATTTTCAAATGCCTATTATATGTTGCCTCAAGGAAATCCTTCCATTATGTCAAATTAAATAAATGTTAGCCTTATTTCCCATTTCAAATATGTTGGTTTTTTTTTCCCAAATCCTGTTCATTTACACTACCACCATTCCAATTCAAAATACAAAATGCATTACCATCCCATCATATTCCAGTTACCCAGCAAACTCACTGGTAACGTTAGTTTTATCTTACGGAGGAGATAACTGAGGCTCCCGGAGACTCGGTATGTGATTAAATTCATGCAAAGAGTGAAGGCTGGATTTTGAGCCCAAGATTCTTTGACTCCAAAAAATTCCTTTCATTACACCAAGTTTTCTTTCCACGTTCCCCTTTTCATAAAGCATCATTTACCTTTTTGAAGATATGATTTCTTCTATTTGTATCACCTTTAAGTGATACAAATATCACTTTTCCGCATTTGATATCATAATTCTAATCCATATCTTCTAATGTTTCAACTACCGTACGGGACTCCTGACTTGATGCTTTATTCCTATCTCTCTTTTTTCCAAGTATGGTACATAAGTTTCTACTTTCAAAACACCACTTCTACTTGGCTACTGTGTTACTGAAGAACATTCATCAGCTCTTTCCCATCGAGATGACAAACTCTTTAACTTGGAATAAAATGCCTTTCACAATCTTGTTTCAATCTATTTTTCTAAATTGTCTCACATTGCTCCCAAATACACAGGATCCTTGAGCCAAACTGATCTGTTCATGGTAACTCACCACGGTGTCTATTAAACTCTCTTGAGTCTGTGGGAATTCCTGCCTCTGGTTCTCAGGACATGCATCTTCTTCCTGCATCTGGAAAAGTCATAATGCTACTCTATACTGAAATCCTGCAATCCTCCGAGCACCATGGGGGGAGTTTTGCAGATATTATTATCTAATCTTCAAATAGAAAAAGAATGAATAGAAAATAGAAACAGAAAGAATGGTGTAAGTCTCTCACTTTACAAGGGAAGAAAAATCAGTTTTTAAATACTAAGAAATTTGCAAAGGGTGATACAACTACCAAGAGAATCATGTGCTTACAAATTCCATGTCTTTGTGGTCGTCTATACTGTGCTCTGCATGCCTTTTATTTTATCTATTTGAAATTTTACCTATAATTCAAAGCATAGCTAAAAGCATAACTTCATACAGGATTCCTTATATGTAAATGATACAAAAGTAATAGGTCTCTCCTCTGAATTCCTTGAATCTTTATGCATATGTGTGTGTAAGGGTTTTTTTTTTTTTAAGGTTTTGTTTTGTTTTGTTTTGTTTTGTTTTAGAGAGAAAGAGACAGAGGGAGCTGGGGAAAGGGCAAAGGGAGAGGAAGATAATCTTGAACAGACTCCCCACTAAGCATGGAGCCCAACACGGGGCTCAGTCTTACAACCTGAGATCACGACTTGAGCCAAAACCAAGAGTCAGACACTTAACTGAACCACCAAGGTGTCCCTTACAATTCTTGGGACATTAACCATAAAACTCTTGTACCACAGTTCTCTTTTCTTGTGTATTTTATTACTGACCGATCCATTTTTTTTTAATAATCTTTAGGAATATCCTTCTGTGGTATGACCACAGTTCAAAACTTCAGTAGAGATATAAAAATTGTTAAAAAGGTACAGAAATCATTTGAGGACTTTCTAGGGAAAAAAATAATTCAATGGAGACATGAAATCATTCTTTTGCTAGCACAACGAAGGTAGAGAAATATGTATAGTTGCTGAAACAGATGACCTTTTCTTCCTGCTACCATCAAGCACCCAGTAATGCCTCTCTGACCCCTCAGCACAAAGAAAATAGGAACCACACGAATAGGAAAGAAAATACTGGATCAGGGGCTAGTGTCTGGTGAGTAACGGCTCTGTGACTGTTTTTAGGCTTTCACATGTTTTGAGTAGTGTAGGGGAAAGGGCAAAACACTCAGATTAGAGTTAGTTAGCATGAGTCATAGAAAGAAGGCCAAAGGTGGCATGTGCAGTGCAGAGTTGCAATGGTTGGGTGAGATATGAATCAGAGCAGCATTACCTCAAGAGTTTGCATGTGGCGAGATGAATGGATTGTGATGACAGTTACACAGGAAATCTCACTGTACACATGCAGGCCAAATACATAGTAACTGAAAGCTTTTAGCTACTTGTACCTATTTAAATTTAAACCCAAAATTTAAAAAAAAATTGAATCTAATTTTAAATTTAGTTTTTATTTGCACGTACTTCAAGTGCTCAGTAGTCACAGGCAGCTAGTGGCTAGTATATTGGGTTGTGCAAATACAGAATATTCCCACCTTCAGTCAGAACTCTGCAACGGAATCTTCTACAAAGTACAAGTAACATGTGGTATTTTTTTCAGATTTCTCTGTCTCCAAAACCTACAGCTCATCAATTAGTATGAATAATTGTTGAGGGAGGTTATCAAGAAGATGGGACTGCTGGTTGGCCCGTGAGATGGACCCAGCAACTGGTGATTCCTCACCCTCTTCCCTGACCTTGGATTCTGGGGTTCACTTGCCTTATCTGATCCCAGATGCTGCTCCAAGGGCATAACCTTGAGATAGTGATGTGCAATTGAGACCATCCACATGGAATATGTGACTGAACCCAGTAAGTCCTCTATATAAACTTTTACGATTTCATGGGCAGGTGCAGAAAATTACTCATTTTACCATCACTCAGGACAAGCCTCGTATATAAGTTCCTTTCCTTCTTAAAACTGCCACCTGTCAATCTGGAGCGACCACTTTCTTCAGTCTTTCTCTGCCCTCTATACTGGGGGGCCAGTTTCAGATTATACCTGGAAAGCCCCCGAGCTACTTGCAAAACAACAAGAAATAATAAACCAGATATATCAGTATGTTAAATGAGTTGCAGTTAAGTTCAG
Source organism: Lontra canadensis (assembly GCF_010015895.1). NCBI lineage: Eukaryota > Metazoa > Chordata > Mammalia > Carnivora > Mustelidae > Lontra > Lontra canadensis. The sequence goes on from NW_022631042.1 coordinate 5,727,678, forward strand.
CAACTACTGTAAAAGTGGTCCCAGAAAAATTTTATATTTTCAGACAATATATAAACTGCTCAAATTTGGGTATAGTTGAGAGTAATAGATGCATTGACACTGAACTGGGCATTTAAGATTTTTTAGATGAGAAGGGGCATTGAGGCAACAAGAATAGCACAAGGTTAATGAAGAAAGGAATGAAAGGCTAACAAAAAGAAGGTATGAAAAATAGTGATTAATTTTGACTAGAATTTAGAGTAAATTCTAAATTCTGAATTTAGAATTCAGGAGAATTCTAAAATTCAGGAGAAAGGTGGATTGAGATCAACTAGTAGAGGCTTAAAAGTTGTTTTTATTGTTGTTTTTACAAGGTATTTTATTTTATGATGTCTTCCTTCAAGATGGAAACACAAAGTTAAATATTTCCAGAGATATTTGGAAGTAGAAGGTCTTCTATATGGGATAACTTCAGTAGGCTTACAGTTCTTTGGTCTTAGTGGTACGTTTTGGTGTTGGGTGTAGGGTAGGTTTTATGTGAACTCGTAATTCAACAATTCTTCTGGGAATGTATGGTCAGAGTGAGGGGTGGATATTATGTAATTTCCATAAACAGAAATTACTGAGCATTTCAAGATTTTAGGATAATGGTTTCTCAAATCCTATTGTTCATTACTAAAAACTTAAAAACTAGAAAAAAAAAAAACCCAAACCAGTTTCTGTTCTTCAGGCCTTCTAACAGTTTTTAATTTAAACAATGGACATGTATAAGGGACATTGCCATTCGTTCCTTGGGAAGATAAATCTTCTGTCCCTATGATGTCAAGTCTAATAAGAGTTTAGTTTTTGCAGTCTCTAATTTCTCTCCCCATTTTTTCACTCTTAATACTTCTTCAAAACCACTGTTATCAAGGTCAATTCTTCTAAATTCTGTACCACCTCTATATTCAGTTAAGAGGGGACCCTTTTCTGAGCCCCACAACTTAGAAATCCCTGCTCTGGCCCTTCAGGGCTTTCTTCATAGAGCAAGGAGTTCATGAGGCCAGGACATGACCACTTAGAGCCTATGCTTTTTCTTTAGAAAATATTTCAGGAAACCACAACCCCCTAATTTCCTGCTAAAATCACTTAAGCCCACTGCAGGATCTGCATGGGCCTCTTTCTTGAGTCTGACCCCTCAAGAGTTGGTCACACCAACTGTATACTCATCCTTAGTCCAGAGAAATTGTCAATAAGCACCTGCTTGTATGGTGTTAAGAAGTTTGGCCTGAGCTTGCCTGTGCAAGAATTATGTCATGACAGAGCATAGAGTTGATGGTGGAAGAGAAGGAGGACAGGATCCTCATTCTTTCATATTTTGGTATTGAAAAGCCCTCAGTAAGCTAAATTTGAATGTCTTTTCACAGCACTATGAAGTTCCTTTTTTTTTTTTTTAAGAGTAAAGAATACCTTTTTCTCCCCAATTGTTAGCTTGATTTATAATAAATATTTAGATGTTTAGCATATGCATTTTGAATGATATCCTTCCTTGAAAATGCTAGTGGTAGATCTAATTAGAATCAATGATTAATTCTCAATATATTTTCTTATCAGTAACATTTGACAGAGTGAACCATTGCCTTCACTTAAGAACTCTCCCTTTCCTTGGCTTCTAGGAGGACAGTATGTTTTCCTGACTCGTCTCCTTTCATATTAGCAACAATTTCTCAGCCTTCTTTAAAGTCTTGTACATAACCTCTGAACTTCTTTTCTATCTTTACATATTCCCTTGATTATATCGTCTACTTTTGAATGCTCTGAATTCCATCATTTGCTGATCACTCCCAAATCATATTCTATCTAGAATTTTATCTGAGCCACTCTTTTACCCATAGGCTCATGTAAAAATGGCCTGCTTAAACACTTAGTTTGGCTAATAATTATTCCAAATATATGATATTCAAAATTGAGCTTCTGATCTTTCTACATCAAATTTATCCCACAGTCTTTCCCATCTCAATACATAGCAACTACACTCTTAATTATTCAGGCTTCTCTGAAATGCTGAACCTCTCATACTATGTCAGTTCTACCTGTAACCTGTATCCAAAAATCTGGCCATTTGCTACCATGGTGATAATCTAGCCTAAACTATTTTGCCTTTCACTTTCATTATTGTGAAATCTTCCTAATGAATTTTCAGTATGCTATTCAGAATTCTGCTAACCCTGCCATGTTTTCCAGTATCTCAGAGAAAAAGTCAAAGTCATGAGTTAACCTAAGAGTCTCTCAACAGTCTGGACCACCCACTCCCACACTTACTAACTCTGCTTTACTCTTCTACATCCCTGCACTCATTCTACTCCAGCGACTCTTGTTCTCTCACAATTCTTTAGTCACACTAGGCAAAATGTCTGCCTCATGGCTTTTGTGTTACCATTCCTTTTGCTCAGATTTGTCTTTCTCCAGACAATTTTGTTTTTATTCCTCATCTCTTTGATGTCCTTGCCTAAATACTGCTGAAGTGAGCATTTTGCTACACCACTCAGAACTCCTTTCATGACTGTGATTCTTGTTCTTTCAGCTGATAGGAGTACTGGCTGCTGAGTCTCTCTTGAGGAACTGTGCTTGACCAAAAGGAGCTGTCTTTCCCAAGGTTTTAACTCCTACTGGAGGGATGGAGTGTAAGACTTCTCTCCCTTCTCAGACTTTGAAGACTCATTCTAGTTAAAGACTCCTTGTAAATGCATTGTAGTCCAGCCTTCGCTCCTGCCATGCTTTGACTCTAATTCTATAAAGACGTATCTGCCAAGGGCATTCCCTACCCCACTGTGTCATATAAATCTGTCTCAGATTGTTTCAGGAAACCTAACCTCAGAGAGTTGGTACAAGGGTGTACCTAAGAAGCAGACTCTAAAATGGACACTGGAAAGAGATTATCCACCCTTTACCCTCAACTTCTAGCCAGCTGAACAATTAGACCCCCTTGATTGATGGTAGGTGTATCACTGATAGCCCCTGGCTTCAGTAGCAGTTTAGTTTTGAAAGCTTTTCACCTGAAATGGCATACCGGTGACAGTCGATGCATAGGTGAGCAAAATATTAGTGTTTGAGTTAAGGAAAACAGAAATTATAAGGACTATAGTGATGAACTATGGATTCACTAGATAAAGACAATGAAGCGCCAAAAGTGATTAATCAACAATTAAATGCAAAATACAAAAGCCAACAGATCTCTCGTGCTGCATAAAAAGAGACTCTCATCTTTTGTAGTAGAAGTAAGGGTGGAAAAACTGATGATCGGCTGTAGAACTTAACTTTAAGGGTAGGAGAGTTCCAAAGAAATTGAATTTTCAACCTTGGCAAGACTACCACACCAAAATCAAAGTCCTCATTGGAAAGGAGTGCCTGGTCTGATGCATCAAAAATGTTGAATACTTAGATTTGGACCATCTCGACTAACAAAAGTAGGATACTCTTCCTTTTTTAAGGCTAACACATCCACTTGCATGAAGACAATACAGAGGCCTTTGTCTTATAACATTTAACCTGGTGAAGATCTAATCCCACTGCTCTTAGAGATCAGGTAAATAACTATAATCTACTTATGACAACCTGGCCAGGGAAGCTCTGGATCTGCCACCAGAAGAAAGAGCCACATACCAAAAGAGCTACAGAAATTAACCAGTATGTACAGAAGCTAGAATAGATTCATATACATATATATCATATACATATATGACTGAATTCTAAGGTTGCTAGATCAAAGGAAGGTGGGACATAAAGTTAGATAAAGGAGAGGTAACTTGCAGAAGCTTATCCCTATGACTCAGGGTGCCAACACCCTGGGAGATGGTATTAACACGTTTTACAGGATGGCTCTTAGAAGACTGGATATAGCATTTTCCTATGGAAAATAGTAGAGAAGGGCAACAAGAGGCTTAAAGAAGTTGGCATCCTAGATTGGAAAACCAATCAGACTTTAGGAAATGAACAAATAGTTTTCCATGTATTAAAATAATAAGAAATATACCAGTGAAGAAAATTTCAGCATCACTGAGACAGTTCTTTATAGGCAATGGTTAAAAAAAAAATTCAATTACAGACCTAGGCTTCCTCAAATCAGTATGAATAAGATCCCAAAATAAGAAAGACCAGGTTTCAGTACTTAGTTATGAGAACAAAATAAGTGTAATATTGGAATGAGAGTCAAAGTCAGAGTGGCAGCCAGGAATCCCTTATATGCAGAGATCTACGAAAAAAGTTCACAGAACAGAATGTTCTTAAAGCCCAAAGTTCACAGAACAGAATGTTCTTAAAGCCCAAATAAATGAGTAGGCAATATGAGTATTGCTTGATTTAAACAACCAGAAAAGTGAAGGGTAATCATTAGAAGGATAAGAACGGTCACTCTCAAAAAAGTGTTATGAACTTTTGTTCTATTTCTATACCTGAGCTATTTCTCAAAGCCACGATCCAATGACTGAAAGATCCTCATGAATGACAGAACTTCAACACCATGATATATGTATAGGGTGAAGATTTAAAAAAGATACCTTATGGGTTTGTGTTAACTTTGATACTTGGGGACCAGCAATAGCATATGGCCCTCATGCTAGAACGGAGACATATGGCAAGTGGGTAATAAATGGTATCCGGGACCATATCGAGGTTACAGTGGATCCACTGGATTCATAGACTTGGCCAGTACTCATTTCTCAAGTCCCTAAATGCATAATTGGAATAAATATACATGGTAGTTGGCAAAATCCTCATTATCACTTTTTTTGGTTTACACGATTAAGACTTAACACAGTGAATATATCAAACGGATGCCTTAAATACTGCCCCACCAAGTCCTGGCTGTTATGGTCCTTAAAGGAGGTGTACTGGTCCAGTCTTTGTGCTTCATTCCAATATAAATCCAAAGGGACATCTCAGCTTTTGAGCTCCCCATAGGAATGGCTGAGTTCTCTGTTGCAACTCCATTGCAATCTAATTCCTCCTCCTGTCAATATTGCTTTCTTTACTCATTTATGTGGATTGTTCCAAAAAAAACTTTCTGGTAAATTTTCTGAATGCATTTTTTGTATTAAAGTCAGATTTTAGAAAACTTGATCTAAAATAATTACTTTTTCAGTTAGGTCTTCCTGGACAAGTGTTATAAAATTCTAATCTCTCATCCTCACCACAACCTTCATACTTCTTATTTCATTCTGGGTTTTTTGTCTTTTTTTTTTTCCCTATTTATTTATTTATCTATTTATTTTTATTATTTATTTATTTATTTTATTTGAGAGAGAAAAAAGAGAATGAGAGCCCAGAGAGGGAGAGGGAAAAGCAGACCCCTGCTAAGTACAGAGCCTGGTATGGGGCTCAATCCCAGGACCTCGAGATCATGACCTGAGCTGAAGGCAGATGATTAATTGACTGAGCCACCCAGGTACCCCTTTTCTTCTTCTTCTTCTTTTTTTTAATTCTGTTTTAACACTTGCCACCATCTATAATTCTACATCCTTCTAATATTTATTATGTTTTTCAGACAATATGTTTATTAGACAATAATGTGAGCCCCCATTCATACTCACACCCTAGAATATAAGTTCTGTAAGAGGTGTTATTTAATTTCTTTTCTGCTGAATCTGCCATACTTGGTACATAACAGTTGTTAAATATATCAACTGTTTAATAAATTCCTGGCATTCTAGAAGTAATATTTCATACTTGCAATCATGTAGAAAGGAGAATCACATATTTTCAAGACAGAGCAAAGAGGTGTCAAATGCCCTATTTCCTTCAACTACTTACTATTCACCAATTATTTCAATAAGGAAGATTTTCTTCTATGTATTCTTAGTTTAGAGCTTGCAAACAGAAGAGAAGCAGAGGGCATGGTCACTGGAAAGTATTCTGCCTCATTAATGAGGAAGAACAACCTAGCCAGTAACAGATTCCTCTTAGGAATTTGGAAAATAAAGGATCACCCAATGGGTGGTAGCAGTTGTGGGTGTAAGGGAGAATATACATATTAGGCTCTTAAAGAATGGGTACTATGGAAAAACTGAGCTATGGAAAGGCAGGATATTCCTACTGAGGAAAGAAAGCATATGTGAAAGCTAAGTTGGGACATCTAGTTAGGAAAAAGACAAAGACCCAGCTATGATACAGAATGTGTTATGAGAAGTAATGGCAAATGTATTGGGATAGTTGGAGAGCGCCAACTAGATTCTGAGAATATGGCAGCAGGAAGCAGTCATGGTGAAGGAGTTCTTTGATTTTTCAACAAGGAAAATATAATCATGAAACTTGGGTTTGAGGGATTTTAACCTGGCACAATCAGACAGGTTAGGGTGGAACAGCAGAGACTAAATCTGTAAACCTAAGTAAGAGGTGGTTGCAATTTCAGAACTGAAGTGACTGAGGAATAAGATTAAGGGGATAAGTGGTAGAAACACTGCATTAAAGAGATGCGGTAAGAAACATCTTAAATAAGATCAGAATTTGGGACAGAAAGTGGCCCCGTGGGAGATAATTAAGATTCTCACTTTTGTTGATTAAGCATTAAAGCATTTTCTCAATTTCAAATAATCATATATAAGCATATTCTAATCTAAAAAGAATATGCAGAATAAGTAAATGTAGAAATCCATTCCAATAAATAAATATACCTATTTGTATTACCTCTTAAGACATAAGAGCTGCTTAATGCCTGTATTGTAAATTTATTGCACCACATGAATGTACTAACTTGAAGCAGCAAGTTTTGCCCTATTCCCTCCAGATCAAAAGACTGCTCCCAAGAAGTCCCCAAAGATGTGAACTCTCTGGAGGAAATACCATGCACAGAGCTCCCAGAAGTGCACATTTGAGTCCCATTAGCAAAGGAGGGATGGTTTGCCTCAAGTTTCATGGGAATATATAAGAATAAAGGTCATTGCTAAGGCAGCCAGGACTCAATCCACCCAGGGACCCAATGTCTGAAGTCAACACCTCCAATAAAATATGGAAACAAAATAAAGGATAATACAGATGGCAGCCTACATTTACAATTTTCAGAAGGAGCTGAGCCACTGAAGCCACTTATTCAAGTCAGCCACATATCACATCCTCGGAGGAAATCCAGCTTGAAGCCCAGGTAATACTGGCAAAAGAGACATCTACAAAAATATGGTTTGAAATCTCATTATGAAAAGCAGGTGGGGAATAATTGCATGTCATCTCAAGCTAGATGTGGAATTATGATTGTAAAAGAGTGATTACTCAGATTTTTTTTTAAAGGCTAATGTCCCCTTCTGAAGCTTACACTGAGACCCTGACCAAAAATACCAAGAGGAAAAATTATTCACACCATACAAAGCTTGCTATATTTCAGTGACCTTTAGAGCTGAGGACTCTCTCTGTACTTTACCTCAAGTCAATTTTTTTTGCACAACCTGATGCCAAAAGAAGATATTCTCAATCAGGCTGAAGCTATGAAACAAACAAAAAATAAAAACATTAAAAAAGCAACAAGGTTCTTAGAAGTCATTCTCAGTGATTATTCTAAAAGAGCATGACACTCCATTACAATCTCTCTTGCCTTCAAGGGGTGTGTGTGTGTGTGTGTACACACAGAGCAATCTATCCCTTCAGCTGGGTAAGACATAGAACTCTATTTTAAAGTGTCTTGGATAGTTTTATGTTTATTTTCAAGAACAAAATTTATGGCCACATTTGTCCCCTGAATAAAAAGCATCTAATTTAGTTACCTTTCCCCATTGTCAACATTTTCTCTCACTATGAAAAGAGGTTTAACCATATAAAGGGAGTGTGCTAATGTTATTTTTAAGGCTGAAGGGGAAAAAAAAAGGTAAATGTTGGGCTAGTAGTTGTAATTGTATATACTGACATTGTTTCAGACCGAAACTGGGCTTTTCCATTGATTTTTGGAGACAACCTAAAATTTCTAGGTTACTGAGATAGACCCACTATGACAATGAACCTTGGAAAGGAACCCTAGCCAAACTGTCAGCTTCGCAGAGCAGAAGAAATAAAAAGGACTCCAGACCTCATTTATTAGCAAGAAATAATTTTTGAACATTTCCTATGGCTAACACTGCCATATACTGTAGACCACATCCAAGCTAGGAAGATATTGTCCCTACTCCACTGGAGTTTATTATTTAATTTTCATTATTTTCTTAAGTCCAGAAAACTATAATCCTAAGTGCAGCCACAAGGCTAAGAGCTGTATTAACAATCTTAGCTCATTAGTAAAGCTGTGGCCCAGGTACCCAGGGGAGACAGCTGAAAAAGGAACCATTCTCTTCTCCCTGGCTCTCCCCAGCCTGCCTCCCCTAAATACAGAAACGTCTTGAATTTTATATCAAGCTTATTTTAATCGCTGATGAAAAAAAATCACATAATCAACTCCAAATTGATGACTAAACCTTCTGGGTTGCACAGCAGAGTAGAAGTTTATAGTTTTACACAATGCAGAAAATTGTATATAGCCCTGAAAATGTTTAATAACCTACTCAGAGTCCACAGTCTCTCATGGTTGGTATGAGAATCAACTGAGGGTTTTGGACAGGAGGGGGGTGGGATGTTGGGTGAGCCTGGTGGTGGGTATTACAGAGAGTATGTATTGCATGGAGCACTGGGTGTGGTGCATAAACAATGAATTTTGGAACACTGAAAAGAAATAAAATAAAATAAAATGAAAAAAAAGTTAATAACCTACTTTGGAAGGCTGAGTAAAATGCATACTTTTTCAAAGGCCAGGTTATGTCCCCACGAAAAAGCTATGGGACATATTTATTTGAATGCAAATTAGATGAAGTGTCTTAGTTTATAATTGTTATGAAACATACAAGAATCTTGTATAGTCAAGGTACTAGGTATATTTGATTTTGACATGAAACAGTAGGCAAAAACAAATATATTTTAATTTTTGTTATTTTGCATTGCTGTCAGAATGAACTCTGTGTTCAGGGATGGGGATAAATAAACGAAGCAGTGCAAATCTTGTTCCTTTGGGGCAGGCCTTTTGCATTGTAAAAACAATACCACACAATTTTCACGAAGCCTTGCGTACCTACCTCTCCACATCTCCGTGCTATCACAACATGGCTTTGGAGAGGTGAAATCCAGGAGTTTTGACTATGCTTACATATCTGCAGCCTAATATTGTGTGTGAAAAAGTAAACAAATCAGGAATATGTGTTTAATTTGGAAGCCTAAAATTTCCTTCTTTTGTGAATATGCAAAACCCCACCTGTTCAAACTTTACATAAGTTCTCAAAAGAAGAACAGCACTGATACGTTGATGGGCTGACTGTATTCTATCATTTCCTGGCTAGGGCACATTCACAAATCCCAAAATATTCATTGAAAGATTTGCCTGCTGCCACAGGTAGCCAACCCTGTTTATAAAATTATATATTATATATCTACATATAATATATAGCATATATAATAATTACATAATTGAGATATATCTCAGTTGAGATTATATATCAATTATATATAATTCTACATATCTCAATTGTTATGTAATTATATATATCTGATATATATAATGTATATGAATATATATCTCTTAAGATTATATTATGTATCAATTCTATATGATTATATATTTCAATTATTAATTATATATATCTCAACTGAGAGATATATGTCAATTATGTAATTATTATATATAATGTATAAATATATCTCAACTACCTAACAAGTGCTTTTGTAAGCCTCAGATAAACAAAAAGTTGTACAACATAATTTTTGCCCCCAACCTTGCAGATCTTCAAATGCATGGTATCTATTGGGATAGGTGAAAGGCAGGGAACAAATACAGGCATATTTACTGTTCTTACTTTTCAGGAAGAGCCAAATTACCGACCATTTCAAAGAACACTGTTTTTTATTTCTTTGGTACCAAATCAATGAAAGTCCTTCCAGCTCGGCAGCTGTTGCTTAATGGCCCCAAAGAGTGAATGTACTGCCTAAATTGAACACTGTTCAGTGTACACTAAGTGGGCCCTCAAGTAATGTTGATAGACTGGTTTTCTCACAAGCAGTAAAAGCTCAATTTTTAGAGACGGATCCTAGGAGACTAAAATCAGTAATTTAAAAGCAGTGTGGGGGCGTCTGGGTGCCTCGGTGTGTTTGGCTTCTGCTTTCGGCTCAGGTCATGGTCTCAGGGTCCTGGGATCGAGCCCCTATTGGGCTCTCTGCTTGGCAGGGAGCCTGCTTCCTCATCTCTCTCCACCTGCCTTTCTGTCTACTTGTGATCTCTGTCAAATCAATAAATAAAATCTTAAAAAAATAAAAAGCAATGTGTGTTGAATTCTAGGTTTGCGGCAATACCAAAATATGTATAAATATAAGAACTGCATTCGTTTCCATTTTTTAAAAAAACCTGTTTTGTAATTAATACAAAGATATTTCCAATAATTTTAAGTGATAATCAGAATATACAAGACTATAAATTTGGATGATTCAATATAAATATTCTGATAGTGATACTGGAATGATTATGAAGAATTTGAAGACTCAAATATCTGAAGATACAAGCTTGTTGATTAGTAATAACTGTAAATCACAGTAACAATGGTATGTTCTGATTGACCCGTTCCTTGCAGATTATCTTTAGTGTATAGATTTACAACACGTTCTACATTATTACACACTGTTCGTTAAGAAAGATGGGCAAGTTTTTGAAGATGTGCCATAAATGGTCATTAATTTGAAAGCCTAATGAATTTCCTCTTTTGCCTCTAGCCATACAACCATGGGGTTGTGTGGTTTTGCCCTGTGATCAGGTGACAGCTCTGAAAGCATCTCCTTAGGCAAAGCAGGGTCTCAGAGAGTGAGGGAATGGGGTTAGGAAGCTCCGCAGGGCACTGCTTCTGCATCTTCCCTCCAAGCCGGAGCTGCGCTCCACGTTGAAGAGAGCTCAGGCACATAAACTAACAAGTATCTACCACCACGCGATGGGGAGCGGAATTAGCTCAGAGAGCAAAGAGTCAGCCAAAAGATCCAAAGAACTGGAGAAAAAGCTTCAGGAAGATGCTGAACGAGATGCAAGAACTGTCAAGTTGCTGTTATTAGGTAATATTTTTTTCCCTCTTGCTTTCAAAACCCCCATTTTTCTTTGCAATTAGGATGTGTTACTTTTCTCAAATTTTAATTTCAGGTAAATTACCATATGGGGGATTTATTATGAATATGTGCTTGGAAACTTAGATTTTATATGCCCTCTATAAATGTTTACTTTTCTTATTTAGTATTTTATTTTATTTTGCTTAAGCAGAGAGACAAATATTTATGAGATGATTCAATTCCTCTTTGTCAATAATGTAATTTACTACAATTAAAGGAAAACTCATATCCATTTATTATTTTCTCCTACACTAATCATTTTCTGAACATCAGTTATTTAGTACTGAAAACAATCCTTTAATTACAAGTTATATAGAGTTCCATTATTTTGAACAGAAATAACCGTTGAGTTGTTTGATGTCGCGGCTGGCGCGTCAAATCGACCAGGGTCGAGAGGGTAAGAGGATGCTGAAAAGAAATTAAGAGACAAAGAGATGGGGGCAGGAGGAGCACCAAGGAGGATGTCCAATAGTGCCAATTTTATTCAAGGCAGCAAGGCATTATATAGCTAACAGAAACAATCATAAGAAAGTATCTATTTTTAGCTGATTACTAAAGAGTTTGTAATATGCACAGAAAATCCTTCAAGCTTTCCCATTATCTATTTCCCAAGCACCAATAGCCGACCCTCTAGCGCCAGATGTACTGACTTCAAGGCCACTCAAGACAGTTTATGTAAGCACAGCACAGTCTTACAGTGGTGTAGTCTATAGCCCATGCAAGGACAGCAAGGACCAGCCAAGAATTTCTGACCCCGACTAAATCGTTTCTGTCTGACTAGCAAACGTGTGCGAAGTCACGTAGGTGAGCGCACAACACATAGCGCAGACCCTTTCTCAGTGCTACTCGACTTTATTGACCTAAGCCTTTTGTTCAGCTCTTCAGGCTTTAAAGGAGGCACAAGTCAGGGCCTGGTTTGGTTCTCGTCTCAAGCCTTACCGTGGCCTCCCACAGTCTGATATCAAATTTAACATGTTATTTAATTACTTGTGCTGTAAAAACGAATTAGTATCAAGTTATTTAGAAAGTAATGAATGATAAGTTACCTTAGATTAATAACATTGTTCAGCTTTTGAATATTGCCTTTGCTACCATTTGTACACTTATAAAATACTCCACTGAAACTTTTTAAGGATATTTACATATTGATTCAGGTCAGGATTATGTTCCTTCTATCTTTTTACCCTTTTATTTTTTTTAATAGATTTTACTTATTTATTTGACAGAGAGAGAGATCACAAGTAGGCAGAGAGGCAGGCAAAGTGGGAGAGGGAAGCAGGCTCCCTGCTGAGCAGAGAGCTGGATGTGGGGCTGGATCCCAGGACCCTGGGATCTTGACCTGAGCTGAAGGCAGAGGCTTAACCCATTGAGCCACCCAGGTGCCCCTCTTTTTACCCTTTTAAAACTCAGCACAATGTTTTACCACAATGCTAACTTAATGTTTAATGAACTGAAGGAAAGCTATATGCTGCACATTTTTTCTAAACATAAAAAAATCTAACATGTAGTGGTCATGGCAAGATCAATTATGTTTTTGAAATAAAAATCTAGACCTTTAAAAAGAGATAAAAACAAGAACTTTAATTGGTACTATGTTCCTCCTGCTTAGTTACACATAAAAGGACTTCATTTTATTTTATTTTTTAAAGATTTTATTTATTTGACGCGAAGAGAGAGAGAGTTAGAGAGCGAGAGCACAAGCAGGGGGCGCTGCAGGGGGAAAGGGAGAAGCAGGCTCCCTGCAAGGATCGGGACATGGGGTTCAATCCCAAAACCCTGGGATCATGGCCTGAGCCAAAGGCAGACACTTAACCGACTGAGCCACCCAGGCATCCACAAAAAGACTTCATTTTATTTCAGAATTGTGTATTGTTCACACAAAATACCCTCATTTTTAAAGTGCCTCCTTTCCTGTGTCTAGTTTGCTCTCAGTGGCAAAAGTGTCTCAGAGATGAACTGTGGGATTCCTAGCACTTGCTCCGCAAAGAAAAGAAAATGTTCTCTCCCTTTATGCACAAGTTCTGTGGCTCACACCTGCCCATAGCACTTGCAAGTAACCACCTAGGGGTGAGTAACTTAGAAAGATGTTGGAGCCAACTCTTGCAACTGGAAATATTTTCCCCCTCACTCCAGAGCATTCTCTGAGGCTTTCTTTGATCAAGAGTAGAAGTAATGTGGACATAGAAAAAGCTAATAAAAGATAAGAAGGAAAGCCAAACATTCTTACAAGTGCATTCAGTGTCCCACTTGTACTAAGAACAGTGGTATAAGAGTAATGATAAAACAGATTTAAAAATCCCTATTTTTGAATAAAGTTTCAAAAGACTAGACCTATTCTCAATATGCCAGTTCTTTTTAGATTAAAGTGGCTGGGTTAGATCAAGAAATGAGGGTAACTTCTAGTACCAGAGATTAAAAAAGGATCATTAGTAGCATTATTTTACCTTTTACTTTTCCCAGACAATTTCATAAATTGAGTTCCAAAGATACTACACAATATGCTTGGATTTATTTGGTTCTGAAAATATGTGTACTGACCTTATTTATACAAGTGAATCAAATTCTCAAGTCTTCCTCTCCCAGTTTATTCCAAATGTTTGTCTAAGTTTTCCCTTCTGGACTCTTGAGTTCTATGCATTATCTTTCAATTGTCAAGTTCAAAACAATAAAGTCTTATTAAAAACTCTGCTTCAATCCTCCTTTTTTTACTTTAACTCAAATTCTCTAAACAGTATCTTTTTATTTGCAATATGGCCTCATTAAGACATACAAGTGTTCAATGGAACTAACCTAAACCTTCCCATCCTCCAACTCTCAAATCCTCTCACAAATGAAATCTACTTAATCTCTCCCATCATTGAAACAGTGATTACTAATGCATGTAGGTCATGTGGGATGGACTAGTTAGGCCTTGGTAGTGATCAGATTCTGATTCTAATTCAATTTCTGAAAAGATTCAGATTGAAAAATATTTTTGACAGAATTCATTCTTTATGCTGATCCTCTTATCTAATCAACTGTAGGTGCTTAAACACATTAACACAAGTTACAAATTTAACATGTGCTGTATAGCAGATGTACCATTTTGTATTATTATGGGACATGAGGCTTCACTGAAATTAAAGAGCTATCTAATTGCTATTTTACAAATAAAGGAATACCTTGCAGACAGGTTCCCTCTTTATTATGCCTTTCAGACATTTAGTAAAATTACAGAAGAGATGCCAAATCTTTCTCCTTTGCAAAAAGCAGGCTTCTAGGAAACACTGGAGATGACTCAGACATTTCTAGCACATTTGAAAATTGCTGTAAGAATAATAATGCCATGTATCTTAAAAAAAAAAAAAAAGCCTGTAAAGATTACCCAGAAAGAGTATATTTTAATAAGAACAAATTCTAATGAATAACATGTTCTCTTTTGGAGAAGTCTTTTTTTTTCCTTTTGGAGGATTCTTAAGTTAGTTATTTCTTGAAGACTTAACTTATAAATGTTTGATTAAATTTTATTACTATCCAAAAGAAACACCTGTCATTAAATTACAGAATCAGAGTGGATCATTTCCATTCTTTCTATGTCCCTTCTCTTCATATTTTACATTAATTTCTTTTGTACTTTTGTAGATTCAGAGCTTAATGGGAAGTATAAAGAAAAATGAACTTTGTTTTTGTATTTGGAACACTGTCACATTTACTCTATAATTTTCAGTTATCATATTATAATTAGCTTTTAGCCACTGATTTCCAGCACTATCCGGTACCGTTCATCATTAATTTTCTTTTAGATCTAAACCCTTCTTTATTTATTTAATATCACAAAACTTTTTAATGGTGCCATTTGAGCTCTGTTTTAAAATATTATTGCAATCATCTGACTCTTAGGAATGTGAACTTGAACATCCAAATATAAAAGAATATCTACTTTAAATGTGTTTGTATCTACTTAGGTAATCAACATTTTCAATTTTTTCAAATGGTCCCATTTATTCAAGAAATGGATATTCTGGAAAGTATATCATTTTTCAGCATGACAGTGGGAGAATTATGATAATTTTGACACTGTTTAAAAGCTTATTACAAAATAATTGGTAAAACAAAATCTGCACAGCAGAATTGACTAAATAGGTTTATCTACCTGGAAGAGTGGAGACTATAATTCAAAACATGTAGAGTACAATGTATTTTTAAGCCATTTGAGATAAAAATAATTGATTTAATGCTTTCATTATAATGTGCTTTTTTCACATCTCTGAGTTACCTCAGGCTAGACACATAACATCAGAGAAATGGTGGATGTCAAACTGCAAAAATCCAGACAAATATGATGTATTTTTGTTGTGCAATAGATTTGCAAAACTGAAATAAATTAAATGTTCATAAACGTATACAATTTTTCTTCCTTTGTTTTCCTGTTATGTATACCTAAGAGAAAAGAAGACAGAAACTCAGGTTAAAGCAAAGTTCTTACTTTTATTCTTTTTTGAAAAGTAGGTCTTTATTTTTATTTTTTTAAAAATATCTTTAAATGTGAGTGGGAAAGTATGCAGGAAACTGGATGTGTTTCTGTCACTGGCTAGATTATGAATTCATCAAATGTAAGAAATTCTATTTTGAATTTCCATTATACCAAGAATCAATGCCTGACAATGGATGTGATCAGACAATGAGATTCCCCCGGAATAATTACTTCAGGATTAACCAATCAATTTCTTTCTGATCACTAGTGATAAGTGAACAGCATGTAAGACATATTCCTAAATGTTTTCAATTTTTTTTGTTTTATTTATTCAAATTAAAGCCACCCTTTCCTTGCTCTAATAATGTATTTTTGTTTTAAAATATTATAAAATAATTTTATGTTTCTAAAGATATCCAATCTTGTGGATGCACAAATATATTTAATGCAAATGATCAAAACTGATTTTCAGGAGAGAGAAAACAGGCAGAAAAGTCTACTTGGAGAGTTCCAATTTTATCAAAAATGCAATGAACTGTTTGCATCATAACAATATGAAAGTTCCAAAATCAAACCCAAATATTTATAATATTGTATTTATTTACCAAGATGGCAGATGGTAGTATCAAATAGCTCTCTATAATTCTCTTTTCCAACAGGCAAAAAGTGCTTAAACAAATGTTTTGCATATATTTGGTTGTTTAAGTTAATTTATCTTAAATAAGCAGTTGAACTTATACATAGACTCAAGTCTTTCACATAAAACATGCAAACCATGTATTAAGGTATTCCATATTTAGCCAAACGACGATATTTGCTAATGAGTTTAAATCCTCTGGAAAAGACTCTTGTTAACTCTGATTTATAACAGAACCTCTCTAGTAATACCACAGAACTTTTCTGTATTCACTTTTTTTTATTCAGACTCTGAATTACTGATTCGAGAGCAAGTGATACCATACCTTTAAAAACATTTATAGAAGCATGATGAGCAGCCAACAAAAAGTTATTCACTCCTCCAAACTGTTAGAGAGATAGGAGGGTAGTGAACATTTGAGAGCATAATGACTCCGTGATAGATTGCACATCAAATATACCTCCAGATAATATTTTAGACTCAAACCCAGAATCCATCTGCTTATCTAAGTTTTCTCCAAGCATTGATGTATAAATACATCAGTGTAGCCTTGAACCTATAGAAGTAGGATTGATTCAAGGTGAAACTGAGGAAAAGACCAATCAAGATTGGAAAAACAACCATTCTGTTGATTAGATCCTTATGCTTTAAAGCAGATGTCATAGCTGTCACTCCTTCCTCACTATTTTATATTCAAATAGAATAAATGTGCTACTTAGAATTGTTCCTTTTTTAAGATATCTGAAAGTTCAATCTCTGACCAGCATTTTATATTCTCTCACTCTTTGACACATGTGAGTTAGTTCGATTTCATATACCTTCCTGACCCCTTCAATTGGAATCAGCCCAATTTTAGCTGTATTCATCTGACAGCTCTGAACCATCCTGTTCCTTTAATCTGCTGCCTTAATTGGGATTCATACTCTGCACCATAGATAATTCCTCAAAATTCTCCATCCACCATTGTTCTGATATACTGAAACCAACCAATCTCCACCAAAGCAATGCTATTCAACATCTTTTCAGCCCTGAGTGCTGATCCAATTCTGACCCCCACGCATTCTCCTAATTTCTTTCATTCCCAGGTGTCGTAGAATAAAATGGCATCATTTTCTGTTTCCTGGCTGACTAATTTGTTTTTAACTTTAGCTGGGCCAATAATTATTTTACTCAGTCCTAGTTTTCTCCTAAAATCATCCAAAGGGCAACTGTTTCTGTATTCCCAATATCATTTTCATCTAGAACTCCTCCCCTCTGCCTCACCCAAGATGAACACCTGTGTACCAGATAGTGATCAATCATCATCTCCAAATCTCACTGAACTATTCCACTTTCAGTTTAAAGCTAATTTCAACCACTGTGTTATAAATTTCACCCTCTTCCATATCTTAAGAATTTTGATTTATGAATTATTTTCTCTTTTCTCTCTCTCTCTTTTTTTTTTTTTAAGTTATAGAAGTTTATTAAGTGAATTTTCAGAATTCTCTACTGGCTCCTTCCTTTTGGAACATAGATATATTTCTCTCCATTAGCCTAAAAAACATTCTTTGACTCCATAATCTCCTTGAATTTACCTTACATAGGTATCTTTTTAAACACACTTTTATACTGAAATACTTCTAGTGTTTGCTCACTGCTTCTGTTTTCTTATCCTCTACACTCTCTTTAGTTAATTGCAATCCACCTGTGTATCTTCCTCTATACTAAAATGTTCTTTCTCTCAGAGCCCTGATAACCCCCAATTCACAAAATTCAGACTTTAGTAACTTTCTCTCTTCTTTAGTCATCCTATAATGCTGCAAGACCCTCTAGTGTTTTATCCCCTCATGGCTCCCTTTACTGAAGCTTGCTTCTTCTCCCTAGTCTTAAATGGTTTCACCTATCAAGGTTTGTCCTTGGATCTTGGTTTTGCAATCTGTCCTGTCTCTTGCAGATCAAACTTAACAATCTCTTCTGGAAGAATGACACTAATATCCTTCCTTTTGCCCATGTCTTGATCCATATTTGCAAATTTCTGTGAACTGTGAACTGACTGTACCTTAGGAGACCTCAAAATTATTGTTTAGGTTTATCTCGCTGCCTACTTATCCTTAAGCTTTGTATTTTATGAGGCTCCCCATTATATTCTTTCCCATTGTATTAACTCTGTATTTCAATCTTCTTTATCTCTTTTGTGATCATTCTCTGCCCACTGCCGGTGGGCAACCTTGTGGCAAAGGTGAGTTTTACTTCTATCTCTGATAGAATGGATCTCATATTTCTCCACCACTTGCTATTGTTTTCTGTCTACGAAAACACCCCTACGAAATAGATTTTATCTTCATTTTACAGAGGAGAATCTTAAGAAAGTAAGAGAATTCAGTTTCTAAGATTACAACATAGTTGACAAGAAAACAAAGCCTTTTATTTTTATTCCTATTAGTATTAAATTTTTATTCGCATTCTAGGGTCTATGAAAACAAACACCATGTCAGGTTTTATTCTTCATTTTATTCCTATGACTTAGCACAAGAATGCATGCATGATGTACGTACAGAAGAATGACAGAATCAGAATCTAAAATATTCCTGTAAGCTGTTCATAGTGTCTAACGCATGGACATATGTTTGGAATGTGGAAAGAGAGCTAGAAAAAAGCCATTATGGCATCCCATAAAGAGCTTATTTAATTCAACTGGGATATATTGATAGGTTTTCAGAATGTAAGTGAAAATGATTATACTCTTTTTTGGGCGGGGGCAGGGAGGAGGTCCAAAACCATCCTGGCTATGCTAGGAGACAAAGATTTTATGAGAATGATTGAGGTAGGTGGGTCAACTAGAAAACTGTCACTACTTCACAAATACTTGATAAGATTGTAAATTAAAGTGGAAAGTACAAGTTTCAAAGTAAGATTTGAAGGACATCCAGAGACAAGGTCAACAAAACTTGGTAGCTGACTGCATATGGGTTTTAAATAAGAATGATTAAAGGTAGAATTGAAAATGGTGATCATTTTATTCATTGATATGTAAAAGGCAAGAGAAAGTTTAGGTTGGGGGAGATATGAAAGGAGAAATGATTTAGGACATTCAAATGGGTGATGTTTATAGCATAATGAAGGGGAGATATCTATTAAACAGATGAATATTTGGGTCTGGAAATTAGGAGGGACAACTCCAGTGAGCACTAGAGATTTGATATATTCAATCTTCTTTTTTCTCTTACCCTTACCCAATTCTCAAATGTGTATAAAATAACCATGTAATTAACCAAGACCTTTCTTTTTTTTTTTGAAACTTTAGTATACAAAAAGGTGTGTGTGTGCCTGTTCCACAATTAATGAACACTTAGACAAATCTATCATCTATGTTTCAGTTAAAATAGGCCTCTTTGGGGAAAACCACAGTTTCCCTTTTCAGCCTACAATGTATAGTAATAAGATAAGAAAGAAGACATATTTTTAAAATACTTGTCAAAATCCAAAAAGGCTCATATAATCTTTTAAATATTATATTTTTAAAACAAGTATAAAATTGGAAGTATTTAAATTTCATTAGAAAAGATAGTATATAACCACAATATTTCCCACAAATAAAACATGCTTAGTTTGCCTGATGAGGTGTTTTACAGATTTGTGATGCTTATAGTATTCTATCACAGAAATAGGAACTTAGATATACTATTGGTCACAGAAATGTATCTGACACCATAAGCGTACTGATGTGATGCACCAAAAAAACACAGTATTATATCATATTTATGCCAAAATATTTATGTTGAATCTAATCAGATAAGTACAGAATACTGGATATTATATACGAAGTTACCCTACACTTTACAAAAATGCTAATGTCATGAAAACAAATTAAAAACAATATGAAAATGGAAATATTCTGAAACTAAACAAATTTAAATAGCATAATAACTAGAGGGAATAGATAAACATTAACTGGATCTTGGATCCAAGAAATATAAAAGGCATGAAAAATATTTTTTTTGGAACAATCAGACAAACTTAAATATAGAATATATATTAGCTCACATTTTGGATTAATATTAATTTTCTCAAGCATGAAATCTTGTGTCATGATTTTATAGGAAAAAATTACCTTATTCTTATGCATTCTGAAGTGTTTATGGGTAAAGTGTCTACTTTCAGAGGTTCAGCAAAACAAAGTATATATTTTATATATATATATATATATATATATATATATATATGTAAATACATACATAACTATTTCATAGATGTACGAAAGAAAGGAAACATGACAAAACAAAAACCGGTGAAGGGTGTAAAATATAGATTCTTAAGGGAGGACAGGGAAGATGGTAGAGTAGGAGGATGCTCAGCTCACCTCCTTCCTTGGACACACTGAGATAACATGTACACATATGCAACTAACTCTGGCAATGACCTGCAGATGGGCCAAACAGACCTTCCATAGTTAATTGTAGAGAGGAGTCCACACTGGAAAAGGTAGAGACACAGCTGTGAACCAAACCCCCCAGTGAGACTACCACAAACAGGAGGGACACCACAAGTGTAGCAAAGCAAGAGGATTAAATTCCACCCTGGCACCCCAGGAACTGGGGACTCACACTGGGAGGACAAGTTTCCATAAGGTCTGGCTTTCAAAACTAGTGGGGCTTAAATTTGAGAGGTTTTATAATTCATGGAGTTTACCCTGACTACTTTAAAAATCAGTGGGCTTAACTCCAGGAAAGTCCAAAAACAATAGGAAACTGAGTCCCTGCCCTTAAAGAGCCTACCCACCACATAGTGCAAGCAGCCCCAGCAGGAACTGGCACCATTCCAAAATGATTCCTGTCTTGGAGAAAAGGGAAGATAACCCCCTACACCAGCATACCCACAATTCCTGCATCCAAGCTTCATTGCTGGCTACACAGGGAGCAAGCCTGCCACTGGGTGTGTCTGCACCCAATGCATTGCAGATGGCTGGGAAGAAAACAGGTGCAACTCAGTGACAATAGTAGGGTACATGCAGTGACACAAGAGCCACAAACCTCTGGATCATCTGGTTCTGTGACCAGGGGGACATTGTGATACAGGGCACACAAGGCCACTATTTTTGAAGACCAAGAGATATAGCTGATCACCCTATTGCATACAAGCAAACACAGAGTTAGACAAAAGGAAAGAATAAGACAAAATCACAGCAAAAAAAAAAAAAAAAAAAAGCTAAATGAAACAAAGATAAACAATATGTCTGGTAGACAATTCAAAGTAATTGTCGTGAAGATACTCAGATGACTGGATAAATTCAGTGAGGTCTTTCACAAAGATACAAAATATAAAAAAGAACCAGTCAGAGATGAAGCATTCAGTAACTGAAATTAAAAAAAAAAAAAAATACTCCAGAGGGAATCAATAGCAGATTGGAAGTTGTAGAAGAACAAATCAGCAATGTGGAAAAGAGTAATGGAAAGCAAGGAAGCTGAATAGCAAAGAGTAAAAAATGGAAATCAGTTAAGGGAACTCAGTGACATCATCAAGAGTGACAAATTCTGGGGGAGGAAACAGACATTTGGGACCAAGAATCATAGAAAGTCCCTAATAAGATTAATGCCAAGGAGGTCCATGACAAGACATTTAGTAATCAAAATAGCAAAAAATAATGATAAAGAGAGCATTTTAAAAGCAGTTAGGAGGAGTGCCTGGGTGGCTCAGTGGGTTAATCTGCTGCCTTCGGCTCAGGTCATGATCCAGGGTCCTGGGATGGAGTCCCGCATCGGGCTCTCTGCTTCGGCGGGGAGCCTGCTTCCCCCTCTCTCTCTCTGCCTGCCTCTCTGCCTACTAGTGCTCTCTGTCTGTCAAATAAATAAATAAATTTTAAAAATTAAAAAAAAAAAGCAGTTAGGAAAAAAAGAAAACTGTTATATACAAGGGCAACCCCATTAGGCTATTTGCTGATTTTTCAGCAGAAACACTGGAGACGAGAAGAGAATGGTATGATATACTCAAAGTACTGAAAGGCAAAAACCTGCAACCAAGAACACTATACCCAGCAAAGTTATCATTTGGAATAGGAGGAGAGATACAGAGCTTCCCAGAGGAACAAAGTCAGAGGAGTTCATTGCCACTAAATCAGCCTTACAAGTAATGCTAAAGGATATTTTTGAGTGGAAAGGAAAGGTCATAACTCGATGAAAATTATGAAAGAAAAATATTGCACAGGTAAAAGTAAACATACAGGAAAGGTAATGGATTAATAACTTATAAATCCCATGTGAAGGTTAACAGATACACAGAAAATTAAGGAAAAAAAAAAAAAAGGAATTCAGGGATAACATTTAAAGAAAGCCATCAAATCACAAGGAATGAGGACAAGACAAGAAAGGAACCAAGAAGAACTATAAAAACAACAGGAAAACAATGAACAAAATGGCAATAAGTACATACCTAACAATAATTATTTTAAATGTAAATGGACTAAATGTTCCAATCAAAAGATATGGGTGACCAAAGAGATTTAAAAAACAACAAAAGTCTGGGACCAGATGCTTTCAAAGGTAAATTCTACCAAACATTTAGAGTTAATATTTATTCTTCTCAACATCATCCAAAAAATACAAGAGGAAGGAAAACTTCCAAATGCCTTCTATGAGACCAGTATACTCTAATATCAAAACCAAAGACACCACACAAAAACAAAAGGGGAGGGGGAGGAAAAAGAAAAAAGAAAATGCCAGTACCTCTAATGAACTTACAAGCAAAAGTCCTAAAAAAATATTAAGTTGAATTCAACAATCCATTAAAAGAATCATTCAACACAATCAAGTGGAATTTATTTCAGGGATGCAAGGGTGGTTCAATATTCACAAAATCAATGTGATACATCACATTAATAAGAGAAAGGATAAAAAACATGATCATCTGAAAAAGCTTTTGACAAAATAATATCCAACCATGATAAGAACTTTCAACAAACAGGGAACATACTCAGTGGTGAGTAACTAAAAACTTTTCCTCTAAGATCATGAACAAGATAAAGACATCCACTTCACTACTTTTATTCAACACAGTACTAGAAGTTCTAGGTACAGCAATCAGACAAGAAAAAGAAATAAAAGACATTCAATTGGTAAGGAAGAAGTAAGACTCACTATTTGCAGGTGACATGTTACTCTGTGTATAAACCCCCAAAGGTTCCACCAAAAATATTACTAGAACTGATAAATGAATTCAGTAAATTTGCAGGATAGAAGATTAATATGCATAATCAGTTTCATTTCTATACACTAACAATGAAGTAGCAGAAAGAGAGATTTTTTTTTTTAAATACCATTTACAAATGCACCAAAAAGAATAAAATACCTAGGAATAAATTTCACCAAGGAGGTGAAAGACCTATACTCTGAAAACTATACAATATTGATGAAAAATTTTGAAGACAACACAAACCTATAGAAAGCTGTACCATGCTAATGCACTGAAAGAATGAATGCCATTAAAACGCCCATACTGCCCAAAGCAATCTACAGATTCAATACAATTTCTAGCAGAAGACAAATAGTATTTTTCACAGAACTAGAATAAATTATCCTAAAATTTGTATGAAACCGCAAAGACCCTGAATAGCAAAAGTAATTTTAAGAAAGAACAAAGCTGGAGGCATCACAATCACAGATTTCATGATATGCTATTGAGCTTTAGTATTCAAACAGTATGGCACTGGCATAAAAATGGACAAATAGATCAATGGTACAGGATAGAGAACCAAGAAATAAATGCACACCTATATGATAATTAATATCCCAAATGTATAAAGATCTTATATAACAACACCAAATCATCCTCCAATTAAAAAATACACAGAGAACCTGAACATTTTTCCAAAGACCTACAGATGGCTAACAGACATGTTAAAAGATGCTCAACATCAGTAATCATCATTCACGATGCAAATCAAAACCATAAGATGTAGGGAAATGAAAACCAAAACCATGGTGACCTATCACCTCACACCAGTCAGAAACATTTGTATAAAAAAAAGATAAGGGGTGCCTGGGTGGCTCAGTGGGCTAAAGCTTCTGTCTTCGGCTCGGGTCATGATCCTAGGGTTCTGGGATTGAGCCCCACATCAGGCACTCTGCTCAGCAGGGAGCCTGCTTCCTCCTCTCTCTCTCTCTCTGCCTGCCTCTCTGTCTACTTCTGATCTCTGTCAGATGGATAAATAAAATCTTAAAAAAAAAAAAAGTAAGAAATAACCAGTGTTGGCAAGGATGTGGAGAAGGGAACCCTCATGCCCTATTGGTGAGAATGGAAATTGGTGTAGCCACTATGGAAGACAGCTTGGAGTTTTCCCCCCAAATTAAAAGTAGTAATGTTGTATGATCCAGTAATTTCACTGCTGGATATTTATCCAAAGAAAATGAAAACACTAATTTGAAAAGACATATGCATCTGCCTATTTACTGCAACATCATTTACAAGAAGCAATATATAGAAGCAACCCAAGTGTCTAATAGATAAATGGATAAAGAAGATGTGGTAAATACAATGCACTCTTACTCAGCCATAAAAAAGAATGAAATCTTGCCATCTGCAACATGAGTGGACCTAGAGATATAATGCTAAGTGAAACAAGTCAGAGAAAGATGCATACCCTGTGATTTCACTCATACGTGAAATCTAAAAAACGAAACAAATGAACAAACAAAAAACAAACAGACTTGTAAATACAAAGAAGTGGTGGTTGCCAGAGGATGGGCGAAAGAGATAAAGAGAATTACAGACTTCCAGTTATAAACTAAGTAAGTCACAGAGATGAAAAGTACAGCATAGGGAATATAGTCAATACTATTGCAATAACATTGTATGGTGACAGATGATGATTATACCTATTTTGGTGAGCCTTTATTATATACTCAATATATACAATTGAGTAATGTACAGAATTGTTGAATCAATATGTTATATACCTGAAACTAATATAACATTGTATGTTAATTATACTTCAATTTAAAAAATAAAATAGAGGTTTTCAATGAACTGTTTTCTCAAACTTCTGCAGGTTTTAAGATTATTAGAATAAAATGGGAAAAATAAGTGTACACTGAGATATTGTTTATTATCTGGCAAAAGAAAATTATAAATTTATCTAAAAATTCAGTATGACTTTATAAGTAAATCCTACCAATTACCTCATGAACAAATCACTTAAAATTACATAAAGAAAGAAGTACTTGTTAATGCATTCTCTGACAACCTTAACAACAAAATTTAACCGACAGTTACAGGCCAATCTCCCTCCTCCGAAACATAAATACAAAGACCAAAGCCAATACTAGCAAGCTTACTCTAATAATGCATAAAGTGTTTAAAAAAAAAAAAGTGTGTATGGGGGGGTTGTTATCCCAAGAATGCATGATTAAAATAGTATTAGAACATTAATATCACTCATTAACTTACCACATTAAAAGAGAAAAATCATTATAGTTATGTTAGAAGCTAAACTAAACACAATAAACTTCTTTCATCTATTCCTGATAAAAACGCTTATCAAATAAGCTATAAAGGCAATCCCTTAACCAGACAAGCAGTATGTACAAAAACCTTCAGTGGTTGCCATAGGTAACTACCGTCAGCTCTGTGTACTACACAGCTAGCATTGTTGACTGCACTAATGGTGATTCAGGGACTTGACGCAGTTTCCTGCCCCTCACCCTTTCCTATTCAATGCTCTTACCAGGGATTTGGGTGAAGGAGGATTTTCAGCATTTCACACTCAAATAAGATTCAGAGTTTGGCAACATAAAGTGACAAATAAAGTCAAAATTCTAACTACCAGAAATGACTGGTCCAAATAAACAAAATGGAATTTAACTGAGATCTTCAACTGAGGTTTAAAAAAGATGATGTGTGTGTAGTATGTGAAAGGGGTGGTGTAGAGTAAACGTAGGAAAATCTTAACTTACTCCAAACTTAATATAGGTAAAGAATGTGATACAGGTACAGAAGAAAAAAAAAAAAAAAGAGGCGGCAAATGAATCATGGTCCGAATTAAGTGTTCTATTTAAAAACAAGCACCAAGGGCAAGGACAGCCTAGGTTGCATTCCTATCCTGCTACATCAGAGTATCAGTGTTGTTGATAAATCTCCTGATATCTACAGCACAATTTTCAATACCAGTATTTCAAACACTGTTTTTCACCCAGCTCCAAGTGGAAGGGGTTGAAATATATGTTCTACAAGAAAGGATTAAAGGAACAGGACATATTAAACTGGAAGTCTCTTAGGAAAGAGAGAGAGCATGCTTTAATTAAAAGAAAGTGTTGAGAACTCACCATACATTTAAATATGTCCTGCGTATTTCCTATCTCTGATTTAACCTGCCCAGACCCTAAGAGGTAGAAATTAATAGCCCCATTTTTTAAAAGAAAAAAACTGACTATTAAATTTGATCAAGATACCCGAAGTCAGAAATAACTGTGAGCCTGTATTTAATTCCAAAGTGCTGATCACATTTTCCTACCCTCAGTCTAGACGATTTGAAGGGTTGTCATGTGGAAGAGACAGATAATTTTGTTGTTGCTCCGTAAGAAAGAGGAAGAGTCAGTGCCACAAAATTAAGTTGGTTCCAAAGGGCTACCCTAAAAACCTTCCATGCCTGCAGGATATAAATGGATGACAAGCATAGACTGCACACCACTATCTATGACAAGTACACTGCTTTCATATTAATTCAAAATGAAGGAATTTAAAATAATTTACGTGTTCAAATCATATTGATATTGACATTACCAGAACTTATTTTAAAAAGCAACAACATTATAGCATTCACATAGGAGTCAGAAGACATAGCTTCTCTGTTTTAAGGTAGGTGTGGGACTTTGGGTGAGAATCACAATTTCTACTGGACCCATTTTTCTCATGCACAGAATGAAGAGATAGCATAGTTGGTTGATTTCTGAGGTTTTATTCTACTGCACAATTGTGTGATTTTTAAAACCACCTACAAGAAATCTTATGCAGGATAACAAGCTGAAGTGTTTATTCTTATTTTGCCTCTTTTAGCAAATGAACAATCAAGCCTAGAGTATGTTCAGCTGAAGTTCAGTTACAAGTATAGATACCATGTAGCTTTAACATTATTTTTAATATTTGCAATAAAAATATGGAATAAAATCTCTAATTCTTAGGAATAATTTATGAGTATTAAAGTATGAGGCATAAATCTAAATATTTAATTATTTGAAACATCATCCATTTCCAAGAAATAAAATTCCCTTAGTACCCCTCGACCCAGAAAATAATTTTAGTAATTACCAGTTTGGAAGGCAGAGATTATTTCGGGACACCCTCAGCCTATGTGAACATGCTGTTTTGAGGTCTATATTTGACTCTGTAACATGATCTCATCGTACAAGAATGGAATGGTTATTGTGAACTATGACCCAGAACAATTGTGAGAATGGGACTTGATCATTTATTTTGGAGGTAACTTTATAGACTTTCAGATAATAAATGAGATTTTAGAAAGATTGACTTTTCTTTAGGAATTTTCCCGTTAATGCCATAGCTGACTGTAGTGGACGTTCATATAGAAGACTAGGGTCACTACATTGAGCAAGCAACAGTCCAGATATCCTTTGTAAAGTATTCCAAAGAAAATACTCATATTTCATATGTAGTTCCATTAAAAAAACCCACATACTGTTTTTTAGACATGACTGATTATTCTGCTTACCCAAGAAAGGTCATCAATGATCGTTTTATTATAAGATACCCTCTAGACTCAGAAATAATTTTGGAAACATGCCAGATCTTAGTGCCGTGTGATTACCAATTAAATATAATAGTCAGAAATGAGTTCCTTTTCTCAGTCTCATATTTTCTCCGAAGTTTTTTTTTCCCAGTATTTCCATTCTGATTGAACAAAATGTAACACTAAATACACATGGCATGAATAAATAAGAGAGTCCCTATTGGGCCCATTGGCTTTCTGCCCACATCCCTATGACCCTGTAGTTTTCCATATAGCAAAAAGACTATATAGCAAATTATTTATAAATATAAATATAAATATGGAGAGATATTCTCCAAATCTGTCACCTACAGAGGATGATGCTATAATTTCTTATGTCCACATCTACCATTAGAGAACATAAAACAAAACTACCAGAAACAGTTTTATAATCTTGCCAGATAACTTTTTTATTTTTCCAAAGTGATGCACAGCCTGAAGCAAAATAACAAATTTTCTAAAGCTGGCAAACCAAGATAGTGTACAAAGCTCATTGATTTTCTCTTACCACTGTTGCAAACAAGCTATGCTCAGCCATGCAAAATAATATAGCCAGTTGTCTTCTGAAGATAGGTGAGGTGAAATTTTTTATTTTTTTAAAAGATTTATTTATGTGACAGAGAGAGAGGGATCACAAGTAGGCAGAGAGGCAGGCAGGGCAGGGAGGTGAGGAAGCAGGCTCCCCGCCGAGCAGAGAGCAGGATGCGGGGCTTGATCCTAGGACCCTGAGATCATTACCTGAGCTGAAGGCAGAGGCTTAACCCACTGAGCCACCCAGGCACCCCAAGAGGTGATTTTTTTAAAGATTGATTAATTAATTAATTTATTTGACACAGAAATCACAAGTAGGCAGAGAGGCAGGTAAAGTGAGAGGAAGGGAAGCAGGCTCCCTGCTGAACAGAGAGCCCGATGTGGGGCTCGATCCCAGGATCTTGGGATCATGACCTGAGCTGAAGGCAGAGGCTTTAACCTACTGAGCCACCAGGCGCCCCCAAGAGGTGATTTTTTTAAAGATTTTATTTATTTATTTGACAGAGATCACAAGTAGGCAGAGAGGCAGGCAGAGAGGGGGCGGGGGGCAGCAGGCTTCCTGCTGAGCAGAGAGCCCGATGTGGGGCTGGATCCCAGGACCCTGGGATCATGACCTGAGCTGAAGGCAGAGGTTTTAACCCACTAAGCCACCCAGGTACCCCCAAGAGGTGATATTTTAATGTGATTTTTATTTGATCCTCAAAAATTCTACTCTTGGACATAGCAGTTTCTAGTAAATGAGATGGTTTTGCCCCATCTGTCAGTTCATGTTTGATTCCATCTTAGAAAGTCTACAAAGAAATATTAGCAAATTCATGTCGTTGATTTTGCATTTATCAAATTTTATGCTGTGTGGTGTGGACCACACCAATATAAAGCCATAAGGAGAAGTATGCTGGAGGCTTCCCCAAGAGGTACCTATTTATCCCCACCAGGCAATAAAATTCCATTTCCCATAACTTTGCCACTGATACCCTTACTATATAAGGTGAGCAGCTGTTTCAGATAAAACTAGATACAGTTAGATAGGCTGAGACAATACAAATTCACTGTGAAGTAGAATTAAATTTAGGTGTCACTACAGCTTAAGAAAATAGTGCCAATCAGACAGAAATGTTGCAATGTGAAAAATATACAAGACACAGGGCAAAATTTTATTTCCGAACTATGAATTTACAGAATTCATTTATTCCATTGAAATTCTATGATTAGGCACTCTTCTAGGTGCTTTAGATCCATCAGGGAACAAAACAAAGACCCCCGCCCTAGTGCAGTTGACCTCACAGCATTGGAAGACAGATAAGAAAAATTAAAAACAGCATGTGAGTAATTTTTAAGTTTGTAGAATAAGGTAAGTGATACGAAAAAGCAGAATAAGGAAAACAGAATAAAGTGGATGATAGTGGAAGTTAAAAACTGAAACAGGGTAGTCAGGGTCCTCCAATTTAATACATATCTTGATATAAATTTAAATAAAATTCTGAGATTGAGGGTTACAAAAAGTCATACTACTTTTGCTTACATAAAAACAGAGGTAAAACAAGGCAGTTGACTGCCATGCTGGTAAGGGATATACGTTTATTAGTTTTCCTGCATTTTGACTTTTCCTGGGAAATTTTAAAACTGCCTTAGCTGTGCTACTTTGAAATCTGTCCAAAATTAACAGGCACGTTGAGACTTCGAAGATGTCCCGTGACCCAGTTTATGGAGCTGCCAGTAACCTATGACGCCCCTTGCTTCTCTTAAAGATACAGAAATTAGGATAAGAAGACCAAAATATTCGACTCTTTGGTATTTTAGTTCAGGTCTTTGGTCAATACCATATTTTAACATCATATTTGCATGGATAAGGGTTAGTTGTAACCCAAGGATACATTCTAAAAAAATACAATTTCATATCAATTACAAAATACTGAATTTCCCCCAATACCTTCCAGATTTATAGGTGATTGTATCTTAATAATTTTATGAACAAATATGTATTATCAGGCTTGGCCAACTCATGGTGACTCTGGTCTTCTCCTATCTATAAAATCAGAACATTCAAAGTTCAAGTGGTTGCTCCTTCCCTACCTCCTCCTTCACATAAAGATAAATACATAGATATTTATCCCACAGATAAATGCACTAAAGATAGATATTTATCACATAAGTGTGCTAAAAAGCATATCTTTATATCCCATTTATACTCCATACAATATGCCCTACATATTGCAGTAATTTTAACTAAATTCTCCCATCATTTTCTCTCAGAAGTCATATCCATTTTTAGACTCTTCATATGGCAGCCATCCTCACATTAGTCATCATTTTAATCAACACTCTTATATAAAAGTCTTGAGTCCCACTGCCTGCATTCACCCTACTGTTTAAAATATAATTATAAAAACATAAGATCCTACTTTATAAAGCACACACATATTAATGATATTATGGTACTATTAGACCTTAAAAATTGGTGAAATGGATAATGACCTACAATGTTAATGTTCTAAGTTGGTGATGGTGTTTGTTTTTTAAACAAGATCATTGAGATAAAATCTACATATAATAAGTTACAAATATGGAAAGGGTACAACTTGTGGAGTTTTTATAGACATACACAACTATGACATCATTATTACCATAATTAAAGATGTGGAACATTTTCATCACCCCCCAATTTTCCTCACAACCTTTACAATCCTTGCCTTTCTCCTCTCCCACGAGCAGGAAGAAACTAGTCTGCATTCTCACTATGCTTTGGTTTTACTCTCTAGAGTTTTATATAAGTGAAACAAATATACTAGGGACTATATGAGGTAAATAAACTTTTTGTCTTCTTTCCCTCAGCATAACTATTTTAAGTTTATTTATGTTGTTGCATGAGCCAATAGTGTGTTCCTTTTCACTGCTTGTAGCATTTCATTATAAAGATGGGCTACATTTTGTTCATCATCCCCGATAACGGACATTTGGGTATTACTGCTCTAGGGTTATCAAACAAAGTTGTTATGGACATTCATGTCCAAATCCCTGTGAGGATGTATATTTTCATTTATTTGGAGTAAATGCCTAAGAGTGCAATGACTGGATCATATGACAGGTTTATGTTTAACATCTTAGGAGTTGCCGGCTGTATTCCGAAGTGGCTATACTATGTGGTTTTCTATCAGCAGTGTTAAGAGCCTTCCAGTTGCTCCACGTCCTTGTCGGTACTTGGTATTGTGAATCTTTTAAATTTTACCCAAATTTACTGGATATGTAATGCCATCTCTTTATGGCGCCATTTGTACTTCCTTGATTACTAGTGATATTGGGCATCTTTTCATAAGATTATCCGTCATATATCTTTTTTTGAGAAATGTCAGTTCAGGTTTTTTCCTAATTTTTATTGGATTTTTAGGTCTTCTCATTATGAATTTACAGTAATTTTTATAAAACTGGGCACCTGTCCTTTGCCTGACATATATGCTGTGAATGTTTCCTCCCAGTTAGTGGTTTGTCATCTCATTTTCTTGATACTGTCTTTTGGAGAGCAAATATTTTTAACAATGATCAAGACCAATTTATCAATTTTCAACTTTTTGTTGTTTTGGGGTTTTTTTAATGTCTTATCTAAGGACATTTTGACTACTTCAAGTTTGAAAAGATTTTTTCATCTACATATTGCTCTAGAACTTTTAAGAGTTTCATTATATACAAAAACACATACATGTTTATGAATCAATTCAATTAATTTTGGCCTATTGTCATATAAAAGTCAGTGTTGTTTTGCCACATGGACACACAGTTGCTCCAGCATCATTCATCTGGTACATGTAGGGTATCTTGACACTCTTCTCTTTACAAAACACCACAGAATTTCTTTCATTCTTGGGTTCTTAAGTACATTGCTCTGTTTTATTTTGCATGGTAGTTGGCAGATAAGTTCATGCTTATTGTGTCATTACAGTCTTCTAATAAATCTTGTGAAGTAAATTTCTTAGCTTATAGGTAAGGAAATTAAGGCACTAACGAATTTACCAAAGCTATCGCAGCTACACACAAACACACATGTGTGCACATATGGGGACAGAGCCAAACCCTCAAACTTAGGTCACTTCATTTCAGTACTTCTTGGGTTCCGTTTCCCAAGTCAACACTCATATTAATGGCAAAGGACACTCCAGAAATATGCTCTAAAGGCCTTAAGACATAGCTGGAAATAATCAAATTTTTTCATCAAAGTTTCCCTTTATATTTTAAAAATCATGTGAATTTTGGGGTACCTGGGTAGTTCATTTGGTTAAGCAGTTGCCTTTGGCTCAGGTCATGATTCTGGGTTCCTGGGATCTACCCCTGCATCAGGCTCCCTGCTCAGCAGGAAGTTTGCTTCTCCTTCCCCCTCCGCCCCTTCCCCCTGCTCATTCTCTAATAAATAAAATCTTTTTAAAAAATCACGTGATTTTCGCATCTCTTTATACAATGTTTGCCAAACATACCAAAATAAAGTTGTATATCGTATATCATCAACTAAAATAAATGTTCTAGGTAAATGCAACTGGTTCTCTATGTTCTCACTGCCACCCGTGTTCCTTCCCATGGAGTGTGTAATCCATTTTCAGATACTCCTACATCATTGTTATCTGCAGGCTCTTTAGGTTTGCTTAGTGTTGTGTTATTAACTTTCCTTTATTTAAGCAAAATACAACTATGTATGAAGATAAACACAATAATAAAGACAAAAGTCCATTCTTCAATTAGGATAGGCTTCAAAGAGTTCTGGAAATAAAAGACAATCATCTAGTGTTCTTTCTTTACTGCTATTTAATCAAACATGATATATGACGAGACATTCTGGAGACATTTTCTAGAGACTGCAAAGTTGGGACCACTTTTCTTGGGGTGCAAACCCAGGGGTTAGAGCTTTCCAAATTATGTTCAAATGCAATAATTTTATTTCCCTGAGAATATACATTTCTTGTTTTAGAAGACACCCTTTACCTTGAAGCCAGACCTACAGCTGGATTTAACATCAATATAGAGAGGTTTTATTTTCTTCTGCCGTCATGGAAAGTAGGCAGCTTTCAAGACTTGACGGAGATTATTTTCCTTCTTTATATAGGAGTGCTATCTGGTCAAGATTTACCCACGAGAAAATGACAACCCCAGGTTTTAGTATCTATATGAATTTAGCGTAGCAATTGATAACACTCCCCTCTTCTCGTTTCAGGTGCGGGAGAATCTGGAAAAAGTACAATCGTTAAACAAATGAAGTAGGTATAAACTATTTTATATGTTTGATATTTGAAGGCTGTCTGTGTACTTGACCAGTCTGAAAAGAAATACTTTGGGAAAATCTGACAGATGGTCTGTACATGTAGTTACTGGCAGAGCTGTCTCATTTGCCGGGTGAGCCTCTCTCCTATCCTTTTGCAGGGAGCGTAACTGATGTGTGATATTGTAATTTCCATTTTTCTTTTAAATTCTGCCTCTCAACAAGATGCATACTCTAAGCAGTCATGTTTTAAATATATTCATCTGGGCATAATCTAGGGCTTCGGTATTGTGGGTATAAGCCATCAACATTTCAAAATATGTCCATCAATGACCCATTTGAATTTAGGAGGAAATGGTATTTTAAACCTAATTGACAAATTTTTGCCTGCCTGGGAATAAAGTGCTTATTTAAAGTTATTACTAACACGGATTTCAATTTATCTTTGTACTTCTCTTCTCTATTTTTTTTCTTTGTATAATGAAATAAATAGACGTGGATTTCTTAATGAGACAACAAACACAAAAACTCTAAAATTCAAGAATATAATGTCTAAACGAATAAAATTTACATTGGTAAGTGGAAGGGATTATGTAAAGCCCTTTAAGTGATGTAAAGCCTTGTAAGTGAAGGCTCCATCACTGCTGGAGAATTCTGAAGGACAACTCTTGCCATAGGAGAAGAAGAGAGTCCTTTTTTTTTGGCTTATTTTTTGTTCCGTGTTGGAGGATCTTGTCCTTTGGAATATGTCACATGAGGGTTCCATCCCAGTCAATGATATGATTGTCTATTTAGAATCTAAATCACTAGTTTTTTTCTTTCCTTTCAGGTAATAAGGTCATGTAAGTTCCATACCAACAATTATTTAAGTCCCACTTTTGGAATTTCCTGACACATGTACTTGCAACCAAATTTTTTACCTTTTCTTCTGTCTTTAAAGAACAGGACACTCGTCTCTCCTGATCATTGTTCAGACTGCTCCAACCATTCTCACAAATCATCTCACACCCCCATCACACTCCCACTGTGTTCACATGTTCTTTTCTTTCAGTTCTAATCATGCTGGAGTTCCCTATCCTATTTACCTCTCCATTCTCTATGAAGTTAAATGCAGTAAAGCAAAAAATAACCAGTTATTTGACTATCTAAAAATTAAACGCTTTAAATATACCAAACCATAATACAATTTAAAAAGAGAACTAGAAAAAAAACTATAATAAATATGATAAGTAACCGACTGTCATAGTATAAAAAGAGTCATACAGGCTGCTAAGAAAAATAAGCTGCCCAATACATATAAATGGGAAGAGACTATGAACAGACAGTTCACACAAGACAAAATTCAAATATCTATTTAAAGCAATATAATGAGGGGCACATGGGTGGCTCAGTGGGTTAAGCCTCTGCCTTAGGCCCTGGTCATGATATTAGGGTCCTGGGATCGAGCCCCGCATCGGGCTCTCTACTCAGTGGGGAGCCTGCTTCCCCCTCTCTCTCTGCCTGCCTCTCTTGCCTACTTGTATTCTCTCTTTCTCTGTCAAATAAACAAATAAATAAAGCAATAATGAGCTATTCTTCATCTTAGTAAATTAGCATTTTTTTAAATTTTAATTTTTTTTATTTCTTTTCAGCGTAACAGAATTCATTGTTTTTTTCACCACACCCAGTGCTCCATGCAATACGTGCCCTCCTTAATACCCACCACCTGGCTCCCCCAACCTCCCACCCCCCGCCCCTTCAAAACCCTCAGGTTGTTTTTCAGAGTCCACAGTCTCTCATAGTTCACCTCCCCTTCCAATTTCCCTCAACTCCCTTCTCCTCTCCATCTCCCTATGTCCTCCATGTTATTTGTTATGCTCCACAAATAAGTGAAACTATATTAGCAAACAATTTTAAATAATATTACCCAATAAGGGTGAGGTTTTGAGAACTTAATATTTCTCATTACTACTAATAAAATTACTTGTTATAGAAAATCTGTAGAAATAATTTTTCAATCAAACTAGAAACCTGGGAAAATAATAACTTCTGATATAAATAGGTCTCTGAGAATTCTAGTAAAATAATTTAAATTTGAAAAAGCACAAAAGTAAAATGACGTAAACATGAAAATACGAATGTTTATGCACCAAGAGGTTTAAATTAGTCTTATTTAAAATAGAGAAATAAGAGAGAGATTAAAGTGCCCTAAATTAAAATAAAACACAAGGAAATAGTTTGCAAAAGTGTAGGACCAGTCAGTTTTCAATTGCAATATTTTGCATCCATTACAAGTTGCACGTACATGAGAAAGTTGTAATAGAAAATACTCACACTAGCTGAAAAACTAAGACCCAAAACTGCATGAACATTTTACCTCAACTATGACAAAATACAGTTTTTTAAAAGGAATAATACAGGCCAATATTCAATGATAGTTATTTCTCAACATTGGGATTTAAAGTTACATTGCACCTTCATTTTGAATACTGCTGGGCTTTTCACATTTTCTACAAGTAGCAAGCACTGCTTCTGTTATTAAAGGAGTCTCCTCGTTACCTCCTCCTTCCTTCCTTTCTTCAGTTGACTCTATGAAGACTAGTCTGCCTTAACGCTCTTCACTCTTCCACCTTCCATTTACCCTTAAACGATTCTCATCACGGCTGCCTTTGGCTTGCCACATCAATTGCCCTTAATAGCATCAATATTATCTCCAATTGCCATTTTGTCTGAAATGCTCATGAGTTCCTATTTGAATTCCATTCGACTCCACTGGACTTTGCTCTTCTAAAACATCACCCTGACTTTTGGAATAACTCCTAGTTTATGTCCTAATTGCCTGCTTGACTCTCAGATTCCACCTAACAGCTGGTGTCTCTAATGCTCTCGGCCCCCTTCTTCGCTTACTCTATAGGTTCAAATGAAAACTGCTAAGGTCCAATGATTTTCCCTCTCATCTTCAAGCAGACTGTCCCAGATTATTTCTTTCACATTCACTCTATCTAAATTCGGGAAGCAGGTACATCTACCTCCATATTCTATGGATAGGTCCAAATCAGAATAAACAGTGCTAAGTTATCTCCCCATCTGGCCTCCATGTCCTTACAATGAATTACAGCAGCTGCAGCCTCTAAAGCAATTAATCCGGGCGTAGATATGCTGACATTCACTTTCTCAGTTTTGCCACATCTAAACAACTTTTGTCTTCAAGGGTGTCACTTATCCCTATTGTCGCTGCCTTAGCTTAAAAACCTCGAATTCCTGAGCTGGATTAATAAAGTATCCTGCAAAACACTTTTTCCCTCCCTCTTCTTTCTTCCACTGCAGTATCCACAATGACATCAACGGATTTCTTTAAAAAGAAAACTTATCTCTTTCCTGAACTATACTCTTCATGAACTGTCAAGAACAGACTCCTTGAAGGAAGCACAAGGCACTTTAGAATCCAGCTCTTATCTCTCTCTTCATTCTCAGGTCTCATGATTTCCCCCTTCCTGCTTTCTACACCCAGAAATCCTGAACTCACATAGTTCTGCGGGCTACAAAAGACAGGACAGTTTAGCGCCTAAGATCACAGGCTCCCAAATCAGAGTGCATTCGTTGCCCAACTGTATCACGTACTGAATGAATAAGTTAGGGGTAGTTCCTTCATTTATCTGTGCCTCCATTTCTTCCCTGTAAAATGTAGGTAATAATTTTACCTTCTTTAAAGGACTTACTGCAAGAAATGAGAAGATATATAAGCACTTAACACAGTTCTTGGCACACACTGAAAGCTTGATCACTGTAACCATTTTATTTGGTCATAACTGATCCTTCTGCCTAGAATGTTCTTCCTGTTCACTATCTGGAAATAACGACTTCTCCTTGAAAACTCAGCTGATCATCGTTGCTCCCAGGCAGTCTCTTGTGATCCCTTACACCTACTCCCAATAAAGTTTATCACTTTTTCTTTTCTAGTTTATTGGACCACATGCAGATATTGTTGCTAAATACTATCACACTGCACAGAAATGGATTTTATGCTCTACCTTTCTGTAATCTACTACTGTCCAATAGAACATTCTATGGTGACAGGGAAATTCTCTTTCTGTGCTCTCCAATATGGCAGCTCCGAGTCATATGAGGCCATTAAGCATTTGAAATGTGGCTGGTGTGAATGAGGAATTTAATTTTAATTAACAGCTGGTGGCTACTATATTGGACAGTAGAGCTCTAGCCTATAGGTTTTTGGGGAGGAGAGAAAGTAAAACTCATTCTTTTCAGCACATAATACCCTACGTTACAGAAAATGCCCAGTAAAAGTTCATTAATTGGAACAGATTTAGGAATCAACTTCAAGTACAAAGCTCTATCTCAACAGAAATGTATTTATGCAGTCCCCAGAAAAACAAGGTTGCTTAAAGTCCTACTACAGCTGGATTTTTTTTAAAGTATGCTTTTGCCATTTTGCTTTGTGATGTTTCATTATCCTATGATGAAAAGATAGGAATCAGAACTTGTTCCAGAAAGAAATCCTAAATGCCCCAAGTTTACTGTTAACTGCTGTTTTAATTTAGTAACTAAAATAACTTCCCAATTTCAGTTTTTGAGAAAGAACTGAGATTTCTTTAATGAACTTATTCTTGATCTATCCACAAAGATATTTTAACTGCATTTTTCTACAACCTTTAGTTGTCTGCTTTATTTACTCATTAAAGTTATTTGTTTAATACAGCCAGATAAACATGGCCATGCTTAAAATAGAAATACAGCAATTACTGGCAAGCAAATATCAAAAACAGTCAATAATGGATATAAGTGCTACCTCTCCTTTGGCTGCAAAAATTCTTGTATTTCAAAGTTTTAATATCTTGGGGGGCATTTGTATTCTTTTCCCTATGCTAAAGCCTCTCTGTGAATAGTTGTAAAACACAAATACTTCAGAATATGACTTCCAAAATGATGCCTACAGATAGCACTTCAAAAACAACAACAAAAAGGAGCAAGAACATATTATCCAATAAAGACACAATAAAATAAGTAGAATATGCAGAGATTTTAGCTTTTGAAGGTAAATCTATTTTAATCTATTATTCTAAAACTATAAAACGCTGAGTTCTGATTGAGTGAGTGGAAGGAAGAGAGTTCAACCAAGTAACATAAGACTTTCAACTTTGAAAACTAATGGCACGTACACAGATGGAAAAGGAGCAAGGGATTTAACGGCAAGTAACTGCCTACATTAAAAAAAAAAAGAGAGAGAGAGATGCCTTTGTTAATGCTATAAATAGAAAGCAGGCACTTGTATTTTCCAATGTGTCTTAAGTGATAGGAAAAGAAATGAATGTTCTAGTAAATTACTTTGCTTCCTCTAGACATCAACATCATGTTACAAAGACTAGTTTCAGAACTCTGTATATTTCTTTGTCCTGCGAATCTGGAAATTTTTCTTTTGAAATAAATAAGCTTTCTAAGTAAAATTCCTCATGATTTTCTCATTTTAAAGACTGGTTTACCAGGGCAAATTCTACGTCCTCTTTATATTTAGCATGAGGAGCCCAGAAAGAAAATATTGTATTAAATCTCAAGGATAATAATAAAATCCAAAGCCATAAAATTTTTCAGATTTAACATATACATATGGGTAATATTTTTTGTAACAAATATATACTGTAATGTTATTCAAGCAAATTATTGTTGATGTGTTTTAATATTATTAAAAAAAACAATTGCTCAACTCACAAAAGGTTTTCATGTTTAAATTACAGGATCATCCATAAGAATGGTTATAGTGAGGAAGAATGCATGGAGTTCAAAGCAGTCATTTACAGTAACACACTGCAATCCATCCTAGCGATTGTGAAAGCCATGACTACCCTTGGGATTGATTATGTAAATCCCACAAGTGCAGTAAGTATACAAATAATGACAGTTGTAGGTCTCCAATGGAGTTTGAGCCATAAAACAGTAGAACTACATTTGTAGTACTAATCTACACCAAAAATTTAGGAGCATAAAATATGAATTTTGGAAACTTTAATTCTGTTTGGTGTAAGATTTTTTTCTTTAAATGAAACTTTCTGTGTGCCATAATCTTATTTGGCATTAACTATTTTCCTAGGAATCAAACTTAATATCAAATAATATACTGTATTAGAGAAAAATGATGATATTTACTAAATATGAAAGAGTTCATTCTATAAAATCAAACTGCAATAACTCCATTTTTATTTTCTTAGTTTAATTGTGAGTCATTTCATGGAGTGAACATTATAACATTACAGTAATAGTAATAACATAATTATTATTGTTCAACAATAACTATAAAGACAATGCTGGGCAGGGAAATGACTATTTTGGAGTGCTAATTTTTTTAAAAAGAATTCAAAATTGTGTGATTAAGATGTCTGTATAATAAATACACTCAGTAGTCAGAGTCATGTTCATAAGGTAGCTTCTAAACAGTTTCATTTCATTCTATTTTATATTTTGTAATAATCATTTTATGTTAAAATACATTAAAAACCCACTTCGTTTCAAACAGTTTATGTGCAAATATATAGAACTATTTTAGTTGACAAATGGAACACAGAGCATTCTCCAAAGAACAATAGTTAACCACATGCAAAAAAGGAATAAGAGCGCATGATCAACAGGAAAACACTCATTTCCATTTGTTCTGTCCTGGAGCAGCTGGTTGCCTCCGGATGGTATCCACTGAGCTGCTCCCAGTGTAAACTTAGATACCCTGTCTGCTAACAGTAAGAAAGAGAGGAAGAACATGTTAATTATAGAGAAGAATATGACCCTTGTACTTTACTCTTCCTACCCTTCCAGAAGTTTAGGGTTTGACTATGTAAATTACCATTGGATGCCATTAGGATGAAAAGAAAAATACCTCTTTCATGCTGTTAATTAAAAAAAAAAATTAATGGTCAACCCTCATCTTTGTTCTGCCATTTTCCAACGAAGAGCACAGCAATTCTAAGTATGTCTTTAGGGCAGATGCTTTGTAAAGCACAGTCAGGAATTGGGCTAGGTTTCCTCTTCCATTTTTAGTTTTCCTCAAACCTGGCTCCAGTAAGTCACCGCCTTCTTTAGGTTACAGTTCCCCTTTCACATGTAAGAGGGGAACTTGTCAGAACCCAACTCCAATATCCTTGTATTCTTTACCATTCCTAGACTTGGTGATCTCCTTTTTTATTTAAGCGTAGTTTGGTTATCCCTCTGACCTTGGCTGTTCCTAAGGATCTGAGACTTTAAATTGGCCCTTCAGAAACAACCTGGTATAAGCCCCATATTTAAAGATGTGAAAAATAAAGGCCAAAGACTATTAGCAAGGTAGCCTGCACTGCACAGCTAGTGTTTTGGGCAAAACTCACCTCTTCTGGCTTCCATTGGAGTGCTTTTCCTGATGCAAGGATTTTTGTAAAAATACTTTCAACAATCCAAAATGTTTGCTACTCCTCCACTGGTTAACATCTTAATGATCTGGCATGCAGGCAGAGTGATAATAATACAGACTCTGTAGATTGCTGCCACTATGCTGGATGAAACTTTAAGTAAATGCAATTTATTAAACTGTACATTAAATGGTAAAAACAGAGCAATTTATGCAGCACTGAAGGACTGATACAACTTCTCAGAAG
This sequence comes from Lontra canadensis, assembly GCF_010015895.1. Classification (NCBI taxonomy): domain Eukaryota; kingdom Metazoa; phylum Chordata; class Mammalia; order Carnivora; family Mustelidae; genus Lontra; species Lontra canadensis. The sequence goes on from NW_022631042.1 coordinate 5,769,000, forward strand.
GACCTATACCCTCAAGGGTCAAACATCAGCTGTCAGGTACTACATACCCCCAATTTTGATTTCAGTTGTTGTAAACTATAGTAGTTTCAGTGACCTTCTTTAGTATTTGATTTTAAGATTAATATACTCTTAACCCTGGCTTGAACTATAACCCTGCTAAACATCTATATGTGTGTGGCTTTCAGAGATCTATTGTTCTATAGCTTTCAATTTAGCTATTTATACAATTTATGTATTTTTATATTACAGTCCTAAAGGAAAATGTCCATAAGCTTTATTGGTTACTGGTTCTGTAAATTTGGACGAATTACTTAATCTCTCTACATTTGGGTCTCTTTATCCACAAAACGTTAGCACTTTTTTCACTGAGTTTCAAGGACTATTACAGAAGCAAACAGAAATATAGGAAATCCACTTAAAAATAAAATACTTTAAGATCCTAGTAAATACTGAGTATTTATTTTCCAGTAATCACTCTAAGTGTTAAGCTCATTAAAATTTATATATTAAAGTCTACACATCTAACATCATTTGAAAAAGTTATATATTTTTTTAAGATTTTATTTATTTATTTGAGAGACAGAATGAGAGAGAGAAAGAGAGAGAGAATACCAGGGAGGTAAGGGGCAGAGGGAGAAGCAGACTTCCCACTGATCAGGAGCCTAATGCAGGGCTTGATCCTGGGACTCCAGGATCATGACCTGACCTGAAGGCAGATGCTTAACCCACTGAGCCACCCAGGTGCCCCTGAAAAAATTATATTTCATTAAACTATGGTTTATATAGCAGATACTTGACATGGGATGTACTGAGAAATCAGCAGTAAATAAAATAGGAGAAGTATCTTCCCTCAAGAGAAGGAAATCTGTCACTGAACAAGTAATTACAAAGCATCAGCTATTTCAAAAGTGCAGCACAGCTGGATGGAGAGCCAAATCCTCATTTATGAAAAGAATTACTGAAAAAGGAAGTCTGTCACTGGGGAGGGGGCACAACTAGTACATTTAAGAAATGTGTCTGTAAGCTCTGTAACATGTCCACATGTGTAAGTGGTTGAAAATGTACATTTCAAGTCCAAACGAGATAATTTGATAAGAGATTGGAATCTCAGTAGTATTGGCATTACACTATGGTGTATAATGTGTATTAGGATATGGATGGGATCAAGGAGGTCAAATAGTTACAAAGAGAAGATACAGGTATAAAGGAGAGTGGCAAGTCAGGTGTCTGTGCTGAAAAAGTAACATTTTCGGGGCACCTGGGTGGCTCAGTCACAGGCATCAAGTCCCCTTCAGGCTCCCTGATCAGTGGGGGATCTGCCTCTCCCTCTCCCCCTCCCCTGCTCCTCTTCTCTCTTGCTCACTCTCAAATAAATAAATAAAAGCTTCAAAAAAGAAAGTAACATTTTCTGGTCATTTAGGAGGAACAGGGAAGTCTGGAGGAAATGATGGGAAAGTAAGAGGAAAACCAAGTTTTTATTGAATCACAGAATTCAATGCAAGGGTTCCAGAGGGAAGTTATCGAAGATGAAAGGTCTTAAGAGGTCAGGAAAGAAGTATATTTAAAGTCTACTGGATTTAACAATACAGAGATCACTGGGGATATCATGAGATGGGTTTTAGAAGAGTTGTGGATGCAGAATCCAATAAAGTATGTTGAGAAATGAGAAGAAAATATGGGAACAGAGTATAAAGACGTTTTTAGCAACTATAGCTGAGGAGTAGGAGAGAGAGAAAGCGAACTTATAGCTGAAAGGGGAATGAAGCTAACAGAACATGTTCTTGTTTTGGTTTAATACTTGACAGACTAATTTCATAAATACACAACTTGTAAAGGGGAAAGTTAAAGAAACTAGAGGCGGACATAATACAGGCATTTAGTAAATTTCAACTTATCCTCTCCGGGTATTATTCTATCCTAGAGCATCTAAAACATCTACTACCAACTTAAAAAAATGTTAAAAGTTTTAACACTTTATCACATGATTTGAGTGTTGTTGTGACCATCCTTGAGACAGTGTTCTACAAAGTGCACCCTATAATATGAACCAATGAACACTGATTTCACAAGATGTTCTAGAATAAAAGTTCTGTGATCAAGTAAGTTTGAAAGCATATATTATAACAACTTCTTGGAAATTGGCAAATTGCAGGACTTAAAGGCCCTGAGAAAGTCCTGTAACAAAACCGGGCATTTCTTAACCTGACATTTCCCAAGATTACAAGGTTGTGATATCCTTTCCTTCCTTGATATATTGTTTCTGCAGTTTTTCGAAATATGACTCAAAGGTTTAAAATGAGTTCTGCAGGGTTCTAGGATCACCACCACCTAATGTTGATGAGGAAAGCCTGGGTAACTTGTAGAGAACATGTATTTTGCTTTCTATACAACACTGTTCCAGATCTACACAACCTTGAGAGAATGAACTATTCCAGAGCCGCCATAATTCCCAAGCTTTCCTAAATATATCACAAGGAACTAAAATCTCTTCACAGTGCCACTCAAACTTCTTTGGAGCTATTTGAAAAATGTGAGAAGTTATTGGAGAACCTTTTAAGTTTCTTTAGAAACTGAGGTCTGAGCTAATTCGTGTGTTCACTTTGTTGACTCATTTGTTCTACAATATTTCTGAGACATACAATATATTAGGTTCTGCTCTCAGTCTTAAGGATGTAGAAATAAATGGAACAAAAAAAATCACTGCCTTCATGTGCTTATAATCGAATTAAAAGATACAAGATAAAGACATATGCACTACATAGGTAGTAGTAAGTGCTATGAAGAAAAATCAAGGAAGGCAGGGGGCTGGAGAGTAAGGAAAAAATGGAAGTAAGGCTGGCCCTGGAAGGAATTCTTGAGCGGGTGATATTTTGGAAGAAACCTAATGATGTTGGAGATGGGCCATAGGGAAGACATGGAGGAACAGCCATTCAAATGTTCTCAAATGGGGGTTTCGTGAGTTGAAGGAACAGTAAGAAGTCTAATGCACCTTGAGGAAAGAGAGACAAATTGTGGGGGCAGGGAAAGATGGAGAGGGAGAGACTGAGAGACAGAGACTGAGAAAGAAAGCTGAAAAGGAATACATGGGTTAAAACATGTAGAACCTTGTGAACCATAGCACGGGATTTTGGGTTTTGAGTGTGATGGGAAATTACTGGAGCTTTTAAAATATGAGTAAGATTATCAGTAGGAGTCAGTTTTCCATCATTTGGCTGTTTATATAGAAGACAACTTTTTGTAATACTGGTTAATTTTGGTATCGTATACTTTAAAAATTCAAATGTGATTGGGGAGCCCAATTCCTTAAAATACATGAATTTTGATTCTTTAAATTACCATGTCAGTCCTTTAAAAACTATAGAAGAACTTTATGAATTAACATACAGTATGTCCAGTAAGATATTATTTATGGTTAAAGAAACCCTATATTGCCAGAATTCTCAACTCAGGCTTCACATTTGAGTCACCGGAAGATTTTCAAAAATACCTTTGCAGAATCTGAATCCCAGAGGTTCTGCCTCGTTTTGTTTCGGTTGAGGTCCTGGTGTCAGTATTTTTTTAGTAAGTGCCCCACATGCTTATAAGCCACAGCCTGGTTTGAAAACCCTCACCATTGACTTTACCTATGCAAGCAGTAAGCTAGAAAATAAAAGGTCCTAAAAGACAAAAACCAAGCTGATAGGATGACTAGCCCTTTGGGGTAAGCACGAGGACTGAAGTGGTGGTAGAAGAACACTTTGACTCTTACATGTTCAAGATGAGAATGTTTTCATAGTATCTATTCAAATAAAGTATAAACTGAAATTGGGAAAAAATTTTTTTTTAATGAAAGTGTATATTGTCTGTAAAGGTATGCTAACAGGGACAACCTAGTTCAAGCAGCTGTTTCATTGCATCCTTTATCCTAAATGGCACCCTAACAGTGAGAGGAGGCAAATGGGATAATCCCAGCTAAACTAGATGGGTCATTCTTCGCTGGATTTGCAGCCCTCTCTCACAACCAACTTATCGGAAGAAGGACTTAAAAATTTACTGTGCCAGTATATGAAAATGCGGTCAATCCTTAGATTTGGGCCATTTATAATTTTTGGCTTAATAGTCATCGATCAATTTGGGTTAGCAATAAAATCTGAATGTGAAGACAGATGTAACAAGATTTTTAGTCTTAACAGAGCCTCTCTTTGACAATGAGAGACCACCTTTCCGTTTTTAATGCAAAGAACAGATTTTTAGTAAGATGGTGAAATAACCATTATTACTTCTTTAAAATAATAAATTGAATTGTATCAGAAAAGCAGCAAGTTCTCATTGGCCATTCTTCACTGGGAGCCACCTGACACTGCACAAAGTAGCCTGAGTTGGACTCTTCTTCTGATGCTCATTGTCTTTCTTGGTTTGGCAAATTAACCTCCTAGTTTTGGATTCATTTGTAAAAGACACTGTATTTTCTCCTTGCATTTTGACTGAGATCTCAATGGATTTGAAGTATTATTAATCCCTTTGACATCATATTCAGAAGTTAATGATATATACCAAAATATCCTCATTTCACCATATAATGTTACATAGTTTCTGCAATGGACAACTCTTTCACCCAGCCATTAGAAGGAAATTGACCTTAAGATACACTCAATAAATGGTCAACAAAATTATTATCTAAAAGCATAAGATAAAAATAATAAAACTGAAATGCTCTATTTAAAAAAAAAAAAGATATGTGATTCCAAATAACAACACATTTTTATCACTGTCACAAAAACGTTGCTCTAGGAAGACCAACAACAACTCTGCACGACGGCCAACACTCTTCAAGATGGCGGCATGACACCTGAACTGGCTGAGGTAATAAAGCGACTCTGGAGGGACCCCGGAGTTCAGGCCTGCTTTGAAAGGGCATCTGAGTATCACCTCAACGACTCAGCAGCTTAGTAAGTGAATGCGATTGACAACAATTACAGTTGAAACATTTTATGCTAAGAATTCTCAAAGTCAAAGATTACAAACTCTGTGTTTGTAATCACCATTGAGGAATGCAAACAGCTTTATATTTTTTAGATTGAAAGAGTAATTGAAGAGAAATAAAGATCAAAGTGACGTCATGAGATTTAAAAATCTAAGCAAAGGAGCATTTAAAATAACTGATTTTGAAACTATTTGCCCGAGACCTCTGTTTTGCAAATATTTTCTCCCAAATGAAAGAATTAATCACTGTGCACTGTGTTCAACATCAACACAGACTGAGGACATGCATACTAAGGTTTCTGGCTATTCATTTCTTTTCTAGTCCTATTACTGAAATCATCTTCTAAAATAATTTTATTAATGACACATTCTTTGGTTCCTTTGGTTCGATGATTAGCATACAGAATTATAGAAGAAAATAATGATTTCCAACACATTTGTGTATTGTGGGATTCCATTTGAGTCTCAAGAAAGATTATTCAATTTTCACAGCGAGTATCACCCAGCTGGCAATTACGAGCCACAAGGAAATTTGGAGGTTATGACAACATGTATAATTTCATTACCAAAATTATTTTAAATTTCTACTTTAGTAAGCAATTTTTAAGCTATGCTGTGGCTATATGCCTGCATGTGTGCACATATATACAAATATAATTTACTTATTCTATATTTCTGTCCATGCATACCATGTCTAAAAAGGTATAAATAAAGTCCTTTTGATGAACTCCCAACAGAACATGTTAGTAGTACTTAAAAAAAAAAAAAAAAGATACAGGCAAAATGAAGCAAATGAAAAGTTATGTGAGGACAGAACAATAAAACCTGCATGAGACTTCAGATTTCGGATCATGAGAGTCAGAAGGATTATGGAGAGGAAACAAACCATATAAATTTTGGGAAAAGTTAGTAACAACAGTCTTCTGTGATTACTCACTCATGTTCACTTTAAAGTCCAAAGCCCTTGGAGGAAAGCCCTGCTCTTATCTCTTTCGTGGAGGAGAGAATGCCTATCGTTATATGACTACCTAAACTCAAAAAACTGTTTTTTGGTTTTTTTTTTTATGTCCAGGTACCTAGCCACATTTTAATACTAACAGAACTCTCTGTAGTATAGAAAGCCTGGCTTTTCTATATAAATCATTGATTAGGGCTGTCACAATAAGAAACTGAATTATGGAATATTTTCCTAAAATGTTGCATAACAAAATTCTAGGGAAGAAGGGAGAGATTAAAGGTGTTGGTGTAAGTGCTGCCAAAGTGAGCACAAGACAGTGTTGGGGACCACAAATTCCTGTCCCCTCCAAGATCCTTCTAGCTGGCCTAAGAATCATATTGACATGAAACAGATTAACAGGAGAAAATCAAATGTAATAGGCATACATACAGGGTATCTACATAACCATGGAAATTTCAAAGTCAGGCAAAATGAGGTATATATGTTATTCTGAACTAAAGAGAAGGGGGTAGTGGTCAGGGACTTGAGAGGAAAGGACTGTGTTTCACAGAGCGGTAAGAGCAGATGTTTGGTAATCAGATGTTTGCCCTGCCATACAGATGGGTCACTGAGATAAAATGTATCTCTGCCAAATCAAGGGCAAAGACTCTCAATTTAGATTCTTCCATGTAGTTGAGGGAGGGGCAAAAGTTCTCTTAGGCTTGCAGGTCTCAGGTTCCTTCAGCTCAAAATAATCCGCATGCCAAAGGGTACCTTCTGGGGTTCAACGGGGCAGGGAGAGGGTGATGTCCTGAACCTCTTCAATAGCTGTACTTAATAAAGTTAGTTTTGGATATTCATTAGCAATTAAGCATTATTTTTTCATTCAGATAGTCTAAGACATGTGTTTGCAATTATATATTATCATTATGCTTACCCAACACTTTGCTCTTTAACTGCAAAAAATTTATGCATTTTATTATTAAAATGGGCAGATGAAATCACCTTTTCTAGTATATTCTAGTATTTCTAACCTTTAGTTTCAGTTTTTCTGACATACAAAATACATAATTTACCGTGGAACTATCACATTATAGATTCGTATTAAAAGCAATTATCTGTTCAAGTTAAACGCAATTACACATTTGTACCAATTTTGTGAATGTTGCCCATATTATAATGGTTTTAAATACCCTGACTGATGTACAGAGCAGTAGAACAAGAAATCTGATCCACCCCCCACCTTGGAGTACTCCCACCTCCGCGTCTAAGAAAATTTTCATTAAAAAACCTCCAAATTTAAATATTAACATTTTCTGCCCTTAGAAGTCCTTAAAAGATTATGTAAAACACAAAGAAAAATAATTGAATGGCCATTGCTTTCTTCCAAAAATTAACATTTTTTTTCCCCAATACTGCCTTAGATTTACATTTTAGAACTAAATATATTATCAGATAGGTACCAAACCCATGTCTATTTTGCATGTACTGTACAGGGCAATGGCCTCCTTCCCTCTCTCCCTCCCCCCCTTTCTCTTTCCCTTCTCCCTCTCTTTCCCTTTCCCCCCATTTCCATTTTTACTGTTTTCAGTCAAAATAGGAGATTATTTTTTCAAACCTAGAGTTCCTTCAGGGCTCCTGAGTGGTACAGTCGGTTGAGCTTCTGATTCTCTGTCTTGACTCAGGTCTGGATCTCAGAGTCAGGTCAAGAGGGTTGGGAGACCAGCCCAGGTCAGTCAGTCTCTGTGCTCACCAGGGGACTGCTTAAGACTCTCTCTCCCTCTGCCTCTCCCCGCCCCGCTCCCACCCCGCCGTTGCCCATCCCCCACCTTACCCCTACCCCCACTCACGTTTGTGCCTGCACTGCTCTCTTGCTCTCTCTTTTTTTCTCTCTCTCAATTAAATAAGTATTTAAAACAAACAAAGAACCTTTAGTCCCTTCAAATTTAAGCTCACAAGGAGGTGAGTCCTAATCAGAGCAGGGAATGCGATGTCCTTGACAACACCCCACCAACCTGCCCCTATCAGTACTAGAAAACTGAAAGGAAGAGGGCAGGACAGTGACAAACAGGGGAAAGATTCTTATTAATGCTTCATGGTTTACTGATTAAGGCCATCTAGTGTGCTATTTAAATTCTATCAGCATTAGATTTAGCAAAGATTTTACAAGAAAAAAAAATACTGTTTTTACATGATTAGAACAAGATTTTTTTTTTTTTTTAAGGTGATTTGAGCCATATGTATGTTGGTCTTCTGGTTTCAGTTCTAGTCCACAGGCCTGAGCACTCAAATCTTTTATTTATTAAAAGCGGTTCTCTTAAATGCAAATTTGTCACTCTGCTAATGCTTCTGCTTTGCTTGAAATCATTTGTACATGCAAATGAAAGTACATTAAATGTGTCTTTACCAAAGTATTCATTTAGCTATCAATAAAATGAATTTAACTGCTATGTTGACATGTTTGCTTTTGATGTTGTTGTTCCTTCATGAACCGACTAACAGGAGACTTTACCTTACGTGTAGACTTAGTCAATACGTAATTCACAAAGGACGGGGCTTCACAAAATAGAAAAGAGATAAACTGGAAAAATCTTCCAATATTTTCTTCTGATATATCTGTATCTTGATTTGTCTCTTGCTTTTAAGAAAAATTCAGCTTTTTTGGAATAAAGCATGGTGAGAAATTTTCACATCACACATACATATGTTTCTGAACTGTGATTGCCTCTTTGTCATCTGGCCAAAACCCCTTTGGGGCATTCAGTCGGTTTGTTTCTGCTCAAAAGCAGAAAGATCCTCAGAGAATAAATTATCTACATTGCTGTTGAATTTATTTATTTTTTTTAATGATAACATCGTTGTGCTGTTTAAGGCATTGTGTGAGGTGCTAATGCATACCAACTCTTCAATCGAGCCCCTGAAAAATTCAACTTCTGAATAATAAGTGATATTTAGCTAGATTCTACCCCTTGAATTCTGTCTGGATGGATGTTTGCCCATCATGACCTTCCTGTTAAGCTGCAAATGTAAACTTCGTTTAATATAATGGCCAGTTTTGTCATAAAAACCTTACCAGACTTTGTCTCTATTTAGCATATTCACAGAAATAGCCATATTGCTAAGCTACTAAAGCCCTGGTATTGGAAGTCTAGAATAGTGGTTGTCAACTGTTTTGAAAGAAATTAAATGCTTTTAAAGACATGATCTGGTTTCAAAACAGAGCCAAAGAGCAATTCCTCCCCTCTCATCTAACAGACTCTAAGAGAGCACAGGGTTTACTCAGCCCTGTTCCTCCTTTTCAGCACCCCTAGATTCGGTGGCCCAAAAAAGGGCAGTATTGGGCTTGGGAATGGTAGGATTTTTAAATATGTCCTCCAGGAAAGAGTAAGGCCACTGACACACAGGTGGAAGAAGAGTGGTAGGAGTGAATGCAATGTCTAAGTTCAGCCTTCTGTCGCTTGGATGGGTCACCAATGTCATGAGTTAGTTCCACTGTGAACCGGCAGGAAAGTCAAAGGTGTTTTTGTTTTGTTCTGTTTTTTTGTTTTTTTTTAATTGCACTAACTGCATACAATCATGGCACTTAAAACAAATGGTCCAGAGTCCTAAGCTAGACAATCTGTGGAGAACAACATTATTGCAACCAATTACTGTCTTAAAATTCAAAGCACCTAAATTCAAACTACAGCATTTTTAAGATAGTCTCGTGCCTAGTGTGACAAGATAGCATTTTGCGGGAGGATGATCAAAACCTGAAAATAGAACTTTTCTCTGAAATATATCCATACACCGCCAGTTCTGTTACATAGACCTCATAAAACACAGGCTAAGGCAGCACTGGTCTAGCAGACTTTATAATTATAGAGACCTCCATGGGTCAGCTATGCGCCACTCTTAGCCCTGCCGCATCCGGCCACCAAGCTCTGATGAGCACAATTTTAAAAGCACCAGCCTGGAGCTTCATACTTTTAATGGACCCTGAAGTAAAAATTCATTGGTACCGAATCCTGGTCTCTTCAAACATAAATTTAAAAAAATATATGCTATTTTTGTTGTTTTATTAGCTATCTTAATGACGTTGACAGAATCACAGCTCCTGGATATGTCCCGAATGAGCAAGATGTGCTACATTCTAGAGTGAAAACAACTGGAATCATTGAAACTCAATTCTCCTTTAAAGATTTGCATTTCAGGTATGCACTATGTCTTTTCTAACCATCTACAAAAGCAGTCGATATTTCTTCACAGAGAAAGGTCTAACCTCTTTCTGAGCTTGGGCTTGAATGCTTGGGCATTCTTCCCAAGCTTTGTTCACTCTCAGTACCACTTTCTCTTACTGCTTTCCTATGGCCTTACACCCTATACCTCATCCTAAGCCCTATATCCTCCTCAAAGAAAAATGCCTTGTCTTGACTAGGTGGGAGCTCGATTTCATTTTCCTCTTGAAACTGATATCCTACTTTGAAAATGAGAGAGAGAGAGAGAGAAGGAAAGAAAGAAATTATATTTTAATAAAATTTAAGTAACAGGTGCCACAGATACAATGTCCTTTGCCCTCCAATCTCCCATTTGCCTGAAATGTTCTTATTCATATCCTTAATTTAAAAAATGCAAATAACTGAGAGAACTATTTGAATGTGATGCTATTTACTGAAGTAACAAGACCTATTTTATAAGTATGGTTTGGGTATGAAAAGGAGTCCACTAATTTTATTGCTGTCACATTACCAAGACCTTTCTAGAAGTGCAAAACCACTCATTTACTATACCAAGAAATGGAAATCCAAAGTGTAATGTTATAAAATGTCATGACACTTAAGTACCTCTCCCTGTGGATTGTGGATAAGATGGACTGTTAAACATTAAAACCAGGTTCCAGATGTACCACTTAATAAAATGAAAAAAATAATTAAAAATGCAATAAACTCATTCATGTATGCAAACAGAGAATATTTTTTTTAAAGTAGAAAAATGAAACAAAAATGATATGGATTATCTGCATCCATTTGTGAAGCAAACTTACTTCAGTGGGATAAAAGCTTTAAAAAATATTTTTTTTATTATTAACATTGCCGAATCAGAATATCTGCTTAGACTAGATGTTACATAGATAGCCAGGGTATTTTCAAGTTAATATCACAGAAAGCTGTTCAAAATTCACACCTGAATTTCAAGTCCACAAATAGTTAATTTTCTGACAGATGAGTCAAAGATCAAACCAGGATAAAGGGACTGCTAAGATCTGGATCAACATCTACTCTTGGCAAATGCAAGCAGTTTGTCTTGGGTCCTGTCATGGCCATGGTGCAATTCCTCTTTGGCAACGACCTTCTCCACACTCCTGGTTTTTGATCCAGTTTCTGAAGTTTTCCTATGGGAATCCAAGTCCAATTGCTTAGATCCTCTGCCCCTCCTAAACCTGTCAAAGCATTACACAAACTAATAGAATTTTCTGGAGTTTAGACGGGATCATGGACCACTTATGAAAATTAATATTATGTACTGAATACCTAGAAGTTGACAACTCCAGTCAGCCTATGCAACACCAATTTGGTATCTTCTCAGAAATAGTCACTATTATAAACTATCTGCCGTATATATCTCTACCTTGAACGTTCTAAACCTTAGGGCCATTGCACTTGCTGTTCTTTTTGCCTAAAATGCTCTCTCTGATCCTGGATCTCTACGAAGACTGGCTCCTTCTTATCATTAAGTTCCAAAATGAGATACCATCTCCTCATGGAAACTTGATCATTCTGTCTACCATCCCTGTGTATACTTGTCACTACTATACCAAATAGTGTCCTGGTAAGCCTATCAGTAGGCTCTCTGGGACAGGGGGAGAAGGAAGGCCTGACATGCGGTCCCTGAAGATCCCCTTGGTATAAAAATACTGTAACAATGGCTAACTGCAACCTAGCAATGAGAAGTCACTAAATGTAGTACTGGGAAGAAATGCAAAGAGCTCTCACTTGCCATACCAACGTGAACCAATGCCTTTACAAGATTGAAATATCATGCTATTTTGTTCCAAAAACAAAAAACAAAAACAAAAACAAAACCCTTACTAATGTATGAAATTGATTTCTTTGTTTGTTTCTATTTCTGTCTTAAATGCTACAAGCTCCTGGAGGGTAGGAGCCATGTCTCTACGGTACCATCTCCTGTGATTATCATGATGGCTAGCACAGAGTAGGCTTATAGTTAATTTTTGCTAGATGAATAAACGTGCTAGTCCAATCACTGTATGGACCCTATTTGTACACATTCCTTGAAACACGTTGAACCGAGCATTGCTGCTCTTATCTTGGACAAAGAACCCCAAAATGGAGGCTCAAATGAGGTGAAAGATTTCCCCAAGATCATACATAGAGGCACTAGAAATGTGGTTAGAACACATCTTTCTAACTTCCAAGACCACACTTCTTACACTGAGTATCTCTGTGGGCCACGAGGTAAACTGGCAGAAAGCATTCTTTCTTCCATAGAATAAGTGCTCCTTCCAATGTTTTTGGTCCTTCATAATTCCCTTCAGAGAGAAGAGGGAACAGGGAATAAAACAGCCTGTTGGGGAGCTATCTAGGAGTTGGCAGGCTCTGGTACCTTCGCATATCTGTGCTTCTGAAACCAGGGGACATGATGATTGCCAGTGAGCATCCCAAACCTCAGAAAGTCACGTTCATTTTCTGGAGCATCTATTTCTCTCAGTACCAAATAATAATAATAAAATTTAAAAAAATTATATTCTGAGTGTAACAGCATTTGTATTAGTTTTTTAAAAAAATAAAACCTTATTTTAAATATATGTAACCTCATAATAGGTCTCATCAGATTATACCTCTAAACCCCCATTGGTCCATCATCATTTTTCTGTCCTTCTGTGGTTTGTGAGGCACTGAGTCCTACAGGCAGGGGATTGCCTATGCTACTTTCATATCTCACTGGCCCTTACAAAGGAGTAGGAAAGGTCTTCTAATTCTCTATGACAGCATCAAGGCTGAAATGGAAGGTGTTTGGGAACTGGATTGTAAAGTCGTTAGGACTTCTTTTGTCATAACAATTTCTATGATACCCAACTGTGACCTCTTTGCCATTCTTAAGACAGGTTTTTAACTCTTGGGACACCTGGGTGGCTCAGTTGGTTAAGCATCTGCTTTTGGCTCAGGTCATGATCCTGGATCTCGGAATCTAGCCCCACAATCAGGCTCCCTGCTCAATGGGGACCCTGCCCCTCCCTTTGCCCCATATTCCACTTGTGCTCTCTCTCTCATATAAATGAATAAAATCTTAAAAAAAAAAAAAGATAGGTTTTTAGCTCTTTTGTTTTAATAGGTATTGTTTTTCCTCCTGCTCAAGAGGATTTATTATTTAAAAGGCATCTTCTCTAAGGAATGGAGAATATTAATTACTCAAATGCAAGGATTTTCTCTAAACACAAGTATTTAGACAATGGAATTTATAAAATATTTAAATTTTACTACAAAATATAAAAAAGGCAACTCTACTTTCTTAAGGAACTATTTAAAACCACTTACTTACATTTTTAAGTAACTGAGATATATTAATCCCTTAATAAATTCCCACAGTTAAATCACTTTTTTTTTTTAAGGGCTGAATAGGATTATCTATAAATGCACAGGATTTTGTAGTATAAAATTTGGTAGTATTTCAAAATAGAAAGTACAAAAATAGGATACCTTCCAACTTCATTTCAGTAAGTGCCTAAGATATTAAAATATATTGCATTAGCATTGATTTGTATTCACATAGCATACATCATCCTATGATTATTTAAAACTAAAGATTTAATTTGCATATTAGAGAACTCTAGAATTTTAAATAGGAACATCAAAATGAAAAATTCTCTCTGCCAATATGCTACATCATCTTCCTATATCACCTAATTTAATGGAAATTACCTTAGTGTTCTTATCAAACCAGAACTCCAACTGCCAAACATAAAAGAAATTATCTTTATACATGTTAAAGTACTAGTAAATGGAAAATACAAGTGTGAGCTCTTTTATTTGTTATAAAATAATTCCTTAGGACAAAGAACTTAAAGATTTATAAGGCTTTATCAAACAGTTATAGAAAAGTCACTTCCTAATTGTTCCACAATTAAACAAGAGAATTATAAAGACATAAAGCTATGAGGAAGTCAAAGAAGAGAAGTCAGCAACTATTATAATGTGAAGCTTTAGGTTTTGTAAGTTCAACATAACTATTTCCAACAATGTTCGAGTGGATCTATGATATAACATAAATTATAATTTTCTTGAATTTTAAATTGATCATGTGCATTGGTTTCCTTTATTGTGGGGGTATAAGTCAGCTTAGGAGTAAGTCTGATTGTCTACCCAGCTGCTAGACTGTTTGACATAAAACCATAAAACTCAACAACTTTCCCAATTGTTTAAAATAGACTACACAACTCAAATGCTGACTATAAAGCCATAAAACCCTGATACCTTGCTCTCTATTAATGCCATGGATAGTTTAACAAATAATCAATGTTCTGCTGTCATTTGAAAGCCTTGCCTGTGGATTTTTGGCTGTATGGTACAACTTGGGCATTTAAAAGCTTTTTTTTTAAACAAGTCTAACTGAACTATCAGACTTAATAAGGAAATATATATAAGCAAACAAATAAATAAAATAAAACTTCTTCACCCAAATGACCCAAATGAGAATTGCACATTTCATTCAATATCATTAATGCTCTGGTTACTTTCACTATTCAGGGAATCAAGGGTATTCAATCTGTATCACGCATATGTTTACTTCATTAATTGTCTCTGTAGATCTGACCAATCCAAATGTCAGTTAGCGAAAAAGCATGTTTTTCTCCGATTTCTCCATTTGTTTTTCACAAATTGGTCATGATGGAATATACATGTATTCATATTCATGTATATTCATACATATTCTTACATATATTTTTTAGATCAGAGAACACCAATTCAATGAAATATGTTAGAAAAGACTTCTACTTTGGAAATCTCTAAAATGTTTCTAGGTTTTAATGCTTTATACCTCTAGAATAAACCCAAAATTAAAATTTAGAGGAAGAGGTCAAAGTGAAGAGGGATGTGTGAAAAGAAATTACTACCATAGCAGCAAAACAACACGTAACTTCTTAGAGCTAACATAACATCCAGTAGACTGAGTATAAGAGCAGAATCCAGCTGTTGGTCTGATTTGCTAATGGACATTTCAATTCTGTTATGGCAGATGGCATTAGAGCAATGTTCTATGCTCCATGGGCCTTTGTCTCTAACTTCAACCCGAGCACATGCACGTAGATACACATCACCGTTTATTAAGTGAGTCATAAAATGAGAAGGTAACTAACACGCTATCTAAGACTTTGAAAAGCCATTTTATCAATATGACAAAAACCTCAGAGAACAAATCTTTGTCTTCCCTTCCTCAGGAGAAAGCTATGCCGATTGAAACATGTTTACTGAAGGCTGCATGACAAATTAAAAGAACAGTGGGCTAAGGGTCATATTATGCATTATGCCCCTCACTAAATGTATATATTTACCTGAAGAGGAGAATAGATACCCTTACGCAAGGATGTTAATGTCAACAGTAGGCTGTGAAGAAGCTGAATGATCAGAAAAAGCCAGGAGAGAGCCAGCGAGATGGCTAGGCTTGCTCTGAATTTCATCTCAAAGATTTTCCAAACATTCTCTTTCTTGGGAGAGCCATTTGAGATTACATTGTAGAAAAGAAAAACATGGAAACCACATGAAGTTTCTGTTTTTCCCTTTTCCTGGTGAGTTTAAATTCCCCTCAGAGTTCATAAATTGGTAATACCCATATCTGGATAATTATTACTGTTTTCGTTGCAAGGGACTCCCTGCAATTATTTTTTTTTTCTGATTTAAAACTATTGGCATGAGCACAATAAGGTTATCTTCTTTGAGATAAAATATTTGGTCACTGTGCCAAGAATATGAGCAAGGAATATTCTACAAATAGAACATCTTCAGATTTATACATTTTGAATATAATCTAATTGAAAAAATAAAAGTAATTAAAAAGAGAAATCATCAGATGGATGGAGATAGCTTACTTAGTTGGCCATAAGAGCAAAGGAAAAGAGACTCAAAAAGAAACGCTAGTTAGACAAGCCCAAGTCCGAGCTATCTGGTGGAGAAAATTTAACCAAGATGTCCTGGAGTTTGGTTCCTATAACAATAGCATTTCTACTGTGGAAATTGAATTTTGAGTTCTCTAATCACTCATTTTATTCATCCAGCAACTTTTGTCCTCATTTGTGATTAGTTAGTTCTCCATTGTGGGATGCCCACGATGGAAGCAGACCTTGAAGAGAGGACTAGGACGAAAGAGGAAACAAGAATTAAGGAGATACTTACATGTTCAAATCCAGTGGGTAGAGACACAATGGGTGGTTTTAGTTTGAAAAGCTTACCAGGAGTTTAAACCCAAGGATGCATATTCAATCTCCAACACACCAAAATCCACAAGTCAATATATCTTTGTCTGATCACAGTATCACATTCCTTTGCCAACAAATCTGTCTATGACCAAATGGGGAATATACACAACACCTAGAATTCTGACAGTCTATACTATCACCATTAAAATCATGGAACAAAATACCTGGGAAGGGGAGTTTTACATTTTTGCCCAGTTTGACAGCACATAGAACTACTGTCTGAACTAGAAGGACAGACTACAGTAAAGGTAATTCCAGCCCACTGGTGAGAGTTTAAGAGTTTTCAAGCTAACTGTGGCCACTAGGTATTAACTGAGGACCTCTGGTCCAAGTAAATGAAGTTGCACTTGATGAGCTCATAACAAAGCTTCATGATCATACCCACAGAACCTATCATGCCGCTTGGTACATAACAGCCTCCACAATTGTTACTTGAATTAATATACCTTGGGCAAGTGGCTTTATGAAAAATAGAAATAATAATTGTACTTGCCTTATGAGTTTATAGTTTAAAATTTGAGTTGATTGTTGTAGCTTACTCACATGCTTGGCAAATAAACTCTCACTGGGTGTGTTAAATTAAGATTAAGACATTACAATTGGTGGGAACTCATGGAGTTAATAAAAGTCATAATCTAAACTATTTCCATTTGGACTACATTTTATAATTTCAACCAAGCTATAGATAAAATGATTTTTCAAAATCTGAAAAAAATACTAAAAATACTAAAATACTAAGATTACTTTTATAGATCAACAAAATATTTGACTAAAATTTAAAGGTCTGACTGCATATTAATTATCTTTGTTCCATAAGAGTCTAAACTCATTTTCAAAAATTAAATGGTTTACACATACTATAACCTTAAATTCAAAATTACACATAATATAACCTTAAATTCAAAATTCTGTCCTCTTCCTCCATTTATATTACAAGTCTGAAACTGCAAAGGATTTGGCATTAGCAGTACTATAATAGTGTTTGTTGATACTGGATTTAAATTTCCAAAGTACCTAACTACTGAACTCTTCAACATTATCTTGAGTATTGTTAGCATCTCCTTTTTTAATTTTGCATCGGGATGCATTTGTGTGGGTGTGGGTGTGTGTGTGTATACACATACAAATTTGAGGAATTCAGTTCTATATGTCTGTTCTCTACCTGGTTCACACATCAAGTGTAAAGTAGTAGAATGGACTCTACGATGTATTCTACTTTTGATTATCTTCACCAAGTCAACTAATAGGAATTTATTATCCCAGGTACAGTTAATGCCTTTGAAATCTCTGTACAGCTTGGATATTTCTCAGTAATTAACATGCTGTGGTTAAACTATTATGAAAGCTCCATAATTTCTTTTTCTGCCTCTAGTCTCTTATCAAATCTATCTTCTGGACTCAGATCAAAGTGACCTAACATAACAACAAGCAAACAAACAATGTTAATTCTCTGCCCCCAAATCCCTCATAATTCCCTCACTGATGGCTATATAAATGTCATCTTCTCGTGTAATACAAAAGACCTAGTTAACCTATTTCAGGGCTAACGTGCCAGGTTTGCTCCCGCCTGCTCAAATCCTTTGCTCTTGCTGTTTCTTCTGCTGTCTCTCCCTGAAACATTTTCCTAGACATTCACTTAGCTCAGTCCCTCAACTCCTTAAGCTTTTAATTAGCAGTTTCCAGTTAGTTTAGTTCAAATTATGACCCATCCCTATACTCCTAGCATGTCTCTATCCTAAGTCTGTTCACAAACACCACACAACAAGCCCCACCACCAACACTGCCACCACGTAGACTAGAAGCTTCTTGAGGTTGAATCTCTAATGCTTGGCATGATCAATAAATATTCTTTGAATAAATGAATAATTAGGCCATTTATCGCAATGGTTTTACTTAAGTTTTCACATTCCCGAAAATATACATTATGTGCTTACCCCAGACATGCCATGTTCTTCATTTCTTGATGACTGGCACATGCACTTGATAACAACTCCCCGCTCCCCACCACCCCGTCCTATTAACACTATCCTATAAAACAATCCTTTCTTGGAAAGAAAGTGATGTGAGAGAAAGTAAATGGAGGTGGGGAGAGACACAATTCACATAGAGGTTCAAGGCACCTTCCTTGTGGACACTGTGACAGATGCTGACTGTAAGACCTGCGAAGTGAGAATGAGGCAGGGTCATGTCATGAAGAAAGGAGTCATGTCACCTGGGAAGGAGACAGGTTGTGCCAAAGTTCTGAAGCTACAAAAAGTTAGGATTAAGAGCTTGAAGAGTAGCCTTACGATCAGATTATATTAAAGAGGAGAGTAGTATGAACTAAGGTGGGAAAAATAAGCAGGAACCAAAATTGCCAGAGCCTCAAGGGTCATTAGACCAGCCTGTGTGTGGTTTGATGGCTGACAAGACGGAGGAAAGTCACAGAACTCTGGCCGTGGTTGTGCTGAGAAATGTCGGTGGCTTGTACAAGAGAAGGGGCCTTAGAGAGAAGTGCATGAATTGGGAACTGCATTTTGCATGGGTATTATGTGGAGGGTAAGGGAAAGGAAGGTGTTAAGAATAACTCCTAGTTTCTTTACTGAGTTCCTAGGTCCACGAGGGTGACTTTAACCAAAATACTAACACTTTTATTAAAATACTAACACATTTTCAAACACCTCTTCTGAGTAAGTTCTAAGATGACTCAGGCTGACTTAGGTTTTCCTCTGAGCTCACATTTTACCTTGTGGATTACTCTATTTATTATATAGTACCAAATATCTGGGTGGGTCAGTCAGTGAAGTGTGCGACAGATGATTTCAGCTGGGGTCACGAACTCAGGGTCATGGGATCAAACCCCTGTTGGGCTTTATGTTCCGCAAGGAGTCTGCTTGAGATTCCCTCTCCCTCTGCCCCTCTACTCACTTTCTCTCTCTCTCTCAAATAAATATAATCTTTTAAGATAAAAGATTATTTATCATATAATCCTATAACATATTGGATTTCTCTCTCCAAGACAGCGGGCTCTTTGAAGGTAGTGACCATATCTTTTCATCTTTCTGTTGGTAGGCCTAACACAGTGCCCTACACAGAAAACGTAATTGAATGAATGAATGAATGAATGAATGAATATAGGAAGAACTAAGAGAAGAAGCAAGAATCAAAGTATCAGAGCTATGTTAGCTTCCAATCCTTTTGTAGGTTCTGTTCATTTAAGACTATGCATAGACTTTTTAAAAAATTTTAGTTCTGGTACAGTTAATATGCAGTTTTCTATTAGTTTTAGGTGTACAACATAGTGACACAACACTTCCACACTATGCATAGACTTTGGCCAAAAATCTCTTGAATCTAGTAAATTTCTTACTAAAACTATCAATTGCTAAAAATTGCCCAGTCCCTCAAAGTCAGTATGTGATTTTCTCTAGCTTGCATGAATACCAAAAAAGAAAAAAAAGAAAAGAAAAAAAAAAAAGATGAACTCTTTTTCTGTAGTCCTTGAGCTGTAAATTGGCCAAATAAAATATTTTATAATCAATAAAAATAAAAAGATTATCTTTTGAAGATTTAAGAGTGTTCATTTATAGTTCTAAAAGTTAACATTAATGTAACTTTTGGTGGGTATTTCTAAGACTTGTTATCCTGTTTTCATTTTTTTTAAAGAATGTTTGATGTAGGAGGACAGAGATCTGAGAGAAAGAAATGGATTCACTGCTTTGAAGGCGTTACATGTATTATATTTTGTGCTGCTCTCAGTGCCTACGACATGGTCCTAGTGGAAGACGGGGAAGTGGTGAGTCTCAAAGGAAAATAAAGCCAGGGTAAAACAAACAAACAAACAAACAAACAAACCCCAAGCATATGTGCTTCTCAACATTACTACCATATTCCCCAACTAGGGGAAGATCTTCCAAACATAGATGTTACTTCTCGAGTCTTGTTTATAATGCCCAATGTTAATATTTTGCAAATAATAATGCTACACATTCTCACCTTTATACCTAACAGAACAGAATGCATGAAAGCCTTCACCTGTTCAACAGTATCTGTAATCACAAGTACTTTGCAACCACCTCCATTGTCCTGTTTCTCAATAAAAAAGATCTCTTTCAAGAAAAAGTAACCAAAGTGCATCTTAGTATCTGCTTTCCAGAATACACTGGTAAGATACTTTAATTCCATATAAATTCTTATATATACCTATATTTTCCTATCTTCATCTTGACAGGTAACATTTATCAAGTTGAGGCTTACGATAATTGCTTGAGTCATGTGCATGATTCAAACTGGAAGAAATCTTACAGTGAAATAGGAAACCCTCTCAAAACTGTTGGCATTAAAGCAAAGCTCTAAGGAATAAATGGGAGATTAGGTGGACCAGTGCTGCTACTCTATGTATTAAACGCTGCAAACTATATTAACTTAAACATTATAAATAATATATTCCAAATTGGCATTTTTAAAAAAAATTTATTTTACTCGAGAGAGAGAGAGAGAGAACAGTGGGAGAGGCGGAGTCTTAAGCGGACTCTGCACTGAGTGGGGAGCCTGACGCGAGGCCTCATCTCAAGACTCTGAGATCATGACCTGAGCTGAAACCAAGAGTCAGACACCCAGCTGACTGTGCCACCCAGATGCCCCCACCAAACTGGCATTTTTTTATGTACTTCCTAATGAAACTTCAAAATGCAGTTGTTTTTCAAAGTCTGAATTAAGTTTCCTGAGGGACTGTCTCAATGATTATTGAGAATAGTGACATTTTCTCTTTCCAGTTTTCATTTTCTAGTTTTCCTAGGACCTAGAATTTTAGTGCTAATCCTGTTAATGAGTATAAATATCAGGTTCTGTCAGTAGTTTTTTTTTTTTTCCTTCAGAGATTTTTTTTTTATATATATATAGTTACATCTCTGTTAATGAAATTGTGTGTAAGATGGAAATACTTATGATTTAAATGACAAATAGGCTGCCTGGGTGGCTCATTTGGTTAAGTGTCTGCCTTTGGCTCAGGTTATGATCTCTGGGTCCTGGAATGGAGCCTCATGTCAGCTCCCAGCTCAGTGGGGAGCCTACTTCTCCCTCTCCCACTGTCCCTCCCCCCCACTCATGTGCATTCTCACTCTCTTAAATAAATAAAATCTTCTAAAAAAAATAAAAATAAATTTTAAAACACAAATAGAAGCTAATTCTACTACTTTGCTTTATGGGTAGCCCAGATGTTAATAGAAGCATGGCAGTCTGTCATAGTAGCTATTTATGCTAATGTAGAACTAGTGCTTCTATCTTTCTTCTAGCTTTGTAAATATTAATTATGTGTTAACACATTTATCATGTGATTAAATATAATCATGATTCCATTTTGAATAATACAAACTACATATAGACTCAGTAAAGCTCTAAATGTTTTCTTTTAAATAATGGGCTTTATTTCTTAGAGCAGTTTTTGGTTTTTAGGACAAATGAATGGAAAATGAGAGTTCTACTCCCTCTCTAGTCAGCTTCCCATTTCTTTTATCATTAACATTTTGCATTGAGGTGGTGTATTTGTTACAATTGAATAACAGTTATTGATACATTATAACTAAAGTCCATAGTTTATTAGGGGCACTCTGTGTCATGCAGTTCTGTGTGTTTTGCAAATTCATGTCATGTCCCCATCATTATAGTAACATAGCCTCACTGCTGTAAAAATCAAGTGTGTTCCACTATAAATCAGTGCTTTACCCCTCCCCTCCAAATTGTGGCAACCTCTGATCATTTTACTCCATCTATAGTTGTACTCTTTCCAGAATGTCATAGACTGTAATCGTACAATATATGGCATTTTCTGACAGACTCTTTTCATTATAAAATGCTATATGTATTTAAATTTCCTCCATGTCTTTTCATGGGTTGATAGTCCATTTCCATTTACTATTGAATAGTATTTCATTCCATAAACCAGTTTTTTTTTCATCTTTCATCTATAGAAAGATATCTTAGTTACTTCTAATTTTTGACAATTATGAATAAAGCTGCTATAAACATTCATGTTCAAGATTCTATGTGCCTGTATGTTTTTGTGTAGATATCTAGAAGCACATGTGCTAGAGTGTACAGTAAGACTCTGTTTAGCTTTGTAAGAAACTGCCCAACTGCCTTCCAAAGTGGCTGTACCATTTGGAGTTCCTGTGGCTCCACATCTTTGGCAGTATTTGGTGTTCTGTTAATGTTTTGGATTTTAGCCACTCTACATGGTTTTAAAGATGGTCCCTCACGGAATTTTTCTCCTAGTTACAATGAAGTGTAGAACAATAATCTTACTACCATGGAAAATCTTCATGCTGCTGCCCTGTCCTATGTTAGGTTCCCTCAAAGTATATTCTGTTGTAAAACCATCAACACAGGTCATTTTTAGTTGCCTTGTGTTTCTTAGCACTTGTATTTTATTTCTTCCTTTCTCAGTTGATCCATTGTGAGTCTTGCTACAAGGCTAACCATTCCCAACTGTCCCCCTCTCCCACCCTTTCCCCATCAACTCTCCATCTAGCTCTACTAAAGCATCAGTCAGGAGCAGCTCTCTCTAGTTCTATATACGTCATCTCAACTCCTTTGTTCGGTCAGCAACATAGTCCATAATCTGACCTATACCATCCATTCTACTTGATTTGCTATAATTCTTCTGCAAAAATCTGTCCTTTCCATCCAACTCATCTCTCCAAGGTGCACATTTGATCCTGAACCTTACCCTCAAGCCTAATGACACAGGCCATTCTCACTCCCACTTTTTGGCAGTCAAACTACTTCCTTCTCTCTTCTAGCTACCCCTCAAGATCCAGCTCAAACACCACCTCATTCCACAGTCCACTCATCTATAATTTCTATTCTTTTAGTTCATATGAAAACTCACACACCCCCATGTACACAGATACATGCACGGTCTTAGTTATATATATAGACTTCATCGCTCGTTTATGGATATATGTTAGTATTTTTATTGTATTTTAATCAAGTAAAGCCCCCACTCGGTGAGACAAGCATAGTCCCCAGCACAAATTTAATATCGCATAAATCCTGGATAACTGACCATTGCTTTCTTGATTTTTTTAACACTGAGTATATCAAACAGCAGCACACAAAGTAAAATCCTAAAACTTAATGACATTTCTAATTTTATTGCTTTTAAAATGCAATTAACATTTCTTTCTTTTCTTTTTTAATAAGGACCAAATACATTTGAAGATGCAGGGAACTACATCAAAAACCAGTTTCTAGACCTGAATTTAAAGAAAGAAGATAAGGAAATTTATTCCCACATGACCTGTGCTACAGATACCCAAAATGTCAAGTTCGTGTTTGATGCAGTTACAGATATAATAATCAAAGAGAATCTAAAAGACTGTGGGCTTTTCTAATCAATCTGTTTTTTCTTCCACTCTTGCTCATGTACACTTTTCAAGATACAAAAGGAAAGGTGCCGTGTGATGTGTTTAGTTTTAACAGATTAGTGTTCTAAAGCAAAAACTTCATACAAAAAAATTACATATTCTCAGCTATATCTGGGTAGGTTTCAGTTTCTCTGGGACACTGATTTTCATGTCCTCGGATCTGAAAATGTACATTTTGGTAATGCTGTAGCAGTACATATCAATGACAGTGAGTTTGCTTGGTAGAAAATTTCTGTGCTGCGATCCATTTCTAATCATAGAACAATGACAAATGCAAGGTATTCTGTATTATTTCATTGGCCACATTTTGAGAGGCATTTATTTTCACTGATATGTAACTGTGCCTGTACTATAAAGACTACTCATTATTGGTCAATTCCTCCTAATGAATAAGTTGCTAATGAAATATTCACTAGACATGTACTTGTTGATGGGAAATTCCATATGCAAAAGAAACACATGCAATTTTATCTGCTACATTTTTCTGAGAGAAAAAGTCATTCATGCTGAATTTACCCTTAGAATTGGAGATCTTAACAATCTACCTTTTTATACCAGCCTAGTGGAAAATGGGACTGTGTGCAAACAACAGTCCCACATCTTGCTCCAGAGTGACATGGAACATTACTACAACTGATGGTTGAAGGACAACAACTTTAGACTGCAAGAGAGAAAAATAACTCAGTTTCTTGGCATTTAGTATGTTTTGGTTTTGTGAATAAGAAGTAGGAAGTTAAGAGTAATTAGGAGATTTTGTAGGAAAGAAACATTGAGCTTCTATGTTAGTACTATATGGTCCATTCTAAATGTCTGACTGCATGCTAATAATCAAGCCTACTTTTTAAAAGTTAATTTGGTGTCTTACAAACCAAATCATGTCATTTGCAAACAGAAAAGATGAACTTTCTTTTTTAAAATATATGTACCACTTAACAATTTATCCTTTTCAAACAGGTCTCAATATTGTTCACTCTCTATCCTGGTAGAAGGGGATACATAGATCAGAATAGTAGGTCAGCACATGAGATTTATAACTACCCTGAAAAGAGAGCTAATTGGTGTTTTACCAGCTAAATTAGGAAAACAGAAATTAAACAATTTGCCAATCTGTAGCTCAGATGGATTTTGGTAGTTCTGTCTCAGGGTCACTTCTTTCTGTTTCTGTAACATTTCCTTTCTAAACACTTAGGAATGATCACTATTCAATAAATAGCCTTGACTGAGCTTTTCTGGCTTTTCTGGCTTTAGGGTTTTTCTGGCTTTAGGGCTTCTGGCTTTTCTGGCTTTCAAAAACACAAAGGAGTTATCAACAAATACAATCCAATAAAAATGTCATAGTAAGAAAAATTAATTGGAAATTTCTTTGCAGAATATAAATCATCAAGGAGCCTAAGATAGCAAGGACCAAAAAAGGGAAAACATTGAGTTCAAGAATTCAATAAAATTCTGGCTAAGAACCAATAATCTATATGACAAAACCCCAACATTTTGGTAGGAGATATTCAATGCTAAGAGATACTAAATTAAGATCACAAACACTATCATTTCATCTTTTGCTTTGCCTTTTCATTTTTTCCCATTCTACTTTAACCTGCTTTTCTCTAACAGTGTGAAGAGAATTTTCCATAAAGAAGTAAAAGAGTTTGTGAAGTATTATTATTATTATTTGGATTTTGACTTTGCCCTACCCTTAAGGTTTCTCTTTTTGGTGTAAATAGTGGGGTCAGAAATGGTTCAATTTGTCTTTTAAAAATACATAACTCATTTCAATATGTGCAGAAAATTGACAAGTATCAATATTTATAAAATACTGTTCTCTGGGAAATTAAACTATGTTAAATGATCAAATTAAAACTAGAGGTCACTTGGGGCACCTGGGTGGCTTAGTTGGTTGGGCTGCTGCCTTTGTCTCTGGTCTTGATCCTGGGCTGGGATCAAGACCAGCGTCGAGGGCTCCCTGCTCAGCGGGGGGCCTGCTTCCCTGCCCCCCTCCCTCTGCCTTCTGCTCTGCCTGCTTGTTCTCTCTCTCAATCTCTCCATCAAATAAATAAATAAAATCTTTAAAAAAAATTAGAGGTCACTTTGGATTAGAGAAAAACAGAAGGAAACAAAACCTATTCCTTCCAATGGAATGATTGGAATTTTAAAAATTCTTCACCATCAGTTGTTATGGTAAACAATTCATTTTGATTAAAAAGAAATTTTTAGTAGAGAAAACAGATGTTTGCTTTATTTCTTTAATGATCTGCCTCCTTAAAATTGAGTTTATTTCTGATTTCACTTTTTAAATTTTTAATCAAAAGTGGTTGGCCTAGATGCATAGTATTTTGAACTAAAGAAAGTTATGAAATGGAAAGTTTGGAAAACCATGCTTGAGCCAGAAGAAACCTGTGCTGAGACCAGCAATATTAAACTTTAGAATTCGAACACCTGTTTCAATGGAAAATTCAACCTTCTAACCATACAGTTAGTCTTCTTGCTTTGATTTATCTCAAAGCAGTCTTAATCTTTGTCAAATCAAGTGTTATTATACTGCGACTTCCCTTTTCTGGGATCAAGCCCAGTTTCCTGCTCATCAGGAAGCCTGCTTCTCCCTCTCCCACTCCCCTTGCTTGTGTTCCCTGTCGTACTGTGTCTCTCCCTGTCAAAGAAAGTAAAGAAAATCTCTTTAAAAAAATAAAAATAAAAACATGAGAGAAAAGAAATCTTCTGTGTGGAGATAACGTATTTTTCCTATGCCACCTAACTTCAGAATCAGAGATAGATTTGCTGGTTAGCAGGAGTAACTACTAAAAGTAAAATATTCATAGGAACTATAGAAGCAATTGTGAACCCTCTCAGAGTAACTTTAAAAACAGGAGCCACTACCCTCTGCCTGGATTCGGCAAGTATTCAATGGATAATCTAACCAGTTATGGCCTCCTTTCTTTGTGGGCCTTTTCTGACATTCTGACTGACCATTCTATAGCCACACGGGGGCACACTAACATCGTGTTTTTCTACCCAAATGTTGCAAACATAATAAATTTAGATTATCAATAGCTTTAATGAGACAGATAATAAAATCCTATTAAGAATATAGCTCATTTTGTGCTTCCAGCTCAGAAGCATACGATAATCTTCCGATCACAGTCAGCGCTGCTTTAGTCAAATCTGTGAATAACAAAGCTATTGAAACAGCTCCAAATTTGTTCAGTGTTAATACAGATATTTAGTCATGCTCTATTTTTTTTTTTGCCATTTCCAAGTTCTTATTTAAATCTTAGTTATCATTCATTTTGTACAGTGTGTTTTTCCATTCATCTACATTGTTTCTAAAATCTTCATTAATTTACAGTGAAATATGGGAGAAAAATAATTTGATGTTTAACAACTATGTTTCATGAATAGTAATTAAATGGCTGCTGATCGATGTGTTTCTTTTCAGTAAATCAAAGTAAAATTCCACTCTGCTAAAATATTAACCATCCCGTTATTATGTTGTTTACAACTTTTTCCTTAACCACCACTCCACCAAATCGACAGGAAAATAAGTGCTCTGTGACATTTTGCAATTCCCAGTTCTGTGGCTGCCAGCACATTTTTCATTAGTAATGGCACAATTTTTACTTTAAACCACATTTGTCACTCTCATTAAGAAGTGGAGTCATCGAAAGAAAGAAATAAAAAGGCCCTTATTTACTTCAGATGGGCAGTAATGGCCCTCTAATTCTAACACCTGTCAGAAAGCAAATAATATATGAGACACAGAAGCCAAGGGATTATTTGAAAGACATTCATGTTTTCTAAATTCATCAGATTGGAACAGAAGATAGCACATACATGTGATTGAAAATATTTTTCAGTGTAGATTGTGGTGGTTTCTTTTTTGAAAAAGAAAAATGGCCAAGTAAGACATGCTATTATGATATCAAAAAAGTGGTGCCTTTTTCTACTTTAACATATTAAAAGCCTTACAATGGAGAAAACAATAGATGATTATGCTTAGAGTTAGTGGAAGAAGGTTTGGCATAAAAAGCCCCACATGTGGAATGCAAAAGGCAAAGGTATTGTATGCGAAGATTATTTATCCTCTCTAAGGAAGATCTGAATGTTTTATTCCACTTAAAAAATACTGTTGTAGAAGTGTTTGTATATGAAGGTGTATCTTGTTTTATTGCACTTTGCTTTACTGTGCTTTGCAGTGTATTTTGCTTATAGTTAGTAGGCGTCTCAAGCTTTGACCCTGTCTCGAGCAAGCCTGTCAAGGCCACATTTCTGACAGTGTTTGCTCCCTTTGTGTCTCTGTTACATTTTGGTAATTCTGACAACATTTCAAACTTTCTCATTATTATATTTATTGTGATGATCTGTGATCTGTAATCTTTGATGTTACTATTGTAATCATTTTGGGTGCCACGAATTGGAACCATACGACACAGCAAGCTGAACCAATAAATGATATGTTGTAAGGACTCTGCCCATCAGCC
Organism: Lontra canadensis; assembly: GCF_010015895.1. Taxonomy (NCBI): domain Eukaryota; kingdom Metazoa; phylum Chordata; class Mammalia; order Carnivora; family Mustelidae; genus Lontra; species Lontra canadensis. The sequence goes on from NW_022631042.1 coordinate 5,797,245, forward strand.
ATTCCCCCATCTCTCTCTTTCTCCTTGGACCTCCCTATTGTCTGAGACACCGTAATACTGATCTTAGGCAAGGTATCCACCTACCACAGATACAGGAAAGATGTTAGGGTTGGAAGCCCACAGCCAAGATGAGATGTCTTTGGTGCAAAAAAAAAAAAAAAAAGTGTTTTTTTTTTAAGTATGGGGACAGGACCTAAGGGCAGAAAATATTCCCTGGGGTCATGAGGAGTGGCTGATGATATACTTTCAAGTTGGGAGGGGGTTAGGGATACCGTAAGTCTTGAAGGAATTTTGGACACAAGGATTCCAGGACCTTGATGGGGCTAGCTATTGTTAGGAAAAGATCATTTATTACCATCAAATAAAACTTTAGTCATGAGACCCTTCAGATATGTATCGGAGAGTCATATGCTTGGGGGATGATTGCCAACATGCATCTTGGGCAGTAGAGATAAAGAAAGTTTTCAAAGGAATTTTTATATGTTAAAGGAGACTTACAGGAGCCTGGAGGGTTGGGATGAGATTGCCTTTTGCCCTTAGCACAGTGTTAACATCGAGGCAGCGGCAGTGGAGTCCCTAGGGGAATGTCACTCTGCTTGTTTCAAGGACTTGTCAATGGGCTGTTAAGTTGTAAGGAAATTTAATAATTTTTCTTCTGCCTTTGTTTCCCACCTCACGACAACCTCTAAATGTTCAAGTTAAAGAGTCATACACCTCTCACTTTAAGTCAAAAGCTAGAAATGAGTAAGCTTAGTGAGGAAGGCATGTCCAAAGTGGAGATAGGAGGAAAGCTGGGCCTTTTGCACCAAATGGTTAGCCAAGTTGTGAAAGCAAAAGATAAGTTCTTGAAGGAAATCAGAAGTACTATTCCAGTGAACACATGAATGACAAGAAAGTGAAACAACCTTATTGCTCCTGTGGAGAAAATTGTAGAGGTCTGGATAGGAGGTCAAACCAGCCACAATATTCTCTTAAACCAAAGCCTAATCCAGAGCAAGACCCTGACTCTCTTTAATTTTATGTGGGCTGAAGGAGGGAAGGAAGCTGCACAATGAAAATTTGAAGATAGCAGAGGTTCTTTATTAAGATTTAGAGAAAGAAGCTATCTCCACAACATAAAAGTACAAACCAAAGCACCAGGTACATTCTAGAAGCTACACCAAGTTTACCAGAAGACCTAATTCGGGAAAGTGGTTAAACTAAACAACAGATTTTTGATGTAGAGAAAACAGCTTTATTTTGGAGGAGATGCCATCTAGGATTTTCCTAGCTAGAGGGGAGAGGTCAATGCCTGGTTGATTATCTTATCAGATGCTGAAGCTACTGATGGCTTTAATTTGAAGCCAGTGATCATGGACCATTCTGAAAATCTTAGAGCGCTTAAGAATTATGCTAAATCTTCTCTGCTTGTGCTCTATCAGTGGAACAACAAAGCCTAGATGACAGACAGCACATCTGTCTACAATGCGGCTTACTCTATTTGAAGCCCACTGTTGAGAACCACTGCTCAGAGAGAAAAAAGAAGTTCCTTTCACAAAAATAACATTGCTCATTGACAATGCATCTGGTCATCTAAGAGCTCTGATGGAGAAGTACAGCAAGATTAATGTTTTCATGCCTGCTAACACAACAGCTTTTCTATAGTCCATGGATCAAAGAGTAACTTCTATTTCCAGGCCTTATTGTTGAAGAGATATATTTTGTAAGGCTATAGCTGCCAAAGACAGTGATTCCTCTGATGGATTTCAACATAATCAACTGAAAACCTTCTGGAAAGGTTTCACCATTTTAGACACCATAAAGAACATTTGTGATTCATGGAAAGAGGTCAAATATCAACCTGAATAGGAGTTTGGAAAAGTTAATTGCAATTCTCATGGAGGAGTTTGAGGGGTTCAAGAATTCAGTGGAGAAAGTAACTACAGATGGGGTAGAAACAGCACAAGAACTAGAATTAGAGGTGGAGCCTAGAGATGGGACTGAATGGCTGTAATCCATGAGAAGTCTTGAATGAATGAAGAGTTGCTTCTTCTGTACGAGCAAAGAAAATGGTTTCTTGAGATGAAAATTAATCCTGGTGAAGATGCTGTGAAGATTGTTGAAATGACCACAAAGGAGTTAGAATATTCCAGGAACTTAGTTGATAAAGCAGCAGCAGGGTTTGAGAGGATTGAACCCAAATTTGAAAGAAGTTCTACCTGGGTCAAATGCTATCAAACAGTACTGCATGCTACAGAGAAATTATTTGTGAAAGGAAGAATCAACAGATGAGAAAAAATTTATTGTTGTCTTATTTTAAGAAATTACCACAGCCACTCCAACCTTCAGCAAACACCACCCTGATCAGTCAGCAGCCATCAACAAACATCAATGAAAAGACCACAACTTGCTGAAAGTGCAGATGATGGCTAGCATTTTTAAGCAATAAAGTATTTTTTAATTAAGGTTTATACATTGTTTCTAGACATAATGCTATTGCATGTTCAATAAACTGCAGAATAGTGTAAACCTAAGACATATGCACTGGGAAACCAAAAAGTTCACTGGACTCCCTTTATTATGATATTCACTTTATTGTGCTGGTCAGTAACCAACCCTGCAATCTCTCTGAGCTATGCCTGCAAAAGCGCAGATTATGTGAGATAGTTTTCCAGTAAAAGAAACAATTTTATTTCCCTTGTAGTTTCAGTCAAGTTAATTCATCATAGTGAGTCTACAGATCTTTAGTTGGTTTCTATGACATTCAAGAAATAACCACTTCACATGTTTATTCACATATATATTTTGTGCTCCCAATGAGAGCTGCAGTGGTGGACCATTATCATCCCCTCCTTTTGAAACAAAAAGCAGAGAATTTTATTAGGAAAAATATACATATAATGCAGAGCACCTGGGTGACTCAGTCAGTTGAGCCTCCGACTCTTCTCAGTTCATGTGACGAACTCTCTCTACATGTCTATAGTATACCTTACCCCAAAACAAACACAGATGTCTATTCCTTTTCCAAGTATAAAAACAAGTACTGTTTTGCTCTGAAACAGTAATGTAAGCATCTGGGCACTTGTATTCTAGACCACCATGCTTCGAAGGCTCCGTTAAACTCAGAGATTCCAACAGCAAATTACTCATCAGGTGTTTCATTATGAATCTCTGGTAAAAAGTTCTCCTGAACTGAACTGGATCTTGTCTCTGGAACAAGTAACATGGTAACTCTAGGGAACTCTGCACTGTGCTTGAGAACTTGAACTCATGTAGCAGTTCTAGAATGAACTATCTCCCTGTGGAAACTTGAACAGTTCCTAATTTTACAAAGTGGCTATTCTTTTCTTTCTTGTTTGAATTCAGTTATTTAAAGAAAATAGAAATGGGAAGACAAATGGATTTTTATTTTTTAATTAACACTTAAAATGTGAGACTAAATGTTTAAAATTTGCCATCTCCTTTACTTTTCAGTCTTAAGTTGAGGGCTTAGAAATGCTTTTTATTGCTGGGTAGAAGAATCAAGCATCTAACTGGCCCTAGTAAAGGCTTCACAGAGCAAGATTTCATTGTTAAGTCTGGTAGAGTCCTTTTGCCATCCAAGGGAGGAAAAACACATCAATTGAGGTATAAAAGTTTCTTTAAAGAAAATGTGACAACTTCATAAAATGACTAAATTTTTGAATTGTGCACTTAAAAATGGGTGAATATATAAGTTGTCCCTCAAGTCATAATAAACTCTTTCTTCCCTATAGTACCTCACACACATTACATGTAATAGAATAAATATTTAATAAATTATCAAGTTCATATTTCCCATAATTAATTACCTCTCAGCCTAAAATGGAAATGTACTAAACCCCAACAACCCTGTCAATATAAGACCATCCTCTCTGCATGGCTGGTTGCCTAAAAGTAATAAACTATTTTTTTAAAAACTCCTCGAAGCGGAGATCATTCTCATGCTTAAAGTTTCAGGTTAACTCCTAGAGCTCAGGGTACATGGCCAAGTCCCTTCACATAGTCAGTGCATAATGTTTGCAGGGTTCCCTCCCACTTCATGCCTTGTCAGCACCTACTTCTTCCTTAAATCTTCAATCAGAGTTCACCTCTTCAGACAGGGGTTCCCAAAACTCACACAAGATCAACTGGTTTATATTTTTATAGTTTTTTATGGTAATTTTACTCTTTTTGACTTAATTGAAATTTACAATGAAATGTTTATAATTATTTAATTTAAAGATTTTATTTATTTATTTGACAGAGATCACAAGTAGGCAGAGAGGCAGGCAGGGGGAGCAGGGAGCATTCTCCCCGCTGAGCAGAGAGCCTGATGCAGGGCTCCATCCCAGGACCCTGGAATCATGACCTAAGCCAAAGGCAGAGGCTTAAGCCATTGAGCCACCCAGGCACCCCTGTAATTTTTAAATTTACATGTACTTTCCCACCTTTCTGTAAGTTCCCTGAGAGCAGAGCCCTTATAGGGGTTTTCTACAATTGTGCTTGATGCAACGTAGAAATTTATTATTTGTGAATTATGGATAAATCAATGCGGTGGGGTTTTTTTTGTTTTTTGTTTTTTTACCAGTTCCTCCGGGAAAGCTTCTATTCTCTTTGCCTTTGGAATACAATACTTTCCCGATTTTCTTCCTATCTAGTTTCTTCTCCAACTCCTCTTACCATCCCATAAATATTAGTGTTACTAAAAATATGTATCTAGACCATATTTTACTACTCTACAGATTATTGGGAATCTTAAGTACTTTTATGACTTCATTCTTTTGTAGGAATGATCAATCTTCTGATCTCTAGATGTATATATTAACTGCTTCCTGAGACATATAGAAATAAACTTCAACACTTTCAAAATTGAACTCATGATTTAATGAGTTTAATTAAATTTAAACTCATGGAATCTATCCCTCTTCCTATGATGTCTCTCAGTTGTTCAATGCCAACTTTAGGTTTAGCCTTTTCCCCCCGCTCATCTGATACCCAACTCAAATTACTCACAAGTTCTAGTGATTCTACATGCTAAGTATTTCTTTAATTGCCTGCGTTTTCCATCATCATTATTCTGTGTTGAATTCAAGTCTCTCTCTTGCAAAGATTTCTGGGACAGCTCCTTAAACTGTCTACACTGCATCTGTTCTCACCACTTCCAGTCTATTTTCCATCCAAATGACAAGATGATGGTGCTTGTTTTAAATTGCAAAACAACTTCATATAGGGCTTCAAATGTTTCTCTGGTTCTTTACTATTACAGAATCGAGTCCAACTGCCATGATATTTAAATGTCCTCTCTGCCTCGGTACCTTTTCACCCCTCTAGCTCAGTCTTTTACCATTCTTCAATCTAAATCCACGGGCAAGTGTGCTTCTTCCTAAGATATTCCCCTTCTCCCCATTTGTTGACTAATAAACTCAATGTTTAAGTTTTTACTTTTTTTTCAAACATTCTCTCCTTATCATCTAGGTCTTGGCTACCTGTCTGTCCTTTGTGCTCCCTGACCCCCTTGCGTCTCCTTTGTAAGCCTTATCATGATAATGAAGTCAAGCAAATCCCTATCAGTCCCCGGAAGAGTACATAATTCACTTTAAGATAAACAGGGTTGTACCTCGCTCTGTTTATACCGTGTGAGGGGTGTCCTTGTGTTTTAAAGTCCACAGCTCTGTTGTACCTCATACCTGTTTATACCATGTGAGGGGTGTCCTTGTGTTTTAAAGTCCACAGCTCTGTCAGCGTTCTTGGTGCAGTAGCAAGGGATAATAAAAGTGTCTAAAAAGAGTCATGTATCATGACAAAAAATATATATATATCCTATTTTCTACCCAATTCAAACCTAAAAAGAAAAAAAAAATCTTGAATGCATTTGGTAAAGTTTCCAATCAGTCATGCTTTACCTAAATATATTTCAAAGGGGGCTACATGAATACATTAGCCATCTCTGTTTTCTCAAAGTTATTTACCATGTCTTATTAGTTCAATATGAATTACATAAGCTTCTAGAGAGGAAGTCAAACCCATCATTTTAAGAAACTTTAGTATCATCCTAAAGACATTTGAAAAGAAAGCAACACTATTCTTGCCTTTGCCGCCACACTGATGCCTTCATAAAAAGAAGCCCGTCTAGGGTATCTCACAGAGCTTGAAATGAGACTGTTGATCCCAAGCAGACATGTATGTCAAACAGAGTTTTTTGAGGCTGTGGATAATGAATAGCAGCCTATTACAGAAGCCTGTTAAAAATTAGTCCACTGCATGAGAAACAAACCTCAGAATGTGAACATATCTCTTGTCTTCCAGCTTACAAAGATAGAATAGTCACATGAAGCACTGTCTTTAGAACAGCAAAACACAGGAATAAAGGAACCAACCTTAGAATCTTTAGACATTTTATTTCATAGCTTTTCATGCTGTCTTTATAATAGAGGGCAACCTGTTTAGATTTACTAATATTTTTATGTTCTTTAAAAAAAGAAAAACAACTGTCTTTAAGCCTTGCAAAAGCAATTCTGTCCTTAAGGACAGGACAGACTTTGAACTGGATAGGTGCACAACTACTTTACAAACATAAATCAGATTTTTACCAACGTATTAGTCACTTTTAAAGCTAATACCAAATGTAGTAGAAATGACCCCATCTGTAACATTCTAAGAGTGTAAATCATATGCGCAAAGTTCTATCACAGAGCTTTAGAAAATGCTTACATCTCAAAATTTACAATAAAACTTGTAAAGTTAATGAATAAATTACTCTTAATGCCTAAACACATGAGTAGGGAATAGCAAAATGCTTATTTCTATATTTTCTATAATCTGAATATATTTCTTCTTTTAAGTTTCTCACATTTTAACCTATCTTTATGCAGAAAATATTTATTTCACTGAGATGTACATGGATATATTTCGCTGCTCAGGAGAGATTTCAGTTGAAAACCATTACTTTTTCTCAATGAAGTTTAGCGATCATGATCTTTGATACAGATCTGATACAGATTTAGAAATTTCATCATTTCCATTAATCTTGTGTGTAGGGGGTGTTTAATCATGAGATTTTTAGATTTCTTTTATTGTCCTCCCTTAAGTTCATAAACTCATCAAATGTAGCAAGTTTCAGTAATTTTATCTTCTTAATATAAAGTATGCAGACAAGTTGCTAAATATAATGGCCTAAATCATCTCATGCTTCAAGAAGACCTAAAGTACCTTTGCTGAACACAGTTTAAAAAGTGTCCTTTAAACTAATAAAAACTGCCAGTTACTTAATCCTTCTTTAAAGCAGAAGCTAAAGTTCAACCAGTTAGGGGTTGTAAATTTTTTATTCAATTCACAGGGCTTTTTAAAAAAAAAGTTGAATTTTAGGGGCGCCTGGGTGGCTCAGTGGGTTAAAGCCCCTGCCTTTGGCTCAGGTCATAATCCCAGGGTCCTGGGATCGAGCCCCACATCAGGCTCTCTGCTCAGCGGGGAGCCTGCTTCCTCCTCTCTCTCTCTCTGCCTGCCTCTCTGACTACTTGTGTTCTCTGTCAAATAAATAAAAAATCTTTAAAAAAAAATTGAATTTTAAAAAAGTCAAAAATTGAATCTAAAAAAAGTCAGTAAAAACCTTTTCAGAAAGATTCAGTGAATTTACTGTGCATGTACTCTGTGCTCTCAGTTGTGTTTCAATTCTAAAAATACAGCCAGCATAAATTTCGATTTTTAAAAACATTGGAAGGGGCAGGTTTTCCTTCATGCATAATGACCAAACGACAATAGCTGTGTAATCTATTAAACTCCTACAGTGTGAATGGTGAATGTACACAATTTGACTTTCTGATGATCATTTAATTGTCTATAAAAGGTGTTGTGATATTTGCCTTCTGAAAAAAATATTTTCACTCTGGAAGTCTTTTTTCTCTTTGAAGTCAAATCAAGTCTTACTTCAGGAGAGGCCGGTCTGGAAGAGGGCCAGAAAATGTCTGTTTAGATTACCTTTGTGAGCGATGGCAACACAAAGGCCAGCTGAGCCCAGGGCATTTTACAAGTGCTCCAAACCCAGGAGATTGGCATATCAAACACCCACACACTAATTGTGACATTAATCTGCAACCATCAGCTGACTAAGGGTGTTACCACTGTATCTGAAACATGCTGCCGTTTTAAATTGCTTCATCAAGTAACTCATCTAGTGCCATATTTTATTACTATTCCAACAAGGAGATCAAGAATAGTATAGCTGAGTATGAATTTTAAACAAAAAATCTCTGTTTTGATACACAAGTTGTATAAACAGAATATGATAGAACTGTGCCATCTGGAACTCAAAGGACATTATCATCTATCTGGGAGATTTCTTACTAAATAGGGTGTTTTCAAACTACTAGAGTATTTGCTCCTTTCAAACCCTGGTATCTTAAACCATAATGAATTATTCAACTGTATTATAGACTATTCTGTCTTCTGAGATAGAATATATTCAACACATTTTATTCTTTCTTTAATGTCCCATCGTCATTATAATGAACAATAACTACTACATCATAATGCAACAATGACCTTTAGGTTCATTTTAGGCATGTGGGTTTTATTTTATTCATTGCCATAAGAACTCATACATGGGAGGAGCTCATATGAGTAATCTGGCAAAAGTGCTTTGAGCTGTAGAGACAAACAAGCGGGAGAAACCTCCTCTTTAGTGTGGAGAGAATATAAATAGAAAAGAGCAGGGCCAAGTAAATGTCCTTCAGTTGGACATCTGGGCTGGAAACTCAATTCTCCCTCTCATGGATTAGTTGTGTGGCCTGGAGCAAGGTCCTTAACTCTTCAGTATCCACATCCATAAAATAAGAGTAACAACAGCTACAGGTCAGAGTCTGGGATTAAAAGAGGTATTATGTGTGTAGTGTTTAGAAGAATGACTGATCTGTTTGGAGATTATTGGTTATTAAGGAGGGAGCAGAAAAATTAACATCCAATTGTAATGTATACAGAAATGTGAAGAGAGTTCTTGGTGTCACAGAGAACCTGGCTGGGAGAGGAGGAAGGAAATGAAGGGAAGTGGAGGTTTAAAAAAAAAAAAGAAAGAAAGAAAGAAAGAGATTTGGAAAAAAAAAAATGTCCTCTAAAATGCTAATAAGTTAAAAAGGAGTTTATGGGATACACACACACACACACACACACACACACACACACACATATATATTATACATTTACCATAAATTTTTTTTTAAAGATTTTATTTATTTATTTGATAGAGATCACAAGTAGGCAGAGAGGCAGGCAGAGAGAGAGGAAGGGAAGCAGGTTCTCTAAGCAGAGCCTGATGTGGGGCTCGATCCTAGGACCCAGGATCATGACCTGAGCTGAAGGCAGAGGCTTTAACTCACTGAGCCACCCAGGCACCCCATTTACCATAAATATTGGTTCATCTTACCAGTAGCATCTGAGTTTGGCAAACTTTATTTCATTTAAGAGTTTTATTATTTACTTGCTTATCCTTTTATCTATCCATCCATCCACTAACCCAATCATTTATTAAAATTTTCAAAGAACTACTGCAAATTGGCACTTTGAAAGATTTTGTGAAATCATTATGTTTAATATGAGCTCTCTGTTACCAAAATACTTTCAAATTAATAGAACAGTTTCCCACATAGGACAACATTAGGGGTAAGCTTTGAGGGGTAAGGATTGAGGGGTAAGCTTTGCCAGACAAATTTTTAACATTGTAGGTTAAATAAAGTTAAACTTTTCTTTAATGCTGTGTATTTTTGAGGAAACACAGTGTAAAGACTCCTTTTTGGAACCCCTATTGCAGGTGGTTTTGAGAAATATAGTCTGGGTAATATTAAATAAATTCACAGCAATAACATCATTGCATGGATTTTGTGACAGCTTCCTTGGGCAAAGGCCTTTTTTTGCTTACTTCCTGGTTTTCAGTTTTGGTCAGCATAAAGTGACATGGCCACAAACTAAATTTCAATGAAAAAAGGGCACTATTTATATGCGCAGTAAAAAGCAGTTTTGATAACTGACCAAGTCCAAGTAGCAAGACAGGGAGCCATGACCTGGGCATAGTGTGGCCATCTTGTAGGTAATGCCTTTGTACTGCCTTCTCTCCACCCCCAAACCCCCAGCCAGAATGGATCATAGATACTATTTTGTGCAGCAATTTTCTTTAAAAGAGAAGACAAAAAGCTGTGAATAAGGGGAGGCCCTTGGGGTTCTCCAGGGCTTTGATTTTCATCCTGACTCTTTGAACTACATTGAACAGCCGTCTTTAAGTTATGAAATCCTAATTCAGAAACCCTTATCCAACTCTAGCAGAAATCTTAACTGTTCTAAAAGTGAAACCATTAGAATGTCATTGACCTGATTTATCATCATTTTAAAATGCTGAGCCAGAGACAAGATCCTTTCTCTCTTTCCCTAGAAAACCACTTGCCCCTTTGTATAAAATCAATATGAGGTCATTGATCTGAGTGCAACACTTCCTTGACACTCAAATTTTTCACTAAATGCTGTTGTAATAATCTTAACATGGCTTTCTCAGCTTAGCTATTTTCCAGACAATTTAACCCACAGAGTTGAACCTAGAAAAATGTTAGCACTTAGGTTGAGATTTCCCAAAAGAATATACAGTAAGATGTATAAGACATAATTGCACCACTGTGGATTACAATAAGTTACACATTAAGTACAACCACACTCTCAGCATCCAATCTTAAGTAGCAATGTCCCCAACCTGAAGATATAAGTAACAATTCCTTTATCACTGCAGAAGACAAATATGTTTCTGCCTTTAGCAAAAAATTGATACGGGAAATCCCAAGTGTACTTATGCTTCAGGAAAAAGAAGACACAATTGGCAAGTCTATTGTAAATAAACTTGATTTTGATTTTGGAATACATCAGTATAAATGTATGGACAGACAAAAGAAGGTAGGAAAGATGGAAGAATGTATTTTTTTAAGACATGTGTGAATGATGTCATTGTTTTTGCTCATTACCGTGTCTATTATAAATACATTAAATATAATAAATTAAATTAAATATAAATAAATTAAATTGGTACTTCTTGAACTTGCCTTGCTAACAACAGAGAGGACCATTTAAAAATGTATATTTGGAGGTTCCCACTCCAATTCTGTTGAAGAACATCCATGAATTTGTGATTGTTATGATCAGGTATAGGGGAAACATTGCTTAAAACATCAAAAAGGAAACACTGACTTAAATTTTTGTTTCCACTTATATATTTTCTTTTAGTTTAAATGTTAATGAAGTACTTAAACTGTGTTCCTACTAAGATCTCTGAGGGAAATGTGAGTGGATTAGATTAGTGTCTGCTTTCAAAACCAACTACTCTAGTAAGGGAAATAAGTCATATGTCTCAAGAAGAATTTTATAATAAAGGTATTATCTCCAATCTTGCATTTATTAAATCATTTCCTTATTCATTTATTTACTCAGTAAATATGTATCACTTACCTGCTACAGCACAGGCATTATGTCAAATTAGGGGTCTCTAATAGCAAAAATAAGGACTCGTTCTTCATCAAATTCCTACTCTAGGAGGGAGAAAGCCATTACACAAATTAGTAACATAGTAAATATAAAAATCAAGGTATGTTATGAAAGCAGTGAATGTGATCTTATGAGCACATAACATGCAAACAGTGATCTACTCCGATGGGGCCAGCAAATTTTTTCTGAGTAAATAAACTTGACCCATGGATGAGGATGCAGTAATGAGATGAAGGGAAGAAGGGAAAAATTCTTGGTCAAGGAAATGCTGTGCCAATGCCCTGTGGTCAGAGAAATCATGGGACAGATAAATTACTATGGTTACTGGAACTAAAGAGGAAAGGGGACAATACAGTGAAGTAAGGTTGAAAACATTAGACTAGTCAGGGTCTTCTTAATATACATTAAGGATTTTTGTCTTTAAGATGAATGTTCAGAAATGAGAAGGTGTGATAAGATTAACAATTAGAAAGGTTCACTTTGGCTGTGCTGTGGAAAATGACTAAAAGAAAACTGGATTTGCACAGATCTGTGGGAAGCTATTCAAAATGATCCAAGAGGAGATAATAACCTAACCTAGGACTACAGAGATGGAGAGTAAAATGGCAGACAGACTTACAATGTATTCTGGAGGCCAATGCAATAGACCTTGTGAGATATGGTAGGGCTAGTGGACAGCTAGGGAGAGAAAATATTAGGGATGGTGGTAAATTACCAAGGTAGGGAATGGTCAAGAGCACCATGTGTGGGGAGGGCAAAGGAGTATATGAAAATGGTGTTGCGCATGATGAATTTGAGGAGCAGTCTGGACCAAAGATAGGTATTTTTGTGAAGCATCAAGAAATAGAGAGTAATAGAAACTTTGGATGCAAATGAGATTGTCTAAGGATACAGGAGAAATAAAAAAAAGCTCAGGACACTGTAAACAGTTATGTGGCCAAGAGGAGGAGATTGCAGAAGAGAGCCAAAAGTCAAGAAAAATACAGGTAGGATTCAGATCAGAGAGAGTGCAGGGACAAGATAACATGGGAGAATTTTTCAAAACTAGAGAAGAGTTATCAGTTGTTCTATACAGGAAGGATGCCTAGGTGGCTCAGCCAGTTTAGCGTCTGCTTTTGGCTTGGATTGTGATCCCAGGGTCCTTGGATTAAGCCCTGTGTTGGTCTCCCTTCTGCCCCTCCGCTGACTCATGCTCTCCCCCACAAATAAATGAAATCTTTAAAAAATGGTTCTATACACTAAAAAAGATCAACAAAGATGAAGCCTAGAAAAAAATCTACTGGATTTAGGGACACTGATGTTACTGATGACACGTTGGCAAAGTGCTGTGGCTGGAAGTCAGATAACCCAGAAATAATAAGAGGATAATGGTGATGATGAGCCCTGACAGTTGTTTTGTTTTGTTTTAAGTCTGACTATAAAGAAGAGAGAAGAGGTAGTGCTGATTTCAAATGCCAGTCAACATCTCAAACACATTATTTCCCAAAACATCATCTTTACTGTTTTACTCATCCTCTTAATTTCCTTTCATGTTTCTTTTCTATTAAATGTACCTTGAGCCTCTCTGTCACAGAAGCTAATAATCTTGCTTTAACTTATCCTCTCTACCAGGACTTCAGTGGTCCCATACCTCCCTGAGATAGGTGGAAAATGGTCTCTAGAACCTTGAGCTCTCTTTCCCCTCTACCCAAATGGGCATGTGACTTTGTTTCAATAGACGTTCCACCCTAGTTCCACCATTTAGCTAACAACTTAACTTTCACTATGTAACATCTCTTGAATAGCTTGCTCAACTATGAGTTGTGCTTATTTCATAGATTTCTATGAAATTTGAATGAGATAATGAATCCTCAGGGCTCATTACATTTCTTGATCACTGTAGATTTCAATGATCATCAGTTGAATTTGAATTCAAGTCATCTATGCCTGATGTCTTTTATCCAGTGTTAAAATGAAACAATAGTTCCCAAATGGAGTTGATTATAGTAAGTTCTATGTCACCAGGCAGATTTTTAAGACTTAATTACGGTATTGGCCTCTCCAAGAAATAGAATCTTAAACCAGTCAGTCAGGAATCACCTGACTGACACTAATTAGGTAATCTGCCTGATAGACCCTGCCATCCCCTAAAGGAAAATAACTTCACAATAACCAACTTTCTTTTTTGCCCATTGGGACTTCCTTGTTCCTATTCCTTTCTGCCCATGGAAGTCTTTCATCTTGTACTGCTCCTTGGAGCTGCTTTCCATCTATTAGATTCGATGCTGTCTGATTCCTAAGTCACTGAACACAGCACTTAACAAATGTTAACAAGGGTGCCTGGGTGGCTCAGTGGGTTAAGCCTCTGCCTTCGGCTCAGGTCATGATCTCAGGGTCCTGGGATCGAGCCCCACATCGGGCTTTCTGCTCAGCGGGGAGTCTGCTTCCTCCTCTCTCTGCCTACTTGTGATTTCTCTCTCTCTCTGTGTCAAATAAATACATAAAATTTAAAAAAAATTAACAAAGCACTTAAACTATGTTCCAACCTAGACCACTGAGGGAAATGTGAGTGGATTAGATTAGGTTCTACTTTCAAAACCAACTATTCTAGTAAGGGAGATAAGCCAGGTATCTCAAGAGGAGTTCTATAATAAAGGTATTATCTCCAATCTTGCATTTATTAATTCATTTAATTATTCATGTATTTATTCAGTTTCCACTAACTACATGTATAAATGAGTAGGAATGATCTAAAATGCAATTGAGAAAATTAACCTTTAAATAGTAATTCAAATTAAGTTGAAACACAAAATATTCCTCTAAATTTTATAATAATCACATTACTTTAAAATAGATATGTAGTATGCTATTTCAATCTAAGTATTTTTGGGGGGAGAATAAATATTTTATCCACTTGCTATGTAGATCTCAATTCTATTTTCAGGAATATTTTAATGCTAACATTGGAGAATGAGGTTATTTCTGTCTTTTCAACTCCCATCTTATCACATTAATCTGTTAGAACTGTAAATCCTTAGGATAGAAAGTGAAGCAAGGTCAATTTCCTAGACTCAACTAATTCAACCCAAGTATTCTTAAAACAAACAAAAAAGTAAACTGAGGGTAGATTAGTTTAAGTCATGTACATTATCCCTATCATTATTTACTGAAAGATTAAGAGGTTAACTTTAAAATAATTTGATGACTTATCATCTTTTTCACTTAAGGAGAATTTTAAAAATACATTTGCAAACAGTGATGTGACAAAAATTAAAGTTTAGAGTTTATCTCTTATTTTTGATATTAAGGATGGACGAAAGTATTCTAATCAGAGGAGCAGAGACATAATTTCCACTCACTCACTTGGAATTGCAAATTAGGAAAAACAAGCCTATCTATGAAAAAGTAAAAGAACAGCAGAAGAGAAAAATCAAGAGCCATTTTACCAAAGAATGGTGGAAAATCATGAATTAATTTTTTTAAGTGTATATATTTTCCTTTGTGTGAATGATACATCTTTGAGATCTCAAACAGAACTAAACTAGAAAAAGGTGATCTAATAAAGTGAAAAAGAATAAAAAGAATGTCTCTTATACTCTCATTAAATTTTAGTGTAAAGTAGGAAAATTTCCAAGATCGGAGCAATGATTCTAGGGAAAAAAAAACCTGAGGCAGCAGTAATAGAGGTAGGGATTTTAATACACTGTTGATTAACTGAACAGGACATAAACAAAGAGAAAACATTTATGAGCTTGTAACTTAGACAATAAATTGTAACTTTCTGGAGGAGAGGCACCTACTATCCGTGGAACCCTGGTGGGGAATCATAGACTATTAAGTGAGAGAAATCCTATTATCCACTCCCTCCTAGCACTCCTAGACTGCTGTCTTTGAAAAAAATGATACCCTGGGATCAGTCAACTCAGCTCACTGCCAAGCCATGTCAGATCTAGAACGCCAAGGTAGGATGCAGTCTCCTGGGGTTCAAACCCCGGCCCTACTGCTTGCTAAATGTGTGACCTCACCTCTGAGCTTCGCTTTCTTCATCCTTAATGTGTATGTCTTATTCTATTGGAGCTGCTATCACCGAATACCAAAGACTGGGTAGTTTACAAACAACAAAATTTGCTTCTCAATTCTGGAGGCCAGCATGCTGGAAGATTCAGTGTCTGAGGACAGCTTACTTCCTGGTTCACTCTTCACCACATCCTCACTTGTCCAAAGGGGGTGGAGCACAAGCCCATTCATGAGTGTTCCACCCTCACACCCTCATCACCTACCAAATACCTCACCAATTAATACCATCACATGGGGAGTTTGATTTTAACGCACGGATTTTAGGGAGACACAAACATTTAATCTATGGCAGTGGTGATAATGGGTTTCTCATTTATTGAGCTGATACAAGAGGTAGTGTATACAAACCACATTGCACAGTGCTTGAGACATATTAAACATCAGAAAAATGCTGTCAGTATTTATGATTTCAGCCTTCCAAGAAATACAGAAATAACAATATAGAAACCAGACCTTGATAACCAACAGAAAATCTCCAAGTTGTACCAGAGACTACCAAGACCTGTGTCCGCTTTGGCTAATTCTCAAGGGAAAAGTGATATGCAGTTTTTTTTTCAATATCAAGATGGAAGCTCAGTGGACATGACCTAGAGGTATACATACATAAAGCCATACTGAAAACCCTGTGAAACGGGTACAAGGTAATGGGAAGAAGTCAGGTGGACTCTGTATGCACTCAGCATGATAATAGATGGCAGGAATTGATATGGATGATGAGCTGGAGACAAAGTGGTACAATTAGAGAAAAAGCTAGTGAATGTTCTGTCTGGGGTATGACAGAGAACATCAGAGGAAAAAGGGGAAGACAGTAAGGAGGAACATCACTAGCAAGCCATCCACATAAGTAGTGGAGGTCAGTGAGATATGGTGGAGAGGCCTGCGTTTGACATCATGAGTAATTCTTTTTTTTTTCTTTTCTCATTTCTCTCCAATTTTTAAAATGTTATTACGTCTATAACTTAAATTGTATTTTAAAGTAATTACCTGGACCAACATGTCTATAATCAATATGGTTTTTCCATGACATGAAAATAGATAGTTCTTTGGCAACTTTTAACATTAGGACATTTCAAATCCATATGAAAAATAAGGCAATTAGCCTTACTCATCATGTAACTTAGGTTAAAATGTTTACTTATTTCTTATATGATTATGTTTGTCTTCCATTGCATCTTAATCTCCTGACCTGCTCAACATATAACTTTCTATCTGTTCAACATGGAATCTTAAGTTTAACTCAATGTAGTAGGCAGAAATCTAAGATGGCTCCAAGATTTCCACCCTTATAGAATACCCTCTTCTTTGAGTGTGGGCAGGACTAGTAATATGATAAGATATCACTCCTGTGATTAGCTGGTTATCAGTTGATTCTGAGATAATCAAAAGGGATACACTGGGTGGTCCTGACCTATAAAACCACAAGTTAGGTCAAGAATTATTATCAACTATTATTTTGACAGTAATTTAAAAATAACTCCTAATGCTAATGACTCCTAATGCTCATGAGAATGTGCACATAAAAATCTATACAGGCTTTTTAGACAATATATCTTAAGAATAAATATGTCCTCTTTTTAAATGCAGTTGTCTAAAATCCAGACATTTATCCCCATAAGTAATGCAAAAGAGGGAATAGATTATGACTATAAAAATGTTTACTACAACATATTTGGGGCCCAAATATGGGTTATATTCTGAAGCATACTAAGTACACAATGGTAGAAAAATAGCCAGATAAATGAGAGTTCAATTTCATACAATAAAATGTTCAGATTAAAAATCATAATAACAAACACTGCAGAATAACAAGAAAATGTTAAAACAGAATATAAAGTGAATACTCAGTCTGATTGCAGTTTTGTCCACAATACAAGCATAGGATTAAGTGCTAGAATGATATATATAACTGTTTAAGAGATAGGTTATTGTGGTTTAATTTCTGAATCCTCCGAAATCCCACTGATGTCATAACAGTATAATAAATAAAATGTTTAAGGAAATGATTTTTTTGAACCATCAGACATTTGGTTCACATTTTGAGAAAGCACAAAATGGCAGAGACAGTCTGGTGGTCTTGCACTTGTTGGGATTTGACTAATCAAACTTAGGAACTTTCTACAGACTGTGTTCCTAAACAAGTTTATATCATAATCACTATTTTTGTTATCACTCCATTTTGTCATGTATGTATGCTCCCAATGCTGAGATCGCTATAGATCTACATTTCTACCCAGAGGTGGGGACGCACTTTTACTTGTGTTATTAGCATTTTAGGCAGGTGGCTCATAAACTCTCCTATTTACTGCCACCGGTATTGACATTTATATCAGTGGCTATGGATCAGAACCTCCTCACATCCTCTTGGCCTTCTCTCTTCTTACTTCAGCCAGTGCTTCACCAGCTTTATTCTCGTGAAACTATACAGTGCTTTGTCTGGGCCATGCAGCATTCCTTTGCTTCCTGACTGGGGATGACTCTAATCCTGTGGGGTGGGACACCTTTGGGAGCCCACTGGGCATTCAGAGAAGTGCACATGGGAAGTAAGGGTGGTCAACACCAGTGGCGCCAGCCATCATCAAAGGATATCAGAAGCTTATCCATAATGCTTTTCTCTTTCTTCCTCTCTGGATAGTCAGTTGTAGGAGGCCATTTCTAGGCTCCTTAGAAATCCCTGAGGATGAAGCACCAGATAGGGTAACAGCCAGCTCAATAGTACATCCTTACCTTGGCTTTTTCTCATGCACATTCTCACTTCTCGTGTTCTTCATCTCTATTCCCAAAATAAATTATTCCTAAGGAATTTTTTCCCTTCAGGTTTGCTCTCTGGAAAACTCAGGTTAGGATAAAATACATGCAAAACAGTGTGTGGCTCAAACAGTGAAGCATCTGATTTTTTATTTCAGCTCCAGTCATGATCTCAGGGTTGTGGGACTGGGCCCCACATTGGGCTCCACGCTCAGTGGGGAGTCTACTGAAGATTCTTCCTCCCTCTGCCCCTCATGCTTGCTCTCTCTGTCTTACTCTAAAATAAAGTAAAATCTTTAAAAAACATATCTATGTAAAACATATTTACATTTCTCAGTTTTTAGTATATTTGATTGAAGATATTTAAAAACCTAATAATTATGTTTTCAAGCTTCAAATTACACCTTATGATAACATGTTTAAGCAGAAGTGAATAGTCTCAGGGTGTCTGTGTGGCTCAGTCAGTTAAGCATCTGATTTCTCAGGTCATATCTCAGGGTTATGAGATGGAGCCCTGTGTCTGGCTCCTGCTCAATGAGGAGTCTGCTTGTTCCCTACCCTCTGCCCCTCCTCTGCTTATGCTGCTCTCAGATAAATAAATCTTTAAAAAAATACAAATAAACAGAAGTGAATGATCTCAATTGGATTAAAATGTCTATCATATTAAAAAGAATGAAAATGTAATGCTCTTCCCATTAGCTGTAAAATGTATGGAGCTGTTTATTTTCCCTCTACTTTTACTGAAATTTTTACAATCAAAAGGATGCCTTTTAGTTTGTGTTAAGTGCTCAAGCCTTTCCAAATCATCTGCCTTCTCCAAACTTGGATGAAGATTCTGGTGCTGTTCTCGTCCAGGAGGTGTTGCCTCTCATAGGCTGGCCTAGCTGATCCTAGCAGAAGATTGCTTTTTATTCATATTATGGGGTCTTCTTTTGTAGGACAGGGAATGAGAGCAATTACAAAACATCTGGACAAAACAAAAATGGAGGAACATCTAGGCTGCATGCAGATGTGGATGACAGGCTTGAGGGGAAGTGACCCTGGCTTGGGTCACATAGAGAGATGAGTCACTGGCACACGTGCCGGGAGGCCAGCTTGAGAACTAAGCATTTGGTTTGTTTAGCACAACAAAGTAAGATGAATTTTAACAGGAAAACCGTGAAAGGGTAAAGCAAAGCTTCTGTTGTTTTTTGTAATCGCTCTAATTAAAAACCTTAGAGAAGAGTGGGGTTTGCTCTTAATGAGAAAAATAAAGGGCACAGGACTCATGTAACACCTGGAAGCCTCCAGACAAACAGACCACATCAAAATGCAGCATCAATAATTTTTCATAAGAGGAAGATCATTTGATTCAGTATGAGTAACACAAAAAGAGATGATGGCTAAATATATAGCAAGAGGTCATCCAATTAAAAGAGCATTATGAAAAAGGTGAGAAATTATAGAAAAAAATTAGGCCAGCTTAATTAAAGGAATAGAATGATTTTGCTTCAACTCAAGATGGCTTCTTCAAAGTAGAATAAATCAGAATTAACATTACCCAAATGCACCCTGGCTCTCAAGATGTTGCTGTGTCTTTTCTTGGGCCTTGGGAACCCAAGTAGATCTAAATGCTCTTGAGTTTCCTTAGCTGTCTGTCACTCCTCACAGACCTATGCTTTTTTGGGCAAAGACTTTAAAATGATACTTTCACGTTGTTACTGCCTAGAGTTAGCTCTGCCTGAGAAGATCTGAGGCTGTGCAGTTTGACTCAAGCCATGCTAAGAAGGTTCCATACTCCTTTCATGTTTGAAATTGCCCTGGAGGAAGGGAGACAAGAAGAACGGAAAGGATGGCTAACATTTCAGATTATCTCTGTATACCATTCCCTACACTGATACACACCAGGGAAGCTATCTTGTGTGTGTTACGTGGGTAAAAATCTCTAAATGATTACAATAGAGCTAGATCTCCCTTCTCCTTTTCTCCCTCCTCCCTCTCACTAGAAACCCCTTCAAGGCAGACAATGGCTTTAAGAATATAAACCCTTTAAGATTCAACCATGTTGTTGAATGTATCAGTAGCTGATTCTTATTGTTGCTGAGGAATATTCCATTGTATCAAGACATGTAATTCGTGTATCCATTTACGTGTGGATGGACTTTCATTTTTCAAGTTTGGGGCTGTGACAAACGAAGCTGCTTTGAATACCCACGTACAAGTCTTGGTGTGGACTTATGCATTCCTTTCTCTCAGATGAATTCCTGGAAATAGGTAGGTACCATTTCACTTTTTAAGAAATTATCCAACTGTTTTTTCCAGCTGGTTGTACCATTTGACATTCCCATAGAAGGGTACATACAGGAGAGGTTCGATTGCTTTACATCATGGCCAACACCTGAAAAAGTCCAGCTTTGTATTTTCAGGTAATTAAATAACTGCATCAATATCTCATTTTTGACTATTCATACACCATATTACATGATTCTATTCAAATAAACTCAAGATCTTATGTAAAACTCAAAATCTATGATAACCAAAAACAGATCAGTAGTTGCCTATGGACATCTGGGTTGCAAGGGTACAAAGAAAAACTCCTGTTTTCTGTCTACTCACTATTCCATTAATACTTTCAGCATTTTATTTTTGACACCAGATATAGGAGTTTGGGTTTTTCTTTTCTTTTCCTTGTTTTCATTGTTTTGCTATACCAAGCAATTCTCGAATTCTCCAGACACCTGCTGAGTGTCCTTTAGCTCAGTTCTGTCAGTCTCTCTCTGGAGATAGCATCAGGTTCCACAGGTTAAGGGCTCATTCCCATAGAACTTCCTCAAACTTCAGATGACCAGAAAAAGTCTAGGTTGTCATCCATGCTTCTGACCAACCTGTTATAAATGAGAAGTTCCGCATCCCCTCCTTCAGATCCATCATTTGCTAGGATGGCTCATGGAACTCAGGAAATCTGTTTACTTATTAGAATATCAACTTATTTTAAAGGATCCAACTCAGAAACAGCTGCATGGAAGAGATGCATCAGCCAAGTAGGTGGGAAAGGGCGCAGAGCTTCCAGAACCTCTCCAAGACAACTCTGGCAGCACTTCTTCATGCTCACCACCCCAAAGTTCTCCAAACCTATCCTTTTGAAAAAAATTGTTTTTAAGATTTTATCTATTTATTTGAGACTGAGCTCACAAATAGGCAGGAAGGGTGTGGGAAGAGCCACAGGAAGAGTGAGAAGCAGGTTTCCCACTGAGCAGGGAGCCCACTGTGGGCTGAAATCCAGGACTCTGGGATCATGACCTGAGCCAAAGGCAGATGCTTAGCTGACTGAGCCACCCAGGAGCCCATCCTTTTGGGTTTTCATGAAGGCTTCATTACATAGGCATAACTGATTAAATAATTGACTACAGAGGATTAATTCAACCTCCAGAGCCTCTCTGCAACCACAAAGCGTGCAACAGGACTGAAAGTTTCCAGCCTGTAATTATACTGTTGGTTCCTTTGGCAACCAAACCCTATCCTGTGGTTATCTAAGGGCTTTCCAAAAGTCACCTCCATGACCTGAACTCAGGTGGTTGAAAGGGCTTGTTATGACTAACAAAAGACATGAGTTTGTTGATCTTATCACTTTGAAAATTTCAAGGGTTTTAGGAGCTCTGTATCAGAGATGGGGAAAAAAACCATTTTTTTTAATTATAAATTACAATATCACAAAGGGGCACGAGGAAACTTTTTTGGGGTCATGGAAGTATGTGTTACCCTCATTAAGCTGTTGGTGTTACAGATATATGTAGATGTCAAAAATAACCCAATTGTATACTTTAAATCTGTACAGTTGACTATATTTCAATTATGCCTCAATTTACAAAATATGCAGTAACTTTATTACAAGGTGCAGCCATTATTAAATGTACCTCACAGATTGGTTATTAGTCTGTGTGGCAAAGCCTGGAATTTTTTTGGTATGGGGTTTTTCTAAAACGTTGGAATGGACTGCAAGTCAGAGAAGGAAGCCCAGCACAATGTAGGAAAGGGAGTGATCCAAGAGAAGAAGATGGAAGGAAACTGGCTTCCTGAGTAGGACAGTGTTCTAGGAACAGAGGCATAGGAACCAAAGGAGAAGGTTGTTCTTTGAAGACATGGCTCCTTCACTGCTTTTGTGGATGATAGACACTCTCTGTATCTAGAGTCCTTTTCCTACCCCACCCTTGCTTTTAGACTTAGTGAATGGCTTCTGAAGTATCCTGACAGAGGGGTAAGAAGGGAAACTTTGGGAAGGCCATCTACTTTGTTACTGGCTCTTCTGAGCCATCTTGGCCTCAATCTTTAGGATTCTTACCTAGAGAGAGCATTCTATAAGGATCATGGGAATGATGTGGTGTGCTTTTCAGAAAGATCATGGAGTTAGGCCTATGTTTGAATCCTAGCTTCACCAGCTATGGACACTGGGTGAAGTACCTAATCCGTGTGAGCCCCCCCCCACCTTTTTTTTCTGCTATAAAATATTATCTATTAAATAATACACAATTAGGCCACTCAGCAAATCTAAGCTTATTTTCTGTGGGTAATGGAACAGTCTAGAACTAGAATTAATGTATTTTTAAATTTTGTGTTTAGGAAAATATCCAAAGTTGCCTTGAAATTTGATGTTTAAGCAAAAGCTATCACTAGATGGGTTCTATTTTCCTTTTATTTCTAAAATTTCATATATATATGTATATATATCTGTACATTAATTATACCAAACTAAAATTATTTTTTAAACAAAGTATATGATGAAATAATGGCAATTTGAACCCAACTAATAACATAGCAAACATAGGATGTGTTATATTAACAAAAACCTAAAATAGTTGAGTGGCCTTTGAAATACAAAAGTAAATTCCATCTTGTAGTATTATTGTGTTGTCTTTCATATAGCCAGTAACTTATATTCTTATTTATACCCCAAAGTTTTAGATGCTGGAAGATCTTAAAAGCATCAATTTCCAAGCCCTGATGTTGTGAAATTCCTTATTCTGAATTTTAAGAATTATGTTTTTATATTCAATTTATTTGATGCAAATTATTTTTAGTTCAATTTCTTAGTATCTCCATTATGACTCTCAAGCAGGATTGACAACATAGCTCTTCTAACTAATGAATAAACCATATAATGGGAGAACCAAAACTAATCTATGTATTCCACAAAATGCTTCCTCAAAGCAAGACCCTATTAGTATAGGTTCAGGGTTTTTGGGTTTTTTTTGCTACCTTCATACGGTGGACTCTTCAAAGATCTTTCTTTGCATTATTTGCGTTTGTCGGAGGCACAGTAAATGGGTGTGTGTGTGTGTGTGTGTGTGTGTGTGTGTGTGTGTTTTGGTGTGTGTTGGTGTGTGCTGCCCCCTACTGGGGAAGGGCAAAGCTAGGTTTTTGTGAGCAGGACATTGCTTCAAGAATTCACATCATTGTCTTCACGTGGACTGGTGAAAGGTAAGACATTTAGAAATCAGGAACAGCTTCAGCTCTCATATTCCAATCTACTCTAGATTTATATTCCTACACATTAAAACAGTCACAGATGCAGTCAGCCATATATCCTACTCCAAACGTCAGCAACTGAAATCTTCTAATTATAGATTAAGGCCAATATAACAAAAAGACTAAGATGCTGGTTAAAAGCAAAGTCATACAAGCCTGGATTTTAAATCATACCCTCACTTTTCTGTGATCTTTAAAGTTTCCTGAACATTAAACCTCAGTTTTATCATCTGTCAATTGCAATTAACAATGTTATTCCATAAAATTGCTGTGAGAATTAGATTTCATGCATAAAGCACTTAACATAGTTTCTGGAAC
Organism: Lontra canadensis; assembly: GCF_010015895.1. Lineage (NCBI taxonomy): Eukaryota > Metazoa > Chordata > Mammalia > Carnivora > Mustelidae > Lontra > Lontra canadensis. The sequence continues at coordinate 5,821,353 of NW_022631042.1, forward strand.
AAAATACATGCTTAATAAATGTCATATCTACTTAATATTTTCTGGAACTAAAATAAAAATTCCTCACAGAATAACTTCACTCCCTACCCAACTACAGATGTGTGTTTGTTAGAATGGTATTACCTTCTTTCCAAGCTTCCACCCTGCACTTACTTGGCGTTCCTTGCCTAATACTCTATCACCTTATTTGGCATTTTTCTCAATGAACAATTCCCTTTCTTTCAGAGTTCCTTTCTTTGTACTGACTTTTCTTCTCCGATTACCAACATGCTTCCCGACTTTGAACGATAGCCCTTTCATGGTCTTTCCTTTCAAAAATCAAAATTGTTAATTATTACCCCACATTGGCCACCTCCCTGCCTCTTACTCCTTAAACCTTTGTTACCTAGGACTATTTTCAATCAATGGAAACTTTTCTTCCCAAGCTCACCAATGCTTGATCTACTTTGTGCCGCGTTTAGTATCACTGACTCTAGTCTTGCTCTTCCTGAACTATTTGCAGCACTGACATGGCTTTTCTCTTGTTTCCAAACAGCTCTGTTCTACTGCCTTCTTCAATGTCACCTTTCCATCGGCTGCTTAAATATGGACATACCCTTGAGGCACTTGGCCTCTTTCTCTTTTGCTCTGAACTGTTAGTGATCTTTATTTTCATATTATCTTATCACTCATCATCCTTCTAAAAATGAGTCTCAAATCCACCCTCCGCAGCAGTATTTCATCACACCTACCATTATAAGCCAGCAATTCCATTCTTATTTTTATACCCCAAAGAAAAAAACGCAGCCTCACACAAATAGACATGAATGGTCAGTGCAGTGTTATGTACAATAGCCAAAAAGTGGAAACAACCCAAAGGTCCAAATGATGAATGGATCAATAAAATAAGATGTAGCTATAAAACAGAGCATTATTTCACAATAAAAACAAATGTATTGGCGCATATCACATCAAAGACAAACCTTGAAAACATTTTGCCAAGTGAAAGAAGCTAATAACAAAAGGCCACGTATTACAGGATTCCTTATACATATGAAATATTTAGGCAAATCTACAGAGAGAGAATTTTGATTAATCATTCATCAGAGTTAGAGGTTGGAAGAAGGTGGGAACAGTGACTGACTGCTAATGCGGGCTGAGTTTCTTTTAGGGGAGACGAAAATGTGCTAAAATTTGATTGTGGTAATGGTTGTACAATCATGTGAATATACTAAAATACTGAATTGTATGCTTTAAATGGGTGAATTGTGGGGTATGTGAATTAGATCTCAAGGCTATTGAAATTCAAATAAGTATATACACAAATAAAACACCAGTAAACATCAAGTAGCCTTTTACAAAATCATTTCCCCTTAGAGCATTTTCATTCTGAAAGCTCAACTTGCTACTTTCATATCTTCCTCTGTTTTATAACAATACTTGTTTCTTCTCTTTACGCAGGCAGTCTTGGAACCCAGAGAACCTAGAGAGAGAATTCTACCTTTATTTACCTTTTTCTTAAAAAGCACAGACTTAGGAAACTAATAGAACCCCAGATTCATTCCACACTTAATGTGAAAACACTACATACTACATTCTTAATCTGCAGTGACAACTTGAAACTCCCAGTTTTCTTTATTGCAAATTTTCTATCCTTCTAATTTTCCAATGGAAAATATGAAACTTTTGATGTCCATGACTATTTGCCCATGACAGGGTATCCATAGGTCTTCTAACAAGGTGATATATCTATTGAGGAAAAGATGACACAAAGGACAGACTTATTTTTAGCCACAAATGTCAGTTATTCCATAGAAAACTTCTCTTCTAAGGAAGCAATGTCAGGGATCTTATTTTGTTTTTTTAACTAATGTCATATATGACCTTTGTTTCACCAAGCGTTTTACACCTACGATAAAAAGAGGGTAAGCGACAGGAAAATGGTACTCTATTTCTCAGAGTAAATGATCTATCAAATACACAGCAAAGCTGCTCAACATCACCCCTAGCTTGTTTTTAATATCTTAGAGTACGTGGTGCTAAAGTTAATTAAGCATCAATTAAGATATAAAAGATTTTTTTTAAGATTTTATTTATTTATTTGACAGACAGAGATCACAAGTAGGCAGAGAGGTAGGCAGAGAGAGAGGAGGAAGCAGGCTCCCTGCTGAGCAGAGAGCCTGATGTGGGGCGCGATCCCAGGACCCTGGGATCATGACCTGAGCTGAAGGCAGAGGCTTAACCCACTGAGCCACCCAGGCGCCCCAGATGGTTTTTTTTTTTTTTTTTTTAATGGCACATATTATGTTTCTTAAGAAAATCCAGAGTATTGTTGTCTGTCAATAGTTCCTATTGAACTGTTGAAAGTGATGAGGAGCCCTGGATCTTGATTAATCCAGTCTGATCAGAATTATATAAACTGTTTTCTGAAATACACAAAGGCTAAAATACAGAGAAATGGGAAAGAATAGAGGCTAAGGTTAGCAGGCAGAGAAGACCTGAATAATGATTTAAACAAGATAGCAACATACCACTGGAAATATGGGATGTCTCAGAATAACAGGCAAGTGCTCTTTGTTCCCAGACATGGTTGGTGAAGCAGACAGTTTCAATCCTCACTCCTTTCCATACGGTTGAATAACTTTTTAACAACATCTTTGTGTGTTGCTGATTCTTAAGGTTCTCATGTCTAAGTAATGTTTCCTCCTTCCCTCTTATTCAGAAATAGGTTTTCTTAACATATGTGGTGACAAAGTTATTTATGTTATACTGTACATAGGAAAAACACTTTTATAGTTTTTAAAAATCTGCTTATGTTTTATCTGTTTTCCCCCTACAAAATTCTAGGATTTGGGTAGGGCCAATATCGTTATACGTAAATTACAAATGAAGAGGCTGAGGCTTAGAAAGCTTGACAAACTTGCCTAAGGTATGCATGTGGTAACGTGATCAAGAATGGTATCACTTCCTTCAAATTTAAACATTCTTTCTAAAACTTTAATTGTGATTTTCTTTTTACATAAAAGTATCTTTTTTTCTTTTCAAGTCAGAAGATAGTGCATGCACATTAGAAAATATTTATATCTTGTACAAATTTAGAGAGTAAAAAGTGAGAAGCACTGAATGTTAAATCCCACTGCTAACCACTGTTAAGTGTGTGGTGTCTCTTCTTCCACTTTATTGCCCTAAAACACACATATTAGGAATCTTAACAAAGTAAACTTACATAACTATCTTGGTTCAAGCTGCCCTAACAAATACCATGGACTGTGTGGCTTAAGCAACAATAATTTAGCTCTCACACATCTGGAGGATGGAGCGTCCAAGATTAGTCCAAGATACAAGCAAAGCAAGCTTCTTTGGACTTCAGGTAGCCACCATCTGGCTATGCGCTCACATGACCTCTTTGAAGGCCCATAAGGAGAAAGAGGGTAAGCTCTCTAGTATCTTTTCTGGTAAGGGCACTAATCCCATCATGAGGGCCTCCCCTCAATACTCCATCTAACCTTTATTACCTCCCAACGCTCCTATCTTGAAATAGCATTACATTGGGGGTTAGGGCTTCGACCTATGAATTTGAGAGAGATACAAACATTTGGTCCATAACAGTGGTATATATTTTCCTGCGAACTGTTTTTATAAACTATATTTGCAAAATACTCCATATTCGTCAAACACGTTACATCAACAATTAAATGGACATATATTAATCTACCACATGGATCCAGTAAAACATTATTAAATTATTGCCAAACTGAATATTCTTTATGTATCATTGTATACTGGACTTAGCAGTTCTTACAGATTTCAGTAAATGTATTGTGAAGTATGAGCACATATCAATTTAAATAGTAGAGCTGTTAACATTTGTTTCTTGAGAGAAATTCTATGAAGGAATGACAACTTTGTGCTTAAAGTTAATAGCAAGCACACCTGGGTGGCTCAGTTGGGTGAGCATCTGCCTTTGGCTCAGGTCATGATCCCAGGGTTCTGGGATGGAGCCCCACTTTGGATTCCCTGCTCAGCAGGGAGGTTCCTTCTCTCTCTCCCTGTCCCCCACTCATGCTCTCTCTCCCTTGTTATCTCTCTCTTGCAAATAAATAAACATAATCTTTTTTAAAAAAGTTGACAGCATATAGAAGTTTCACATCAATGTCCTATTTGGTTCTTCCAAGGACTATGTAAATACACAGAGTAAATATACTTAACTGTATTTTCATACATTAGGAAATCAAGGCATAGAGATAAAAAATTACTCCTCCAAATTCACATTTGAGTAAGGACCATTACCGGATTTCAGGCCCAGGTTTATAGGAGTCCATGGTTATTATTTTTCATTTTCATGGTTGCCCTTGGAAATAAGAAATGAAAAATATTCCCAATTGTATGTCTATTTCCTTAGAACTGACAGTCTGGACTGTGCGTTCATACCCAGCTTAAGAAAAGAAACTTGGAGAACAAGAAATACCAGCAGAAAACACACAAGGCTCCTGTCACAGCTCCGCTGTGCACACATAGTTTTTCCATAATGGGAAATGTTCATTATGGAAAGGACTAGGGAGAAATGTGTGTGTGTAGTATCTGTATAGCATAACCTTCAGTCAGTGAACTATAAGAACGTGTCTCTAATGATGCTGATAAGTTATGTTGGTTTTTCTTTCGTTCTCATCTATAAGAGATCCTTTCACCTGTATTTATAGCTATCCTTTTGATAAAATAGAACTTTTTCTACCAAAAACAAAAATTCACTCATTTAATGAGCAGAAACTAAATTACCATGGCCTGGAAAACATGATAAGGATTATACTCCTAATTTGTGCTGTCAACAAAGACGAAGCATTTCATAAAAGAAGTAACCAAGAGGAATCTTGTACCTGTAATATTACTAAATAATGTATGCTAAATTGGACAAAAATCACAGGAAATATGTAACCAGGCACTAATGGGCAAATATTAGCATTTCAAGAATGGTATTTGGACATAAATTACATAGCCACTTATATCACATACTTTATTTTTTTTTATTTTTTATTTTTTTTAAAGATTTTATTTATTTATTTGACAGAGAGAGATCACAAGTAGACAGAGAGGCAGGCAGAGAGAGAGAGAGAGAGAGGGAAGCAGGCTCCCTGCCAAGCAGAGAGCCCGATTCGGGACTCGATCCCAGGACCCTGAGATCATGACCTGAGCCGAAGGCAGAGGCTTAACCCACTGAGCCACCCAGGCGCCCCATATCACATACTTTAGAAGTTCTTAATTATGCCCTTCCTTTTCTGAGTTCTCAAAATCCCTACTGTTTTCCCTTTTCTCACTTTCTCATAGTGACTGAATTATCACCAAATGAGTATTTGTTGAGGTAAAAGTGTCTTACTTCAAAATGCCAGTTTTTCTCAAAAAGTTTGGAAGTAGGTATGTGTTATCAGCTATTCATACTTTTATCAATTCATAGAATCTAATTGCTTTCATTTTTAGATCCAGCTGACATCAGACTGAGTGGGAGATCGTGAGTCTGAGTAGCAATAAAAGGTTTGGCACAGAGGACTTCCAAGGGAATAAAGAAGGTGGACGTGGGTGCCTGGGTGGCTCAGTGGGTTAAAAGCCTCTGCCTTTGGCTCAGGTCATAATCCCAGGTTCCTGGGATCTAGTCCGGCATCGGGCTCTCTGCTCAGTAGGGAGCTTGCTTCCTCCTCTCTCTCTGCCTGCCTCTCTGCCTACTTGTGATCTCTGCCTGTCAAATAAATAAATAAAATCTTAAAAAAAAATTATAAAAAAAAAAAAAAGAATGTGGTTGTGTGTAGATTCTTGGTGGTGCTTTAAGTGGTTTGGGACAGATGAAGACACTGAGCCCAAGAGCAGGGGAGAGGAGAACACTCGAAGCTGGCCTGGGGCAACAAAAAACAAAGCCAAAGCCAAATTGTGACCTGAGATCTCTCTAGGGGACTAGTCCTTGAGGGGACAAGGAAGGTAGAAAACAAACATCTTAATCCATAACCTTTTGGCCTCTATAGAACATTAGTTAAGTACTCCAATGACCAGTTCATAAATCTCTGCATTTCATCTTCTAGACATTTTGTCAAGTGCCTTCACTATAGCCCAGAGCTTCCTCGGTTGTGACTCAACCTCCCAGTTCCCTGGCTGTCTCTCTGGTCTCAACTCCTTTTTGCATGGACAAGCTAATGGAGGTAATAGCTCACACAGACTCATTCTCCTACCAACTCAAGGCTGTTGGCCATATCATTCTCCACCACTGAACTGCAACCAGAGGGAAGGTTAGACATGCAATTCAAAAATTACAGAGCAGATCTATTGCTTCCTTATCCAGAAAAGCATATCACACCAGGATCAAGACCAAAGAAACTGTGAAAGGCCATATCTTACTAAATTGCTCAGCTGTTTGATTCACAGAGTTCATTTTTCTGGTGCCTGAAGATTACTCTTGGATGCCAAGACAGATTCACAGAGAAATATGCCCAAGCTGAGATCGTTTATCTTGATATGGATAATCATACATAAACACTTGAGTTTATACTAAAATGGAAATATTTTTCCTTTTCCCATCTAGCAGAAACAGTTTACAAAGTTTCTTCCATGTTGTCTAAAATGTTAATCTCTCAAATACAAACAGATAAGGGTATTTACACAAATGTGGATTAATTTCTTCTTCCATGGAATTACTAATATCTGGTCTGTAGAAGTTTTTCATTGCCATACTAAGCTCATGCCCTTGTCATTGTTGATCCATACCATATCATCAAGGCTCACACTTCTTTTTTTTTTTTTTTAAAGATTTATTTATTTATTTGACAGAGATTACAAGTAGGCAGAGAGCCAGGCAGAGAGAGAGAGGAGGAGGAAGCAGGCTCCCTGCTGAGCAGAGAGCCCAATGTGGGGCTCGATCCCAGGACCCTGGAATCATGACCTGAGCCGAAGGCAGAGGCTTTAACCCACTGAGCTACCCAGGAGCCCTAAGGCTCACACTTTTTGATAGAATCAAGTTTAATGTCTTCATAGGATTTTAGTTCTTTTATTTTTATTTAATTTTAATCTTTTATTTTAATAATAAAATAATTTATTTTATTTTATTTTATTTTAATCTTCATAGGATTTTAGTTCTTTTTTTTAGTTCTTTTATTTATCTTCAATTCCATCGCTTTTCATATAACTTTTTTATTCTATTAGCTAGTTGTCTAATCATTAACTTTTAAAAATTTTTCTTGGTTGTATTTATTGTCACAGTTTTTATATTGTAATTTATGCTCAACATTTTCAGTTCTTAATTCTTACTCTCATTCTACAATCTTACCTACTTGTGTTATCAACATTGAAATATTTTATTTCTATTTTTACATGTAAACTTTTCCTTTTAATATTCTTTTATAATTATATTATGATCAAATTTTTATTTTTCTGATTTCCAATTTTTTGAAATCAGATTATTCTTTAAACACTCTCATCTATTGGTGCCTATTCTCTTTTTATTTGTACCTTAACTGCCTGCTTTCTACTCTTTTTAAATTGTGCCTCTCTTTTCTTGCTGAATTTCCTTAAGATGGCCATGGGTTAGGCATATGGATCAAGTCTACAGAGTAAGTCAGGGGTCTGGGAAACCTACTCTGACTCAACTGTTCATACAGCTACCACTCTTTCAAGGAATGCTTTCTACAAGTCCTTATCATAACCAGCCCCTAAGAATAATACATTTTATCTCCTAGGAAAAATTATCTTTATGTCGATATTATACTTAAAATACTGTTATAGGATGACAGACATTTGATTGTTTATATGATAAGTTTGTATTTGGATTTTCTGGTTTAATATATGTTTTGTGACATATATAAACACTAGGCTTGGAGAAAATATGGCAACAACCTGTTTTAGCTAAGAAGTTGAGGTCTGGAATAATGAGGACCAGGTATTTGTGGCAGAAAGCACCAGAAAGTGCTACCATTTCAACATTTGTTTTCTGCTAATCTATTTCTCAACAGTTTGGCTCTCTTTCCTCTTCTAAGGTCCGTGGGAGAATTTGCTGAGTCCATGACTCTCACTACCTCCTTTCCATTTTAATGGTCTAGGAAAAGCTATATAGACAGGAAGTTATCCTTAAAAAGGTTTCTATGGGTCATTTTTCTGCCCACTGGTGTCTCCCACAAATGTTCATAAACTCTCTGAAGCCTGAGCCAACTGAGATAGACAATCTAAGAAAAAGGGAGACATACTTGATTCGTTCTGGATATTTCCTGGCATATAGAGACAGATGGTTCTCTCCCACTTTTTTTTTTTTTTTTTTTTTTTTTTTTTATCTTTTTCTCTATAGGTAGAGAGTAAAGCATTTTCAAAATTTTCAAAACTGAAAGTGTGGTCACTTTCAGAATAAATTGTATGTTGAAGCCTTTTTTTTTTTTTTTTTTTAAGATTTATTTATTTGAAGGGGGTGGGGCTGGAGGAGAGGGAGAAAATCTTCAAGCAGACTCCAGGCTGAGCACAGAGCCCATTGCAGTGTTCAACCCCAGGACCCTGAGATTGTGACCTGAGCTAAAGCCAAGAGTTAGATGCCTAACCAGCTGAGCCATCCAGGCATCCCTGTAGTTTGAAACTTTCTAAGGGCTAAGTTTAGCCCCTTGCAAAAAATGACCTAAGTATTCAATCAAACCCTGAATATAAACTCAAGGACGAAAAGATTATAAAGTGATCATCAGCAAGAAAGCTCTTGTCTTGGAAAATTTTCTGTTTGAAATGAAAAAAATATATTCATGGAGGGAAAATGGTCTAAACATCATCTATAGAAAGAGAACAAAGAACAAACTGGCATGGTATCTTCAGCATTATCTCATAAACACATGTTTTATGTGGCAGGTATGTGTATCTATGGTGAAAGTGTAGCATTGGGTACCATGGTCTTAAATGAACTAAGTGTAATCTCTGTATTCTCATTTGCATGCCCATGGTCGATTTCATCATTTGTGAAGAGGGAAAAATAGTATCTTATAAGAGATTTAAATAATGTGACCATCTCCTAGGAGATATGTCCTCAAGAAGTAGGAGGTATCTTAATTATTCTATAGTTATTAAACAAAGATTTGAAACTGCCATTATAGATGCTGTAGACATACAACTAGTAAGCACAGCATTTTAAAGCCTTTGTTAAATATAGCAGTGATATTTTAAAAGATATTTTCATCTTATAATTGTAAGAAGGTGTTGATTTTTGTCTTTAGCTATTGTCCAATTAAATACAATTCATAATTAATCAGTTTGTTTTAAAATTTATGATGCAGCTTGTTCAATGTGCCAGCAGATCTTCTATCAAAACACACTAATTATAAACTGCTGTATTAGTCAGCTCAGGCTGCCACAATGAAATACCATAGACTGAGTGGTTTAAACAGCAGAAATTTATTTTCTCACATCTCTAGAGGCTAGAAAGTCCAAGTTCAAAGTTTGGCAGGATTCAGTTTCCGGTGACAGCTCTCTTCCTGGCTTGCAAAGAGCCACCTACACCTTCCTGTTAAGTCCTTATGTGACTTAGGGGGTGGAGAGGAAGGAGGGAAGCAGAGAGAAAGGAGAAGGGGAGAGGTGGAGAAGAGATTTCTTCCTCTTCTTATAAGGCCACCATCCTATCAAATTAGGGTTCTACCCTCCTGACCTCATATAAACTTAATTACTTCCTAAAGATCCTGTCGCCAGAGACAGTCACATTAGCGGTTAAGAGCTTCAACATACAAATTATGCAGGAACACAGCTTGGTCCCTAATTGTGCATCTGCACAATTAGAGAGAATTGTCAACATATTTTAACAGGCAGCCTGCTTTCAGAGTATTCAAGGAGCCAAAGTCTAGTAGTAATACATACAGCAAGTTATTTTAATGAGAATAGATTCTTGAATTAACATGAGAACACACAGGCTTACATAGGCCAAGATATTTGTCTTCAAACTATAAGAACAGATGGGGGTGCTATTGGTTATGATGGAATGTTTCCCATTAGGGATCTATTTAAAATATTTATAGGTAAAATTTCTTCACTCTTTAAAAATAATTGAAATAACCTCAATGTGTTTACAGACAGCATCCAAAGATAGGCCACCAGAAAGATGAGTTAAATATATTTTACCATAGAATGATGATGCTAATCCTTTAGTTTGTTTTTGGAAAGATTTTATTTATATGAGAGGGAGCATGCATGCGCACAAGCACACAAGCAAGGGGAGGGCAGAGGGACAAGCAGACTCCCCACTGAGCGGGGAGCCCAACCCAGAAGGTTTGATCCCAGGACCCTGAGATCATACCTGAGCCAAAGGAAGACTTTTTTTTTTTTTTTTAATTTTATTTATATGAGAGAGAGAGAGAATGAGAGTGCACAAGCAGGGAGGAAGGGCAGAGGGAGAGGGAGAAGCAGACTCCCTGCTGAGCCAGGAGCCTGATGTAGGGCTTGATCCCAAGATTGTGGGATCATGACCTGAGCCAAAGGCGGATGCTCAACTGCCTGAAACCACCCATATGTCCCCAAAGGCAGACTCTTAACTGACTGAGCCATCCAGGCATCCCAATGCTAATCTTTTCTAAAATAATTCTATCTACATTTTCATTGGGAGCTTTATGCTCACAATGAGGTATGTTCACTCAAGTTAGGTTTTCACTTGGTCACTGCAAAAGGTATGCCACATTTTATAGTTTCTGTGCTGATCAATATTAATCAACAGAGGTAGTGACCTATATGCTATACCTAATATGCTGACCTATACCTAATATATAGTGACCTATACTTAATATGCTAATCCCCATCTATCAACAAATAAGCCAGGATAGTCAATTCATCTGTAATCTAGTCACTTCACATGCATGGGCAATCTATCAACTCATAAAATCCAGTATCATCTGTATCAGAAACTAAGAAAAAGTATATAACATACATTAAGTGTGCATAAATTCTATAGGAAAAAGATAAACAGATTATCTCTTCATAAGAAATCTAGACCTTTCTAGTATTAGTGTTTCCATGAGAACATTTTGTATTAACATGTGATAGAAAGAATTTAATGATTTAGATAGAATTAGAGGATGATTATGTTCATGGTATCTGTGAATTGAGGTTTCTCAGACGAAGGGTTAATGTTCCAGCTGGTGAGAAAGCATTTCACAGGATGAGAGCGAGCTTTTATGACAAGTAAGGAATGACTGTCTTCAAGTTGGCTAAACACATTACCAAAATGGAGTAGTAATCACATAGAAACACCTCCCTTGGGAATGGGAAATATTGCTGGGTTTTTTATCTTTTATCTACTATTCTCTAGAGTGTTATAAAGATTAATTCAAAGGCTAACTGATTTTGTTTCTTAGTTTCACTTTTACAGATACTTAAAATTACAACTTATAAAAGAACCATCCTATTTTTTCTGGGACTACTGTTTACACGGTCACTGCATGGTTTATGTTTTTCTTTTATATGTTCTATTTCAGTCATACTGTATAATGTTTTAGCATTTTTTTCTCAAGCATTTGGAAAACGGCTTTTAAAATAATAATTTCTCTTCAACAACTTACTTAAATAATAACCTAGGTCATCATTATTTGTGAAATTTTACAGATTGACCTACATCTCATGCATCCTAATTTTGCACTAAGTGTAAATTTTGGTTACAGAGAAATAGTCATTTTGAAAAAGATCTTTAAAATTCAATTTTTTTAAGACAAGGTAGTCATGTTTATAAGCTGAAAATGAGCAAAACTGACATATCACTTACATCTCTTAATATAGAAGCAGTTTTGATGATTTGAAAATTTGCTAAGCTGCAGAAGTCTAATAGATGATGTTTATTAAAAAGAAATAAAGTTCTGTATCCCACCAGTTTTTCTGGAATTGAATAGAACTTCCATAAGTCAGTCATGGCACAGCTTGAACTAATAATGGACACTTAGGATTATCTGACTAGAAGCTCATTTGGGACTGAGACAAGCAGTTCCTAATTCTAGTCTCCTGGGCCATCATTCAAATATATTATTATTATTCAAATAGCTAATGAGACAGGAAGAGCTTGAACCATAATTGACTTGCATCCTCTTGGGAAGTCAGCCCTGAGAGGAGATCAACATAAATTCCCCAAGTGTATTGTCAACAGAAAGTATTGTAATTAATTTACTAGTCAGGCTCAAAGCATTGTGAGTCAAAGAATTGCCCAGTTCCTCCTTTACCTCCATTAACTCCTAGATTCCAACCTCTCTAGGAAAAAAAATATAAACCTACATTCACAGATTTTGAAATACAGATACGATTTAAGATACAAAACAGGTGATATTATATATATAGTTTTTAAATACAGTACAAAGAAAATAAAAGCAGTTTTTAGATACAGTACAAAGAAAATAAAAGCACTTATCAATGACAGAGTCTAGTACTAGATATCACAAAAGTTTGGTTATGTTAAATATTATATTATTTATATTAATAGAAATAATCATTACTATCATACACCCTAAAATTTAGCTGCTGTAAATAATCCTTTAATCATGCTCACAGTTTTGGGTTTAAAATTTGGACAGGTAAATACCTAGTACTGCAATTGCTGAATCATATTGTAGGTCTAATTTTTTTTTTTTTTTTTAACTTTTTGAGAAACCTCCATACTCTTAACCAGAGTGGCTGCACCAGTTTGCACTCCTGAAAACACTGCAAGAGGGTTCCCCTTTCTCCGGATCCTCACCAATACCTGCTTCTTGTGTTGTTGATTTTAGTCATTCTGACAGATGTGAGGTGACATATCATTGTAGTTTTGATTTTTATTTCCTTGATGATTGGTTTTATTGAGCATCTTTTCATGTCTGCTGGCCATCTGTAGGTCTTCCTTGGAAAAGTGTCTATTCATGTCTTCTGCCCATTTTTAAATTGGATTATTTGGGTTTTTTTGGGTGTTGAGTTTGATAGCTTCTTTATGTATTTTGGATACCTTTGGATAACCTTTTATCATATACATCTTTTGCAAATATGTTCTCCCGTTCTGTACTTTGCCTTTTAGGTTTTTTTGGTTGTTTCTTGTGCTATGTGGAAGCTTTTTATTTTGATGAAGTCCCAATAGTTTTTTTGCTTTTGTTTGACTTGCCTCAAGGGACATATCTATAAAGAAGTTTCTATTTGAAGGGATACATGTCCAATGTTTATAGCAGCATCATGTACGATAGCCAAATTATGGAGAGAGCCCAAATGTCTGTTGACTGATGATAAAGAAGATGTGACATACATATAATCAATATTACTCAGCCATAAAAAAAGAATGAAATCTTGCCTTTTACAATGATGTGGATATAGCTAGAGAGTATTATGTTAAGTGAAAACAGTCAGTGAAAGACAAATACCATATGATTTCACTCATATGTGGCATTTAAGAAACAAAACAAAGAAAGGGGGTATGGTGAGAGGCAAACCAACAGACTCTTAACTATAAAGAACAAACATGGTTACCAGAGGGGAGATCAGTAGTGGGGACAGGATAAATAGGTGATGGGGATTAAGGAGTGCATATATGGTGAGTACTGGGTGTTGTATGGAAGTGTTGAATCACTGTATCATACAGCCAAAACTAATATTACACTGCATATTAACTGTAATTTAAATTAAAACTAAAAAATATTAAAATTTGGAGAGGGAGTGGTGAGAATGCCTTGTCTCTGCTACAGTTTCTGAGCCCTCAGCTGGGAATAGTCAATGGCTAGGGGTGATTGAATGATGGAGAACCATTTGAAACCATCTTCAATCATATGTCTCACAACTGATGCGGTCTTGCAGCTGTGACCTCAGCTGGATCTATATGAACTACATCTGGTCTCTCTAGGTGGCCTGGCCTTCCCCATAGAGTAGAAGTTACAAGGTAGTCAGGTTTTTTACATTGTGCTCAAGACACCAATGTGGGTACATCAGAAGGCCAGGTGGAAGTTTCATCACTTTTACAACCTACTCTTGGAAGGTTACATAACATATTTTGAAATGTATGTATCAGCTATAAGCAAGTCATTAAAGACGATGAATTCAACGAGATAGGACAAAGACCCCCATCTCTGTGTTGGAGTAGTGTCAAATATTTGCAGATATATTTTAAAATTGCCACCACTTGAATGTCAGAACAAAGGCCTAACATAGGAGCATACAAATTCCTACGCCAAAGCATTGATAGTACAATTCCAAACAATTTAATAATGTGTTTTCTACAAGTGTCCAGAAAGAGAAAATAACCAAATAAATATAAAATTGATGTCATATTTCTAAAGTTATATGCCAGAACCTAAAATACTGTATGAATGCTTCCAAATTATAGTAATTTTTAAAAAAGATTTTATTTATTTGAGAGAGAGAGATCGAGGGAGCAGGCCAGGGTTGGTGGGGGATGGGGGTGGGGAAACACATGTAAAGGGAGAAGCACACTTTCCATTAAACAGGGAGCCTGAAGACTTCAGAAGACTTGATCTCAGGATCCTGGGATCATGACCTGAGCCAAAGGCACTGAGCCACCCAGGTGCCCCCAAATTTTAACAATTTTTGACAAAGAACCCAAGAAAATTTAATGAGGGAACATAATATTTTCAACAAATAGTGCTAGGACAAGACAACCACAAGCCAAGAATGAAGTCTTGTATTCCTGCCTCACATCATATGTGAGGATTAACTCAAAATGGACCAAATGTTTTTATTTAAGAGTTCTTCAACTACAAAAATCCATTAGAGAAATTGAGGATGATGCAAACAAATTAAAGATACTCATGGATGGGAAGAATTCAAATTGGGTAAAATGTCCTTAGTACCCAAAGCAATCTACAGATTGAATGCAATCTCTTTCAAAACACCAACAGCATTATTTCACAAAACTAAAACAAATGATGCCAAAATTTATATGGAGTTACAAGACTTTGAATAGCCAAAGCAATCTTGACAAATTAAATAGGCCAGTGGTAGCACCATCCCAAATTTCAAGGTACACTACAAAGTAGTAATCAAAGCAGTTTGGTATTGGCACAAAAATAGACATACAGATCAAAGGAACAGGATAGGGTACCCATACGTAAACCCATGCTTACATGGTCAATTAATCTATGACAATGGAGGCAAGAATATGCAATGGGACAAAGAGTCTCTTCAATAAACAGTACTGGAAAACTGGACAGATACATGCAAAAGAATGAAACTGGACCATTTTCTTATCCCATATATGAACATAAACTCAAAATGGATTAAGGATCTAAATGTGAGGCCCGAAACCATAAAAATTTTAAAAGAAAACATAGGCAGTAAGCTCTTGGACTATAGTCATGGCTGTATTTTTCTGAACCAGTCTATCTAGTCAAGAGAAACAAAAGCAAAGACGAACAATTAGGACATCAAACTGAAAATCTTTTGCACAGTGAAGGAGACCATGGACAAGACTAAAATGGCAACCTTGCGAACAGGGCAGGATACCTGCAAATGCTTTATTGTTTAAGGGGTTACTATCTGAAATGTGTAAAGCACTCCTGTAACTAAATGCCAAAAAAAAGTCACATAATGTGATGGAAAAATGGGCAGAGGACCCAGACAGACGTTTCTTCAAGAACATACAAGTGGCCAAAAGATACATGAAAAGGTTTTCAACATCTCTAATCAGGGAAATGCGTATAAAAACCACAATAAGATATTACCTCACACCTATCAGAATGACTAGACATCAAAAGAAGAAAGAACACGTGTTGGCTGTGTGAATGTGGTGAAAAGGATGTGATGAAAAGGAACACTTTTGTTCTGTTTTTAGGAATGTAAATTGGTATAGCCACTGTGGAAAACTGTATGGATGGTCCCTAAAAAAGTAAAAGAAAAAAAATACCGTAGAAACCAGTAATTCCATTTCTGAGTATTTACTTGAAAAAAACAAAAATAGTAATTCAATCAGATATCTTATCCAGTAAGATATGTGCACTATGTTTGTTGCAGCATTATTTACAACAGGCAATATATGGCAGCAACCTAAGTGTCCATCAATAGATGAATAGATAAAAATTATGTGGTATTTCTACACTCAGTGTAATATTCAGCCATAAAAAAGAATGCAATCTTGCCATGCACGACATGGATGGACCTAAAGCATATTATGTTACATGAAATAAGTCATCCAGAGCACTACAAATGCCATATAATTTCACTTATATCTGACATCTGAAAAACAAAACAAAGTCAGACTCATAAATACAGAGAACAAACTGATGAGTGAAAAAGGTTAGGGGATTAAGAGGCTCAAACTTCCATTTATAAAATAAATAAATCACAGGGATGGAAAAACACAGCATAGGGATTATTGTTAATAATACTGTAATACCTTTGTATGACAGCAAATGGTAACTACACTTAATGTATTTTCCATGTATATAATTGTCAAATTGCTATGTTGTATACCTGAAACAAATATTAAATGTCCACTCTACTTTGATTTCAAGAAAAAGTTAAGCATAGATTTCCATATGACCCAGTCACTCTACTTTTGGGGTATGCCCAAGAGAATTGAAAATATATGCCTACACAGAAAGTTGTACGTCCATTTTCACAGCAGCATTGCTTATGTAGCCAAAAATCATAACAGCTCAAATTCTATCAATGGCTTAATAGGTAAATAAAATGTGGCATATCCATATAATAGAATATTTTTCAGCAATAAAAAGTAATGCATTATTGATAAAACATGGATGAACTTTGAAAACCTCATGCTAAGTAAAAGGAGGCAGGCAGTAAAGGTTAAATATGTCAGGATTCTATTTATATACAATGTCAAGTATAGGTAAATGCACAGAACACAGATTAGTAGCTGCCTGGGGTTAATTGAGGTGGGTGACATGACTGCTTAATGGGCATGGGATTTTCTGGGCAGCTGGGAGGTGATGAAAATCTACTGGGTTTCAATAATGGTGAGGGTTTCATCTTGTGATAGAGTTGTGGATAGGGAAAAACCTCAAATTGTGTACTTTTAATTAGTGAATTTTGTGGTATGTGGATTATATCTTATTAAAAATAGGAACATATGTATTTTAATACAAAAAGAAAAGTTTAATATACATCTCTGTCATCTCATAAATTTCCTTAAGAGAATGATATTGATATGGTTGGACCAAGGCAGTGCTACTGTTAAGAGCTTTTAAGTATTATGAATTTTAGAACAATAAGCACACTTGTTATTTTAGCACCCACTCAACTTGTTCATTATAATTATGTTATTATGATTTTAAAAGTATAATTTTTATATAAACCTTTCATATAGTCATAAATATAGCAATATACTTCATTACAAAATACCTCATTTTACTTTATATGAATCCTTTATATGAATCCTTAGAAAATAGTCTTCAGTATTTGTTAAAGCATTTCAGTGAGTCTGATATTTGATTATAAATTGTTTTCTAAACCGTAACATTTATGCTTTTGTAATCCCAATCATATATCCACGTACATATTGATTTATCATGCAGAGAACCCAATCAGTAGCTGTTGGCAACCAGATTGCCAGAATGTTCCATCTACTGTCCATTCAAACCAGTAATGATTAACATAATTTTGAGGCTATAAGAGCACTACCTTAATCTAAGGATTTCTCCTAACACTAAGAAATTGATCCTCTAAAATACAAAACAACCCTGGTTTTGATTATTGTGCTTTGGTCTGTCAGATAAGGGATTATCAAGGAAATATTTGTAGCTTCTAAGTGTATCCAAGGAATTGTTGGCAGAGCTGGGAAGGAAGTACATGCAATAATGACAGAAACTGAATCTAACATAATTGCTTTCTGGGGATGGAGGTGATCTGTAAGATTCTCATAGCTTTCATATCTCCACAGTGGAGATTGTCCAGCGTATTTGCTAGTTTATTTCCCTTGTACCTAACTGTTAAACAGTCAAATTACATCATTAACTAAAAATCAATTTTATATTTAGTTTTATCCCTTTTACTGCCCATTTGGATTTGTTGTCGGTCATTTGTTTGGATGATATTTGGCTTAAGGAAAGATGATTTTGGTTTAAGACTAAGATAGCATGGATCTGGCTTCCTTTCATTTCAGCTCCCGCCTCACTAAGCTCTTGCAAAGAACCTCAGAGAATTCATCTCTTTAGCTAGCGAGGTGAGACCTTGAGCCTAGTGCCTACCTTGAAATCAAGTGTGTTTACATCCAGAACATCCAGGTTACACACAATGAAAGGAAAGGGATAAAAATTACACATATCCACAGCAATATAGCAGCAGGGAAGGAACCTTCAGATTAGAGTTTAAACAAAAACCCAAAACACAGACGGTAGAGGGAAAAAGGAAAGGGTTACACTACCACCAATTTTCTATAAACAGCAGAGCACAAAGTCTGAAATTTCAGAGGTCTGTGACATTGGCAGGTTTGCACCTGGGGAACTGAAGAGAGCTCCGGTGTTAGAGTAGGGTGAAATCTCAGCAGCAGGCAGCAAAGATCCCCAGGATCACATGGGGAGAAGTGGTTCCCTGTCTTGGAGCACATTTGAGAGAGGTGATATGCCTCTCCGCAGGCAAAGGGCCATGAAGGATCCATAGAGCTATCCCCCACTTAACCAGTAGAGGAACAAAGATGCCAGCTGAGGGCAGCAAACCCTAGCGCCAGCTGCGTATTGCAAGTTATCATAAACTAGAAACCACTGTGAGGTTGTGCAACAGTCTTCTGGGACAAGCTGGCACTGGCCACCCTCCCCCAGAGAATCAATGCAGGTCCCTGCTATGGGAATCTCTGCAGTGTCAGGTTTTGAAACACAGCCGCTGCTGAGATCAAACACCAGAATGTCCACCATGCAGGTGGACAGCTTGGATACAGGGTGAAGGTGGGGATCTGATGGAAACCAGGGATGCAGAAGGGATCATTGTTTGGGCATTTGAGAGGGCTTATCTAAGAAGTGTGGCATATATTTCCCACTCAGGAAAGGAGAGAACAGAGTGAAGCCATTTTCCCTAGGAACCCATAAGCTTGCTCCACCCCAGTGAGCTAAACAGCACCACCAAGTAGAGAAAGGAACAGCTATGCCAAGCCCTGCCTTCCTCTCCCCTATGAGTGCATATCCACTCCAGCATCCACCTGAGAATCAATGCAAGAGACCCCTCTCCCCAGAAGACCAGTACAAACCCTTCAACCACACCAAACCAGAATTTTGTGTCCTTTGAGGTCTTTTTGGTTGTTTAGTTGTTTCTTTTTATTTTGCTTTGTCTCGTCTTCCCTTTTCATTTTGTTTCATATTTTTGGATACAGAAAGAGCAATTTTTAATACTTTTTTAAGTTTTGTTTTGTGTTTTTAATTTTTTTTCTTTCTCCCTTTGTTCTATCAAGCTTCTTATAAGAAGGAAACCGAAACATACCTAGGATCTAACTTCCTACGTGTATTTATTTTTAAATTATATTATAATTTTTAGGGTTTTTTCCCCCTCCAAAATGACAAAATGGAGGAATTTGGTGCAAAAGAAAGAAGAAGAAATGACAGACCGAGATTTAATCAATACAGATATGAATAAGATCTCTGAGCTAGAATTTGAAACAATTATAAGAATACTAGCTGGGCTTGAAAAAAAGCATAGGAGACACTAGAGAATCCCCTTACTGCAGAGATATTAAAAACAAACAAACTAAAATCAACTCAGGCTGAAATTAAAAACACTGAAAACCAAGAAGCAAGCCAAGCTATGCCATAAGAATAAGGATGGATGATGTAGAGGAACGAATTAGTGATACAGAAGATAAAATTATGGACAATAATGAAGCTGAAAAGCAGAGGGAAACAAAGGTAATGGATCATAAAGGTAGACTCAGGGAACTCAGTGACATTAAAATGAAATAAAATCTATATCATAGGAGTCCCAGAAGATGGAGAGAAAAAGGGACAGAAGGTTTATTCAAATTATGGCATAAACTTTCTGAATGTGGAGAAGGATACAGACATCAAAATCCAAGAGCACAGAGAACTCCCATTAAATTCAACAAAAGCTGACATCACCAAGGCATATCATAGTCAAATTCACAAAATAGATGGACAAAGAAAGAATCCTGAGAATAGCAAAGGGAAGAAAGTCATTAACCTACAAGGGAAGACAGGTCAGGTTTGCAGCAGATCTATGTACAAAAACTTAAGAGGCCAGAAGAATGGCAGGATATACTCAACATGGGGAATAATTGCAGCCAAGAATTCTTTATCCAGGCAAGGCTGTCATTCAAAATAGAAGGAAAGATAAAGAGTTTCCCAGACAAAACTAAAGGAGGGTGGGACCACTAAACCAGTCCTGCAAGAAATATTGAAGGAGACTCTAAGTGGGGAAAAATACCAAAAGCAATGAAGACTAGAAAGGACCAGAGAACATCACCAAAAACACCAAGTTTACAGGTAACACAGTAACACTAACTTCATATCTTTCAATAGCTTCTCTGAATGTTAATAGACTAAATGATCCAATCAAAAGACATAGGGTAGGGGTGCCTGGGTGGCTCAGTGGGTTAAAACCTCTGCCTTCAGCTCAGGTCATGATCCCAGGGTCTTGGGATCGAGCCCCACATCGGGCTCTCTGCTTGGCAGGGAGCCTGCTTCCCTTCCTCTCTCTCTGCCTGCCTCTCTGCCTACTTGTGATCTCTGTCTGTCAAATAAATAAATAAAATCTTTAAAAAAAAAAAAGACATAGGGTATTAGAATTGTTAAAGAAAAATAAAAAAGAAAAGAAAAAAAAAAGGATCCATTTATATGCTGCATACAAGAGACTCATTTTATACCTGCCGATTAAAAGTGAGGGGATGAAGAACCATCTATGATGCTACTGGATGTCATAATAAAGCTGAAGTGACCATACTTACATCAGACAAATTAGATTTTAAAACAAAGACTATAACAATAGATTTTAAAAAGGGCATTAAGTCATAATTAAGGGGTTTAAACATCAAGAAAACTTAACAATTATAAATATTTATGCACCTAGCTTAGGAGCACCCAAATATTTAAGTCAATTAATAATAAATATAAATAAACACATTGATGGGGTGCCTGGGTGGCTCAATGGGTTAAGAGTTTGCCTTCAAATTGGGTCATGATCCCAGGGTCCTGGGATGAAAACTGACATTGGCTCCCTGCTCAGCAGGAGTCCTACTTCTCCCTCTCCCCCTGTCTGCTGCTCCCCCTCTTTGTGCTGTCTGTATAATAAGTAAATAAAAGAAAAATTCATTGGTAATAATACAATAATAGCAGGGAACTTTAACACCACACTTAAAACAACGGACAGATCACCTAAGCAGAAAATCAACAAGGAAGCAATGGCTTTGAATGACGCACTAGACCAGAGAGACTTAACAGATATATTCAGAAATATTTCATCCTAAAACAGCAGAATACACATCTTTTTAAAATGCACATGAAACATTCTCTAGAATAGTTCACAATGCTGGGTCACAAATCAGCCCTCAACAAGTACAAAAAGATCAAGATGATGCCATGCATATTTTTGGAACACAATGCTATGAAACTTGAAGTCATCCCAAGAAAAAATTTGGAAAGACCATAAATACATGGACGTTAAAGAACATCCTACTAAAGAATGAATGGATTAACCAGAAAATTAAAGAAGAAATTAAAAAAAAAAATACTTGGAAGCAAATGAAAATGACAGACCAAAACATTTGTGATGCAACAAAAGCAGTCCCAAGAGGGTAGTATACTTCAATACAGTCCTACCTCAAGAAGGAAGAAAAGTTTCCAATATACAACCTAGACACCTAAAGGAGCTAGAAAAGGAATATCAAATTAAGCCTAAAGTCAGCAGAAAGGGAATAATAAGGATTATATCAGAAATAAACAAAATATAGAAACAAACAAAAACTAGTAGAACAGATTAACAAAACTAAAAGCTGTTTCTTTGAAAGAAATAGAATAACTGATAAACCTCTAGCCAGATTTATCAAAAAGAGAAAGTCCCCAAAGAGAGAAAATCACAAATGAAAGAGAGATCACAACACCACAGAAATAAAAGCAATTATAAGAGAATATTATGAAAATTATGTCAACAAACTGGGAAATCCGAAAGAAACTGACAAATTCCTAGAAACCCACAAACTACTGAAACCGAAACAGGAAGAAATAGAAAATTTGAACAGACTTATAAACAGCAAAGAAATTGAATCTCCCAATAAACAAAAGTCCTGGGCCAGATGGTTTCCCAGGGGAATTCTACCAAACATTTGAAGAAGAGTCAACCTCTTCTCAAACTGTTCTAAATACAGAAATGGAAGGAACACTTACAACTATTTCTACAAAGCCAGCATTCCCTTGATTCCACAACCAGAAAAAGACTCCACTAAAAAGATTTACAGACCAATATCCCTGATGAACATGCATGCAAAAGTTCTCAATAAAATATAACAAATTGAATTCAACATTGCATTAAAGGAATTATTCACTACGATCAAGTGGTATTTATTCCTCAGCTGCAGGAGAGGTCCAGTATCCACAAATCAATCAACATGATACACCAGATTAATAAAATAAAGGATAAGAATCATAGGATTCTGTCAATAGATGCAGAAAAAGCCTTTGATAAAATAGAGGATCCCTTCTTGATAAACAAAGGGGAGATAGATGGAACATACCCCAGCATCACAAAATCATGTACGAAAGACCCATAGCTAATATCATCCTCAATGGGAAAAAATTGAGAGCTTTTACTCTACAGTCAGGAACAAAACAAAGATGTCCATTTCATCATTACAATTTAATAGAGTACTGGAAGTCTTAACCTCAGCAATCAGACAAAAGGAAATAAAAGGCATACCAATTGGCCAGGAAGAAGACAAACTTCCACCATTTGCAGATAATATGATATTCTATGTAGAAAATCTTAAAAAAATGTTAAAATATTGAATTCAGTAAAGTTGCAGAATATAAAATCAGTGTGCAGAAATCTGTTGCATTTCTATACATTAATAATGAAGCAGAAGAAAAAGAAATCAAGGAATTGATCCCATTTGCAATTGCAATAAAACCCATAAGATACTTGGGAATAAACCCAACTAAAGATGTAAAGGATCTGTATTTTGAAAACTATGTGATAGTTATGAAAGAAATTGAAGAGGGCATAAAGAAATGGAAAGGCATTCCATGCTCATGGATTGGAAGAGCAAATATTGTTAAAATATCTATACTAACCAAAACAATCTGCACATTTAATGCAATCCCTATCAAAATACCACAAGCATTTTTAACAGAGCTGGAATAACAATTCTAAAGTTTGTATGGAACCACAGATGACCCTGACTAGCCGAAGCAATCCTGAAAAAGGAAAACAAAGCAGGAGGCATCACAATTCTGGATTTCAAGCTATATTACAAAGCTGTAATCATCAAACCAGCATGGTACTGGCATAAAGACAGACACATAGATCAATGGAACAGAATAGAGAACTCAGAAAATCAACCTGTAACTATATGGTCAACTAATCTTTGACAAAGCAGGAAAGGATATCCAATGGAAAAGATTACCTCTTCAACAAATGGTGTTGGTAAAAGTGGACAGCAACATCCAAAAGAATGAAACTAAACCACTTTCTTACACCATCTACAAAAATAAATTCAAAATCTAGAATAAATTCTAAATGTGAGGCAAGAAACCATCAAAATCCTAGAGGACAATACAGGCAGAGACCTCTTTGACTTTAGCTATAGCAACTTCTTACTAATCACATCACCATAAGCAAGGGAAACAAAAGCAAAAATGAACTATCGGGACTTCATCAAGCTAAAAGCTTCTGCACAGCAAAGGAAACAATCAACAAAACTAAAAGGCAACTTATGGATTGGGAGAAGGTATTTGGAAATGATCTATCTGATAAAGGGTTATCCAAAATATATAAAATATATAAAGAACTTATCAAATTCAACACATTAAAAAAAAATCCAGTTAAGAAATAGGCAGAAGACATGAATAGACACTTTTCCAAAGGTGACATCTAGATGGCTAACAGACACATGAAAAGATGTTCATCATCACTCATCATCAGGGAAATTCAAAATTAAACTACAATGAGAAACCACCTCAGACCTGTCAGAATGTCTGAAATTAACAACAAAAGAAATAGGTATTGGTGAGGATGTGGAAAAAGGGGAACCCTCTTGCACTGTTTTTGGAAATGCAAACTGGTGCAGCCATGCCAGAATAATGATTTCTCAAAAAGTTAAACAACAACCACCACCACCACTACCACCTTATGATCCAGCAATTGCACTACTAGGTGTTTACCCAAATGATACAAAATACAATTCGAAGGAGTACATGCACCCCCACATTTATTGCAGCATTATCAACAATAGCCAAACCATGCAGAGAGCCCAAATGTCCATCAGTTGTTGAATAGATAAAGAATATGTGCTACAAACACACATACACACAAGAATATTATTCAGGCATCCAAAAGAATGAAATCTTACCATTTGCAATGACGTGGGAGGAGCTAGAGTGTTTTGTGCTAAATGAAGTAAGTCAGAAAAAGGAATACCATATATCTCATTCATCTTTGGAATTTAAGAAAGAAAACAGATGAACATATGAAAGGGGCAGGAGGAAAGGGGGGAAAAACCATAAGAGACTCAACGATAGAGAACAAAATGAGGGTTGATGGAGGAAGGTTGGTGAGGATGGGCTAGATGAGTGATGGGTATTAAAGAGGGCTCTTGTGATCAGCACCCGGTGTTACATCTAAGTGATGAATCACTGAATTCCACTCCAGAACAAATATTGCACTGTATGTTAACTAAAATTTAAATAAAGTAATAGTAATAAGTTTCATTGTAATACCATTAAGCTTTACATCCTTATTTTGCATATGTATATATGGAAGTTCCCCCTTTATCATCATTTTATATCAACCACATATGTAGAATAGGAACGGTTTCAAACTATTTATTTTCAGCTTGATTTCTTTCCCACTCCCTTTGGCTCATGTTGATAGAAAACAAATAGAGTTTAATTTTTTGAGATCAAATCATTCAACTGAGTACTGATGCAAACTGTGGCAGAGTTAAACCTATACCAGAAAATAAGCTGAAAGCAACTCCATAAAGCCCAAAGGTTTACTGACTCAATCTTCAGTCTGGCACTCCAACACTTAGAGTTTTCATTCAAGTGGTCTCAAGAACCTCCTTTATCCAGTTCAATAATAAGTTTGTGGTCTTTTGTCTTTTCATTACAACTATCCCGATAATCCCATCTCTGGAGAAATCTATTTTCCCTCAGATTTTAGGCTGTCAAGCATCACCAGGGAGAGTCAGATAGCCTTGCACCTACACACCATTACACATATATGATGCTCTTTTGAACCAGCCTGTAACCAGTTCAGAATTCTCTTTATTGACTCTAATCCCCTTCAAATCATTTTCCTTAAAGCAATTATTCACAATCTAGAGTACTACCTACACATTTTTATTTTAGTCTTACTCTAGCTACTTCCATCTAAATAGTTGGTTTTTAACAAGATCTTTCAAAATAACATTCTCTTTTCGTAATTTCCTTTATTTTCAATCATCCTTTTTGACTTTCAGATTTTAACAGAAAAGCTGTGCCATCCTATTTTTACAAAGTGAGTTCTTCTACTTGTATTCTTGACTTCATCTTACTTTACCTCCCCGGGACTTGCTCCATTAAATATCTTTTCTGCTGTTTGTAATAGCATAAAACTCTCCCCTTTTAAGACCACAATTATTTTCTGCTCTTTTGTCCTAAATCTACCCTAGATTCCCAAATTCTCTTTTCCCAATCAAACATTTTTTGGAAGACTAGCAACTTTCCTACAACTCAAATAGTGTTAAAAGCACTGCAACCTGTCTTTATCAAAGACAGGGTCAATAGTAACATTATAACTCAGTAATATTTAATGTTCAGTTTATCCTGCTTGGTTTCTCTTTGACATTTTTTTTATTTTAAGCCAGTCCATTCTTAAAATACTCTTTACTCTTGACTACCAAGGCACCATTTTCTTGCGGTGCTCCTTCCCCCCATATGACTTCTGGCTTCCTCTAAGTGGCCTTCACATACCATTTTTCTGTTCTCCCTACATTCTCCTTGAATAGTCTCAAGAAACTCCACTCTAATAGCATCTGTGAATGGATGACCCTCAATTCTTTAGCCACATCTCTTTTCTCTACTTGGCTTACCACCTCATAAAGGTAGAATAATTTATTCAGAAACTTACTCTTGTTAGAGATTAAATTTCTCTAAGAAGTCAGCCATACATCAGGCAATCATTTTCTGCAATGTATGACTGCACTTAACTGGAAATTAGGAAAGTAGAGCTCTAGTTAGTAGCTGGGGTGGGGCAGGGGAATAGAACACACCACTGTTTGTCAATATTAAATATTTGTTCTGTTGAGCAAAACACTAGTGATAGAGTTTTGCCCGAGGGATATGTAGTATTCCTATAGATGCTGAAAAATATATCCTTGGATTAAGTCAGACTATTGCAGATTCTGATAGATTCCTGAATAGCTTATCATTCTGCTTTCCCAATTTACTTTTAGCCAACTCTCTTTGGCATGATAGGCTGGTCTACACTGAGAAATACTTTAAACAGTCAACAGTTCCAAAATACTTATCAGATCTCAAGATGTTTCAGATAAGAAATACATGGTTTTAAGAGTTAGGACAGAGTGTGGTCAGTACCATGGGGGCATGAGTCCTTTTTGTCTCTCCCATTTACAACTTATCAAACATTCTTAACTTAGAAAAGCACCTCTGCACAGGACACCCAAGAGTCCATCTGTGTATCCTGAATTGGGTGGATTTGACTTCAGAAGAGGCTGTGGAATGAGAGGAGTGGTGATGGTCATCGGTCCCACCATGGCTAGCACAACAATTTAGCAGAGGAGGTGGAGAGTGAAGGTAGTGAGTGGGGGTTTGCCTGGTTCTGCCCTGCAGCTGGAGAGACCCACTGCTCTCTAAAGAGTGACCTCAGTGACTGGAAGGTGCTAAAAGAAGGGGAGGAAGGAAGAAGAACTGAAGGAAAATGTTTCTTGCTGTCTGCCCTGAGATTCTGGCAAGAGGACCGCCCCTGGCCCCTCTCACCCCTAAAAAGATCCACACTACCAGATCCTGGGCACACCCAAAACCCCAATGCTAAGCACACAGCTCACCCCAGTCTGCTGCCACACCACTTTTGTCCCTCTGCCAGCTTTTCTTATGCTAGCATTCCCAATCTTAGTATTGAGTCAGCTCTGTTCAAAGAAACAAGAAACTTGTGCTCTAGTGCCACTATCTGGAAAACAAAAGGAAGGTTCCTGATTACCAATGTGTTAAATTGCTAGAATCAGCGTAAACAAAACTGCACCTAAATAAGAAAAGTGTTAGTACTTCAAATGCAGTGGCAGAGGCACTTTCCATCAAAGACTATGAAAAATCATGGTATTACGGTTTCACAAGAAAATGGCCATTTTCCAGCAACCGAACCAAAAGCATGGAATATTTAATCTAACTGATAAAGAATCCAAAATATCTGTTTTTCAATGAGCTACAAGAAAACTCAAAAAGGTAATACAATGTTCTCAGGAATAAAAGTTAGTGAACAGACGGACTACTAAAGAGATTCTTACTCAAAAGCGAACCATAAATTCTGGAGGTGAAGAACTCAGTAAATGAGAATGAAAATTGTACTAGAAATCATTGGAAATAGAGAAGATAGTATAGAAGAGAGATTAAGTGAGCTCAGGACAGGAAAATAGAATAATTCAAGTGGAGGAGTAGAGGGAAGTAAGATTTTTAAAAGTAAAGAAAACCCATGAGAACTATCAGACTCCATTAGGAAAGTCAATGTCAGATTAATGAATAGGGTTCCTGGCTGGCTCAGTCAGTAGAACATGCAATTCTTGATCTCAGGGTCATGAGTTTGAGCCCCACACTGGGTATATAGATTATTTAAAAATTTATCTTAAAAACACGAGAAAAGACTAATGGATATACCAGAAGAAAAAGAGACAGAGTAAGGGCAGAAAGTGTATTTAAAGAAATAACAGCTGAGAACTGCGCAAATCTCAGGAAGGAACTGGATATAGAAATCCACAAGCTAATAGAACATCTTATTATCTCAGTGCAAAAGACCTTCTCCAAGACACATTGTATTTAAACTGTCAAAAGTTAATGATAAAGAAGTTTAAAGGCAACCAGAGTTGGGGTGGGGGGTGGAGTTGGTGGGGAGTATAGTAGCCTGCAAAGTAACCCACATTAGGCTATCAGCCAATTTTTCAGCAAAAATTCTGTAAGTCAGAAAATGGAGTGACATATTCAAAATATTGAAAGATAAAAATTGTCAGCCGAGAATATTCTATTTGGCAAAGTTAACTTTCAGATTTGAAAGAAAAATAGAGGCTTTTCCAGACAGACAAAAGCTAGGGGAGTTTATCACCTTTCAAACTGCCTAAAAAATGTTAAAAGGAGGTCTTCAAGCTGAGACAAAAAGGCAAAAGTACATAAAGCTCTGATCAAAGTGATAAGCATAGAGTCATAATTAGAAAACTTTTTTGTAAATAGTCTATTAAACTCTGAAATTATAGTATCAAGCTTCAGGAAAAAAACCTTTAAAAATAACAATAGTTATTACCAGTTGGTAATTAAATTACAGCATAAAAGGTAATTTGTGACATCAAAAAATAAAAGGGGAAGAATAAAAGAGTGGAATCCTTATAAACAAATGAAGATAAATGGCTATCCTCAGAAAAAGGACTATTTCATCTACGAGATGTCTTATGTAAACCTTGGAAACCACAACGTAGAAATCTAGAACAGAGATAAAAATCCACAAAAAAGGGGGGACAACCCCTGTGTGTCTTGGTTGGTTAGGCTTCTGATGCTTGATTTCAGCTCAGGTCATAATATCAGGGTCATAACATCAAGCCCTGCATCAAACTCTCTGCTGGGCGTGAAACCTGCTTGAGATGGCCCCCCGCCAAGGTGTGTGCGCTTTCTCTGTCCCTCCCCCACCCACTCACGCTTTCTCTCTCTCTAGAAAGAAAAAAAGAGGAGGGGTGGGGAGACTGAACAAATCACCGTGGAAAACCACCAATTTACAAAGGTAGATATGGAATAATAAAAATGGAGAAACAAAATAACCAGGAAACAAAAGTTAAAATGGCAGTAGTAAATCCTCACTTATCAATAATCACCCTAAATATCAATGTCAATGTGTAAATTCAGGGATCAAAAGACCCAGGGTGGCTGAAGGGACAGAAGTCCAGACTTAGCAACAGCTGACTCTTGAACAGCATGTGTTTGAACTGCATGGGTCCACTCGTACACAATTTTTTTTTTTTTTTTTTTTTTTTTTTTTGCAGTAAATATGCTGGAAAATTCTTTTGGGAATTTTTGACAATTTGAAAAAACTCATAGGTGAAACACATAGCCTAGAAATAACCCCCCAAAATTAGAAAAAGGTCTGACATGAATGCATAATATATGTATTACAGATAATTGTTTTACTTACAACCATAAAATATACACTAAATATAACAAGTTAAAATTTACTAAAACTTATACACATGGGCCATACATGCCCTTCACAGTTCAGAGAAAAGTCAGCAAATGTAAAGATGCAGTATTAAGTCATAACCACGTAAAATTAACTATAGTACATAGGGTACTGTAATAATTTTGCAGTCATCTCTGGTTGCTATTACAGTCAGCTCAAGTATTCCAAGTATCCACTTAAAATGCTATGTGATGCTAATCATCTCCTCCTGAGCAGTTGTTCCCTCCAGTAAGTTTCCTATCACAGGAAGAAATGATCTCTCAGAATTTTCACATAGTTTTCATTGTGTTTATTGCAGTACCGGTGCATCTTACATAACACCATGGGACCCCTACTAAGTGCCACTAGTGATGCTGAAAGAGCTCCCAAGAAGCAGAAAAGAAATCCTAACATCCCAAGAAAAAGTTCAACTAATTGATGAGTACCACAGATTAAGGCAGCAGCTGGGGTTGCCTGTCATTTCAAAATGTCAATTCGGTGTCGGGATCATTGTAAAAACAAAACCTTTATGAAGCTACTGCAGCAGCTACACTAGCAGACATGAATACCTTGCACTTTTTGTAAAATACGTACCTTTTTATCTTGTATTGAATATGCAGTTCTTAGGTGGGTGCAGGCTTGCTTTAAGAAAGGCATACCTAGAGCTTCTAATAGGATTTGAGAAAAGTGAAGTCATTATGTGACAATTTAAACCCAAAGGAAGGTGAAGGTTCTAAAGCTGGGTAATTTAATACTAGCAGAAGATGCTTGGGTAATGTTAAAAAGAAGGTCGGTGTTAAAAACATCAAGATGGGGTGCCTGGGTGGGTGAGTCAGGTGAGCATCCAACTCTCGATTTCAGCTCTAGTCATGATCTCCAACCAGGCCCTGGGGACTGAAGCCCACCTCAGGCTCCATGCTCAGCACAGAATCTGTTTGTCCCTCCCCTCTGCTTTCCCCCGCCCCTCCTTGTGTGTTCATGTTCTCTCTCTCTCTTCCCTCTCTCTCAAAATTAAAAAAAAAAAAAAAAGTCAAGATAACAGAAGAAGCAACTTCTGCTGGTCAAGAGGCATGCAGATGAATTCCTAGATGACACTAAGAAAATCATTTGAAAATAAGAATATCTGTCTGAACAGGCTTTTTATGCAGACAGAAGTGCCCTATTCTGTCTGAAAATGCTATAAAGGACATTTATTGAAAGAGAAGTGAGCACAAGGATTTAAGGCAGGAAGCAATAGGATAATTTTACTGTTTTAAGCCAATCAAGTCAGGTTTATGATCAGGACTGCCTTTGTCTATGACAACTGCTAACCAATGCCTTGAAGAAGAAAAATAAGTACTAGCTGCTAGTCTTTTGGTTGCACAGCAAGAAGGCCTAGACAATGAATTTTGGAACACTGAAAAGAAATTAAAAAAAAAAAATACAAGAAGGCCTAGAGAACATGAACTCTCTTCCTGGACTGGTTCCATGCATGTTTTGTCCCTGAGGTCAGGAAGTACCTTGCCAATAATTAGCTGCCTTCTGAAGTTCTTTTGATGTTGGAAAATGTCCCTGGCTACCCAGAACACTAGGAGCACAACACCAAAGGGTCAAATGGTCTGCTTGCACCCAACACAACATCCCTAATTCAACCTTTAGATAAGAGGGTTGTAAGGACTTTTTAAAAAATCATTAAAGATCTTTTATTTTTTTAGATAATTACACACGATTTTCTATAGAAAGGACTTATCAGTGTTATAGAAGAGAACCCTAGTAGAAAAAAATCATGAAAAAAATCATGAAAGGATTACACAACTTCAAATGTCACCATTGTTATAGAAAAAGCTACAAAAACCATTATATCTAAAACAATATGTTCCTCTTGGACAAAATTATGCCCAGGTATCGTACATGACTTCAAAAAATTATCAACAGAGCTAATGAAGAAAATCATTAAAGAGACTGTCAGCATATCAAAAAAGGTGGGTGGTGAAGAGTTTCAAGATATGGATCTTAGGAAAATTTAAGAGCTAATAGACAACATACCAGGGGAATTAGCAGAAGATGGTTTGATGAAGATGAGTGATTCCCAACCCATGACACATGATGAGGAAGAAATCACAGAAGAAAATAGTGCCAGAAAACAAATGGACATCAGACAATCTGGCAGAAGGTTTCTGATTATTCAAGACTGCTTTAAACTTCTTATACAGCATGGACCCTTCTATGACACAGACACTGAAATTATAGCAAACAGTGGAAGAAGGACTGGTACTGTGTGGGAACATTTTTAGAAAAAATTTTTAAAAATTACAACATATTTCCTACACCCCCTCTTCTTTTTCCTCATCCTCCTCAGCCTACTCAACATAAAGATCTTAAGAATGAAGACCTTTATGATGATCCACTTTCATTTAATCAACAGTAGATAATCATCATGCTGCACAGCTAATAAAATTATCTGGTGTGTAATGTGTATCTTCCTGTGAACATCTAATAACTGTATGGCAAGAATGTATGAGATGCTTATCATCACCTCCTAAACTTTCATCATGTAGAACATCATTGCAAGACCAGAGTAGATAGCCTATCCTAACGTAGGCATAAAGTGAGTGATAGTTAATATAAAATTAATATTGTGTTAGTTTTATCTTTTTTTTCTAATGAATAACATTATCATATAATATGTCTCTTTCTCATAATTGGAGAAACTGTATTAGCCTAACAACACAGGTAAATGGGGTTTATGTAACAATGTTCTAATACTTTATTATAAATATGACTGTAATACTAGATGGCATAAATTTTTTTTTATCATTCTGTAGTGTATAGGCTAGGCTATTATACTAGGTTTACCATAATGCAATCATACTGCTTCTTATAAATGCATAAATCATTGTATCTATAATTTTTTCATGTTGTCTTTTCATTTTTTATGTCTAATGTTAGCAATACATATAGCAGCTACATACATTTTGTATCCTCATATTGATCAACCAATTTTCATTATCTCCATCTTATAAAGATACAATGTAAATTTACAGTACTGAATAAAAATAGTACAATGCTGTAAATGTATTTTCCTCTTCCTTGTGATTTTCTTAGCATTTTCTTTTCTCTAGCATGCTTTAAGATTACAGTCTATAATGGATGTAACATAAAATACATGTGTTAATTGGATGTTTACATTATCAGTAATGCTTCCAGTCAATAATAGGCTACTAGTTATGTTTTAGGGCAGTTAAAAGTTATATGTAGATTTTTTTTTTTTTAACTATATGAGGGATTGGTGCCCCAACTCCCATGTTGCTCAAGGGTCAACTGTGTATACTGCCTACAGGAAACTCATTTTGGGTCTAAAGACACACATCAGCTCAAAGTGAAAAGATAAAAGATGATATTCCAAGCTAACAGAAACCAAAAAAGGTGGACATGGACATACTTCGATAAAAAATAGACTTCAAGCCAAAAAAGTTAAGGAGAGACAAAGAAAGTCATTACATAATAATGAATGGGTCAGTTCATCAAGAAGATATAATAATTTTAAATACACATGCTTTTAATACTTAAGCACTAAAATGGATTAAACAAACACTAACAGATTTTAAGGGAGAAATAGGAGTACAGTAATAGTACGGGACTTCAATACTCCATTATCAGCAATGGATAGATCATAGACAGAAAATCAATGAAAAATCGTTTGAATTGAACCATGCTTTAGAACAAATGGACTTTGAACATCCATATATAGAACATTCCACCCAAATGGAATATACCTTCTCAAGTGCACATGAAACTCTCTCTAGGAAGAATCACACATGAAGACATAAACAAGTCTTAACAAATTTAAAATGAATAAAATCATATCAACCATCTTTTCTGATCATAATAGTATGAATTAGAAATCAATTTTGGGGCACCTAGGTGGCTCAGTGGGTTAAAGCCTCTGCCTTCAGCTCAGGTCATGATCCCAACATCCTGGGATCAAGCCCTGCATCTGGCTCTCTGCTCAGTGGGGAGCCTGCTTCCTCCTTTCTCTGCCTCCCTCTCTGCCTACTTGTGATTTCTGTTAAAAAAATAAATAAAATCTTAAAAAAAGAAATCAATTCTAAGAAAAATGACAAATTCACAGGTATTTAGATATTACGCAATAGGATACTGAACATTCAGTTGGTCACAGAAATCAAAATGAAATAAAAAAGTGCCTTGAAACAAATAAGAATGGAAATACAACAGACATCAATTGCATTTTTTACACAAGTGAAGCATCTAAAAAGAAATAAAACTATACCACTCACAATAACATTAAAAGACAATGAAACTTACTAAATTTAAACAAGGAAGTAAAAATTCGATACGATGAAATCTACCAAACTTTGCCAATAGAAATCAGAGAAGTCACAAATGGAAAGACAACTTGTGTTCATAGATCACAAGAGTGTTGTTAAATGGCCCTACTACTCACAGCCGTCTTCAAATTTAATGCAATACCAGGCAAAATGAAAAAGATATTTTTAACAGAAATAGAAAAAACATTCCTAAAATTGTGTAGGATCGAAGACGACCTTGGCTAGCCAAAGCAATTTTAGGAAAAAACAACAAAGCCTTAAGTATTACACTTAATGGATTTCCAACTGTACTATTGTACTATAAAGCTGTAATAATACAAACAGTATGGTACTAGAACAAAAATAGAGACATTGACTAGTGGAACTCAATAGGGAGCCCAGAATTAAATCCCAGCATATACAGTGAACTAATATTGAAAAGAGAGCTAAGAATATCTAGTGAGAAAGGATAGTTTCCTCCACAAATGGGCTGGGAAAACCGAAGAAACCCCTGCAGAGCAATGAAATTGGACCCCAATCTCATTAGCACTCACAAAAATGTAG
Source organism: Lontra canadensis (assembly GCF_010015895.1). Classification (NCBI taxonomy): domain Eukaryota; kingdom Metazoa; phylum Chordata; class Mammalia; order Carnivora; family Mustelidae; genus Lontra; species Lontra canadensis. The sequence goes on from NW_022631042.1 coordinate 5,855,717, forward strand.
TCAAAAGGTATCAAAGACATAACACATAGGACTTGCTACTCTAGGGGTTCCTGGGTGGCTCGGTGGTTAAAGCCTCTGCCTTCGGCTCAGGTCATGATCTCAGGGTCCTGGGGTCGAGGCCCACATTGGGCTCTCTGCTCGGTAGGGACCCTGCTCCCCCCCTCTCTCTGCCTGCCTCTCTGCCTGCTTGTGATCTCTCTGTCAAATAAAAAAATAAAACCTTAAAAAAAAAACTTGCTATTATAGAACTTCTAGAAGAAAACAAAGTATTTCCTTGACATTAGTCTGGGCAATTATTTGGGTCTCCTAAAAGCAAAAGCACAAAAAGCAAAAGTACAAAAAAAACAAAAACAAAACAAAACAAAACACCAAAAACCACACACACACACACACAAACAAAACAAAACAACCTACAAAAGCAAAAATCAAATGGAACTACATCAAACTCAAAACCTGATGCACAGCAAAAGAGACCAACAAAACAAAAAAATAACCTAAAGAATGAAAGAAAAATTTTATAAAACGTATGTCAGGTAAGTCATTGATTCCTAAAAATACATCAATAACTCTATCAACTTAGTAACAACAAAAACAAAAAAAAAAATCCAGTTTAAGAGGACCTAAGGCATTTCCCAAAGAGGACACCAAGTTAGCCAACAGAAGCAGAAGATGTTCATGAATAAATATCAGAGATAGTCAAATCAAACCCATAATGAATACTCACCTCATACCTGTGAGAATGGCTGTTTTTGACCAGACAAGACACAACAAGTGCCAGCAAGGATGTAGTGAGGGGAAAAACCTTAAAAGTTGTTTGTGGTTATATAAATGGGTCCAACTACTATGAATAACTATATGGAGGTTCCCTGAAATATTAAAAGTAAATCTGCCATATGATCCAGCAATTCTGCTTCTGGGTGCATACCCAAAGGAAGTAAAAAGGAGTTTGACAAGATGTTTATCACGGTGTGCATTATTTGCAATAACCAAGATATGGAAACAACCCAACTGTTCATCAACAGATGAATGGATAAGAAAGATGTAGTACATATACACAGGAAATATTATTCAACCATTAGAAGATATACTGCCATTTGTGACATGGTTGGATCTTTAAGACATCATGCTAAGTAAGATAGGTCAAACAGAGAACACCAAGTATTGTAGGATATCACTTATATGGGAATTTTTTAAAAAGTTATACCTGTAACACACACACACACACACACACACACACACACTCTCACACACACATAGGAAAACGGTAGTTATCAGGGTATAGGGGTAGGGGGATAAGATCAACAGTGTTTAAAAGTACCAACCTGTAATGAATACTAAATAAGCCATAGAGATCTAATGCACAGTAAAATAAATATAGATAACAATATTTTACTACGATTATTCAAGGTGATAAATATTGCTACATTGCGAATCACATTATAATCTATGTGTTTCCAAGTAATGTGCTGTATTCCTTAAGTTTACACAAGATTATATGTCAAACTTACTCAATTAAAAGAAATAAAGGATGAAATATCTTGATTTTGTGTTGATGACATGTTGAAATTATATATTTTTTAAATGTCATTTTTTAAAAGAATTGGGACAGATCACAAAGTCACAAAGTCTTCAAAGTAAGAAAATTTATGATTTGCTTAAAAAGTATAAATGCTGAGGTGCCTGGGTGGCTCAGTGGGTTAAAGCCTCTTCCTTCAGCTCAGGTCATGAACCCAGGGTCCTGGGATTGAGCCCCGTATCAGGCTCCCTGATCAGTGGGGAGCCTGCTTCCACCTCTCTCTCTGCCTGCCTCTCTGCCTACTTGTGATCCCTGTCTGTCAAATAAATAAACAACAAAAAAATCTTAAAAAATATAAATCTTACATAATAACTACCAAATTTATATTTTTAATTTCCTGTGAAACGTATTTCCCATTTATTGTCTCTGGTTAATGTGAATGAGTTGATCTCCAGCCAGGGAGATATATATTCTGTTATACTCCATCAAAATGACCCAAAGCAAAACAGTTTTCAGTAAAATTCCTTTTTAATTTAGTGAATGAATTTACACTTGGATTTGTAAAGTCTTGGTTAGAGGACTGACATTTTATTAATGTTTTACAGAAAATATAAAATAAATTCAGAATTGGAGCTAATGTTACAGAGTAAAAAAATATGGATGTGGAAGTTGTTAAATATGAATGGAATCTAGCATTAATTTTGCTACTGATTAGCTGGAAAAGTTGTTTCAGATAAGTGTTAGGGTTTTAACTCATCTGTAAAAAGATCATTTAAGTTAAATTAGTTATCTCTAATGTACCAATAGCATTTCATAATTTGGATTAGTTTTATTATTCTCAGTCATTGCTTGGTGATCAACACATACTTCCATTAATGTTGTAGTTAATATTCCCAGTGTAACTGCCTCTTTGGATATTTAACCCACTTTACTATATAACGATGCCACCCAAGTATATTACCAAGGACAATGGTTACAGTTTGCCTCCTTTATAAAATGTACGTTGAGAGTAGAAATTAATTATATGATTTACTAGGCAACTAGAGGATAAACAATGGTTACAGGTTTTGAGGTGTCAGAATGAATGAATGAATGAATGAATGTCACTCACTTGCCTTTGTTAGGTACTTGAATAGAAGTAATTAACACTCCTTTATACCAAGAGTTTGCTGATGTGAGTAAGGAAGAGAAATTTTCATTTACTCCAGTTGATAAATTCAGTACCAACTCTTCATCACATTTTTTGTTTATCCAAAAACAGTGTGGTTTTATGATAGTGGTTGGTACATGTTAGAAAAATTTCAACCAATACAGGAAAAATTAAACGCAACCAAAACTGCATATCAAGAGATAACAGACACTAATAATTTAGTGACTTGCCAGGGAGACACTGTTGGGAAACTAAGAACACCTTTCTGGATGTAAGCTACCTGCTGGTTCCAGCTCTATAAAACTGCTGGATAGGCTCTTTCTTTTCTAATTTAGTGTCTGTGACATATTGTCATATGTATTATAATTACAAATACTTTTATAATATATAACACTATACACATTATATAAAATAATTATACACAGTACACAGTGTTTTATTATATATTATATAATTCTATTATATAGTATGTTTTATTATATATAATATGGAATTACACAAATTTTCCCCAAAGATTAAAAATGAGTCACTGAATTTCACAAAACTGAGACATCATAAAGTTATAGAATCTTCAAATACTATTAAGGATTTTTTTCAAAAAAACAAATGCCTATTCTACATAACAAATACAGTATTACATTTTTATTTTGGTATATTATGATACATTCTCCATTCAACGTGTCCAGGTAGTGAGTTTATGTATACTGCCTAGTATTTGCATCATGTGGATATATTTCGAGTGATTTATATTTTCATTATTACTAAGTATTTAGTTTGGTTTAGCACTTTATTATAAATGTTTCTATTAATAAAATAAACTTGTTTTTAATCCTTTATCAAATAATTTAAAATCTTATTGCATCAACAGCATAAGTTGTAAAACCTTTACCGTATTCTCCATGCTTACCTAAATAAAATTCTAAAATATATACCTCAAAAATTTTGAAACATTAAAACATTCATGTGCTCCCACATCAAATATATCAAAGTTTTATAACATCATAGCTTGAAGAGAGAATGTAAGATTTATAAATTCTCATAGGCTTCCTTAGTATTCAAACACATTCTTTCATATGCATGTATCATTTATAATTTACTGATGCTTTAAAATATTGGATCCAAACAAGACAGGCAAAATGCTGAAAGATCCCATTTTATAATACATTCTTTCTGATTGTAGCTATTACTCTGGTGAGGGAAGTAAGTGGGTCATTAGACATATTATATCATGTTAGTTTTTACTCTTCTGTAATCTATTATTTAAATATTAGTTTATGTCATATATTGCTCTTATGTATGTCAACTCATCTACCCAAAATACCAGTTCTTACACACATCTCTACCCACCATCTCTGATTAGTAAAATGTCTATTGTCTTCGTTCAAAACTCAGTTCCTTTTTTTGTCCTATTCTACACAGTCTTTCTTCATTCTTATTCTCAAGAAGAATTTGTCATTCTTTCTGATTGTACCTTACCTTTCAAGTATCTGTCATACTCTTCTTAACATGCTGCATCATATCTTATATTTCCCTGAAATGTATGAGCTCCTTAAAGGCAGGATCTATGCTGAATTGTAACATACATCATTCAAGGACTTAGCACTAAGCCAGTAGTTGTACTGGGAGCTAACAATGAATGAACAAGTGGATATATATGGTATTTAACTAAGGATCATATTTTAAGTTTTGTGCCCTTTTAATTTCTAGTTCTATAAGGATTTTACTACAAAGGGAATATCATTTAAAATGTAGTTGTCTCCTTGTCTTTTCTGTTTTATAGTCTAAGTTCTTAAAATATATTAAGGAATATAAAATGATTGGCAATCTTGCAAGAATGGTATTTTTATAAATTCATCCTTGGCACAGAGAAAATTGTGATCACAACCTGTCACCATTCTAAACATCATTTTTATGGTTGTGAACAAAATATATTTGGCGGGGAGTAATTTTAGAAAGAAAAAAATTCACCCTGATTTCTTAAATGGGAACGGAAAATTCCCTGAGCTATCACCAGTATATCGGGGTTATCCACAGAAATGTTTATAAATGTATTGTATATGCTAGAGATATTTTTATTTATAAGGTTACCATAGTGATAACTACACACAGTATAAAAGAAAAAATACTTAAAAAAATTCAAACTCAGGGAAAGCCTGGAAAATAGTGAAGGAAAACAAACTTGACTATTTATATCTCTGGTGAATACTTATTTTAATTATGTTTTAGCAAAGGCATGTACTTTCCTGAGGAAAAAAAAAGTTATCATGAAAATAGGACTCAGCCTTAGGAAAATCCACTGGGAAGACAAAGATAGATGTGCAAGAGAAATTGTCCTTTGCCTTCTTCCTCCTCAGATACATTGCTTGGCCTCTGATCAGTAGACCTCCCCTTCATTTCTCTCGACATGCTATTAGTAACTGATGACCTCTGGAAAGTGTTTTCCCTTTGGTAGGGACTTTCTGAAGAGGGGTCAACAAGATCTAAGTGAAATGAATCTTCAATTACAAAATTTCAACCTGAGTTTGACTGTAGATGTTGTTTAGCTATTTGTAGAGGGCCCCGTTTTCAGTCCCCTTAACCCACATTCTGTAGCTGCCCCTACACTTATTCACAGCATAAGTTGCCCCAAGTGGCTCTTGTCACACACAATATTCTTCCTCTATTAAATTCTACTTTGTCCTCTTTTTGAACTGGATGGAACCAGGGATAGAAAGAAGCAAATAGAACTGGAGCCATGTTAAATATTACAGCTTTTTAGCAGTCTATTTTATAAATTTGACAATAAATTTATTGATCATGGAAAGGCCATGTGATGCAGAGAGGGAGGATAAGTATTGTCATCATTTCTGTTTCTCTAGATCAATCTATTGAGAACAAAATCATTGAGTGAAGTCAATTAACAGAAAAAAACTAGACCTGGTAACCAAATAATAGGTTTCCAAATACCATGTCCTTGTCCCAGCAAAATAGAATAGAGGCTTCAAAGGGAACAGCAAGTAAAACTTCAGTTAATATTGAAAATGTTCTTGTCTAACAGGAGGGGAACTACCCCTCTTGCACACATAGCTGCAAAGTCTTAAACAAAAAATAAGCCACACAAGATCAACCCCATTCTAAAAGGAGGAACTCTCCACAGTTTTAAATTCCTCTGACAGTCATAGGATAGTAGAGGTTCTTGATAACCAACAAGAATCCAATGTTTTTAAGAGAAGTCATGAACCCAAAGTCAAGGTCTTAAAGAGAGTCAGCAATTAAGCTTGACCCTGACCTAGCCTGAGATGTCTTATATTTATTTCCACTATAACAATGTTAGGTTCTGCTCTCTCTCTCTCTCACTCCCAACTCTCTTGCTACCTTTTCTCCCACTTCATTACATACTTTGCATGATTTGGAAGACAAAAATTTGTCTTTGCACAAGTGAAGGAAGGTCCAGATTCTCACAAACCAAGTGAATGGTGGTCTTTGGATAAGCTCCACTGAAAACTGCACTTTGTTTTTCATTTTGTATTCAATTTTGCTTTCTCATTCTTGAAAAGATGTTAATCAAAATTAATAATTTATTCTAAGGTTACCTAAAAATTCCTTAGCATTCTAAAAATGCACAGCTGGAAAAAGTGGAGAAAAATATCTTTAGGGCATGTTGAAATGAAAAAAAAAAAAAAAACCTTCATTCCAAAACAATACCATTTACAGAATTCAACATAATAAACTTTTTGTGTGCAAATAATTTAATAAGTCATCATAAATTTTGACTGAAGAATTCAAAAAAGGAAAATACATTCTATTTTTTCCATGTGCAATGTACTGAAATGCATGCCGGTTTCTGTTATGGCAAATTACTTTGTGGGAGGCAATGCATATTAATATGTGTGTACAAAGAATATAGCTTCACAGACTGCAAGAACATCAATATTTTCAACCACCAGATGGCAGGAATACAACTACAGAAATTTAGAATCTAAAAATTCGGTTTATGCTCAAGAAAAATATAACTACATTCCCCATCTTGATTTTATTTTTAGTTGAATAGCCACAAAAATACATTGGTGCAAATTCTGTTGTGTGTTAAGCAGAAAAAAATTACTTTTATTAACTACAGCTTTCCATTTGAATGGGCTGCCAACTCATTTTTGCATCAGATTCTGGAGCCTTTTAAAAGAATCATTTTTCAAGACAAGCTACAACCAGATCTGGACTATAAAACAACTACCCATTGAATCAGCATCTCCTTCAGGAAGGCATTCTAAATCAATCCCACCTGTTTCTAACCATGCACCACTCTCCTTATTTTACTTGCACAACCTTTCATCCTTTCTCATTTTTCACAAACCGGTCAGTTGTCTATGCATCTGAGCTGCTCTGGATGGTTGCGCTGGCTATCATTCTCTCCTCTGTGCTTTTGTGCTTTGTGATCTCCAGTATGAACAATATGGGTTTAATTTTGATTTGCTGCACTATTTTTTATGTAGTAGGTAGTTGTAAGATAATACTCATAAAAATAATGAGGAAATGTTGATAGAACATACATATAAACAAACTTGGATTCTAGGAATCTGGGATTTCTCATTCCACTCGTGTAGATGTTGCAATAATTCAACACTTTTCTTACCTTCCATAAGAAATACCATGAAAGAAGCACTTTGACCAAATTAAATGATTTCTAGGATTTACTATTTGATCCTTAAATTAACAAAGGTTTTCAATATCTTCAATGTAACATTGTATTAATGTAAATTAACAATAACAGTAATGTTGAATGTTTACCGGGTGCCAAAAAATATTCTAAGAATTGTAATAAGAATAAAATTTAAGCTTTTTAATATTTTAGGATGCTGAGCCACATAAGGCTATAGAACTTTCCCTAATCTCATAGGTAATACATAGCTGAGCCCTGACTTATACTCAGGTAGTCAGATTCTCCTGTTTCCACTCTTAACCACTGCACCACTCACCTCAACTGCACTGTTAAGATAAAACCAAAACCTTAAAAAAAAAAAGTATTTATTTTGTGCCTTTATTAAAAAATTATTGAATGCCTACTTACTACCAAAGATGCAATATTCATAGAAAATTTTTGGACCCCATTCTGGAAGATTCTTGCCCCTAGAGATGATTAATGACTTAAAACATGACCATATACCAAAAATCAAAGTGATCAGCTATGGTAACTTATGGAGGTGGGTAAGGAGGTAGAATATGAGTGGGAAGACAGGGCAAGTGAATAATAAAGGTAAGTCCTCCTCTTACTCTGTAGGAATAGCTAATATCTAAAAGTAGGGGGAAAAAAAGAAAAAAATGATATATACTTTTTTTTTTTATAAATCTGAAGGCAAATTACAAAAGAAACAACTCAGTATTACAAATATTACTAGACGGCCTCGGATGGGGCTTGGTGTTTTGGGGACTACTGGATTTTTGTAATAAGCTTTGTAGAACTATTTACATTTTTAAAGTATATCCATGTGTCACTTCAATAAAAATGTGAATTAAATTTAAAATATTTTTTAAAGACATTAAGGAAAGTAGTGGTTTGCAAGCCATATTAAGGAATCAGGAGATGCCACCTTTCTTTTGACACCCTGTTGCACATGCTATGTGGGAGGGGCATTCCCCTATGATGGTCATCTGTGGAAGACGGTAAAATCCAGAGGAGGTTGAGCTTTGGTCAGTGTGAGAGGTGCACAGTGCTTGAAGATGTAGTGAAGTTTGTTCAAAGTCATTTTAAATTCCAGAGTATAATATGAAAGAAAATCTGGAAGGAAGATTCCTCATAGTATGGGAATTAAAAACAGTTATTAAAAATAGCATATAAATAAAAATCAACAGACAAAGGCAATTTTTAAGCAGGTTAATGATCTCCACCACCACCCACTGATCAATATCTTGGTATAGTTTAGGGATTATATTTGATATTGACCTCAGAGACATTTTTAATCCAAAAGCCTTAACCAGAACATCTTGAATGTCTTACGACCCTGGTGACTATCATGCTCTAATTAGAAAGACACTTAAAAAAAAAAAAAGGAAGAAGAGAGCAAGTTATTAAAAAAAAAATACTAACTGAATTTCTTTTGTCCTTAGAAGGCAAAAATTTTAGTAGTCAGAGGGCAGCTGAACCCTTCTGTCCTAACACATAAATACAAGTGGACAATTTACATAACAGAATTCATGCCTTGAAGCTGGAATATTATATTCAAACATTTCTAGGATCATATTTTCCTAGCTCTAAAAAGCTCCTAGCAAACAAGGCAGAGCACATAGCAGAGGGTCAGGAATAAAATAGAATTGTTTTGCCTCGGGGCGATCATGAATTTGCCCAGTGAAGTCAAGCAGAGCACTCCAGCTGAAACACATACACTCTTTTGTTGGTAGTGTCTCCCCTACCTCCTTCCCCTTCTTTTGACCTTCACATAATTCATTCAAGAAAGGAATACTTCAAAGTAGGTCAGTTCCAATCCACAGTTTGGAATACATATTTAAGTGTTTCTTGGGTACTGGAGATAGAAATTGATTATAGAGTTTAAAGAATTTCTACCTTTTCTACGTGTTGGACTGTAAGCTTTACCATTTTCTTGATCCCATTTTATTTAGGGATTTAAGAGTGCTGACACCTTGAGAATAGAGACCCCTCAATCCACCCCAAGGTTTCTGTCATTCCCACTGTATGATACATTTCCACTACAGCACCTTTAACACCTAGAAATATTATATGGTAAAATGAATCTGACTACTTGATTTTTTTAACTGATTTTGTAACTTAGAAACTTACACAAATATTTCCAACTGAATAAATTCTTCCTCTTGTTCTTTGTTCTGTGCCTTCTGAAGAACTTGTAGTTTCCTAAATGTGACATAGTGGTGTAAATCACATCCTCACCTTGCTCCCCTCCATAAACCCTTTTTCAAACCAGGTTTAACTATTTTGAATTGCCTCTATGATTCATGACAAATTACCAGCTCAAATGTAGTGAGTGTCTCAAATTTTCTTCAGCCATATGAGGTATGATCATTCCTGCTTCATCTCATAATTCTAGACTAATTTTATTCATTCATTCATGCCATTATTGCATTGGTTCCCTAAAGTAGGCATGAGACCCTAGGCAGACCAGTTAACCTGACTGTTGAGACCCAGTCACAAGGCTCCTGATTTAGTAGGTCTAGTGTGGGACCCAAGATTTGACTTTTTTTTTTTTTTAATTTGATTTCTTTTCACTGTTCCAAAATTCATTGTTTATGCACCATACCCAGTGCTCCATGCAATACATGCCCTCTATAATACCCACCACCAGGCTCAACCAAACCCCTATGCCCCTCCCCTCAGTTTGTTTCTCAGTCCACAGTTTCTCATGGTTTGTCTCTGCCTCCGATTTCCCCCAGCTCACTTCTCTCCATCTCCCAATGTCCTCCATGTTATTCCTTATGCTCCACAAGTAAGTGAAACCACATGATGATTGACTCTCTGTTTGATTTATTTCACTCAGCATAATCTCTTATAATCTCATAATCAGTTCCATCCATGTTGATACAAAAGTTGGGTATTCATCCTTTCTGCTGGAGGCATAATACTCCATTGCATATACGGACCGTATCTTCTTTATCCATTAATCCGCTGAAAGGCATCTTGGTTCTTCCCATAGTTTGGTGACTGTGGCCTGGCTGCTATGAATATTGGGGTACAGATGGCCCTTCTTTTCAATACATCTGTATCTTTGGGGTAAATACCCAGTAGTGCAATTGCAGGGTAATAGGGTAGCTCTATTTTTAATTTCTTAAGGAATCTCCACACTGTTTTCCAAAGTGGCTGCACCAACTTGCATTCCCACCAGCAGTGTAAGAGGGTTCCCCTTTCTCCACATTCTCTCCAACACTTGTTGTTTCCTGTCTTGTTGATTTTGGCCATTCTAACTGGTGTAAGGTGTTATCTCAGTGTGGTTTTGATTTGAATTTCCCTGATGTCTAATGATGATGAACACTTTTTCATGTATCTGTTAGCCATTTGTATGTCATCTTTGGAGACATGTCTGTTCATGTCTTCTACCCATTTTTTGACATAATTATCTGTGTTGTATGTGTGTTGAGTTTGAGGAGTTCTTTATAGATCTTGCAAATCAACCCTTTGTCTGTAGTGTCATTTGCAAATATTTTCTTCCATTCGGTGGGTTACCTCTTTGTTTTGTTAACTGTTTCCTTTGCTGGGCAGAAGCTTTTGATCTTGATGAAGTCCCAAAAGTTCATTTTTGCTTTTGTTTCCTTTGCCTTTGGAGATATATCTTGAAAGAATTTGCTGTAGCCGATGTCAAAGAGGTTACTGCCTTTGTTCTCCTCTAGGATTTTGATAGATTCCTGCCTCAAGTTGAGGTCTTTTATCCATTTTGAGTTTATCTTTGTGTATGGTGTAAGAGAATGGTTGAGCATCATTCTTCTACATATAACTGTCCAATTTTCCCAGCACCATTTATTGAAGAGACTGTCTTTTTTCCACTGTATATTTTTTCCTGCTTTGTCGAAGATTATTTGACCATAGAGTTGAGGGTCCATATCTGGGCTCTCTACTCTGTTTCACTGATTTATGTGTCTGTTTTTGTGGCAGTACCATGCTGTTTTGCTGATCACAGCTTTTTAGTAGACTTGAAATCAGGCAACATGATGCTCCCAGTTTTGTTTTTCCTTTGCAACATTTCCTTAGCAATTCGGGGTCTCTTCTGGTTCCATACAAATTTTCGGATTGTTTGTTGCAGCTCTTTGAAAAATGCCAGTGGAGTTTTGATTGGGATGGCACTGAAAGTATAGATTGCTCTAGTCAGTATAGGCATTTTAACAGTTTATTCTTCTGATCTGTGAGCATGGAATGCTCTTCCATCTTTTTGTGTCTTCTTCAATTTCTTTCATGAATGTTCTGTAGTTCCTTGAGTACAGATCCTTTACCTCTTTGGTTAGGTTTATTCCCAGGTATCCTGTGGTTCTTGGTGCTATAGTAAATGGAATTGATTCTCTAATTTCCCTTTCTATATTTTCATTGTTAGTGTATAAGAAAGCAACTGATTTCTGTACATTGATTTTGTATCCTGCCACATTACTGAGTTGCTGTATGAGTTCTAGTAGCTTGGGGTGGAGTCTTTTGGGTTTTCCATATAAAGTATCATGTCATCTGCGAAGACAGAGAGTTTGATGTCTTCATTGCCAATTTGAATACCTTTTATTTCTTTTTGTTTTCTCACTTGGAACCTAAGAATACATCCAGACTGAAAGTAAAGGGATAGAGAAGCATCTTTCATGCCAAAAGGCCTCAAAAGAAAGCTGGGGTACTGATTCTCATATCAGATAAATTAGATTTTAAACTAAAGACTGTAATCAGAGATAAAGAAGGACACTCCATCATTCTTAAAGGGTCTATCCACCAAGAAGATCTAACAATTATAAATATTTATCACCCCATGTGGCAGCAGCCAACTACATAAGACAACTGTTAATAAAAATAGAGTCATATTGATATGAATACATTAATAGTAAGGAATCTTAACACGCCACTCTCAGTAATAGATTATCCAAGCAGAAAAATCAATAAACAAACAAGAGCATTTAATGACACATTGGACCAGATAGACCTCATAGATATATATATAGAACATTCCACCCTAAAACAATAGAAGACTCATCCTTCTCGAGTGCACATGGAACTTTCTCCAGTATAGACCACATACTAGGTCACAAATCAGAGCTCAACTGATACCAAAAGATTGAGATTATTCCCTGCATATTCTCAGACCACAATGCTTTGAAATGAACTCAACCACAAGAAAAAGTTTGGAAAAAATCAAACACTTGGAAGCTAAAGACCACCATTCTTAAGAATGTTTGGATCAACCAGAAAATTAAAAAAGAACTTAAATAATTAATGGAAGCCAATGAGAATGATTTGACTCTTTTTTTTTAAAGATTTTATTTATTTTTGAGGGAGAGAGAGGAGTAGAAGGGGAAGGGTAGAGGGAAAAGTAGACTCCCTACTGAGCAGGGAGCCCAATGGCAGACTGGATCCCAGGACTCTGAAATCATGACCTGAGCCGAAGGCAGATTCTTAACTGACTGAACCATCCAGGTACCCAAAATTTGACATATCTAAACAAGTTCTCAGGTAATAATACTGCTGCAGTTAGAAACCACACTTTGAGAATCCCTGGTCTAATGTTTTACATCTGTTTATTTACATCTGTTTATTACATGTGTTAGAAGGTACATCAGACATGTGGACTAAGTGCAGTCCTATTTACTGTCCATTTTATGCATGACAATGCAGAAGCTAGAGAGATAAAGTACTATACCCAAGGTCACAGACACATGAGAAGCATAATCCAGATTCAAACTAAGTGCAAAAATTATTCTAGGTAACTATGTACTGCTTGACAGGCATATCAGTAAATATCAAGGCATTTCTATTTTAAAAAGAAAAACTAATATAGGAGATGGAAAAACATTAAACATTTCTTCTCAATTTCCATTGTCCTTACTCCAAACTATATATAACTAGGATGGTCTGCTCAATTAGTAAGGTCTGCTCAATTAGTAAGGTCAAAAGCAGTAGCTAAGAAATCTTTGTTCAGAGATTTCAAAAAAATGTGAACCTATTAACTTATTATGTTTTTAAAAACTCTCTTTAAGGGCAGCAAGCTGCTTAGAGAAAGACTGAAAGCAGACAAGAGTTAGTATATAATTTCAGCTAAAGATAGTTTCCTCTACTCTGTAATTAAACCAACAAGGACATAAAATCAAGGTTATCTACAATGATTATAATTCACCTGTTGATAGTCAAGAATTAAACAGTTTATGATTACTGTTTTATAGGCAAGCAAACCAGAAAAAGCAGACTTTCCCTCGAGAGTACAATAGGTCAGGTACAGGTTAAAAAAACAGTTTTAACTTTCCTTACCTAGATTAGTGAGTTAAACATTGTGAGCTGATTGGAGCATTACTGAACCTAAAAAGAACCCTTACTGTAAGGAAAACCTAAAAGGCTGATACTCCACCTATTTTGGAGCAGGGGGAATTCTTGTATCAGGTAAAAATTCATTTTAAGTTACATTTTACTGTCAAGTCATACCAACAGTGAATTTGATAAAGCAATGATGACATACTAAGAAAAAACAAACAACATTTTGAGGAATGATTTGAATGTCAGGTTCAGAACTTAAAGACACTTGTTTTAGTAAGATCAAAATACCACCACAGCTTTATTGAGGAAAGGCCAACTTTCCAGCATGTAGATTACATCTGGGATGTCAGTGAACAACAGAAATAGAATTAAGGCAGGTCTGAATCTTAGTAAAGATACTAGGGATTGAAAAGAAAAAATTAAATCAATGGGGATGTATTAAGAATCTGCAGATTTTAGGACTTCTTATCTGAAGAGAAAGAGAAACGACCACAATACCATCATCTGCATCTTAAGTTTTTTTTCCAGGTCTCAAGATGAGATGTCAAGGTTTTGAACCTGGTAGCTGGGGGAGAAGTACAGTGGGGTTCATGTACATAAGTGAGAGGAAGAAGGTTGGATTTGGAGGGGGAAGAAGTAGGTTAGATGTTGGGCAAGTCTACATACAACATCATCTAATTATCCTACAGGCAGTGGAACATGGGGTAGGGTTTGGAAAGAGTTCAAAGTTAGAAGAAATATAGTGGCCAAAGTTGGAATAAGAAGGTAGTGGAAATACATAGAGGAGAAAGACTACAGAAAGAAGGCCTAGAACATCATTCTACATTTCAGAGGCAGGAGAATGAGAACTTGGGAAGAAAAGAGAATAAGAATTTCCAGAGATGAAAAGAGAGGAGGACCAGGTAAGACATGGGAGGCAAAGTGGAGATAGTTTCAGACACAGAGAGGTCTACACTCTGACTATCATAAAATTGATGTGTGGCTATGGTTTAGGTCACTTGGCAAGAAGTTGATGGTAATAAAGCTAAATTTGGGCAAGGAATTTATAATTACTACAACAGAATACAATCATATTTGATTTAAAAATCTTTACATAGTTCTTTTTCCAAGATTCTTGGGCACAATTAACCAGAGTCCACTATGAACTAAATGCAGACAGATTAGGAAAAATATGATATCCAATATCAACACTTCTATTCACCATTGTTTTCAGGGAACTGGCCAGTACAGTAAAGTGATAAAAAGTATCAGAGGCAAGAACCAAAACTTATTTGCAGATGAGGTTACTGTCTATGTTTAAAAAGAACAAAAAAATAGACAAATGTTGAGAGCTCAGCAATTTGGGAATTATTAAAAAAATACTAACTTTTATTCACCGGAAGAAAAAAAAAATCAGAGAGTGTAATGTTGGAGAGAGCATAGCTCTCTACTTTTGAAGTATGTGTTGTGCATAGTGACTTCCCTCCAAAAAGACAGAAAGAGAGGGTTGGAATAAAACAGGAATTTTATTTTACAGTAATGGAAAAACTGGATAAACACTATTTGAGTTAGGCGATTAAAGTCAACAGCAGTAGTCATAAATCATGTAGAAATTTCCCTTGATATAACAGGATCAAAATCCTCCTTTACTTCTGTGTTCTTTCATCCTCAAATCCATAACCTCAGTCTAATCATGACACAAAAAGACAAATCCCACATGAGGAAGGTTCTCCAAAATACCTGAACAGTAAGTCATCCCCCGCAATAGTGAAGATTATCACATAAGAAAATCTGAGAAATTGTCAAAGCAAAATGAAGCCTAAATAGACATGGTGACCAAATGTAATGTGATATTCTAGATGGGATTCTGGAGCAGAAAAGCACAAGGACTTTGTGTAAAAACTAAAGAAACCTGGATAAATTTTGGACTTTAGTTAACATTACTATATCACTATCAGTTCACTAGTTGTAAAAAATGCATCATGCTAGCATAAAAAGTTAGTTAAGGAACCTGTGGAGTAGGAATAAGTATATGGAAACTCTCTACTATCTGCTTGAGTGTGTTCTACATCTAAACAATTATAAAATAAAATATGTTCCTCTCAAAGATGTCACTTAATGAGAACAATGTATATAATGAGAAGGATTATAAGATCTTTATAATTCCTCAGAATGATTTTTTAAAAATATAGCAAAGTAATATGAACAAGGAACATGAGCATCATAGGGATACCAATTCTTCCCTAAATGAGCAATAGCTGCAAATGTTAACTGACATTGATTGAAGTATTATTTTTGAGGAGTTTGAAAAGCTAAATGAAAAAATGTATATGGAAATACAAAGATCCAAGAATAGGTCAGATAATCTTAAGACAAAAATGTAGACTTACTTTAACAAAAATGAGCAAGTATTATAAACTGAAGAGTAATTAAAATAACCTGAAATTACTTAATGGTAAACCTCTCCTCTCCTCCCCCAAGAGAAACCTCACATATATTTGATAATTGCTTTGTGATAGAAAGGACATTAAGGGTCAGTGGATAAAGGATAGTTTTCAGTCAATGGTACTGACATTAGTGTTTGAGGTCATGAAATCAAAAATTGAATTCTTAACTGGAGAGGAAGCAAGATGGTAGAGGAGTAGGAGACTGAAATATCTTTAGGTTCAAGGAGCTCAGCTAGTTATCAAACCATTCCAAAACACCTACAAATGCAGCAGGAGATAGAGGAAAAGAGCAGCAATTCTAGGAACAGAAAATCTTCCACTTTCTGGAAGGTAGGATATGTGGAGAGTGAATCCAAAATGAAGGGAAGATAGACTGCAGGGGTAGGGGCCAGCTCCTGGCAAGCAGTGGAGCACAAAATTAGAACTTTTAGAAGTCTGCTCCACTGAGGGACATGACTCCAGAGGCTAAGTGGGGGTGGAGCGCTTGCAGGGACAGTGTGGTCTCTGGACCTACAGGGTCACAGAAAGACCAGGGGCATCTGAGTGTGGGAGAGCTGCCAGGTATCAGAGCGGGGAAGCCAGCTACAGAGACAGAGCTGAGGAGTGAGTTCTCATCTCAGGGTTACCTTAAACTGTGATCCAAGGCACAGTCCCTGGATCTTTGAGCAGGGACTCCACAAGTAGCAGATCTGGAGAGACACCCCTCCTTCCTCCTCCAGGAGTAGTGGCACGGAAGCACATGGCAGAATTTGCTGCTGGGTTTGGAGACTCCAAACGGGGCTGTGTGCCAGAGATAGAAATGCTCAGTCAAAGGCCCGGTGAGCATGGAGGGCAGCTGGAGACCAGGGAGATGGGAGGGATTGACTGCTTCTCTGAGAGTGCACTGAGGAGTGGGGCCCTGAGCTCTCAGCTCATCCAGGATGGGATTAGGAGGATGCTATTTTCATTCCCATCCTCCAAAGCTCTATGGAAGCATTCAGGGAACAAAAGCTACCAAGAGAGCGAACCCGAACAGATTACTTAGCCTGGCCCTTGGCAAGGGTGGTACAATTCCACCTCGGGCAAAGGCATCTGAGAATCATGGCAACAGGTCCCTCCTCCAGAAGATCAGCAAGAACATCCAGCCAAGACCAAGTTCACTGAACAACAAGAACCCTGGAACTCCAGAGCTAGGAGAAAGCAACACATAGAATTCATGGCTTTTTTCCCCATGATCCTTTACTTTTGCAAAGTTAAATTTTTTTAATTTAATTTTTCTAATTCTATTTTTTTTAACATTTCCTCTTTTAATGTTTTTAAACTATTTTATCTTAATAACTTAAAAAAATCTTTTTAAATTTTCATTGTTATAGTCATATTTAATCCCTTCATTGTATTTAACCTTATTTTTGTATACTATAGGTTTTTCTTTTTCTTTAAAATTTTGGGATACAATTTCTTCTAACGCATCAAAATAGACCCTAAATCTATCACATGGCTTTGTTCTAGTCTCCAGCCTGAACACATTCTCTCCTCTTTTTTTTTCTTTTTCAAACCAACTTATCAATTTCTTTTTTAGAATCTTATTTAATTTTCATCTTTATAGTCATATTCCATCCCTTCATCATGTTTACCCTCATTTTTGTATATATTTAAGTTTCTTTCTTTAAAATTTTGGGAGGCAATTTCTTCTAAGAGACCAGAATACACCCAAAATCAAGTGGGTGGCTTTGTTCTATTCACCAGTCTAATATTTATTTATTTATTTATTTATTTATTTTATTTATTTATATTTATTTTTTCCCTCTTTCTTTTCCCCCTGGTTTTGGGTCTCTTCTGCTTTGGTTAGCATATATTTTTCTGAGGTCTTAGCCACCCTTTCAGTATTTTATTCTCTTGTTCATATATTCTTACCTGGGTAAAATGACAAGGCAGAAAAACTCACCACATAAAAAAGAACAAGAAGCAGTACCGATAGCTAGGGACTAATCAACACAGACATTGGTAATATGTCAGAACTAGAGATCAGAGTGATGATAATCAAGGTGCTAGTTGGGCCCAAAAAAATGCATGGAAGATATTAGAGAATCCCTTTCTGGAGAAATAAAAGCACTTTCTGGAGAAATAAAACAACTAAAATCTAACCAAGTTGAAACAAAAAGAGCTGTTCATGGGGTGCAATAGAAAATGGAGACTCTTATTGCTAGGATAAATGAGGCAGAAGAGAGAATTAGTGAAATAGAAGACCAAATGACAGAATAAAGAAGCTGAGCAAAAGAGAGACAAACAACTACTGGACCACGAGGGAAGAATTCAAGAGATAAGTGATACCATAATATGAAACAATATTAGAATAATTGGGATCCCAGAAGAAGAAGAGAGAGGGGGGGCAGAAGGCATATTGGAGTGAATTATAGTAGAGAATTTCCCTAATATAGCAAAGGGAACAAGTATCAAAATCCAGAGAACCCCCTCAAAAATCAATAAAAATAGGTCCACATCCCATCATCTACTAGTAAGACTTACAAGTCTCAGTGACAAAGAAAATCCTGAAAGCAGCTCAGGAAAGACATCTGTAACATACAATGATAGAAATATTAGATTGTCAGTAGACCTATCCACAGAAACCTGGCAGGCCAGAAAGAACTGGCATGATATATTCAGAGCACTAAATGAAAATATGCAACCAAGAATACTATATCCAGCTAGGCTATCACGGAAAATAGAAGGAAATAAAAAACTCCCAGGACAAACAAAAACTAAAAGAATTTGCAAAAACCAAACCAGCCCTACAGGAAATACTGAAAGGGCTTCTTTAAGTGAAGAGAGAGCCTAAAAGTAGTAGACCAGAAAGGAACAGAGACAATACACAGTAACAGTCACCTTACAGGCAATACACTGGCACTAAATTCATATCTTTCAATAGGTACCCTTAATGTAAATGGGCTAAATGCCCCAATCAAAAGACACAGGATATCAGAATGGATAAAAAAAAAAAAAACAAAAAAAAAAACAAGACCCATCAATATGCTGTCTACAAGAAACTCATTTTAGACCCAAAGACACCTCTAGATTTAAAATGAGGGGTTGGAAAACAATTTACCATGCTAAAAGACATTAAAAAAAAAAAAAAAAGCTGGAGCGGCAATCCTTATACCAGATAAATTAGATTTTAAGCCAAAAACTATAATAAGAGATGAGGAAGGACACTATATCATATTTAAAGGGTCTGTCAAACAAGATCTAACAATTTTAAATATCTATGCCCCTAACATGGGAGCAGCCAACTATATAAACCAATTAATAACAAAATCAAAGAAACACTTTGACAATAATGCAATAATAGTAGGGGACTTTAACATCCCCCCCCACACACACACTGAAATGGACAGATCATCCAAGCAAAAGATCAAGAAGGAAATAAAGGCCTTAAGTGACACACTGGACCAGATGGATATCACAGCTATATTCAGAATATTCCATCCCAAATATTCCATCCCAAAGCAATAGAATATACATTCTTCTGTATTGTACATGGAACATTCTCAAGATTAGATCACATCCTGGGTCACAAATCAGGTCTCAACCAGTACCAAAAGACTAGGATCATTCCCTGCATATTTTCAGACCACAAAGTTCTGAAGCTAGAACTCAATCACAAGAGGAAATTTGGAAAGAACCCAAATACATGGAGACTAAACAGCATCCTTCTAAAGAATAAATGGGTCAACCTGGAAATTAAAGAAGAATTGAAAAAATTCATGGAAACAAATGATAATGAAAACACCAACGGTTCAAAATCTGTGGGACACAACAAAGGCAGTCCTGAGAGGAAAATATATAGCGGCACAAGCCTTTCTCAAGAAACAAGAAAGGTCTCAGGTACACAACCTAACCCTACACCTAAAGGAGCTGGAGAAAGAATAAGAAAGAAACCCTAAACCCAGTAGGAGAAGAGAAATCATAAAGATCAGAGCAGAAATCAATGAAATAGAAACCAAAAAAACAACAGAACAAATCAACAAAACTAGGAGCTGGTTCTTTGAAAGAATTAATAAGATTGATAAACCTCTGGCCAGACTTATCAAAAAGAAAAGAGAAAGGACCCAAATAAATAAAACCATGAATGAAAGAGGAGAGATCACAACTAACACCAAAGAAATACAGACAATTATAAGAACATACTATGAGCAACTCAGTCAAAAGAGGAAAGTTGGAAAGAACTTAATACATGGAGGCTAAAGATCATCCTACTAAAGAGTGAATGAGTCAACCAGGAAATTAAAGAAGAATTTTAAAAAGTCATGGAAACAAATGAAAATGAAAACACAACTGTTCAAAATCTGTGGGACACAGCAAAGGCAGTCCTGAGAGGAAAGTATAACTATAATAAATCAAAATAAGAGTTAAAAATTAGTCTGAGGAATGCAAATTAAAATTGCCATAAAATACATTTTCATACCCACAGAAATGGCAAATATGAAAGTCTGACAATGTCCAGTATTGGTAAGAAGCGAATGGAATGGTAGCAATGATGATGGAAATATGAGTTGTTTTTAGCATTGTGGAGAACAAATTGATATTCTCTAACACAGCTAAACCTGGAATCCAGTAATTCAACATGGAATATTTACTTAAAGAATTCTAGCACATGTGAATAGAGGCAAAAGTACTTCTGAAAGGACATAGTATTTATGGAAACTATCTCCATGTACATTAACGAAGTAATCAGTCTACTGTGCTATGTTCATATTGGACTGATGTACGACAAGACACATGGAATGTACCGACCCCTAAAGAACAGTAAGAATGAATTTCTGGACTGCAACTCTTAATAAAATTAAAAGGCAAATCATAGATCGTTTGTACAATGTAATTCCCTTTGAGAACCATGAAAACTTGAACATTATGTTGTTTTGGTATTCAATGACCTAGAGTAAAAGTAAAAAAGCCAAGAAATGTTAAATAGAAAATTTCTTCTTAGTAGAAAAAATAGGGAATGGAATTCAGGAGAGTTACAAAGATGATCTTGAAGGGAATGATTAGCATTTTCTTAAAACAAGATTTGGCAGGGTATGCATTTGAATGATCATTTCTATACTTTATTTACTTATGCAAATAAAACATATTTACATGTGTTTTTGCTTTAATATATATTTGAAAATATTTTAATACATAACCAATAATAGCTTCACACACACACACACACACACACACACACACACAGTTGGAACACAATCATTTCTACTTAACTATGAAACACCTCAAAGTAAATTAAGGTAGATAAGATTATTTCTATTATTACTTCTGCCCATTTTTCTGACTATGTGATAGGAGCACAAGAAAAAAAAATACCTAAAGCCCCAGGTGTTGAGTATCTGAATTATTTCTGCTGTATTTCTGTTCTCTAAGGATGGTAGGCAATACCAGAGAACTGGAGTGGTGTGAGAGGCAGAGAGGGTAGGGATGAGTTCTAGCAGATATTTACAAGATTTGCTGTTATATAGATAACATTCACTCATGTCGCTTACCAACTGCCATGCTCAGCAAATCCCTCTTCTGATTATTCTTTTTACTAGCAAATTAAGACAAAGCCTCTGTTAATTAGGAAATCTTCTTTACTTTTAAGAGCAATCTGAAGAAGACAGAAGAGGCTGACACGAGGAACTCAAGAGAATCAACAAGGACCAGTATAGATGTGACCCAACCTTTAATTTTCAAAATAATAGAGACCTTTGGAACTAAAAGCGCCTTAGAGACGTTCTATTTCTACCTCTCATTTTTGCAGTGGTCACACTGAATCTGAATGTGCTCTTTAGGAACAGAGTTGGCACTGTCAAATGCTCCTACTTCTTTGACACATACCATGATGATGAGCCCTATAAAGCTTCGAAGCCCACTCTGATGACTGGTCAAGGACAGACTCCCTGCGCCTTTCAGGCAGGAGCAGGAAAGTATACTGACTGATGAAGATTCTCACAATGGCAAAAATAAAAGGATTGTGGGGGCACCTGGGTAGCTCAGTAAGTTATGAGTCTGCTTTTGGCACAGGTCATGGTCCATGGCCTGGGATCCTGCCCCGTGTGTGTTCAGCTCCCTGCTCAGTTAGGAGTCTGCTTCTCCCTCTTCCCCTCGTTCTCCCAAACTCTTCTCTCCCCCCTTCCCCTCTTGAATAAATAAAATCTTTAAAAATTAAAAAAAAAAGGTAATGTGTGCTTTATGAAAGTTTAATGGTACTTGCTAGGGACAGTAAATAAAGGAATGGCAATGGTTTCCCAAAGAAAGATCTGCAATTTCAATTCATCGGGAGAGTAAATAATTACTATTGTAAACACATCATTCTTTAAGAACCTATAATACTGTTCTACAAAAGCACTTAGAGCTAAATTCTGAACACTACTCATGTTTCAGAGTGCTTATTAGCATCAGTGAGGTACAGGGTGAAGAAACATAGGCTATCAATAGGCTGAAATTATTAAAGAACCATATAGATTTTAGCTTTTATTATAATGCACGGTTCTTTGGAGATCAAAACAAATGCCAGGTGTTATATGAGCCCTTTGCCATGATTTATGATTTGTGGAATAGCTGCTCTAGTTGAGCCCATTGACTTGGCAAGAATTGAGCATCACTGTAGTGTTGCAGCAGCATGACAAGTGATTGTTCATGTCTTAGCAGTGTTGTGTTATGGAACAAGTGAATATATTTTTAGAACTTAATGCTGCATTTCAATGTCATTTGAAAATCTGGCTTTTAAAACCACAAAGCTCAAGTTGAAGGAAAAATATATTGAGTTTCTAGAGGAACATAGAAAAGTAAATTATTATAAAACACGTATTATTATTGATAGTAATAGGCCTTGTACTTGTCACAAGTGATACATTTATTAGCACGGCCTCAATTTAGGATAGCAAATTTCAAGCAAACATAATTGACTCAGCCTGGTCAATCAGCACCTCAGTTAGAAGCAGAAAAATTTATTCCTGGTAGTGAGCCATCACATGGAATAACAGAAACGTATACGTATCCCGCTATTTTAAATAATTCTTAGGTTTCTTTGTACAAGAAATTCTATATTTTTGTTCATGGAAATTACTACATGCTGGGGTTTAGCAGTCAAGATCTTGTCTCAGATGTGCTATGTTATTTGATAAGTCACTTTGCCTTCTTTGGCCTGCTTCAGTTTTCTGATTTAGAAACTGGAAAGAATGAATTTATTCTTCCAAAATTGGCTTCCATCCCCATCAGCAGTATCTAAGGCATTCCTTAAAACCCTCATTTTCAGGTTTTAATTGGTTTGAGGCAAGCCCTACAGATCTAATTTCTTTTTTAAAAAATTTCCCCAGATAATGCTGATCCACAAACAGCTTCATAAGCTAATAAGGTATGTGATTTCAAGGGTCTTCTTTGGCTCTGTGATTCAATAAAATGTGTTTTCTAGTAAAGGTTATAATTCAGAAGACATTCATTTTAAAATTATAAAAAAATGTTTGCAATTAACGTTAACATTGAAGCTATGCTGAAGAAAATGCTTTGAAAATCTAGGAACACTCAGTTCTGGGATATGGTTCAAGGTCATTAGTACGATGTACTATAGTTACCCACATAGGGCCACTTAGTAGACATGTTTATGATATGAAAGGTTTAATCCACATCATGAACAAAGAAAGCCATGTTTTATATTTAAACTACTTTGGTGATCAGTCTCCATCTATAAAGACACATTTACTGAGGTAATATATTTTTATGAACATTTTTTAAAAATGTGAGTTTTTTAGTGATCATCTGATTTTTAGTAAGATGGCTTTCCATGCCCCATCCCCCCAAACACATACAAATTAGCAGCAAAACTTCTCTTTAAGATTTTAAACTAATCAATTTTCCATATGGAGTTACTTGGTATAAATCAACTGATAGAATATTGGAAACTAAGAGTAATATGACTATATTAAGGCTTCTCACTGATAAGATTGATGATGATTAGGCCACAGAACCAACTGTCCATGGACACTAGTCCTATCTGCATCAAGAGTAAATTTCTCACTCATAATGGCCATGAAATGCTCATTGAATTCTTCTAAGAGCAGTTCATAGGATTCCACACATATTTTATAGGTAAATTAAAATATAATTTTCACATAATCCAGGATAATGTTTACCAACTCCAGTTATTATTGAATTTTTAGATATAGATCAAGTGTCCCTAATCACTGGGAGTCTACATTCAAGTCCTACCAGAGGCAGGCATCAGCATCTGCACAAAGACCAACAGAAACATCTGAGCTACACTGATTGTGGCTCATTTATTCAGAGGGTAGCAGAGCAGCTGAGTAACTATGTTGGAAGCCTACCTTTTCTTCATCTCAAATGTTGGCTGAGAGATACAGATTACTGCTTTGTTAGAAGAGAAGGTAGCAAGATTTGAAATAATAAAACCACTAGGTCTTTTCTTTTGTAATTTTCTTTGATTTTCTCACTGTTCTTCCTCAAGTTTTAATTATGTCTTGTAACATTTGGTCATAATTTTGTGTACTTAATCATTGAATATTATATAAAAGAATTGGTATTGTCTAGTACTATGTTCTAACCAAGAAGTGTGATCTCCAGGCCCCAGCATGTTGGGGGCAGCAGTCATGACAGAGAGACACTGAAGAGAATTTGAAACTGAGGAATTGTCAGTCCTGGATGCTTTTGTGAGATTCCTCAAGTGGTGCTAAAACCTTAGGAATTCTGTATTTTGCTTTATTTTAATAAAAAAAAAATCATTCTGGCATTATTTCTTTTAAGAAGGGAGAGAAACTACCAGAGAGCTTTGGCCAAAAAAGTTAAAAATAAAGGAAATAGAAAAGGAAACAATGACAGAACACTTAAATTTTAGAAAGATCACCCTGGAGGTAGTGTGAAAAATGAATGGGAGAGGGTAAGTACTGAAGGACCAAGATTTGGGACCAAGTTTACTCCTGAACTACATCAGTGATGCTGGGGGTGGCAAGGGGGATGGGAGGGATTTTAAGGAGATAGCAACCATTGCTAGAGAAAATGTATTTGGCATACAATAGATGATTTTCTAAGCTTCTAGCTTGGGCAAATGAGTAGATGGTGGTGCAACTGACCAGGAGAAAAATACTGGAGGAGCAGGAGGTGAAGATTTTGGCACAGGGATGTTTGTGTTCAAGTTTGAAATGCCTATTGTTTCTCAGCCTTTTGGCTAAGATCAAGTGTAAAGTCTGAAATGCCTACATCCTTGTGGAAATAGTGAAGAGTCAGTTTTGTATGTGGTCAGTTAGTAGAAAGACAGACTATCAGGGACACCTGGGTCAAGCACAACTTCAGAAGTCATCAATATAGGTGAATGGGGAAGTTAACATTTTATCAAAGAAACAGGTGGACTGTGAAGGAGCTGCTAGCATTGACAGCAGTAATTGTTGACAATGTTAATTGGAGACCATGTAAAACAAAAACATCCACATAATAATGAGTTAAAAGTCAAATTTTGGGGTTGAAAAGTAATTTCTAGGTGAGAAATTGGGGAGGAGTTGAGGCCACTCTCTTAGGAAATTTCAAAAGGAGAGACAAAAGGATTAAACAGGTTTGATATAGGACTCTTATCCATATTAATGGACTAAAAAGAAAATAAGTAGGTTTTAAAACAGGGGTGGGGGGAATGAAATAGGAGGTACTACCTGATATGAAATAGGAGAGAAAGGCATTCCAACTCTGTAGAATACATTAGTCTTGGACAGGATGAGAAGGATCTTTCAGTTAAGTAGAACTAAACATGACAAGAATGAAAATAGATGCCAGGAAATTAATTTGGAGAATAAGAGAGGGACAGAGCTTTAAATATTACAAAAGTCATGGTTCTTTAAAAATATAATTCTATTTACTATTGTATTTTTAACACAAAGCCTCTAATACACAAAACAGATTAAAATACTAATACAAATAAGGACACAAAAATTTCCCCTTCTCTCCTTCTACGAGTAGACCCAAGTTGGTACACTCTACCATCTTGATGTACTGGGAAGATCATAAATGATAGTTATGCTTTAGGGTTCATCTCCATCAGTTCGTTCCTCTTTTAATTCTGACCTGTTTACTCTAACTGCCCAGTATTTTTCAAAAATAGTCATCATCTACACCACTGAGATTTTACATTTCCCAAACATCTCCCCCAAATATCTTATTTCTTTCCACTAGGCTTAAGTTACATCAAGGCAAGAACCACATTCCACTCATCTTTAGAATTCCACAACAGAAATACAGAACTTTAAACAATGTAGGTCAGCACAATCCAACAGAACATTCTGTAATGATGGAACAATTTCTCTACATCATCTAATATAGTAGCTACTTGCTACTGTGGCTATCAAGCATGTGAAATCTGAAGCTAAGGAATTGGATTCTTAATTGTAATTAAAATTATAATGTGGATAGTGGCTACTGTATTTAACAGTACAGTTGTAGACAATTTGTATAGTGCCTGAATTAATTTTTAGTTGGCTTTCAGCTTTCTTTTTAGAGTGGTCTTTAGGGCTCTCAGTGGATTATAGGAAGCAAATTGGAGGAGAAATGACAAAGGAATGAGAAAAAGTTAATTCAGACAAAGGAATCTCCAAAAACCTTAGTGTTAATTAACACATGTTCATACAATCCTAATCTCTCAACTGATGTTCACAATGAACCTGAATCATGCAAGGATGGGATCAGTGCAGGAGTGTTGTGTAAGCTCAAGCTTAATTTTCTGAACAATTCCAGGAGATAGAAAGTTAGTTCTACGTCTTAATTTTTAAAAAAATCAAAAATTTAAGCAACTTAAAAAAAAATGCTAAATGTTACCCCACTCAGTATTCAAGCCCATGATCTTTGCTCTCACCATGATGCTTAATATCTAAATTATATTCATCTCAGCAGTATGAAGAACACATACACACACACACACACACACACACACACACACAGTACTTCAGAAAAAATTCTCAATGGAATAGTTAAAACTTGAAGCAAATCACTGTAGTATGTAAAGGAAAACTGTTCAGCTAATTAAAAAAAAAATATTTGTTCTCCAAATCACTTTTGGTATCATGATTCTGGGTAGACAAAATGACACCATATTCATTTTATAAGTCAGTACAGATGTAGTAAAACATTCTACACTATATTTTCTCTAATAAGGCATACATCCAATTTGTTTTTAATAGAGCATTTTTAAAAAATTTGCCACATTTCGAAAGGTGAAACAAAATCTGTGCACTGCAGAGATAACAAATTCTTTTCCATTACCTCCAAAGAATAAAATTATAAAACTTATCCTTACCTTTCTCTTTGTTGTAAATATGTAGTATACTTCTGTGGTCCTTCACAACAAACTTCTCTAGAATTTCTTCAATTGTTTAGCCCCCAAATGATATATTAAAGTATCTAAAGATTGTTATTTTCAAAGCATTCTTAATATTTTAATTAAGAAATACATTGCAACTAGATTTTCAATGTCTCCTAAGACTCAAAGAAATGTGATGTCTTTAAGACGTGGTGTTATGGTCAAAAGGACGGACTTACTGCCTCCCAATGTCTATAAATAAGCTACGGTTTCTTTAAAGACCCACAAAATGAGACTTTATTTGTTATTAGTGATCTGAATTAATTAAAGGTTACCTTTGTTAGGAATGGAAACCAACTACTTAATAATTGGAGTATTTTTCAAATACATATTTTTTTTATACTAGGATCATTTGCCTTCAATAATCTTTCTCATTCTTTTTACGTTAGTTCCATATTCTCCTTCTGAATTATAATCATGTATTCTATTCTAGATGAAATACCCTCATTTTCCTCTAAAATGTGGCTGGTAAACAAAATCATGTAAAAGTATACATATGAGGCTAGCTGGGATCTCTTTCATCTGTTAGTTTTCTTTTAAAGTTCTTCCTGGCTTTACTAAACTGTGGGTTGCTATGGCTGTCATTGTCTCAGCTAAACTTAGACCCCAATTTAGATAATCATAGGATAAAACCCAAAGTGACGTACTGTTTCAAAAAAAAAAAAAAAAAAAACAAAAACCTTCTACCCCTTCATACAGACAAGGGTGGCAGAGACACACTGCATTTAACATTCAGCCAGTTGTCTCAGGGTTGGACTCTGTTATTTCAGTTGTCAGTGTAAACGTAGCTATAGAAAAGCAAATCAGGAATAAAAAAAAGAAAGAAAGAAAAGAAAAAACTGCTTTTTGAGTTTCCTCAAGCAAAAATGCCTTATTAGGAAAAAAAATCCTCTTAGAAAACACATCAATATAATCAAGAATGTATGACATGTGTTTTATCTAAGAGAATCATGCTGAAGAATTTAATGTTCTTTATCCCAACCCAACAGATTTGATTCAATTCACATTTATTTATTGAATCACATAAAAAATTGTGTAAATGATTTAATAAAGCTTGCTACATACTGGTCCTCACTCTTGCTTCAAAGACAAACAAGAGAAAATGACAGAAGGATCTAAACATCTCATGGGCTTGAAGCAAACTTTTCCAGTTGGAAAACCCCTAGGTGATTACCCATACTTTTTGGTCACTCCACACTGCAAACCTAACAATTAGGAATAAACTAATTATGTAAAAGTAGAATTTATATAAGTTTTATCATTTAAATTATATATGCAGCATTTTCTTAGTACATTTGCACCAAAAGACTATAAAACTAAGGCGTTGGATGTAAGGCCAAACAAGTCACTGACCAACCAGGCAAAAGTAACCTGTATCGTTCAACAAAATAGCTATCCTGGCTCACTAGTTATTGAGGCTCTAGGTAATCCTGTATTGAGTCATTAGCAACCACTTCATGCTTTTAACAACCCTGGGGAATACACAAATGTGAATTCAAAGAAACTTAGCTGGTATTTGACACAGCATGATAGACTGTGTGTGCTCTAATACGTACATGCACCATGGATGGTGTTGGTCCCCTCTTGCTGACTGAGGTTCTCACCTCCCAGCTGCTTTGAGAATTGACTCTTAGTACCTCACAGTTGCCACTTGCTTGAAAACTGCCCTCCCACATTTGACTGGCACAGGATTACAAGGCACTGCCTTGTTGCCTCAAGGATATAACTAGGGTGTAATTTGTGTTTCTGAGTCACCTGCCATCACAGTGAAGGCTCCAGTGGAGACCTCATCCTTGCTCAGCCTTTTTCCTTTGACTTCCTGCTTCTCTCACCCTTGTGGGCCAGAGATCCCTTTCCAAATAAATCACATTCACTAACTCCCCATCACATGTTCTGCTTCCAAGGAACTCTCATCTATGACACATGATTAAAAGACTAAGGAGGAGCAGGATGGTGAAGGAGTAGGAGACCTAACTATCATCAGGTCCCAGGAGTTCAGTTAGATAGTTATCAAACCATTTTGAACACCTGCAAACTCAACAGGAGATAGAAGAGAAGAAAAGCAGCAATTCTAGAAACAGAAAATTGACCACTTTCTGGAAGGTAGGATGTGCGGTGAAGTGAATCCAAAGCAATATATGGGAAGAAAGACCGCAATGGGAGGGGACAACTCCCGGCAAGTGGTAGAGCAGTGGAGCACAAAATTGAAAGTTTTAGAAGTCTGTTTCACTGAGGTACTTCACTCTAGAGGATAAGGTGGGGATGGAGCCCTTGGAGGGAAAGTGTGGTCTCAGGACCCATGGGGCCACAAAAAGACCAGGGGGTGTTGGAGTGTGGCAGAACTGCCAGGTATTGGAGCAGGGAAGCCAGCTGCAGAGACAGAGCTGAAGAGTGAGCTTTCAGATTGGGATTACCTTAAACCGTGATCCAAGGCACAGTCAGGCCACTGCTCTTCAAGGAGTGGAGACCCTACAAGTAGATCCAGGGAGACCCTTTCCTTCCTCCTCTGGGAGGAACAACACAGGAGTGCACTGCAGGAATCTGCTGGGTTTGGAGACTCTAAACAAGGCTGTGTACCAGAGATAGAAACACTTGGTCACAGGCCGGGTGAGCATGGAATGCAGCCAGAGACCAGGGAGATGGGCAGGATTGACTGCTTTCTCTGAGGGCTCACTGAGGTGTGGGGACCTGAACTCTTGGCTCCTATGGGGCCAGAGATTTGGAGGCTATTTTCATTCCCATCGTCCAGAGCTCTACAGAAAGCATTCAGGGAACAAAAGCTACCGAGAGCAAACCCAAGCAGATTACGTAGCCTGGCCCCTGGCAAGGGTGGTACAATTCCCCTCAGGCAAAGACATCTGAGAATCACGGCAACAGGCCCCTCTCCCAGAAGATCAGCAAGAACATCCAGCAAAGACCAAGTTCACTGATCAATGAGAAGTGCAGAACTCCAGAGCTAGAGAAAAGCAACATATAGAATTCATGGCTTTCTTCCCATGATCCTTTAGTCTTCCAAAGTTAAATTTTCAAAATTTTTTTCTAATTTTTTTTAGTTTTTCCTCTTTCTTATTTTAACATTTTCAAACTATTTCATTTTATCAATACCTTTTAATTTTTTTTAATTTTTGTTGTTAGTCATATTTTATCAATTCATTGTATTTAACCTTATTTTTAATATACATATAGATTTTTTTTTCTTTAAAATTTTGGGATACAATTTCTTCTAATAGATCAAAATATACCCTAAGTCTAGCACACAGCTTTGTTCTATTCTCCAGCCTGATCACATTCTTTCCTCCTTTTTTCCTTTCAACCAAGTCCTAATCTTATCAATTCCTTTTATAAAATCTTTTTAATTTCCATCTTTACAGTCATATTCCATCCCTTCATCATGTTTACTCTTATTTTTGTATGTATATGTTTTTCTTTCTTTAAAGGGAGGTAATTTCTTCTAACAGGGAGGTAATTTCTTCTAACAGACCAAAATACACCCAAAATCAAGTGTGTGGCTCTGTTCTATTGACCAGTCATACACACACACACATACACAGACACACACTCTTTAATAGAAGCTATAAAGTACTCATGAAAGAAATTGAGGAAGACACATGGAAATGGAAAAGCGTCCATGCTAATGGATTGGAAAAACAAATATTGTGAAAATGTCTATGTTACCTAAAGCAATCTACACATTTAATGCAATCCCTATCAAAATACCATCTTTTTTTTTTTTTCCCAAAGAAACGGAACAAATAATCCTAAAATTTATATGAAACCAGAAAAGACCCCAAATAGCCAGAGG
Source organism: Lontra canadensis (assembly GCF_010015895.1). Classification (NCBI taxonomy): domain Eukaryota; kingdom Metazoa; phylum Chordata; class Mammalia; order Carnivora; family Mustelidae; genus Lontra; species Lontra canadensis. Next base: position 5,886,897 of record NW_022631042.1, read on the forward strand.
AATGTTGAAAAAGAAAACCAAAGTTGGTGGCATCACGGTTCCAGACTTCAAGTTCAAAACTGTCACCATCAAGACAGTATGGTACTGGCACAAAAACAGACACAGAGATCAATGGAACAGAATAGAGAGCCCAGAAATAGACCCTCAACTCTATGGTCAACTAGTCTTTGACAAAGCAGGAAAGAATGTCCAGTGGAAAAAAAGACAATCTCTTCAACAAATGGTGCTGGGAAAATTGGACAGCCACATGCAGAAGAAATAAACTGGACCATTTCCTTACACCACACATAAAAATGGACTCCCAATGGATGAAAGACCTCAATGTGAGAAAGGAATCCATCAAAATCCTTGAGGAGAACACAGGCAGCAACCTCTTTGACCTCAGCCACAGGAACTTCTTCCTAGAAACATCACCAAAGACAAGGGAAGCAAGGGCAAAAAGGAACTATTGGGACTTCATCAAGATCAAAAGCTTTTGCACAGCAAAGGAAACAGTCAACGAAACCAAATGACAACTGACAGAATGGGAGAAGATATTTCCAGCTGACATATCAGATAAAGGGCTAGTATCCAAAATCTATAAAGAACTTATCAAACTCAACACCCAAAGAACAAATAATCCAATGAAGAAATTGGCAGAAGACTTGAACAGACATTTCTGCAAAGACATCCAAATGGCCAGCAGAAACATGAAAAAGCGTTCCACATCACTTGCAACAGAAACATGATAAAGTGCTCAACATCACTTGGCATCAGGGAAATACAAACCAAAACCATAGTGAGATACCAGCTCATACCAGTCAGAATTGCTAAAATTAACAAGTCAGGAAATGACAGATGTTGGTGAGGAAGCAGAGAAAGGGGAACCCTCCTACACTCTTGGTGGGAATGTAAGCTGGTGCAGCCACTCTGGAAAACAGCAAGCATGGAGGTTCCTCAAAAAGTTGAAAATAGAGCTACCCTATGACCCAGCAATCACACTACTGGATATTTTCCCTAAAGATACAAATGTAGGGATCTGAAGGGGCACATGCACCTGAATGTTTATAGCAGCAATGTCCACGGTAGCCAAACTATGGAAAGAACCTAGATGTCCATCAACAAATAAATGGATAAAGTAGATGTGGTGTATATGTATACAATGGAATACTATGTAGCCATAAAAAATGAAATCTTGCCATTTGAAATGACATGGATAGAACTAGAGAGTATTATGCTGAGCGAAATAAGTCAATCAGAGAAAGACAATTATCAAATGATTTCTCTGATAGGAGGAATTTGAGAGGCACGGTGGGGAGTATGGTGGGTAGGGAGGGAAAAAAATGAAACAAGATGGGATCAGGAGGGATACAAACCATCAGAGACTCTTAATCTCACAAATCAGACTAAGGGTTGTTGGGGGGTGGAGGGTTAAGGTTGGATTGGCTGGGTTATGGACATAGGGGAGGGTATGTGCTATGGCAAGTGCTCTGAATTGTGTAAGCCTGATGATTCACAGACCTGTACCCCTGGGCCAAATAATATATGTCAATTAAAAAAAAAAAAAAAGACACATCATTAAAACTTTAAGCTGGTTATAAAAAAAAAAAGAAAAAGGGAAAAAAGTCAAATTGAATAAATTTGATGAATGAAAACATGAAAAAGAGAAAAGAAAATTTTATTAGAGTAATTTTTAAATAAAACTATAACATTGAGCATAATCCATAATTTTAATTTACCACTTGTTTTCTGCATATTTGGGTCCATTCACTATCTTTAAAACTGAAATTATACAATTTATAAGTTGATAATTTTATAAATAAGCTATAAATGTATAGCTGTAATGTATTATTTAGATAATGAAACAGTCGAAAAAGGGTTTCCTACCATCTCTTTAACGGAGTTTTCTTAACAAGAGAAAACAAAACTCTTTCTAAACAAGTCTACCAATTTGTCAAGTTTTTTTCCTTTCTTTTTTTCTTCACAGCATTGAGACCTAGGAAGAACCCATTTTTAATGTAAACAAAGCTCAATAATATTGTCACTGTTTAAAAAAAAAATCAGTATTTTTTCTTAGAACACTTTATTGGGGAATTTCCTGATTGTGTTTAGGTTGAACATTTCAAAGGCAGGGACCTCTGTGTCCTCCATGTCATTCACAGTAACTGATAACATAGTCTGCATAGAATGATTTTCTATTGGCTCAATGGGGAGGTCTGCCTAGAGCATTAGAACCACATAGGAGTGGCAGTGTCCATAATGGTTAAGGCTGTGTGCTTTGGGTATCTGACAAAACTTAAGTATATCTATGCATGTTTGTTGCTTACAGTCTTGAAATCTTTTTTTAATCTTTAAAAAATCTATGTAATATTATTCATCCGATAGCTTCTATGGAAATGTAATGAGATAACATTTAGCATGGTAAATGCTAAATATTAGAGTGAGTAGAAGTAGTGGTATTATAGCCTAAAATTCAGACTCCATATATAAACCTACTGCCAACAGTTTCTAATAATGAATTTACAGTCACTTAAATAATACATTTGAAACAACACACATGATGTTGCTATTATCGTCATCGTAGTTATGAACTGATCATCAGAAGACAGTTTCCAGAGTAATCAAGACAGAATTTTTTTCTAAGAACTGCACCATACCAAAACAAAAACAAAACCCCACAAAAAAACAAAAATAAAAAAACAAAAACCCACAATAAATTGATGGCCTGTAAAAAGATAGCCAGGAGCCAGCATTAATACCATCTTGTTTGATTACCAAAGTCACCTAAGATTTTGTAAGAACTAGTTCCTAAGCAGAGGACTTGATTAAGGACAGATTCTAAATTGGACCAACATGAAAATAAGTATCTGTCAGTTTTAGCCATTGTTCTCATTGCTGCGATTTAACTGTACTACCCACACATTCTTTCAATGGAAAGTTTACCTCATGTTATTCACACAAATGAGAAATGGTCATCATCACAAAGCATCTTTTTTAGTGTGACAATTTCTTAAGTATCTCTGAAGAGAATTTACATTGGCGAGTTGAGTTTAGCACTTGGATAAAAAACTGACAGTGTTTTAAAGTGTAAGGTGTATAGTTGAGGTTGAAACACAACAATGGCAAAATAAAACAAATAAACAAAAATTGTCGATACTCATGAAGTGAAGTAATCAGGAAAAATAAAACAAAAACAGGACACCAGCACCTGAAAGATACATCAGATTACTGAAAACTGCTTTTTAATGCCACTGAAAATTAATCAGTTATAATTTATTTACTCTTCACAGAATTTCTTGGTCATTCTTAAGTGGACATTATAAAGCTACACCTCTGGATTATCTATTTTTGTCTTGTATAGATTTAACCCAAAACCATATTTAAACTCCTCTGCTTCACTACCTAAAGGTCTTCATTAGGCATATTTCAATGTCATAATTTATTAAAATAGAAAGTTATTAAGGTTGAAATTTTCAGAAATGGAGACATGTTCTGTTTCCTATGCAAAATCATTATTAAATATCTTATTATTCAATATTTTTCATAAAATAATTTCCTTTTAGATATTAACCACAAAATATCTTACTCCCCTGATGAATAATGTTTCCTTTTATTGAAGAACATATTATATAACCCATCGTATCAAAGTATTGATGAACAGAGTATTGACTTTATAATCAAATGGATTCATGTCCCTATTCATATAACAATTCTGACTCTCACTTCCTTCAAAATTCAACTGGGCAAAATCCATTAAGTTTCAGGATTGTGAATAACACCCTGTGGGTGGTGGACACTCAGGGCCCAAGGTTCTGAAAAGAACAGAGAGAAGATGAATATGAAATCAAGGAAGGATTTTGGACACCTAAAATTTTACAGGCAGAAAACAGGCTGATAAAAATACTCAGCTGCTAACACATCATATACTTGAAGACAAAGGAAAAATGCCTATGAGTACAAAGGACACTTTATCCAATAAATTTTTTTTAAATGACAGATTTGCATATGGAAGATGTTCAATATCCTTAGTCACTAAGCAAATGCAAATTAAAACCAATGAAATACAAGTGTCATCAAAATGTCTGTAATTAAAAAAAGATACATCTTGGGGCGCCTGGGTGGCTCAGTGGGTTAAGCCTCTGCCTTCGGCTCAGGTCATGATCTCAGTGTCCTGGGATCGAGCCCCGCATCGGGCTCTCTGCTCAGCAGGGAGCCTGCTTCTCCCTCTCTCTCTGCCTGCCTCTCTGCCTACTTGTGATCGCTCTCGTCTATCAAATAAATAAAAATCTTAAAAAAAAAAAAAAAGATACAGCTAGTATTGATAAGTATGTTGAGCAATCTGAACTTTCACACATTGTGTTGGGAGCATAAAACAATTTGTCATATACTTATAAACATGTATTTATCATACAGTAACAATTCCCACTCCCAGGTCATCAGTTCCCCAAGATGAAAACCCACGTCCCCAGAAAGTCATGTACTCAAATACTCATAACAGCTGTATTCAAAATGACCCAAACTGGACACAACCTAAATGTCCATCGCCTGGAAAGACGGAACATATTTTAGATCTCCCATTCAAAGAAAAATTACTCAACAAAATTAAAGAATGGTATCCCAATGCACACATTGGTGAAATTCTGAAACATTATGCCAAGGAAGAGAAATCGTACATAAGGGAATGTATGTTCTAGGAATCCATTTTATGAATTCAAGAATTGAATTGTGCTATTGTGATTGGCAGGGGGAAAAATCAGTGTTTTCAGGGTTCAGGGGTTAGAATCAAGGGATTCAAGGTAAGTTCTGGGAGTGATAGGCAGATTTTGGGTCATGACTGGGATGGTGGTTATAAGACTGCAAACTTTAATCCTAACTCATGAAATTGTAATCCTTAATTAGTGAGTTTTATATTACATGTCAATCAGGCTTCAGTGATTAAAAAATTCATATTAACACCAAAATTTTAATATAATTGTCTGGATAGTAACACTCTCACTAGCTTGAATTCTGGTTTTTCCCCCCTTAGAGGAAGAAAAATGAATACATTGTAGCTAGAATGCTCATAATTGCCCCTTACAAAAAAAAAAAAAAAAACCTCAATATGTCCATTGCATTGTCTTCCTCACCTTAGTATTATCAGTTTAGTTTCTCTTCTATTGGAAATAATGTGTGCAGCAGATAAATATGTGATGGAAGGAGGGAAGCCAGTTATTTTAAAAGTCCAAATGAGAGATTATAAGGGTCATTTATAAGACAAGAATAGTTGGAATGGAAAGATCTATTTTTATTCAAAAGAAAATATATTGAGGTAGAACTGGCAGAAATTTTCATTTTCTTAGGTGGAAGTATGTTGTAATGAGTTTGAGAAAAATCCCAAATTTCTGTCTTCATTCAGTTGGTAGGTGGTGATAACATTCACCAAATTAGAGGGCGAAAAGAATGTGCTAATCGGAATAGTAAAATGATGGGTTTGATTTTAGTCTGTCTTCTAAGTAGTTAGGGAGTACCTACTTAGAAGTTTCCAATAACAACTTGAAAGCATCAGTCTGATTCTGACAGCAGAGGTCAAGGATCAGGAGAGAAATTTGAGAGGATAAAAGTAAAGGTTCAACGTTAAGAGGAACATAGTCCCTCAAAAAAATACACAGACCAAAAACATCAAGGTGTTGACATTGGATATCTGTGTAAGACCAATGTTTAAGAGGCACAAAGTAGAAGGGGTTCTATAAAGGGCAGAAAAAAAGTAACTGTTGATGAGGTAGGAGTAGACCAGGAAATGTTCGTGTCCATGGAGTTGAGATTTAAGAGTGTATTAGGACAGTTAGAATTATCAAACACACATTCCCCAATTTCACTGGCTTCATTCCGTCCATGTTACAATTTTTTTCCAGGGTAGGAGAGGAGCAAGGTGGTCCATAACAGTCTCTCAAGGAGCAAGCCTTCTTCCATTTTTGGGGTTCCGTAAGAACATTCAGAAGATGTCACAGATTAAAGATTATGGAAAATTTCACATGTACTTTAACAACCTTGCTCTGGATGGGACACATAAACCTTCCACCCTGTTTATTGGGGTGGGCTAGCCAAAGTAGCCAGATCTAGAAGCAAGGGAGCTGGGAGATATAGTGTAGCTCTGTGACGTATGTAAGAGTAAGCACTAAAAATTACTGCCTGAAGAAACCAGAATTCATTATTAGTGTAGCATATATATCCAGTAAGGAGGAGACATGAAAAAGAAACTATGGGAGAGACAGACGAAGAGAGAGGTGTAATTCATAGAGCATTACATGGAAGACATGGGTGGAAGTGAAAGGACGTATAAAAATGGAGAAATTTCTACTCAAACAATTTTACCAAAGTAATAACGTCATTTAAAAATATTTTCTACATAGCTCCTGAGTAGATGGCTTAATGAGCAGAATAGGTTTTCTGTTTTTCATCTTTCCAGTTTCTCTTTCCCAGGAAGTTGGGAAAATTAATCACCCTGCCTCATGATTTAGATGAAAAATAAATAGCTTCTAAGACAGCACCCAGTGGAAACCACGCACACATATCCCTGTTGTCTTTTGAGCTTTTGCTCTCAACAACATGTCGTTTTCTACCAAAATGTAGTATTTACAAGGTTAGGGACAAGGCTAAAATGCTTAAAATGCAAACAGGGGAAACTCATATTCCAAATGTTGCTGTCCTGTCCCACCAGAAGTTATTTTTATCAAGTATATGGATCAGTTGATATGAAAGATAAAGATACTAGACACACAAATCTCCTTGCAGATTTCCTATAACAACTCAAAATAATGAGAATATTCACGAGGACCTTACGAACCACTTTAAATTGTTGTTCAGTAGGTAAAAATAAAAAATGGTCAAATATTGTTTCCTTCAAATGGTGGTGAAAGTTGCTTTACCCATGCAGCTCTAATGAAATTGAATGGATCCTGGACAGAAGTGGGCAGGTCTATATACATCTTCCAAAGACTTTTCTGAGCTAGCTTAATCTATAACCAATGCTAAACCAAGGTTGAATGGACAGTTGTACATAAATGTAACAAGAGTAAGCACTTAATGGATGTTCTCTTTAGCTCCCTAGAGATTTTAGGGTGAGCTAGAGAGAGATTGTATTCCTTTCCAGTCTTCAGGAAAGTATGTTCCTACAACTGTCATGGTAATCATAATTGAAATTTGGTTCTTTTTCAAAGTATTCCCTTAGTCAATCTAAACTAACTTTAAAAGAAGTAAAATTTTTTTTGAGAAAATGGCTTTAATATTTATAAAAATGTTTAACAAATTACATATTTTGTCTGCCAGAATCCCTTTTCATGGTTATTTACTTGCCTTCGTATGCAGGGAAGTCTAACATTTACCTTTGGCATATATCCTGCAAAGTCATTCTTTCTTAAGTCATGTGGCCCAAGTGACGTATGTTAAGACATTTATAATAGTTACATTAAATTTTAAAATGCTCTTTTGAGTCAGAATGACACAAGAAGCCAATACCACCAGCAGTTGGTGAAATTTAACAGATGGCTGTCAGTTGTTTCTACATTATTCTATTTCTGTTCCTTTCCCTTTGCTTAAAAAAAATTTCTTTAAATGTATTTCTTTAGAGTAACAGAACCCACAGTTTAGAGCAAAAAGACATAATCAACTTTTATTTCCACTCTCTTCCCTAGAGTAGGTAACAGTGATCTTAACTGGGAAGTCAGAATAGAAGGAACATCTTGAAGCAAGTTCTACTAGGCAGCTTCGAGAAAAAAAAAGGAAAAAATATACCAAGTAATTAAATCGAAGAACAACAACAAGAAGAAAAAGCCTCTTTCTTGCCATTACAGGGGTGGTTTTACAGTTTTCCTAAGCCTACAAGTCTAGCAAGATTTACTTTATTTCAATTCAAATAACATTTGTCCTTTATCAAAGAAAAGCAAAAAGAAATGCAAAATGCTGAGTAAAATATGCATGCAATCTTTTTGCTGCTCTGAAAATAAATATTTGTAGCAATATAAAGCATGCTACAAAATCCTGTAACTGAAATAAGAGACTTTGAATGGCATCTTTTTTCTAACTGTATAAACAGCTGGCTCTTGGACAGAAGTTTGACTGAAGTTTTACTTTCCTGGACTCCATGTTTACCTTGAATGAGTCAAGGAATTTGTCCAGTGTGAGATAACATCTGTTACCAAGGTATATGGAATGCATCTACTCTAATTGCTCTTCCAACAAGGGGACTGGGCACTTTTTGGAATGGAAAAAAAAAACAATACAATTTTGAAACACTACATGACATAATGATATCTTGCACAAGAGCTGAAGAGGCTGGTGAACTCATGGTCAACTTACAGTTGTCGGTTGGAAAGTTAAAAAGTTAGTGACTTGAAGAGTTTGAATATCCAGAATATTTTAAAGTCAAAATTAGTTTTAACTTTCATTCTATTAACATTTACAAATGCTAACACTATAAAGTATTTATTCTAATGGGCTGGAATCAATGTAATTTGGGTCTTTATGCTTCTTTAAGCCCTACATAGAGATTTAATGAGGTTTGAACTCAAATTGTAGCTATTTCATAAAGAGTTTGTCTTCTTTTTCTGGGATCATTCTCTTTTTTGACCATGGTTAGTGCTTTTATGTTTTATAGTTGCTCCCTAGACCAATAACTGCAGTACTGGGGATTCCATTCCTGCCTATCACACCTCAACAATTTCTGGATGTGTCCTGATCCCTCAAATATGGACCTTAGCTTCCTATTCACCCACTGTATCTTAGCAAGGAATTTATAGATCTTCATCAAATCAGGGATTGGGCATAGAAAGGTAAGTTAATTAGAGAAATATGGCTAGAGCTAGAGGAAAAGAGGGTTTATCACAGTAATAATGGGAAAGGAGAGGGAGGAAAAAGTAAGATGAAGAAAATGATACATTTTCTCTTCAGTTGGGTCAGATGTGCCTAATTTCAGTCATGCATTTTTTATTTCTTGAATTTCCATTTCATTTTGAGCAGAATCAAATACAGCAACTTAGTTTTATCTTTTCTATTTGGTCACTATTTTATAGCATTTATGCTGGTCATATTTTCATTATGATTTTCATGACTTCCATCAGTTCATTGGGAAACCACTGTGACATGTGAAACTCAGGGATGGTAGGAATGTAGGATGAGTAGAGACCAAAAGCAGATCCTCTCACAGGTGAGAAGTACTGGGCAGTTGTAGTTTGGGATCAAAGAGACTGAACTTGGTCATGAAAAGGGTAATCAAGAAGCCCAAGTCTAAACATAAAACACCTGCCACTAGGAAAAATTGGGGGAATGTTTGTAAGCAAAGATTAAAGAGACTGGAAAGTGGACATTGACAAGGGAAACTAGAATGTTCAAATCCAAATATTTTCATAAATTGCCCCAAGGAGTTAAGTCATATGAGTAAGGAACAGAATCAAGTATTCTAAGGTACTATCTTTCATGAGAATACTACAATTTGATCATTTATCATTTTCTAATTGAGACACCAGTATTTTGCCCCCTGACCACAACTGCCTTTTAACTAACCTGTCTCTTGTCCCCCTACAGTTAACTGTCTGTCCACAGAGCAGAAAGAACCTTTAAAATATAGGTACGTTCATGTCACATCCGGGCTCAAAACTATCCAACAATTTACCATCATGAAGACGGCAGAATGTGAACTCCTCCTCTTGCCCTACATGGATCCCGCATGAGCTTCCCCTTGCCTTATTTCACTATTCTATATCTCATCTCACTTAATGTGTTCCAGCCACAGTAGACTTTTCTTTCCAGGAACATTTCTATCTGTCTTAGAACCCGGGTCTTGCTGGTCCCCTCAGCCCAGAAAACTCTTTCCCCAGATAGAGATGTGGTTTGTTCTCCTAGGAGAGTCCTTTCTTACTACCTCATTTAACATTTCCATCCCTTAGCTCAGCTCCCAAAGCCACTCTATAACTTTACCCTTATTTTATTTTTCTTCATAGCAAATATCTACACTAAACTGTTTTTTTCTACCCGCCCCCCCCACCGCTAAACTATGATGAGCCAGCAATTTGTTGAATCTACTGTTACCTCCCAGAGGCATTAAAGATTGCCTAGAAAATGAGAAGTGCTCAATATTTATTTATTGAATTAGCCAATGAAGGAGAAAAAGAGATACATGAATTTGATCCAACTCAGGGAAGGATTCCTGGAGGACTCTTGCCAAATCCTGTTGACGACCCCTGTATTAGCTAAGTTCAGAGCACTAGATGGAAGCAAGGGTGAAGGCAAGCCCAGCAGTTGTCAAGGAGCCATGACATCGTGACTCATTCCAATTCCTAGATAGATGTTAGAGCTGAAACTGTAGACACTTCCTTTATTAGTCAACATTACTAAAGACTAGAGGCAGGCGTGGGCTCTCCAGGCTGTCAGGGGAGCAGGGGGTTAGGGTAGGGGCAAATTTTCATAAGTTTAGTATTTAGGAAGTGCTGATGGCAGATGAGGTTGAGCAAGAAGCCTAACAGTTGTGAAAGCAGAATCCTGATTTTCCCAGCATTATCCCTTCTCTTCAGTATTCTAGGTGTTTTCAGAATTTCATTAGTGACAAAGGAATGCTTCCAATAGATCTTGCATCCTTAGAAAATAAGAGCACATCCAAGGGAGAGTAGTCTACTGTGTTCTGGAAATGATGGCACTACACAGTGAGTGGGGTAAACCAGGGTCTGGGGCTGCATACTGGATCAAATTAGTTGGAAAAACATGGCTTATTCACTCCCGCTAACAAAGAAATAGTTGAAAGATTCTGTTATACTCAAAACATACACATTGTGTTTCAGCCTAGTTTTATCTCCAGTTTTGGGGGGATTTTTTTTTTCTAGTCTCAAGAAGAATGATTACTTATTATAGAAGGGTAGGATTTCTAGCTTTAAGAAATCTTATCTGTTGTGTGACTATTTCAAGTGGTCTACAGTTGCTAGACCCTATCACGCAAACCTTCCTTTACAAAAATGTTAGAAACCTGCTTGCAAATCCTGTCTGCCTCCCAGCTGTGTCATAAAACTGGTCAAGCTTAACTCCTCAAAGTGCATGCTCCTTAATGAAGACACTGAGGCTTAAGATGGATTCCTCCCCATTAAAAGCCTTGCTTATAATCTCTGCTCAAAGTGTTAACAAAAACGTATTTTATTCATTGCTTTAAATATTTCTGCAGAGCTAAAGAATGTCCCATGGTAACAAGAAAGTTGCCCACCATAAATAACAGAAAATTAAAACAAATACAGGCAGCTTTTTAAAAAGAAAGGCAGGGAAGAAATGAGGGAGTGAGGGTGAGGAAAGGAAATGGGTGTAAACATTAGGAGCCAAAGCAATACCACTGGCTCTGCTATCTTTTCTATGAAAATTTGCAGAAGAGTACAATTACTGGGAATTTCTCATACTTTAGGAACACACGAGCAGAGGAAAGAGGGGAGGAAATAGTAGGACAAGTGCAACTAGGAAACCTGGGGGTTTGGTAAAGACTGGCTCCAGCAGAGATCTGGGTTTCCTTTTCTCACCTAGCCCCAACATCACCTCACAAACTTTTTCAAAGCTTAGTTTTTGGTTTTGTTTTACTGCTCTAATTTTGATTGCTGTTCTATACTTATATCTTTATGATTATATAAACTTTATTATTTTTTATATTCATAATTGTTATGTCATCATTTCCTCTTTTTTTTTTTTTTTTAAAGATTTATCTCTTCAACAAAGAGCAACACAGCAAGAGCAGGAACACAAGCAGGAAGAGTGGGAGAGGGAAAACAGGCTTCTCACAGAGCAGGGAGCCCAATGTGGGGCTCTATCCCAGCACCCTAGGATCATGACCTGAGCAGAAGGCAGATGCATATTGACTGAGCCACCCAGGAGCCCCTTACTGTTTCCTTTTTTCATATTTCTAGACTCAAACGTTTTCCAGCTTACTTTGAACTTTTAGTGTATTTGTTCATGGAACTCTTGGTTGTTTATTAAAATATTTAAAACTAAAAAGTTCCCACTAATTGTAATTTTAGCTTCCTCTCTTAAATTTTGAGAAGTACTGACTTAGGTATTATAATAAGTTACACAATTTCCCCCCCTTTCTTTAGCATTATATAAAAGCTTCCTTGGATTACTAATATGGCATAGGAATTAAAAGCACACCCTTTATCAGCACCACACTCTAACCAACTGAGCTAACCCACCAACAAAAGCACACCCTTTAAACCCAATATCCTGAGTCCAAATCCTGGTTCTATCATCTTTTCCATGAGCACAATGTTCTAACAATAATTTGTTTTCTTTGCCCATAATAAATCTAACAATTTTTCATATATCAAATTGCTGGGTGATCATGGCATGGTTTCACTTTTTAATTTCTGTATTCTTTATCTGTAACATGGGTATCAATCCTGCTCTCACGAGAGGACTGCAAATATTAAATGAGGTATCACAGATACACATTTACTGCGGTAGTTAAGTAAAACTGTCCCTACTCAGCTATTTCCCTGAAACACCCTGATCCATCCTGTGATTCGTAACTCACCTTTCCCCCAGGATTAGTAGCAACTCTTTCCTTTGAAACCTATTCCCTAAACATGCTTCAGTAATAGTTCTGTGACTATGTGCCTTGTTCCCCTTAAGAGACTGAATGATCTATAACGAAAATCCCAGTTCTTCCTCATATTTTATCTTGAAAGCCTAGCAAAATGCCATTCAGATTCTTTAGGGGCATACATCATTTTAGAATAAATAGTCTGATTAATCTAGATGCAAATATCGAAGAACTTTCTGCAATAATGGAAATGCTCCACGTCTATGTTGCCTAATAGGATAGCCAAGAGCTCTCTAAGCTTATTCAACATTTGAAATGTGGTTTATTCAAGAATTGAATTTTATTTTTATTTAATTCATTTCTATTTAAGTCATCACATGTAGCAAGAGGCTATTGTATTGGACAGTTCAGGTCTTCAGATTTTAGACTGTAATCTGTGTAGACGAGCAAATTCTCCAGTAGCTTCTCATCTCACTCAGTGAGAAAGACCAAGTCCTTACAATAAGCCACAGGATTGGATGCCCCCAACCACAGATCCCCTCTGACCTCCACCCCCTACTTCCTCCACTGCAGCCACACTGGCCTCCCCGCTGTCACCTCTCATGCCCCGATCCTGCAGTGACTGCTCCCTTCTTTATGGCTTCCCATCGGAAACCTGTTTCACACCCTGGATTCCTTCTGGTTTCTATTCAAATGACAGTTTCCGAAAAAATCTTGTGGCCACTATATCAATAATTTCTCCTCTCTCCAATTAACAATATCCCTCTTCCCTCTATTTTTTTTTTTCCTTCAGTAGGACTTCTCAGTGTCTGATATATTCTATTTACATTGTTTATTGTCTACAACCATCAACTAGAATTATACAAACAGGAAAAGGAATCGTTTTTCTGTTAAGTTCTACTCTATCCCCAGCTGCTAACATAATGCTTTACACACAGAGTGTTCAACTATATTGTTAAGTAGGTATGTTGACAAAATTCTGAAGAATTTTTAAAATTAGGGGGTTCCAGGCAGCTCAGGTAGTAGTCTCCTAGTCCTAGGATGGAGCCCCGTGTGGGGCTCTGAGCTCACTAGGGAGTCTGCTTCCTTTTCCTCGGAACCTCCCCTGCTCATGCTCTAACCAGTAAATAAAATCTTTGAAAATTTTAAAAAGAAAAAATTTTAAAAAGAATTTTTTAAAATCAGACAGTTGTACCTCACTTCCTGAGTCTGTCCAAAATTTGTCATCCAAATTCAATGAATTAAGATTGTATCAACTTCCTAATTCCAAAACCACAAAAAAGTACAGTGAACCTGATTTATATGGCCCTAAACCATTATACTTAAAGACTTTTGCTTGTCCTGAAACTTCTCTATAGCCTTCTGGAAACGCAGAAGAGGCGTTGAAAAGGGATTGGTTTTGTAGATGTTCATTTGTTGTTCTCTGGGGGAACAATTTAAGGTCAATGTTCTCTTAAATTTTACAGTCACTGCCTGTATGCCTTTAAAATGATATGACTATCACTGTAGATATATTCTGAGTTCCATGAACTCTCAACCCTGAACACACTGTTCAGCTTTCACAGTATGAAGGGTTTTTCTCTCCCTATGGCTGAGCTAGTACTGCTTTCACCTTATCCCCACCACCCCCTTCCCTTGAAACCTGCTCCAAATTCAGGCTCCTAGAGCATACAGAAGACATTAAGAACAGTAAGATACATCCACTTCCCCTATTATTCTCATCCAAATGTTTAGGAAAAAATCTCAAATATCCAGATGGTTTAAGAGCTGTGTTATTCAGATTTTGGCTGATTCAGGCCTATGCAAGTATGGCTTCTTTTTTTACTGTCCTGGATTGCTAACATCCAGTTTGGCTCATTAAGACTAAACACCTGGTTTAGAGACTATATAGAACCCTTAAAATATACATATGGAAGAGGAAAAAAAAAAAAGAACACTATCCTGAGCGTTGTCCAAATCTTACAGGCATTCAGCCAAATACTTAGAAAAGATATATATGAAAAGAGCTCCGAGTGATTATTTACCCTCTTCATTACCTATGGCTTAATATATTCTAAACTTTTGATTGCTCTAAACCTACATAGCGTTGAAAAATATCTCAGATACTCCAACAGGATATTAATTGGAATTTTAGAATTTGTTCATTATTAAAATGTATTTTAAAAGGAGAAAAATGGGCTAGTAATGATGATAGTATTTGTATTTTATTTATCACAACAGCATACATTTGAATTACCTATTTGTGTACTGCCATCCCGAAATACGTCACTCTAGCATTTTATTTTGAACAAACGCAAGGAGAGGCTTTCTCTGAACTCCCTTCATCTACCTAAAGACAGACCCACCAAAAGGAACTCAGTTATCACAGATGACCCTCCCCAGGACTTTCATCGGGAAGGCATGACTCATCATGGGAGAGAAGTCAACACCAAACCCATGGTACCTCCCATTAATTCTTCAAAGCCCATTCATCTTTTTTTTTTTTTTAAGATTTTTTTATTTATTAATTTGACAGACAGAGATCACGAGTAGGCAGAGAGGCAGGCAGCGAGAGAGAGGGGGCGGGAAGCAGGCTCCCCGCTGAGGAGAGAGCCAGATGCGGGGCTCGATCCCAGGACCCAGGGATCATGACCTGAGCTGAAGGCAGAGGCTTAACCCACTGAGCCACCCAGGCGCCCCACCCCCCATTCATCTTTTTAATAATCCTTTACTCTCCACTAAGAGACCTATATCCCTCCTCCTCCTTCTCTATTATGATGGGATTTCGGCCTGAACTATAAGCCTCCCTCTTCTACTTTTAAGGATGTCCATGATTTGATTAGGCCCACCTGGGTGATCCAGGACACCCTCATGTCAAGATAGGTAATTAGCAAACTAATTCCATCTGTAAGCTAAATTCCCCTTTCCCATGTAGTTGAACGCATTCACAGGTCCTTGATCTCAGAGAGTTATTCATTTTTCCCAGGGTATCACCCACACATACACGGGTTTATTTTTCTCTCACTAATCTTATTACAGGGGTCTTAGCTAAGAACTTAGCAAGGAAGAAGGAAACTTATTTTTTCCCCTACAGTACACACACACAACTCACACATAGATATTTCCAGAAACGTGAATGTTGAAACGTTTTTCTTTAAGTTACTCTTCAGTACTTCCACTTTTGGGTATATCCATTGGGCCCCTTTTCACTATCTATTGCCTCTTTGAAGGTACTGTGGCCCTAAATTTCAAACGCCTGTGTTTAGTGAATACTAAAAATCACTTTGGATCTACAGGGTCGATGAGTCATTAGCAAGGAACAAACCAGAGCTGCATCGTTTCTCCAGAAAGAGCCTATATTAATTTCTTTTTCTGGTGTATCAAGTTACCACAAATGTAGTAGCTTAACGAATACCATTTTATTATCAGTTCAGAAGTCCAACATGGGTCTTACTGGGCAGGAGTCGGCAGTACAAGGTCCCTTTCTGGAGACTTCAGGATACAACCTGTTTTCTTACCTTTTCAGCTTCACACACTTTGGCTCACGACCCTTTTGCTCCATCTCCAACAGCCGCAGCATTACACCAAGGCTACCTCACGCAGCCATCTTTCCAGTTTTCTACTCACCACCCTCTTACTCTTTTAAAGGCTCCTCTGATGAGATTGGGCCCACCTGGATAAATCAGGAAACCTCATCTCAAGGTCAGCTAATTAGCAATCTTCCTTCTATACCCTTAATTCCCCTTTGCCATGTAATTGGACACATTCTCAGGTTATGGACAGAGGACATGGACATCTCTGGGGATGGTGTTTTTGCCTACCACAGGGCAGGCAAAACTCATCTTACTGCCCAAACAGGAATGCCAATATCCGGTATTGTCCCTAGTATATGTATCTTTGAAAGCAGGATTTGACTGATTGTAATTTTCAGACTGTTTAATGGCTGTGGTTTATGGTATGGGGCTGGGAGACGAGAGAGAAATGGCATCTAAAGAGGAATAACAGGGAGAAAGAAAAAGTAAAGAAAACCACTAGGAGAGGGAGAGAAACAAAGGAACCAGAGAGAGAAGGGGGGAATGCTGTTCACCTGGAGGAGGAGGAGGAGGAGAACAAGAAGAGAAATTTCTATTGAAAAAGCTCACCCAGGAATGCCCGGGTGGCTCAGTTGGTTAAGCGGCTGGCCTTTGGCTCAGGTCATGATCCCAGCATCCTGGGATCATAGTCCCACATCTGGTTCCTTGCTCAGCGGGGAGACTGCTTCTCCCTCTGTCTCTGCCTGCCACTCTGTCTGCCTGTGCTCTCGCTTGCTTTCTCTCCCTCGCTCTCTGACAAATAAATAAATAAAATCTTAAAAAAAAAAAAAGCTCACCCAAAACACAAAGTAAATATTCTATCTGTTCTCATTTTTTCCTTTAAACCAAATTCAGTTAGTAACCCAGAACTGGATTTATCAGGCTCTAATGAATTCATTTTTTTAAATATTTTATTTATTTGACAGACAGAGATCACAGGTAGGCAGAGAGAGGAAGGGAAGCAGGCTCCCCACTGAGCAGAGAGCCCGACGCGGGGCTCCATCCCAGGACCCTTGGATCATGACCTGAGCCGAAGGCAGAGGCTTTAACCCACTGAGCCACCCAGGCGCCCCATGGCTCTAATGAATTCTTAACAAAGGAAAATAATATTAACTTTTTTTTCTTGTTTACATGTTCTTTCTTTACTCCTTCCACAAGAAATGGTTAAATTTTAACATTTTATGGTATATATAGGAAAAGAAATTTCAGCTGGGCTGAGCTATTCACTTTAGTTGTTCTCCTAAATCCACGATGAAATTGCTTACTGTTGCTCCCTCCCAATGGCTGATCTCGGGGCTGGGAGAGTGTTTTACCAACCACTATAAACCAGTTGCTGACATAGTTCCTGGCACATTGTCAACACCTCAAAATGTTAATTAATATAATCTATAAAATAACCGGTTGCCTTCGCCGAATTTTCAGGTCTGTTAATCTGAACTTCTGAACACATCAATCAGACTAAAGGAGAGCACAACCTGGCTCTGAACCAGAAGGGAAAAAAAGAGAATGGTTATAGGGATGAACATGATGTGGGCATGATACCCTCCATTTTCCCATTAGATCGAAGATGCTTTTTATTTTATCTCACAATTCACTCCGGGAAAACTAGTTGTTTTCTTCCTTTCCAAGTATTTCAGCTTGGAAATGTGATTTGTAGCTACATATTTATTTTAACAAAATCACACTACAGCAAACTGGCTTGGGCACCCTATATAGTTTATAAAAGGGGATTTTACATGTTTGTGATGACTAGACTTGTTGATTGGAACACTGCTCTTCCTTTTTTTTTTTAAGATTTTATTTATTTATTTGAGAGAACAGAAAAGAGCGAGCACACACACACACAGGGGCGCACACGGGAGTGGGGATCGGGGTGAATGAAAGAAGAGAGGGACAATCTCAAGCAGACTCTTTGCTGAGCATAGAGCCCAACCAGTACTCGATCTCGTGACCCTGGGATTATGACCTGAGCCAAAGTAAGAGTCAGCAGCTTAACCCACTGAGCAAACCGGCACCCCAGAACACTGTTCCCTTCTGTTTCTACATAATGATAGCATTTGGAGGGACTGTCCTTTTTCCAGGTCCCTTGCCTTGCTATTGAGATCCTGTATCCCACCTGATGAAGTCTACTCAGTGAGACTAGCCAAAAGCAAAACACATTGTATAAAGTGACACTTTGGTACAAAGAGAACTTCTGAATTCTCCTCTTTTTTCTCAGTCGCTTGTGTCCTCAGGCCACTAAGGAGAGTACCACAGCCAGCCCCTACTATCTTCTGTGCTACTATCTACATAGCATTCCCCTTCTTGCCTTCCCTTAAACATACGTGTGCGCAAACTGCCGTAACTTCAGGTGTAAGATTCTGAAGGTAATCTTAATGTCTAACTCTTTGCCAAAGTTAATTTATACTTTTTTTAAAAGCCAAAACATATATGCAGATGGTTAAAAATCAAGTAATTTAGAGGAACTCATAATAAAAATCATCGGTCTCCTATTTGAATTCCTCTTTTCTAAAAAATGTTCCTCTTTTTAGAAGCAGATTTTTAAATCATCCCGGCGCTTGGCCACTTCTACTGTGATATTTTAAAAAATTATTTGTATACATTATCAGTTTATTTCATGCTTTAATCTCTAAGAATTTATCTTCTATGATTTTATGTCACTCTTCTTCTTTCCAATATAATTCAGTTATATCTCTATTTTCTCTATAATTTAAATTATATACATTATAAAGTGAAACGTTCAAATATAGCTACAGTGATCATGCTGATGGTGATGATGAAGCCATGAAAAATCATGTTTGAAGATGAGTTAAAGGTACGAAAAAAAAATCCACCACCTAAACTTAAGTGAAAACTAAAAAGTATGTGTTTACAAACATGTATGAGTCAAATTCTATAATACATGTAGATTCTGCATAACAAATTTATAGAAATGAAATCTATAATAATAGAGTTAATAAGGTTCATCTCAGGGAAATAGGAGTATAGATAAGTTTTATTTTCTTCTATTTTTCTAAAATTTGTATAACAAATATATATTACATTTACAACTTAAAAATTCAGAGAGAAAAATATCTCCTCATTAGGTAAAAGAAATGAATCCCTAAGAGTGGAACAGCTACAGGAGAATGGGCCAGGGCACACTCATGTCAGGCCATGCCCCTCCAATTGTGTGAATTTAGGGATGCTTATCCTACCCAAACCCTCCTTTCCCACTTAAAATATGCAAACTGATGGCAGTCCAGAGATTTTAATTATTATAAAAATGCAGGACAGCATTAGAACTTTTTAAAATGAAAATGCAACAGTTTTAATTAAGTGCATAATACATATGCATGAGTGCATCGTCTTTTGAAATAGAAGACAGCTGCTTGGTATGGGTTGGAAATCCCATTTAAAAATGTTTAATCCGATGTTAATGATCTAAAGAGAAAAGGAAGTGGCAGGCAATAACATTTTACTTTAATATTAAATGTTTTTCTTGCTGGTGGAGTCTTCACTCTTCTACTATTAATTAAAAACATTTTCTCCCATAGTAGCATCATTTCCTGTAGTCGTGTCTCCCATCTCTAAAAGTATACCAGATCACTTTCCATGAAGAATGCTTTGTACATTGCTGAATTTAAGAAAAATTCTATCTTCTTCCCAATACTCAAGATTATATAATCTAATGAACACAGTTGGGGATATTTTGCACAAAGTACAGGAAGAGTGAGACTAGCTGAGCTATGTTCTCTCCAGCCCCCAGGAAATTACAGCTGACCAGGCCACACCCTGTTCCCTGCCTACCAGTACCTCCTCCTCCATCTGGGCACAGATAACTTAAACAGCATTTCTCAGATCTGCTTCCATCAGCCTACATCTTTCCATTCAATTTCTGGCAGGCTGGCCAACTGGCCCAGGGTCAGCCTGGTTCTTTCCCACTCCCAGAAAGCAGGCTGATGGTAAAACCCTCTATTTGAGACCCTAAATGTGTGGCCACACGAGTCTGTCTAGGAGTTGGCATCTGTTTCTCCGAATGAGGAATTCGTGACTTGCTCCTTATTTTGTCTGCCAGGATGTTCCCCCTACGTTTCTGCTCCCCAGCCAGAGAAGACAGGAAGAAATGCCTGTCTCTCTTTGTTTCACCACTCATTAACTCTAGGTCACCAGCAAAGCTAGAGACAGTCTCCTTGCCAGGTCCTAATTGGACGTCCCTGCTCTCAGGGTTTCCGCCAACCCGTCCCCTCATTCTTCCACTAAAGGCAAGTGCCATATCAATGAAGCTATTACAGTATAAATTAGCATCTCTGCTACCTGGGTTCAAATTGAGTTTTGCTTCCTCCTTTTTAACTTTGTGGCTTCAATCAAGGAACTTAACATTTCTGAGCTTCAGTTTCCTTACCTATAAAACAGATAATAGTACCTGAGTCACGGTCATAGCAAGGATTAAATTGGATCACATATATGAAGTGCTAAAAACTGCCTTGTCCACCGTAAAATCTATATAAATGTACCTATTATTAGAACTATGGAAGGCACACAGAAATTTCACACACACACACACACACACACATGCACAGTTTTAAAAATCCTTTTCTGATCAGATGGGAAATGGGAGGACTTATTAAGTGAAAAAGTAAGCCTTAGGAAGGGCTTGCTGCTCCCTAGCTAGCTGTCCTCAAACCACAGCAGACCTTAGTGATAAGCAATTTGTTACTATATAACAACGACTATAGGAGATGCATTTCCCAGGTCATTCTGAGTCAAAAGTCACTTAAGGCCATTAACTCCTAGACTAGCTTAATGCTAGAAATAAAATCTGCACTTGAGGCAGAGAGATAGAGATTTCTTAGGACCTGTCCTCAGATATGAGGAGCCCCCAGGACCAGAGAGAGATCCAGACAAAACTCCAGAACTGATTCAGAATAAAGGCTGTGTTAAGTGATTTGCTCATTTGGCAGAAAGCCTTTATCTCTTCGACTTCAGGTCAGCCCACAGGCTGGAGTCTGGCACAAACAAGGCTCATTTGAAAAGTAATAGCTAGATTACGTGTTTTAGATGAAGAGGTGATGATTCATTAGACTTCATCCATCCCTCTGACTCAATTCTGAATAAGGGTACTAGCAGGTGGTGATACAGCTACTGGAAATGGCTAGGGTCTTGGCTGTATTCCAACAGCAGTACTATAATTTCATGCCTACAGCAAACCTTTCTGCAAATTATACCCACACCATAATCAGCTGCTGAGGCCTTTTGTGACTATTTATAAAGGGCACCCTTTAATTCACCCTTATAATTTATCTGGTAGCATTTGCTGGAAGTTTTAACAGCTATGCAGTGCAAAGCCACTTCTCTTAAGTGTGAGGTCTCTTTTCTAAGTGTAGAGTACACCACATAGCCATGAAATGGTAATTAATACAGCCGCCACCAGGTTCTGGGGTGAAATTATAACAATCCTTTCATTTTTTGGCAATTGCAAACATTTAGGGAGTGCCACAGAAAGAATCTGGATTGTATGGTCTGTACTTGTCCCCACACCAATAAATAAATAAATAAATAAATAAATAAATAAATAAATAAATAAATGAATGAATGAAAAGAAAAATTTGCAACCTTAAAGTGGTAGTCTGAGATTCTCCATTGACTGGTCCAACTTCTCCCCAGAGAGGTGCGTGAGACTCATCAAAGATGTTCTAGAGCAACGTTTCTGCGCGTGAAAGCCATCTTGTCAAAATTCACCCTGTGGGTCTGTAGAACTGGGATGTGCTTGAGATTCTGCCTTCCCACAAGCTTTCATGTCAGGCCAAAGCAGATCCCCTTCTGAGTAGTGACAGAGTTGGTGTCAGGGATGGGAAGATTTTGGGGGAAACTGTGGGTCTACACTGACACATGTATGAAGATTGTGTTATGGAATGTTTATGGACATCGGTAAAGCTGATTGTTGTATTATCAGTTTTACGGTCTTCTCACTGTTTTTACCATCATCATCATTGTCATTGCAAATAGGGAATCATCACCATAAGTAGATTCCTAAAAATAGATCCATGAATAAACAGAGGGTTGGAAGTTGCCCAAACAACATAACTGTGCGTAGTTTTGGAGCTCATGACTGTATTAAGAACCAAAAAAATAATCTTCACTCAGATTTAAAATAAAGGAAATCTAATGCTAGTCTTTGGGAAAGTCAACCTTTTATCTCCCCAATTCCTTATCAAGAAAGCAAAAGAATTTAATTAATTGAGCTACAAGTTACTCTCTAGATCTAAAATATTGTGATTCTATAGATATGATCTTTTAAATTTATGTGGATACCTGTCACATTTAAATCTAATACATATTATACTATATGCAAAATAGTATGTTTAGCCATCCAAAAAAAAAAAAAAAACCCAAAAAAACAAACCTGAAACAAATAATGACAGAAATATCATCTTATCACTCCTAATGATATTCAGTCACAGTAACAACATTTGTGAATTGAGTCAACTCAAATATATTTAGGGAGAAAAATGCTCAGAATCAAAGACAAATTACTTGCCTAGCAATAGACCCGGGATTTCCTTTGTGTTATTACTTTAAAATTTTCATATGGAAACCCTATTTTCAAAGTACATTTATTGCATATCAATAATGTCATATAACTGAAATGATCTTTGACTTTTTAAAAAACTCAAGATCATTTTTATGAATGTTTCCCTAATTGTTTCAGCAGAAGTAATTCAGAATATTTATGTTAAAACTTTAATTTGATGAACATAGACTCCCCCAATTCATAACTATGAAAAACATATCTTTTTTCTGACTGTGTATATCACTCCTCTCTAATAGTTTTCTTCTTTTCTAAGAAGGCTTCTGTCTTGGGGGATGCTATTTGAGAAACAGAAATGAAACGGATTGTCATGAAAGATTCTACATAGTCAACTTTCGATTATTTACATTTAGCGCTTTATTTATTACATTTAGCGCTATCTACTTTATCTATTTGTGGATTCTGTCTTCACTCGCTTTGCCTATCTGAGTTAACCATCTATTTATTTCCAAGGTGGGAAAAGATAGAAAGAAAAAAAGTGAAATAATGCCCATATGTTGATAGCTCTTTAATCTTTATACTGAATGAAAGCCTGTAGAGACAAATGGCAAACATAACAATTAAAGATGATTACATTTACTTGCACAAATTTTGCTTACTTTGATTTTTTTCCTAGTCATTATTTTCACTGAGGCAAAGGAGAACATTTTTATAATAATTAATAATAGTGAGAGATTTAAAAAATGAGCAATTAGAGGTCATTTTCATTCTCTAAAATATCACCATTTTACAGAAGAAAAAATAAATCTCCAAGGGGTTTATTAACTCACCCACAGTTGCGAAGCTACTTGCAAACCTGACATTCAAAATGTGATCTTTCTGACTCTAAAACCTATACTTTTTCAGTGTTTCATAGGCATCCCTCAGATTTTTGGCCCAAATAGATGGATGGCTTCGTAGAGCATATAAGTAATGTGAAAAGCCCTATCTAACAGAAACTAGGAAATGAGTCTATTCTGTACAGAAAATTAAAAAATAAAAGCAAAAAATATTTTTCCCATTTATTTAGGTATTTGTCTAAAAATAGAGAAATATATGTTTTAGAAGGAAAGAGAAAGGGAAAAGGTGAAACATTAGATTAAATTTTCTTTTAAAAAATGCCTGAGGGGTGCCTGGATGGCTCAGCTGATTAAGCTTCTGACTCTTGATTTTGATTCAGGTCATGATCTCAGTGTCTTGAGATAGAGACCTATGTCCGGCTAGGTGATAAGTGTGGGGTCTGCTTGAGATTCTCTCTCTCTCCTTCCCCACCAACCACATCCCTGCTAATGCACACATGCTCTCTCTCTGAAAAAAAGTTAAAAATAATAAATAAATGTCTTCTCTCAAAAAAAAAATCTGAAATTTTCAAAATCTCTCCAAAAGTTTAAGTTCAGGTACATCTGAAAAGACTCAGAGCAGAACAAGCACATCTCCTCGATGTACACCACACTGTCCTTTTAAGGTCAATGGGATGCCTTCAGTTCCGGCTCTACTCCTCCTTTTGGTCCAGAAGTTCCAACTGCTGTATCCTCCTTTCTTCTTCAGGTATATGTATTTCATTGTATCGAATGACACCCAGAGAGCTAGGAAGGCAGTTTTCACTATTCGAGCACCTGCTGGTTTTTTCAGAGGGTCTGCTATCCCTTTCATTATAAGAAGTTTGTTCTGAGCCTTTCTCATAGTACACATGCACAATACGTAATTTGGTTAATCGAGCTATAGCTATCAACAAACTAGCCATGTCTATATAGCAACTGTATATTATGTTACTCTGTTCTCTCAACATCTACTCCATAGCTCACTTTTGCTGTGTTTTAGTGTGACATACAAAGTCATAACTCAAACTAATTAAGTTGAAATTCATGTAGGTGTAGAGTTCATAATTAACTTACATGATGCTTTCTTGAAGGTGAAAACAAAGGAAAATACACAGGCAAAATTGTCAGACTCAGCAGGAACAATAAACACACAGAGTTTATAATATAATCCTCTGACACATACATTTCTCACAAATTAGATTGCTTTGGAATTTCCCACTATTGGTCAACAGTGATGTGCAGAAACAACTGACTAACTCATACTTTAGCAATTTGCTTAAAGATCTGGTTTCTAGAAACACAGTGGATTTCAGTAGAGGGAACCCTTGTGTATTTTCCACATTAAAATAGCTCTCATTGCTTGATACATTTTTACCATCTATGAATTCACTTTGTAGTTTTGAAGGAGAATTTTTCAGCAAATTTTACACCACACACACACACACACACACACATACACACTCACACACACACACACACACACACACTCACACATAACATCTTACCAAAACCTGATATTCAATACCTTAGGACAGTGGTAACATTACCAAATAAAGACATCTAAGAGTCAATACTTTGAGGTTTTACCATGATATTTTTATGGGAAACCATTGGCCAACCATGTTTTTGGCATCAGAAATGACATATGATATAAATAAAAGGACACATTAGTTTAACATGACTCTCTGAGGATGACAAAAGCCATATTTACCCAGTTGAATTGAACCCAAATGTAAATATAGATAATAGGGAGACTATTATCCAAATGTAGGCTATAACCTACCTTATATAAATTTTATACTTATATGCAAATTAGCCTCATTGATGTAGATACCTGTTATAATGAATGGTGCAACCCAGTGAGCCAGTGATTCAATGTGGTAGGAGGTGTATCCACACCACCTTTGCTGCATACTGAACGAGGAGAATGAAATGTACTATTTTCATTTTTTAATCATAAATACATATATTTTTTTCTTTCAGGATGCTTATAAAAAATCTACTGATGGAGCTGAATTGCAGTTGAAAACTATGACTACATCCATCTCTCTGATTCATTTCTCACTCTCATGATATATTTGGAAATTGTTCCTTTAGGATTTCCAGAACCTTGTCAACCACTCTGCTCTTAAACTTGCCATTTTTACAAAGTAGTTCTTAAAGTAGCTCTGAAGTGTTGTGTTTTCTCACCACTGTATTCCTTAAAGAGAGATGAATCTGACATTTTGAAAGCAAAATGAAAGACACATACTAGTTGTATTTTAAAATTTGACAAAGCCTATATTTCTTTCACTCATGTAATTCATTGAGATTGGTTTTAAATATAGAGTCATTTTTTAATGCAAGTAAATAAATTTTTTCTGCAAGTAAACACTTTCCACTCTTTTCAAGATGATGTCTAAGGGTCAGTTACAACAATGATAACTCAGAAGTTTGTCTTTCTAACCAACAAAGTTTAAGAGCCAATATGGCTATTGAAATGCATTAGCCAGCATTCTCTGATTTTTGGCTAATGAGGCCCCAAAATGAAGAATCTCCCAGACCTTCCCAGGAAATGCTAAATAAGAGCAGTTTGATATTCTGAAAATGATGCTTGTCACTCTTGACTTCTTCCATTCTTCCACCATTGTAGACATTGTCACCAAATCTTTCTAAATATCTTGTGAATCCATCTGCTTCTCGACCTCCACACTACCACCACCCTCTCCAGACCACCAAAATGCCTGACCTGAAAAACTTCAGTTAGTGGTCCCCTTGCATAACATCAGATGTATTTCCAGACTGTTCTCCAAACCACAGCACAGCAATCCTTTTAAAATTCATATCACATAAAATTCAAGCAACTTGGGGTACCTGGGTGGCTCAGTGGGTTGAAGCCTCTACCTTTGGTTCAGGTCATGATCCCGGGGTCCTGGGATCAAGCCCTGCGTCAGGCTCTCTGCTCAGTGGGAAGCCTGCTTCCCCCCTCTCTCTCTGCCTGACTCTCTGCCTACTTGTGACTCTGTCTGTCAGATAAATGAATGAAATCTTAAAAAAAAAAAAATCAAACAACTCCCCACTAGCCTTAGGATAAAATCCAAACCACCAAGCATAAAACCTAGATCTTGAGTCTTGAGACTGACTACTCCACATATTTACTCTCAAAGAATAAAATACATCTTCTAGGGCCTGCATGCAGCATCGTCTCTCCCATTAAGTTTGGGTTGCATATTAGAACCACTTAGAATGTTTTAAAGAGAGGGGAAAGCCAAGATGGCAGAGGAGTAGCAGACTGAAATGACATCAGGTTGCAGGAGTTCAGCTAGTTATCAAACGATTCCAAACACCTACAAACTCAACAGGAGATCTAAGAGTAGAAGAGCAGCAATTCTAGGAACAGAAAATCAACCACTTCCTGAAAGGTAGGATGTGCAGAGAAGTGAATCTGAAACTACAGGAAGATAGACCATAGGGAAAGGAGCCAGCTCCTGGCAAGCAGTGGAGCCACTGAGCACAATATTTGAACTTTTAGAGGTCTTGCTCCAGAGGCTAAGGGGGGTGAAGCCCTCGCTGGGACAGTTTGGTCTCAGGTCTCACAGGGTCACAGAAGGATTGGCGGTGTCTGGGTGCAGCAGAGCCCTTAGGTATCAGAGCAGGGAAGACAGCTACAGAGACAGAGCCGAGGAGTGAGCTCTCAGTTCAGAGTTACCTTAAACCATGATCCAAGTCATAGTCGAACCACTGCTTTTCAAGCAGGGACCCCACAAGTGGAAGATCCTGGGAGACTGAACTTCCTCCTGTGGAGGAGCAGCACAGCAGGAATCTGCTGGGTTTGAAGCCCCAAATGGGGATGTATGTCAGAGACAGAAACGCTGGGTCACAGGCTGGGTGAGCTCCAAGTGTGGCTGGAGACCAGGGAGACGGAAGTGATTGAGTGCTTTTCTCTGACGGCACACTGAGGGGTGGGGCCCCGAACTCTCGGCTCCTCTTGCTGGAGATTAGGAGGCCAAAATTTTCATTCCTGTCCTCCAGAGCTCTATGGAAAGAGTTCAGAGAACAAAAGGTCCCCGAGAGCGAACCCGAGCAGAACAGATTACATAGCCCGGCCCTGGCAAGGACCGTGCAATTCCGCCTCAGGCAAAGACTTTTGAGAATCACTGCAACAGGCCTCTCCCACAGAAGATCAGCAAGAACATCCAGACAAGACCAAGCTCACTGATGAAGGAGAACAGCAGACTTCCAGAAGAGGGGAAAATGAAGCATGGAATTCATGGCTTTGTCCCCATGATCCTTTAGTCTTGTAAAGTTAAGTTAAATTTTTAAATTTTTTTTCTTATTCCATTTTTTAAACTTTTCCTCTTTTCTCTTTTAATATTTTTTAAAACTAGGTTATCTTAACAATACCTTTCTAAAAATTTTTTTAAAACCTTCATTATTAAAGTCATATTTTATCCTTCATTATATTCAACATTATTTTTCATATACATATAGGGGTTTTTTTCCTAAAAAAATTTGGGGTATAATTTCCTCTAATAGATCAAAAGATACCCTAAATCTAGCACAGGGCATTCTTTTAGTCTCCAAACTGAGCACATTCTCTCCTCATTTTTTTTTTCTTTCTTTCTTTTTCCAACCAACTTATCTTATCAATCCTTTTTTAGAAATTTTTTTAAAAATTCTCATCTTTACAGTCATATTCCATCTCTTCATCATGTTTACCTTTATTTTTGTATATATATAAGTTTTTCTTTCTTTAAAATTTTGGGAGGTAGTTTCTTCTAAGAGAACAAAATACACCCAAATTCAGGTGGATGGCTCTGTTCTATTCACCAGTCTAGTACTATATATATATACACACACACACTCACACACACACATATATCATTCTTTTTACCCCCTTTCTTCTCCCCTGGTTTGGGGTGTCTTCCGAATTGCTTAGTGTACATTTTTCTGGCGTCTTTGCCACCCTCTTAGTATTTTATTCTCTCATTTGTATATTCATATCTGGATAAAATGACAAGGTGGAAAAACTCACCACAAAAAAAAGAACAAGAGGCTGTACCAATGGCTAGGGACCTAATCAATATGGACATTGGTAATATGTCAGATCTGGAGTTCAGAATGACGATTCTCAAGGTGCTAGTTGGGCTCAAAAAAGACATGGAAGATATTAGAGAAACCCTGTGTGGAGAAATAAAATCCCTTTCAGGAGAAATAAAAGAACTAAAATCTAACCAAGCTGAAATTAAAAAAAGCTATTGATGAGGTGCAATAAAAAATGGAGGCTCTTACTGCTAGGATAAGTGAGGCAGAAGAGAGAATTAGTGAAATAGAAGACCAAATGACAGAGAATAAAGAAGTTGAGCAAAAGAGAGACAAACAACTACTGGACCACAAAGGGAGAATTTGAGAGATAAGTGATGCCATAAGATGAAACCATATGAGAATAATTGGGATTCCAGAGGAAGAAGAAAGAGAGAGGGGGGCAGAAAGTATATTGGAGGGAATATAGTAGATAATTTCCCTAATATGGCAAAAGGAACAAAATCCAGGAGGCAGAGAGAACTCCCCTCAAAAATAGGTCCACACCCCATCATCTAAAAAAAAATTTACAAGTCTTAGTGACAAAGAGAAAATCCTGAAAGCAGCTTGGGGCAAGAAGTCTGTAACATACAATGGTAGAAATATTAGATTGGCAGCAGACTTATCCACAGAGACCTGGCAGGCCAGAAAGACCTGGCATGATATATTCAGAACACTGAATGAGAAAAATATACAGCACGAATATTGTATCCAGCTAGGCTATCACTGAAAATAGAAGGAGAGATTAAAAAAAACTTCCAGGACAAACAAGAACTAAAAGATTTTGCAAACACCAAACCACCCCTACAGGAAATATTGAAAGGCCTCCTCTAAGCAAAGAGAGAGCCTAAAAGTAGTAGACCAGAAAGGAACAGAGACAATATATAGTAACAGTCACCCTACAGGCAATACAATGGTACTAAATTCATATCTTTCAGTAGTTACCCTGAATGTAAATGGACTAAATGTCCCAATGAAAAGACACAGGATATTAGAATAGATTAAAAAAAAAAAATCAATATGTTGTCTACAAGAAACTCATTTTAGACCCAAAGACACCTCCAGATTTAAAGTGAGGGGGTGGAAAACAATTTACCATGCTAATGGACATTAAAAAAAAAAAAAAAAAAAAAAAGCTGGGGTGGCAATCCTTATACCAGATCAATTAGATTTTAAGCCAGAGACTATAATAAGAGATGAGGAAGGACGCTATATCATACTCAAAGGGTCTGTCCAACAAGGAGTTCTAACAATTTTAAATACCTATGCCCCTAACATAGAAACAGCCAACTATATAAACCAATTAACAATGAAATCAAAGAAACACATCAACAGTAATAAAATAACAGTAGGGGACTTTAACACCCCCCTTACTGAAATAGACAGATCATCCAAGCAAAAGATCAACAAGGAAATAAAGGCCTTAAATGACACACTGGACCAGATGGACATCACAGATACATTGAGAACATTCCATCCCAAAGCAACAGAATACACATTCTTCTCTAGTGTACATGGAACATTCTCCAGAATAGATTACATCCTGGGTCACAAATCAGGTCTCAACTGGTACCAAAGGATTAGGATCATTCCCTGCATATTTTCAGACTACAATGCTCTGAAGCTAGAACTCAATAATAAGAGGAAAATTGGAAAGAACTCAAATACATGGAGGCTAAAGAGTGTCCTACTAGAATGAATGGGTCAACCAGGAAATTAAAGAAGAATTGAAAAAAAATTCATGGAAACAAATGAAAATGAAAAAAACAATGGTTCAAAATCTGTGGGACACAACGGGTGGTTCTGAGAGGAAAGTAAAGACTGATGCAAGCCTTTCTCAAGAAACAAGAAAGGTCTCAAGTACACAACCTAACGCTATACCTAAAGGAGCTAGAGAAAGAACAGCAAAGAAAGCCTGAATCCAGCAGGAGAAGAGAAATAATAAAGATCAGAGCAGAAATCAATGAAATAGGAACAAAAAGAACAGTAGAACAAATCAACGAAACTAGAAGCTGGTTCTTTCAAAGAACTAATAAGATGGATAAACCCCTGGCCAAACTTACCAAGAAAAAAAGAGAAAGGACCCAAATTAACAAAATCATGAATGAAAGAGGAGAGATCACAACAAACACCAAAGAAATACAAACAATTATAAGAACATATCATGAGCAACTATATGCCAGCATATTTGACAATCTGGAAGAAATGAATGCTTTCTTAGAGATGTGTAAACTACCAAAACTGAACCAGGAAGAAATAGAAAACCTGAACAGACCCATAACCAATAAGAAGATTGAAGCAGTCATCAAAAAGCTCCCAACAAACAAGAGCCCAGGGCCAGATGGCTTCCCAGGGGAATTCTATCAAATATTTAAAGAAGAATTAATACTTATTCTCCTGAAACTGTTCCAAAAAATAGAAATGGAAGGTAAACTTCCAAACTCATTTTATCAGGCCAGCATTACTTCATCCCAAAACCAGACAAAGACCCCAACAAAAAAGAGAATTACAGGGCGCCTGGGTGGCTCAGTGGGTTAAGCCTCTGTCTTTGGCTCAGGTCATGATCTCAGGGTCCTGGGATCGAGTTCCGCATCGGGCTCTCTGCTCAGCAGGAAGCCTGCTTCCTCCTCTCTCTCTCTCTGCTTGCCTTTCTGCCTACTTGTGATCTCTCTCTGTCAAATAAATAAATAAAATCTTTAAAAGAGAGAGAGAGAGAGAGAATTACACCTAATATCCTTGATGAACACAGATGCAAAAATTCTCAGCAAAATCTGAGCCAATAGGATCCAACAGTACATTAAAAGGATTATCCACCATGGCCAAGTGGGACTTATTCCAGGGCTGCAAGATTGGTTCAACATCCACAAATCAATCATTGGGATACAACACATTAATAAAAGAAAGAACAAGAACCATGTGATACTCTCAATAGATGCTGAAAAAGCACTTGACAAAGTACAGCATCCTTTCTTGATCAAAACTCTTCAAAGTGTAGGGACACAACATACACACCTCAATATCCTCAAAGCCATCTATGAAAAACCCAGAGCGAATATTATCCCCAATGGGGAAAAACTGAGAACTTTTCCGCTAAGGTCAGGAACACAGCAGGGATGTCCATTATCACCACTGCTATTCAACATAGTACTAGAAGTCCTAGCCTCAGCAATCAGACAACAAAAAGAAATTAAAGGCATCCAAATTGGCAAAGAAGAAGTCAAACTCTCACTCTTTGAAGATGATATGATACTTTATGTGGAAAACCCAAAAGACTCCACTCCAAAACTGCTAGAACTCATACAGGAATTCTGTAAATTGTCAGGATAAAAAATCAATGCACAGAAATCAGTTGCATTTCTATACACCAACAACAAGGAGAAGAAAGAGAAATTAAGGAGTCAATCCCATTTACAATTGCACCCAAAACATAAGATACATAGGAATAAACCTAACCAAAGAGGCAAAGAAT
The DNA here is from genome assembly GCF_010015895.1 of Lontra canadensis. NCBI lineage: Eukaryota > Metazoa > Chordata > Mammalia > Carnivora > Mustelidae > Lontra > Lontra canadensis. Next base: position 5,918,866 of record NW_022631042.1, read on the forward strand.
CTATACTCAGAAAACTATAAAGTACTCATGAAAGAAATTGAGGAAGATACAAAGAAATGGAAAAATGTCTCATGCTCATGCATTAGAAGAACAAGTATTCTGAAAATGTCTCTGCTACCTAAAGCATACACATTTAATGCAATCCCTATCAAAATACCATCCATCTTTTTTTTTTTTTAAAGAAATGGAGCAAATAATCTTAAAATTTATATGGAACCAGAAAAGACCTCGAATAGCCAGAGGAATGTTGAAAAAGAAAGCCAAAGTTGGTGGCATCACAATTCTGGACTTCAAGCTCTATTACAAAGCTGTCATCATCAAGACAGTACGGTACTAGCACAAAAGCAGACACATAAATCAATGGAACAAAATAGAGAGCCCAGAAATAGACCCTCACCTCTATGGTCAACTAATCTTCGACCAAGCAGGAAAGAATGTCCAATGGAAAAGAGACCGTCTCTTTGATACATGGTGTTGGGAAAATTGGACAGCCACATGCAGAAGAATGAAACTGGACCATTTCCTTACACCACACACAAAAATCGACTCCAAATGGATGGAAGCCCTCAATATCAGAAAGGAATCCCGATGTGGGGCTTGATCTCAGGACACTGGGATCATGACCTGAGCCGAAGGCAGAGGCTTTAACTCACTGAGCCACTCAGGTGCCCCAAGATCAACAGCTTTTGCACAGCAAAGGAAACAGTCAATAAAACCAAAAGATAGCTGGCAGAAATGGGAGAAGATATTCCCAAGTGACATATCAGATGAAGGGCTAATATCCAAAATCTATAAAGAACGTATCAAACTCAGCACCCAAAGAACAAATAATCCCAACAAGAAATGGGCAGAGGACATGAACAGACATTTCTGCAAAGAAGACATCCAGATGGCCAACAGACACATGAAAGTGTCCAACATCCTTTGGCATCAGGGAAATACAAATCAAAACCACAGTGAGTACCACCTCACACCAGTCAGAATGGCTAAAATGAACAAGTCAGGAAACGAAAGATGTTGGAGAGGATGTGGAGAAAGGGGAACCCTCCTACACTGCTGGTGGGAATGCAAGCTAGTGCAGCCACTCTGGAAAACAGCATGGAGGTTCCTCAAAAAGTTGAAAATAGAGCTATTCTAAGACCCAGCAATCGCACTACTGGGTATTTACCCTAAAGATACAAATGTAGTGATCCAAAGGGGCACGTGCACCCAAATGTTTATAGCAGCAATGTCCACAACAGCCAAAATATGGAAAGAACCTAGATGTCCATCAACAGATGAATGGATGAAGAAAATGTGGTATATATATAATGGAATACTATGCGGCCATCAAAAGAAATAGAATCTTGTCATTTGCAACGATGTGGATGGAACTAGAGGGTATTATGCTGAGCGAAATAAGTCAACCAGAGAAAGAAAATTATCATATGATCTCCGTGATATGAGGAAGTTGAGAAACAGAGTAGGGGTTTGGGAGGTAGGGAAGGAAAAAATGAAACAAGATGGGATCAGGAGGGAGACAAACCATTAGAGATTCTTAATCTCACAAACCAAACTGAGGGTTGCTGGTGGGGAGGGAGCTATGGAGAGGGTGATTGGGTTATGGACATTGGGGAAGGTATGTGCTATGATGAGTGCTGTGAAGTGTGTACGCCTGGCGATTCATAGACCTGTACCCCTGGGGCAAATAATACATTATATATTTTAAAAAATAATTAATTAAAAAAAGAATGTTTTAAAGATCTCACTACCCATACTATATCCCAAATCAATTAAGTCAGGGTAGACCCATGTATTAGTATTTTTTAAAACTACTCAGATGATTCCACCATACACCCAGGGTTGAGAATCATTGCCATACATGTGCTAGTTGACCGTTTTTTCTAATGGGGATCCATCTCCTGACTCCACCCCTCATACTCCCTGCAACATTAATCCAAACTTCCACCAGGTCTTACCCAAACCATATTTCTCTCCCTTGACAGTAGATCACCATGAGGGGCCTTGTCAGGGAATGCTTTGTTGAAATCCAGAGCCTCAATTATTTGTTCATTATTTTCTTAATCTGCTGAATTCTTTGAAAATAACACCTGCTAATTCTAAATCATATGGGATTTTCTGACATTTGGCAAAACATTTACACAAATTAAATATTTTTTTTCTTTCAATGCAAACTGCCTACTAAATGTTAAATATAGACATAATATGGCCCATCCCAGCCATCAAATGATTTCTGGAAAGAAGCCTGAAAATCGAGTTGTTTCACATGTAAAATATGTTCTTCCATGCACACATAAATGCATGCTAATACATTTTCTACTCCTTAACATCCAATTCCCCAGATAATGAAAGCTAACATGAAAGATCCCAAATAAAATGTGTCTCAGTTTTTAAGTGATACAGTTCACTTACAAACTCAGTAGTTCCAAAAATAGATTTATTTCTCTTATTGATTTCCCTTTTCAGGTAATGATAAACATACCACATGATAATAGCAAAGCATTTTTCCAAATCTTCCTGTGCAAAGGAGACAGCTATACAGGGAGTCAATACCCTTAAATAGTAGCCCTGGCTCAACATTGTCTGTGACCTTGGGCTTTGACTCCTCTAGGCCTCAGTTTCTTAATCACCAGTTAATCAGCAATCACTAATTAATCACGAAATAAAATGAGGATAGAGCTATAGGCTAGAATTCCTAAGAATGCTGTAAGAAGTCAATGGAACAGGGGGACCTGGGTGGTTCAGTTGGTTAAGCATCTGCCTTCAGCTCTGGTCATGATCCCAGAGTTTCAGGTTTGAGACCAGCATCAGGCTCCCTGATCAGTGGGGAGTCTGCTTCTCCGTCTGTGCCTTACCCTACTGGTGCTCTCCCTTTCAAATAAATAAATAAGTAAAACTTAAAAGAAAAAAAAAAGTCAATGGAATAGATGTGTGTGCTTCCTGCAGGACACAGTTGCACAATCAAGGGGTAATTGAAGAGAATTTAATAAAGGGTCATTTTACAAAGGTGTACACAACAAAAAGAAATCCACAAGGGATGGGAAAGCACACAAGAAATAATTAAAATAGGAAGGAGTTACTACCCTTAGCCTAGGGGCATATGGGAAGGATCTATTTCTAGAATGAGCTTAGACCTCTACCTTTGGAAGAGGAGAGCCCCCATTATAGCCACAGATAGAGGAACATGGGTAGAACTGTTGCCAAACCTTAGCTTGACAGGAGAAAGCAGGGAGTAAACATCCTGATCTTTTTCTCCTCGCCTCCGATGATCACCTGCTGGCAACTTTCCCTGACCAAACCCAACCCAAATTCAGAGTGGAGCCCCAGTGATGCAGTCAGTAGAGGTCACCACCAAGGGCATAGAGCAGGATGGAGAACAGTGAATGATATCACAGAGCAATTGGAGACTAACGGGCACAGAGTGAAAGCTATTTTAACCTAATATTTGCTCAGTAAATCATTTTTAAAATGTGAAATGAAAACACAATATGACATTGAAGCTATCATTCTGCATGACACCATAACAGTGTCACTGTAACATACATTTGTCAAGCTCCATAAAATGTACAACAAAAACAATTAACCCTAATGTAAACAATGGACTTTAGTTAGTAACAAAATATTAACACTGGCTCTCTAGTTTCAACAAACATGCCACAGTAAAGCAAGATATTAAATACAGAGGAAACTGCTTTGTGCAAGGAAGGGGGTTGGTGAGGGGCACAGGGGAACTCCGTGTACTTCTTGCTCAATGTTTTGTAAACCTAAGACCACTCCAAAAAAATCTATTAATTTTTAAGTGCTCTTTTCATTACCAACATCTATTGGTGCCCAGTCATGTCCCCAATTCTACCACATTCTTGCTCCCCCCAAATGAAGTGATACTGACACAACCACCCTATGGCACTGAGTTATATAAGAGCTTTACTCCCAACACTGGACAAGCGGAAATGCCCCTGGGAAACCCCCAACTGCAGAGCTAATGGGGTCTTCCTTTTCTAAACTCTCCATTTGCCTCTTCCTTATTTGGCTAGGCTAATTCAGAAAGACAGAACTCTCCTTTGTTTCTCGGTGAAAGCTCTTAATAATATATTCCATATGATCATGGCTCTTGAAATGATTAATTTTTCACTTGAAGCTAGGCAACTTTGCCTTCCTAATATTTTATTTTTTAATATATTTTTTAAAGATTGTATTGATTTATTTTACAGAGAGAGAGAGAGAGAAAATGAGCTTGAGCAGGCAGAGAAGTGGGCAGAGGCAAAGGGAGAAGCAGGCTTCCTGCTGAGCAAGGAGCCCTATGTGGAGGTCCATTCCAGGACCCCTGGATCATGACCTGAGCCGAAGGCAGATGCTTAACTAACTGAGCCACCCAGGGGCCCCAGCTATCTAATATTTTAAATATGAAAGTGTTTTGTCCTTTGAAGAGATTGGAGACACAATTTGGAAATGTCTTCATTGTGTAATAATAACCACAGGTATCTCCTGCTGATAATTCTTTGTCAAGGTGAAAGAAGAAATAAAATATGATTTGGGGGAAAAACATACACAAAAAAATGACTAATTTATATTCAACTGAAAATCTTTCGGACTTTTTCTGAAATTACTTTATTTCAATATGGTTTACCAGGTTCTGATAGCAGATGCACCAAAGGGCACATAGCATCTCAAAAGTAACAAAATTCTACACATTATACAATGAATTTAAAGGTTTTGCCTTTTTTACGCTAGTACACAAAACCATGGGTATTTGTGAGATCCTGTTAGTGTTTTCTTTATAAAAGTGTTTTCTTTTTCAGCACATTATAGATGCTAGTTAACATTAGATCAGAAAAGAAATCAAATAACAAATAGGTTAAAAAAATAAAAATAAAAAAACACTAATGTCCCAAAGATCCTGGACAAATGGCTATAGAATTGGGGTCAGGGGGTGCCTGGGTGGCTCAGTCATTGTGCGTCTGCCTTCGGCTGGGGTCATGACTCCCACATCAGGCTCCCTGCTGAGCAGGGAGCCTGCTTCTCCCTCTCTCACTCTCCCTGCTTGTGTTCCCTCTCTCACTGTGCCTCTCTCTGTCAGACATTTAAGTAAAATATTTAAGAAAAAAAGGGTAAAATCTTTAAAAAAAAATGGTAATAGCATCCTGATGCTACGGGAACAGGTGCTGTTGTAAGGAAGAGGTAGCCAACTTTCTCTTCCCTAGAGCACAGGGGAGATGTATCCTTTCTTCCTCCTCCCCGCTTCTTCACAATGGGTCCAAGCTTAAGCATAACTTCCCCACATCCCTGCTTCAGAGGAAACCACAAATGAATGGTGTTGTTCAACACCTGGCATCTGTCCTCCAAGGTTGGGGACACACGAGGGCACAGAACCCCATTCCTCAGGGTGTCGTGGTCCATCATTGCCACCTGAACTGTGGGGTGCCTGCCTCTGGGACGGTCAAAATACATGCGGCCAGTTCCTGCAGTGTAGGACTTTGATGATAACACTAAGCCATTTGTCACGGAGCAGGGTATCAGACGTGTTTCCGTGCCTCCTCTTCACTCTCTCATGTGCTTAAATGCAAACACTGTAAAGATATGAATGCCTCTCTTCCCGGTCTTATCTGCCCTGTTTATGTGCCCTGTGAAGGCAGAGGGGAGAACTATCTCACAGAGGTGAAGCGCTCTGTGGCTCTCAGCTGATGCCTTTAGAAAGTTTGTTCTCATATGCATCTACCCAGCAACTTTTCTGGAAGGATCTCCCCCCAAACACTGACACTGAGATCATTGATCTAGCCCTGTGACTTCCCTGAGACTCAAAGCAGATGAAGTCTTCTACCTGGTTTGAACACACACACACACACACACACACACGCACACACACACATATATATATGTGTGTGTGTGTGCTCTCTTTTCTTCCTGACATAATTAATAATTTCTTTTAAAGTTATTTTGAAAACTCCCTCCAGGATTCACCCGGCTTGGCCAAAGAAGACTGTAATGACAGTCAAGTCTTCTAAGAATTATTTACAGAGTCTCTTACTACCTAAGGAAGTACACTCTTTTGGCCAGAGATGTGTATTTTGTCAAATTAAGATGAACAACAATATCTTAGCAGGTAATGAGTTTAGCAACGACTTCACAATTTGTTCTTGGCAAGATCGCCAAGGGTTCTGGGGCTCTCTCTGTACCGCCCTGGAAAAACACTGAAGGGAAAGAACGCAGGATGCAGGAGGAAAATAGATTACAGCTCCCTCAAGTCAGAGGAATGCTTCCTCCCCAGTAGCTAATGTTCATCTTTGTTCCCGTAGATCCTGAGAAATAACGAAGGAAGACTTCCAGCGGCAGCTTTGAACGTATATCAATTACTTTATGTTCCTTAGGAAGGGAAGAGAAAAGGAGGGAGGAAAAATTACTTTGGACATAAAATGAACACATGAGAGAGTAAGGAAAATCATGTATACCTACTGTATAATCCCTCTTTGACATCTTATAACTAAATTAGAAGGATAACCACCGGGAAGGACACACTCCATATAAAATGGTAGGATAAGGAGAGAGCGGGAAAAACAGAGTCATTATTATGTACAGACAGAAACATGTGCCCAGGCACGCATTTAGCTTCTCCTCAAAGTCTTAGTGAGGTTTTAAGTTTTAATAACTTCAAAAGTATAAACTCTATAAACTTAAGTAATAATACCATTTCCAGGCTTAATTCTTTGTTTCTTCTACAATTATTTAGTTTGGTGAATTATGAATAATGTATTTTTAACTTTTTGTTTCAGTCAGCATTTGTCATCCTATGTATATAGAAACAGAACAAAGATGTATATCCATATGGTGACAAGTTATGAAGCTCTCTGTCTAGCTGGCTTTTACGACTTCCTTCTTCCGTGGTGAGCAGAGCATAACATATAGAAATGTCTTGTTCCTTGTCTCAACCAGCATTCCTAGGGTGGTCATTGTTCTTTGTCTGGTTGAGTGACCCAAATGTCATTTCTGAATTGTTCTTAGTAATCACGACAGCAGCAGCAACAAGAGTAGTAATAGAAAGAATGCCCCAGAATGTGCAATGGTGATCTCATCTCTCCTCGATAAGCAGGATCAACCATCCAGACACTAAACACCTGCTTTGCCCTTTAGGTCAATGGCGAGAGGAGCTCAAAATGGTTAGCGGGACCACCTGGGAGGTGGTGAATTAAGTGTCCAACTCTTTGTTTGGGCTCAGGTCATGATCTCAGGGCTGTGACATCCAACCCTACGTACAGTTCTGCGTTTTTTCAGAGTGGAGTCTGCTTAAGACTCTCTGTCCCTCCCCCTGCTCGTGTTTCCTCTCTCTCACTCTCTCTCAAATAAACAAATCTTTTGAAAAATTTGTTCTCAACTGTGAAATTCTCAACTTTCAGGTGACGAGAACAATTTTTATGAAAATTCAACTCACAAATCTAACAGAGATCAACATGACAGGGATGGGAAACCAAATTGTTAGTGAACACAACTTTGAAGAAACAGGGAAAGGGGCTGTCTCCACTCTGATGCCCTTGAGCCACGTGTCTCCTGGTGATCGCAGAAGCAGAATTGTGTATTAGTTGCAGTTGTTATTAGAACATACACGAAATCTTGTCCAATGCCCCTTCAGACTTACAAGGTATTTGCATATATGGGTTGTGTTGTTCTCCCAGCAGGGAGCTGACTGGTTCTTCAATGAACCATTGCACTATTCCATCAAGACAGCAGTTTCTGGATGACATGGTACATGGTAAAACCAGTGAGTCTCATGGACATGAGTCACTGCTTTTGATGTAAGATGAGGCACTTGGTCAGAAGCCATGTTATGTGGGTTACCAACATAGAATAAAGTATCCAATAAATAAATATCTAGGAGGTAACGCTGGCAGAAGCATGTGCATGGGGGAATATAATCCATAGCCAAAGTACATATATTTTCCAAAGGGAAAAAATTTCTCCACTTCCAGGATGGTAGGGGTCCAATATAATCATTCTGCCACTGAGTCATTCATGAGGCGTGCTAGGAAATGATGCTATATCAAGGGTTCATATTTGCCCTGGGCAGTCTATTGGTTAACCATTCAGCTGTGGTATTTGCCATATGAGCTCTGTGGGGAAAAATCTTGTGTTGTTTAGATTCCATCCTTATTCTGGCAATTTCGTTCATGAGTCCAATGGCCAAGCACTGGACTGACTGTGAAAAGAAGCAAATTGATATCCAGAGAATGGATTGTATCCAAATATTATTAAAGGTCTTCTCTGGGATGCTTTCATGAGGATTCACATGTACCACATGACCTCTATACCATTAAGCTTCCTCTCTTATTCCGCTCAAGTCTATAATTATCCAGCTTATCCATTAGTCTTTGCTCATGAACTAGTATCCATCCATCCTGCTCGTTGTCATCCCTTCAAGCTAAATTAAAAAATACAATGTATTTCTTGGGACACCTGGGTGGCTCAATCAGTTAAACGTCTACCTTCAGTTCAGGTCATGATCTAGGGGTCCTGGGATCAAGCCCTGCATCCCGCTCCCTGTTCAACAAGGTTCGGCTTCTCCCTCTCCCTTCACCACTCCCCCTCCGCTTGTGTAGTTTCTTACTTTCTCTCTCTCTCTCACAAATGAATAAATAAAATCTTAATAAACAAATTAATAAAAAAAAATGAAAATACAATGTACTTCTTAAAATTCTGTCCATTGGGAAGTTTTTTTTTCTCGTTTCCTCGTGGGGCTATGATGAAGTTGCTGTGCTCTTCAAATCAGGGGCAGCCTATCATCCAAAATTATCTCTAAGCCAAATTTTACCTCAAAAAGCAATGAACTTTCTTTTTTTTTTTTTTTTTTTTTGCTTCTGACAACTAGTCAGAGGAAACTATTGCCCACAGGTCCATTCGTTAGAGTAAAAGGAAAAGTGACAATGAAGCAGAAAGAGATGCTTTGGGAGTCTGAGTCACCTACTCAGACAACATGCTTGTGCTGACCTATTTGGACATGATGTTATATATATAACTTCTACTTGCTGATTCAGTGAAGCGGGGCATGCTCTTAATCTTAGGACCAGATAACATCCAGTTTGAGACAGAAGCCATAGGTAGCATGGTTGATTTACATTCTGTAGTGAGTCATCTTATCACTCCCAAGGCTGAGAAGCAAGCTAGGGGCTAGTTCTTAAAAGGAAAACAATTAACTGTGAAAGGTAGTTCTAAAAACAAACAAACAAACAACAACAACAACAAAACAAAAAACCTAGGGGTTTATATTATCATATACCCATCAGACATTTCCAGAAGGTGTTAGAGAACATTCACTGAGTTAGGCGGTTAATAAATTCTAAGTGGCAGATCAACATGCCATTCAGCCCAAGCCAATGACAGTGTTTTCTCCTCTTTTGGGCTCCATTCAAACCTGACAGCTTTAGGGTTACTTGGTAAGTGGATTAGAGCCTCCTGAAATGAGGTACTATGTATTGCCTCTAGAATCAAAAGTCCCACAAAGACCTATGACTCTGTTATGATAGAAGTCTAAGGAACAATAACTTTTTATTTTTTTTCATTTTGGATGGGATATCTTGACATGCCTGGTACATCCTCTTAAAATCCTAGAAAATCCATCAAGTTCCCTGAATTTCTATGAGAATCTTCTCCACCCTTTAGTACACATGTCTTAACAAGACAATTTCCATGACATCATCAATACAGTGGATAACTGTAAAATCCTATGTGACGGTTTCCTGTAGAACATATTATGATGGAGAGAAAGAACTGATATAGCTCTGAGATGAGATTATAAAGATGTCCTGCTAAATAGCTATATACTGAGTACTAGGAGCTGAGCTGATTTACTCTAATAATAATACTACATTTGAAATAGCAACTAAAATTAGAGTCATCCCCTGATTAATTTATGATAACTAATGGATATTCTACAAGATCTCTTTATCTTTTGCACAAAACAAATAGTTGGGTTACATAGGAATGTAATTACAAAAAAAAAATCATCCTGCATCTTTCAAATATTTGATGGTGGCAATAATCTCTGCAATTGCCTATAATTTGTCATTAATTTTCATTTACTATTTTGGTAGAGGGGAGCACTTGCTTGCTGCTATTTTTCTTATCCTATTTATATATAGATTACTATACAGTCTTCTTCTATAGGTTAGAATGCCAACGTGGAGACTCTGTCAGTAGCTGAGTATATCTATTTCAACCATGCATTCAGAAGCTGGAATAATAATCACAGAGTGTCAGAAAGGACATTGGCCCAAATTCCATTTAATGCTTGATCACAGTAAAACCAAACTCTGACTCTGACTCAGTTCAAGTCTCTGATCACTAAACCTAGAGATTTTATCCAATATCCAAATCAAGTACAGGTCATAAAAAACAAGTACAACTTACTAGGCTGTTCAATTATCAAGACCTAGACTCTCACAGTACAGCCACTCTGCTTCACGCTCTGCCTTTTACAGTGATGGCACCTCCTTGTCTCTGGCAGTTGATGCTGCCACCTGGCTTCCGCCATTTTGAGATCCCTTTATCGTTTAAAACCAGGGACTCCCTTTCAATGGCACTTTCTCTCCTAATCTAATCCAGCTTGCAAAGGACAGCTACCGCCACGCTCTTCAAAGACACTAGGGTTACCTATCCCTCCAAACTTTGGTGAAGGAAGTAGTCTCTAAATTATTCTCAGGTTAACAATAAGGACATATATGCATGAGTTTCATGTAATTAATAGTCAACAGTATGTTTACATCCTTAAGCTCTTAGATTCATTAGTCTGCATTATACTAAGTCCTGGCACTTCATACTTATGTAATTTAGGTCAGTGATATGTTCAGATTTAAGTCAACATACTGAGTAAACTCTTAGAGTCACTCCTGGCCACTCGCAGGAACATGGTAACTTCAGAATGTCTGGGAAGGGCAACCATTCTGTAATCTAACTTTGTGTATGTTTTTGTTTGTTGCTGTTATTATTTTGTTTCATTTTGTTTTGTCCTGCTGTAAAACCCTTAGAATCATTTTTACCAGCATTCACCCCCGTTTCTATAAATATAAATTTGGAAAATATTGGTTTTGTTTCAGCGTCTACGTCACCTCCTCCTGGATTAGACCTTATAATTATCCCCCTCATCCTGTGCTAAACTTCTAATTCCACATCTGAAAGCAATGAAAGATGGTGGGGTGGGTCTTGAATGGAACTGGCATTTCCTTATAAGAGGAGGCTTCACTGAGGTCATCTAGAATCATCAGGTGAAGTGAGACTAATGTTTCCAGAGAGGCAAAGATGGGCTGCTTCTGATGGAAAGTAAAGATCAGTGGAAGTAGGCAGTTTAAACTCTTCAGATTCATTGGAATCCATTGGAAGGTTCCTACTTCATTCTACTCCTTCTTAATCAGTGCCCTTACTTTTAGGTATGAGGCAAAGCATTGTTAAAATTCCATGTGTCTTGTAAATCTGCAACTCATAAGATGAAATCTTATTTCTGGTTCTGTATTTAGTAGCTCCATATCTATAAGTTACTAAAAAAAATATATTTCTAAGAGCAGTCCTAAAAGGATCTTGCTTCTCCAACTGTGCCATTAGTACAATGGACACTTTATTTCCTATTTCGTATTTATTTCCTATTTCCTATTGTTTTCTTTGGACTACGAGCTTTCCATTCTCCACTGATGATAGAGTCACATGACCTTCCAATGAGCAATCCCAGATTCCCACCTATGAGAGCCTGTTTTCTGAATTCATATTCTTATATCATAGCTCGTATCAGATAGGGTTTGCTCAGAAAAACAGAAAACATACTATTACAAGAAGGAAGAGATTTAATAGAGGAAATTAGAAATTTACAAAACAATTTGAAAATCGGGGTTAGAGGAGGCGGCAAAAATCTGTTTAATTCAAAGAAATCATGAAGTAAAAAATTACAAGAAACTACTGCTTATTTCCTAAGACGCCATCAACATCAAAATGGGTGATCCAACAGGAAAACATTCAGAAAATGGTGGAAAATATCCATCTGTTATTTTATAATCCTACAAACCTATTTACCGCTGCTCATTCAAAAATTGTGCTTCCTTCCCTCCTTCCTGTTAGAAGACAATTCTCGGTGGGTGGGTTTCTCACATATCTACACATCTGACTGACTGATTTAATTGCAGACTATCTTTTCAAGGGTGTTTATGTAGCAAATAGTCTTGGAAGACAGAAATAGTTTCTCCCTTCAGGGCAAAACCCAGATAGAATTATTGCTACTTTAAAATATTCAGGTGCCTTAAACTCAAGAGTTTCTCTCCCATAACCCACTCCACTGTTGGTGTCAGTATCATCCAGCCCTCTGTGCATTGCCCTGTGGGGTGTATGTCTTGCAGAACCAAAGCAAATGCTGATCATCTGGCTTCTACTGCTGTTCTGAATGATACAGTCCCTCATCTGGGATTCGAGAGTTTCAGGCTCTCTACCAGCTCATATAAAACACTGGCAGACTAATTTGTTATCTTCCAAGTGGGTCAATTTCAGACCCTTCCAGTTCTTGACACTAAATTTCACATTTCATAGGAAGATTTTGTTTTCTGCAATACAGGAAAATAGCATAAAAACAATCAAAGATAAATGCGGCTGCCAACCCCTCCAAAACAAACAAAAACAAACTACCCAAAAACTTTCATTTAATACCATCGTAAAAAATACTTTAAATTTTGTTTTTTAGTTCATTTTTTCATACCTCATTAATTTTATTTTTTATCCTTATTAAGTCTTCACTTACACATGCTCATTCACAATGTCACATTTATATATTCATTGAGCAATTGAATTTCTACTTTCTGCTAGGCTTTGAGTTTAAAATTAGGACAGAAAACATACATTGTCTCTATTTCATTGGGATTTTTTTTTATTGTTTATGTTTTTTAGCTTCCTAAGTTAAATGCATCCCATATTTTAAAACTAACTATGGCTTTAGTTACCATTCATATTTTTTTTTAAAGATTTTATTTATTTATTTGTCAGAGAGGTAGAGAGAGTACAGGCAGGCAGAGTGGCAGGTAGAGGCAGAGGGAGAAGCAGGCTCCCTGCAGAGCAAGGAGCCCAATGTGGGATTCTATCCCAGGACCCTGAGATCATGACCTGAGCCGATGGCAGCCGCTTAACCGACTGAGCCACCCAGGCATCCCACCATTCATGTTTTTTATCTGAAGTATCTTTATCTTCATAACTTTCTGAGTCATGGCACTTCTCAGTACTAAGCTTCAGAAATAAGAGTTGCACAATTTGTGAAATAAAATCTCGGTCTTCTTTGTTTTCATTTCTATAAGTTGATAAAAGAATAGTCTGGAAAGGATGGCTCGGCTAATGGGTGCTGATACCTTAGTATCTACAGTATCAAGTAACAAGGATGTTGCCCTTCCTGAAATGTAGGTTTCCTATCTTCTGGAAATGTAGGAATCATCCCAGTCTTAATTGTAAATGAGAGTGCCTAATTGTCTGGAGCTTTTACCTTTGCACTTTGATCTTCTTAGAACATCATTTCCTTGAATCTTGATTCCTGCTGGGTCAAATTCCACTGGCATCAATCCATCTATCGGAGACATTAGAAACTTTCACATGAATCCAACATTCTCTACATACTTTCTTAATTGGATCACTCTTGTCCCCTACATAGACTTTGGATACTGGCTAACTGCCATTGAATTTCTTGGTAATTACATGTTCCTCTGCCACCCATCTGTAAACTAGCTTCTGTGTTATAGTTAAATTAATCACATAACCCTATTGCTAAGATAGATTCCTTAATATCATTGCCATCTCCACCATCTTTTTTATTGGCCTACAGACTCTTTTTGGCTGCCTCAAAAAAATAAATAAATAAATAAATAAATAAACAAAAACAAAAACTTAATTTCCTTACTTCCTGTTTTTCCTTCCCAGAGAGAATAGTTGAATTAATTTTAAAACATAATTTCAGAAATAAAAAGTTACATCTCACTTCCAGCTGAAATCAATCAGAGCAACAGCAGTTACCAACCAAATATAGGACAGCAGAATAGCTAACACTTCCTAGAGTCAGGAGCTTTTGTTGTTGTTGTTGTTTTTCTGAAACAGGAACTAGAGGTTTCCCACACTCTCTCTCACTTAACCTTTCAAAAATAAAATGATTTCTTCTGAAGAGTCCTGTGGAATTCCTCTCTTTAGCCCTTGTATATAGATGGTTTCCCTTGGCAGAGAAAATCCAGAGTCTGTTAGTTAAAGCAGTAAGGGCAGATTTTGCTTAGGAGCTATTGAACTAGGAGAAAAGAGACCTCAGTATAGAACTGGGCTCAATTTAGAATACAAAGAAAAGTGGGAATTTATAGCCAAGGAGCTGGTGGGGACTCAGTGGATGAAAAATTACTAAGAGGAAACAAGAAGGGTAGGGAATTCTAGCTAAACCAACTTACCAGATTTCTTACCAGAAGGCAGCCCAGGGTGCCGAGACTTTACCTGGGGGCTGATGGAGGGTGAGGGTCAGATAGAAAGAGCGATCAGTTATCAAAAGTGTGGGATTCTGATTAAAATGACTTGCCAGAATTCTTGCTAAAACTGGGCTTCTAGAGGACACGCCCAAGGACAGGGTCTAGTCTGGCTCAGCAGAAAATTACTATAAGTTTGGTAAATAAGAGAATCCTCATCATTCTCTCCTCTTGTTCAAGAGACATTCTTCTTCCCTTTGAACAATGTAAGTCCACTTCTCATTTGATCTCCTTTTGTTCATTAAGGGCCAATTGAAGCATCTTTGGAGCTTGGCCGTAGGGTAGATTTGCTGGATGGTGCCAGCAGTCCAGCATGCATGAAGGCAATTTATGAAAATAAAAGAAAAACAAAGTCTCAGACTGGCAATCCAGTTTCTGAGTCCAGAGTACAGCCAGTCAATTGAGGAAATTTCTAGATGCTGGGCTGGAGAATGGCAGTGGCAATCCAGTGGATTTCCTGCTTTGCAGTTTGAATATCTTTGGTGATGGCAGTGAGTGTTCCAATGAACTTTCTGAGTTGCCCATATAGCAGCCGGCATGAAGGTTGCCCATCTGAGATCTGTCCTGGTGATTTCTTTGATGTTTACATCAAATCCTCCAGCTTAGCTTCCAGGACTTCCGGAAAAGAGCAGTTTTCATTTTCAGTGATACCAAGACACAACAGTGGGAGAAGAATTAGAAACATCAATTTAAAGAGTTGTAGCCAGGTATCAGAAGAAACTGAAAGAACTGAGAACACACATGGGTGCACTGTAGCTTTCCAATAAACAAAATTCCTTTCTACAGTCACTCCCCCTTTTTCTTATTTATGAAATAAGTCTAATCTTATTAGATTTGTCCTCAGTTTTTATATCAGTAAAGCAAGAATGGTGATTGATCGCATAAGCTTTTTTGAGCTTGCTTTGCTATAATTTTTCATAAGGAATGTGAGATTAGACTTTAAAAACCTCTCAAGCCTAGAAAGCTAAACCAATGACTCTCGCTTACCTAAAAAGAACACCCCAAAATGGCCCACAGCTAGTCACTGCAAAGCGTGGCAGGGAAATTTAAGAACTAAAGCTTAAATTTGTGGGGGTTATGCCCTGCCCAGTTTGTGAGAGAGTTCAAGGGACCTCCAGGAAGAGAAACCAAAGAAAGGACTAGAACAGGGTGGCTTCGTGAACTCTCAGAACTGACCCTGGGTTTCTTTCCTGTACAAGGCTCTATCCTGAGAGAAACCACTTGGGAAAGGAATAAGAATTGATCAGGCAAGAGGCAAAAGAGATGAAGGAAGATGATGGTCTAAAAGCCTGAGTGGAAACACTGAGCATGTGTGTGGATGTTTTGAACCTCATGGCCTACCTGGGTGGATGAACCAAAAGTGTTTGTGTCTTTAGTACTTTCCTTTGGATCTGGCCCGATTCCCAGAATATTCTTTTCCAATCCTCTGCCTGGTAGCTAACGGTCTGGCTATGAGTTCTGGGAATTGAGTGGAGAAGGAAGGTGGGAGGTTTGAACCCAGACTACAATGTGTGTCAAGTCACCCCCTCCCCTACTTTCTGTGTAATACCAACATTATCACTTGTGCAATTTGATCCGCACTCCAAAGACCCTTGGTCCTACATTTTCCAGGAAATGAATCTCTTCTGTCCATTGGATTAGTTTGGGGGAGAAACTAGAGATTCAACTGGTTTTTGAACAGTTTTCCCCCAATTTCCCTCTTTTTAGCATTTTACCCTTTACTCCTGGGCCCTGAGGCACATAGTGTCACCTATTCCTGGCATTTCTTTTAATGATTTATTTATTTATTTAAGGGGGATGGGGTAGAGTGCATGAGTTGGGAGAGGGGCAGAGGGAGAGAATCTCAAGCAGATTCCCCACTGAGCACGGAACCCGATGTGGGACTTGATCTCACAATCTTGAGATCATGACCGGGCCAAAACCGAAAGTCAGACACTTAACCCAGTGAGCCTCCCAGGTGCCCCATTCCTGGAGCTTTTGATGATTCTCCACTTTAAAACAGGGGGCTTCTCAGATTGCTCAGACTCCTGTTGCCTGAAGGTTCCTCTTTCTCAGGACTGCTCCGTAAGTTACCACGGGTCCATCTGTTTCCCAACCTGCAGCATACATTGTTGTTAGCTTTGTAAATGTCACAGAGCTCCAGGTCCCTAAATCTCAGTTACACTGTTTAAGAGCTACGTATTCCCCCGAGAACCTCTACTGGTCATTGGAGAATCTGCTTCCAGGAGTAGATCCTGGAGCTACCCACAGGAGGGACTGCCGCCAAAGGGTCGTAAGTGTGCCAGAAGATACAGATCACTTTAGTCCTTGAGGTGGCCAGGTTGGGCCTGGAACAGTCTCTAGAGGCTGAGCCTTGAGTTCATTAGACAATAGCCTCAGCAGAGCAAGTCTGGAAAGCATGCCCCAGGGCCCTGCAAGCAGTGAACAGCCAGCACTTCCTGGTGTACCATAAGGGAGGAAATCATTTACCACCTGGAAATCTCATCGGCGGCCACTGTGGGTGTGTGTTCCATCAAACTGGTGCCATGTGAGTGTCCCAGGTGCCCAAAGAGCTTGGTCTGCGGACCACGGTTAGAGGTCCGATCTAAAACTGTCCTCACATCCGTCAGAAGGTTCTATTCAGTTTGCAATCCACGTGCATTTTTAGAGCCCTCTAAATTAGTGGCCAAGTCACAGCAGTGGGTACCTCATTCTGCAAGAGAGACTCGCCATTATATTGAAAGTCTTGATTTGAAAAAGGTTGAATGGATTTAAAATCTGTTACAAATATCCCAAGAATTTGTATCATTATATTGTTAATAAAATAAAGAATACCTGTAAGATCATTTAAGTATAATTTCAATGGTTCTAAATTTTTAAATAGTTTTAAACGTGTTTAAGTGATCTTTCATCTATCTATGTGAATAAAGATTTTCCTTGGTGGAGGCTATCAAGAATTTGAAAAGATCATTGAAAGGTCTCAAGAAGAAGCTGTGTGTAGCTCTTTCAAGCATAAACCCTAATTTGTTTTTAACAGATGTAAGCTCAAGTTCCTCCTTAAAAGTATTCAACAGATATTATTTTCAAGGTGCATATACATTCAGTATCTGAATTTTCCCCCAAACTTTGTGCTTTATTTCCTGTCTTATAAAAACTGTCCTGAATTTTCACCAAGCTCCATGTGGAAGCCCTTGGCTCCCTTCAGTTTATCTGTGTCTTTGACAAGATCCCCGAGAAACAGATTCTGAGAGAGAACTCCAAGCAGATTTCCTGGGAAATGCCTTCAGGAGATACACTGCCACAGCAGTATGGTCAGAGGCAGGACTGCGCCAGAGGGAGCAGCAGAGCTACAGGGCAGGGACAGTGGAGGCCTCAGCGGACCACCCTGGGAACTCTGGAGCTGTGATGACCCTCAGGGTTGTGTCAGATTAATGTAGGGGGCCTAGAAACCCCCATATTAGCCATCCATCACATCTGCTGGGCGGGTGTGTAATGTGTGTGTGACACAATGTGACATGTGGGAATCCTGCATGCCCTCCAGCTTGCAGATGAGTGAATCAGCCCAGGACTGGGCACCAAACAATTCTCCATGCCAAGTGCTTGGGGAAGCACTGCTGATTTATCATAGGGACTGACTTGACTTCTTACCTTCTGCAGGCTTCCACCAAGCAGCGTTCATTTGGATGATGGTTGACTGTTGAACAGCATGGGGGTTAGAGGTGTTGAGTCCCCATCCCCACATAGACAAAAATCTGCATATAACTTTGAGTCCTCAAAAACTTAATTACTAAAAGCCTACTGTTAATGAGAAGCCTCACCGTTAACATAAACTGTTGGTGAATATGTATTATGTATGTTATATGTATTATATGCTATGTTCTTATAAAGTAAGCTTGAGAAAAGAAGATGTTAGTAAGGAAATCATGAGGAAGAGAAAATCATTTACAGTACTGTACTGCATTTAGATAAAAACCAGATTCTTACAGAAGTAGACCTGGCAGTTCAAACCCATGTTGTGCAAGGGTCAACTTTCTTTATATAGGGCCTACTTGTCCTTCCTTTTTTTTTTTTTTTTAAAGATTTTATTTATTTATAAGAGAGAGAGGAGGAGCAGGGGGGAAGAGCAGAAGGAAAGAGAGAAGCAGACTCTCCATGGAGTAAGGAGCCCAATGCGGAACTCGATCCCAGGACCTGGGATCATGACCTAAGCCAAAGGCAGACGCTTATCCGAATGAGCTACCCAGGTGCCTCTCAGGCCTAGTTTTCTGAACTATTCTATGCATTTTTCATAGCACTTCTTGCTATCTAATATTATAAATTAATTTATATGTTGTCATGTCTTTGTTGCTACCATTATAGTGTAAAAATGTAAGAAGATGTTGACAACTTCTTTCACTACTGGAACACTAATATATAGCAAGCTCTCAATAAATATTCACTAGATGAGTGATAAAATAAATGAATGAATGAATGCACTCCCTTTTTTCTTATCACTCTCTTTTTTCCTTTACATACTGCTTCTCAGTATCTCTTTCCGCTATAAAATGTACCTGAGCAGCAATGCCACAAAGCCAAATCTAGTGACTCCCTTGGACGTCAAAGGAGTTCAGATTCTTGAAAGATTACCAGGGGAGTTGCTGTCCAAAACTGTACTATTTACATTTGAAGGAATATCATTTCCTTAATTTCAACCTATACTTGCCTTAACTTTTAGAAAGTGCTTTTTTTTTGTATTATAATTTACATGCAAGAATAGAATTCTTAATTCTGTAGAAAATGAAGGTCCCCGTGTCCATACGTTTTTCAACTGGGTAATTGCTACCTTCTTTTGAATATATTTAGAACTGAGGAACACAGGCTGGAGAATATTTTCCATCTCTTATCTCTTTCAGGATGTTGGCTTACTCTGATAATTCTCTAGCTCTCTTTGCAGAGTTATAAATTTCCCTTCTGGGTGTTGATAACTTATCTGAAAATGCTGTAGCACAATTTATACGTTCTGAGTGAATTTTTTGCTATTAATCTGTTCAGAAATTATTTTATCTACTTTTGCTGTATAACTAGAGATAAATGCTCACAGCAGCTTTTTTTTTTTTTCTTTCTGGTTTTTAATCAGACCATCAAAGCTAGCTCCTTTCTTCGGTTTTAAATTATGTTTCCATTTCTCCATTTTTCTCCTGTAATCAACTGATTAGTTATTAACTTGAGAACTCTTGTTTCTTTCACAGTCCTTAATACATCCTAAGCCACTGCAAATTTTATAGGACTCATAATAAATTTGGAGGGACAAACTTTTCATAATATATCTCTAAGATAATCCTATACCAAAAAAAAAAAAACCAACAACAACAAAAATAACACATTTCTTCAAATTGACTGAAGGTATTTCTCTCGGCAAATCAATTACTCTGGTTTCTGAATTTTTCCTTAGGTCTTAATGTCTTTGTCTTTACACCCCAAATTATCACCTACAAATTTTATTGTCTCCCTTTCACACAGTTGACTCATTTCTATGTACTGCTTTTTCTTGGTCTTACTTTCGAAGCCTTTCTTTTGAACAAATGTAATCAGTCACATTCCCACTGTTTCAAACAGTTTAATTCAATGAAGATGCCAGATGGCAAAGCACCGTTTACAAGAGGTAGTATCCTTTATAGAATTCAGTTTTAATGTTGATCTCCCTATGAATACATTAATAAAGTCCTTAGAAAGAATCATCTAGGTTTTCTCTGTCTTGATTCTCTTTAGATCTTCCTTTCTCTTGTCTACAGGCTCTTCTGCATATATTTAGATCCAATGGAAATAGTTTACTTGTTTCCTAGTATTATGGAGAATTTCCATTCTCATAAAAACTATTCATTAATTGAAATAAATAGTAACTACTAACATTTATTACTGCTGTTTCAAGCATTGCTCCCAGTTTATAAATCATTCCATTATTCCTTTTAGTCTTTTTTATGTTCCTTTTACAACATTATCATGATCTATTTTATGAATGAGAAAACTAAGATGAGATTAGCTCAGTAATTTTCCATCATCGAACCACCAGTACCTAGTGGAATGAGATTTCAAATCTTAGCTTATCTGTGATATTTCACTGTCTTATATGTATGATCTTTAAAATATCAATTTCTCTCCTCCATTAAAACCTCCCAGCCTTAATTCCACTGGTCTTGTGATTCCTATATCTTTGTCTGAATCTATGAATAGGATCATGTAATGTAGTCATTGCTGGAGATGTAAGACTTTCTTGTAGTTTTCTTCATTGTAAGTATTCTCTGATATACAAGTGTGATCAGGGGTTAGAAAGGGATTTTGGAGGGAATCTCCTGAGGGAAGAGCTCTTTTTGAAAAATGTTCTTATGTCACTTTCCCAGATTACAAGCAAACTTCCCAAGGATAAAGAAATTGCTTGTCTTTGAGGCCAGGATCACTCCAGCTGAGTAATATAGATTAACTTACAGTTGACCATTTCACATCCTCTCCATATAAAGTATCACTTCTTTACTGCCACCACCCTCACTTTCAAAAGATTCTGTATTCGGTATATATATATATATATATACCCTTTATTCCAGGGTGACTTTCCTGGTGTCTTTTTTCACTCCTACCCAGTATAAATTCTTATTCATCAAGGTGTCCTATCCAGATAAAATTCTATAAACCCCAATCTCAATATCCAATCTTTCAATATTTCTGGTAAAATAATGACTTCTTCCAAGTTTGAGACAAACATTAAAAATAAAGATGAACCGGAACAACAACAAAAAGCAGAAAAATAAATCAAACTAAATGAAACAGAAAAGAAAAAGCATTGGAATTTTGGGTGAGGGGAGAGAACTTTTTTAGGTTTATCTGGAAAAATTTAACAAATGAGAATTGTGAATCATACTAAAGAGTGAATTATATCCTTGATATTAAAATTTATTGTAAAGTTATAATAATTATCATAGTGTGGTGGGACAGACAACAGCATAGCTGAATCATTGTAGGATCTCAATATAAGATTTAAATGTAAATCTGTAGGAAAAAGATTTATTATGTTTAACATTGCTTTGGGAAAATATACTATTTTGAAAAAAAAAAAAAAAGGCCAATTCTCAGTTGGCATCCAAAAATATTTCTATTGAAACTTGAGAGAAAGCTTAAAGGTAATTACTGACACTATGAAATATGAATATTTAAAAAATGGAAGAGTAGAATTTTCTAGTAATAAAATCATTATAACACATGTGAAGATAATGATGATGGATTTGCCTACCACGTAAAAATTGAAATCTTTTACATATCAAACACATTAATGTATTCTGTACTATTATTATATATAAATAATTAATGTAAATCAGAAAGCAAAATGGGAAAATAAATATCTTACAGAAGTTATATAACTAACTAATTGGTATATAACAATCCACTTCATTATGAGTCAGAGAAATGCAAATAGAAGATGACCAGTGTGCCATAATGGCCTATAAATTGACAGCAAGAGAAGTATAGTGCTGAATGTCACCCCTTAATCACACCTGGCATCAGAAGGTAGCAAATCATATGACAACAAAAAATGAGGTTAAATGTATTTGCCAAAAAACGTGAATGTAGGAGAAAGTACATATTTGTGGTTCATATAACTTATGGATATCAAGCTTTGGGGTCTAAGTGGTGTCTCTGTTCAGCTTCTACAACAGAATTCTATAGACTGAGTGGGTTATAAACAACTGAAATTTATCTTTCATCATTCTGGAGCTGGGAAGTCCAAGATCAAGGCACCAGCAGATTCTGTGTCTGGTGAGGTCCTGCTTTCTGATTCAGAGATGGCAGTCTTTTCTCTGTGTCTGCACATGGCAGAAGGGGTGTGTGATCTCTTTGGGGTCTTTTCTTAAAAGGGCACTAATCCCATTTATGAGGTCTCTACGTTGACCCTAATCGTCTCTCAAAAGCCTCATGTTCTAATATTATCATATTTGGGATTAGGTTGCAACATAGAATTTTGGGGCACAGTCAACAGCAGGTGGCAACTATTTACAAGTATTATGTAGATTATATGCATATATGTAATGTGTATTTATATTTAATAATATTAGATCTAAAAACAATGATCACTCTTTTAAGATGCCCATAAGCGAGGCACCTGGGTGGCTCAGCCACTTGAGCTTCAGCTCTTAGTTTCAGCTCAGGCCATGATCTCAGAGTCATGAGACGGAGTCCCATGTGTCAGGCTCTGTGCTCAGAGGGGAAATTCTGGAAATTCTGTCTCTCTCTATCCCTCTCTGTCTACCCCTCCCCCCACCCATACATGAGCACTCTATCGCTCTCAAAAATAAATAAATATTTTTAAAAGATGCCTATAAGTGCTAGTATTTTATAAATGCATGCAAAATTTAAAAAATTCTAGCTTTGGTCAAAACTCAAAGATACTAAACATCTTTATATATTATTTATAATGAAAAAATCATACTTGAGCTCATGTATGATTTTCCTTTATAACTGTAACATAAACATGATCCCAGCTCGTGAATCTAATTCTTCTTCCTTTGCTCCTTTTCACATTTTACTGGAGCTATGGGAATACAAAACAATTACTATATATATATATATATTTTTTTTTTTTTTTAAACAGATTTTTTTTCCAGGTTGTATTTTTACCAGAATCTTTTGTTCCAAGTCATTGAATGCACTTCTAAAGAATGAGTCACTTCAAAATTAGATTTCTTGGATTATAAGCATAATATGCATGTGTTGGGGGGGGGGAAGAAAAAAGAGAGAAATATTTTTCAAAAAAACAGATGAGTAAGTTAGCATAGCCAAAGGGCAGAAACATCTGATGCCATGACAAGCTTTGCATGCTTCATGTATTAATGCCGTTTCCATGGCAACCACCACCTCACATGGTAGTTCAAAATAATTTGTAATTGCCAAGAACTCTTAAAGGAAAACACACTCAACTCTGATATAATTTTAAAAACCTACTATTTCTGAATCTAGATCTGTGACTCAAACTCCACAGTGAAACTCCATAGAAGCCACAACCTTTAACTCTCTCTTTATTCATCTGTAAAGTAATGGTAAAAATACATGTCCTGCCTGCCTCACTGGATTAATGAATGGCAAAGATGAATGTGTTTCAGAAATGGAAACATGCTAGACAAGTGTGGGACACAATTTATAGAATGATAGACTATTACAACTGGATGAAATGTGAGAGGTCACCTGGTCCCAGGCCTTGCTCACAAATGCAGTAAAAAGCATTAGATTTGTCCATGGGATCACACTGGGTGAGGGGCAAGTCATCAATAGCCCTTGGTTGTTTGTGTCCACACGCACTGCTCTTGGCCTTTACCCTGCTCTGTCCCTCTAATCAGCCACTGCTCTATGGGATAGGCCATCCCCTACCTCTCTGATCCTAGACACAGGTAGCTGTGATGCAGCGCAGTCACTCCAGTCTTAAAGAGGACACAGTCTGTACAGATCTGGCCAACCGTCAGTTGGCTATACAGAACCTCAGGTGTACCTTTTTTCACAGCTGAGAGTCTTACTCTGAATCTCATGTTGATCCCAAGCATAAGTGTCTCCTAAGCTCTTCCAAGCTTTGTAGTGTTTGAGAATGATCTCTGATATAACTGACATTTTTAATAGAAATTTCTAGAGGTCTAAAATTGTCTCAGCAATACATAACTCAAAAAGGGGAGAAAATCTGTCTCCTAAAAGTTATTATCTGAGTACTCTTTATTGAAATGAGTTTGCATTGGTATAGTCAATTTTGATTGTGTATGGTTATTTTTTAGTTTGGGGGCAATTTCATGTACAGATCGAATTTAATGCTCAAAGAAAGCTCTCTTTGAGAGAGGTTCTCCGTATTTGTTGATGCAAAAACTGATTTGCAGAGATATTAATGAACCTTCCTGTTGTAACACTAATATAGGAGGTAAGATTTAAACCTAGGGTTTTCTTTTGTTTGGCTTTGCTTTGTTCTAATTAGCTCTAATCAGCTTTTCCATTGCTCAATACGTAACGTACACAATCAGAAATGCTATTGATCAGGCTTGCTCAACTGGCTCAGTGTCACATGTCCTTGTGGTCTAGAATGGAAGAATATCCTTATACAGAAGCCAAGTTCTTACACAGGCTTCTCAGAGTTTCTAATCCATTCCCAACCCACTGATTCTCCGCCCATTTCTTCTGATTTTAACCGCTAACCTCAGTTGCTGTCTTCGTTTTGCCTTCTCTGTGTAACTCATGATGGCTCAGCTCTTGGCTGTCATACTGATCACCAGTTATGACCTTGACTTGATCCTACTGCCCCCTGCACAGACCTCACCGAGCCTGTCAGGCCACTAAATGTCTGCCAGTCACAATTTACTTTTTTTTGAGATTTATTTATTTATTTTAGAATGGGGGGCAGGGGTTGAAGGGTTGAGAGAGACGGAGAGAGAATCCCAACAGGCTCCATCAATCTCAGGAGCCTGAGATCAAGACCTGAACCTACACCAGATCGGACGCTCGACCGACTGCACCACCAGGCGTCCCACCGTTTATACTTGATCAAACACTAGTTAATCATAGTTCACAAACTCACAAGAGGTATCAGAGATACTATAGAGTTTTTCTTATCTTTCCTAGAGCAGCCGGGACTTGTTGAGGGAGAGACACTCATCAGGTCTCTTTTTCTGGCGTTCTCTACTCAGATGATGATTAAATCCAGAAACATATCTGGAGCATGAGAAGCAAGCACTTCTCTGACTCTGAAGGGGCCTGGGAGATGAATGGGAGGGACACTGAAATCCAAAGAAATACCTAAGGTAGTCGATTTATACACACATGTATAAAAATACACATACGTGTGATTTTATTTTTTTTCAAAGATTTTACTTATTTATTTGACAGACAAAGATCACAAGTAGGCAGAGAGGAAGGCAGAGAGAGATGAGGAAGCAGGCCCCCCCCTGAGCAGAGAGCCCAATGCAGGGCTTGATCCCAGGACCCTGGGATCATGACCTGAGCTGAAGGCAGAGACCTTAACCCACTGAGCCACCCAGGCGCCCCCATATATGTGATTTTAAAGACCTCTTAACCCTTACTGTATAAGCTCCAGGAGTAATCTGATTTCCTATTCACTAATGTGTATCTATTATCCAGCATAGTGACTAACACTTAGGAGCCATTCAATGACTTATATGCAGCATGAATAAACAAATGAATATATCTTTTGCAAGAAAATACGTGATAGACAAAACTAGATTTCCTTATTTATAAATTTAACTTTATTTAATTATATTCAATTCAGCTTATTTATGTGATGTTACGATTCTCTTCTTATCCCTACCCATTTGGAATTAGTTTTAATTGTTTGTTGGGTGAAAAAAAGAGAGAGTTGTCCTAACTTAGGAGAGAAAACCTGTTACAGATAAGAGTACGAGTGAAACGTTGACACCAGACTTTTCAGTGTATTGGCTTTTCAATCGCAGAATTGTAGCAAATGACTCTATTTGCACAGTAATAGTTTCAATTTAGGAAGAACATGTGAAAACCAATAAATGTTTAAAGCTCTTAGCTGTAATACGGCTTTACAAAGGAATTCATGGTAAACTTTTCTAAATCAGTAATTCAAAGAAATTATTTTATTTTATTTTATTTTATTTTATTCTTAAGGTAAACTGGTTGGACTAAAATTGATCTGGAAACTTCAAAGTTTAAAAGTCTGGTAAAATTTCCGAGGAGGTTGAGCAGTAGCAGGGGACTTGTGCAGACCTTCTCCCACCCCCTGATATGATTGCTGCTAAGTCAGCCTTTGAGAGGCCTCTGCTCTTCTAGAAGTTCTTCAGATCGGAGGTGCGGCAGGCTTTCTAGGTTATTAGTTTGAATGTCCAAAGACTGTCTTGAAGGTGACTGATATCAATTCATTCCTGCCACAAAATAAGAATAATTTGCCTTGTTTTATACTTAAATGGCAAGCAGTGAGCAGGTCACCATTCTAAGCTACTATGTATGTTATGTGCTGGTGTTTTAGACATGCTAAAGTCAGTAAATAATTAACAATTTATCCTCAGAAGTATTTATTTTTATTGCTTATAATTTACTCTATTTCTAGTAATAGATAATACCCTGGCATTTATAGAATACAGCACAAATATTAGCATCTCTAAACTATAATAGATTCCAATGACCTAGTTTACTTTATAAATCCCTTTTTTATTATATATCTGTATCCACAAACTATCACCACACCCCTCCCAACGTTCCCATACCTCATCTGTTCACAACCACTACTAACCTTATTTGTCAGAAAGATATTATGCTAATATCCCTCTCATTTAACAGTACTTATATTTTAGAAATGGAAGGATTATCTAAAGAATATCAACACCAACCCCACCATTTTATACATTAGGATTCTGGTCACAGAAAATATCAAGTCACCCAGCGGATGGGTGATGGAATCCCTGACAATCAGTTAACAATCTAACTTCTTTTTGAAATACCACTTTGTAATTTATCCTTTCTTGTTGTTAGTTTTTCTCCTTTCTACAAAGAATACATCAAGAATACCATGTTGAACAAAGTTCACAAATAAATTTCACCTTGTCTAGTTATCCTGATGCCATCTTCTCACCCAAGAGCACAATCATTGAGAGAAATCATATCAACACTGTCAACCTCCAAGACATGAATATAGTTAGAACTCTTCAAATAGGCTTGGCATATCTTGGAAAATCACTCAAACATTAATGGATAAGTCCAAGAACTCTTTGGCAAAGACTGCAGGATTTAAATCTGCAGCCATTCAGAATACATGGCAAAGAACCAATCATCTCATTCCAATTCCTTGGACTTTAAATGATCCTAATTAATGTTGCTGCCTGGGCTCCACACTTCATGCTAATCAGACAAACTACACTCTTTGGGCAATAACACATCCCAAGGGGGAAATACTCTTCAGTCTACCTCCAAACTTCATGACAGTTCAATAAACGTTGATGATTGACTCATCCACTGAACATGTAGAAGGGTGCTAAGGGGTGTGGGTCCTGGAGTCTAACTACCTGAATCCTATGTCCCACTCACTAGCTTTGTAACTGGGACAAGTTACTTATCTGTTGATTCTTAGTTTCCCCATCTTTAAAATGGACCTTTAAAATGGACCAGAGGGGGGCGCCTGCGTGGTTCAGCGGGTTAAGCCTCTGCCTTAGGCTCAGGTCATGATCTCAGGGTGTCGGGATCGAGACCCACACCCGGCTCTCTACTCAGCAAGAGCATGCTTCCACCCCAACCGCGCCCCCCCCCCCGCCTCTGCCTACTTGTGATCTCTCTCTCTGTCAAATAAATACATAAAATCTTAAAAATAAATAAATAAATAAAAATAAAATGGACCAGAGGATTATTGTAAGCAATAATGAGATATTTCAGGCAAAGTGCTTAGAAGTCACCTGACACACTGGGGTGCCTGGGTGGCTCAATGGGTTAAGCCTCTGCCTTCGGCTCAGGTCATGGTCTCAGGGTCCTGGGATTGAGCCCTGCATTGGGCTCTCTGCTCAGCAGGGAGCCTGCTTCCCCCTCTCTCTCTGCCTGCCTCTCTGCCAATTTGTGATCTCTCTCTCTCTCTCTGTCATATAAATAAATAAAATCTTTGAAAAAAAGAAAAAAGAAGTTACCTGACACAGAGAAAGCAATACATGTTACCCATTGTTAATAATTCAGTAAAAATTTATTTTTCATGTATTTGAAACAAGTGCCAAATTCTGTCCTTTTTCAGAAAAAAAAAAAAGAATTCTTATATTTAATTTAAAAAAAAAAATGACAGTTTCTACGAGTACAGGTTAGGTCTAAGTTCCAGCCACTGCCCTGTTGTAAGATCCTCGCCAAGTATGATAAGCTTCCTGTTTTTGTTTCCTGGTGTTTAAAATAAGTATCATAGTACTTGCTACCTTGAGGCATGTTATGAGGTTTAGATAAGTCCTTAGACATAAAGCACTAAGTAAGTTAGCCTGTAGTGAGTGCGTTGTAAATATTTGCTATTATTCTGGATCTTATGTAGAAAAAAGAATACAGTTAGAAGTACTCCAATCCAGGGGCGCCTGGGTGGCTCAGTGGGTTAAGCCTCTGCCTTCAGCTCAGGTCATGATCCCAGGGTCCTGGGATCAAGCCCCGCATTGGGTTCTCTGCTCGGGGGGGGGGGCCTGCTTCCTCCTCTCTCTCTGCCTGCCTCTCTGCCTACTTGTGATCTCTGTCTGTCAAATAAATAAGTAAAATCTTTGAAAAAAAAAAAAAAGAAGTACTCCAATCCACAGACTCACTTGAATGTGAAATAAAAAGTCTTGCCAGCCATTTCTATTATTCCTGGAATCAAAATATTTTCTATTTTTATTATGCCTAGTAAAAATTCCTCTCTTTGACAGGAAATAAGGTGAGATGAGAATGCTATAGATCACACTTTTTTTTTTTTTTAAGTCTACTGTTGAATGACTATTTTGGCCTTTCCAGGACTGTGTTAGATTGGCTAAATAAAGTACACCCAATTCCCACCTAGGTTCTCTGTGGATTTGTGAGTTAGTAACTGGAAAAGAATTTTAAATTAAATTAAGAGAAGAATGCACATGTCAAAAATATTATTGCGCCAGCAAGAGGTCTGCTGGGTGGAATGTATCAGGCATCCTGGTTAGGAAATTGTCACAACACGGATGGCAATGCTTTAGGCCACTGAAAACAACAGGGAACAGTTGCTGTGATGCCGAGGAGAAATGTCAATGAGCCGGGAAACACAACAGCCCTGCGAATTCTAGTCTGACTCTCCCCTTCATCTTTTCTGCCAAGACACCTAGATTTTATTGTTTTGGGGGTTCTGGCTTCCAGGTTTTTTAAAGGCTGTATCAGATAGTGTGTGTGTGTGTGTGTGTGTGTGTGTGTGTACAGAAAGCAAATAATTATGCATAAATCTTAAAGAAAAGCTATAGCCCACTACACATGATAGTTTTCTTTGTCTTCCTGTTCCCCCATGTGTGCTTTGTTACGGTAGTGAAGTTAATATGCATGGCTTCGTATCATGATTTTTATTCTTTAAATATGCTTTCACACGATATCTTCTGATAAATACTAGGAATGCTGACTCCCCCCCCACCTTTTTGTAAAGCATAGCCCTGTCCACTTATTTTATTCATTTCCTGATGCAACTATTCCTGAGAGGAAGAGAGAACTATTTCAAATATATTGAGTCCCTAACACCTTAGAGATTTTTTTAATCCTTTCCTGTAGGAGTGACAGGAAATCTGTGACCTCATGTTCACACTCTATTACAAGTAGACAAGGGAGAAAAAACCAAATGAGAGGGAGAAAATAAGACAGCAAGCAGGCAGTAGGAATGATAAGTATTTCCTTCTTATATTGCTGCCCAGGCTATATTCTACCTAAGATATTTCCCTGCTTGTCCTAAGAAATAGGAACTTTGTTTTCTCTTCCGAGGTGGAGACAAAATTCTCCCATGGGTTGGAGCAACTCGCTGTAAGTTATGTATAGTCTATACCCATCTTACGCCACTGCCTACGTATTCACCTGTCACGGGGTGACACAGCACATACGTCACTAGGGCCATTTCTTTTCATAACATCTCTCCTTTTTTTTCTGGAACAATGCAGCAAAAGAGTAATTACTTTCTTGACCCGTTAAGAAACCAGCTCTATATACGGTCTTTCCACGGCCTACTCTTCCAAGAGAGACTGTTACAGAACAGTAGTGAGTTCCCTGTGTTTGGGAACACTGTGTTGCCTGTGGACAGAACTGAATTAGTGCTGATGGGAATGAGGTCATGAGTTTAATTCTCACGAGGATTCTCTTTGTTCCACAGTTGTCCTAACCTTGCCTGGTTTGCTGGCTCACAGAAAGAAAATGAACCTTCCGGGCTCCTCTATGCCTCCATAATGGGTAAAGAGTGACTAGAACTTGACTGCCAAGGTTATCAAGATGGGAGGAATTCAGGACCCCTCCTGGGATCCCCAGGAACACACACACACACACACACACACACGCCTTGATAAAAAGTAATCCAGGACCTGAAGAGGTCAGCACTGCCCCGTCCATGGTCCAGGAAAAGCTTCCCCAAAGAAACCACATCTCAGGCGCCAACCCAAAGGGACCCTCTCTGGGCCAACTTTTCATTGGAGCTGGAGTCTGGCCACTTTGAGGGGCCCCCAGTCTGCTGCTTCTCCACAGGAAGATCACAGGAGAATAAGTGCAGGCTCTGTGAAGACATTAGCTTCTGCGGGCTTCTCAGAGTCAAAGAGACCACAGACTTTTTAAGATTCCTTTTTTTGTTCTGTTTCTTGGCAACAGTTTCAGAAGTTTCTGTAGTATACAGATGGTCTTCTCCCTGTAAGGTAAGACATAAGAGCTCTTTCCAGCATAAAGGAGAAATCAGAGTCTCCCCCAGAGGGAGAGCACCTAACGCAGAGCTCCTCTGAGGATAACCATGTAGTGACTTTCTCACTTCCCTTCCAAAACTCAGGAATGTTTGACTCATCTTCTGGGAGCCATTGTGCAGGAGGCACAAAAGGCCCCTTCCCTCCTCACTCTCAGGCCCCACATCCACATGGAGCCCATTTTGATTTTGTCATGGTGTGCAACTCTCACCTCTTCTCCATTGGGAGATGGGAGGACACAGGAGCCACTTACATTTCACTGGATGGAGAATTCGAATTTTATATTAAAAGTAAAAATACAACGAGGCTGTATACGAACAGTAATGCATAACATTAAAGGAAAAAGCTAGCATTAGTAGCCAAACGTAATCTGTGGGAGACTTTCCACTCTGCAAAAATAACTATACCAAGACTGTATATCTATCCCTTTCTAAGTAGAGAGAGTGGTGAATAACTTTAAGCCTCAAAAAATGTAAAACCATAGCAACAGATTGTCATGTATTTACCGTGTGATGCAGACATTGTCAAATATTTCAGTGTAGGTATATGTACTCACACAGGTGCTCATGAATAGATTGAAACCCGCTCACACTTTGATCAATCGCTTGAAATGATCTGTGTACCAGCCTTGCCTTGGGTACTGGATTGAGCCAGATGATACGTCATTTTGCCTCCTCCTTCGTATGTTTCCAGTGTGGTCTTTGGACCACTGTCACTCAGGTACTATCTACCATGGTTATTCTTTTTCTTTAAGGCAGAACAGGGCCCATGGACCCCAAATGACCCACCTTTCATTCTGTTTATACAGCTAAACTAGCTCAAAGAAAGAACTGTTAGACTCCCTAAGCCTCACTCTTCAAGTTCACTGCAGCCTTAGATGAAAATGAGAAAGGCTAAGTGTTGAAAAGCAAGTTCAGGCAATGCGAGGTTTCAAATGCCCCTTCTGAGCAGAGGTGGCCAGTGAGGAGACAGGGGCACGGTGGCAGGACGCCACGCCTTTCTTCGACTTAGACCGTTAGATGAGAGTCCAAAGTGCTGAGCAGCATCACGAGATTCCAGGTCAATGCCCTGCTTTTAAAAGAGAATGGATAGGGGTGCCTGGGTGGCTCAGTCAATAAGTGTCTGCTTCGGCTCAGGTCATGATCCCCGGGTCCTGGGATCGAGTCCCACATCGGGCTCTCTGCTCAGCGGGGAGCCTGCTTCTCCCTCTCCCCCTGCCTGCTGCTCCCCCTGCTTGTGCTCTCTCTCCATCAAATAAATAAATAAAATCTTAAAAAAAAAATGGGTAGAATGTGCACATGGAATCGGTGGTATCGTGCAGAGAATGAGTACAAGATAGAATCTGGTGATTTTGTAGAATGTCTGCTTCAGCAGGAGATGATGACACATCTGAGTGACATCAGGAGGCAGAGAGTTGAACTAATTAATAAAGGGTGAGAAGGATACACCACCCCCTCACAACTTGGGATCATAGGCCCTGAGCGGAGCAGCAGCTGATGGCCAGAGGCTGATTTTCATGTTCTCTCTTCTCCACTGGAAAGTTCATTGACTGAAAACCTCTTTGCGAACATGTCTCAAAATAAAGGATTACTCTATCTTGTTTATTCTAAAAATAAATAAATAAACGAATAAATAAATACAATGCCCATTCGATCTATCCATCTCTATCATCCCGAATCATTACAAGTATTGCAAAGCAGAAGATCCCAAACCCAGGACATGTTGAACAAAACTGCTGGAAAATAAATTAAAAGTATGAGTGGTTAAAAATAAAAAGTAACACTGGGTAGGGGATGTGGCAGACAGAAGTGTGATGGAGATGCCTCAAAATTTTAATTCCTGCAGGAAAAAATTAAATTGATAAATAAAAAGCTAAGATTTTTTTCTCAAGATTTTTAAAGATTTTGTCTATTTATTTGGGAGTGAGAGAGCACAAGTGGGTAGGGGTGGTGCAGCAGAGGGAAAGAGCAAGAGACAGAAGCAGACTCCCCACTGAGCAGGGCTCCATCCCAGGACCCTGAGATCATCACCTGAGCTGAAGGCAGATGCTTAACTGACTGAGCCACCCAGGCACCCCAAGAAGTCAAGATAATTTTTAAAAGACAAACTGATAAAAGACCATCTTCAATCACATTTCCTTAAGTTTCCAGAGCTGAAAACGACAATTCCAATCCCTCCAGATAACCTGAATAAGTCAAATCCCAAAGAAGTGAAATAGTTTGTCCAAGGTAATACTGCAAAGAAGCTAAGTCTTAAATTCATTTCTCTGGACTCCTAGAGCAATAAACACCTGTTCCATTGATCTCTACTGACAATCAAGAAAAGGCTTTTATCATGACTTTTGGGAAGAATCTTATGAAATCTCTGGTACAGTAAACCCACAATGTATTTCCATATTAGTCTGCCTTAGGGCTCGGAACTTATCACCACCAACAGCTGTGTGCTTTCCAAGGGCTCCAAAAAGTCCCTTCAGAAGATGATACACTTTTGAAGATGATATCATCACCAGAAAATAACAAAGACTAAGTAGATTTTCTTCACCAGAATTTTGCAACAGCCATGATTCAGTGATTAAACATGCACAGGATTCTCCAGCAGAAATTGGTTAACACATAATTTGCAAGTGAATGTTCCTTGAGGAGGAAGGTGTGGGAAATTAAAAGGAGAATTTGGTTTGATATTTAAGTGAGATGGTTTGAAATAAATGTTGTATTTACATTTTTGAGGAATTGTTTTCGTATTTCCATGTAACATGATCGATCATGGAAAAGGAAAATTATGGTGTTCAGTGAGTACAGAGCCTGAAAAAACACTTGTATTTTTCAGACTGGATCAGTATTTGTTATATACTTAATTTGTTCTAGCTCATGGCATGAGGTGGGGCTAGATGTGCACCACTAAGCTTTGTTCTATTACTAAGTAGGAAAATTTTTGAGTAATTTAAGATGAAAGATTTTTATTTCTCATTAGAAAAGCCAATGTGAATGTTGTACTTAAAACATAAATATTTTGTATTTTTTAGAATAGATTTTTTTTAAAAAGATTTTATTTATTTGACAGAGAGAGATCACAAGTAGGCAGAGAGGCAGGCAGAGAAAGAAGGGGATGCATGCTCCCTGTGGAGCAGAGAGCCTGATGTGGGGCTTGATCTCAGGACCCTGAGATCATGATCTGAGCTGAAGGCAGAGGCTTAACCCACTGAGCCATCCAGGCGCCCCTATAATAGATTTTTATTATACTTATGCTACGGACTTCCTGCATTGTTCCCTGGCCCCACTTTCATTAGAGAGAGAAACTACCCACTTTACTCCTCCAGAGGGTCATTTCATAGGCTGGGAAATGTGGGATTCCAGGGATAGTGAATTTCACTCAGGGAGCGGTTTACAGGAATTCACATCAAGGGTCAAGATGAAGAATGTATCAGGTTTCCACAATAAATTCACAGCTGGAAATGAGAGATAAAACCAAGATTAGATGCTTAGCAGAGTTTGGGATGAAACAAAGGGGGGGGGAGTAAACATTTGAGCAGATCAAATATAGTTGCCTCAGCTGGGAGATTTATGTGACAGCCATGTTAATGACAAGTGACTTACAATGTAGCAATAGCTAAGATTGACGAAATGCTCTCTCAGTACTAGGCGCAGTGTTTCCAAGAACTGGACAAAGTAGCTCAGGATCTTGGGAATTAACATTTTGAATAAATCCAAGAAGTCTTCAGATGAAAGTAAAGGGACTACAGAGAAGCCTGGGAAAGTAGAAAAATCTAAGAGCTCAGAGAAAGTGTCATCATTCTCAAAGTCCTCTCCTAACAGCGAAGAATCAAAGGTAAACAATGAGAATTCACATAACAAGAAGCCCAAGCCTGCTGAGAGCCCCCAGCGAGCTGCTAGGGAGTCTGATCAGCCCATTGCTGCCTATGAGTATTAGGATGTTGCTTCCAAGTATTTCCATCAGCAATTTCTGGCAGTTTACTGCATTTTCTAGTGTATTCTAAACATAGCAAAGTTGCTTTCACAACGTGCATCTGAATACTATTTTTGTTTTATGAGTAGTTTGGGCTAGTTATTTTTATACTCTGAACCTGTGCCTTAATGTGCAAGGTGGGGCCAATAATACTTATTCTGCCTGGCTGTTTTGAAGATTCATACGATAACATACATGCCACTAATATAGAGCTTGGTATAGAGTGTCCAGTAAATGAGAGGTTCTACTGCCATTATTCTTTATCGTGGAACTGAGCATGTCCTGATTCCAGCCCGTTCTGTATCGTAAATGCTGACTTCCTCTCTGGGATTGCCGGTAGAGGCAGCAAGGACATGGGTATAAAGCAGAGATTATGCTTCCTTGGAATAACAGGAATCGTTGGAAATCTGGATTTGCAGATGTTCGTAATCCCTATGATTTTGAAAAGGCAGGGAAAGTGGTTTCCGAGTTATCCAGGGAATTTAAAAAACAGTCTGGGTCTGGAAGAGTGCACACCCAACTTTCAAAATGGATTCTTATAACGCTATCTTATTTATCCCATGTTTACTACATTCTCTACCAAGAAACTACAGGATGTGATGCGTAGTAAATACTCGGGAAATATTTGCTAAAGGGGTAGACATTCTCAAAGAAACTAAGCTTTCCTTATTTACAGGCAAAATGACTGGCGCTGTAGTAAGGTGTTCTCTACTGTGCCTCTTCTGACGGCATCTTGGTCTCTGAGACCAACCTGACCCTTAAAATGATCCTTCTTCCATTTTGTTCTATTTTGAATGATGAAGTATATGGCAGAGCTCCTGGAACCACGTAGCCCCACCATTTAGTTGTCTCTAAATAGCTACTATACCTCCCGCTTGGGAAATTCAAAGGTGTCTCAACAATCATTTTGAAATGTTGTGCAGTACACTCTGTTCTTTGACTGTCATCACATTTATGTCCTTTGTGATATTTGATTGACAAGGCCAAGTGTGACAGGACTTGGAAAAGTGTGTATTGTCATGATCAGAACTCCATTTAATACAGTCACTTACAATAAATGTCTTATTTTCTTTCCTAGGTTTTGATCGAAACTATAAACTCATGAGGCTCAACTTTCTTCACTTCTTGGTTTACTGTTTGAAGAAATCATGACATTACATTGTTATGCCGTTGCTGTAATATCAACCAAACGAATTTATTTGTTATATTTTTCTCCATGATGCTTGAATATGACTAGCGTTTAAATGTTTCATCACTACCACATTAAAAAAGTTGGCAAGGCTATGGGACTCTCATGTAATTTGTAGTCATGGTTACAGCCATGGGATGTCCCACCTGCCTCTGAATAACAGTTTGGTTTGTCTCTAGTTTATCATAAGATTTGGATAAGGTACGAGTAAAATCATGTCCCCAAAACACAGATGTATGTCTATATGAAGCTCAAAAGATTCTGGGACAACATTAATTTTCTAAAGCTACATTTATTTCAAAGGTAAATAAATCAAAAATTAGAACAAGAAGCAAATAAAATGTATTTATTGCTAGCCAGACACAGACAAATGCTGCATGACTTCATTTGTACATGGACTATAAAAAAGTCAGACTCAAAATAAGAAAGTAGAATGATGGTTATCAGGAGCTGGGGTTGGGGGAAATGAGATGTTGATCATAGGGTACAAGCTTTCAGTTATGACATAAATAAGTTCTAGAGATTTAATGGGCAACATGATGATTATAGTTAATAGTGTACCGTGTACTTGGTTTTTGCTAACAGAATGTAACTCGTATTCCCACCATGCACAAAAAATGGCAATTATATGAAGTGATGGATATGTTAATTAGCTTGATTGTTGTAACCATTTCACATTGTGTACATATATCAAAACACATTAGATACAATTTTTGTCAATCATGCCTTAATAAAGCTGGAATAAAAGATATATTTGTTTCTGTTGAAAGTATATTTTGTTCTTCGTAATACCCAAATAATGAAGACTAAACTAAATAAATCTGTTTTATAGTGAAAAGACCATTTTATATAAATTTCTACAAGACAATAAAATATCATATATTTCAAAGATTAGGTTTCCTTTATGTAAAAATATTGATTTTTAAGAGACTAAATACAGTGACTGATATAACCCATTTAACTCCCTATCATGATAAATGTCTCTGAGGCACCCCAACAGCTCAGTAACACACTTGCAGGCCTTCGCACCAATGAGCTCCACAGTGGTGTATCTATCTCTTAGACTCCTTGGAGGGTCCCAGCTTCCATTTCCTTCAGGTGATACTGAGTTTCCCTCTTTCTCCTAGGCAAGAATGCAATTGGTTTCATCTGGTAGAGAGATTGGCATGGAGTCACAGGGAAAGGAAGGAGGAAATGGGACATGCGATCCTGCAAACTGTTTCAGACAGTTCCAGGACGGAGAGAGGAAGGAAGGCAGGCAGGTAGGTCGAGGGCCATAGGTAAAAAAGGCATTTGTGATTCCACTTCACACAGATAAAAGCAAGGTAAGAAAAAACTGTGTATTTCTTTGTTTTTGTTTTTTGGCTTTTGGATTGTTTGGATAAACTGAAGGGCACAAATCTGGGGGCCCCTAGGACGATCTTTCAGTAAACCACCTTTTTTCTTTAATATAAGTGACAGTCGATATGCATAAATCAGGAAAATAATTAACTATCATTTGCTCCTGACAGTGATCTATTCTATTCTTTATTGGAGGAAACTAACCACTAGCAGCCAGGATTTTCTAACCCTAAGAAAAACTCCCAAAACCCAAACTTATTCAAGACTGACTCGTGAATGAAAACCGATCATTTAAACTGATACATCCATCACTTTAAAGATAAAATTAAGCAACATTCCTCTTATGATGTAGTTCCTCAGAGCCAGTGAGAGGATCAAATTTCTCCTAAAGATTTGTCTTTCTGTATTGCCTCAAGTAGATGCTAATCTCTTCTGTAATACCTGTAACTTTGTTTTTTAAGATTTATTTATTTATTTGGGAGAGAGAAAGAGCACATGAGCACAAGTGGGGGATGGGGCAGAGGGAGAGGGAGAATCTAAAGCCGATTCAGCTGAGCTCAGAGCCCAATGGGAGGCTTGATCCTGCAACCCTGAGATCATGACCTTAGCCAAAACCAAGAGTCAGACACTTAACTGACTGAGCCACCCAGGCACCCCTGTAATATCTGTAACTTAAGTGCACAACTTTATTTACCAAATAAATCAGTCTACTATACCCTGTTACAAAGTATCCCTTGTCCCTGTCTTCTAAATTAAAAGGCTTCTTAATAGTGGTTTGAGCACTGTTTCCAATGAAAGCTTTGATAATTATCTTCCTAAATTTTACTGGTACAAAGTCATAGTTTAATTTGAGACTGAATATCTTTATATAGGCTTATTAATTGTCAACATATAATTAATGAACATGTATTATATGTAAGAAGTTATATCTGTAAATTAGAAAATTCACATTATTCTAACATTAATCCCAAGTATCATAATTGATAAATATATTTCAAAATAAATAATCTTCAAGTCGATTTTTATTACTGATGGCTCAAGTTTCTACAAGTATTCCTCTTGATTTTTCTCTGAGTTGCTAGTATTAGAGCCCTTTTCCTATTCTTTGTTTTCCTTTACAAATATTCCGTGAGAGTGACTTTAATCCTAACATTTTAACCTAATATAGAATCTGAAAACTTAAAAGAATTTGAACAATTAAAAAAAATTAACGATGCATTTTTTTATACTCTTAATACAGATTTCATTGTGATTTTAAAGTGATACAACCTCATGGTAAAACAAAAACAAAAGTAATTAAAATACAGAAACATAAAAGCCCTCAGCTGCACAGCTCTTTTGTCTCTATGAAGAGTTCACAGCCCGCTGTGAACTGCTCCATGTGTACCTTCAAGAAAATTTCTATGGATTTCTGAGCACATATTTGTGGATATTATAGGGGAGCTTAACTTTCTCCCCAACACTCTTAGAGTCTGAAAGTAAACTAGCAAAAATTAATAGGTGAAAATCATTTATTTAATATGTCTTACATGACACGAGAGCCTTCCTAAGGAAATGAAGACCCAAGAAACAGTGGGACCTGAGGACTTTTATTTAAAGGTTTCATTTATTTATTTGAGAGAGAGACAGAGAGAACACTAGTGGGGTTAGGTGCAGAGGGGGAGAGAGAAGCAGGCTCCTCACTGAGCAGGGAGCCCGATGCAGGACTGAATCGCAGGACCCTGAGATCATGACCTGAGCCGAAGGCAGAGGCTTTAACCCAGAGCCACCCAGGCAGTCCTCAACCTAAGAATCCTCTGCTAGACTTAAGGAAGTATGCTCAGTAGTAGAGGACTCTGTAGATGAAGGAGTGATGTAATTGTAAACTGGAGAGAACAGCAAGGCCTGTTTGTCAGGGTTCTTCCCAGCATCCTTTTCTTTTCAGGGCTGTGGCTGCTCTTTTCCTCTGGGTGTAGGGAGCGCACCTTTCCCCGAGAGAGGAGGTCAGAGGGAATTTTCTGCTTCTGCGCTTTTCCTAAAGCCCTTCATCTTCAGGTCCTCGATATGCAATGTCACATTTTGGGGCAGCTTGTCCAAGCGTAAGTCCGTCACAGTCATCTCTCCTTACCAGCATAGATAATTACTTTATTAAGACTTCTACAAAAATTATTTTGGCTTAACCGTTCCCCTACGAAGGACACTTTGGATCAGTGCCATTGTTTTGCAAATACCGACCATATTGTAGCACGTGCACGTGGCCTTGTATCTTTAAAATAGTTGTGCAGATTCCTGGCAGGGGATTTTCTGGGTCAAATTTTAGTGGATTTTAAAAGTTGATAGATGTTGCTAACTTAGTATCTGAGAATGTTGAAACAATTTACCTTTTTACCATGACTGTGTGAGAGGGTCTGTTCACCCAAACTCTCACCAACACTGAGTATAATCAAACTGGTCTGCCACTGCCATGAATTTAAAAAAAAAAAAAAAAAAAAAAAAAAGAATTTCTCACTCTTCTGACATTGTTTTCCATTCTTTACGCCTGTATTTCTTCAGCACATGCTAAATAACTAAAGTCAATAGTCACATGCTTGATAAGTAAATTAAAATGGCCCTGATGCTTTCTTTTACCGTTAATCTTTAAGAAAGAGGGAAAATGCCAGAGGGAGGAAAAAGACCTAAGTGCATTTGACGATGCCCAGGTTAGAAAATAAATTCGCCACATAGACTGTGGAAACAAGCTCTAAAAAGTGAGCTTGTCTTTTGTTCCACAAATGCACTGTAATATGCACTAGTCCAGATAAATCTGTCTTGCAGAGCATTGAAGTTTTCAGCAGCAGTAATTATCTCTGTTTATTTCATTTTCTACTTTGGGAAGAGCTTATGATGCAGTCAGAGTGCACATCTGAGTTCCCCAGATGTGGTCTAAATGACTCATATGCTAAGCCTTTTTATCTGGCTACTGCTGGGTCAATCGCCAGACATAGAAGAGAACAAAATGACATGAGTTTTCAAAGAATTTGAAATGGAATTGAGCTTATAGTCTGGCTTTGCCTTTGAAGACACTATTTAATGCAGTGAAGTTCTACTCAAGTTCTGGGATATTGTTTATTACTTTTTATTCTACATCCTAACCAAAGAAAATAAGAGGAAAAAAATACTCTCAAAGACATTAGGGCTAATGGATCAAAGTAATTTCCTCAGTCTCTATTTAAAAATTAAAAAATATTTGTGCCTACATTACAAGAGAAGAGCAACAGTAAAAGAAACTTAAAAGTTCTTCATCAAAATACAGTTAGTGCTAGATGGGTATTCTCTGAAGAATGCCCAAGTTTCAAGAAAATGTCAAGATTCAAATTCAAATTTTGTTCAAATTTTTCAACGCAGTTGATGTGTAAATAACTCTATTATTTTGGCTACATAACGATTATATTAAGTTATCTACCAAGTAAGTATTACTTGGTCATTTTTACATTCTAAATTTTTAATATATGTATTATTCCAATTTTGAAAATATAAAATTAATGGGATAGTTTGGTGAAATTCAGTAAGTTTCCACATTCTGGTGAAAGCGAAAGCAGGAACAGAGAAACCTTCCCAACACATGTACAATTTAACAAAATTCATCATTAATTTTGTCAAATTATTGATTAATTAAAGTAAAATTTGGTTTGTTTTGAAGATTCTTTTAATAAATGTAACTGAGCAGTTTATCTGACATGAAATCAATTCAAATTATGTAGATCTACAGTCTCCTTTCTATAACCAACTGAGTCATAAATTTGATGCTTCGTTTTATAGAATTAAATTTTGACATTTGTCTGGTTATCTGCTCCCCCTTCTTCAGCTTGATTCTGTGGTCTCAGGTTTAGGCTCTCATTACTTTCCTATATATTTCTCTGATCTTTGTCTTTCTTACAAATTGTATCCTGCATGCTAATGAAAGATTAATATTCTTTTTTTAAAGACTTCAGGGGTTTTTTTGTTTTGTTTTAATTAATTAATTTATTAATTTAATAAACATATAATGTATTTTCATCCCCAGGGGTACAGGTCTGTGAATTTCCAGGTTACACACTTCACAGCACTCACCCCAGCACATACCCTCCCCAATGTCCATAACCCCACCCCCCTCTCCGAACCCCCCTCCCCCCAGCAT
This sequence comes from Lontra canadensis, assembly GCF_010015895.1. Lineage (NCBI taxonomy): Eukaryota > Metazoa > Chordata > Mammalia > Carnivora > Mustelidae > Lontra > Lontra canadensis. The sequence goes on from NW_022631042.1 coordinate 5,960,374, forward strand.
CCCTCAGTTTGTTTTGTGTGATTAAGAGTCACTTATGGTTTGTCTCCCTCCCAATCCCATCTTGTTTCATTTATTCTTCTCCTACCCCCTTAACCCCCCCATGTAGAGCAGTTTAAAGTTCACAAGAAATTTAGGAAAAAGGTGCAGAGATTACTCATACGCTCCTGCACAATACACGCTTGTTTTCCCCCATTGTCAACATCACTCACCAGATTGGTGCATTTGGTACCAAGGCTGGACATGCACTGACACACTGTTATCCCCAAGTATATATGTGTATGTGTATGTGTGTGTGTGTGTATGTATATATATATATGTGTGTGTGTGTGTGTGTGTGTGTGTATATATGATAAATGGAACCCATATATATAGTCATATATATTTACTGTATATTATATAAATATAATGTAAATATAATATATTTATGACATATAACATATAAATAATATAAAAATAATATAATAAATATATATTTTATATACTATATAAATAATATAAATAATAAATAAATAATATATGTTTATATATACTTATATATTTATGTATAATATATATAATTTTTATATTATTTATATATTATATAAAATCTATATACATAAACATATTATATTACATTATATTAATATATATGAATATATAATATATATAATAAAATATAATATAATATTCAATATATATTTATATATTATATTTATATATAAATTATAATGTATATAAATATACATTTAATATAGATTATACATTACATATAAGTAATATACTTATATACTTATATATTATATATTTGCATTTTATATATTTATATATTATATAATTTATATATAACATATATGATATAATATTATATACTTATATATTTATATAAAAATATTTTATATATGTATTTATGTAATATATAATATACATTAAATATATATACGACTATATATATGGGTTCCATTTCTGCCACATACTCCCTAATACTTAATCAAACTTTAAAATTTAAAAAAGCTGATAGATGATAGTGATAACTCTTGGTTTTAATATGCATTTCCCCAGTGGTTAAGGACAGTGAGCATATTTTCATGTATTTATTTACTTTCTTTGGTGAAGTATCTTTTCAAATCTTTTGCCTATTTTAATTATTTATCCTACGATTGAGTTTTGAGGGCTCTCTATATATTCTGGATACAAATTATTTATCAAATATATTATTCTTAATAGTGTACATTTAAACAAATATTCACCTGCCTCAAGTGGGAAAAGAAAAAGAATATTTGGGGTATTTTATATTTATTTAGAGTAATACAAAACACAGGAAAAGAGCGATAAAATAAAAACTGTTGATTAGAAATAATATATAAACATGAATATATAAGTATTTATGTTTATACGTACATATGTGTGTGTATAAACAAATCAGAAGAAAAGTCATTGACCGAGTAAGCTCTGTCTACCATCTGAATAACCTATGAGGCAAAAAGTGAACAGATACAGCAGTAAACACTGCCGCACACCCTCGCCTTGATCTGGCCTTTCTCTCCTCTTTTTTCTACCACCCGTCATGGATAGTTGGCTGTAGTTCACATCATTAGCTATTAATGACTTGGTTAAAATTTCCTGTTGCTCAATACACACGTCCTTCTAAAGATCCATTTTAAGCTGCTATTAAAAACCATGCAGGAAAAAGCTTGACTATTTATGGACCAACCTTGAACATATTTTCTGGCAGGCATCAGTGGCCAGAAAGAGTTGCATCCGCCCTGGTTCCACAGCTTCGATGTTTAATCTCACTAACCAGTCTAGACGATAACTCCCCACCACGCCATTGATAAGCGCCCCTGGGTGAAGGCGAATCTAATCATTTAACAGGAAAACAGGAAGAAAGAACTGAGATAGTAGTCTGTTTCCTCTTTAAGCAACAAAACAATATTTAAGAGATATAAATAATATGGTTGCCACGTGGCGATGTATTAATTCAAATCGTTTTACAATCATTTCTTTCTTACAAAATAATAAAGGCAAAAGCTTTTATTAGAAAAGAAATTCAAATTGGCATCATGCTGGACACCACCAAATGAGGTCTGTAAAATTACATGTCTGTGTAAGAGAATTTAAAATTCCATAAATTTATCTGAGTCAAATGTGGACAAAGAGATCTAATTAGTCCAGGGTTCCAGTTATTAAGATAGAGGGATTTCATATGTGAATTCTATGATTTTATGGCTCTGCTATATGTTCCATTTTGTGTCTTTTTTTTTTAAGATTTTATTTATTCATTTGAGAGAGAGAGAGACAGCATGAGCAGGGGAGAGAGGCAGAGGCAGAGGGAGAAGCAGACTCCCGCTGAGCAGGAAGCCTGGTGTGAACTCCATCCCAGGACCCTGGGATCATGACCTGAGCTGGAGGCAGATTAACCATCTGAGCCACCCAGGTGCCCCCTCCTTTTGCATCTTTATGGAAAACAGTGGGCATCCATCAAATAAACAAATAAAAGAGGCATAGAGAATTTCAGAGCGCTGTTCATTCCTTGAGTGTAACTGTTACTACTTTGTTTGGTGTCTATAGTCCTACCAGCCATGCTTTTTTGGTAGTTCTCTCTCTCGTTCTCTCTCTCTTTTTTTTTTTTTTTTGACTTTGTAAACCGACGAAAATTTTATTTGACTTCTGAAGTATCTCTATTTCCTTTTTACTAAAATCTTGATATCAAAACCTTTTACAGTATCACTCAATATTATCTGACCCAGTAGATAAGTAAATCAAATGCACAAATGCATGCTTCCAAAATGTAAAACAGATGCACACTTCTAAAAAAAAATTCATAAAAAACTTGAAATTGCATTATTGGGTGTGCTCAGTGATAGTAATACATCATGACTACAGTATCACGTTCAGTCACTTCCTTAAAAATTTACCCTTCAGAGAAGGATGGTATTTCATTTTAGAGAAGCACATTTAACCTGTCATTTGTTTTTGTTGCTTGAATTAAAAAATTGTGTCTCCATTTTGACATCAGGAGTATCAAATATAAAAGCTGGAAATAGACTTCAGAATTGGTTAATCTAGCTGTTGAATCATGAAAGCTAAAATATGGAGTTCAAATAAGCAATTAAGACCTATGGAAGCTAAAGAATATTGTTCCACATCACAAAATCATATTCCTTTGCCCAGAAAAACTAAAGTGAATATGAATCCATTTTGAAAGATAGTATATTAAACTTTAGGCCCAACCTCTGGCCCTCTGCTTTCTAAGTGAGAGCTTTATATAATAAATAGTTTTGATTAATGAATAATTAAGCCTTTCTGTAATGTGATACAAAAACAACTGATCTCATGGCAAAAGTTAATTTTACAGGAATCGATGTGTTCTTGAAAGAGGTCAGTGTCCTTCCCCTTTTCAATAAAGCACCCTATGTTATGTAGCAATTACTTCTTTGAAGTTAAAAACTGGGAGGCGGAAGTATTTGTGGTATGGATAGCTACACATTTCTAGTGTCCCCCTACAATAAAAGTTTTACAACTGTGTTTTGCTCAGGGAAGAAGAGCAAGTTTGATGTTTATAGTAACACTCTGTAAATAGTCCTCAAATATTTGTTGAAAGAATGACTCATTAAGAAACAAATTCAAGGGACAAGATGAAAATCTAAATTAGCCTTTAAGTTATTTGTACAAGGATCAAACAAGCACATAAACTAGAGATAAGTTTGGATGTACTTTGAAGGTCTGGTCTTGAGTAATATAGAGTGACTTGGAAGAGTGAAGAAATATGATCAATAATGACCTAATAAAACAGAAGAGTGTAGGAACAATTCCATGGCATCTAGGACACTAGGTTCCAAGTTGGGGGAGTTCTCCTCTTGAGTGATCAAGTCTCGGCTTCCAATCTCTTCTTTATAACCCTCATGTCTTGCTGTGTCTGCTCCAGGAAAATGTATTCATATGCTATTTTGTTTTTAAATTTCTACCTTTATTAGTCTCATGACTATACATACATAAAAATAAATATCTTACTATATTATAAGCTATCCAAAGTTCACCCTTAATTTAAGCTTTGGCTATAAGTAAGAACTATTTATTTCTGCTTGTTGGGTAAGAAAAAAACATTCATTTCTGAGTGAAATGAAGGCAATTCACTTGGTCCCCAACCCATTCTTTCATTTCTTGAGAAGCTGTTTTTCCTGTGCTTAGTGAATATGAACTTGGAGCTTCCTGGGCTCCCCCCGGGGAATTACACTGTACACTACTCATCAGTCAGATTTCCAAAGCTACTCAGACTCAGCTCCCTCCCGTTCTTGAATGTTTCAGCTCATGTGGGCGCTCATAATTTCTAGGAAAGTATGAAATTATTTTCCCCCAGATTTTTCTTTCCAGTCTCATGAATCTCCTTCTTGACCTGAGTGTCACGTATATTTGTCATTGTTATTACTAGACTGAAAGAAATGTAAATGTTTATGTACTCTATCTAAAAAATGTTTGTACAGGGACGCCTGGGTGGCTCAGTTGGTTAAGCGTCTGCCTTTGGCTCAGGTCATGATCCCAGGGTCCTGGGATTGAGCCCTCTGTTGGGCTCCCTGCTCAACTCCCTCTACCCTTCCCCCTGCTTGTGCTCTCTCTCTCTCTCTCACTCACTCTCTTCTCAAATAAATAAATAAAATCTTTTAAAAATTTAGAAAATTAAAAATGTTTATACATTATTTTGAACCTAGCTAGAGAGAGTTTACTCCAAAAGTTTCTAAGATTCAAGGGATGGCTTGGCTTAGCTTTTCTTTTTTCTTTTCTTTATCTTTCCTCTCTCCTTCTTTCTTTCTTCCTTTCTCCCTTCCTCCCTCATTTCCTTCCTTCCGTTCTTCCTTCCTTTTCTTTTCTCTTCTTTTGTTTTTTTTCTTTCCTTTCCTTTCCTCCTTCTCTTCTTTCCTTCCTCCCTCTCTTTCTTTCTTTTCCTTTCAATTAGATTGTGCCCCCCTGAATTTCAAACTCTGTAACCTAGGACAGCAGTTCTCCAACTGTACTCTAGGGACACTTGGTCTTTTGAGATATCTACAAGATCAAAATCATGCATAAGTAATAGACCCATTCAGTGATTTTATGTTAAAAAGAAATGTTTATTGATTTTTTTTTTTTAGATTGTACATTGCATCTAACCATTAAGAAACTACACTCGTTGGCTTTTATGTAAAAATAGATATATTCACAGACAAAATTCATATACAATACAACTCAAACATTTAAGAGGTATAGTTCAATGGCTTTTGGTACATTCCCAGATACATGAAACCATGTCCCCAATTTTAGAATATTTTCATGAGCACAAAAAAGAATCTCATACCTTATGGTTGTCATCTCCTTATTGTCCCATCTACCGCAGCCCTAAGCAATCACTAATGTACTTTCTGTGTTAAAGGAATTGCTCGTTGACATTTCATATAAATAGAGCAGACAACATTTGACTTTTTTTTTCCCTTTTATGATTTTTATTTTTATTTTATCATTTGATGTTTTTTAATCTGACTTTTTTCACTTAGTACAATGTTTTCAAGATTCATCCATTTGTGGCATGCAACAGGACTTCATTCTCTTTTATGGCCAAATAATATTCCATTGTATAACTATACCACATTTTGTTTATCCCTTCATACATTGATGGACAGGTGGATTATTTCTACCTTTCAGATACTATGAATAATGCTGCTATAAACATTCATATACAAACTTTTGTATGGACATATGTTTTCATTTCTCATGGGTATGTCACCAGGAGTGGAATTGCTGAACAGAGATCCTGATGTGGGGCTAGATCCCAGGACCCTGAGATCATGAATACTTTATTATACTGATTCTTCAGGAAAATGATATCTCTGTAGAGTCACAAAATCTCCTTTTTACATAGAACTTTTCAATTTTTCAATATTTGGTTACAATAAAACTAAATTTGCTTTTTGGCTACATGATATTTTGTGAACAAGTTCAATAAGATCAAGTAAATACCAATGCTACCATTTTACTATGACCTGTGATTATATAGATTCAGATGTCTTAGATTTGAATTTATGATGGCAAAATTACAACAGGAAATAATGCATATTATACCATAATTAGCCTATGACATGGGTGTTGTATCTCTCTTTGGCATAATAATGAGATTTGATGCATCTTCTCCTTTATAAATTTCTGAGAAGTCATTAGGTAGAGTACAAGTTTGAATTTTGATGGAAATAGTCTTTGGAAAGTCAAAGTCTTCTAAAGGTCTCATCATCATGCTATGTGGAAACTGGGAGTAATAAAGCATTTTGATTGGTTGAAAATTGATATCATGTTTCTAGAAAATGCACTATGATTATAAGCTCTAGGGAAAGGAAGATAAAGGCTGATGCAATAAAGTTCAGAAGGTCTCTCATGATAAAATGGAGGAAATGGGAATGAATAGCAGATCAAAGTAGCAAAAAATAAGTAAAAAGAGAGGAGGAAGGAAGAAATCTCAGACTAAAATAAATAACATGAGGTAATATATTAGGAATAAAATTACCTGTATAAATTTCACAGTAAAATGTGAAAGACATGAATTGTCCCCCTAAAATAATACATAGACTGTCATTTTGGGATATCAAACAAATATACTGAAAGCAAGTGGTATACAGAGATTGAAAATATTGGAGTAGGCCAAAAGACACCCTGTGATTTCAAACAAAAAGAAAGTGCAAGTTGTAATGTTAATGTCAGACAAGGCGAACTATTAAGATAAAAGAAAAATTAAGGATAAATTACAATACATACTAAGAAAAAGATAATTTGAGGTAACTTTTATAACCATATTTACCAAGCAACATGCCAGCTAATGATTAATTATTCAAAATTTTTCTAAGAAGTGGAAGAGCTAAAATCCATAGCAGAGATCACGGGGTACCTGGGTGACTCAGTCAGTTATGCCTCTGACTCTTGGTTTCCACTCAGGTCATGACTTCAGGGCTGTGGATTTGAGCCCCATGTGGGGGCTCTATGCTCAGCATGGAGTCTGCTGGATAGTCTCTCTCTGTCTCTTTCAGTCCCCCTCGGCTCCTTTCTCCATTTCCCCCCCCAACAAATAAATTAATAAAACCTTTAAAAAATAAAAAAAATAAAATAAAATCCACAGAGAAGGGCACAAACTTGCAGTTATAAAATAAATAATTCAGGGGATATAAGGTACAGCATGGTGATTATAGTTAATAATACTGCATTGCATATTTGAAAGTTGCTAAGAGAGTAGATCTTAAAATCCTTATCACAAAAAAAAAAAGTTTTTTGTAACCTTGTATGATGATGGATGTTAACTAGACTTATTGTGGTGATCATTTCAGAATATAGACAAATGTTATATCATTACATTGTACATTTGAAACAGATATAATGTTATATGTTAATTATATCTCAATAAATAATAATGATATTACTAATGATAAGCTGGACAGCTGGATTCAAAGCTAAGTGTAATACAACTTCTAACAAAAATATAACTGCAATTTCATTTAAATTAATTAGACCAATTAATGAATGGAAAGATTCCCAATTTAACTTGATTATAATATCCTGATAAAAATAAAAAGAATACAAGCAAAAAAATCTATTGGCTAATTTCACTATTGACTATAAATGCAAACATTCTAAATTAAATTATAGTAAATTTAGGGTAAAATATTCAGTTCACAGTAATGACAGAAAAACTATGATAATTCATTTTATCTAGGTTGCCACTGATATATCTTGATTTTGGAGATATTAAAATGTGAAAATAACAAGCATGACATCTTAGGGTCAATGAAATATAATATAAAATAGCAAGAAAATAAGGCTTGAAAAGAACACAACTGTTAAATTTAAAAACTATAAAATCTTACTGATGGCCCAGATACAACCTTGGATCTATTACATCAGAGGATACTTTTAAAATGCCCCAACAGATTCCAGCATGTAGTCAAATTGGAGAACTGTTGCCTTTCAAGGTCAAGTGAAGGGTGGGGGCGGTATAATTGGTTTCATTATTGTATATTTTTATACTTAAATGTGTCACATTAAAAAAGCATATTATACTGAATTTGAAAATGGAATTTTCTTTTTAGTTTTAATATTATATGAAAAGAGCCAGACTGGGGATATTAGTAACATTGGATCTATGATTGGACAATTTGACAGAAAAGGGAAAAACAAGAAGGCAAATAAAGAAATGAAGGTTTAGAAAGGAAAACAGGTATCTGTGCCTCAGTTCTCACACATGAGAAGGGCTTCCTTCCTCTATTCCTTTCTTAATCTGCATGTTAATGAAGAATAGGGATTACACCAACTTGTTATTTAGCAAAATTAAAAATAAAAGAATGGGGTTGCCTAGAGTTTAGGCCCTAACTCTCCATTGATTGGGATCAGATATGAATTATAAAATCCCTCTTCAAGAAGATCGGAAAAAAGAAAAATGTGCTATTCTATCCTTTAATAATTTCTAGCTTTTAGACTGTCAGCTAGATGAACAAACAATTCTTAAAAGCAAGCTTGCAATTACACTTAAGCACAGTAGAAAATAGATAGTAGTCTACATGAAATTATTTTGGGGGTACTGCAAGATCTCCCCTAAAACATTTTCTTTATATACTTCATAATGTCTGAAATATATTTCACAAAAAAACACTCTTTACTTCGTAATTAATTTGAGGTAAATATCCTTTGGAGAGATGAAATATTGCATAAAGTTCATGTAAGTTATAATAAAATAATATGAGATCCTTTGGTAATTATAAGGAAGGGGGAGAGATGAAATATTGCATAAAATTCATATAAGTTATAATAAAATAATATGAGATCCTTTGGCAATTATAAGGAAGTGGTTTCTATGATGAAGGATAGACAGCAGAGTATAATAAGACCTGAGGAGGAAATTGGTGGAAAAAAGCCTCATGATTTTGTGCAGGCCCTACAGAAAATTCTCAGGTTCTACAACATGTTGAGTGCTACCATGATGTAAGTTGAGCCTCTTTCTCTTAATTCTCGTATACTTTGAGTATTTGAAAATAATAGTAAAATTGTAAATGTCGGTCATGGATAATAATGTTCACAGGGTCTCACCGTGGACCTTTGCATGTTTTCTGATGTTCGAAAATCACCCATTTTAGCATCTTGTCATGGAACAGACTCAACCATTTTAGTAGGGAGCTGAAAAGCACACAGGATGTGGGCAATGGAAGGCAGTGGGTTCCCTATTGACAGTAATTTTGTGTCTAGATCCTCACTAGAGACAGCAGCAGGTGAGCAGGTTTATCACTGGTTTTCAGGAGGGACACTGCTGTGAAGGAACAGAATCCATGCTCTTCAACCTAGTGACAGTAATATGGAAGGGACGTGGTGGCCTGGGATAGAGGAGGGACGCTTTAAAGCTGTGTTTCTCTACCTTTTTAAAAATGATTAGTATTACCTTTTAGACATTTGATCCCTAACCACTTCCCATGAAATTTTAATACCAGAGAGATACTCTATCTTTGTTGACATACTGTCTGCCTATCTGTGATTTAGCCACAGAAAGGGCAAGTTGGTTTTCCCTCCCCAAGAACCAATTTTTGCCCCATGGAGGAAAAATATTGCTTCCAGTGAAAATGTTTGTTTTAAAGTAATATCCCTGAATGTTATTATTGCACGATGCAGCTTATATCTTCTTTACCCTAATTTGTGAAATTAGAATAGGCCATTAAAATTTGTTTTCATCCTTAAAAGAAAAAAAGACTCAACACCATATTTATGGAACCACTGTGGAGGAATCATTTAAATTAAGCAATTAAGGAGAATGACTCAATTGGAGTTTTTCTGGCGTGAAGTCAATTGCTGGGATGCTTTCACATCCTTTCCACTACTAGAACTTGAAAGAAAATGTCTCATGACTTTAGAAATAATCTACATGTAATTAGTAGGATTTGTATTGCAAATACTCCACATCCTTATCATATATCTTGTTTAGAATAAAGAATTGGAATTTCACCAAATCAGAATAAACCAGAGGCAATCCTACATCGAGGCTGGGATTGCATGGTGTTTGCATGTTTAACCAAATTTATTTAAATTTTCTCCATAGTTATATTTATTCAACCACACAACTGGAAAATAACATCAGGAAAAAGACTTTATACAACTTCTTGAATGCATTGCAAACACACACACGCACACAAGAATATTCCATCCTCTTTTTTTTTTTTAAGATTTTTTATTTGTTTATTTGACAGACAGAGATCACAAGTAGGCAGAGAGGCAGGCAGAGAGAAAGAGGGGGAAGCAGGCTCCCTGCTGAGCAGAGCCCTATGTGGGGCTTCATCCCAGGACCCTGAGATCATGACCTGAACCCTTTGGCAGAGGCTTTAACCCACTGAGCCACCCAGGCGCCCCTGTTCTGTCCTATCTTAATAGATCATTTTATTCTTCTCTGAAATAACAGGTCTTACTTTCAATACTATATAATGGCTTGTGCCCTTTACAAGGTAGAGAAATAAGTTCTTATCCACAGTTTTACTTGGAAAGGGAAAATGTAGGAAGCCTGCCTCTTCTGTCCAGTGCTGTCCATCCTGTTCATTTATAATGTGTCTCTCAGCTGCCGCAAGGTGAATATACACGGCTTTATGCCGTCATAAATGTTTTCTCTCTGGCTTTTCGAAGAGACGAGAAATAAGTTGGGTATGCAGCACCCGTACTAACGAAAAAAAAAAAAAAAAGCTCAAATTCCTTACCTGAAACTTTAAAGGGAAGAAATCTGATGTGGGAATGAATGATGTCATCAATTTTTCAAACTGCCCCCTACTGATAGAATCAAAGCAGGTACTCAACTATGTGTAGTAAGGCTAGGAATTCAGGCAAGTGTGGTTGAAATTCCACCCCCACTACTCACTAGCTGTGTGATGTTGGACATTCTACAACTTTAGTTTTTATGAATTTTGTAATCCAGGAAATTGATAAATTAATTAGTTTTATGTCTCCCTGAAAATAGACTGCAGGACTTAAAATGATGATTCTCAAAATGGACAAATGAATTGCCAGGGGACCATGTTAAATGTGGATTCTAATTTAGCGTATCTGGAATGAGGCCAGAGATTCTGCCAACATGTATGAGATACTATCTGCAAACCACGGTTTGAAAAACAAAGATCTAAGATTTTAAGGTATTCCATGTTACTCAAAGTGAGGAATAAATAAAATTGTTTTGAGCCACTAAAAGGAGATAAGTTGTAGTAAAAATATAATTTTATTATCTCTTTGTTCCACAGAGCATATTTTAAGCTCTTTCCATTTCTATCATTAACTATAAAAATAAAAAATGATGTTTTACCAATGGAGATTATAACAGATAAGTAGAGACAAGTGATATCTAACTGTGACCAGCAGACTTTTTCTTAGCTTTCAGTAACAAGCCTGACAAAAAAACCCAAAAAGCTCTACTTGAAAAAGATTACTCAAATGTCAGTTTTTAGCAACAACAACAAAACCCGGGAAAAACAGGGAGGAGCTCAATATTTAAAATCATGATTAGTTTTAGAGGGCAAGGGAAAAATGGGCAATTATTTGCAATGTGTATGATAGAAAGTTTTCTTAATATATAAAGAGTTCCTAGAAATAAAGAGGTGATTTAAAAATGTTCAACTGATTTGAACTGGTCACCCAGAGAAGAATATGTTTATGTATATATTTCAAAAATACAACCATATTAGTAATCAAAGACTTGCAAATTTAAAGGATAATGCTATTTTTCACCTGTTAAACTGTGGGACTAAATCTTTTCATTCTCATTGTTATTAAAGATACAGTGAAATGGATACTCTTACACAATACATTTTGATAATGTTTTTTGTTGTTTTGTTTTTTTATTGTTGTTGTGTTTTTTAATTAAAATTTTAAATTTGAATTCCAGTACATTTAACATATAGTGTTATATTAGTTTCAGGTGTACAATATAGTGATTCAAAACGTCCATACATCACCCTGTGCTTTCTTAATCCTCTTTACCTATTTCACTCAACACCCCCCTCCCCTCTGGTGGCCATCAGTTTGTGCTCTATAGTTAAGAGTCTGTTTCTTGGTTTGTCTCTTTCCCTCTTTCTCTTTAGTGCACACCCTCCCCCATTTGCTTGTTTATTTTTGTTGTTGTTCATTTGTTTTGTTTCTTAAATTCTACATGAGTGAAATCATATGGTCTTTTTTTCTCTGACTGACTTATTTCACTTGGCATTATACTCTCTAGCTGTAATGTTTTAAAACTATTCAGTGATCTGTATCAAGGACCTTAAAATATTCATACACTGATTCATACACTAAAATATTCATACCTCATGTTTATTGAGGAGCATACAATATTTGCTGTTCAAAAGTAGAGGCTCTCTCTCCTTCGTCCTGCCTAGAGGTAAAGAGACTACTTGCTAGTCTTGGTATTTGAGATATTCTTCTACCTTCATGCTTTATTTGACTTTACTGAAAGCAAAATAACATCCCCAAAGACTAGTCTGCTGAAGACGGTCTTAGGATCAGAAATTACTTGCTTGCCCTGTTTCACATCCTCTCAGTCCAACTTTTTGCTGTGGCCTTTGTTGCAGGAACCAGCTTCATGCAGATGTAACCTGACAATATCTCACTCCCTCTCTACTCAGTATGTCTTTATCTGGCCTGGAGCTTCCCTGTCACCACCATGTGGGACAACTCCATGAATCCACCCATTCCATCTTTCTGTTGCTTGTGTAAGCCTGGGTACATGAAGGAGTTAACCTCCCATGGGATAACCTTAGGTTAATGGCAAATGAAAGAACAAAATTTCCATCAAAGATGCTGATCTACCCACCTCTACTGTAGGAATTCCCAATCTGTGAGCCGCAGAAAAAAATTGCCCAGCCTGATATATGGCAACACCCCTAATGGAGCCCAGCCATTCACTTTATGGCATGTTGATCACTCTGTACAATCCTCATCCTGGTAGGGCAGCAACGATCTCTTGCCAGAATTGAAGTAATCTCTGGATAGGAGTTTGTCTTTCCTGCCTAAAGTGCCTCTATCAGGAATACAACTCAAAAACTTAGAAAGTGCCTAATTTACTTATGTATGATCCTTCACAACATAACCTCAGACCAAGTGACCTGCTCTGAGAGAGAAGGTATGACACAGAGGGCCTGACGTAGGATTCACCAGTCCAGCCATACAATAGGCCAGCTTGGAAGCTGCTAATCTAATAGAATTTTGGAACACCTATTAAAAAAAAAAAAAAACCCAAGCAACAGCTTGGGGCATCCCCTAGATGAGATACATGTACTGTACTAATACACCTGGTATGTAGTGCTGGGACCCCAATACTCAGACTACCTGAGTCCAAGAAACAGGGATGATAAGTAGGACAGGTTCATGGTATCATCTCCTCCAGAAATGATTTTGCAGAATTTCTACTCCCCGACCCTACAAATTTAGGTTCTGCTGGATTAGAAGACATAGTGGCAAATGGGATTGGGGAAGGGAGGCAACAAAGAGAAGGTTCTCTTTGTGAACACAGTAGGATTTCTATTAAGGCTGAAGATTTTCAAGTTATCTGATACCAGTGAAACAGCAGGCCAAGAAAGACATTACCATAGCATCAGACATGATCCTAAATACCTTAAGGAAGGGTTGCTGCCACACAATGTGGGACTACAGGAGTCTGACTAGAATGCAGGAGTTCACTGGAACAGGAGTTCTCTTGGTGTTTTCATGCCTACTGATAAATCTAGTGGGCAACTGTAATAAACCCAAACTGACAACATTAAAGCAAATGGGAGGTCCAAACCCTTGGCCCAAAGCAAGCCGTCTAGACTGAAGTTCTAGCTAGTGGCATGAAAAGTATAAAACCAGTGATAGAGAATGGAGAAAATAAATAACATTTGTACCTTTTCAATTGGTTGTAGCAGTGGAGACAGCACATTGTTCTGTTAACCTTTGCATATTAAGTCACTGTGTATATATAGCAAATTTTTGGAAAATTAACATAAATAATAATGGGTAGTTAGCCAATGTGATCATTGGTTATAGTGAATGATAGTGATTGAGTAATTAAAGAGTTACACATTTTAAAAATTAGGTAATGACAGGTAAGGAATATTTACACAGATTAATGAATAGAGAGATTCTAGAAATATACTTAAAATTATGTCAATTTACTATAAGATGAAGGCATTTCATGTAATTAGGGAAATGACAGATTTTTCAACAGATAATCACATAACTAGAGAGTATCTCTCCCTCTTGCCTTTATTATTTTTAAAATGTTAAACAGATGAAAGTTGTAAATATATCATATGAAATGGTAAAAGCACTAGAAGAAAATATGAAATAAGTTCTATGATACTAGAAAAAAAATTGACTCAACCACACAGAAATGAAACATAACTACAGAACAAAAATATCATAAATAAGATCAGGATAAAAGAAGAAATTGTAAAATAAATCGTAACATGGATGATTGTAGGAAATATTTATATGCCCAACATGGGAGCACCCAAATATATAAAACAATAGCAAACATAAAGGAAATTTATAGTAACAGAATAATTAATAATTGATAATAATAAATTGATAAACAATAAATAATAATTGATAACACAATAATAGTAGGGGATTTTAACAGCCCACTCACATTGATGGACAGATCACCTAAACAGAAAATAAACAAAAAAACAATGTCTTTGAATGACACACTGGATCAGATGGACTTAACAGATATATGCAGAATTTTCCATCTGTTTTAACAGCAGAAGACACATTCTTTTCAAGGGCACAAAGAACATTCTCCAGAAGAAATCACATATTAGGTCACAAAACAGGAGTCAACAAATAAAACAGATTGAAACCACACCATTCACCTTTCTGACCATCGCATTATGAAAGTAGAAGTCAACCACAAGAAAAAATCTGGAAGGACCACAAATACGTGGAGGTTAAACAATATGCTACTATAGAATGAACGGTTCAGCAGGGAAATCAAAGAAGAAATTTAAAAAACATGAAAACAAGTGAAAATGAAAACACAACAGTCCAAAACCTTTGCAAAATTGGTCCTAAGAGGGAAGTATATAGCAATACAAGCCTTTCTCAAGAAAAAAGAAAAATCTCAAATAAACAATGTAACTTTAAAGCTAAGGGGGCTACAGAAAGAACAACAAATGAAGCTTAAAGCCAGCAGAAGGAAGGAAATAATACAGATTAGAGCAGAAATAAGTGATATAGAAACTGAAGCAACAATACAACAGATCAATGAAACCAGGAACCGGTTCTTCCAAAAATTAATAAAATTGACAAACCTCTAGCTAGACTTATCAAAAAGGAAAGAGAAAGGACCCAAATAAATAAAATCACAAATGAGAGAGGAGAAATATAAACCAAAACCACAAAAATACAAAGGATTATATGAGAATATTATGAAAAACTGTATGTTAACAAATTAGGCAACCTAGAAGAAATGGATAAATTCCTAGAAAAATATAAACTAACAAAAGTGAAACAGAAAGAATTAGAAATCTTAAAAAGATGGATAAAAAGCAAAAATGTTGAATCAATAACCAAAAAACTGCCCCCCAAAAAAAGTCTGGGACAGATGGCTTGACTGCAAATTCTACCAAACATTTAAAGAAGAATTAATACCTATTCTTCTCAAACTATTCCAAAAAATAGAAAATAAAGGAAAACTTCCAAATTCATTCTATGAGGACAGAATTACCCTGATACCAAAACCAGATAAAGGCACCACTAAAAAAGAGAACTGCAGGCCAATATCCTGGATACATGGATGCAAAAATTCTCAATAAAATACTAACAAACTGAACCCAACAATGCATTAAAGGAATCATTTAACACAATCAAGTGGGATTTGTTCCTGGGCTGAAAGAGTGGTTCAATATTCACAAATCAATTAATGTAATACAATACATTAATTAAAAAAGGATAAGAATGATATGATCATTTTTTAAAAGATTTTTATTTATTTGACAGAGAGAGACACAGCGAGAGAGGGAACACAGGGAGAGTAAGAGAGGGAGAAGCAGGCTTCCTGTTGAGCAGGGAACCCAGTGCGGGGCTCGATCCCAGGACTCTGAGATCATGACCTGAGCTGAAGGCAGACCCTTAA
This sequence comes from Lontra canadensis, assembly GCF_010015895.1. Lineage (NCBI taxonomy): Eukaryota > Metazoa > Chordata > Mammalia > Carnivora > Mustelidae > Lontra > Lontra canadensis. The sequence continues at coordinate 5,976,482 of NW_022631042.1, forward strand.
TGACTGAGCCATCCAGGTGCCCCTGATCATTTTAATAGATGCAGAAAAAGCATTTGACAAAGTAAAACACCCATCCATGATGAAAACCCTCAACAAAGTAGGCTTAGAGGGAACATACCTCAACATAATAAAGGCCATCTATGAAAATTCCACAGCAACATCATCCTCAATGAGGAAAGACAGCTTTTCCTCCCTGGTCGGGAATAAGACAGGGATATCCACTCTCACCACTGCTATTTAACATTTGACTGGAAGTCCTAGCCTCAGCAATGAGACAACAAAAAGGAAAAAAAAAAAAAGTGGCAAGGAAGAGCTCAAACTTTCACTATTTGCACGTGGCATGACTCTCTATATCAAAAACCCAAAAGATTCCACCAAAAACTGCCAGAACTGATACCCAAATTCAGTAATGTCACAGGATACAAAATCAACATACAGAAATCTGTTGCATCTCTCTACACCAATAATGAAACAGCAAAAAGAGAAATTAAGGATTCAATCCCATTTATAATTTCACCAAAAACATTAAGATAACTAGGAATAAACCTAGCCAAAGACATGGAAGACCTGTACTCTGAAAACTATAAAACAACAACAACAACAACAACAACAACAAAAATGACACAAAGAAATGGGAAAATATTCCAAGCTCATGGATTGGAAGAACAAATATTGTGAAGAGGTCTATACTACCCAAAGCAACCCACAGATTCAATGTAATCTGTATCAAAATACTAACAGCATTTTTCATAGAGCTAGAACAAACAACCCTAAAATTTGTATGGAACCACAAAAGACCGTGAATAGCCAAATCAGCCTTGAAAAAGAAAAGCAAAACTGGAGGCCTCACAATTCCGGACTTCAAATTACATTAAAACCTGTAGTGATCAAAATAGGATGGTACTGGTGCAAAAATAGGCACATAGAACAATTGACAGAAAAGAAAAAACCCAGAAATGAATTCACAGCTATCTGGTCAACTAATTTTCAACAAAACAAGAAAGAATATGCAATGGGAAAAAGTCTCTTCAAAAAAAAAGTGGGCAAGGCAAATTGGATAAAAACATCCAAAAGAATGAAACTGGACTACTTTCTTAAGTGAAACACAGAACTACATCAAAATGGATTAAAGACCTAAATATGAGGCCAGAGTCCATTAAAGATCCTAGAGAACACAGTAACCTCTTGGACGTCAGCAGTAGCAACTTCCTTCTAGATAGGTCTCCTGAGGCAAGAGAAACAAAAGCAAAAATAAACTTCAGGGACTACCTCAAAATAAAAACTTCTTCATAGAGAAGGAAGCAATCAACAAAACTAAAAGGCAACCTACAGAATGGGAGAAGGTATTTGCAAGTGACATATTGGATAAAAGGTTAGTATCTAAAGGATTTATAAAACTCAACACCTCAAACATGAATAAAATAATTTAAAAATGGGCAGAAAACATGAATAGACATTTTTTTTCCCAAAAAAGGATAGAGAGATAGCCAGCAGACACATGAAAATATGTTCAACAATACTTATCATCAGGGAAGTGCAAATCAAAACTACAATGAGATATTACCTCATACCTGTCAGAATGAGTAAAATCAAAAATAAGAAACAACAGGTGTTGGCAAGGATGTGGAAGAAAAGGAACATTAAGTGCACTGTTGGTAGGAATGCAAACTGGTGTAGCTACTCTGGAAGATAGTGTGGCGGTTTCTCAAAAATTTAAAAATAGAACTACCCTATGACCCAACAATGGCATTACTAGGTATTTACACAAAGAATACAAAAATACTAATTCAAAGGGATACATGCATCCCAATATTTATAGCAGCATTATCTACAATAGCCAAATTTTGGAAACAGCCCAAGTGTTCATTGACTATTGAATGGACAAAGAAGTGGTGTATTATATACATATAATGGAATATTATACAGCCAGCAAAAAGAATGAACTCGCTCCATTTGCAATGAGGTGGATGGACCTAGAGAATATTATGTTAAGTAAATAAGTCAGTCAGAGAAAGAGAAATATTCATATGTGGAATTTAAGGAACAAAACAAACAAGCAAAGGGGAAAAAAGGAGAGGAAGGCAAACTAAGAAACAGACTTTTAGCTTTAGAAAATAAACTGACTCTCACTAGAGGAGGGTGTGTGGGGGGATGGGTAAAATAGGTGATGGGGATCACGGAGTGCATTTGCTGTGATGAACACTGGGTGTTGTATGGAAATGCTAAATCACTATATTGTATATCTGAAACTATATTGCACCATATATTAATTAACTAGAATTTAAATACAAACTTAAAAAGGAGTAATTAACTTTAGAAGAGAATTAATAGAAAAAAATCAATGACCCAATTAAAGTAAGGATTTTAGCTAACCACTCACTAAAGAGGAAAATATAAATATCTTAAATATGAAAAGACTTTTATCCTTATTAATAAATTATAGTGGATCTATACCATGGTAGCTCCATACAATTAATGAAACCAATTACTAAAATATATTGTGGGGTTTTTTTTGGTAGTTTCAAATTTTAATATAAATTCCGATTAGTTAACATACATCTAACATTAGTTTCAGGAATAGAAAGTAGTGATTCATCACCTGCATACAAGACCAGTGCCTATCACAACTTGTGCCCTCCTTAATACCCATCTATTGTTATATTTTTTTAAAAAACAAGTTTAAGAACTATTTGTAATCTGTAGATAAAAATGGATATGTGTGTATAATACCTATGTATGCATATGCATATCTAGAGAGATATATAAGTTATCTACGATCACAATGCCACTAGATGGAGGGTGAAATGGATACTGAAAAGAGATGATTACTTTTCATTATAAACCATTTCATATTTTCTGGATTTTGTACCATATGCATTTATTATTTTTTAAAATAGTTATATAAGTCAATTATTTTCATCATTACTATGACTTTGTATATTTATTCACATTGTTTTTAATACTTCTTATAATTCCATCATTCATACACAATAATCTGCATAATCATTTCTCTATTGATGAAATTTTTTTTCTGATTTTTGATATTGAAGATTTCCTATGCATGGATAAATTATTTTTCTTCTATATGCATGTTCTAGCCAAGCTGGTCTGCTCACTGATATGCTCTGTATATTCCTTTTTCTAATCTTTTCCATTCCCTTGACCGCATATGCCTTCCCCAGCCTCTCCTGAATGATGTTAAGTCCAATCTGGTCTTCTATAGGCTACTTTCCTTCTCAGCCCTGATTTTTTTCTTTCATTTATTTCTTATATATGTATTGCCTCTGTACCTCTTTTGCTTCATCAGTAAAATAGTAATACCTGGGGCACCTGGGTGGCTCAGTGGGTTAAAGCCTCTGCCTTCGGTTCAAGTCGTGATCTCAGGGTTCTGGGATTGAGCCCCGCATCGGGCTCTCTGCTCGGCAGGGAGCCTTTTTCCTCTTCTCTCTCTGCCTGCTTCTCTGCCTACTTGTGATCTCTGTCTGTCAAATAAATAAATAAAATCTTTAAAAAAAATCTATAAAAGTAAGTAAATAAATAAATAAAATAGTAATCCACTATCAAACTCAAAAGAGTATGAGTATTAAATGAAATGAATGTAGGGAAACATGTTATAAGTTATTAAGCACTAAAAAAGTACATACCATTCATCTTTTGCTATGTAATACTTTGTTGTTTTATTATAATTATTTACTTTTATTAATTGTTGTATTAGTGTCAGTGTTATTTTAGTTATCATTTGGTGTACCTCCTATCTGCCTACATAATGCCTTTTTACTACATTATCAGGGCTCTAAAGAAGGACTCACTGTTCATCAATGTATCTTCCACCAGCACATGTATCTGCCATTTTACACACAGGAGATATATATATATATATTTTGGTAATTTTCACCATAATATTTGTGGTAAAATTAATGATAACAAGATTACCCAAAGATGATATATTGCCATCAACTATAAAAATTGAAAAGAAAAAGAATTGCATTGTATCTACTAAATATAGTTCAGTCAATATCTCCATATCTGTTTGTGGTGCCATTAGTTACTTCCTACTGGCTGGTGTTCAACCATGATTAGCAAATTAGTAAATTGTGTTCCTGATGCTACTTTTGTTTTTTGCATAATGATATTAACTTAGCTGACATTGGCTGTCCTGATTAGAATCAATTAGTACATGAGAATATTGTCAAGCACAGCAAAGATTTGCCTTAACTCCTTTGCTTTCTTGTCTCTAAAAAATTAGAAGAACCACTGTGTGAAGAAGACCTAGTAAGAAAATAAAATAAGATAATTCTCTTTAGTACAAGAGTAACCCCAGTCCCAATCTCTTGATCATTAGTGAATGTTCATGTATATAAGACTTCTTAAATAAGACACAAAGAGACAGATAAAATAGTTATATCTATACATTATAATTTATTAAAATATACTTATTAATACAATATGTATAGAATTTACATATATATTCTCGATAATAGGTGTTGAAATTAGTGAAAAATTTTTAGCTAAGAAAAAAAGCATAATTAGAATATTAGATTATTTGAACAGGTATGTTAATTTTGGTACCATAAGAAGCTGATCAGCAATTATATGGTCATAATTAAACTTGTTCTATATGCATTAAGGTAGAGTGTTGACGAATTAGTTGTTAAAAGCATTTTCATACATTGGGTTTCCTCCATTTAACTCTTCTTGTAGGCTCCAATCTAAAAATTTCAGTGAATTACATTCCTGGGCTCACCTTCTCTTTGACTTATGGTTAGATCTGGTTCAAAGAAAGGCACTGGAAAGAAGGAGATAGATATCTTTCATTCTGAAAATCTGTTTGATAATGCCTTTAATTTTTTTTTTAATGGTATTACTTCTGTCAGAGAGTTTTATTTCTATGGCTACATCTCCTGTCAAATTTTGACAATTCCATGGGACTTCTAATTTCAAGATGGTAGGCTGAACATGCATACCAAAATTTCTTGTTTCAACACTTGTATTATAGTTTATCAGTTTAAAACAGATTTTGAAAAAAGTTTATTAAAATATTATTTCATACATTTCTATATTAGGAGAGACAAATATATGTCTTTATATCAGTAAAGCAATGAACAAAGGCTGCTTTGCTTTATATCAGTAAAACAATGAACAAAGGCTACTCAATATATTGCTAATGACACCACCGAGAAAATGTCTATATCAAAAAACCAAGGTGTCAGCAGGTGGTCATAATTAAGAGAAAAGGATCAATGCATGACTAAAAATCATCAATCATTTGAGAAAAGAAAGCAACACATTCATGACTCAAAGAGTTTATACCTAATAACATAGATATAATATAGAAATAAAAAAGGAGTTAGAATAAGTATAGTTACAATTTACAAAGAAATAGGTAAGAGAAAACCACCCATGACACAAAAGTAAATTGTTATTAAAAAAACATACAGTTTCTGGTAAAAGAACTTAGAGATCAAACAATTGCAAATTTGTTTGAAATTAATGGAAAAGAAATTCATTTCAGTTAGGTTAAATAACAAACTGAACTTAGCTAAAGAACAACATAGCTCTTAAATATAAAAGTGTATATTTTCCTTAAGAACAATTGCTTAGTGTGTGCTAATTCAATGCTTATAGAGACTTTATAAAATATAACTATAGGAATAACAAGAGTCAACTCTGGAAAATGTCTAAGAGAAGTTCAGATGCATAAATCCAGAAGTTCAAAATTTTATTTAAATGGAATTCCAGATGAAAGTAATAGGGAAAATAAAGAAAGCCAGTATTTGAGGAAATAATAGGAAAGAATTTCTGAGAATTGTAGACGTATGATTTCACATATTGCAAAAGTCTATGTGATGCTAAGCAAAATTAAAAAAAAATAAACAATTAAGAAACAAATTAAACTTCACGCCTGAGCACATTGTACACATTGTAGGTTCAATATGTTAAGAATAAAGAGAAACTTCTAAAACCATCAGGAAGAAAAACAACAAAATAAAGTATAAAAATCAATTTTCATCTGCTATTTATTTTATCAGATTCATTAAATACAGGGCATCAATACAGCAATATTTTAAAAATACTAAGCAAAGTTCTGCTTCTTCGATTGCACACTAATTTATTTCAGATGAACCTTCTCACCAAGAAAAACTAAAAAACGAAAAAGAAAAGATAAAATTTAAAATGGAATACACACACACACACACATACCCTATTTGAAACTTTGTGGTCAAGAGTTAATCAGCAGGCTTGGGGTGTTCAAAGCTTTCATATTCCAAAGAACTGGCTCACTACTGGTTTTTGAGAGATAACCTCTAAGCCCAATATCCTGTTAGGAGTCTCTTTGGATCCATGAGGCTTTCGAGCAAACCAGATTGTTTATGCTAACAATGTGATACATGGTTAAAACTTGGGCCATACTGTATCAGTTTGACCTCTGGAGTTGTAAGAAACTGAGTAACTCCATTTAGTATTAAAACCTGACCTCCTGGGGTGCCTGGGTGGCTCCGCGGGTTAAAGCCTCTACCTTTGGATCAGGTCGTGGTCCTGGGGTCCTGGGATGGAGCCCCCGTCGGGCTCTCTGCTCTGCAGGGAGCCTGCTTCCCCCCGCCCGCCGGCCTCTCTGCCTACTTGTGATCTCTGTCAAATAAATAGATGAAATCTTTAAAAAAAAAAAAAAAAAAAAAAAAAACTGACCTCCCGTCTTATTCTAGCATTTTTGACATGCCTATATTACTGTTTTCTTTCTTTGTTTCATAACTCTTATCTTGTTCTACTTTTTCTGTTATTATTTACTGTCTGTCTACCCTGGTATAATGCAAATTACATGAAAGCCGGATTTTTGTTTGTTTCGTTCACAGATATGAACAACCAGAAGAATGCCCAGCACTTGGCAAATCCTCAATAATTATATTTTGAGTCAATAAATGCTTACTAAAGCATTCTTCATGATATCAAAATTTGCAATTAGCACCCTTAAATGAAAGAGATAAAATATGGCATGCTTATGAAACAGAATACTAAAAAGCAGTTCAAATGAGCAATACTTACATAATTTGACCTTGAGAGATCTCAAAAACCAAACATTAAGTGAAACAAAAAAAAAGGCAAGTTGAAATGTAACATGTAGTATCAGATGCCTTTTTAGCAAAACCATACATCCTAGACAAACCAAAGTCATGTTTGTTTTATGAGTGTGAACACACACATAGCCTGGTACATACATAATTTCTTTCCAATAATAAACTTTGAGATACCAAACTCGAAACAGCACAAAGAAAGGGCATTGAAGTTAAGGATCAAATGGAAACTTGAGCTGTATCTGTAAAGTTCTGGGTGTTATTTTTAAGAATTAATACATAAATAAGATAATTTCAAGGTGATAAATACTATCAAATAAACAGGATGATATGACGAATTGGACAAAGGTGAGGCAACTCTAGACTGAGTCATCAGAGCTGGTTTTCTGATGTTGTACAATGGCTTGATAAAAAGCCATTTCAAAGGCCTAGGGAAGAATATTTGAGATAGGAGAATCAATGCACATGTATTACAGAACACATAATATAATTTCAAGCGAAAACTTATTAGAAAACAGAAAGACACCTCTGACTTGTGTGTGGAAAATAGATTTGAGTGAGAAGAGACAAAAGTTGAAATGACCTCATGAGTTTCTCCTTTCTACAGCCTAGGAAATGACTGGGGCTACTAAATTCGGAGAGGGAGGGGACAAAGAGAAACGTCTGTCTGTGACAAAGTGAAAGAAGCCTGTGAGTGAATAAAAGCAGACCTGTAATCAGGCACACATTTGTGGCTCCTTCTCCAACCTCCTCTGCCCACATTTACCACTTCCTCCTCCAAATTCCTGAATACATTCTAGATATCTTCTGCTTTTGTACTCTCACAGGCCCTGGCATCTTGTTAAACACACATTAAAAACTCTGTAAAATAAATGTCTACTAAAAACGGAGACAATGAAGTGGAAGATGGAATGTGTGAAAGAGAAAGAAGAAAAGGGGAGAAGAGAAAATAAGTCTCTTCGGGCCAACACATCAGCTGTGCTACTCTCTATATAACTGTGAAGGCTTGTGACTTTTTTTTTCTCTAAGTAATGAAATAGCAATATTTAATGCAGTTAAGAGAAAATTTATGTTCTGACAGAGGCACTCATGTGAGTACTAATGTTTAGATTTGTCAAAGTAAAAGCAATTAGCTTCTTGGTATAGAAACATTAATTATGGATCCCAAGTATCCTTCTAAGCTCTCTTTCCTCTCATATGGAAGTTGTCCAAAATAAAATTGACAGATTATCCTTCCTAAATATTACTATCTTTAGGCTACTTCTCTGTACAAGGACTTAACTTTGTTCCCAAATATTTTCAGCATCAAATCCACTCTTCCTCCTGGATTTTTGATCTACTCTTTAGTCTAAACTTATGTTAACAATAATCTGAACTTACTCACCCAAATTTACTGCTACCCACGACAACATCCACTTTTGTCAGAGAGTCTGAGCTTTGCCCCTTAATCTCTTTGTGGCCTCTGGTTTGAGATAAGGCTGCTTCATCTCCCCAGAATGTCTTGGGATTTTTTTTTTCCTTCCCACCAGTTAAATCTGTTACCATTATAAAAATTTGTCTGCAGGCCCTTGGGGGTAGTGGGTAAATAAAGAGAAGGCAGAGATAGATCTGACTTCCAGAATTTCAAGAATTTAATTGATTCCATGATGACTGCCACTATCAAGAAATGGTACAATGCAGCTTGTGCTACAGCCCAACTATAGTTTAAATGCACTCTTAGAGGGCTTAGAAGATTAATTTTTTTTCCATTGCTATCAAAGGTGAGCCCTCTTCTATTGCCTTTATAGTGTTTTATCCATGATAAGCAGAGTCGGCATTAGTTACTCAAAACAGTTATCCATAGACAGGTTCTATATGCCAAGTGATCTTTAAGACACTGGGAACTTGTTGGTGATCAAGATATACCCAACCGCTGTCCTTTTAGCGCTTATATGTTAATGGTGAAAGAATTAATACATAAATAAGATAATTTCAAGGTGATAAATACTATCAAATGAACAGGATGATATGACAAATTGGACAAAGGTGAGGCAACTCTAGACGGAGTCATCAGAGCTGGTTTTCTGATGTTGCACAATGGCTTGATAAAAAGCCACAGCATTTCAAAGGCCTAGGGAAGAGTATTTGGGATAGGAGAATCAACAACAACAGAAACTTTATGGTTGAAAGGACATTAGTACTTTGGGGGTAATTAGAGAGGATGCAATGTGGTTGCAGCATAGAGAGGAAGGGAAAGAATGGCACAAGTTAATGTAGGAAAGAAGGCAGGGACAAATCATCCAGGACCTTGTGGACCAACATATGGAGTTTGGATTTTATCATAAGTAGAATGGTGGACCACTGAAGGATTTTAGCAGGGAGTTGATAGTTTTCTGTCAAGATTACCCTCTTTCCTCCATGGAGAAGGGGGAAGAAAGAAGACAGCATACCAATTCTACTATTGCTCCTACTGAGGTCTAGGTTCTGGAAAAACATGAGTTTTGGAATAAGGTGGCTTTTAGTGTCTACTAATGATCATTTAAACTTTTCTAGGTAGACCCTTGTTCTCTTGACATCTTAGCACTAAAGATATTGCCTGTGGAGTATTCCATAGCCAACGTCAGAAGAACGAATGACTACAAAACATTTGAAAATTCTATATACAAGCATATAGAGCTTAAAATATATATATTCTAAGATAACAAGAAGTTCCAATTGCTATGGGCTGGACTAGCTTATTACATAAGGAAGGGATAAGGCTGAAACAGTGCTTAATAACAAAGACATTATTAACCAGGACAATTTTGTCTTTAAGTGGAGGACACAGAATAGATTTTCCAATTCTGATTTACTCCTTTTCAACTCAACAGATTCCCTTTGTTCTTGAAGGTTAAAGTTAAGTCTCACCTCCTATATGAAGGCTTTTCTGTATTTACAAACACTATCATAGAGTATATTCTTTTTTATTGAGGTAACATTGATGTCCAACATTATATTAGTCTCAGGTATACAAGGTAATGATTAGACACTTGTGTGCGCTGAAGAATTATCACCACATGAAGTCTAGCCACTGTCTACCACCATAAAATCTACAGAAAAAAAATTTTTTTCTTGTGTGAGTACTCTTAAGATCCACTCTTCCAGCAAGTTTCAAATATGTAGTACAATAGCATTGACTTTAGTCACCATGCTTCACACCATGTCCCCATAACCTCTTCATTTCACAACTGGAAGTGTGTACCTCTTGAAATCCTTTACCCATTTTGCCTACACCATGACCCCTCAGCCTCTGGCCACCACCACTCTATTCTCCATACTCATGAGTTTTGTTTGTTTTAGATTCCAAATATAAGTGAGGCCAAATGGTATTTGTCTTTCTCTGACTTATTTCACTTACCACAATACTCTCAAGTTCCAAAGTTCCAACCGTGCTCCTGCAAATGGCAAGATTTCTTTCTCCTTTTCCTCCTCCTCCTCCTTTTTTTGGCTGAGTAGTATTCTATTGAATATATATATATATATATATATATATATATATACCACATCTTCTTTATTCATCTATCTATAGATGTTTAGATTGCTTTCATATCTCGGCTATTATAAATAATGCTACAATGAACAAAGGGGTGTGTGTATCTTTTTGAATTTATGTTTTTGTTTTCTTCTGATAAATACCCAGAAGTGAAATTGCTGGATCTTATGGTAGTTCTATTTTTAATTCTTTAAGGAATCTTCATACTGTTTTAGGTAGTGGCTGTACCAGTTTCCATTCTCACCAACAGTACAGGAGGATCTCCTTATCTTCATCTTGCAACACTTGTTATTTCTTGTCTTTTTAATGATAGCCATTCTGATGCTTGTAAGGTGATAGCTCATTGAGGTTTTGGGTTGCATCTCCCTGATGATTAGTGACACTGAGCATCTTTTCATCTGTCTGTTAGCCATCTGGATGTCTTCTTTGGAAAAATATCTAGTCTGGTCCTTTGCCTATTTTTCAGATTGTGTGTATGTTTTGCTATTCAGTTATATGAGTTCTTTATGCATTTTAGATATTAAAACCCAGTGGATATATGATTTGCAAATATATTCTCCCAGTTAGTAGGCTGGCTTTTCATTTTGTTGATAGTTTCCTTTGTTGTGCAGAAGCTTTTTAGTTTGATGAACTACTTGTTTATTTTGGCTTTTGTTGCCTTTGTTTTTGGAGTGAGATCCAAAGATATATCACCAGGACCAATGTTGAGAATCTGACTGCCTATGCTTTCTTCTAGGAGTTTTATGGTTTGGGGTCTTAATGTAAAGTTTTAAATCTATTTTGAGTTAATTTTTGTATAAAATATATACAAAACCAGACAAGGACATCATAAGAACTGTATATATAGGCCAATACCCCTGATGAACATAGGTACCAAAATCCTTAACAAATAATAACAAGCTGAATTCGACAATACATTTAGAGGATCATACAGCATGATCAAGTGGGATTTATGTTAGGGATGCAAGGATGGTTCAGCAACCATAAATCAATCAACATGATATGTTTTTGTGTAAAATCGTGGTTCGGTTTCATTTTTACACATGTGGCTCTCTTGCTTCCCAACAACATTTGTTGAAGAGACTGTCATTTTCCCATTGCATATTTTTACTTCCTTTTCCATAAATTAATTGACCATATATGCATGGCTTTACTTCTGGGCACTCTATTCTGTTTCATTAATCTATGTATACATTTATGTGTTAATACCATTAGTGTTTTGATTACTCTAGTTTTGTAATATAGTTTGAAATCAAGAAGCGTGATGTTTCCAGCTTTGTTCTTCTTCTTCAAGATCACTTTGGCCTTTGGGGGCCTTTTGTGGTTCCATACAAATTTCAGGATTGTTTATTCTAGTTCTGTGAAAAATGCCATTGGGGTTTTGATAGGGATGGTACTGAAACTATAGATCACTTTGGGTAATATGGACACTTTAACAATATCAATTCTTCCAATCTGTGAGCATGGAATATCTTCCCAATTTATTCATGTCTTCTTTAATGTCTTTTATCAATACCTTACAGTTTCCAGGGTACAGTTCTTTCACTTTCTTAAATTTGTTTCTAGCTATTTTATTCATTTTGATAAAATTGTAAATGGGACTGTTTTCCTAATTTCTCTTCCTGATAGTTTATTATCAGTTATGCTGATTCTATACCTTACAACTTTACTGAGTTCATTTATGAGGTCTAAGTTTTTTGGTGGAGACTTTAGGGTTTTCTATATGTAAAAAAATGCATCCAGAAATAATGACAGTTTTACTTCTTCCATTCCAATTTGGATGCTTTTTATTTCTTTGCCTGGTCTAGTTGTTCTTTCTAGGACTTCCAAAACTATGTTGAATAAAACTGGTGAGAGTGGGCATCCTTGTCTTGCTTGTACTCTTAAAGGAAAGCTTTCAGCTTTTTACCATTGAGTATGATGTTAGCTGTGCTCTTGCTATATATGGAGTTTATTATGTTGAGGTATGTTCCCTCTCTACCTGCTTTGTTGAGTTTTTTTTTTATTATTATAAATTAGTGTTGAATTCTGTCAAATGCTTTTTCTGAATCTATTGAGATGGTCATATGATTATTATCCTTTATTTTGTTAATGTGGTATATCATGTTGATTGATTTGTGGTTGCCGAACCATCCTTGCATCCCTAACATAAATCCCACTTGATCATGCTGTATGATCCTCTAAATGTATTGTCGAATTCAGCTTGTTAATATTTGTTAAGGATTTTTGTACTTATGTTCATCAGGGGTATTGGCCTATATATATAGTTTTTATGATGTCCTTGTCTGATTTTGTTATCAGGAAAATGCTGGCCTCCTAAATGAGTTTGGAAGTGTTTTTTCCTCTTCAATTTTTTAAAAGAGTTCAAAAAGAATATGTATTAAATCTTTAAATATTTAGAAGTATTTACCAGTGAATCCATCTGGTCCTAGAAAGTTTTTGATTCCTGATTCAATCTCCTTTCTAGAAATCAATGTATGCAGTTTTTCTATTGCTTCATGACTCAGTCTTAAAAAACTGTATATTTCTAGGAATTTATCCATTTCTTCAAAGTTGTTTGGCTTGTGGGCATATAATTGTTTATAGTAGTCTCCTATGATCCTTAATATTACTAGGCTGTAACTTTTTTACTAATCCTTAGTATTAAAGGTTACTAAGTTGTAACTTTTCTTTCATTTCTGATTTTATTTATTTAAACATTCTCTTTTTTCTTCACGAGTTTAGCTAAAGGCTTGTCAATTTTGTTTCTTTTCAAAGAACAAGTTTACTTTCATTGATATGTTCTACTGTCTTTTTAGTCTCTATTTCATTTCTTTTTGCTCTGATCTTTGTTATTTCCTTTATTCTACTAACATGGCAGTTTAGTTCTCTTTCTATTTTTTGTAGGTGTAAAGACAGATTGTTTGAGACTTTTATTTCTTGAGGTAAGCCTGTATCACTATGAATTTCTCTCTTAGAATGCTTTTGCTGCAACTCATAGATTTTGGTAGTTGTATTTCCATTTTCATTTGTCTCAAGCTATTTTTTTCACTTCTCCATTTATTTCTTCTTTAGCCCATTACTTATTTCCAGTAGCATTTTGTTTAATCTCCATGTATGTGTGATTTTTCCAATTTTCTTCTTCTTCTAATTGATTTCTAGTTACATATCATGTGGTGGGGAAAGATTCATGATGATTTTTCAATCTTCTCCAATTTACTGAGACTTATTTTGTGGCCTAACATGTGATCTATCCTGGACAATGTTCCATGTACACTTGAAAAGAATGTGTATTCTGCTGCTTTTGGATGGTATGTCCTTTACATATCTAAGTTCATTAGGTATAATGTGTTGTTTAAGGCCCATATTTCCATATTGATTTTCTGTCTGTATGATCTTTCCACTGATGTAAGTGGAAAATTAAAGTTACCTACTATTATTGTATTATTGTCAGTTTCTCCTCTTATGTCTGTTAATAGCTGTTTTACATATTTACTTAGGTACTCCTGTGTTAACTGCATATTTACAAAAGTTATATTCTTTTGTTGGATTGACCACTTTATCATGATTTAATGCCCTACATTATCTTTTCTTAGTCTTTTGTTTTAAAGTCTATTTTGACTGAAAGAAGTATGACTACTCATTTTCTTTTCATTCCCATTTGCATTGACTATCTTCTTCCTTCCCGTCATTTTCAGTCTTTATAATTCCTTACATTTGAATTGAGTCTCTTACAGGCAGCATATAGATGGGTCTTGTTTTTCTTAATCCTTTCAGCTATGCTATGTCTTTTGATTGGTGCATTTAGTCCATTTATATTTAAAGTAATTATTACTAGGTAAGTACTTATTGCCATTTTGCTAATTGTTTCTGGCTGTTTTGTAGTTCTTCTCTGATCCTTTTTTTTTTTTCTCTTGCTTCTTCCCTTGTGGTTTGATGATTTTCTTCAAGTTTAGGTTTTTAGGTTCCCTTTGTTACTATATTTTGTGTATCTATTAGATGTTTTTCTTTGTTTTCACCATAAACCTCACATACATACAACAGTCTATTTTAAGTGGATAGCAACTTAAGTTTTAACACATTCTAAAACTACATCTTTACTCCCCTCCTCAAACTTTGTTTTTGATGTCACATTTTACATCTTTTTATTTTGTGTATTTCTTAAATTATAATTAGTTATTTTTGCTATTTTTGTCTTTTAACCTTCATACTAGCCTCATATATGATTAACCCACTACTCTTACCATATATTTACCTTTACCAGTATGATTTATATGTTAATATGTTTCTTCGTTACTAATTAATGTCCTTTCTTCTTAGCTTAAAAAGGTCCCTTTAACATTTCTTGTAAAGCCAGTTTAGTGGTGAAGAACTTCAGCTTTGCCTTGTCTGGGAAATTCTTTACCTCTCCTTCCATTTTGAGTGATGACTTTGTCAGGTAGAGTATTCTTGGTTGGAAATTTTTTCATTTCAGCACTTTGATTACATTGTGCTACTCTTTTTCTGGGCTGCAAATTTTCTGCTGAAAAATCTGCTTGCAGTCTTATAGGGGTTCTGTTACATAGCTCATGTTGTTCTTCTCTTGATGCTTTTAAGATATTCTATCTTTAACTTTGATACAATAATCAAAATGTGTCTTGGCGTAGATATCTTTTTGTTTATCTATCTTAGTTGGAATTTTCTGAGATCCTGGATCTGGATATCTGTCTCCTTTCCCAGGTTAGGGAAGTTTTCAATCATTTTTGCTAATAAGCTTTCTCCTCTCCTCTTCTCCCTGATTTCCTATAGCACAAATGTTATTATACTTGATGTTGTCCCATATATCCCTTAAACTATCTTTATTTTTTAAATTATTTTTTGTACTTTTTTGCTGCTCTGTCTAGGTGAGTTCCATTTTCCCACATTCTAGATCACTGATCATTTTTTCTGCTTCATCTAGTCTGCTTTTACACCCTGCTAGTGCATTTTTCATTTCAGTTATTGTATATGAATACAATACTCTGTGACTTCTATTTGGAACTTTCTTATATTTTCTGTCTCTTTCTGTCTCTTCCCACTGTGTTCATTCTTCTCCCAAGTTCAGTGAGTATATTTGCGATTAGTACTTTGAACTCTTTATCAGAAAAATTACTTATCTCCATTTCATTAAAGTTATTTTTGTTTTTTGATATTCTTCTTTTTTTTCTTTTGTTTGGAAAATATTCCTCTGTTTCTTCATTTTTCTTGGCTTTCTGTGTTTGTTTCTATGTATCAGGCAAAATAGTTACCTCTCCCAGCTTTAAAGGAGTGGACTTGCATAGGAGATAAACCTTGTTTTTCAACCTTGTCCTGGCTTTTGTTTTTCTCTTGAAATTTTGTGATTGTCTAAGCAGCCTGATTTATTCTCAATAGGTCCCATTTAATGAGGGTGTGCAAGATTTACCAGAGTTCCAAAGAAGAAATCTCAGTCAGCACCTAGTTTCAGGATGATCAGAAGCCAGAAACTTAGACAGCAACTTTTAAAGTATCTAAGTATATTCAGTCCTGTGGGTCTGCAATAAAACTTTGCAGGCCTCCATACCAGGAGACCTGGAGGATCTCCTGGGCAACAGTGGCAAAAATCAAGGCTTCTATAAGAGGAGACTATAAGCTCCTTTCTGGGAGGTATTGATGAGCTGTGGTCAGGCTGAGTCAGAGGGCAAAGTTGGAGTCCCCTGGCATTCATTTCCTGAGAACACTTCCATAGCCTCCAGATGTATGGCAAACCTGAAGTCTGCCCTGAGGCTGAAGCACCATGACTGGAAAATAGGCCTTTTTCACAGAAAGATCAAGGTGTGCTTCAGTCTGCCCTCTGTATGGTTTCTGGGAGTGGTTTCATGCCAAGAACTGTCTCTCTGATTGTTCTAGAGAGAGACCCAGCAACACATGTCATTCAACTTAGATAGTGTTAAAAAATAACAGCAGCAATAATAGTTTACAGTTTTATGTGTTTGGCACTGTTTTAACCTGTGTGTGTGTGTGTGTGTGTGTGTGTGTGTGTATGTGTGTGTGTGTGTGTAGAGAGAGAGAGAAAAAGAGACACTCACTTAATACTCAAAGACATCCTATAAAATTGATATTATTACCTACACTCTTGGATGAGAAGGCTGAGGCACAGAGAAGTTAAATAATCTGTCAAAGATTCCATAGATATTTCACAGGTATTTTGCATAAATGCTGTAAGAACAAACAATTCTTCAATGAAAGTTCCAATATCCACAAATATTTGGGAACTGACCTTGGTATCTTGATAGTATTGTGACATAAATATACATTTTTGTGCTTGTGAAGCTCAATAAAATAAATTTTATTTAAATAAAAGGAGTTTGTGTCATTCTCATTTCCCCTTCCAAATACTATGACTCTAAGATGTTTGCCTTCCTTTACGTAGATAGCAAAAATAGCCAACTGGAATGCCATGTAATTGCTGGTATTTTAATTGGCTAGGAAAGAGGAGCATAAAATAGTATTATAGTCATAGCCAGCCTAGATTTAAGGTTAGTGACTAAGTTTGTGATTATGAGGCTCTTTTGTAATGCATGCTGCTTCCTCAGAATGCTTTACCAGGCAACAATAGTCCTACATCTTCTCTTATTTAACCTAAAATTCCGACTATTAATATCACTTTAATGTCATATTATTTTCAATAAAATTTGTTCTGATAAAAGACATATAAATCATTCTGCTCATGGTGTTGCATCATGAAGAACTGATCAAGTTTAACCATGAAATTACAATACCGGGGTGCCTGGATGGCTCAGACCGTTAAGTCTCTGACTCCTGATTTTGGCTCAGATCATGATCTCATTGTTCATGAGATCAAGCCTTGCCCCAGGCTCTGCGCTCAACATGGGAGTCTGCTGGAAATTCTCCCTCTCCTTCTGCCCTACCCCCATTCATGCTCTCTCTCTCTTTTTCCTCTCTGAAATAAATAAATAAATCTTTTTTAAAACAGTTACAACACCAATGATTTTGTGCCAAATTAGATACCATTGCTCACTAGATTATGACATACACTTAGCAAAGTTTTAAAAGAGTTCAACATACAAAATTTGATTTGCGAGTTTTATTTGCTTCTTGACATTAGAAGAAGGCTGCTACTATTGGATTAATTCTAAGGAATATTCAGTTTCAGTGAGAGATCTTTTGAGTTCCAAGGTGGATGTAATATATCTAGAATGGGGTAAAAAGGGAGTCCAGTTATGTCTCTCTTTACTGAAAACCCATCTGCAATGATTGCTTTGCATTTTTACAAGTTTCTACTCACAGAAGCATGGAGAATCTGGCCCCAAGATCATGAGATTCAACAAGCCAGGACGAAAGGGTAACAGAAAAAAAGATGAAGTGAGCTGGGCAGTTTCATGAGGGTATACAAGCAAGAGTTATTAGCCTTAGCTGGGCACCAAAACGAAGACCTCTGGCCCTGATTCAGTGTACAGAGGTCAATGTGAGAGCATATGGTTGGATTCTGGAAGGAAAAAAAAAAAGTCACACTCGCATGGAATATGTTAGAAAAGCCAAATAAATGATTGCCACTGTTTTGTAACTATAAATAAGGCATTTATTATATGCTAGATTCTTTGTTAAGGAATCTCATTCTCCTGAGCTATCTTTCAATGTGGAAGAATTTCATTTGGAATAGTTCTCCTCATCTCTTTCTACCCATTAAACAAGAATGACTCATATGACTAGTGAGTTTGTAAAGAGGAAATAATCATGCTTAGCTCAAAATACATGGGGTCTCTGTCTTTTAGATGTGCCTATTTTTGGAGAGATCTGCTCTCTGGTTTCTTCTCAAACATGTGGTAAGTGGTCTGCCCCTATGAAGAAGTGCTAAGGTCGTACGACCCAGTTGATGACTAAAAATGTGAATTTATTTCCTGAGTGAAATTGTACAAAGTCTGTAGTGGCCACACATTGAGGTCACTCAATTGAGGTCACTCCACACATTGAGGTCATTCAATTCAGCCTTCATCAATAATAACATTAGTGTTAATTTTCCATTTGTCCTTTGTGTCTTACTTCTCAGAGGTTGGTTTTATATTTGAGAAATAAAAGGGATGTGACTTATTGGCTTCCTAAAACTCCAATCCATATATCAATTCCTTAAATCTTATAATATTATTAGTATCAGTTTTAATTGCTACTATAACAAATTACCACAAATGCAACACCTTTAAACAACTCGAATTTATTTATTTATTTTTAAAGATTTTATTTATTTGTCAGAGAGAGAAAGCACAAGCAGGGGAAGTGGCAGGCAGAGGGAGAAGCAGGCTCCTCACTGAGCAAGGAGCCAGATGAGGGACTCGATCCCAGGGCCCTGGGATCGTGACCTGAGCTGAAGGCAGACTTAACCATCTGACCCACTCAAGCATCTCTAAACAACACAAATTTACTTTCTCTTAGTTTCTGTAGGTCAGATGCATAGCATGGTGTGGCTGAATTTTGCTCAGTGCCTCAGCAGGCAGAAATCAAAGTATTGGCTGGGACTATTTTGCAAATATAACTGATGACTTACCTTGTGGCCACCGCCATCTTCAAGTCAGCATGTCAAACTCTTCTCGTGCTTTGAATCTCTGACTTGCTCTTCTGCCTTTCTCCTTTGCTTTTAAGGCTTCATACAAGTACATTAGACCAATCTGGGTAATTCAGGATAATCTCCCGATCTTAAACTTAACATATTAGTAAACTTAATTACACCTACAAAGTTTCTTTTGCTGTGTAAAATAACATTCATAGGGAGCAAAAATCATGAGGGCCAAGTGTCTGCTTACCAAAGTTAGATAATAACATTTCCTTTTGTGAAGTGAGGAAGATGAGATTTAGGAAAGATAAAGAAATTGCCATAAGTCACAGATAATAAATGACAAAACTAGAATGAGAAGCCAAGTATGTACGAGTTCAGGTTCAGTACTTCCTGTGACCATGAAATTCCTCCATTTTTACCCATAATTCACCTTAGACAAATGGTGCAATTTATTTCTAATGAAACACAGCTTGGGGCAGGGGGGAGGGGCATTTTCCTTTATACCAGAATAGAGAAAGAAATGCTCATTGTACTTCAAAACCCCTCTTCCCTTCATCTTGGTTTTTCCAGTTATACTCCTGTCTCATGAATGTTCCCTCTTCCTAACAAATGAGAAATGGTTGGAGAGAAAATAATTGAAGATAAATTTTTTTAAAAAGAAGAAGGAGAAGAAGAAGAAAAGAAAGTATAAGAAGAAGAGGTACGACCAGAGAAAGAAACAGAGAGAGAGAAGGGAAAAGAAAGTCACAAAAAAGAAAAAGAACAGGCAGAAATGACACTAAAGTACTCAGAATAGGGACACCTGGGTGGCTTGGTCAGTTAAGCTGCTGCCTTCAGCTCCCATCATGATCCTAGGGTCTGGGGATCAAGTCCCACATCCAGATCCTTGCTCAGCGAGGAGCTTGCTTCTCCCTCTGCCTGCCACTCCCCCTGCATGTGCGCTTTCTCTCCCTCTGACAAATAAATTAATTAATTAAATTTTTAAAAAGTGCTCAGAATTAAATATGCTCTCTGTAATCTAGGAAAATGGTTTATATACTGAGAAATTAAAGGAAATGTTTACCCACTATTCTTTTTACATTCTTAAGAAAAGCCTGCACATTGCTGACTAAGCCCCAAACAAACATATAATCTAGCATTGAACAGCTCAAAAGCGTCTTTAACTGCTTTAGTGTGGAAACAGTTTGAGGCCAGAATTCCAGCATTAGGTCAGTTCTTTCCATTTTGCTTCTCATTCTCTTCCTACCTAATGACTGTCTCCAATGCCAGACCCTCTCCCCCTCTCTCCTACAGGTATTTTGGTTATAGCTTTGTTCTGGCCTTCTTCCTCCCCTTCTAACCCCCTACAACTTACTTTTCTTTCTTTCTTTCTTTCTTTTTTTAAAGAATTTATTTATTTGACAGAGAGTGAGAGAAGGAGAGAGAGCACAAGTGGGGGGAGCAGCAGAGGGAGAGGGGGAAGCAGGCTCCCTGCTGAGCAGGGAGCGCGATGCAGGACTCGATCCCAGGACCCTGAGGTCATGACCGAGCCGAAGGCAGAGGCTTAACCCACTGAGCCACCCAGGTGCCCCTACAATTTACTTTTCTTATTACATCTTTTCTATTTTGTCTCCTGAAACTCCTATTTCACTGGAAATGTACCCTCAATCTTTTTTGTTTTGTTTTGTTCTTAAGCAGAATGTTCTCTTTGCAAGCAGATCTCCCAAAAGGTCAGTTCCTCTGAGCACTCACTATGTGGAAGACACTGTTCTAGGACTGGGGAAACAAAAATATAAAATGACATGGTCATTGTCTACATGAATTTTACAGCCTGGCTATTAGGTAGATAAGCAGATAGGTTAATATGGTGTGGCTATCTCTGACTGCTTGTGATCTGTCAAATAGATAAATAAATATCTTGAAAAAAAAATATGGTGTGGCTAAAGTCAGTAAAAGATGACACCATGATGTTCTTGCCTCCCATTCTTCAGATCATCTACCTTCCAACAAAATCTCTTCAAGTTGCGTGCTTTGCCAATATGTTATATCTGCCTTCAATTCTACCCAGATATATAATCTTAAGTGTCCCCAGTCAACTCATTTCTCTTTCCCCTTCAGGAGATTTTCCAAATTTTTACCTACTTCACGAATATTATCACTCCACTACCATTTACCTCATTCTCTGAGACTCTTAAACTTCCTATTCCCCATGTAAAAATAACTTTAACTTGTACATCTTCTTCTAGTTTCCTCCTGTCATAGTGGAGGAAGTGTATCTTAACTCCCTCTTCCCTCATTCAAGGCTAATTCATCCTCCTGTTCTTTAGATTTTGTAGCTTTATGCTCCTCAGAAACTGTGATTCATCAGCAATAGCTGCTTTCCTCTTTGTACCACATTCAAACACTGACAACTCCCACCCAGCATGATCAAAAAGCTTGCCCTTGGTTCCCTATTATTCCTTAGTAATTAGAGTACTTTTCTATCCTATATTTTACCATACACCTTTTTAAAGAAGTACTATTCACTATTATCATCTCTACCTCAGCTCCCATTTGATCTAAAACCCAAGGCAAGGTAGCTAATGCTTCACTGGAAAGCTGCAACTGATGTAACTTTACCCCTAGACACAAACACATAGAAAAAAAGTAACATTTCTTATTTTCTTTTAATCAGATTAAATACAATTTTAAGTCTCCATCCAGCCAGGATGTTGAGAAACCTAATCTTTGGTTCCAAAGAACCCTCTACTACCCAGGAGTGTCTGAAAACAAAGGCTTTACTCATGTCAACACCTGCTGACTACCAGTCACTGGCCTCACCTCCCACCACTTCCCTGCTTGCCTTTTGCTCCTGTCTTAGCAATGTCTTTTCTAATGTTCTTTACTGCATCCAAACCCTCACCAATCCTGTCTTCTATCCAGAGAGTGCCCTTTTCTTTCTTCTCAGATGCTCTCCTTGGATTTCTCCTGTTTATTCTTCAGAACTGAACACAAATTTTCATGCCTTCCTTCCCTGAACACTCCCTAAATCCTCAGAATGATTTAGATGTCCTCACAGCATCACCATTACCTTCTTTACAAACTTTGTATAATTATTTCTAGACTATACAGATTGTATCTTAGGCTCCCAGGAATTCATAATCCTGGGAAGAACGTAAAGAAAAAAATAGGCGATTATAATACTGTATGTGAACTTTAGCAGAAGTAGTTATAGAACATAGAGAAAATTTTTAAATAGCTAACATTTATTCAGTCTTCTATATCTCACATATTACAAATATTTTACACATGTCATCTTATTTAATTGTCACCACAATATGGTGAAGAAGAATACCTATATTTGTTTTACAGGAGAGGAAGCTGAACATAAAGATATCTGTAGTTTGGCGGAGGATTCACAGGCAGTACAAAGTGAAGCCCTTGGCCTAAGAAAGACTGATGATTCAGTCTCTCAGGACATATTCTGTTAACCAACACACTATATTATATCACTTATGGTTGATAGCATTTCCTCAACAGTGAGTATTAACTAAGACTTCAGAGCTAAGAAATAATTGTCTAGTTACAGACTGTAGTAAATAAAGAGCTTGATGAGTGATGAGAAATGAAGTTTCAAAAGTAAGGATTGGTCAGATAATAAAGAACTGGGAAACTTTATAAGAATCTTGGGAGTCAGACAGGAGCAGACTCACAATTTATTGGTAAGAGTAGGAAAATTTCAAACAGGTTGAATTCTCAGCTCTGAAAGCTCTTCCATACCATGGTGGGCTAAGAGGAAAAGAGGAGATGCTGCTGATAGACTTGAACTCCCAGAGTCCCTTGAAACTGCTAAGCCAGAAGACATGGTTCATTGCCTGTTACTAAAAGATTGTGGCTGTCCCTTTGCTTGAAGATTATGCTGAGGACTCCAATGAGGCAGGTGTCTCGCTATTCAGTGCTTTCCCTCTTTAGCCTTACTCTTATTTCCCCTATAGGCTACCACACAAAGGGCCAAATCCAAGCACAGCTTAGTGATAGACGCTGGCCCTTCTAAGGAAAGAGAACCAGACACGAAGGGAGCTTCAGAATGGGAACAATATGTGCTGGCAAAAGGCCCATCTTCTCCAAAATAAACTTATTGCATCTTACGTCTCTCACAACATATTAAAAAAACACAACATTTGGTAGAACTTCTAGAACTCTGTAACTGTAAATATTGCTGGAATCCATTTATCAGGTGACATGGAAAACTGCCATCTTTGAATGAAGACAAGAACAGAAAAGAGCTTTGCAAGGAAGAACAAGGTCAGGGTATAATGCAAATGATCTTTGACTTGGCCATACAATCCGAGACACTATAGTCCTCATGTTATCTGTAGTGAAAATGGACATCGCGTGGATCTTATAAGGGCAATAGGAGTGAGCATCTGACCCTAGAGCATCAAGTGACTAAGTGGCCAGTTTCTCTCATGAATTCTAATCATGGAATCGTAAGTAGGGGAAGGCCCAGCAGAAACCCATGGTAAGACAGAAGTAGTACATCTGGAATTGAGCCTGAACAGAGCAAGAAAGCACAAATAAAGAGGATGAACGCAAGGATCCCATACCGAGTCATTTGCTGCTATTGTCTGGTACTTCTTGCTCAGATCACTCTTACTGCCTCATCAAAAGTTCTTTATGGCTTCTCTCCAGGAGAAAAAAGGGAGCAGGATTAATGACTGAGTCAGCTGGTATGGCAGGGGCAAGGCAAAAATGTTTCTTTCTGTACTGCAAGTAACAGGGCTGGCCTAAGAAGAAATTGGTGAGAAGAAATTTTTGATAGGCAGACCTCCCGTTAGTGGGCCTGGTCAGCCATTTTGCAGGAAAGAGACATTGTCTGAGAGAAATGTCACACCCTTGAGGTTGAGCGGTTTCTTCCCTTACTTTTTTTTCCCCCTTCTTTTTTTTAGAGAAAAGGCAGGGTGGGACAGCGGGAGAGGGAGAGGGAAAGAGAGACCCTTAAGCAACCTTAAGCAGGCTCTACGCCCAGTGTGGAGCCAGACACTGACATATCTCAGAACCCTGAGGTCATGAGCCAAAATGAAGTGTGATGCATTTCACTGACTGAGCCACCTAGGCACTCCAGTTGCGTGGTTCCCTTAAATGGTGCACCCTAAGTCCTCACTTGCCTTATCTAGTTCCAGTCCTGCACAAGAACAAGGGATTTGCTGGTCCTATCACATTACTACATGACTCAGAATCAATCAGCCTGATGGACATGGATTGGCCTCTTCCAGGCGTAGCTGAGGTGCCAGCTTGGGGAAGATACTCTGGGAGAAAGGCATCACCTTCCTGCCTGTCAGATGGAGCCTAAATCAGGAACTGTTTGTGGAGCTGTGTCCACAGAAGTAGAATTTGGGGCTTGGAAATGAAAGAGTTAAGTGGGAGTGGCTCTGATTGCCGTCATTCACAGTGACCCTCTTGGAAGGAGTAGAGCAGCTGCAGCCTGGGAGCAGCCCAGCAACCGGGGTGTCAATTCATGGTGGTGAGTCAGCCAACCCAGCAAACTGCCTCAGCGGGCAGAGGTGTCAGCCGAGGGAAGGGGCACCTAAGATGGGTGGTGGAGTAGGAGAAGATGAACGCCTGTTGTAGTTTTGAGATCAGGTGGAACCATAGGGGTTGTAGCTCATTCTACTAATACTTCTCACCTAATTTCCCCCAGGAAACCGGAGTAACCAAAATCCAGGTCAAGCTTTTCCCTGATGGGGAGAAATCACTTAAGAAGCCAGTGGTTGTAAACCCCTCACCAAGTAGATGTAGTGGATAATGTAGTGGATACCATCTTGCTCCACCCAGTCCCTTCTGGAAGGCCAAATACTCCATTCTTTGATCAGGAATCACCACCTGCCATGGGCAGTTACCCTGAGTGGCAGGGCACTGTCATGCACAAGGCAGCCCAGGCCAGTGACTGTCTGTGGTGGGATCAAAAGGCCTGCTCCCCATGTTTCAACTGGAAGAATTCTAGCCCCGCCCCCAACAGGATCACCTGAGCACTCAGTAGGACCTACACCGTGGGTCACCTTCTCCATCTGTTTAATTTTACCTTCTTCACCTTCTTCCTGCTGTACCTCCTAAGAGCACATCCTGAAAATCCTTTTGCCCAGAGTTCTCTGGTTGCAGAACCTATTCCAGAGACCCACTGTAAGACACGGTGTGCCGTGTAAGAAAAGTGGAGGGGAAGCAAAGACAGGAACAACGGAGGGTTCTTTCAAGAAGCCAAGAAACATGGTGGTAGCTGGAAGAAGCAGGTTGGGTTTAGAGTTTTTCTTTTGTTTAGTTGGTTGGTAGTTTAAGATAGGAAAGACTTAAGTATGCTTAATTGTTGATGGAAAAGAGAGGAAGAGGTGGAACATACAGAAAAAGGTGAGGAAAAGGGATGGAATTAAGTGCTGGGGTAGAAGAAAGGATGGAATCAGAGGTTTACGTGGAAAGCTAAGCTTTATTTTAGTGTACAGTAGGACTTGTAAATCTCACTCAATGTTTTGCAAATGGTTAGTCACTCATTTCAACACTATTCTTTTCCCACTTACATAAATTGCTGTTTTTATCACAAACTAAATCCTTATATGTTCATGAGTCTGTCTTTACAGTTCTCTGCATAACCTCTTTATTTGCCATCCAATATTAAATTAATAAAATCACTCAAGTTTTATATAATATTTTCATGACTGGTAAGAAAATCTTTCCTCTTCGTTGCCCTCTTCTTTTTAAATTTCAAGATTTATTTCACATATACCATGTGCTTTCCTTTACTTTTGGGGTGGATTTCCAAGATGTTTTATCTTTCTGTTGTTATCCAGAAATTTGCCATTATATATTCAAATATTTGTTGAGATGCGGAGGGCTGTAGATTTTATTGTACTGATCTTGTATTGATCCTTTTACAGAATTTTTATGAGTTTTTGCATTTTTTAAATTTTCTTTTTAAAGGATTTTACTTATTAGAGAGAGACCACAGGAGAATGAGAGCACAAACCAGGGTGGGGGGCAGGGAGGGAGAAGCAGGCTCCCCACTGAGCAGGAAGCCTGATGTGCCGCTCAGTCTCAGGACCCTGGGATCAGGACCTCAGCCGAAGACAGACTTAACTGACGGAGCCACCCAGGCTCCCCACATTTTTTAAATTTTCTTTAGGGTTTTTCAGTTCTTCTCTTTTCAGTAATTTAGAGCATATTTATTCTTGTTAACCTTATTAGCTGGAACCTACTATACTGTCCTCCAGGGTGGAGATTTGAGCATGGGAAGATTTGGGGGAGTGCTTGTGCACAACCACCCATAGGAACAGGGAGAAGAAAACACGTCTGCATGCATGGGGAAAGTGTGTTGT
Organism: Lontra canadensis; assembly: GCF_010015895.1. NCBI lineage: Eukaryota > Metazoa > Chordata > Mammalia > Carnivora > Mustelidae > Lontra > Lontra canadensis. Next base: position 6,002,912 of record NW_022631042.1, read on the forward strand.
TACACAGTAACAGTCAAGTCCTTAGCCACCCACGGGTTGCTCTAAAGCTCACCGGATCCTTCAGAATTGTGGCAGGGGATCCAGATGATCCGTCACCAGATGCTGGTTGTCCCTAAAGGGGGAATGGCCTTAATTAAGTCAGGGGATTACCATCACATGGTGCCATTCTCCGAGCTGTGTTGGTTCGTGGGTTCCTCAGGAGCTCCCAGGTATGATGTGAAATGGCCCCTGTCCTCAGAGGGCAGGGAGACCGTGAAGGGGCAGGCCATCCAGGTTGGTAGGTGGCAGTTTTCAGAAGCAGAGGGAACTTACATAGGAGGCTTGTCTTGTGGAGGCAGTAAAGCAAATCGATCCTCATGTCTGCTGGCCAGGTCTTTAAAGTTTATATAGAGGCCTTAACTGGAATCAGTCACAGGTCCCACACAGGTGTTCTCAACACCACATCACTGCCCAAGGCTTTGTCCTTGGAGAAGTCTCTGGAAGCAGGAAAGGCAAGCAGAATCCATGTTCCAAAGACAGGGGTGGGGGTGCGCAGCCTGGGATCTCCCACGTCCAGCTCACGGGTCAGCTGGCGGTCACGTCTTCTTGGTGACCTTCCCCCAGCATGCTGTGGACCAGGCAGCACTCCTGGCAGTCTTCCCAATGATGACAAAGTGCTACACTCCTTACATGAAAGACGAGGCCACCTTTGCATGTGTGCGTTCTTCCACTTCTAGGCTCCCATTTCAGGGGCACAGCAGAGAATTTTGGTTTGGCCTATTAGAGAAAATTATGTAGCTTTTAATTCCAGAATTGCAAGTTTTGTGTTCTTTTCTGTAATCAGATTCTATATTATTTTAGTATTAATTCTGTGTTCCAATGGGTTATAGATTCATAACTGGTCTTTTACACAGCGACTTCTGATTAATGAATTTCTATATGTACTGAGGAGTGCATGAGTTATATATTTCTTTTGTATTTGCTTGATGGAGAATGTCTTCCTGATACCTTACATTAATGTCACATTTTTGTGAAATAAATTATTTTCCTTATAACTCAGCATATATTACTTCATTGGTTTCCTGTATGAAATGCTGAGAAGATAATCTAAAACCAGGGAAGTCAAGAAATGTGCAAGTAATCGGCTTTCCTAAATCCAGCATTTTGATATTTAAATGATAAATCTTTTATGTTTATAAAACAAAAGGCTCGGGGTGCCTAGGTGGCTCAGTGGGTTAAAGCCTCTGCCTTCGGCTCAGGTCATGATCTCAGGGTCTTGGGATCGAGCCCCACGTTGGGCTCTCTGCTCAGTGGGGAGCCTGCTTTCTCCCTCTCTCTCTCTGCCTGCCTCTCTGCCTCCTTGTGATCTGTCAAATAAATAAGTAAATAAATAAAATTTAAAATAAATAAATAAATAAAAGGCTCATAATCCTTGAGTGGAACTAAAGCCTATAAACTCTAAGTCCTCCTTTCTCCTTTGCCTGTCTCACCTGGTCTACTAGTTTAATGTCTATCAGACATGCCCACTTATCCGTTTAATGTGTTTATTTTTTCAATTTACTAGATGTGACCCTAAGCATATATATAATGCTGCTTTTGCTTTGTTCATTCAATAATCTATCATAGGGAGCGCCTGCGTGGCTCAGTCATTAAGCGTCTGTCTTCAGCTCAGGTCATGATCCCAGCGTCCAGGGACTGAGCCCATTATGGGCCTCCATGCTCAGAGAGGAGCCTGCTTTTCCCTCTGCCTGCTGCTCCCCCTGCTTGTGTTCCCTCTCTCACTATCTCGTTCATTCCTTCCAAAGTACACTTTTTCCCGTAAAGAGGTCTTAAGGTTTAACATAAGTTAAAGTATGCTTAATTTACTCTGTTTATTATCTTTGTGATTTCTTCTATCTAAGCATTTCTAAATGTGTCCGTGGGACCTAAAATGTCTTTAGATATGGCAGCAACGTGGAGTGTTTCATTTACTGAGAGCAAAGAATATTACTTTTCAACTCTGCAAAATAGAATTACTATAAACACAAGGATTCAAGAGAAAATTGAAGAAAACATAGCGCTTGAAAGTCTGGCTCTGTGCTAATGTGATTATCTGATGATCTCAGGCTCCCTGAATCGGTGACAGTTTCAGCGTCCCTGTTTCGTGTCATTTTATGAAACCAGATCTTTTATGCCAGGAGTATTCTGTTTTGATGCCTGATTTTAAAATGGTGCCTGTACAGAGGCAGATTTGGTGGAAGACAGACAAGCTAACTACACCTTAATGACTGGCTTCTTTCTGTTCACCAAAATCTTATTTCTTTTTTTTTTTTTAATTTCTTTTCAGCATAACAGAATTCATTGTTTATGCACCACACCCAGCCCTCCATGCAATACGTGCCCTCCATAATACCCACCACTCTTATTTCTAATGCAAGGCTTACTGCCTTGGTGGCTGCTTTCTCTATAGGTACCCCTTTAACGTTCATTTATTTCTTTGTCCCTAAAGCTCCTTTCTTATTTTCATTTTTATTATTGCGTCTTAGTGCCTTCACTTGCCTAGGGACTGTGAGATCCCCTTCTGTATACTTAGAACACCTTTCAGTCTTCCTTTCCCTCGCTTAAAGTATGCCTTACTCTGGGCAAAATTCTGTTCTCCCAACACAGATTTGTGGCCTTCCTTGTGATCCCTTTGCCTTTGTTTCCAAAGCCTACTCCCCCTATTAATAGCTCACTTTCACAGAAAAGGATAGTTTCCAAAGTCCAAGTGGGATTCTGCATTTGGGTACGTGCCAACAGAGCAAAGATTTCTTTCATTGATCATATTACTTTCAGGTTTTGTTAAGTAAGCCTCTTGACTGTGTGCATGTTATTAGTCACATTGGACAGTCTGGTCTGATCACCTCAACCTTGAAATTTCTCTCTTTTAGGGTCTTATTTTCTTGTTTTTCCAAGAACCTCAGATCCTCCTAATCCCTTTATATTTGGAGTATAGGCAGGGATAAACGGACTTTTATAGTTTGGAACAAATGACTATGAAAACTTTCCTGCACATCTATGCAAGCTTTTGGGTTAGCAGTTGAGCACAATTTCTTCTCTTAGAGCTTCCGTTAATGGCTTCCCTGTCCTCCCCATTCCCCCCCGCCCCGCCATCCCCGTGGCTGCACCCACTGGTTGTAACAGCTGGAAGCCTGGGAACTTCGTTGTCTAGAAGTTCTTTAGGTTCCACGAACCAGAAACACTTGCTTGAACCTTGGAGGCAAGAAAAGCAGCAGAGGCCACATTACTGCTCCTCCGGCAACCGTGGGCATATGTCCGGGCTTCGTCAGGGATCCTACCAGGGCCTCTGGGCATTTTCTTGTCTCACCTCGCACAGCATGGCCCCGCCCCGGGGGTTTCACAGCATCCTCAGCATCACCTGGGGACTTGCAGCAATGCCAGTTCTTGGACCATGCTCCAGCCCTACGCGTTCAGAAGCTGTGGAGGTAAATGTCTCACCGCGTCCCCCGAGCTGATTTTATATACCTGTTGACTGAGAAAAGAGGCAGAACTGAAAGAAAACAAAAGCACTTATTTAGGGTCTTAGAACTCTAATTTAGGGAGCAAAGCTTGGGGAGCAATGCAAATTATGTCCCACTAAGGGAACAAAAGTCCGTGAGTTTTTCTTAAAAGATTTTGTTTATTTGAGAGAGAAAGAGAGACCACGCGGGCGATGTGTCGGGGAGAGAGAGAAGCAAACTCTCCGCTGAGTAGGGACCCCCGCCCCCCAATGCGGGGTCTTGATCTCAGGACCGTGGAATCACAACCTGAGCCAAAGGCAGATGCTTAACCCCCTGAGACACTCAAAGCACCCTAAAAGTCAGTGGTTTTTAAAAACAAAAAAGGAATGCTTATGTCCCTGGTTTACAGAGCATACGGAGTCCTTGAAGTATTTGCACTTTGGCCCAGGTCAGAAGTTCATTATTTACCCTGTGATGACAGGCTTAAGGTCCACCTCCTTAATAGCCTCCCAGCTGATTTTTTAAAACCCCTTACCATGGACAACTCTATTTTACCTCACCTTTCATAGATCAACGTTGAGAAGTGTTGAAGTAGTGATCCCAGGGTCCTGGGGTGGAGCCCATGTTGGGTTCCTTGCTCAGTGGGGAGCCAGCTTCTCCCTCTCCCCCCTTCCCCCTCTTTCTCTCTCTCTCTCATGAATAAATTTTAAAAAATTTTTAAAAAGTGGGGGTTGATTATAAGAATTACCAGGAGTGATTATGAAAACTACAGATTCCTGGGGACTACCACATACATCCCCATAAGTAAGACTCTTCAAAAGAGGGCCTGTGAATGTGTACGTTTCCAGGTATCCCCAGGTGATTGATGGTCAGGTGCGAGAAGTTGATCATTATTGCTCTGTGGTCTTCCTGGTGTCTTGTATAAACAGCATTCCCTCTTTCCATATAGTTGTAAAGGAAAGGGGAAGCCATTAAGTTTTGATGAAAAAGCTGTCACTTGGTTGGGAAAATGTGCTCATTCAGCATAAAACCCCTTTCTGAAACGTTCCATTCTACAGTTCTCTGCGTTTCTCAATACCAACCGAGACTGACCTGCGTCAGCGCAGTGATCTCACCATCCCTGCTGAAACTGCAGACACCTGGGCTCCATTCAGACCTAGTGAATTGTCTCTCTGGGCCTGGGGTGTGTGTAACAAACCCAGCAGCACACAAATGTTTGAGAGCCACCGAGCAGTTTTTCCATTGTTGACACAGACACCACACCAGAGTGTATCACCAGCCGCGCTCTGTATGCTACAAGGGCACATATGACAGAGGGACGTCTACGGATTCCCGGTGTTAGCTCTGGGCTTCCGTTTCCTCATAGGTTAGTGAGGGTGTGGAAAGAGATCGTCTCTAACTTCTCTAAAGTGGATATGATTAGGTTGTGTCTTATCAACCTATAAACAGCCACTTCAAAGAACCATAAATAATATGATAGGGTTTTCCATAGGTCTCCTGCTTGATAATGTCATTTACTACATTAGCTAGAGGAAAATATTTAAATTTTATTGCCCTTGTTGGCATGGAACAAAGGAGAAAGAAAAGAATGCTCTGAATACTTGTTCATATTTTGATCCATTTCTTACAAATTTGTTTTTCTTTTTTTCCTTAAAATACTTAAAATAATGATCAAATTCTTGGACAGTCTTACAAAATGACTGAATTAGATTATACTTCTAAATGAAAATATTGCTTACTTGAACATCAAAAAATAGGTAATATCCAAAGTATTCAATTTTTTTCTTGTATAGTTTTAATAGTGAATATTTTATTATAAAAATATAACCTATATTGGGGCCCCTGGGTGGCTCTGTCAGTTAAGCATTCAGCTCTTGATTTCAGCTCAGTCATGATCTTAGGGTCAAGGGATTGAGCCTCCTATAGGGCTCTGCTCTCAGCGGGGAGTCTGTGCCCCTGCCCCACATGCTTGGGCACACTCATGCATGTGAACTCACTCTCTCCCGAATACATAAACTTAAAATGTAGATACATAAAATCTATACTAATATTCAATAGTGATTGACTAATATTCTTAGTGATTGACAGGACTAAATATTTAACCATGCGGGCTTTTGATTGTTTTGAGTTAAAACATGTCATTTTAGCCTGTGCATAAGTAATGATGAATGATCTACATGCTTATGATGAAACTAAGCCTGTGTTGAGAACCTGTCTAGCTCCTATCTTCCACTGGTGTTTAGCAAATGTTTCTTTAGTAGTGAGTAGTTACCCCACAAATTACTTCTGACACAAATGATTACTGAAAACATATTTTGCATGATTTGAAAAAAGTGAAAGTCTATCTGTGGGCTTACAGAGGCTTTGGTTTTCTTTGCCTATGATTTTACTGTATGTTAAACTAATTTCCCATTGCCCTGAAATGCAGAAATGGCTCCAGATAAATTGAGAGTTCTTGAGAGCACGGGAGTGACAACTGTGAGATTGCAGAAACCACATTCTTGCTTTTGGAATGGAATTTTGGCATGTGCAGGAACCATCTTATTAAAGGAAGGTTTATCAGGAAAAATTTGGGTGAAGGTAAAATCGAGAAACCATCCAAACTTAATTAAAAGTTCTACTGTTGTTTAGGGATGCTGGTGTGACTCAGTTAAGCATCTGACTCTTGATTTTGGGTCAGGTCATGATCTCAAGGTGGTGGGATTGAGCCCTGAGTAGGGCTTCATGCTCAGAAGGGAGTCTGCTTGAGATTCTCTCTCTTTCTGCCCCTTCACTGCTTACACACATTAACACACACACACACACACACACACACTCTCTCTCTCTCTCTCTCTCAACAAATAAAATCTTTAAAAAATTCTCGTTTGTTTGATGACTTAATCAGAAATGAAAAATAAGCATAGGGGAAGGGGAAAAAAAAGAGAGGGAGGTAAATTATAAGAGACTCTTAGCTATAGAGAACAAACTGAGGGTTGCTAGAGGGAAGGTGGGTGGAGGGATGCACTAAATGGGTGGTGGGTACTAGGGAGGGCACTTGTGATGAGCACTGGGTGTTAAATGTAAGTGAGGAATCACTAAATTCTCCCGAAACCAATATCACACTGTATGTTAACTAACTAGAATTTGAATTAAAATTTGAAGGAAAAAAAAATGGTGTTGCCTTGGTGGCTTTTCTTGTCAGTTGTTAAGATGTTCCCCAAAGCTAATTTAGGAGTCACCTTATTTCTGGAATATTCCAGTCTAAGTAGTGGTAAAGTGCTAAGAGTTAATGACAATGAAAGGGCAAAGCCGTGGCCAACAGTCATGGTCCAATAAAGCCAAGTCTATTCTCCTTCAGGGCTCAGTTCAGGATCCATCTGTTTAGCCAGATTTTTTCCTAATTGAGAAGAAGGCAGTTCCTTAATTTCAAAATTGCATCATTTCATTTTATTTTGATGGCTTTACTTTTATATGTATAGTTCCTGTGACATTTAATATTGGTATATTTTTAGAAATAAAAGTCTATAATGATTTAGCCTTTGAGCAGATTTTATTGTTAAAAATAATAGTGATGCAAGGAATTACATAGTTTATACAAAACATGCCAAACTTATTTTAAAACTTATATTTTTGGGGCACCTGTGTGAATCAGTGGGTTAAGCCTCTGCCTTTGGCTCAGGTCATGATCTCAGGGTCCTGGGATAGAGCCCCACATCAGGCTCTCTGCTCAGCAGGGAGCCTGCTTCCTTCCCCCCTCTCTCTGTCTGCCTCTCTGCCTACTTGAGATCTCTGTCAAATAAATAAATAAAATCTTAAAAAAAAAAACTTGTATTTTTATAAATTACTCTATGGAAATTCTTTGCTGTGTGTAAGACTTTATTCTGAAACAAAAGATTCCACATACATAAATTAATAAAAGAACAAAACAAAACTTAGTTCCTCCAGGGGAAAAAAAAATCCTTTAAAAAAAAAATCTCATTCCCATAATGATTGCCTAAGACTAGTGGTTCTCAAAGTCTGGTCTCTGGACAAGCATAATTTTTGTACTTGTTAGAAATGCAGATTCTCAGGTGCCACCCACACCTACCGAATCAGAAACTCAGAGTAGAGCATATCCGTCTGAGTTTTGACAATCTCCCCCATAAAATTCTGATGCCCATTACAGTTTAAGAACTAGCTTAGACTATAGAATGTAAATTAAGAAAGGTCTGAATTTCTGGGTAGACTCATTGGTTCTCCCTGAATCTCAGTCCTGCCTACTGATCCCACTCGAGACTGTTTTCAAGACCCCAGTCCAGAGCAATCGAATCAGAATCTCAGCTTCAGCATTTTAAAAAGTTCTTTGGTGGTTCTAATGAGCAGCAGGACTGAGAGACGCTGTGATGAGTTACGCGTACTTGTTCCATAAGTCAAGCATAGGCTGTATCTGCAGCAGAGACTAATGTGTGGTTAATCCTGCTGCCCTTTTCTGTTGACCCTACTTCCTAGCTTTTCCTCCTGATCCCATTAGCTGAACCTACAGAGATCTGAAGAGAGCATGGATTGGCTGCCGGAGTAGCTTACATGAGTTGCTCCTATTTGGGGAACTTTTATGTTTGACTTAAAAATTAGCCAGCTGTCCTAGCTTTTTGTCTTAACCCTTTCAGTTTTCCACAGTATAATCAACATTATCTTTCTAAAACAAATCTGATCATGTCTAAACCCTTTCTCACATTGATTTTTATTTTAATTCCAGTATAGTTAACATACAGTGTGACATTAGTTTCAGGTGTACAATATAGTGATTCAACAATTCTGTACATTACTCAGTGCTCAGTGTGATAAGTGTACTCTAATCCTCTTCACCTATTTCCTCCAGACCCCTACCCCTTCCTTCTGGTAACCATCGGTTTGTTCTCTGCAATTAAGAGTCTGTTTCTTGGTTTATCTCTCTCTCTCCCCCGCCCCTCCTCCCTTTCCACCCCTCCCCCCTCCCCCCCTTTTTCCCCTATCTCTCCCCCTCTTCCCCTTTGTCTTATTTCTTAAATTCCACATATAAGTAAAAGAATATGGTATTTGTCTTTCTCTGACTTATTTGGTTGGCATTATACTCTCCTACTCTATCCATGTTCTTGTAAACGGTAAGATTTAATTCTTTTTATGGCTGAATAATATTCCACTGCACATATAAAACACCTCTTTATCCATCCATCAGTGGACACTTGGGCTGTTTCCATAACTTTGCTGCACCAGTCTGCATTCCCACAAATAGAGCAAAAGGGTTCTTCTCCACATCATCACCAACACTTGTGTCTTATGTTTTTGATTTCAGCCTTTCTGACAGTTGTGAGGTGATAGGTCATTGTAGTTTTGATTTGCGTTTCCCTGACGGTGAGTGATATTGAGCATCTTTTCATGTGTATTCTGGCTGTCTGGATGTCTTCTTTGAAGAAATGTCTGGCCACGTCTTCTGCCCTTTTTTAATTGGATTATTTTTTGAGTGTTGAGCTTTATAAATTCTTCCTATGACCCAGCAATTGCACTACTGGGTATTTACCCTAAAGATAAATTCTTTATATATTTTAGATACTAGCCCTTTATCAGGTATATCATCTGAAAATATTTCATCCAATTTTTTACGTTGTCTTTTAGTTTTGTTGATTGTTTACTTCACTGTACAGAAGCTTTTTATTTTGATGTGATCCCAGTACTTTATTTTTGCTTTTATTTCTTTGGTCTCAGGAGACCAATCTAGAAAAATGTTGCTAGCCCTGATGTTAGAGAAACTTCTGACTGTGTTCTCTGTAAGGATGTTTATGGTTTCATATCTCACATATATAGGTCTTTAATCCATTCTGAGTTTATATTTTTGTGTATTATCTAAGAAAGTGGTCCAGTTTCATTCTTTTGCATGTGGATGTCCAGTTTTCCTAACATCATTTGTTGAAGAGACGGTCTTTTTCCCATTGTATATTCTTTTTTCCTTTGTCAAAGCTTAATTGGCCATAAAATTTTGGGTTTATTTTTGGGTTTTCTATTCTGTTCTATTGACCTATGTGTCTATTTTTATGCCAGTGCCATGTTGCTTTGATTACTACAGCTTTGTAATATAACTTGAAGTCTGGAATTGTGATACCTCCAGTTTTGTCTTTCTTTTTAAAGATTGCTTTGGCTATTCTAGGTCCTTTGTAGTCACATACTAATTTTAGAATTGTTCTAAGCCTGTGAAAAATGTTTTCAGTATTTTGGTGGGGATTTCATTAAATGTGTAGACTGCTTTGAGTAGTATAGACATTTTAACAATGTTTCTTCTTCCATTCCATGAGTAGATCATGTCCAAACTCTTAAAAATGGCTTGCTAGGCTGTGCCTAAGTTCTTGCTTCCTCTATCCACCATTCTCTTCCCCAAATTCCTCCTGTGCTGCAGACATACTAAATGTTTAATCTGTTAGTTTGAACCCAGCATGTTTTCTCTTTCCTCCTATCAGCAGATCACATGCTATTCGAGAGAATACTTGGAACAATGCTCTCTGACAGGTGGTCTCCTCACCATCACCCATTCATCCAAGTCTTTGATATGATGTCTTTCAAGAAAACTTAACTAGGGGCTCCTGGGTGGCTCAATGGGTTAAAGCCTCTGCCTTAGGCTCAGGTCATGATCCCAGGGTCCTCGGATCGAGCCCTGTATCAGGCTCTCTGCTAGGCGGGGAGCCTGCTTCCCCCTTTCTCTCTGCTTGCCTCTCTGCCTACTTGTGATCTCTGTCTGACTTGTGATATCTGTGAAATAAATAAATAAAATCTTTAAAAAAAATTAAAAAAAAAAAAAACTTAACTGATCATTGAAGCTTGGGATAACACTCTGAGGTTCCTTAGAATCTGCTTTATAGTACTTTGGTATATAGGTTGCTTACTTATCTCAAATTCCCAGTGGACTGGAAAATTTAAAAAGGTATTTTTCATATATTTATCATTAAATTTTTATTCCTACATCTAGCACAGAGCCTACACAAATCACACAGTGTTTTCAATAAACTTTTATTAAGTAAATGAAAAAATGATTTTAAAGCAACTTAGAGAGAGCCAACATAACCAAATAGCAAATTAAAAATAGACAAGAAATGCACCAAAGAAAAAAGCAAAAAGGTAATATAGAGTCCGAGTGAAAGCTGTGCATTAATTGCAGTGATGGACCTAGGATCCAGATGGATGAGCTCCCAGGTAAATGGCCTTGTTCCTATACCAGCCTGACACTTTAACCCTTTTCTCTCCACCTTCCATGAAAATACTATCTTTTGGCAAAACACTTCAGAGATGCCATTGTCTCTTAAAGGAAGTCCATATCTCTCCATTTGTCAGTATTTCCCATACTTTGTTCCTCAAGCACTAGATCTGTAAAATTTTAATAAATCTGTCCTATAAAACTGTTCCATGGTCAAATAAGTTTGGGAGGTACTAGATTAAATTAAGCTGTTTTCTTTAGTGCAGGCACATTCAGAATGTTTATTATGCTTAAGTACTTTGTAAATCTCAAAAAAAATTTTTTGAGAGACAGCTTGCAGAATTAATTGTTGATATACTGAAACAATTTGAGAAACACTGGCTTAAAAGTATGAGTAAATTTTTCAGTCCAAAAAGTTCAGAGAAAAAAAGAGAGGGAGGTGTTGCAGAGAGATTGCCTCCATCCCTTTAGAAACTAATTGATCAATTATTTTTTGAACTATGTGAACTTTGTGAGCTCAAAGCAAAAATCTATATATAAAAATAGGGACTATATATATATTTTTTCCAAGGCTATTAAAAAGTATGCATTAAGTGTATGCAGCATACAATATGATAAGTATAGGATATTGATCTTTCTATAACTACACACTCTTGTGGAACATACAATTCACTTTGGGCAAAGATGTTCTGCCTTGCAAGGACTATAAATATATAACCGTTCAGGGAAAAAGCTAGCAATATGTCAGCTAAAATGGATAAGGAAAATAAAGATTTAGGAGAGACCTTCATTGGCCCTAAGGGAGAATAGTATGAGACCTTTTTGGAGTCTTGGAACTTGGGGTTAAGTTTACATTGAATACAGTGGAATGAGGCACCATTCATTTCCAAAGTTAGATTTTGGGTGTCAATGAGTAGCTTTAGTAGGTATCTTTACTTTGTGTGCATATTTATACTTAGGAACTTCTTAGGAGAAAAGGTGCAGACACTTTGACTGGGATCTCAAGGAATGAAACCCTAATTGACTGACCAGAGTGGAACCAGGTGAGTGAATCTTGATTATTCTCAGGCCTGAGTTCCTCAGAAAGAAACTCCTCTCAGTAAGGGAGGCTGAGCCAGAGACCAACACTTGAGTGTGCCAAGATCTCATTTATCAGAAGAAAGTTATCTTTTCAGGCACATTGTCCTCTTAATTTTTTAACTTTTCTAAGCAGTCATTCTGCCACTGAGGGAAAATTTAAGAGACCGACAATTTGAGAGGTTCATGTCATAAACATTTCAAGTTTCTTTTATACATGGAGACATGGAAGTGTTCAGTGTAGGATCCCTAACTTGGCTTATCTTAGAGGGGCCTAGTGGACTCTGTGTGTGTGTGTATCCGCACATGCATGCACACGTGTTCACACTTCATCACTATTTCCACTGAGGAAATATTCCTCTTTCTTTCATGGTGATTCTGAGGGGGCCTGTCAATCACACAATCCCACCCTCTCCTAGCCACGGGGTTTGGCCTAGCTCCTCAGGATAACCTATCCAGTCAATGAGTGTGATAATCTAACAGGTAGACATGCACATCTTAGTCCTTCATGAGATTAGCTAGATATTGGGAATGAGAGAGGCTCTCTTTCTTTTAGTTCATGAACTATGGAGATAAGGAGCTGAGGCTGACCATATTCCTCTTTCCTGTCCCATAGAAAAGCTTCCATAACAATGAAGTTGTCATGTATAAGGAAGCAGAGCCCAGAAATAGGGAAACTGAGTCAGACAACTTTGTTGGAGACCCTAGATCTAAATGCTCTCAAAGTCTACCTCATGCTTTCACTTCTCAGGTGCATGAATCAATATTTACTTATTTATTCACTTACTTAAGCTAGCTTGAATTTCCTTTTGGTTTCTTTTAGAGAGAGGCTTTTACTAATAGACCTTTTCACAAGGAGGAGGCAGGAAGTGGCAGAAGTTTTTATCAGGACATTGGGGAGCATGGCACTGGGGATTTAGGAAGAGGTGTCTGATGTTCATGTGAGCCACAGACTTGAACTCCTAGGGCTTCCAACAAAGTTGGCTGTGATGGGTTATGTCCTGTTGTACCAGGGAAGAACTGCCATTGGTCACTGGCACTGTCACATGGGCCATGCTCAACTAAGGGCAGAAAGGGGTTTAAAAATGGAGTTTGACCTCTAGGACACTTACTTGAGGTATCGCTCCCTTGGAATCTGAAGGGTGAGTCCAAGGACAAATATTTCATAATTTACCAAAAGCAAATGTTGGAAATTTCTAGAAAGACAGAAGTCCATACGAATATTGTAATTTCCGTAAACAAAATTGGTTTAAGTTACAGTTTTAAGTAGAACCTCAGACGATTTATATAGAGAAAGAAGTGAGGAGAGGTTATTCTAAAGAGAAGGAAAACAATAAAATCTTGACATTCATTCGACTGTGAGAACCACAGACTGATAAGACAAGATGACAATTTTGGAGGGGGTCATGAGAAATAAGGCTGGTTCACTATAAGAAGGCTGGATTATGGTGCAGCTTCTCAGAAGTTTAAATCAGACTTAGTATAAAATAGGGGAGAAGGGTTTTTATATCACCAAATGGTATGAATTTAGCCTCACCTGTTTCATTTGTTTGCAATATAAATATAATCACACTTATTTTCTAGTTAGTTGTTTGAGTTTTCAAGTTTCCTTCTATAGCATAAGTTCCTCTCTTTCCCTTTTTGACATGTCCTGCCATACCCCCACCCCAACCCCACAACGAATTGTTGAGGAGCCAAAGGGCTTACTCAATACAAAGGAAATCAGTTCTGCTTCCACGTCTCACACAGGGAGAGAGATCTGTAAGGTCAGACTGGCCCATGTCCACCACTGGTTTGGTCACGGGCATCTCCCACTGTCAGATGCTTCTTGTCACTTCCTTCATAAGTGCCCTTGCAGGTCCACATACCTGCCCAGGATGGAGTGGTGACCAGTTTTCAGCTTCAGTGATCTAGATCATTGAAATATTTATTTTCACAGACACTTTCCAAAAACTGGTCCCCATATACCACAGTCGCTGGGTCTGAATTCCCACTGTCTCACAAGAAAGCTGGAGTACAGGGATGTCCTTTGAGGGTAAACTCAAAATTCCACACACTCTGCCTCCCAGCAGCTGATCACAGAGTACACTTTTCTGCCCTGCTGCAAATTGGTTACAGGTTGAATGATGCCAAGTGCTCTTGGTGATGTGAATAAACGGCAAGTTTTATAAAATGCTGGTAGGCGTACAAATTGCTACACCCACCTCAAAAAACAATTTCACATTTAGCAGAGTTCAAGATGTGACTGTGCTTATCCTAGATAATTCTGCTTGGAGATGTGACTATGCTTGTACTCCCTAATTCTCCTTCCTAAGGATCAGCTCTAGACAAGCATGCTCATGGCAGTATTGATGAAAGACGGGGAAATGACCAAACTGTTTAGCAAAGAAGAGTACGTAAATTGATACTGTCCTACAGTGGATTAAAAATCAGTGAAAATGAACAAGAGCTACACATGTCAACATTCATAAACCTCAAACAAGTTTGAGCAACAACACAAAAGCAAGTCCTAAAAGAATATGTGCAATCTGATGCCATATATCACATACCATTTCAAAAATATGAAAAACTGAGCAATATATAAAGATGAGGTACATGTGTGCTAATTCAATAAAGTAACGCAAAGATTAGTAAATACCAACTTCAGGATCCAGGTTAGCTCTGGAGAGGATGGAGAGCGCCATGGTCAGAGTTAGCTATATGGGGGGTTCCAAAGATAATAACTTTATATAACCCAGGCGACGCAAGTATCTGTTTTATTCTTCTTTAAACCATAGTCTATGCTCAATGTTTGGTGCATACCTATCTACATACAAACATTCATAATTTTAAAAAAACAAAAAACTCAAAGGATCATTTAAGTGGGCTCTGTAGCTCCAGAAGTACAAGACCAGTCAGAAAATCTTCTTGGCTCCCTCTTGACTCCCTGTCTTGCAAAACTCTTATGGCAGTGAAGGATCATCTGCATAAGAACCCCAGGGGCTTTCTGGGAGTGGAAAAGACCAAAATACCAATTCCTCCCTAGCTGTTCTCTGCAAACAACCACAAATACTTGTGATCAGATCATGAGACTCTGGGAGAGTCTCCTCACACAAAAGTCTTCCTATGGACGATGACCACTCACATCTCCCAGCACTTCAACCTCCAGGTCTCTCTCCTCCAGGGGACCATGGCTCTAGCGTGTAGCCTCCCGAGTAGCCATGTACTCTGCATTTGCTCAACATTTGTTCCCTTCCTGCTCTTCTCTCTTTCTTCACCTCCTTCCTCATTCCTTTTTTAAATTAAAACCTTCACTCTCTATTTGCCAAATTCTTAAAGCACATAGTAATAGAGAAGAAATGGGGTGAGAAAAGGACAAAAGAATAATAAATTATTCCCCCAAAACTGGTCTAAATATACTCATTGTGTCCTTGTAGGTGTTTGAGAGCAACAGAGCCTTCCTTATTAGATAAGTATAGCAAATGTAAAGTTGTGTCTTACATCAGGACTTATCAGTGTCTTTAAAACTCTAAGGGGAGGATCTGGTATGCTATTCATTTCCAAATTTGACCAAAAACATCCCTTCTTTTCTACCTGTCTTTCTTGAATAATAATATGTCCTGTGGAGAAATTATGGGAAATACTGAGTTGGAATTATGACCAATACTGTTCTCAAAGTAAAAGGAAAAGAAGTTAAATATTTTCTACATGAAATATTAGTAATAAAATATTTTAATTGAATTCTCCTACTTTCTACAGTGTATTCTTTGTTGCTAGGTGGATAGCAAATTCTCTATGGTAAATATTGCAGTTTAGTGAATATTTTCTCAACATAATCACCTTTAAAAAAAACTTACATCAAGCTTTCTCCCCCAGTACTGAATGAGTGTCTATTCTATATTAGGTACTATCTTAGTGCTGGAAACACATTTGTGAAAAACAGACCTAACTACTGTCCTCATGGAGCTTATATGTAAGAAAAATAAATGGTTAGAAAGTAATCCCATCTCTTAAACACACTTAACAGTAAAATAAGGAATACAATTTGAAGGCAAATTTAATGTGATTTTTTTAGTCCCCAATATATTTTTTAAATTATTATGACTCTACTCAAGTAACTATTAAAAGTAAAAATTATTGCATAGAGAAGAAAAAAATCATCCCGTCATAAAAAATTGACTTAGAACTTTTTATTTACTTGGTCCCTGCTCAAATATTTCCCTTCTGTTAATAGGAGCACATTGCATCATAGGACAATAACACCTTCATCCATCCAGGCTTTTAATTATTGTCTTTGCCTTTTATTACCTAAAGTTCTAGCAAATGTACTCAAATCCACTGTGAAGGCAAATTACTGATGCCACTGAGAATATGAGAATTAACACAACTGATGAAAATAATGATGGAAAAATACTATAATCAAATCTGATATAGAAAAGATCTGGCAGAATAAGAAATGTTAAAAAAGAAAAATAATTATAAGAATGATAAAATGAATTATTCAGGGGTGAAATATTAAGAGAGATGCTTGAGAAAAGGGTAAGCCCTCTAGTATCCTTCAGAATACCTCTTTGAGATCATCCTGTAAAAGCCAACTATGAAGGTAGTCAGACTCTTTTTTTTCTATTTTTAACTTTTTTAAATTTTTAATTTTTTTTCAGTGTTCCAAGATTCATTGTTTATGCTCCACACCCAGTTCTCCACGCAATCCATGCCCTCCTTAATACCCACCACCAGTCTCACCCAACCCCCCAGCCGCCCCCCCTCCAAAACCCTCAGTGTGTTTCTCAGAGTCCACAGTCCCTCATGGTTTGTCTCCCCCTCCAATTTCTCCCAACTCCCTTCTGTCTTCTTTACTTATTTGGAAAAGTACTATGCCAAAAGTATATATTGTTTTACCCTTTGTTCAACAAATTAGAGCACAGTTGAAAAGCAATCTAAATTTTGTTAAATATAAGCTATGTTTTCTTTTTTTTTTTTTTTTTCAGAATCTTAAATTTCATCTGTCAGGAACACATCCAGTCAACTTAATCATTATTTATTACTCATTTTTCTTCCTGTTTTAAAAGGATTCACTTCAAAAGCCTTTTCCACTATTATTCTCATATGATGATTTCCTACACTGGTATTCTTCTAGTTTAAACATAAGTCTAAAAGTCACACTGAAGTTTAGAGCTCTATTTTCTCAGTAAATGAGTTCCTAATTCTAGTTTTGGAAATTGTGGTTAGATGACTTAGCCATGTGCCTGAGGTTGCTAAAATACTGAACCTTTCATTTTTAATAGGATGATATTTGGCTCCAAGTACTATGCTCTTGCCACCAAAGCAATGAAAACAATAAGTCTCTGCGGTAGGCAGAATAATGGCTCCCCAAAGATGTCTATGGTCTAATCCCTGGAATCAGTGGATACGTTACACAGTGTACAGAACTTTGCAGATGAGATCATGTCAAAGATCTTCACATAGGAGAGAGTATCCTAGTTTACCCAGGTGGGCCCGATGTAGTCATAAGGGTCCTTAGGGTGGCAGGAGGGTCAAAATATTTAGATAGAGGCCAAGATCAGAGAGGAGAGGTTGGGCTGCAGGGAGCAGGGGCCTGTGAGGCAAGAAACACAGGTACTTTCCAAAAGCTTGAAAGGTAAGCAAATAGATTGTCCCCTAAAGCCTCCAAGTGACATGCAGTCCCACGGACCGATGTTAGACTTCTGACTCCAAAACTGTAGAGCAGTTTGTATTGCTTAAACCCACTAAAATTTGGTGGTAATTTTCTGCAGCAAAAGGAAACCAGTACAGTCTTGTTTAGAAATTTTTTTTTTTTTCCTGTTTTCTGTTCTGCTGAAAATGCAAGGAAAACTTAGCTTTCCCCTATCCAGGTCCCTTTTAGGAGACACTTGGCAAGAAACAGAGAAATGGCTTTCATTTTCTAACTGTACTTTTTTTTTTTTTTTTAAGATTTTATTTATTTGACAGAGAACACAAGTAGGCAGAGAGGCAAGCAGAGAGAGAGAGAGAGAGAGAGGGAAGCAGGCTCCCTGCTGAGCAGAGAGCCCCATGGGGGGCTCGATCCCAGAAACCCTGGCATCACGACGGGAGCTGAAGGCAGAGGCCCTAACCCACTGAGCCACTCAGGCGCCCCTTTCTAACTGTTCGTAATGGATCAGTTCAAAAGTCTTTCCTCCATGAGGCCTTAAGTCCATCCCCTGGCCTCTCATGCCAGGATGCTTTTATTTCAAGTGACCATAGGTCCATTCTGAAGGTGCAATGGGTGAAATTAATGACTATGCTGGGAAAAGAGGGATAAACTAGAACTGTCCTGGGACAGGTGGTCACCCAGCTTATATTCCCACCACAGTTCTCACGGCAGTTTGCTTTTGAATTAGTTAAGCACTTGTCTATCCCACCACTACTGCACCCCCGCCCCCCAGTCCTTTTGTCAGAGATAAGGGAAGTTTTCCTCTTTCTCTGTTCTCCGTGATGTATTTATCAGCATCATAACCCTCGGTATCCTGATCATTATAATAGCTACAACTCCCAGCATACTCACTACGTGTTAGACACACTGTGTACATCACATGTGGTAAGTCAGCCCTGGCAACAGCTAGGCAGGATGGCACTGATGTTATCCTCAGTTTATAGAACTATTATCGAGGCAGGGAGAAGCTAGGTAATATGCTCAAGGTCACACAGTGGGAAATGGCAGAACCAGGAGGCAGCTGTAGACGGCTGGCTTCTTTATCACTCTTGACTCCCCAAGTAGGACTTTTCACCAACACAGTATATGTAGTCATTTGAAAAGTGAAGGACACAGAATTTGGCACAATTACACCCCTAATTCTAATTGTTAATAGAGAAAAGGGTTTCGGCAACAAAGAATTTCAATGTAATAATTTGTGTTCTATCTAAACCTCTATGGCATGGGGCTGCTGGGTGGCTCAGTCGGTTTAGTGTCTGCCTTCAGCTCAGGTCATGATCCTGGAGTCCCAGGATCAAGCCCCACGTAAGGCTCCCTGCTCAGCAGGGAGTCTGCTTCTCCCTCTGTCCCTCACCCTGCTCATGCATTCTCTCTCTCTCTCAGTCTCTCTCTCAAATAAATAAATAAAATCTTAAAAAAAAAAAACCTCTATGGCAAATTAAAATAGCTATCCACACAGATATTGCCCCTGATGTTTTAAGAAGTCAATTGAAATTATTAGAATTAACTTGGGGAAATAGGAGTCACTAGAAGGAACATAGGAATTTTTTATTTTCCAGTTAAGATACATAAGTGACATACAGCACTGTAAAAGCATATAGCATAATGATTCATAATGATTCAATTTACCTATATTGTGAAATGATTAACAACTTAAAATAAGTTTAGTTAATATCCATCATTTCATATTTACCATATTTTTTAAATTAAAACTTTTTTTCTTTGCCATGACAATTCCTAGGATCTGCTCTTTTAACAGCTATCAAATATACAGTAGTGTTGACTATAGTCATTATGTTGCACATTAAATTCCCTGCAATTATGTATCTTATTTTTTCTTTAAAGATTTTATTTATTTATTTGACAGATCACAAGGAGGCAGACAGAGAGGGGAGATCATGAACTGAGATCATGACCTGAGCTAAAGGCAAAAGCTTAATCCACTGAGCCACCCAGGCACCCCTGTAATTATGTATCCTTATAATTAATTGGAAGTTTCTACCTCTTGACCATGTACATCTAATTCCCCTTCCCTTCCCTGCTCATCTCTAGTAACAAGTTTGATCTCTTTTTCAAATGTTTTTCTTTTTTAAGATTCTACATGTAAGCAAAATCACATGGTATTTGCCTTTCTCTTTTTTTTTCCCCCTCTAACTTATTTCACTAATCATAACCTCAAGGTTATGTCACAAATGGCAGGATTTCTTTCTTTTTTATGGTTGAATAATACACCATTGCGGGGGGGCGGGGGTGTGTGTGCGTGCACACATGTGTATGTGCACTTGCCAACCGCATTGTCTTTATCCATCCACCCATCAGTGGATGCTTAGATTGATTCCATGTCTTGAGTATTGTAAATAATACTGCTATGAACATGGGGCTCCAGACATTTCTTTCACATAGTGTTTTCATTTTCTTCAGATATATTTCCAGAAGTAGACTTTCTGGACCATATGGTAGTTCAATACTTAATTGTTGAGAAAACTCCATATTGTTTTTCATAGTGTTTGTTAAATTTGCAGTCCCACCAGCAGTGCACCAACGTTACCTTTTTGTCACATCTTTGCCAGCATTTTTCTTCTTGAAGATAGCCATTCTAACTTCTGTAAGAAGATATCTTGTCATGGTTTTAATTTGTTTTTCCCTCATAATTAGTAATGTTGAGCACCTTGTCATGTACCTGTTGATCATTTACATATCTTTGAAAAAATGTCTATTCAGGTCCTTTGCCCATTTATTAATTGGATTATTGGGGGAGGTTAATGAGTTGTATGAATTCTTGATATATTTTGGGTCTCATCTGTCAGTTACATGGTTTGCAAATATGTTTTCTCATTAGGTAGGCTGTATTTTCATTTTGTTGATGGATATTTTTGCTTTGCAAAAACTTTTTAGTTTGTTATAGTCCCACTCGTTAATTTTTTTTTTTTTATTTTGTTGCTTGTGCCATATTAAAATCTTTGCCAACTGATGTCAAGGAGCTTACTGTATGTTTTCTTCTGAAAGTTTTATGGTTCTAGATCTCATATTCAAGTCTTCAATCCATTTTGAGTTAATTTTTGTGAGTCATATAAGATAGTCGAGTTATTCTTTTACATATGAATATCTAGTTTATTGACAAGACTATATTTTTTATGGAGTATTCTTGGCTCTCTTGTCCTATATTAGTAGTCTTTATATGCATGTGTTTATTTCCAGGCTCCATTCTGTTCCTCAGATATAAGTGTCTGTTTTTATGCAAGTACATGACATTTTGATTACTGTAGTTTTATATTATAACTTGAAATCAGGAAGTGTGACACCTCCTGTTTTGTTCTTTGTCAGGATTGTTTTGGCTCTTTGGGGTCTTTGGAGTTCCAGAAAAAAATTTAGGGTTATTTTTTTCCACTTCTGTAAAAAATGTCACTGTAATCTTGAGGGGGATTGCATTAAATCATAGATGGATTTGGGTAACATGGACATTTTAACAGAATTAATACTGTTTGATCTATGAACACAGGATTCCTTTCCATTTATTTGTGTCTTCTTTGATTTCTTTCATCAATGTCCTATAGTTTTCATGTAGCAAACTTTTATGTTTGTGGTTAAATTTATTCCTAAGTATTTTATAGCTCTTGATGCTAGTATAAATGGGATTATTTTCTTCACTTATTTTTCAAATAGTGTGTTAGTATATAAAAATGCTACTACTTTTTGTATGTTAAATTTGTATCCTGCAACTTGGAATTTGTGGATTAAATCTAACAGTTTTTTGGTGCAGTCTTTTAGGATTTTTTATATATAAAATCATGTCATCTACAAATACAGTTTTACTTCTTCTTTTCCAGTTCCTTTCCTTGCCTAGTTTCTCTGGATAGGATTTCCAGTACTATGTTGGATGGGAATGGAGAGTGGGGATTCTTGTCTTATTCCTAATCTTAGAGAAAATATTCTAGCCTTTCACCATTAAGTATAACATTAGCTGTGGGCTTATAAATATAGCTTTTATTATGTTGAAACACATTTATTTTATACCTAATTTGTTAAAAGTTTTTATCATGAATTGATGTTAAATTTTATCAGATGCCTTTTCTGCATCTGAAATAATCATATGATTCTTTTCTTTTATTCTATTAATGATGCATCCCATTGATTGATGTGTCTATGTTGAACAATCCTTGTATCCCAGGGATAAATCCTATTAGATCATGATGAATAATTCTTTAAATGTGCTACTGAATTGGGTCTGCTAGTATTTTATTGATAATTTTTGCATCTGTATTCCTTGGGGATAGTGGACTGTAGTTTGTTTTTTCTTCCTAGTGATGTCATTTTCTGGCTTTAGTATCAGGATCCCTCACTCTAAGTCTGTGTGTCTTTCAGGCTAAAGTGGTCTCTCATAGGCAGCATATAACTGGATCTTGTTTTTTATCCATTCAAACATTCTGTGTCTTTTGACTAGAGAATTTAATCCATTTATATTTAAAGTAAATGTTGATGGTTAAGGACTTCCTATTGCCATTTTATTAATAGTTTTCTGATGGATTCCCTGGGGAATTCTACCAAACTTTCAAAGAAGAAATAACACCTATTCTCCGAATCTGTTTCAAAAAATTGAAGAAGGAAAACTTCCAGACTCTTTCTATGAAGCCAGCATTACCCTGATCCCCAAGCCAGGCAAATACCCTACCAAAAAGGAGAATTTCACACCAATATCACTGATTAATATGGATGCTAAGATTCTCAACAAGATCCTAGCAAACAGGGTCCAACATCACATTAAAAAGATTATCCACCATGACCAGGTGGGATTCATTCCTGGGCTACAAGGATGGTTCAACATTCGCAAATCAATCAATGTGATAGAACAAATTAATAAGAGAAGAGAGAAGAACCACATGGTCCTCTCAATTGATGCAGAAAAACCATTTGACAAAATCCAGCATCCATTCTTGATTAAAAAGCTTCAAAGTATAGGGATGGAGGGAACATTCCTGAACTTCATAAAATCTATGAAAGACCCACAGCAAATATCATCCTCAATGGAAAAAGCTTGCAGCCTTCCCGTTGAGATCAGGAACACGACAAGGATGCCCACTCTCACCACTCTTGTTCAACATAGTATTAGAAGTCCTAGGAACAGCAATCAGACAACAAAGAGAAATAAAAGGTATCCAAATGGCAATGAAGAAGTCAAACTCTCTCTCTTCACAGATGACATGATTCTTTATATGGAAAACCCAAAAGACTCCACTCCCAAACTACTAGAACTCATACAAGAATTCAGCAACGTGGCAGGATACAAAGTCAATGTACAGAAATCAGTGGCTTTCTTATACACTAACAATGAGAATACAGAAAGGGAAATTAGAGAATCGACTCCATTTACTATAGCACCAAGAACCATTAGATACCTGGGAATAAACCTAACCAAAGAGGTAAAGGATCTGTACTCGAGGAACTACAGAACACTCATGAAAGAAATTGAAGGAGACACAAAAAGATGGAAGACCATTCCATGCTCTTGGATTGGAAGAATAAACATTGTTAAAATGTCTATACAGCCTAGAGCAATCTATACTTTTAATCCCATTCCGATCAAAATTCCACCGGTATTTTTCAAAGAGCTGGAGCAAATAATCCAAAAATTTGTATGGAATCAGAAGAGACCCCGAATTGCTAAGGAAATGTTGAAGAACAAAAATAAAACTGGGGGCATCATGTTACCTGATTTCAAGTTTTACTACAAAGCTGTGATCACCAAGACAGCATGGTACTGTCATAAAAACAGACACATAGACCAGTGGAACAGAGTAGAGAGCCCAGATATGGACCCTCAACTCTATGGTCAAATAATCTTCGACAAAGCAGGAAAAAATATACAGTGGAAAAAGTTTCTTCAATAAATGGTGCTGGGAAAACTGGACAGCTATATGTAGAAGAATGAAACTCGACCATTCTCTTACACCGTACACAAAGATAAACTCAAAATGGATAAAAGACCTCAACGTGAGACAGGAATCCATCAGAATCCTAGAGGAGTTTTCTGGCTTTTCTAGATCTGTCGTAGATTTGTTGTTTCTTATTTCTTGTTCTGCTGGCTTTTTTGTGTGTTTTCATGTCTCTTGGGTATCAGTATGTTTTAATTAATTTTTCATGTTCTTTTGTGTAATTGTTACAGGTTTTTGCCTTGTGGTTATCATGAGGTTTATATAACATATCTTATAATACTTTCGGGGCACCTGGGTGACTCAGTCGTTAAGCATCTGCCTTTGGCTCAGGTCATGATCCCAGAGTCCTGAGATCGAGCCTCGCATCAGGCTCCCTGCTCAGTGGGAAGCCTGCTTTTCCCACTCCCCGTGCTTCTGTTCCCTCTCTCGGTGTCTTTCTCTATCAAATAAATAAGTAAAATCTTTAAAAAAAATTATAATACTTTATTTTAAACTGATAATTTAGATAGCATTCCTAAACTTTATATTTTAAAATTTCTTCCCCCTTACCTTTTAAGTTATTGACATTACTGTATTCATGTTTTTATGTTGTGAATCCAGTAACAGATTATTGTAGTTATTACTATTCTTACATTTGTTTTCCAACTTTGAAACTGGAGTTATAATAGTGAATTATGCACCACCATTACCGTAATGTACAATGTAATATGACTATATACTTAATACCAGTGAATTTATGCTACCTTCTTATATTTTTATGATGTTAATCAGTATCCTTTTATTTCTACTCAAAGAATTCCCTTTAGCACTTCTATAAGGCAGATTTACTGGTAATGAACTCCCTCAGCTTTTGTTTGTTCAGGAAAGTTTATCTTTCCTTCATTTCTGAAGAACATCTTTGCCAGCTATAGAGTTCTTAGTTGACAGGAGGGTTTTTTTCCCCCTTTAAATTTTTAAAAATATCATCTCATTCTCTCCTGACCTAATAGTTTCTGTTGAGAAATCCATCAATACTCTTATGGAGATTCCCTTATATGTGACTTGTCTCTTTCTTGCAGCTTTCAAAATCTTTTCTTTGTCTTTTGACAATTCAGTTATACTGTGTCTTGGTGTAGCCCTATTAAGATTCAACCTACTGGGGGTTCTTTGGGCCTCCTGAATCTGGATGTCCATTTCTCTTCCCAGGTTCAAGTAGTTTTCAGCCATTATTGCTTTAAATATACTTTTTGTCTCTTTCTTATGCTTTTTCCTTCCAGAATTCCCATAATGCAGATATTGTTTCTTTTGGATTGTGTCCTATAAGTCCTGTAAGCTTTCTTTACTCTGTTTCATTCTGTTTTCTTTTTGACCATCTAACTGGAAAATTTCAAATGTTCTGTCTTTGAGGTCACCAATTCTTTCTTCTTCATGGTCAAGTCTCCTTTTGAAGTTCTCTTCAGTCCTTCAGTTAAGTCATTACTTTTTAGCTCCAGGATTTCTGTTTGGCTCCTTTCTTTTTCTTTGATGGTTTCTATTTTGTTTTGAACTTCTCATTTTGTTCATCCATTGTTTTCCTAATTTCATTTCGTTGTCTTTGTGTTTTTATACTTCACTAAACTTCTTTAAGATCATTTTGAATTCCTTGTCTGATTGTTCATAGATTTCCATTACTTTAGGGTTAGTTATTGAAGCTTTATTACTTGCTTTGGCATTTTCATGTTTATGTGCTTTTCCATGATCCTTGATTCCTTATGTTTGTATCAGTTCATTTGAGTAAGCCATCTCCTCATCCAGACTTTACAGATTCACTATGGCAGAGACCATTCTTCACCAGTCAGCTCAGTTTAAGCTTCTGGATGTGTCCACTTATAAAGCCCTTGGGGAGGTGGAGCTTGTTATCAGTGTCTATTTATAAGTGAGGACATTGACTGTGCTCTGACGTGGGGGAGGCAGGGTTACTGCTGGCTGAGAAGAGTTGGATAAAACTCCTGGCTTTGTTCCCTGCCCAAGCAAGGCTGTAGGACAGTCTCCACAATGGCCTGGGTTCTCTAGGTCGGGCTTAGTAGATGGTCAGGATTGGGAATTATACTGAATAATAGATGGGGATACAAATTATCTTCCCTGCCCTGGTGGGGCAGCAGAACAGGCCCCCAAGGGCCTGCATGGCTCTTTGTTTGGGAAACTGAATCAGGCAAGACTATGTGCTGAATTCCCTGGTATTGAGGCCACTGGTTTTGCTTGCAATTGGGGGAAAGTCCTGGTCTGTGCTTTCTGTCCAAGTACACATGTAAGCATGGATGTTGGGTGGACTTTGCAGCTTCTGTGTGCAATATTGACATTCAGTGGTTGAGTGGGCTGAAAGCTATATTTGGCTATGAGTGGGGCTACAAATTACTTTTCCTGACTGGGCAGAGTAGGAAAACTGGTTCCAAGGCCAGAAAGGCTCTTTGTGGTCTTGACTCAAGTTGACCTGTGCCCCAAGTTCTCTGGATGACCAGGGACACTGGATTTGCTCTGTAGGCAATCAGGTCTGCCTGCTGGACTCTGCTCAAGTATTGTTGGGCTATATAACGTTTGGGATGTTTTTGGCCAAACTTTCTGGTAAACCAGTTCCAGGAGCTACACTTAGCTGTGGGTTGGGCTATGACTCAGCTCTAGGGCCAGCAAGACCTTTATTTGAAGACCCAAATCAGGCAGACATGCATCTTGTTAGATTTCCTGGTCAGACTGCATGACTTTCTTGGCTCTGCAGATTAGCAGAGCTGCTGGCTGGGACTACAGCTCAGGCCTGGTATATATGAACTTAGTCTCTCAAGATCCAAACGTTGGTTATTGCATTCTGAGAAAGGTTATTATACATATGTGCATATGTATGCTTTTCAATTGCCCTTGACAATAACTAAACAAAAGGCATTTTTTGCCCAAAGTTCAAGAAAAATGACACTTCTTCAGAAAATAAGGAATAGGCCTATTAGATAAACTCTTTTGCCAAATTTGAGAAAATCATGTTGATCTAGAACCCTGGGCTGGGACTGCAAGCCAAGTGTGTGAAGTCCTTTGCTGCTTAGTAAACAGAGTAACTGTGATTTTGATTATGCACACACTTATGCAAAAACAAAAATGGACAAACAGTAGCAACCACAAAAAATAGGCCTAAAAGATGAAGTTAGTCTGAGAGATTAGATCTCAGGATTGATACTGCTGTTTCTTTGTGGAAAAGTACTTCTTCCAATGTGAACCACAGTGTATTTAAGTAAAAGTAAGTTCACTCTACTGATTTAGTGACATAAAGCGTAGAAACACATGGAATTACCAGAATGAAGTTAAAACTTGTATTCGTGTGTGCATGATGATTTGATTAAAAAATTTATTCTTTTAAATGTTATATTGTTTGATATAAAAATAGGGAGATAAATTTACTTGACTCTTAACGCCTTTATTGGATATATAAAGATTTAATCAAACTACAATTAAGTTAATATAAAAATAGCGTTTTTTTTCTTCCTAATTGTTAGAGCAACTTAAATAAGGTTTAATCATTTGGGCTCTTCCAAAACTTAAAAAATATACCTAGACATAGTTCTAAAATGCCTAGTGTCTTGATGATTTCAGCTAATGACAAATGAACTTATTCACATATTCTGATACAGTTAACTTTTATTTGGTGCATATTGTGCCACATAGAAAATTGTGGTATTTCTCAGGGGGTGACTTATACATGTATATTCTAAAGAGGAGTGTAGCTAAAATATGCACATATGTATAATAACCTTTCTCAGATTGATGCTATTGAACTAATGAGCTCAAATCCTGAGAGAAGTTTGAGAATCTAAAGTTTCAATTGTATAGATAAACAGATGTGATTTTATTAAAACTTTGAGAACAGATGCTATCTTATTGCTGACTTTTGTCTTTATCAAAGAATAAAATATGCATCAAAGGCACTGGAATATTTGATATGCTATTATGATTTAAGTCCTGCAGAATATGAAATTCCTGTCCTCCTCTGCAGCTCCAGGGCAGCATCTCTTTCTGAAAAAAGTTCAGAAGCTTTTTTAATGCATGACTGTGCTCAGCCCAGTTCTGTAGGAGGTGTGGAGGAAGAAAGGAATTTGGCTAAGGGAACTGAAACATATTAAAAAACAAAACACAATAACAACATTAAAAAAAAACAACAACAGCAACAAATCTTGTGATTTGGCTAAAGAACAGTAAAGAGATGGGTTTGTAAACCAGGGCTTAGTAATTTTCCAGTACCCTGATGGGTCTACTTCTACTCCATGTATTGGAACTAAAAATAACAACAGAGCTAATTTAAAAATTCAGTTTTAGAGTATGGATTTTTAAAGTGTGTATTGCTCTCTTTTATTACAGCTGACATATTTGAAGTGAGAATGAGCTAGTCCCCCCTCCGCCCACAGTAAAAGGCCATACTACATCAAACCCATACCATTTCAGAACTGGAATAGTCTTCACATCTAAGCTTTTTATCTATGGTATATGCTTCTCTAAAAAGTTGGGAACTTTCCCATGGAATGCAAATCAAATTGTGGAAGAAAAAAAGTGTTTTACTTTTCAAGTAGAAATATAATTCTAGATGCTTGAATATTTTATATATTCCAGTACCCTCATGAACAATGTAAGAAGAGGTAGAATTCTAAAGATACATTTCATTTAACCCATTGTATCCAAAATGTTAGTTTAACATGTGCATTCTTTTTTGTATAAGCTGTGTGTGTGTTGCTCCTGCTGCCCATCTCAGTTTGGACCAGCTATATTTCACGTGCTCTGTAATCACATATGGGTCATAGCTGCTGCGTTAGCACAGATTCAGTGTTGGGAAAACAACGGATTAACGTGCTAGGCTTCTTTTCCTGCCTTTCCACACTAGACTTTTCATTGCCATTGGTGTGATAGTGTGCACCATGCACACTTAGTAACATCTGCTTAGGCAACAGCATTGGAGATATGTTGCTCTATACCTGTGGCACTCAGGGAAAACATCTTTATGCCACTGCATTTTGAAAACAAGGTCAACAAATGATCTGAGGCCCTGAATTTTAGCTTTTTCTGCCACCTTACAAGTGGTCAACATTCTACCAGATACTTAATCTTTCTTCATTTGTCTCCTTATCTGAAAAAATGGAACTTTAATCAGTAACTTTGCAGGACTCTTCTAAGGACTAAATGAAAGCATCAGTAATGCCCTGTAAATGCCTGTTACTTCAGGCGCTGAGTAGATATTGTATGTATGCATTTTTAATATATACTTAACATGTTAGAGGAGACGTTATCTGTAGTATATTTGAAACTATGTACAGGTTTATGGTCTTGAATGAATCTTATTACACTACTAAAATTTTTCAAGGGACTCCGTTTGGAACTCTATTGTTTTAAATCTACACCTAGAAGTCTTAGGTGCAGAAGATTAAAGGTGGTGGTCTTAGAAGAAAGGATCCGTTATAGCGGCTCCAAGTTTTCCCATCTAGCTTCAGTCATTAATTATTAGACTTTAGATAAGTTTCCTTTTGAAGAACAGATGCACAGTTAAAATTAATTGGTACTCTACTGTAATAGAGAATTTTAGAATGGAATAAAATGTATGCCCAAGCCTGAACAAATATTTTATTCATTAGAATAAACTAATTAATTAATTAATTTAAACTGTCTTGCTTGAGAAATGGTCACTTCTATTGACAGGTACTTATCTTTTTTATTAAAAACAAACAAACAAAAAACCTATGCTATTCTCTAGTAGAGTGCTAAAAAGTGAGTCCAGCACAAATTAGATGAATGAATTTGCTGCCAGGATGGTTCGCATTCCACAGGCTACAGAATACGGATTCACATTTTCTTTCTCCATTCATCCATGAAGAAGCTTAGGTTTCTTCCATCAACACTTGTTATTTTTTGTCTTTTTGATAATAGCCATCATGGTTTTGATTTGCATTTCCCTGATGATTAATGATGTTGAGCACCTTTTCTCAGACCTGTTGGCCATCTATATGTCATCTTCAGGAAAATATCTATTCAGAACCTCTGCCCACTTGTTTAATTGGACTGCATTTTTGCTATTGAGCTGTAGGAGTTCTTTATTTATTTGCAAATATTTTCTCCCATTATGTAGATTGTCTTTTCGTCTTGTTGATGGTTTCCTTTGCTGTGCAGAGTTTTTTAGTTTGATGTAGCCTTACCTATCGACCTCTGCTTTTGTTGCCTTTAGTCTTGGTGTCAGATCTAAAAAGTCATTAAGGCCAAAGTCAAGTTACTTACTGCCTATGTTTTCTTCTAGGGGTTGTATGGTTTCAGTCGTATGTTCAGGTCTTTAATTCATTTTCAGTTACTTTTTGTGTATAGTATAAAATGGTGGTTCAGTTTTATCCTTTTTGCATGTAGCTATCCAGTTTTCCCAGCATCATCTATTACAGAGACTGTCCTTTCTCCATCATATATTCTTGCTTCCTTTATTGTATGTTAATTGACCATACATGTATGGGTTTATTTCTGGGCTCCCTGTTCTATTCCTCAGATCTGTTTGTCTATTTTCATGTCAATACCACACTGTTTTGATTACTGTAGCTTTGTAATGTAGTTGGAAACTAGGCAGCATGATGCCTCCAGCTTTGTTGTTCTTTCTTAAGATTGCTTTGGCTATTTGGAGTCTTTTGTGGTTTTATGCAAATTTTAGGATTGTTCATTCTATTTCTGTGAAAAATGCTTTTGGTATTTTGATAGGGATTGCACTGAATCTGTAGATGACTTTGGATAATCTTTCTATTTATTTGAGTCTTCTTCAATTTGTTTGATCAGTGTCACAGTGTTCAGTGGGCCTCTTTGCTTAAATTTATTCCTAGGTATTTTATCCTTTTTGATGCAATTGTAAATGGGATTGTTTTCTTAATTTCATTCTCATAGTTTGTTATTAATGTATAGAAATGCAGACTTTTGTATGATGATTTTGTATCCTGCAATTTTACCAAGTTTATTAGTTCAATCAGACGGCAGTTTTTAAAGTGTGAAAATATATACAGTTCTGTGGGACTACAAGTCCAAAGTCTTATTGGCCACCACAGCCAGGTGTCCTAAAGGTGTCCTCTGGGTGGCAGTGGCAAAAGTTAGGGCACCAAATGACTGGATAAGCTCCTTTCCAGGAAATACTGATGACCTGGAGTGAGGCAGAAAGAGAATACAAAGATGGCCAGTCCACTGCCCTGTCTCCCTAGAGAGCAGCTCAGTAGAGCCCTAGAAGTGTGCTATATTAGGAGCCTGTCTCTTAGGCTAAAGCTCCAGGAAAAGTAAAGAGGCACTTCCAGAAAGACTATGTTTCAGTCTGTTGGTGGCATGCCCTGAGAGTGGTAACTAGCTGAGAACGCTTTCTCCATTTTTTTTTTAACTCCCATGAAACCCATGAAAGCAAGCTCTGTTGGGCTACCAGAGACAAGGAATCAAGGGGTAACCCCAGGTGACAGTCACAGAAACTGGGACACCAGACACATGTATAAGCTCCCTTCTAGAAGACTCTGTCACTCAAGAGCACAGCAGAGGGATTGCACAGAGACGGTGCCAGCCCTTCAGGGTCACTGGAGAGGGTTACGGCTGGCCCTCAGATGTGTGTTCTATTAGCCGGACTCTCAGGCTGTGGGTATGACGAACTGGGGGGCTCTTTCACAGAGGTACTGGGGGCCTCAGTCTATGGCCTTGTGCAGTGCCCTAGGGGCAGTAGCCAGTTAAGAACACTTCCTCTGTGAAGCATGAGCATAAGCCCCCTGGCCACCAGAGCAAGGTGTTCTGGAGCTGTTCCCTGGGCAGCAGCCATAAAAGTCAGGGCACCAGATGAGGGTATAAACTCCTTTGCCGGAGACAACAGCAAGCTGGAGGGAGGGAGAGGGAGGGCACAAAGATGGCGCCTGCTGGCCTCCATCTCCAGAGAGCAATTCAGTAAGATGTATGTTGACTTAGATGCTTACCCTTAGGCTGACGCTTTAAGATAAACAAACAAGCCTCTTTCAGAAAAGTCTGGGCACTTTTCAGTCAGCTGTCTGTGCACTGGGTACTGAGGTGGATGAGTCTGTGCACTTGAGAGCCCTTTAAGAAGTGTGTTCTCCATTCACTATAGTCTGGTGGGTTTCATGGATGCAAGCCCCTGTGGCTTTCAGAGCTGGATGTTTTGGGGGCTCATCACTCAGATGCAGGTGTTAGAAGTTGTGGTGCTCAATGTCAGGTTAGTTTTTCCACAAAGAAGTATGGGGTTTTGAGATTTTTCCTTGTTGTGGGTAGACCTGCTAGGAATGGGTTTTATGGTGAGACTGTGACTTCATCTCTCCTACCCACTTGAGTATGGGGTATTTTCCCCTCATTCATTCAGTGTTTAGGAGTTGCACAGCTAGTTTTTGGGGTTTTACTGTTTTGTTCTATATTTTTGTGTTTTATTTTGAGGAAATTGTTCCATATGTAGCTATAAATTCAGTGTGTCTGTGAAAGATGAGCTCAAGGTCTTCCTATGTTGCCATCATGACCTGGAACCCAGTACTATTTAGTGTAATAAAAATTAAGGATAGAGTTGTCTGGAAATAGTTTTAATTTCACACCTATTTTTATTTCAAAAGTAAGGAAAGGATTGAAACTGTACTGAGGAGTTGCACAGAAAATAATTAAAATTCGAGAGTGCCTAACAAAATTCTAGGTAATATCTAATCTTCCAAATGGCTTACTTTAAGACTAGCTTTACAGTGAAATTGTACAAACATCTCTTGAGTTAGTAAAAATGAACTCCAAAATTGCAGATCTAATTTTAAAACGAAAATCCTGGTAAGATAGAGAATACGAATATAGCATATACAGGAATAAAATTAATTTTAAGAATCTGTTCAAAGACACTGCTGTTGGAAGAGCTTTGGCCTTGATTCTTAGGTTATCGACAGTCCTGGTCTGTCTTATTCTGATTTCTTTTAGGTGAGGTGCTAAGCAATTCAGAGGGAAACAGCACTTCTTTTTATTAAAAGTGGCATTACCACCTGCTAAAATGGTCATCAAATCAGTCTTGATCTTCTGTACATGCCTTGCTCAACACTACTGTCTCCATTTTCATCAATGAAACCATGCATTCTTAATTTAAAGAACTGTCTCTTGGCAATGGCAGTGTTTGCACTCACTGTTGGTATGGAGCTCAGGAAGACAGCCAGTAAATCAGGGAAGCTGGAACGATCTGTCCTTCAAAATAGTCCTGAGAAGATTTATTATATGGAACACCCATGTCCCAGGGCCGGCCTCTTCAGCCCTGCTGTGTGCTGCCAGCAGCTTCCTGCCTGTGCACATTTGGGTGTTTCTGTACTTGATGAAATGTGTTTCATAACTTTTAATGTAACTAAAAAATCCAAGTAAATAATAGAAATCACAACAGACACCAAAGCAAGCGGTATTGGTTAAAGGAAAAATGCCTGGGAAACAGGCCAATGGCGTTGTGAAATCTAAAACTCGTGATATAGAAGGGCATTTTAACTATTAAGATAGGATTTGGGAAAGCAACTAACAAGAAAAAAAAAACTTCCCAAACTTCCCTAAATCAACTTTAAAATAACCTAAATCTCTCGTATTTTTGGTTACATGAAAACAAGACGTGGATCCTGAAGTTGAATTAAAAAAAAGATACATTTTCAGTCCTCCTATCAATATCCATGTGAGACACTCAGAGGTTTTAACTATGAAGAAGAATCACAGTGGTTATATTGTTTCTGAGGCGTTTCATCCAAGGCTCATAGCAACAACCACTGGTCAACACTGGTTATGCTTTTAAAGGTGCCGCCAAATTAAATATTCTTTATAATCAAATAACAGGGACATTGATTGTCCCATGCCAGGTTCACTTCTAAGAGCTTCATATGCATTGTGAACTTATTATTAAATACTGACAACCATTAAGATTAGTGGTCTGATTAGTTAATCTCTATTTTTTTCAGGTGATAAAAAGGGAATAGATAAAAGATTAAATAAATTGCCCAAGGTTACCCAAGGAATAAGAAATAGAGCCAGGATTTGAAGCCAGACTGGATGCCAGAGCCTAGGCCCCCATCACCCCTCTCTACTGGCCTCTAAGAAAGCACACTGAGCAGTGAAAATAGTAACAGCTATAACATTGATGATGTTATTAATTAAATTCATTTACACAAGGCATCACGGTTGGTTCAGAAGACCATACATGAAGTAAAACATCTAAAACTGTTCATACTCTTAAGTAGCTTCAAATCTAATGGATGTTAAGATAACATAAGTAGGTTGGGTATAAGATATAACAGGTATCATATTTAAGTTTTTGTTGAGATATATTTGACATATAGTATTAGTTTCAGGTATACAATATAATTTGATATTTGTGTATATATTGTGAAATGATCACCCAATAAGTTTAGTTGACATCTATCACCTCACAGAGTTACAAAATTTTTTCTTGTGATGAGAAATTTAAAGATTTACTCTCTCAGACTTTCAAATATGCAATACCATATTAATTATCATTGTCATGCTGTACATTCTCTCTCCATGACGTATTTTGTAGCTGGAAGTTTGTACCTGTTAACTTTTTGCTCATTTTGCCCACCACCCTGTTCTGGCAACCACCAATCTCTTCTCTGTATCAGTGAGCTTCTTTGTTTCTCCCTTCCTTCCTTCCTTCCTCCCTCCCTCCCTCCCTTTTCTTCCTTCCTTTCTTCCTTCTTCCCTTTCTTCCTTTCATTTCCTCCCTTCCCCTCCCCTCTTCTCTCCTTCTTTCCTTTCTTTTAGGTTTACTTATTCATTTGAGAGGCGGGGTGAGGGGGGCAGAGAAAGGGAGAGAGAGCACAAGCAGGGGGAGGGGCGGAGGGAGAGAATCTCAAGCCGACTCCCTGCTGAGGGTGAAGCCCGCTGCAGGGCTGGATCCTACAACCCACGAGATCATGACCTGAGCTGAAACGAAGAATTGGATGCTTAACTGATTGAGCCAGTGAGGGGCCCCAGTTTCTTTTTTACCTTTTTTTTTTTTTTTAACTCAACATATAAATGAGATCATATAGTATTTGGTCTTTTACTCTGACTTATTTTACTTAGCATAGTGTTCTCAGGGTCCATCCATGTTGTTGCAAATGGCTAGATTTCATTCTTTTTATGGCTGAAAAATATTCATTATGTGTATGTATGTGGATATAGATACACACACACACATATATATATACACACACATTTTCTTAATGCACTCATCTGTTGCTAGACATTTAGATTGTTTCCGTATCTTTACTACTGTAAATAATGCTGCAATGAACATGGGGAGATATATATATATCTTTTTAATTACTGTCTTTGTTTTCTTCAGAAGTGAAATTGCTGGATGATGTTATAGCTCTATTTTTTAATTTTTTGGAGGAACTTCTATACTGTTCTCAATAGTGGCTGCACAAATTTACATTCTCTACCAGGAATGCACAAGTCTTCTCTTTTTTCCCCACATTCCCACCAACTCTTATTATTTCTTGTCTTTTTGATAATGGCCATTCTAACAGGTATGATGCAATAGCTTATTGTGATTTTTTAATTTGCATTTTTTTCTGATCATTGTTGATGCTGAGCACATTCATGAACTTGTTGGCCAACTGTAAGTTTTCTTTAGAAAAATGTCTATTTAGATCCTCTGCCCTTTTCAAAGATTGTTTGATTTTTACTATTGAGTTATAGGAGTTCTATCTTTTCAATATTAACCCCTTACCAGATAGGATTTGTGAATGTATTCTCCCATTCCCTAGGTTGCCTTTTCATTTTGTTTCCTTTGTGGCATAGTATCTTTTCAGTTTGTAGTCCTACTTGTGTATTTTTGCTTTTGTTGACTTTTAATTTTGGCCTCAGATCCCAAATGCATTGCCAAGACCAATGTTAGGGGGTAACCATATTTCTTTAGGAGTTTTCAGGTCTCATGTCTTATATCCAAGTCTTCAATCCATTCAATTTGTGTGTGTGTTTTAAGATAGTGGTCATTTCATTTCATTCTTTCACATATGGCTGTCCAGTTTTCCCAACACCATTTATTGAGGAATGTCCTTTCCTCATTGTATGTTATTAGCCCCTCTCTTGTAAACTAATTGACCATAAATGCATGGGTTTCTGAGTTCTCTAGTCTATTCCTCAGATCTGTGTCTATTTTTATGTCAATACCATACTATTTTGATTACTCTAACTTTGTAATATAGTTCGGGATCAGGCAGCATGATGCCTCCAGGTTTGCCCTATCTTGTGTATTTTTAATTTAAAAAAGTGTTGTGGTTCAGATAAACTCAGAAGGTCAAGAGTGGGGGCACACTATTTATACATTTTCTGGAAATAAGGTCACATTCTTAGGAGTTCTATAACAGACATGAAGTCAGAAACCACAGATTTGAAACTTTGATCTTGCTCAACCTCTCTGAGCCTTTTAACCTTATTTTTAAGCCTAATTAACCTCTCTGAGACTTTTCTGGTCTTATGGTTACTTTGCTATTCGGGTAAGAACATACACATTTTATTCAGGATTTTTTCAGTAAGTGATTGAATTCGGATGAGTAAGATCAAGCATATAAGTAGTCTTTTAGAAGGGTACTGAAATGAAGGGAATTTTAGAAACCAGAACAGCTTTTAGAAACTTAGGGATGAGAACCGGGACTACAACTGGTTCATTTGGGGTCACATGCCTAGTGACAGTAGACTAGGACTGGTCAGGCTTGAGTCTATGCCACGGAGGACTGGCAGCTCTACTAGAACCATGGAGTTCTCAAAAAGGCAGATTAAAGAAGATGCCAGATGAGTCTAAAAAAAGATACCACAAACAAAAGTCCTAATAAATAAAAATAACATTAGCAGATATGAGTGAACACTTCCCATGTTCTGAACATTGTTTTAAGCATATATCACACTGTATGTAGACAGATGCTTGAGGGAAGAAAACCCAGGCTATGCACAAAGTACTATTAAGATGTAGTGTAAGAGAAGAGTGGAAATGTAATGAACTGGGCTCAGATGATGGAAGAGCCCTGAATAGGAAGCTAAGTTAAATTTGATTTTACTGACAGGTCAGAGCCAATGCAGGTCAATGCACAGACGATAACACAGCTGCAGTTCTATATTGGGATAACTGGCCTGGGTTAGAGAAGGGAGAAATGGGAGGCAGGAAATTTAATAAGCCATTTCCTGTGGAAGTTAAGCAAAAACCTGCATTCAGTAGGAATGTAAAGAATGTAAAGAGTATAAAGAAAAAAATAAAATCCAGTGAGGCATTAGATAAGTAGACTTGTGAGCAAGATGGTGGCTTATTAGAGATGGAGACGAGGGCTAAAAAGTGGCTAAAAAGTTCCCCACTAAGGGACTGAATAAATGATGGTACTGAGTGGGCTACACCAGGAGGTGAGAACTAGTTTAATGGTAGAATGATGATGAAGATTGTTTGGTGCATATGGACTTGGAGCAGGCAGTACATTCTCAGAAGGGGATATCAAGCAGGCAGTCCTGCTTTCCTCTCATGAGGAAAACTTAGGGCCCGAAAATTTACTCAAGCTTCTGGAGTAGATGAAATTGCAAAAAGATAGCAAAGATACTGGAGAAATGGACTTCCTAGAGAGATACTTAAATCCTCATGCAAAACATGTGTTTAGCCAACAGGTTTGTAAAATTTTAAAAATTTAAATTTATTAGGATTTATTAGTAACACAATTACAGAGAATAAAGTTCAGGAATTCACCAATGATGGTCACCAAGATGTGCTTCTTTGTGGCTTTTTAAACAGTATTTCTCATGATTCAAATTTATTCTTAGTACAGGTGAATCTCATACATAGCTTCACGATATGGATGTTACAGGTCTTTCATCAGTAAAATTAATGAGAACATATCTTTTGTGAAAGGCACATAAAGAATCTAAACTAACACATTTAAGAAAAGTGTGATAACTTCAAATTTCTTTACAAAGAAGAAAAACGAATCCCCAAAATAGAATAGGTGAAAATGTAGTCTGTGGCTACCCCCCCCCATACATACACATACACGTCAAGAAATATACTCCAACAAAATGACAGCACATAACTCAACTTAGAAAGTATTTATCCACAGAGCTTACTGAAGGACTTCTTCAAGATGAGGACACAAAACAGAAGGAGCGTAGGGAATGCTGTTCATGTTGTTGAAATGAGGTCACAGAGACACATTGTGAAGAATCAAAAGAAAAGGCTATCAAAATTCAATATCGAGCTGACATGTAAGACTTATTTCAGGATACATACAGTCACTGACTTTATTAAATACTACTACTCATTTTCTAAGTGTAATTGCCCATTTCAGTCTCAGAAATAATAGCATAATTTAAAAAGATTAACTCAAGCAAGTGGAGGAACTCTGAATAGTCTAAGGGAAAAAAGTAATTTTAGTACAGTGTGATAATTAAATTTGAAACTAGTTATACATATGAATTTAAAGCTTGCATTATATCAGCAGCAGAATAATCAAAGGTCTTTCTTGTTATCTTCCAAGTAAGGAACTATCATGTGTTCTAGGTACAAGGGATTTCCCAAAGGAAATACACAAATGAATGTCTCAAAATTCATTATGCTGACATATTTTTTACCCACAAAATGCTCTCGATAATCCACCTAAACTTAGTTATAAATAAAAATGTAGTTATTTAAAGTGTATAAAAATTAATCGGGCATCACCTTTAAGGAAATGCATGAATACCATCCAAATATTAAAATTCAAAGTGAAAACAAACCAACTGAATAAAAATTAAGTGTTTACAGTAAGTCTAAGAGTATATCCTCAAAAATCTGAAATTTTTAGTTTTTCAAACCAAATTCAATGTAGAATCAGATCAGCATGCACTCTTAAAAGAAAAATTAAAATGCATACAATGTTTATATAACTGATCCAAAGGCAGGTATAGTCATCCTCTGAAGAACATTTCAGTAAAACACATTGAATTTAAAGAACAAATCATGTTATTAAAATAGTCTGTGCAATGTTTGTACAAATAACTTTAGAATTATAAGTATACATATAATCAAGATAAGGACTGCAATGTTTCCTATTTTTAATTACTGTACTTAAAAATTTACAGGACAGGAACATAAATAAAGCTGTTTAAAACTGGCAAACAAAGTAATAGTTTGTCATTCAGTACAAAGTACCTAATATTTCTGATGTTACCAAAGCCATCACGCTAGAATCTTAAGTTGCCACCCTTAAAGCCTAAAAGTAGTGTGGAAAACTAAAGTTATAAATACATGTATACATACATTTGCATATTTACACTTACGCAGAAATCATCAATACACTAGAGCCGAGCGTTAACACTGCCCTTAGTTTTATACTGCAGGACCACTTCTCACATTTAAGAAAGGTCCTTCTGCTCCTTTCAGTTAAAAAAAGACACAACAGAACAACTTTGGTCAGGTCCCAGATGCATTTGCCGTATACTACATTCCCGTGTTGCTGCAAGACTCTAGTTTAGAGAGATCCCCATATAAGCACTCATTTGGTTTGAAAATGCATTTTTCCCCATTAACTGCAAAACTTAGAAGAGACCACAATCTTTTAGATTATTTTTTATGATGACATCTGTTACAGCATCAAAAACAAACTGCACATTCTTAGTATCTGTGGCACATGTGAAGTGGGTGTATATCTCCTTTGTGTCCTTTCTTTTATTGAGGTCTTCAAACTGACACTGAATATATGCGGCTGCCTCTTCATATGTGTTTGAGCCTGAGATGGGAAAAGGCAAGAAAAACACAAGGCAAAAAGTTAAAATGAGTGCACGGTTAAGCAAAATGGACCTGCAAATACTGAAGTCTGTTTCACACATACAAAATATGTGGATTCTGTCCCTGTATTTTTCCTTTTGGGATGAGAGAAATGATTTCTTCTAAATGAAAAATACCCAATGTTAATTACTTTGTCATGACTGTCAGTCAGCCTTTCAAAGAAACCCTATAATCAAAAGCATGGTATTCCATGCTCCCCAGGGTCTTTGTCCCTGCCAGATTCAAGCCTCAGATCTCCCTTTCTTCTCCCTTATAAGCTCCATCCCAATACCGAGCCAACTCTCCCTGACGGTGGCACGCCATTTGCTTTCTAACTAGTGGTTGATCAAGGAATGTTGGCTGAATGCTGATGAGTACTTTTTATTCCCTTTTCTCTATACATATCAATTAGCTTTTCCCATTTTTCTTTATTCAAAAATTGTACATGGGTCTACAAGGAGGCTTATGGCCATGAGCTTAAAGACTTCTGAGTACAAGCACTGAGGAAGTAGTCCATATCTAAAGACAATCACACGCATACTCCACGAGGCAGCCATAGGGTCTCAGTGTGCCCTTGACAGAGCCACAGCCAAAGTTCATCAGAAGACCTGTAAAAGACTATTCATGGCAGAACCAACTTCAAGGTTAGGAAACAACCCCCAGGTTCATTAGCAGTAGACTGGCAAATAAGTCAGTCTATTGTGAAGCTGCACAATGAGCTTCCAGACAGTTATGAGAATTGATAAAGTACTATTGCTATGCACAGCATGAAGGAGGTCCAGAAACACATTATGGAACAAGCCAGACACAGAGAGTATATAACTGTACAATTCAACTCATGTTTGGAAAAAGATGGAAAACAATAAAAATTGATAAAAAATGATGAAAGTCATAATTACGTGTGTTTGTGTGTGTGTGTGTGTGTGTGTGTGTATGGAGGGTGGGGGTTGTGATTGCTTAAGACTGGGAGGAGCATGACGGGGTTTCTGGGGACCTGGTAATATTCAGTATCTTGATCTAAATGGTGAATATATCTGCATTTTCATTTTTTAAAATTCAGTGAGCTTCACATTTATGCTAAGTGTGCACGTGTGTATGTATTTTATATATATACATATACCTCAAAAATGTTCCTTCTGAAAAAAAAAAATTAACTCTCTTTTGCAGTAATAACAAAATTACTTGCTTGGCTTCAAGGTCCTGTTACCCAGCCTGCTTGGTAAAGCTATTCTGAGATCCTCTCTCCCACATCTGTGGCTCACGACATGCCAGGCAGGACCCTATACACCAACTCCCACCTGTGATACTAAGTGCTTTCCCTCCACTTTCCATATCTTGGCTTTTGTAAAGAATGCTGCAACAGATGTGGAGGTGCAAATATTTTCATTCTTTTTGGAAATATTCCCAGGAGTGGAATTGCCAGATCGTATTCCAATTTTTATTTTTTGTGGGACTCTCTATACTATTTACCATAGTGGCTGTACCAATTTACATTCTCACCAACAGTGCAAGAGGGTTTCCTTTTCTCTACATCCTCACCACACTTGTTTCTTTGATAATACCTGTTCTAACAGGTGAAGTGATAGCTCGCTGTGGTTTTGATTTGCATTTCCCTGATGATTAGTGATTTTAAGCCCCTCTTCATGGACCTGCTGGCCATCTGTATGTCTTCTTTGGAAAAATGTCTATTCAAAGCCTCTAGCCATATTTTAGTGTTTTACTATTGAGCTGGAGTTCTTGATAGGTTTTCACTATCCTTATCAGATACATGATTTGCAAATATCTTCTCCCATTCCATAGGTTGCCTTTTCATTTTGTTGATGGTTTCCTTTGCTGTGTAAAAGCTCTACAGTTTGATGTGGTCCTACTTGTATATTTTTTGCTTTTGTTGTCTTTAATTTTGATGTTAGATCCAAAACATCATCACCAAGACCAATGTCACAGAGCCACTGCTTATTTTCTTTCAGGAGTTTTATGGTTTGGAGTCTTAATTTTAAGTCTTTGATCCATTTTAAGTTCATTTTTGTGTATGGTATAATACAGTGGTCCAGTTTTCCCAGCACGATTTTTTTAAGAAACTGCCTTTTCCTCATTGTATGCTCTTGGCTCCTATGTTGTAAAATTTTTTTTTTTATCAAATGTGTGTGGGTTTTCTTCTAGAGTCTCTATTCTGTTCCTCAGACATATGTGTCTATTTTTATGCCAATGCCATATTGTGTTGATTACTACAGCTTTATAATATAGTTGAAAATCAGGGAACATGCTGACTGTGGCTCTGTTCTTTCTCAAGATTGCTTTGGCTATTTGGGTTCTTTTGTGAATTCTATGATTTTATGATTGTTTATACTATTTCTGTGGGAAAACAAAATGCCATTGGACTTTTGATAGGGATTGCATTGTATCCACAGATCACTCTGGGTCGTATGGGTATTTTAACAGTATTTTTCCATGAACATGGAATATCTTTCCATTTATTTAGGTCTTCTTCTACTTCTCTTACCAATGTCTTGTAGTTTTCAGTGTAGAGATATTTATTTATTCCTAGGTATTAATTTATTTATTCCTCAAATTTATTCCTAGGTATTAATGCGCTTGTAAATAGTATTTTAATTTCTTTCTGATACTTCATTACTACTGTATGGAAATGCAAAATATTTCTGTGTATATACCGTGTATCCTGCAATTTGACTGAATTCATTGATTAGTTTAATAGGTGTTTGGTAAAGTCTTTAGAGTTTTATATACATCTGTCATGTGTAAATAGTGATGGTATTCCTTCTTCCTTTCCGGTATGGATGCCTTTTATTTCTTGTCAAACTGCTCTGGGTAGCACTTCTAATACGATGTTGAATAAAAGCGGCAAGACAGGGATTCCTTGTTTTGTTCGTGATCTTAGTGGATTGCAGTTTTTCACTGTTGAAGTATGATGTTAACTGCGGGTTTATAATGTATAGCCTTTATATGCTGAGGTACTTTCCCTCTGCACCCACTTTGCTGAGCTTTTATCGTAAGTGAATGTTGAATTTTGTGAAAGGGTTTTTCTGCATTTGAGGTAAGACTTTTTAATTTTAAGGTGGTATATCATGTTGATTTGCAAATGTTAAACTACTCTTGTGTCCCTGGAATAAACCCCACTACATCATAGTGTATGATCCTTTGAACAGATTGCTGAATTCTGTTTGCTAATATTTCATTGAGGATTTCTGCATTCATGTTCATTAGGGATATTGGCCTATAATTTTCTTATGTCATCCTTGTCTGGTTTTGGTATTGGGGTTATGCTGTCCTCATAAAATGAGTCTGGAAGTGTTCCCTCCTCTTCCATTTTTTTGCAAGAGTTTTAGAAGGACTAGTATGTATTCTTCTGTAAATGGTGGTAGGATATACCAGTAAAGCCACTTGGTAATGGACTTACTTATTGGGAGGTTATGATTATGAAGTAACTGGTCTGAACAGATTTTCTATTTCTTCATGACTCAGTCCTGGTAGGTTGTATGTTTCTAGGAATTTTTATACTTTTTTCTAGATTGTCAAAATAAGTTTACATTTTAATGTAACTCAGGTTGCTAGCAGACCACCATATACTTTACAAATCAAAATTTAGTTTATTAAATCACAATAAGGTTGATATTTTGAATTCCTAAAGCAATAAACTGTGTCTTATGGATAGAAGTTAATGCAACCTGTCAATTAAAAATATGCTTTGGGAAAACAGCTTGCACTGAGTGCACAGCTCAACTTGCTGTATATATTATGGGTAGCTAGACTGCTCTGTGCCAAGAGCTACAAGATATATGAATAAACTCATGAGCACATTTCTCATCTGATTTTAATTAAGATTGGCAAGGATGTGGTGGGAGGGTGACAGAACTTTTCTCCATGCGCTAGAACCATCATGTATAAAGGCAGGGATAGGTGATAACCTGGGTCATGAATGGAGACGTGAAGCACTGAAAGGGAGATAGAAGAGATCTGAGAAAACAAATCCCATGAGTTCAGTTTGAGTTTCAGGGGCTAAAAAAGCATGTACATGTTCAACAAGCAGCTAGAAATGGAAGCCTGAGGCTCTAGAGAGAAATGAGAAATGACCTTGGAATTTAACATGTTGAGAATAGACAAGACTATGAAAGGAGAGTGCGCTCAAAGATCACAGGTTGCAGATGGAATGTGGTGAAATGCCAACATATGGGTATTTAAGCAGAAGAGGGGGAAAGCGGAGCAGGCAGTGGTAGAGAGAAACCAACCACGTAGTTTAGTAGGCCATGCAGTCTTCTTCCGTGGAAAGACAATAGTCGTGGGAATTAAACAGTGCAGCAAGCAGCAGCGGACTCAAAACTCAGGATTATCATGTAAAGTTCTCATTGCAGGCCCTAACCCTGGGCACGTGAGGAAATTATGTGACAACATGAGAAATATTCTTGGCGACTCTGAAATCCCTATTGGTATGTGGTATTTATGGATTCATGTGGGCACTCTGGTAGTATTAGCAAAGAATAGCTACTTGATAATACAAAATGACAAAAATAAACTGGAAGATGAAAGTATAGGAAAACTGAGGCACCCTGGTTCTGGCTAACCTCAAATTTGGACACGGAACTATAATTTTATTCCTAAGAAGCACTACAATGTTTCTGAACAAGGTGACCAGATACTACGACTTTCAAAAAGAAAAACGTTTAAAAGCAACTATGTGAAATAATTATGAAGTATAACCCTGGAGTACACATCAAAAAACCCTGTAATAATGAATAGCGTGATTTTATTTGTCAAAGAACTTTCCCCTTGGGTTCTAGTGCAGATTTAATTGTGGGGGTCTGGTTGTTAAGGGTCTGGGTGCAGGAGTGCCACAGATGTGGGTCTGGATGGTCACTGAGCTCTAGGGTTTTCACCTGCAGGAGAGGGATTTGAGGGCACTGCCATCGCAGAGCTGTTTTATCAGCGCCTGTGACAGGGCAGTAAATATTCATTGTACAATATACTCCCTATAAGATTGAAATTGTGTTTATAATGAAACAAGTTCTTGAGACCCTGCTCAGCAGGGAATCTGCTTCTCCCGCTGCTCCTCTCTTGGCTTGTACACATTCTCTATCTCCCCCCCTCTGTCTCCAGCAAAAGTAAGTAAGTAAATAAATAAATATATAAAATCTTAAAAAAAAAAGAAAAGTCTTAAAAGTAAGGATGGAGTGAGGGTGAATAACTTGTATTAATTAGCTAAATGATCCAAACCCTATAAACCAGTGGTAGTCAAACTCTTTTTATTTGAGGCACAGAGTTCTCATTAAAATAAAATCTTATTCAGAAACCCAAAATGTAAACCAGATTAACAACAAAGTCACTCGACTTTAATAAAAGAGATGCTGTGTGCATGTCTGGGTGGCAGAGAGAAATGTCTCCATTTCTGGGACCCACTTTTCAAATGCAGCCCAAGAGGTTCCAAGAAACACAACTAAAACCAAGTTTTAACTCAACTTCTGATTTCACAAATGGAGTACTGAGGCCCAGGTAAATTAATGGCCTTGTTCAAGATCAAAGAGCTAATCATGGGAGGCCAGGACTGTCCCTCAGGTTTCTTTTTCGAAGTGCGAACCATTTCCTGCAGCAGGGAAGTGACAGGACCATTAACAGTCTCATTACCAGTGCTAGGATTTCTTGTGAACCTTTGCCTGACTCCCCTGAAAAGTTAAGTAAATTTCACGGATTCCTTCTTCAGGTATCCCCTACAATTACCGCTTGTGTTCCTTTGTAGTAACATGCTGCACTGCTTTAGGGGTATATCCGTGTTTGAGATTAGGCTGTGTGCACAGACCTGTCTTATGGTGTGTCACACATACCTGACAAGAG
The DNA here is from genome assembly GCF_010015895.1 of Lontra canadensis. Classification (NCBI taxonomy): domain Eukaryota; kingdom Metazoa; phylum Chordata; class Mammalia; order Carnivora; family Mustelidae; genus Lontra; species Lontra canadensis. The sequence goes on from NW_022631042.1 coordinate 6,047,826, forward strand.
ATCTGGTCACTGGATAAAAAATAAATCAGTATTTTAAGTTTATGAAGACTTGGAGTAATCACAGAAAATGATCTTAACAGCTTTTCCATACAACTATGCTATTTTCAATCATCTTAGCTACACCTCAAGAAACTATCTGTCCTTGAGCATAGTTTAATAATCTCCCTTAAGGGTAAGAGTTATTAAGGCAAAGACTCAAATCTATAACTGAAATTTTGCATTAGGGGGACTTTGCCTAGAGATCCATGATTTGACAAGTTATCCACAGAGAGCAGCATACCTGCGTATTCTGGATAGCAAATAGTGAGAGGGCTCTTTTTGATTTTTTCTTCGAAGAGATCCTTCTTGTTTAGAAAAAGTATAATAGATGTATCTGTAAACCATTTGTTGTTACATATGCTGTCGAACAACTTCATGCTTTCATGCATTCGATTCTGTAACAGAGAAGAATACTATCTGTCATGAGGGCAAGGATTTTGAGAAGCACTACTTTTTAAAAAGCACTAAAATAAAACAGCTTAGTCAGCTGAAACCCCGCGTACCACAAAAATACATTCCTGCCATTTAGGGACAAGGACACTTGATTACAGGTGAGGTGAATGTTTTTTGCTCTCAGCCAGTGCTCATGGAGTGTCCACCATGGGTCACTGGGCCTGGGGACCCCTGGCTTCAGGACCCTGCAGTGTACAGCTGTGGAGTGCTAACATCTGAGGAGAGACCTCGCTGCTACAGGGGGAATCAAAGTTTCCATTAAAAGACAAGGAGAGGTTTTGTAAAGATTAATAAATTAAACTGAGCAAATGGAGACAAAATTAGCCCAATACTCTAAAGATAATGGTGTATTAGGGAAGAAAACCTCCAATCCTGTTTCCGGCTCTTCTAGTGTCTGTGGTTTCTAAAAGGGCATGGATACATTTTATAGTGCCAAACTGAGAGAAATGGATGCATGATGGGATCGTGTACCTACTGCCCTGTAATTGTATGTGCCTGATTTTAAAAACACAGAAGTGACATTGTGAGCTCTTTCCCCCACCCCCCAGTATGTACTAACATTAATTTAAAATGACAGAATTTTAAATTTCTATTTAAAAATATTTCCTCTAGATTAACGGTATGTTGGAACACATCTGAAAATTACACATCAATAGCAAAGTATAACCTGGATCAAAGATAACAGAGCTGACAGAAGTTTAAGAAAAATGAGCCTTGGACTATTATGGGAACTAACTTTACTTTCAGATACTATGTAGAGAACCACATACAGGAAATGCACAGTTAAGCATATAGGGTTGAAGTGAGATTAACTATCAGTCTTTTCATCTTTCTTCAGGTCTGTGCTTCTTGAGTGAGTGTACTTCCCTTTTATTACAGAAACAGAAGAGCTAGAGAGAGAGAGAAAAAAAAAAAAAGCCTGAACTTTCAAATAATTCATGCACTAACAAGAATTACTCAAGAATTTTTCTCAGAAAAAATTCTTGGCAACATCTCCAGCCCTTCAGATTTCACACTTAATCTTCAACAGTAGCTCTACTTGCCATTTCTTCATCTTCAGCTAGAACCAGGTCATAGTCACTCAGCGCCACACAGAAGATGATGGCGGTCACTCCTTCAAAGCAATGGATCCATTTCTTCCGCTCAGATCTCTGTCCTCCCACATCAAACATTCTGGAAGAGAAGCAATGCATTGGACATCACATTAAATGTCCAAAAGCTCTGGGGGGGGGGGTTCTATAACATCATCAAAAAAGCTCCAAATTGCAGAGAGATGTGGGATGGAAAGAAAGGAGAACATTACAGGAGGAAAATGATGTCAGAAACTGGTTTTCAAAAAGGGAAAAAAGTCTGGTTTTTAAAAACTGTTGATTAAAAACAAAGCCCAAAATACCCTCAAAAAACAACACATTCATTAACATATGAGAACACTTAGATCGGAACATTAAAGCAGAAACAGCAGAAACGAATGAGTGGACTGCACTATGAGTAAACATTGAGAAGTCACAGGAAGCAGCCGGCAATGCGGAGATAATAGGGTATATTCAATTTGACAAAGTCACAGAACATTAGAGCCAGAGGACACAGTCCCCTCTTCCCACTACAAAATGCTTCCTTTCTCTCAGAGGCAACAAGTAGGACTCTGACATGGAGAAGAAACCTTGTTCCATAAGAAAAAGCTGAGCAAGCAGGTGGTATTTACAGGGGGAAAAAGGTTGCCTAAATTAACAAGTAAAACCATGGTATAGAAACAAAAATAAGAGATGGAATGGATCAATGGGTTAAGACTACTGAACAGTCTTAAAATTTAGAGTTAAAAAAAAAAAAAAGTTATACAATATACCATAGTAGACCATTGTAGCTTAGTACAGGGTAGTAACACAAACTGCATAAATTCAATGATCTTTTCATCTTTTCCTTGTAAGAGTATATTAAGTTAAGCAAAAGTTGAAATTCACATATTGTTATGCAACCTAGAAATAACCACTTATATAATGGAAACACGATGCAAACTGGTACATTCTAAAAGGGTCCATTTATCTCGATGGTGCACTAATTAAAACAGTCCCTGTTTAATTCTCAGGCAAAAAGAATTTCCCTGCAGAGTAGTACTGGCCTATAAACCAAATCTGAGTGCATCAACTAATATTGTCAAGTGTCCTTCATTCCACTGGGTTAGCTAGTGAATTGTTCATTAAGTGTGCTCTATCACAAAATGATTCTACCACACAATGAATTAATATGGGTAGGACACAAAAAAGAGAGCTGGTAATAAAGATCAAATAAGAACAAAATAAAAGAACTTAAAATGATTACCCATTTGTTAAGCTGCCTAGAACACGAGTTGAAAAGAAGCTTACCGAAAAGACTATTTAATAACTCCTCTGATCAAATGGCACATATATCCTGATTACTCAATATAAAATAACAACCAAACCAAACCCATCCTATCCCATCCCACAATTTCCTTCTGTGGTGGTGAGTTTTATGTGTCAATTTGGCCATGAAGCTAGTCAAACACTAAGGTAAGTGCTGCTGTGAGGGCATTTTATCGCCGTAGTTAACATATCTAATTGGTGGTCTTTCAGTAAAGAAGACCTATCCCGGCTGATGAGGGCAGACTTCATCCAAACAGCTGGAAGGCCTTAAGAAGAAAAACAGGTCTCGCAGAAGGAAAAGAAATTCCACCTCAAGACTGCAGCATCAGTTCCTGTCCAAGCCTGCACCTGCCAGCCCCCATGGTCCTAGAAGTCAATTCCTTGGAAGGGACAAGCCTGATGGATACAAATTTTAGCATCCACCGTGGGGTGCTGCTGTCACAAATACCTAAAAAGGTGAAGTGACTGTAGAATTGAGTAAGAGGTAGAGGCTAGAAGAATCTTGACTTCCTCAACAGAAAAATCCCAGATTGCTCTGAAAAGATGGTCGGTTAGAAACACAGACACAGAAGGTAATAATTTTGGAGATATTCTTATCTTAGGGGATATATTTATCATCATGAACATGATGTTGGGAGATATTTGAATATTAAAGATGTTTTTGATGAGTTCTCAAAAGGAACTCAAAAGGAGAAAAGGTAATCACTTGCAAAGTCACAAAATCTTCGCTAGACTGTGCTTTAGTGCTGGGTGTTAGGGGATGAACTAGAATATTAGTTGAGGAAATTTCTAAGCAAAGTGTGCAGGGTATGGTTTTGCTTCTCTCCTTGTTGCTACAGTAAAATGTAAGAGGAATGAGAGAGAAACTGAGGAAGGAGCCATTAAGCCAAGAGGAACCAGAGAAGGCCATGTGACACAAGAACACCAAGGATTTCTGACCACAACCAGAAGCAGGAAGAAGCAAGAGAGGATTCTTCCCTAGAGCCTTCAGAGGAGGACAGTCCTGCTGACATGTTGTTTTCAAAGTTCTAGGATCCAGAACTATGAAAAAATAAATTTGTTGTTTTATGCCATCTACCTTGTGGAAATTTGTTAAAGCAAGGTGGAGGGGGGATATGTTCATTTCCTAGGGCTGCTGTATTTTTCACTATAGCAATTACCTCCTGATAATTATATTTATTTCATCTCCCCCCGCCCCCTGCTTCCCAACAATGTAGAGACAAAGACTTTGTCGTACTTCGTCAATATTTGTTGAATGAATGAATGAACGCTATCTACAGAATATTTTAAAATACCTTCAAGCAATAACAGACGAGCTTTAGGAAGATCTAGGTCTTCCAGCTATGCTGTGGAAATGTTACAGGTAAGAGAGCTTTAATTTGATGAAATCAAGTAATTTAACTACACACAAAAAATGTCTAATTTAGAAACAAAGAAACTTTCATCTAAACCAGTACTTCTCAAACGCTAGTATAAAACAGAATCACCTGAGGGATAAAGCTGATGCTGCTGATCTGGGAACCATACTTTTGAATCACTGGTCTAATTCCTTAGCCAAGGAGCAAAAATGACTAAAATCTGATGTTACCAATGATTGTGCCTAAGGCATTATTTCTTTTTCACAGATACATCAGAATTATCTTTAAATTATGAACTATTTTTTTAATTAACCAAAAATAGAAGAAAATTATAATACATTCTGCTTTACATGAAGAGATCAGACTTTTTTCTAGCATCAAATAGTGGAATGAATTTGAGTTTTCTTAGGTTTTTTTTTTAGGGGGAGAGGGAAAAGGTGCAGGGGATACTGAAGATTCTGAAATGTTCTTTCTTCAGACTGTGACCTAACAATTCTAGGACCCAGACTGACTGGTACAAAGCTAGCTGACCATACAGGCCCATCAGCCTTATAACATACTCCAAAACCCATTTCACATTTATAGTACTATAAAAAAGGAAGACACATTTGTCTTTTAATTTTATAATAGAAGGGATACTCCAATTTTGTATTTGGCAAAATTCTTAGAGTAAAACTGTTGATTTCTTAAAGCAAAATAATCCATGTAGACACTTTCTACAAATGCCTAGTCACAAAAGTGATAATACAGATTCTTAAATTATAATGCTTGATTGCCTCATTTTGAATTTAATTCCAATCATACCAAAACTTAGTGAAACTGAAATTTTACATCAGCTGTTAAAACAATGAATTACAATACTAAGACACACTCAAGAGTTCCCAGTAGACTTATTCTAAGTATATTTCTGCCCTCATTCTTCTGAGGCTCATTTAACGTACAAAAAGCAAAGTTAGAACCATATGTTAGCAATGATAGTAATTTAACAGAATTCAAATCCAAAATAAGATAAAGTTTGTCTCAAGTTCCTGACAAACCTATGTTCAAGGCAGCAAGTGAAAACAGTACCTAAACACGTCCTTTGAAATTCTACCTCACCCAAGGAGACTAGAGATGAATGGACTTCTGGGGAGTGGCATGCTGAGAGCCGGCTTTACTGAATCCCAGCCCTTCTATAATGACGAAATGACAACTCTGAGAAACTGAGGCTGGAAGTGAAGTGTATGGTCTGGCAGGTGAAAGTTTAAGGTGAATCGAACCAAGACTGAAAGTGAATTTTGTACAGACTGCCTAAAGTGCTGAATGACTAATTGCACATTTCCCCACCGACAGAGCTCTTCATTTCCCATTGAGGCAATAACCTCATTTGTGTTTACACCTATGACAACGGGCAAGATGGCAATGCTCTGTGCCAAGAACCTTAACCAAATGGCCACTTTACCTACGAGGGTAAACTGACTCAAGAATTTGCACTTGTTAACCCCTAACTCCATGCATTTTCTCCTCAGACTACATTTGTTAGAGCGCAGTCATTACTTGAACATAACAATCAACATTTGCTTTTTTAAAATAAGGCATTTAAAATAAAGCAAAAAGGAAAAATATATGTACATATCAATCAAAGTAAAAAAAAAAAAAAAAAAAACCAAGAAAACTCTGAAGCCTCATTTTGACAGTGAGTTTCCTTAAAATTATTTTGTAACTTTAAGATAAATATGACAATAGTTTCCAGATGTATGCCATCTAAATACCAGACTATTTAAATATTAATGTTTTACTATTCCCAGCTTTGGTCATTTAATACCCTAGAAACAGTAAACAGATTAAAAGACAGTAAATGATTTTGGTAAGAGCTATTGCTAGCAGCCAAAAAATGTCCAGTGACAGCTTAAAAACTGGTGAAAACAGGTAAGAATTTAAAGCAGATGAAAAACTTGACCATGTATTAAGTACAAAATTACATGGTCAGATAAAGTAGTTATAATCTATAATTCTGTTTTTTTAAAAAGTAGTGCAATGTTTAGGGGTTTTTTGGAGGGAAGCTGCCATGGAAAATTAAAATTCAATTTCAGCTTTCTGGAAAATTCAATTACATGAACCACTGAATGTGGGATAAATTAGTGACAAATGAAAGTAACAAATGTACCTAAGATACTTATGGAAGGGGGGCGCCTGGGGGGCTCAGTCTTGATTTCAGATCAGGTTATTATTTCAGGGTTGTGAGATCAAGCCCTACTAATAATATTTTCTCTCTCCCTCTCCCACCCCATCATTCGCACCCATGCTCACGTGTGTGTGCTTGCTCTCTCTAAAGAAGTAAATACTCACGGAAGGAATTTTAAGTACAGTTGCATATATATAATTGTACTTCCACATCTTGTAACAGTGAGCTTCTTTATGAGTATTTTTAATCTTCGACTAGAAATCTTTTAATGCTTTCAGAAGTTCTGCTTTATTATAACTGTTTCAAAGCATTAAACTAAAGCAAATTCCAACAGATTTTTTTATACTTTAAAAAAAGAGGAACATAGGTCTGTAAATTAGTGTTTCACTGAACTTCCCTGAGTCTAGTTCATTATGAAATGAGTGTATTGGACAAAACGAGCTCCAAGATCCCTTGCATTTCAAAAAGTTACAATTCAGTGCTTCTCTGCTCAAACCTCAGTAATTTAATATTTGGTACACACTCCAAATTAAATGACATTTTTCATCATGAAAAAGTGCAAACGTTTGCATGAATAAAAATTTTCATGAAAAATTTTAAGGTACCCTTGATTTTTAGTATTTCCATAAATAAGCAGATAATCAATAAAATTCTTTTTTTAACCTAAGAATATATAGCAATACTTTCTCCAAATATACAATATCAGAACAATTATTTTCCATTTAGAAATAAAAGCCCAAAACTATTTTTATTTAAATTACTCTGAAAAATATAGACAAGAGATCTGCATGGCCATTTTTTCTTACATATATAAGTATTACTCCTAAGAATGTTTCTTGTCCCCTTTCACTCAAAATATTTTGTCCAATCACCTAAGAAGAGTGTTTTGTAATTTCTAGCTCCGTTTTTAAAAACTTTTAATTCTACCACATTTCTTTACTAAACAAAGTGTTTGATACCTACATTTGTTAAATGATATGCTTTGAAGCTACTCACTTAAAATGAAGATCTTTGAAAGTAAAATGGGTTTCAACAATTCCTGTCGTTTTCACTCTGGTTCTGAGAACATCCTGCTGAGTTGGGATATAATTTGGTTGTGCTATTCTGTCCAAGTCATTCAAATAGCTGAGGAAATAAACAAAACAATATGCTAATAGTTAATACAGCCATTAAAGATCATCTACACCAAGGAGTAAAACATTTTGATTCATGCAGGATTCTAAATTATTGGACATTTTTACGTTTCTGTGTAATGATATAATACAACCAATTTAAGTTTATATGTTATGCAATTCCCATTGAAATGAAAATTTTTATACTTCTCCAGCCATAAAGCTCTTTTAACATTTTCTAGGTATTGTGTACTTTGCTTTCCCAGGACATGAATTAGTAATTGCCCTTGTTGGAAACAGAATAATAACTTCTTAAAAACCAGATACAACCAACTGCACACTAGGAGTTTGTTTCTCTTTATCACACTTTAAGGTAGCACTGTGTTTATTTTCCAGACATCTGTCTTGCTGAGGATTTAGAAAGTTTTAAGTTTTTGAGAAAGTAATGAGTAAACCTCTAGCCAAAGGCTACATTCAATACTGTTCCTTTTTAACCAGCTTTAAGTAACACACAGGAAAACACTGCACATGCTCTTTTACTCTGCATCTTCCTGGCTCCCTGAATCAATATTCACATTTTACTTCCCACTGATCTTAGTTACCCACCCATTCAATACTCTCTGCCAACAGTGCCAAATATGTTGGGCTACTAAAATGTCGTGGTGTCATTTTATATGGTAAACAATGTTATTAACAAAGTCCAGGTATGGAGAGATTAATATGAACCTGAGTGGTTAAAGAAGCACTCATAGACGGTGAGGGTTGTAAAAAGAAATCTGAACGATGGGATGGGAAAAACAATGCCATCCCACATCAGGGGAAGTAGTCAAATAGTATGGAGGCAGGAACAGTCACCTTGTTTTGCAGAAAGTAAGGCCCCTAGGAGGCTGTGCATAAACTCAAAGGAGAGGTCTGGAATTGATCCTAAGGTCAGCTGAGTGTGGAGGGCATCCCTACTGGGTTTTTTGATACCAGAGTGGAGTGGTCAAAGACAAGTTAGAAATATATCTATGTCTATCACAGTGAGGCACCAATGACTACAACTTTAATTGCTATTATCCTCTGAAACTCGTCCTTAGCCATTTAGAACAGGTCTTGCAAACAAAAGGAGCTTAATAAATATTTCATTCATAGAGATGGAGCTGAAAAGCTATCCAAACACTGAATTAGGAATCAAAGGTATTTTAGAAAGTTAAGTCTAAGTATGTGATACTGATACTAGGATTCGTAGGAGATAGCTTGAGTTATACATATTGTATTTATTGAACTGAGAAATAATACTATCTTATTGTTGCACTGGTGATAATCCCCCAGTACTTTAGTGGGTGTTTTTAATAACACATATATAATGTTATACATTATCGTAAGAAAATCTAATTTAATAAACAACTAAACAGGTCATGGCAAGATTTTACTAATTGTCCCTCTGAAGCAGTGTGTTACTCTTCTTTAAAATGTGCTTTGATTACTCAGATGCATTTCTTTGCTTAAAACTGCTACAGTTCTAATGGTCTCTCAAAACAATGCACGTTATATTTCAACAAGATAAATAAGAAAGACAGTCATCGTGAAAAACTCCCAATTGTTTTAAATGATCATAAATTTAAAGCAAATAGGTGGCTAGAGAGTCCTAAATTGCAACTTGGCAGCATCCCCCCATCTCTAGTCAAAACACTCAGAAATCAAAATGCACTGTGACCACTATGGAAAAGAATATTTCCATGACTTCCTTCATTCTCGAAAAATGGCTCCATTATTGCTGTCTTAAGGTCAGAACTACTACTGATGAAATACTGGGGAGCCCAAATGACTTATTTATCTCCGTGTACACCCACACATGTGAGCACAGGAAACAAGTCTTGGTCATTAGCCTGCAGTGGTCCAGGAAGTCCCACCACATGGGGAAACTGACATCAGTCGATTATTCCTGAGAAGCACCCCTTATTTACTGAAAAAGCTCCCCTTGCTGGGCTCAGCTCAAGCAATCTTCTCAACAGCGATTCCCATTTAGATCTTTCTGCAGGTGCTGGTGGTGCCAAAGCCAATAATGTGGTCTAAGGGTTGTGTTCTTGCTGTAAATAATTTTCTTCTAATTTCTCTTCTAGCCTCTGTACAGTGTATTCATTCATTCATCATTAAACAAGGGCACAGCGAATGACAACTACGTGCCAGGCAAAAGAGAAAGAACAGAGGGTGAGAACAGACCTGACTGAATTTAGTGTCGTGTCAGAGAAAGAAAACAATCCTTTCAATACAAATACAAATCACGTTACCTCAAAATGTACAAATGCGAGTGCTCTAAAAGAAATATTTTGTATTATTAGTATATAAGACAGGAAGACAAAGACATAGTCTGTGAGTCATGGGACATACAGCCTAGGAAACGATGATACCAGTTGGAGAGGGGAGCTACGTGCTGGGTAACACGTTACATCCACATGTATAAAATACCCATGAAATAATGTATGTGGTTTACACGTTGTAAAGCACTAAACGTACAGATTAGGAAACAGCAAAATAAAAATTGGTATGGGTTACACACGTATTACTCAGTCCTTCGCACGGAATCACTCACGGAACACGTACCGAGCACTCTGCTGTGTACCCAGTGAACTGCAGCCGCGTGATCACCAGCGAGAACCGCCCCCATCTGTCTGTCGTTCACTGTGCTCAAGTGCGTGCATTTACCAGACCGCATTGCTAACCACCATCTTGCATCTTACCCTCAACGTTCCTGAACGCCAATGGCTCGGTCAAGGAAAGGAGTAACATGCAAAATAAAATGAGTGCACAGCACACGTTTTAAAACTAGTTAATGCTACTCCTATCCGACATTTTTGAGTATGTATGCCACATTATGGGAACAAATACATGATTTTTTTTTTTTTTTGTTTAACTGTAGCTAGCACCAAGCAGAAAGCTCCCTGACCAGGTTTTATCACAACTTGATTTATGAGCTTTCTGTAGCCACCACCTAGAAAATCAGGGCAGATATTTCTTACAAAATGCTATACTTAGCTATCTGTAAACAAGGTCTGATACAACAGGGCACATACAACTGACAACTTTCAAGCTTAGAGTACTTTACTCCGTGAGAAACCATCTTGGGGTCACCACACACGCCTTCAAAAGGCGTACATCTCATGCAAGGTGCCTGTCACCGGACAAACAACTCTTCTCAGGCACTATTAGCATAATGAAAAGACTAGCCCTTCCCTTGGGCTAGTCCCAGGCAAACTAGAGATACACCCAAATTCACAGTGAACTTTGCGAAGTTCCAATTTCTTGGAAACACTCCGCAAATAGTCCATTCTGCATGTTTCAATGAGAGTTACATAAGCATGAGTCTCTTGGACACGAAGTAGCAGCAATGCTATCTACAAACACAAAAAACATAAAAGTCTTCAAATACCATCATCCTGAATATCCTGAGTTTTACAAGAACGTGTCAGCCAGTTCTGCAGTAACACTGACTGGGAGGTATATTTGACTTGCAAGTAATTACTCGTGATAGTTTAGTTCTGAAGTTATGATTACTTACTATGCTGCAGAATCATTAAGCTGGTACTCTCGGGATCTGTTGAAACAGGCTTGTACACCACTATCTTTCCACAATCTCTTTATGACTCCAGCAAGTTCCGCAGTCATGAAACCTTCTTCGGCAGCTCCAGCAAGCACAAAGAGTTGGCGGGCATCGTCCTGAACATTCAAAGACCATTTTTTTTTTTTTTAAAGTAGAAAGGGCAGACGGTATAGATGAAAAGTACAAAGGAAGGCATTACAGATTTACAAAAAGACACAATGCTGAAATTTCCTTCGTTTCTCATTGGGGTCATGACTTTTGTTTCTCTGAAGCACCACTTAAAAAACATTGGCTTAACTAAAAGTGCATAATCTTAAATCATGTGTCTATGTTTTGTAATATTAGTAATAGCTGTCAAGGCACTAGGAAACTGGAAGAGTGACCTACACCTACAGTTCATGAGGGGACACGTTAGCCAACTATCCACTGTCACTCAGTTTGTTGTGCACTGACAGTGATCAGTTTTGGACACAGAAGAATAGTGTATGCCTTACCCCTCCCACCCAAAATGTTTCTAAGAGGCACACTAATACCATTAGAGATTATTTTAAAATAGAATCTCATTAAATGTTGGCTTTCCAATAGTTTCTATAGAAGCAAAAGAAACTCAGAGGGGAAAAACCAACGTGGAGTAAGAAAGAGTTTCACAGAATGATCTGAAATTTTCTAGAGACCCTGAAGTGTGTGTACATTAAAATCAGTGGGCCAGGAGGTTTGTTAATGCAGGCAAAGGAAACAAAATAAACACAGCTATGAAGCAGAAATGCTCACGATGCATGTTGAAGACAGCATGCAAAATATTTTAAATGAAGGACTGCTGCATATCAAGTTAATTAAATTTTCCTTAAGTTTTGAGACTACAAATACTTAAATCATTCTGATCCATAAGTAATCAAGCACATTAGGTTAGGGCTGTCCAAAGGAAATATAACATGAGACACTGGTGCAATTCTAAATTTTCTACTAACCATTTTTTTTAAGAAGGTAAAATGTAACAAGATACTTCAACCTATACATAAATGTTTCAAAATGTAATCAAGATAAAATTGAGATAATTCATATTTTTATTCATATTTCATCTTCAAAATCTGGCATTTCTTTTATACAGATAGCACATTCCAATTCTGCTTAAGTACATTTTCTATTTATTTATTTATTTATTTAGAGATACATTTTCAATACTCTATAAAACTACATTGCTGGATCACACAACTTCAGTTTTCAGGTAAAAACACAGTTAATCCAAAAATAGGGGAGATGTGAAGCTGCTAACTTCACAGAGGTTCCCTGTACCCTAAGACTTAGAGCTTTATGTTAATTGGGTGGACAATCCCTAATTTTTCTCAAGGGGCGTTTTCCCAAAGTACTATGGTAAATGTTTATGAAGTGATGACACACATAATGACAAAGTACACAGTAGAGAAATTTTTGGTGACACAGGAGAGCAAAGAGTACTAGCTGATAGTATGAATTCATTCTGCTGCCAATTTGTGAAACTTTTTTTTTCCAGATAGAACCCATAGTGAAAAATAATTAAGTAACTCAGCATGGGAACGTATTATTCAAGCATATGTTTCCCTTTTTAGTAAATCACAAGAGAAATGCATGCAAGCAAGTAATACATGTACAACAGCCTTAATAAAAAAAACCAACATAATATAGTTTCAAGTCACTTTTAGCACCACTTACCTAACCACAGTAAACAATTATTCACTTTTTCAAATAACTACCTTATATGAGAAATTTCTAAATTTGGTTATTAACTAAATAACCTCAAATATAATTTTCTCTATCCATTTCAGAAAAGTACTTTTCACTTAGTAATTTTAATCAGCTTGCCTTATGATATAATTATTCAATTTCAATACAATTTCTCGATAGAAAACACTAATGCCCTCTAGTATGGGCCATAAGATCACATTCTCTTCAATCCTTCTAGGAAGAAGCCTGAAGAAAAGACCTGAGAAACGTTGGAAGTATATTTATATACTATCTCTGTTGCATTCAAAAATTTATCTTCTTCACAAAATGTGAAATAGTCTCTCTTCCTTGAAAAACTACTTAGAATATTCACTTCCATGTCATTAGGAGGACATTATCAGATGTCTGTGGATGAGCTTTACGGTAATATATTTAAGCAGCAAGTTACCCTAGTAATTATTCTAGCTAAATTTGTGTTTGGTATAAAAAGACCCCGGGGCACAGAGAAGTTGGGCAACTTCTTTAAAAAGTGTCATAGGTGGGGCACCTGGGTGGCTCAGTGGGTTAAAGCCTCTGTCTTCGGCTCAGGTCATGATCGCAGGGTCCTGGGATCAAGCCCCACATGGGGCTCTCTGCTCAGCGGGGAGCCTGCTCCCTCCTCTCTCTCTGCCTGCCTCTCTGCCTACTTGTGATCTCTGTCTGTCAAATAAATAAATAAATAAAATCTTAAAAAAAAATTTAAGTTTCACAGGTAATTGGTCACCCAATCACACCTACCAGCAAGCAACTAGTAAGCAGCCACAGCCCAAGGCAAGATAACTGTTAACATTGTACAATGTAGCAATGATCCCACCTGGCCATGGAATTAGGTCTTTTCAAAATTTATGTAAAATAATGTTACTTAAGAACATTTAGAAAGCAAAAGATGAGGGTACCAAAACAGCCTGATAGAGGATAGAAAAAAGATTCTGATTACTAAAGAAAAGACAAGCTTAATCAGAAGGGATACAGGTTAATAAAGCAATATAGGTAGATGGGTAGTCTTTTGTGTTGTTGAAAGAAATGTTGTTTGCCAGGCAATTTCTGAGTAGCAAGGAAAAATCCCTGGGTGTGCCACGTTAATATGTTTTCAAGCTACTAAGAATGAAAAGAAAATCAGATGGTGGAGAGAATGTACGCTCCAGGTCACATAACTGTGTGCTCTGGGAACTCAGAAAGGAGTTATGAAATGCCTGTGTGTCAGGAGACACGTCATAGGGTCTCTTTTCCCACTGATGGTCAGGGAACACTTGGCATGCTGTATTCAGTGACAGCACATTTTATTCGAAGCTGACACCCACTTTATGAGAATTAGGAAGAGTCCTTCTGGGCTGGAGAAGGGAAGACGGAGGGACTGTGACAGCTGTCTTCTGACATATTAAGTAAGGATCATTAAAGATAAGAGACTTCATTAGTACGCATAAAGCTTCTATGAATTCTTAAGGCATCAAAGGATATCAGATTTCAATTTTTTAAGAGCACTTTTTAACAAAGCCATCCAAAGAAAACGGGGGATGGGGTGAGGGGGAGTGAGAGACTGAAATTTTTAAGCAAAGACTAGATAATTATTTATGGTAATACAGCAGAGAGAATTTATGAATGAGATTAGGAGTTTAAACAGAAGACATCAGAAAGCCCTTTTATAATACAGACTAAATAATACGATAAAGGAGTCTTAAAAATAGTGACAATTCTAAATTTCTGGCCACAAGGATGATATATTGATGTCCTAATTAATACATGTATAGGAATCTTTTGTTCCAGTGACTTAGCTCTATTTTTTAATTAATAACATTAGTTAACAATACTGAATACCACATATGAGAACTACTCATATATTTAATCTACCACATGTCTATAGGATATAATCACCCCCCAAATTTAACACAATTATACCACTTTTATCAAAGTTAGTATACCTTTAAGGAAAATCTGAGAATAGTGGAGTCCCCATACCACCCCCATGGCTCATGGTGCCAATACCAGACATTTCAAGAACTGTACTGGGGCCACCTGGGTGGCTCAATCGGTTAAGTGGCCAAAGCTTGGTTTCAGCTTAGGTCATGATCTCAGGGTGGTAAGATCAAGACCCCCATGGGTCTCCACACTCAGCAGGGAGTCTACTTGAGATTCTCTCTCTCCCTCTCCTTCTGCCCCTCCCCCGACTCTCAATGGCACACACTCTCGCTCTCCCTCTCAAATAAAGATCTTAAAAAAAAAAAGAAAAGCTTTAAGAAATACACAAATGTAAAACATCCCCCCCCCCGCTTGAAACACAACTGTAATCAAAGTTAAAATGACTGAAGCAAGGAAATAGGAAGTCATTTTTCTTTTTTCCCATAGCACTACTTAACAGGGTGGGGGGAGCCTAAAAATAAAATAATCTCAGTTAATTTTAACTAAATTGCAGAGAGCAAAATTTTACTAAATTGTAGTGAGCATGAGCTTCTTTATATCAAGAAAGGAGATTACAATAAATGTTAGACAAACAGAACTTTTATACATATATTTATGAAACTTATAAATATGTCTACTTTTTATTTTCAAGTTAATAAAATAAAAAATGTTTTAGTGTTTCTTGGATGGACAATAGAACCTGCTGTCAAAAGAGATATAAAAACATGTGCTACCTAATATATGAATTGAGGGAAACAGAAAAATACAGTGCTGGAGAGGCACATATTGTATTTCCAATAAAGGTTAATTCTACTTTGCCCCATACATAAATCAATATTCCTTAGAATGAAAAATACTATAATCCTGTAACAACCTCTTAGTTCTCAAACATAAGCCAGAATAAAAAACCAACTCAAAAATTTATCTGGAAAAATAACAAGTAGAAATAAACTAGGATAAGTATATAGGACACTCTGGTATTAAAGCAGATCAATAGGGAGGAAAAATAACCCCAAATCTGAACTTATTATATGATATAGGTGGCAAGGTAAATTAGTAGGAAAGGATATGATTATAAAAAAAACAAAACAAAAACAAACAAAAAAACTCTACTAATTAAATAGCCATCTGAAGACAAAAAAAGAAATAATGTAGCTCTCAACCCTATTCATAAAACAACATTTTGGAGTGATTAAAGGATAAATACAAGAATAATGTTAAAACTGACTCCCTAAAAACATTTAAAATGAATATTTAGTAAATCTTTGAGATTTTCTAGATTTAAACACAAGAACAAATTAAACAGAACAAGATTTAAAAACCAAACACCATTAAGATTAAAGGCAGTAAACAAAACGTGAGAGAAAATTTCTATTAGTGGACAAAGGATTAACACATTATGTACACACAAACAACACATAAACATGTAACACATAAACAACACATACACAGATCATCAAAACTCGAAGACTCCAAGAATTAAATTGAGTAAGGCATAAAATAGGTCACTGACACAAAGATAGAAAAATACAATTAATAAAGAGACAGAAAACTGTGCAATTTACTAAAAATTGAAAATGCAAATTAAATTGAGATAGGATTTACTAATAAATTAGCCAGTATTTTTTGACAATAAGAATTCTAAATGTTGGTTACTCAGGGGGCTAAGAAAAGGCACTCTAGTAAATGGGACAGGACAGTAAATTTTTACAACTTTTCTCAAAGGCAATCTGGCAATGCAGGCAGAGAGACAGAAACTAACTAATGAAATAAACCACAAAATTAGAGAAACAGAAAAGCGGCCATTATGTGGGAGCATGCTGAAGCCTGGGGGAAAAGGGTGCTCAAAATTTCAGTCAATTCAAGCAAGGTTTTCTGCTCCTTATATCTTAAATATTAAGATATTTTATTTCAAGTAAGTACTTGAATTATTTCAAGTAAGTACTTCTTAAACTATATGTGACAAAGGACCAGTCCTGTGTTTTATTTCCGAACTATTTCAGAACTATTAGCATTAGAAAAATAAAATTTATGCCACATAAAATATAAACCCATTTTCTTAAACTATCAAAGTTAGCATATAAATTACTCTGCCAATTACTATGAACCGAAGTGCTTACCCTTAACTTCAGAATTCATCTCGTGTGCATGCTTGTGGACACGGATCCATGAACCACACTTAGAGTAGCGCTGTTTTAAATGGTGCAGCACCCAAGAAATGCTAACAGGCCCCTCCCTGATGCCTCCCTAACTTCACATTATTAGAAACAATAATTTATCATCCACAGACACTCATTCTGAGAGTTTTGAAAGGATAATCAGCATGAAATCTGATCACTCTATGCCATCCTAGAAAACAATTTTGTTTCCTCTGATTTTAAGTAACTAACGTGTAATCTGCTTTGCAAATCTGAAAACTTCCAAATATGAAGTATTCCACAGCAAATTAGTCACCATCTCTGAAAATTTTACATCTTTTTAGTTAATTCTCATCAAATTAACCTACACACTAAAGTGTAATCCGAATCAAGATACCAACAGACTTTTTTGTTTTGTTTTGTTATATCAGGGAAGTGGGGCATTAAGTTGATACTCGAGTTCACCTGGAAGAGAAATGCATAATCGCCTTCACACTTTGGTAAAAGAACAATGGGATAAGTGCTCTTACCTGCCAAATACCAATTAACCATGTGAGACAATAGGAACTAAAATAAACTGATTCTGACAAGAATGACAGTTGCATAATAATTACAAATGGCAACAACAGTAGCAACAAACATTTAAAGAACATCTATTATGACAAAGGCATGTGGTAAATGCTTGATGTTTATTATGTCCTTATTTCTCACAACCCTCCCAGGTGAATGTTGTTATTTCTATATTGTTATTTTTTTAAAGATTTTTAATTTATTATTAGAGAGCGAGAGAGATTACAAGCAGGGGGAGGGGGTAGAAGAAGAAGCACACACCCTGCTAAGCAGGGAGCCCGATGCGGGACTCAATCCCAGGAACCCCGGCATCATGACCTGAGCCAAAGGCAGATGCTTAACCAACTGAGACACCTAGGTGCCCATTTCCATATTATTATATGAAAGAAACTTATAAAGGCAAAGTAATCAATAAGTGACCAATCTGGAAAAAAAAATACATCAATAGGGGAAAAATGGGAGTTCAGAAACATATCCAATTTGATGCTAAAGCAGCATTTTCAACTCACTGAGGAATGGAATATTTAATAAATGGCTGTAAGGCAAGGGATGATCAGATTATAAAATATACTTAGGTCCCACCTACCAAGAGACACAAATAACATTTCCAGATGGGTGAAGTGATAAATCTAAAGAATAAAACAATAAACATTCTAGAAAAGTAAGAGTAGTTTAGCAAATAACTATAACTTGAACAAAATCTATGCTACAGAGAAGCCAGAATTGATTGCAAAAAAAATTAAGTTTTAAAACAGCGTAACTACTATTTCAAAAAACTAAAAATAATTTATTAAATATACAATTTTAAAATATAAATTAAATACATAAATATATTAAAGAGAATGAATGTAAAAAGAACAAGTAATTTAACAGAATTGAGTGAAAAATACTAAGAGGAATTCACAGAAGAAACAGAGAAAGACAAAGATTTCCCATCTCACCAACAATCAGGAAAATAAAAACTAAAAAAGAAAAAAAGGAAGACAATATTTTTCAGGCACGAGATATTAAAAATTAGAGTGCAGATAATATCTAAGTTGGCGAGACTCTGGTAAACACTGATGCACAGTTGTCAGAAAAAATTATTCATGTCGCTTTCTTTCTGAAAGGACATCTGTGGTTCCCATCAAAATTAAATACACGGTTATCCTCCAGTTCAGGGATAACAGTTCCAAGAATTGGTACTTTAGAAACAGAAATATATTCAGCCTTTCACTATACTGTTTCTTATTTATGGGATGCTTTTTCTTTGTTTTTGTCTGGGAAAGTCTTACACGTTTCAATATCCAGCTTCATGTCCCTTCCTCAAGTCTAGGCCATGTTTAGTGCATCTCTGTTATTTCTTAGCACAATTCCAAAAGCCTCCAAGTATTTTAAGGCTTAATCAGATGCAAGGTAACACAAGCAGACATGGGGCAGGGCGCCTGGGTGGCTCAGTTTGTTAAGCAACTGCCTTCAGCTCAGGTCATGATCCCAGAGTCCCGGGATCAAGTCCTGCCTCAGGCTCCCAGCTCCACATCGAGTCTTCTCCCTCCGAAATTCTCCCCTCTCATGCTCTCTCTCACTCTCTCTCTCTCTCTCAAATAAATAAATAAAATCTTTAAAAAATGAAAATGAAAATGAAAAAAAGAAGACATGGGGCAGGCCATCAAGAGCAATGTGAGAGCACGAAGACATCGGTGTGAAGGAGTTAGTAACAACGGCTAAAGCAAACAGAAGGAAGAGTCTGAAGGTAAGAGGCAAACAGTTACTAGGCTACAGCCAGAGAGTCTAAGAGGGACTCAAACTGCCACTAAGTGAAACAAAGAGAACAGAAGTCCCACATGTAGATTTCAAAGCATCAGAAAACCAGCAACAAATAAATATTTTTTTTGACGTCTGTGGCGACAGAGCAGTTATTCCCAGTCAATTCGGTCCTTCAGTCCTTGAGAGAAAAACAGGAAATAAAGAGACTCCACAAAATACTGCTTGCACTGGCCCTACAATTGCCTCAGAAAATGGGAGGCTACAAAACCGAACTAATAATCACATATAACATCTAAATGTAGAATGCCATCTATGTGTTGGGATGGACGATTTAAATCACCATAACTGGAACTGGCGTGAAGTACAATCTATATCCATTTCTTCTTCAAGGTGGTAGTCCACTGTAAGATTAAGAGCTCAAAAAGCATTTGCTGAATGAATCAATGATAAATGAATCAATCAAAGATAAAAAAAGAAAAGATTCTATGAATAGTAGATTAGGCAGAAATGTCTGAATATGATCAAATCTTCTTCCAGAAAAGATTATAAGGTAATGAATTATTATTCAAAATAATCTTGAAATCTGCCTGAACATTTTAATTCATTATACTAAGTTTTTAAATTTTTGTTTAAAAGATAAAGCTTAGTAAATTAATATGGATCAATAACTGACAAAGAAATGTTAGAGTAACTTATATAAAAAAAAGGGTTATTTTAAATTTCCCCAATATATCTTTTCTCATAATGCTTTTATTTTTTTCCTATTAAGAACAAATTGAGTCTCAAAGTTAAAAAAAAATTTTTTTTCTACCAGACACTATGAAGACAAAAAGGAAAAGTTACAGTCTCAATACAGAAACTCCTCATACTACTAGCAGGGAGACAGCAAGCACGCACACACATGCACACATACACATATATACTGAATACATAAAATACAAGGGACTATAAAAAACAGTAGTAGTAATAGTAATAACACACCTACTCTGTACCCCCAAAAAATCAAAATTTAAGCTAGAATTTCAGTTAAAGGTTTGTGGAAGGGTTAAGTTTTATCAGTTATTAAAAATAAATCAGTGAAGAAAAAAACCACACACAAATAGTAAAACTTTAAATAAACAGATTAAGCAAACAACTGGGTGGGGTGAAATGAAGAAAAAAGTGTCGGAAGGCCTAGACGAGGGAAGCTGCGATCAAATGCAAAATGAGTTACTGGAGCAAATGAGGAAGTGCCAGCCCAGTGCCCCGTTCCCACTAACCATACGGCAATCTTTCTGTCATGTCGGGTTCCAGTGTTTTTACTGATCAAATAAAGGGGTGGGACTAGCTTTTCTCCTAAGGTCCCCATCCCTTTAGCTCCAAAATCCTGATCCACATTTTCTAACAGCCAATATTTTCCTATTCAAAAGACAGGCAAGATTTTATACTGTTTTCATTATAGGAGATTAGACTGCTTTTTAAGCTGGGCATAAATACAAATAATTAGATCATTTCAGCATTTCAGATTATGAAAACAAATTCTGAAGAGTCAGCATTAAACTCAGCAGTAACTACCAGGAATCACTATGGAGATACAGGAGTACCCAGTATCACACGTTACATAGAAAATACTGTCCAAATCATCTGATGGATAAGGAAACAATTCTAGGTATAAAGAGATTACACAATGCTATATATCCTTGGGTTATCACTTCTAAAGCTTCTGACTCACTTCACTCACTAGTATCCTTTTGACTCCTTTTATAAAATGGTCTTGACACAGTAAATAAATCTGTGTTACGTAGTTTGGTATTATCATGTAAGTTATTCTTGCTACTCATCAGGCCTGTTATAATGAATTTAAAACTCACCGCCCGAGCTGAGTCACCGAAGTCGATCTTCAACCTCCCCATGGCCCTGATGATGGCAATGATCGACTGGATGGTGTTGCTGTAGACCACTGCTTTGTACTGCTTACATTCCTCCTCCGAATAACCAGCTTCGTGGATAATTCTAATGGGACAAAAGGAAAAAAAAAAAAAAGGCAAAACAACACTTACTTCGTTTGATGGAAGGGTACAGTTAAACATAAAAAACAAATTTAATGTTTTCAATCTACTTACTTCATTTGCTTCACAATTGTACTTTTCCCAGATTCACCAGCACCTAAAAAAAAGTAAAATAACTTCATCACTTACACATATCCAACCCCCTCAACACAGCACATTAATGAGTGTGTACACGCACATGCACACACACACACACATCTTCTCTGTCTTACAGCTAAATTTTATTGTATATCAAAACACTCTTTTTTTAAAAGGATTTATTTATTCTTTTGAGAGAGAAAGGGAAAGGGAGAGAGAGAGAGAAAGAGAGTGAGTGTGTGTGTCTGTGTGTAGGGAGGGGCAGAAGGACAATCCCCGCTGAGTGAAGAGCCTAATACGGGGCTCGATCCCACAACCCATGAGATCATGATCTGAGCCAAAACCAAGAGCCAGATGCCCAACCGACTAAGCCACCCAGGAGTCCCTATATCAAAACAATCTTTAACATATAACATATAGAAAAACTGTCAAAAAGGGTCCCATCAGTTTATTACTTCACAATACTTCAACTTAACTGAAAAAAAAAAATGCTTTTATTGTTGCGTGCATTCTCTAAACCATTAAAAAATTCAATCTTCTATAACTTAAAGTACTATAAATTAGTTTTATTCAAAATTTTGCTCTGTCTTGAAAGATGTTCTGTTTGGTCAGTTATCCTAATTTTAACCTTTGCTTCTTCCTAAGAATGAAGTGGAGGGCAGTGGTGCCAAGAAGCCATATAACGAATAATTGAAAAATATTATGCTGCAACAGCTGTGTCTCATGCAATATATGTCCAGCCAGCATCATTAAACCTCTAACAAACAGCCAACATAACTGGCTAGCATGGGGGATGCAACGGGATGTAGGACAGAAATGTCTCCCCCACATTCTTCTAGCCTCCCTATCACGCAAGTCATAAACCATTTTCAAAACACTCCTTCCCTTTCTACATATGCAAGGTCTCTTCACAGTCTGGGTCCCTAGAATTATGCCATCATAACATCAAAATATTACCAATCAAATGGCCCTTTGTAAAGGGAGAGCCCTCCTATCCTTCACATTTAACAGTAACTGGTCTTCACGTATCACATTATATCAATTACTTGTCAGGCTCCTTCTGAGAGCCAGATGCAGAGAACATCTGAGCACAGGACACAAAACAAAGAAAATATGACAAGTCCATCACTTGCCTTTGTGTTGTCTTTGGCCAGGGCTACTTATCACAGAGGTATTTATCACGGTTTCAGAGACACAGCCAGGATATGTATTATCGGGCCCCATATCCCCATTTTCCCGGGGCCCTTCCTTCAGTGCTGTGTGATCCAGCAGGACCAAATACCTTATAGTTCCAAGAACACCTACTGTGATCACACCACAAACCTTCAAACATTCTGTTTCCCCTGCCAAAATTTAATTTGCTCTGCTGCTTCTTGCCACCCTGCTTATCCTCCATCAACCATGAACTTACCCCTTCATCAACCACCTTTTCCTGACCCACTCCCCCAGGATCCCTGCCACCCCTCACTCTGCACATGTTTCTTGAATTCTGCAATATTTCTTGAATTCTTGAATTCTCAGCAGCTAACTTGTGCTAGACACAAAATCAACCAGAAATGTATCTAAATTTATTTAAGCTACTTGTGCCTGTTACAATCAGAGAGCAAACTTCTGGGCTTTGTTCCCTTCACCCCATCCCCTCTAGCTACACACACACACACACACACACACACACACACACAATCCCAAATCATCAGAGGTATGTGAGAACAGATCATAGTTAAATGGCCTATTTGAAAATCTGGGGCGGGTAAAGCTGCTTAAATTTTACTTGTGATTTGATATTCAAGAAATTTTCCCAAGATACCAACACATTAAGTAGAAAAGCAGGAGCTGAATAAACAATGAGGGCATTCTGCATTTACAGACAGCCTTTGAATGTTTCAGGGCAACTGCCAATAAAAACAATTCCAAGATAAACAACGCATTATTTATTAATCAACAACAGTGTACTTGGCTCTGTGAAAAGCACCACTGTAGCCATTGTGGCTCACACATTTATTTCTCTCATGCAAGAGAGATCCACCCAACTAACATGCCCTAGGTAGTCTGCAGCAGGGGCTATCTTGAGGAAGGCCCTCTTGGTTTCTACGGAAATGCAAACTGAGTCAACAGAAATCATGCTGTGATGATGAGACCTTCTAGATCCCTGTAACCATACACAGAAGTGGGGATTCCACTGGTATAGTGAGCCCTGATGAAAAGCCACCCAAGGATCTTCCTTTCAGTGAAACAGGTCAACAACTGAAAGGCCCAGAAAGGCTCACATGATATAAGCCAGTTAGGTCCGAGAGCCAAATGGGGTAAAATCAGAAATAGTGAAAAAAAGAAAAAAAAAAAAAACAAAAACAAAAACAGAAAAACAACTACCAGTTTATGTATATACAGATAAGAATTTTAATAAGAAAAAAAAATTTCCTGACTTTATCTTTAGGTTCTAGTACACTTCACATCTCTTAAAATAATTGATAGCAGGGACACTTAGCTTCCTTTGCAATGACCATCTTAAGTCAATGGCTTGTGATGCAAAATATCCTCAAATCTCTTTAACATTAAAGATTGAGAATGGGAGTATTATTAATTGGATTTTTACCTAATTTATTTGCTAGTCACAAGGTGCTCTTTGAGGAACAGATATCCTAGAGGCAGAAATGCTGAAGAGTTTCAAAGCTTAGCAATTTCATGTAATTAGTTTTCAATTCTCACTTCCATGCAGAGACTCCTAATAGGAAAATCAGAAATGCTACATGATCAAGGTTCCAATATACTAAATACTGGTATTCTTTCCACATAGCATACAGGAAAGAGTTAAAGGTCATTCTCAAAAATCTCAGTATAATCATGTTTGAGACACTGACAGGAAGCAATATTATTTGGAAAAAAAAAAAGAAGAAGAAATCTCAGACCTAGTGGACAGTCAGGGGAAAGGAAAAAAGTGAATTTTACTAGTAATACTCAATTATACAGCTAGTGTTTTCCCTTTAAATCCAGAAGTGGCATTAAAAAGGGTTGGAAGCACCCTTCTCTCAAGGAGAAACAAGGAATATAGAACATGTACGAAAAGAGCAAAGTGTGTGGCCACTGTGGTCACAACACCAGGCTGGTCAAGGTGACTAAATCATCTACAAAGTAACTGTCAACAAGCTGGTCACCATCAAATGAGAGAGACTTCAGAGTACTAGGAAGGGAGATTTTACTCCCAAAGGGCAAGAATGTGTACAATATAGTCATGGTAGACTAGTAAGCTAATGTGCTATATAAAGTCACTATAAAGTCAAAGGTGGGATCACCAAAAAGGCCCCTTGGCCTCTCTCTTTTTAAAAATTTATTTATTTCAGAGAGAGAGAGAGAGCAAGCATAAGCAGGAGGGGCAGAGAATGAGGGAGACTCTCCAGCAGACTCTGTGCTCAGCGTGCAGCCCAACACAGGGCTTGATTTCATGACCATGAGATTATGACCTCAACTGAAACCAAGAGTGGGACACCCAACTGACTGCACCATCCAGGCACCACCCCTTCAGATCTCTCTCTCCTTCAGATCTCTAAGGAGGAAGTGGCTAATAGAAAACTGCTTCTCTGAGGGCAAAGAGTAAGCTCAGCAGGAGTATGAAGCAGAGTTCAGCCTCTGATGGTAACGCACAGATGGTGGAAAGTCAGAGAGCATCACCATGGTAACACCAAGAGGAAAATCCTGGCGGTTGAAGGTCAACAAAGAGATTCGGGAAAGGGAAACACATCAAGTAAGGACAAGTAGGGGAAAGGAACCAAAACACAAACAGTATCTAAGTAAAGGAAACTTCATTAGATAGATTTTAATTCTAGACTAGAATTATATAATTTGCCATTTAAAAAATAATAATCAAATAGTGTCTGCCCCTGATTTTGTTAAGGAGCAGTATAGGAAATCTAAACTTTTAACTGAAAACAGTTTAAAAACAAAGTACCTCTGACCTCAGAAAACAAATACCCCGCCCCCACAAGAAGGTTCTTCATCCAATTCTCCTGGCTTCAAGATTTAAGCTGTCCAATATCAGAGGCTATTCAGCTATTAAGATGGCAATTTCATTATCTTATTCTGAATTCCTGGGCTACCAACTCTACTTTTAAGGAATCCTAAATGTTACGTGGAATTTAACAACTTCAAATTTTTACAGTGAATAAAGCTACAGTATAATTTAATTCAAACTGGAATAAAACCAAATTACATGTAAAGTCACTTTTGTTTATCACACTGCAGCCACACAATCAACAAGATTAAGGTCCTTATATTTACGACAGAAGCAATAAAGAAGGTGTGAGGGCAAATATAAATTAAAAATTTGAGGCTTAATTAAACCTTTTGAAAGTAAGGGGAAAGATAACCCTCCCCTCCTTGTCCCTAGAACATTTACTTGAGAAAAATTGTAATTGTAAATACTTTTCCTCTCTTTCAAATGTGTGTGTGCACATATTTTAGAAAACAAATAGGCTTTTTTTTTTTTTTTTTTTTTTTTGGTCAGCTTTATAACCCAAAACATCCTTCTCAAGAGATTAGGAGCCATTTCTTTGAAATGTGAACATCAAAGAAGAGAGCACCCCTATCTCCCAGTTTCTGTAGAAGGGTAGGGGTCTAACTTGGATGGGTGCCTTGCTCCAAGATGCAAAACTACCTCCTGTCATAAAGATAAGAGATATGTTTCTCCTCCAGATAAGGCCAATTAGCTAACACCAATGATCTACCCAATGAACTGTGTGCATAAGGTGTCAAGCCTCTTAAGCACTAGTTAGGTCTAACTCGAAAATAGGTATGTAGTACACGTTGTATCCATTTGGCTGTATAAGGGGAGGAGATTCCTTTCTGTCTTTGCAAGATCTTAGTGCACTGCCTCTAATATACACCACACTCTGGTTCAATGCTTATTCAAAAACAAGTGTTTTTTTGTTTTTTGTTTTTTTCCTCTGATATGTTTACAAGGAGGATTTCTAGGTTGGGAGAAGATTTTGTTTCCAATTTTATTCCTCGACAGGGGTCATAGCCTAAAAATCCTTTTTATTTACCTATAAAAAGCCTCTGAACTTATTTAAGTAAATATATACATATTTATGGGACATATCTGGTATTCTAGGATATAACGATAACTGGATAATGACTATAAACACCAAAATTTAGACTCTCCAAATGGCCAACTTTCTCATTGTTAATTCTCAATAAAACTAATTCCTAAGGCTTTCATGCTTGAAATAGGTTCCATACTATGACACTGAGCACGAATGGCTCAATCATAGGACCCTGGGCTGGGATCATGACCTGAGCCGAAGGTAGGTCTGAGCCACCCAGGAACCTCAAGAAGGGTCACATTTTTTTCTTGATTAGTGATCAGAGTAACTGTAGTCAGTTAATTGTTGACTACCTATAAAAAACATAAACTAACTGTATCTTCCTCCTCCCTTCAAATGTGAGATAAGTAATGTTGTCTTACATTTCTGCAAACAGCTTATTAAAAGGAAGCTGGCTTCTCTATTCTAATATATACTTCTGCATTTAATATGGTGCAATTACTTATTACTTTGGTTGAAGTATATAAAGAAAATCTGTTTTCACATAATTGTGTAGTTAGAAAAGGAAAGAGCAATTTCATAGCATGTATAGATGACTGTGGATAGTCGTCTTCGATTCTTTATCAAAATTTGAAAAGGGTAGCTTAAAGACTGGTTAATAATGCATTTCTATGAACTGTTCATACTTCTGAGAGTTTAAAGTTCATACGTCTCCCTTGTACTTGGATGGG
The DNA here is from genome assembly GCF_010015895.1 of Lontra canadensis. Classification (NCBI taxonomy): domain Eukaryota; kingdom Metazoa; phylum Chordata; class Mammalia; order Carnivora; family Mustelidae; genus Lontra; species Lontra canadensis. The sequence goes on from NW_022631042.1 coordinate 6,074,896, forward strand.
TATTTTACCCATGTCTGACTTGGAAATTAGTTCGCTGAGCTCTGCAGAACTCAATATTGATGTATTTTCAATACAAAATGGTAATGACATAGTAAGAAGAATATATATTACCTACAGTATATGTATTTATTTAATTACCTTTTTAATATTACCTGTAATTTCATCAGAAAAGAGTCTAGGTCTTGGGAAGATATCAGGCTCTCAGTGCCAGGGATACATTTTTTTAATTTCAAAAAAATTTTTTTGCTCAAAATCTCTAATTTTATTATTGGCAACTAACACTGTTAGCTGTTTTCTTTGAAGTGACAAACTAACTCTGCCAAATCCCAAAGTAGGACTAACCATAATTCCTTTCAAGTCTAAGTGGTATTCCAAGAAAAGAGCAACTAGTTCAAATCACAACTCAAGCAACCACACAACTGTTTTTCCTCAAGCAACATGCTTTGGAACATGGCAAAGTCCTTTGGGCACACCTCCTGTTTGGTTACACCGTGTATTACACGTACATTACCTAATGGTCATGATTTCATAAAAATACTGATTTTTACAACTTCAGCATTTTTTATCACAAGTGCATAGTAGTGAAGACTACAAAGACTCCTGGTACAATTTAGGTCCACTGACTTGACTTGGTAGTTTAACCGATTAGTATTTTGGCACTATCATAACAAAGGACAACACAATTACAAAGGCAAGCAACATCTTAGTATTATTATGGAAATGGTCTCAGAGACCCCAGGGTCCATGGATCACTCCTAGAATCGCTGATTTAATGTCTCTCACAGGTACTGAACTATAAGCTATGAAGAAAGAAAGCCCTGTTTTGCTTTTAAGATTTTATTTATTTATTTTGAGACAGTGAGCCTGAGCAGTGAGGGGACAGCGGAGGGAGGGGAAGATGTGGAGGGAGCGGCAGAGGAAGGGGCAGAGGGAGAGGGAGAAACTGACTCCCGCTGAGCAGGGAGCCCCTCCCAACCCAGGCTCCCCAGACAAAGTCAGATGCTTAACCAACTGAGCCATCCAGGCACCCCCAGTGATTTTTTTTTACCACAATATCCCCAAAGCTTTCTCCTATACTTAGCACATGGCAGGAATACAATAAACACATTTTCTGGCAGGCAGGAAGGAAATACACCATGAAGAAAGTATGAAAAAACGTAACAATATGTCCATGAACTACGGAAAGGGAGAATTCTGGACTGGAAAGAAAAAAGAAAAAGTGTGGTGGGAGCTTGTGATTGCCCATTAAAACAGGTTCTCTTCTATTGTAATAGGAGTACTGGCTGAGAACATGACAGCTAAAGACTGTATTTTCCATCCTTACTTGCTGCTAGGTGTAACATCACCACATCTCCCATCAGAGCATATGATGTGTATAAAAGGAAAATGCAGCCTTGGCATCTCTCTCCTGATCCTTTGTATGAGCCAGAAATTAGATATGCCTGTGGTCTTGTTCTAACTATATGGATTAAGACAATGCCCAGGGGCATAAGACAATGCTAGGGTAACAAGAAGGAAGAAACCTGGGTCCCTGAATGCCTATACAAGGAGAGCACCTCAACACTACCTAACCTCAGATTTGTCACCTGGAAGGAATAAGCATCCATCGTCATTAGGCCATGGTCAGATTAGGTTTCTTTGGTACAGAGCTTGACTTTATACTGACATAAATTTTTTAAAATTTGTTTAGGTTTAAATATATAAGCAAATATATAAACATATATATATAAACCAAACAAAGAAGTCCCCAAACCTACAAACATTTTTTTTTTTAATCACCATAAATGAAGTGGAAAGGCAAAGTACAGAATAGGGAAAAATATCAGTGATTAAAGAGTATCAAAACATAGATTTAATGCATAATGAATTAAAATTGACAAAAAAAGAATTTATAGAGGAAAACCAAACATACCTTTTTAAGCTATATGTAAATATATATTCATGCAAAAAATATATTTATTAGCACTACGCTCTAACCAACTGAGCTAACCGGCCAGCTAGTGTAAAAAGAACATTTAAAGAGGTATAGCATTAAATATTTGTATCTTAAGCAATTTTATACTTCAAATATTTCTGTAATTTCCGAATTTTTATGTTGTATATAACACTGACTTAAAATTGTGCAATTTATTTAGAAAAACTTGGTCATATCTCTCTCATGATCAACTCTGAATAAAATTATCTTTTTGAATCTCATTTGCTTCAAACCCACATTCCCTTATCATCATTCATGCATATAAATCTCACAATCTGATCACAGCAAATTATTTTTACTAACAAAACTTTCATGACCATCCCTATCTTCCCCTACTTTATCCTAACTAGAGCCCCTTACCAACATGGAGACTAAAAATGACCACACCATGTTTAGGGAGGGGAGTATCTGAGGCTGAGCCTTCCCGACCAAGGTACTTCCAATTTTCAGGGAGTGTGGGAACTAAGACGACAGACACTGGGTCTACCACATGGCCCATATGGCAGGCGGGATAACCACAACCCTAGAGAGACTTAGGTGACAGATTATCAGGCCACACTTTGAGGCAGCTCAAGCAGGAAGGCTCTCTGCAAGCCATGATCAATAGCACAAGACACTTCAACTGTGATGCCAGGACCACCTAGGTAAGAGCCACTGTGTTCAAGACCAGAAGAGGCAGAGCATAGCACATCTAAGACTCTGGCCCTGCTACAATGAGTTGGAGTAAGTCACTCTGCCCTTCTTCCCACTCACACACTGACCCCCCATACCAATTAGGGATAACAGCCAGGAGTGGAGGATGGCAAACGATAAAACATTTTCAACTGAAAACTACATAAATGGGTTGTTTACTCAACCATAAAAAAGAAAGAAATTTTGCCATTTGCAACATAGATGGACCTAGAGGATGTTATGCTAAGTGAAATAAGTCAGAGAGTGAAACGCTAATACAATATGATTTCACTTATATGAGAAATCAGAAAAACAAAAATAAAAACAAATAAAAACCAACCAACCAACCAACCAAACAAACAAAAACCAAATAGACTCACGAATACAGAGAACAAACTGGTGGTTGCAGGGTAGGGGGGAAGGCATGGGTGAAATAGGTAAAGGGCATTAAGAAATACAAACTTCCAGTTATAAAATGAGTAAGTCATGGAAATGAACAATACAGCATAAGGAATATAGTCAACAATACTGTAACAACACTGTATGATGACCACACTTATTGTGGTGACAGTCCAGTAATGTATAGAATTGTCAAATCTAGGTTGTACATCTGAAACTAAAGTAACATTATATGTTAATAATAATTCAATTAAAAAATAAATGGGCTGTTTAAAAAATCCGACTGGACTAAGGCTTAAGCAATGTTGAACATTTTGTAATTTTCTCTACTAATCAGTAGGTAGGAGTTCAGCAGGAGGTGAGTTGATTTTAGGCTAAATTAAAACAAAAATGGTGTACATTAACTCCTGTAACCCTCACTATTAGTATGTAAGTAATGGTTTCTAATCTAATATTTAGAAGGAGACATGGATATTTTACTTTCTCTGGTATCCACCCCAAATTTTACCTACTATCCACAGCCTGCTCTGAAGAATTATCAAAGGGACTTGGATGACCATGTGTTACACACCTGATGTGAACTAAGGTCATTCTCTCACCACTTTAAACACTTCCCTCAAGTAATCGGATACATATACTACCATTCTATTTTTCTATTTTCACCAACTCAGATTAAACCATTTCTATGTGACACCATGCTTTTGGTGGAATGGAATAGAACAGAAAAACCTAGAAATAAACCCATAATTATATGGTCAATTAACTTTTCACAAAGGACAAAGGACCACATAATGGGAAAAAGACATTCCCTTCATCAAATGGTATTGAGAAACTGGACAGGTAAATGCCAAAGAATGAAACTAGACAACTTCTTTCACCAAACACAAAAATAAACTCAATATGGTTTGAAGACCTAAGTGTGAGATCTGAAAACATAAAAATCCTTGAAGAGAGCACAAGCAGTATTCTCTGACCACAGACTGTAGCAAACATTTTTCTACATAGGTCTCCCGAGGCAAGGGAAATAAAAGCAAAAATAACCTACTGGGACTACATTAAAATAAGAAGTTTCTGCACAGTGAAGAAAACCATCAACACAACTAAAAAGCAACCTACTGAATGGGAGATGATATCTGCAAATGACATATCCAATAGAGGGTTAGTATCCAAAAAATACAAAGAATTGATACAACTCAATATCCAAAAAACACGTAATCCAATTTAAAAAGGGCAGAAGATGTGGACAGACATTTCTCCCAAGGAGACCTACAGATGGCCAACAGACACATGAAAAGATGCTCAACATCACTCATCATCAGGGAAATGCAAATCAACACTACAATGAGATATCATCTCACACCTGTCAGAATGGATAAAATCAAAAACACAAGAAACAACAAGTGCTGGTGAGGATGTGAAGAACAAAGAAGCTTCGTGCCTTACTGGTGGGAATGTAAACCCGTGCAACCACTGTGGAAGAGTGTGCAGCACACCCCCCCAAAAAAGTTTTAAAAATAAAACTACCTTATGATCCATTAATCACACTACTAGGTATTTACACTCCCCCCCCCAAAAAAAAACCTAATTCAAAGCCTCTGTGCTTCTTGCAGCATTATTTACAATAGTTAAACTATGGACACAGCCTAAGCGTCCATCAACAGATGAATGCAGAAGAGGTGGTATGTTGGAATTGAATGGAATATTACTCAGCTATAGAAAAGAATAAAATCTTGCTATTTGCAACATCATGGATAGACCTAGAGAGTATAATGCTAAGCAAAATAAGTCAGAGAAAGACAAATAATTTGACGTCACTTATCTCTGGGACTGAACTGAAACAGCCACATAAACACACACACACACACACACACACCCTCCAAGAAATAAATCTTAAACCACAGAGAACAAACTGATGATTACAATATGGAGGTGGGTGCTTGGGGTTTAGAGTTTTCCAAAATATTTTGGTTCAGGCAAAGGGAGTGATCTAAATAAGAGAAAGAATGGCACCTCTCTTTCACATAGCAGTCCAAGCGTAAGCAGTTCAGAGGTCACAGTCAGCGTGATAATGTTAGGAGTCCAAGTGCCTTTTCGCCTTACTACTCTGCCATCTTCACAACTTCACAGGCTTCCAACTCAGTGTAGTTGTCTGTCTGTGATCCCACCTGTACACAAACCTTGCAGGCAGTGGGAGGGAGAACAAGCAAGGGAAGTAGAGGAAATACTCTTTCCTTTTAAGTGTGTTAACTCAAAAAATGTAACCATCATTTCCACTCACATCCCCAGGAGCAGAACCTAGCCTCCTGGCCTCACTTGGTTCCTTGCTGTGTGGCTATATTCTAGAAAATAAATACTGAGGGACAGTGGATACTGGGGATAACTAGAAGTCTGGGCTGTATGCTTTAAGTCTATTCTTTTCTTCCCTTTGTGATCTGTTTATCTTTTAAGAAATTTTTTAAAATTAAATATTATGCCAATCAACATACGCAAAATAAAACATTTCAGGGTTTTTGTTGTTGTTGTTGTTTTGCTTTTCTTCTAAAAACTGAATTGGATGCCTTGGAAAGACCCAATAAAGCAAGCTCTAATCAAGGCTACTGAATCAAGTAAGCCATGAGTTACTGTTAAATGGAAGGGAAAATATTTTTAAATCTAGTAGGATTCGTCATTCAGATTCCTTTGCAGGTATCTTTAAATTCTGACTTAAAAGAAATAGAAACCGGAAATAAGAGGTCTATTTTGTATGTGTAAAAAGACAATTCTGAACTGTAATGAGTGAGGCATACTAAAAAAAAAGGCCATAATCTTTCAGTTTTTCACTACTAAGTATGATGTTAACTGTGGATTTTTCATTCAATCCTACATCAAAAGATTGCTAAATAAAAGTACACTACTTATTTTTAAAAGAAAATATTCAAGGTATGTTTGCATTTTTTTAGGATTTTCCCTTAGGTAGTTTTTAGGGTTTTTTTTTTTAAAGATTTTATTTGCCCGAGAGCGCACGAGAGAGTACACGTGAAAGAGAGTATGCCGATGTGGGGTAGAGGGAGAGGAGGGAGAAGCAGATTCCCCTATAAGGAGGGAGCTTACTTGAGGGGGAAGGAGGGGCAGTGCTGGATCCCGGGGTCAGATGCTTAACTGACTGAGCCACCCAGGCATCCCAAGGCAGTCAGTTTTTGACAATACAAGTCCCGTCAGTACAGAGGACACTTCCTCCTGCATATCAACATATTCAAAACTTAATTACCCAATCTCCCAATTTTTATACTCTTTCCAAAACTGCTTTTCTCAAATATTTAAATTTGTATCAACTCTTCAATGCAAATTTCTTGGCACAGCATCCCAAAGATCCTTGGATTTGAACCCAAGGCCTTGTAGTCTCACCTCTTTCCCATGCCTGCAACTATTTTCCAGCTGTGTCAATGTTCAAAAGAGTCTATCTAATCCATACAACCAGAATTCTAGCAACTTGGTGTCAACAACTATGTTAGGCAATCAAGTCAAAGTTAAGACAAGGGTTCTGATTCTAGGAAGGTGTAAAGGAAATGAACAATCACGGTGTTTTTTCTTTCATACGTGAAGTACCCCTTATATGGCAGGCTCAGTGCTGGACATAGAGGACAGAGTGAGTGGAAATAAGAGTTGTGGTCCCTGGTCTCATGAGCGGGGAGAAACAGGCTGCAGGAAACACTACAGACTGTGTGGTAAGGAACGGCTACTCAGAGGAAATGATTAATACATGCAGTTGACTTAAAATATCAATACCTGCTACAAATGTAGCTTAACAAAGTAATGTATCCAGTAATTCCCTGGAAGAACTAAATTAATAAAAAGAAAATGACAGTAAAAAGTTACAGAAAAGTTAATACAAATAAAACATGTACAAGCACGTGTGATTCCAAAATATAAGAACTATACCCTACATTTTTCCACTGCTCCACTAATATCTGAAATACTTTTTTAAACCACTGTTCTAGAAAGGATTTCGATAAATGGGAGTATGTCTAGAGAGGTATACAGGTCTATGAACTGCTTCATCCAGACAAAGGCTGAAGAAGTTAACAGAAGAAAAACATCAGGGAAAACAGACTGTCTGATAAATAGCTGAAGAGCTCTCATGTGGAAACAGAAGTTACTGTGCGACACTCAAGAAGGCTGAATTAAGATCAATAACTGAAATTACACAGAAGCAAATTTGCCCAGTAAAAGTAATGATCTATTAATAATCTGATGCCAGATCTATTAAACAACATCATCTGTCAATGGGATTGTTATTCTCCCCAGTTCTCTACTGTAGAAGGTATATATATATATATATATATATATATATATATATATAATATATAACATATTATATAGTTTTGTTCGATGTCACTTTACATCACATACAAATTAAAAAGAAATGGGGCAACTCCACATTTCCCATAGTTAACAATACTGTATTGTCCACTTAATTATTTTGTTAAGAGAACTGATCTCATGTTAGGTATTCCTATCACAATAAAAAGACAACAGGGGGAGGGAGAGAGGAAATGGACCACAACAGAACTCTGGATTACACTGCTGGAAATGATTAAAATTATTTGTACCATCCTGACGCATGCAGTTGTGTTAACATGTAGATTTCATATAAACAACAATAATAAATTGTTTTTATTCTGGCTCTCTGGCTGTACCCAGTTTCTGTACAGGGTCAAAGTTCCATGGAGATCAATAAAAGACAAGGCCTCACTGCTTTTTCTCATCAGCTGTCTCCACTGAATGAGGACGAGTCTAACAATGATAAATGACCGAGCAGCTTTAACTAAATCCCTGCACTCCTTCATGCACACGGACACACAGAGATCTCAAGTTTATAAAAAAGAAAATAGGCAAAAGTCCCTGAATAAATATCAAAAAAAATAATGTTTTACAAGGAAATAGGGAATTAGTTTTTATTCAAAAATGAGGATAAATAAAGCACCAAATCACCGGCTAGAACATGATAAAATAGCTTCACAAGCATTGGCACACTAATCAGAAGGTCTAAAAAAGCAAAAAAGGCTTCACACCATGAGATACTCAGAAATTTAATCTGTTGAAGTATAAGAGAAAGAATATTTGAACCTAACTTGAGAATACTTTAGGTTCTAGTTGAACAAGTTGCTCTAGCACTATAGAACCATAATCAGTAAACTTCTTAAATGTCTAGATTTTCTTTTTTCAAGCTGTTTTTACTAAAGCCATATTACACTTGGTATATGAGGCACTCATATCAAAGACATATCTGATAAAGGACTAGTAGCCAAAATCTATAAAGAACTTATCAAACTCAGCACCCCCAAAAATAATGCTTTGAAGAAATGGACAGAAGACACAAACAGACATTTCTCCAAAGAAGACATCCAGATGGCCAAAAGACACATGAAAAGTTGCTCAACATCACACTCATCAGGGAAATACAAATCAAAACCACAGTGAGATACCACCTCACACCTTACACTGTTGGTGGGAATGCAAACTGGTGGACTCTGGAAAACTGTATGAAGGTTCCTCAGAAAGTTAAAAATAGAACCACCCGGTGACCCAGCAATTACACCGGTAGGTAATTATCCAAAATGTATAAAAATACTGGGGCGCCTGGGTGTCTCAGTGGGTTAAGTAAGCCACTGCCTTCGGCTTAGGTCATGATCTCAGGGTCCTGGGATCAATCCCCGCATCGGGCTCTCTGCTCAGCGGGGAGCCTGCTTCTCCCCCTCTCTGCCTACTTGTGATCTCTGTCAAATGAATAAATAAAATCTTAAAAAAATTAAAAAAAAAAGTATAAAAATACTGATGTGAAGGGGCACATGCACCACAATGTTTAAAGCAGCATTACCAACAACAGCCAAAGAATGGAAAGAACCCAAATGCCCACTGGCTAATGAATGGATATAGAATATGTGGTGGGCATGTGTATATACATACACAATGGACTAGTAGTCAGTCATCAAACAGAATGGAATCTTGCCATTTGCAATGGTGTAGATGAAACTAGAGTATATTATGCCAAGTGAAATAAGTCAGAGAAAGAAATACCATGCGATTTCACTCATGTGGAATTTAAGAAACAAAACAGATGAACAAAGAGGATGGGAAGGAAAAATAATAAGATAAACACAGAGGGGGAAACCTTAAGAGACTCTTGATTACAGAGAACAAACTGAAGGTTGCTGGAGGGGAGGTGGGCAGGAAGATGGGTTACACTGGTGACAGACATTAAAGAGGGAACTTGTTGTAATGAGCACTGGGTGTTCTCTGTAAGTGATGAATCACTAAATTCTATTCCTGAAACTAATACTACACTATATGATAGCTAACTTGAATTTAAATAAAATCTTGGAAGAAAAAAAAAAGATGCAATGTGTATCTCTGAATTAATGAGATATGATGTGTTCCCTTGTTTCATCCTCACCAATGGATCTAAATACTAGGTCAGGGCTTCTACTAGGGATTTATTATACTTTAAGTTTGAAGAGTTAATAAACATGAAAAGATACTCAGCATCAATAGTCATCTGGGAAATGCATATCCAAACTACAATAAGATGCTACTTCTCACCCACCAAAGTAGCTAAATCAGAGAGAGTAACAAGTATTGGGGAGGGCATAGAGAAACTGGAACCCTCATACACTAGTGGCGGGGATGTACAGTGGGGCAGCCACTTCGGAAAATACTCTGACAGTTCTTCAAAATGTTAGAGAGTTATCATTTGATCCAACATTTCCACTCCTAAATACATACTCAAGAGAAATGAAACATAAGCCCAGGTAAAAATCTGTACTTGAATGTTCATGGTAGCATTATTCCTTAATAGCCTAAAGACAGAAACAACCTAAATATCCATCAACTGATGAGCAGATAAACAGAATGTGGCACATCCATATATGCAAACAATAGATATTACTCCGCCATAAAAAGACGTACTGATAGATGCTACAACATGAATGAACCGTATAAACACTATTCTGAGTCAAAGGGGTCAAACGCAGGCCACATATTATATGATTCCATTTATATGAAATGTTTGGAAATGTCAAACTTAGAGACAAAAGGAGATTAATGGTTGCTTAGGATTGAGGTGGGGTTTAGGGGAAATGGAGGTTACTAATAGAGGATATGGGATTTCTTCTGGGTAACAAGGTTCTAAAATTGGTGATGGTAATGCCTATACTACGCTGTGAATATACTAAAAATCACTGACTCATACAACACTTTAAATGAGCAAACCATGTGGTTCATATCTCAGTGAAGATGTTTTTAAAAGTTAAAGAAGTTTGGTGAAAATAATAATAGATAATTTAAGAATATTTTAAAAACCTGATTACAGATATTCTATTTACTTCCTTCCCAGGAAATCATCCCAAAACTTTCAATAACACTTTGTTCCTTGCTCAGTAAAACCAAATCTTTTCTAAATGGAACATTCATACCACCCCCCCACCACCACTTCCATTGTGTAGCATTTCTGACAGCACAATTTTCTGAAAGATTCGTGATTTTATCTAAAGTAGAAATCCAAAGATTTTATATCTAAGCATACAGGTGGTGTCTGGTATGAGAAAATGATGTATTTCTACTACTTCAGTATGATTCTAGTACTAGCAAAATATTCCCTCAGGAGGAAATTTTAGCCTGTAGGTCTTTAGACTGCTCATTTCAAACACAGTCATTCTAAAGCTTTATTAAAGAGAGGAAGGAGCCTCTTTTGTGAAACAAGTGGCTAGAAAAAGTCACCCTAAGTGCCAAGTGTAGGACACTGAATCTTCCTAAAATCATCATCTCTCAATTCATAATTCTTGTTCCCTATTTCTTCCTTGTTCCCTATTTTAAATCCAAAAGATATATATAATATACTTTAACAAATTCTGACAATAATGAAAATAAAAATAAAAGGGGAAAGCAGCACAGAAAAAGGGTGATGAAAAAAATTATTATTTAAAATAGATGAGATGATGGGGTACCTGGGTGGCTCAGTCAGTTAAGCATCTGCCTTCAGCTCAGGTCAAGATCCCAGGGTCCTGGGATCAAGTCCCACCCGGGCTACCTGCTCAGTGGGGAGCCTGCTTCTTCCTCTCTCTCTCTTTGCCCCGCCTTTGCATGTGTCAAATAAATAAAATCTTTTTTTTAAAAAATAAAACAGATAAGATGAAACCAATAAACAGAATAAAGAAATAAAAAACAAAGCACAGGAAGAAATTACAAGCTCTGTAAACATAAAAAAAGAGTCTATCATTCAAAAAAAGGGATAAAATATTTTTAATCAAACCAGTAGGGTAACTTTTAAGACATGGTGTGGAAGTCTGAATATGCTTATATACTATTACTGAGAATTGTTACAGCCTTTCAGAAGGCAACAGACAATATATTTTTTAAAACCTTTAAATACTTTTAAATTTTCTAAATCCAAACACTATGATCCTTTCTAGATATCTGTCCTTAATACATGTATGCATTTTAACAATACAAAAAGAATATAGTTAACCTAAATGTCCAGGAAGAAGGGGTTTATTAAACAAGTTACGATAGAACCATATGAATATATCTTTTTTTTCTCTTTTTTAAAGATTTTATTTATTTATTTGACAGAGAGAGATCACAAGTGGGCAGAGAGGGAAGGGGAATCAAACTCCGCATCTAGCAGAGAGCCCGATGCGGGGCTCAATCCCAGGACCCTAAGATCATGTCCTGAGCCGAAGGCAGAGGCTTAACCCACTGAGCCACCCAGGCACCCCTGGATATATTTTTATATAAGCATTAAAAATGTGACAATTCTACATGAATCAACATAGAAAAAAGTATAGGATACCTAATGTGAAAAAAATGCAGGCTACAAAAGTGTGTGAACAGCTCAAATATATATATGAATATGTACATATCTAATCAATCAGTATCTGAAAGGATATACAGTAAATTGTTATCCTTTGAAGCTAAGATTATGTTTTTTATTTTCTGACTTCTTTTTGCAAATTAATTTTATAATAATCACATATCTTGTAATAAAAATAATCTTACAATGGAAAACGTTATTGAAATGAGGTCTGTGAGTATCTGGTGGCAGTAACAAAAGGTAAGAGATAAAAAATAGAATAGTTGAAGAGAATGTTGAAAAAGAGACAAAGCTAAAATAATTTAATAAACACACAAAAATGTGTACATCTTTAAGAATAAAAATGACCTCGTAACAAATTAGAAAAATAAGCAGAATATTTTAAAAATTAAGTAGAAAAAAGTAACATGTGAAAAGGAGATTAAAACATTGAAATGGTAACATCACTAAGACTATAACAATTCTGAAAGTTGAAAGTTAAAAACCTAGTAAGTTAGATATCCACATGCAAAAAAACAAAGTTGGACCATAATTTTATACCATATGCTAAGGCCACCTCAAAACATTTCAAAAGCCTAAATGCAAGGGATAAAACTATAAAACTCTTAGAAGAAAACATGGGAAAATCTTCACAACTTTGTATTTGGCAATGGTTTCTTTGATTTGACATCAAAATGACAAGCAATGAAAGAAAAGAACAGTTAAATAGGATTTCACAAAAATTAAAAACTTGTGCATCAAAAATACTAAAAGGAAAATGAAAAGACAGCCCACAAAATGGAGAAAATGTTTTCAAGTTATATACCTAACAAGGGATTAAATATGCAGAATACTTATATATTATATATATATTATACAACTATATAATATATATAATATATTTTAATATGTAGAATATTTATGTATTTTACATATATATATATATATATATATCCTACAACTCAATAAAAAAGACAAAGAATCCAACTAAAAAAATGGACAAAGAACCTGATCAGACATTTATCCAAAGAAGATTCACTTCTTATAAGTGTAATAACTTATAACTTATAACTGGCCAATAAGTTCGGCATCCTAATTATTAGGAAAGGCAAATCAAAACCACACTAAGATATATCTCACACTCATAAGGATGGCTACTGTTGTAAAAATGGAAAAGAGCAAATGTAGAGAAGGACTTGGAGAAAGCAGAACCCTTGTGCTCTGTTGGTGGGAATGTGAAACAGAACAGCCACTATGGAAGACAATCTGGCAGTTTAAAATAAGAAAAACAGAATTTTTTATTCTAAAAAATAAAATTACTATGTGATGTGATCTAGCAAATTCCACTTCTGGGTACATAACCACAAGAACTAAAAACAGTCTTAAAGAGATACCTATACCTGTACCACCCACATTCACAGCAGCATTAATCACCACACCCAAGAGGTGGAAAGAATTAAAATGTCCATCAATAAACAAATGGATAAACAAAATATGGTAAATACATGCAATGCAATATTAGCCCTAAAAGGGAAGGAAATTCTGATACATGCAATATGGGTGAACTCCAAAGACATGCTAAGTGAAGTGAACCAGACACAAAAGGACAATTACTGAATGATTCTTGGATACAAAACAGTCAAATTCATACAGACAGAAGGTAGAATGGTAGTTGCCAAGGGCTGGGGGGAGGGGGAAATGGGGGGAGTTATTGTTTAATAGGTAATAGACCTTCAGTTTGGGCTGATGTAAAAGTTCCAAAGATGCACAGTGATGGTGCTTGAACAGCAGTGTGACTGTTCTTTTTTAAGGGGGAGAGGGGAAGGGACTGAGAGAGGGAAAGAGAGAATCTTAAACAGGCTCCATGCCGATCCTGACAGCAGGCTAGATCCATCTCACCACCCTGAGGATCATGACCTGAGCCAAAATCAAGTCAGGAGGCTTAGCCAACTGAGCCACCCAGGCACCCCAACCGTGTGACTATTCTTAGTGGCACTGAACTATTGCTTAAAAATGATTAGAATGGTGAATTTTATGTTATCTACATTTTTATTATAATAGAAAAAAATTTCAAGTGTATCTAGGGTTCTGCGTGTGAGCCTTTTACGCATGGGGGCTTGTTTCTAATAAATTTCACAGTAATCTTAAAATCTAGTAAATTAGTGAAAAGGGGTTAAGTAGATAATTAGAGATTTCTAGAGCACTGTCCCTATGCATAGACTTATGTTAAGCTTTTTGACCTAAGGTAGCTCCTAGGGCTCTAAGTTGCTACATGGTGTCCCACTGGAGTCAGCACAGGGCGGTGATTCTCAAAAAGGACAGTACCTCCCCACAGGCAGCGTAATGGAAATTTATGAGAGCATTTTTGGTTTTAAGAGTGGCTGGGTGCAATATACAGAACAATCCTATCAATGAAACATTGCCCTCTATGCAGCACAATTTTCAAATGACCCTCTGGACATCTCTGTCAGTAAAACAAACAAACAAAAACACAGGGTTATAATCTGAGTCTAGAACTCACTTTGCATATAAACAAAGATGATAAAGATAAATTTCTGCATGCCTTAAATATACACCAAATTTTTCCACGAATGCAACTACTTATCCTCATCACTTAGAAATTTCACTAGAGTTGAGCATCATTTCTGACAATGATATTCTCAGAGGCAGACCTAATGCAGTTTGAGTGTACAGCAAACTACGCATGATTCTACATGTGGAAAAAGTATTTGAGTTTTATAATGACTTATAGTTGTAGCTGAGCATCCACACTGAAAAACATATTATAGATTACTTTTTTAACTTCTCTAATACATTAGTTACATGTTATATTCAGGATATTACAGGTGACAAACTATTTGCTACAAAATGGATGTATATTGCAGATACTGTAATGTCTGTTTTCCACAGAATGTGAAGCAATGAAAGGAATACCTTTTTTCTCTTCTATCTATCCATTATGCAGGGCTCAGAATCAGGATGAGATCTAGAATGCCAAGAGGGCGTTCTTATATTCACTCTAAGGCGGGACAAAGATTAAATCCAAGATTTGCTCCAACTCCAGTAAGAGGTCTCTGAAACTATCAACAGTTCTCAAGTGATTTGGGGTTATGAAACACTACCATTCATTAATCCACTCATTCCCACTGGTTATCATTATTTTTATTAACATATAATGTATTATTTGTTTCAGAGGTACAGGTCTGTGATTCATCAGTCTTACACAATTCACAGCACTGACCATAGAACATACCAATTCCACCTACCTCATC
Source organism: Lontra canadensis (assembly GCF_010015895.1). NCBI lineage: Eukaryota > Metazoa > Chordata > Mammalia > Carnivora > Mustelidae > Lontra > Lontra canadensis. The sequence continues at coordinate 6,090,041 of NW_022631042.1, forward strand.
AGTTCTCACACCCAACATAATGCTCCAGGTGACATACACCAATGGTGACAAACTTGTCATAAAATCTCTACAGAACACATCAACTTATAAACCTGAAGACTAAAAAGAGTGTCATGAAGACCCACTTGGGGGAACTATAGCAAATCACTAAAGAACCACAGGTATACATTTTTATAGAGCATTATGTGTACAAGATCCATATCCATCACTAACCAATGACATTAGGAATAATGGGGGAAATGAAACTGAATATAAATATGTATTTTTTTTTAAGATTTTGTTTGTCAGCGAGAGATTGAGAAAGAGTGCACAAGCAGGGAGAAGAGCAAGAAGAAGAGGGAGAAGCAGGCTCCCCACTAAGCAAGAAGCCTGATGTGGAACTTGACTCCAGGATCTAGGGATCATGACCTGAGCCAAAGGCGGACGCTTAAAAAACTGAACCACCCAGGTGGTCCCTGTATTATTTTTATAAATATGCATCATTATCAGAACTCCCATAGTTTGAAAGCACTAAAATTAAATTATAATAAGTACAGTTAAAGAATATTAGAATGAAAACTCAATGGGTAATCATAATGTCAGTCTAGAATACTAAATTAAATCAATATGCAAATATTCACAATGGTATTATCTGTGAGACTCTACACTGCCAACAGATTGAAAGTCAAGCAAATGCAAAATGCATTTCTACTGCTAATCCTATGATTATTGATGTTTACAAGAACTTATCAATATACTCTGCACACACACACACACAAATCTGAACAGCACTTTTTTAGAAACAATTTGGAATTTCTGTTGTTCCCAAGAGCAGGTAAAGTTGGGTATTATCCAACTTCACTTTCTGAAAGACTACATTTCTGTGGTCACTCTCGTTATCACAATTACTGGTTTCTACCTATGTTTCCTATTTAAGTATGAGAGCTCCCCCATAGGAAAGACTAATTTTCTTCCTCTTAAGTGCTCAGTGTCTTGTATAATGCTTAGTAAATGGTGGTAAGCAAACCATATCTTTTTTTGATAATGCATAAAAATGGCTACCTTTATAGTTCTTACTGTGACAAGCACTAATGCTAAGCATTTTGCATTCATTTTTATCATCAGTCTTACTAAGCACTGTGACATTCCTATGTTCTATCATAAATGGTAAAACTGAGGCTTAATAAAAATTAAATTGCCCAAGATTACCCTACTTGTAAACAGAGATCAGGAGCCAAAGATTTCATATTAATACACCTTCTCTGTCTTTAATTCTCAATGAAGTAAAATGTAATGAAAGTCAAATGAGGCAACACTGTCCTAATGGTGCAGTAACTGTTACAAGAATATTTTACATAGTTACTTCAATATTTTGATTACATCTATGGCTTATTTCACTTCTAAGTAAAAAGAAAAAAAAAAATTTAAGGATAATATTCCCAAATAGCATCTGTTCTTTTGGAATAGATAATATGACATGCTTAAAGAATAATCTAGTTTTCTGAAAGTACTATAGTATTTCTTACTCCAGTTATAGAATAATTTAGCTAAAAGAACAAACTAGTAATGACATATTCGAAGAAGAAAATAAAAATAAATGAATGGCATATCCAATTTCACAACAGACACAAAAAATACTCTTGTCAAATCTCTGAAGATAAATTGAAAAATAAAGTTGGTCACTAAACACAAGTACCTAGTGCCATTTAAATTAGTGAAATATTACGTGAGGTCTTTCTACTTTATATAAACATAGAGAGTTTTATTTTTATACTGAGAAGAGCACACTAAACTGCACAGTCACTTTTCCATTAGCAGATACATGATGGAATGTTAACAGCACTTTAAATGACAGAGAAAGAATAAAAGTGACTCTAATGCAACAGATCTCTAGATGTGAAGTGAGATTGTGAAAAGACAAAATCACTGAGCAAGAAAGAACTTGCAAAGGTCATTGAGTATCTTTGTTAGCCTCTGGGAGCACACACAATAAGACTACACCATTCCTGAGAAATGAAAAAAATCTCTCATTTCTGGACACTATGGAGAAAAAAATCCACTTCCTCCAAAAAGTCACTCCAGAGATCAACAATGTTTAGAATCATAAAATTCCTAAGAATACTCAATATAAATCCCTGAACAGTCCAGCCTAAATCCATTTCCTTTTGTTTGGTCTTTGTGAAATGTGCACAACAGTTGACCATTACAACACAGCCTTACTTATAAAGCCTTCAGCCTTCTCTTTTGGGGGGACAAATAGGTCAGCTTTATCTTCTTCTCATAAGCTTTATTTTCTAACTGTTTATAAATCCTTTTCTCTGATGCCCCTCCATTACTCTTAAAAGGCAGAATGAAGAAGCAAGTGGTACTCTAATGCTCTGAAATGTCAATCAGCTATTAAACCATCCTTCTTCCTCCTCCAATTCCTGGTACTTTTGTAAAATCCTCAAATGAAAGCTAGGAAATCATGGAGAATGTCAGAGAAGGGATCGGCAAGGAGGGGTGGGAAAACGAGGCGAGTCTGGAATCAGTTTCTGACAGTTGTGAAAACAACTCATTAAAAGGTAAATTGTGGGCGCGTAGAAAAGTCACCGGCATGAGGATGTGGCCTAGGTTCACTAAAAAAAGCCAGCCCTGTTTTGATAAGATTATTAGAGAAAAAGGCCTGAGTACACCTGAGACTAACTTAATTTCAGCAAAGCTTTAACAATATGCCCCATAATATATGTGTGCTCAATACAAGAATACAGGGCTGGACTTCTGTTCATTTAGGCTAGTGTGTATCTAGCATCTATTTAAAGAATACTGATTAATTAATTACTATCAGTGTGTTAATAACATGCTACAAAATCCATTACCTTAATCATGAGGTAGGCAATAAAAACCTCTATCTGTAAATATCTTAAAATTCAGAACTAATAATTTCACATATGTTAAAATGGACATGAGAAATAGAAGTTAGATGGAAAATGTCCCATTTCTCGAATGTGTTACTGGTTTGAGCTAAGGAATTACATTATTAATTTCAGAAGAACAGAATGAACCTGCCAATGGTGAAGAGTTTACGAAGCACAGCAGACTGATGAAGAATCTACCAGAAACAGACCACACTGTGAAGACATCCGGAGATGACACAAGGTCTGAATATGCGCCATTGTTCCAATATACCTTGTTTTACGAACGGCATGGGCCCACGCGCAGAAGGCCTACCAGGACACTAAGGTATCTGGGGGGTAGGGGCGTGGTAAGGTGATAAAGCTAATTACAGAGCTAAAATTACTTATCTTAGATAAAAAAATGAAGAATTCTAGGGTAGGGACCATTTTGTACTTGAAACATCTCAAACCCGTTCAGAGGCTCTGTAAAAGGGAACGGACACAAACACTGCCAGAGGGAAACACATACAAGGGCTACAGAGACAAGGGCACCTAGATGTGTCCCTCTCAAGTCAGCTCTGAGCCTTCCTCAAACCTGTAGTCAGCACTTGGCCACATTCCCTAATATAAGTCCAGCTTCACAAATTATTTTTTAAAGTTTAAGACAGACTTTGTGGGAAGACAAGGAATAAGACTGGTATCACACCATGCATCCCAGAAACCTAACAGTATCACCCACCCCTCCCCAACACACACATCCATTCGTCCTTCCCCTGCCTCTCTTCACTGGAAGTCACTCCAGCTCCCTTCCACTCTGTTCTCACCTGGTGTCTCCACAACCACCCACCACACTGTCACACCAAACCCTAGTATGTGGCGGAATAATGACCACTTACTTCTCTCCACCAACCTGAGGAGCCATTCAAGGTATTCATTCAACCCAAGAAGAGTTTCCAGGTGGACAGATTTCCCTAAACTACGGAACTACTGAGATGACGGTTCCAGCAGCGAAACCTCTTTTGAAAACATGAAAATGAAGGGAATTCTAATGCTTCTGCTTGTGCAACAAAGCCAACTCGGGAAGATGTAGCACAGTTCTCTTCCTGCGGTTGGTATTAACCCTGGCATGCGGGTGTGTACGCACTGTTTGAGAAGAATATGTTTCCTGATTTATCTCAGCAGGAGAAGAATATCTGTTTCTTGATCTACAAAATGAGGACACTTATACACACTTCCTCACAAGTCGCTGTAGGATTTAATAAAGAACCTTACAGCTCCAGGCCAACCACCTGGCACATTAGCACACACTCAGTGACTATTAATGAAACACACTGGTATTTCTACAGATCACTTCAGAGGCTGCCTGGCAAATGGCAAGCACCATACAAGTACCTGTTAATAAAGCAAGTGAGCACCTTTACAGTGACTTCCAATCATGCCATACACTTCCATGGTCTACTAGAAATGTAGCAGGGATAACTTCAGCTTTCTGGAAAAGAGGATGGATGAAGTAAGGGACAACAAAAATCTCTCTGGACTAAACTGCCCATCATCCTATGATTCGGTGTATTTCAGATTATGCAGCTCACACGTTATAAACAAACACGGCCCGCCCGCCTTAACAAACAGTAACATTATAGATTAACTTGTATTTTTAAATTAAATTTATTAAGAACCCAGAGATGTTATATTACAGAGCCATATAATGCATTTCTAAAAACACATGACATTTAAAGAAATTCTTTCTTGTTGACACAAACATAATTAAGGAGTGGAAAATTTCACCAGCACGCCAGTGATAAATAGTTGACATTCTTACACTCTCATTCTCTAAATCAATGTCGTCTAACAGATTTCTCTTTAATCACCAAAGCCATATTCTCAATTAACTTCTCAAATGCTTCTCAAAACAACATGCTGCTGCTGATTTAAGATCTAATTTCCTTCTCAGCTTCAAATAATCTCCAAGGACATTTATATGTGCCTTCATAATGTAGCCAGCCAGTTTCTCCAATGCTCCTAATACCTGCAACATTAAAACAATACCTAACAGGGTTGAGAGGATCAAATGAGGTAATAATGTAACAGCACTTTATAAACTGCGAAATACTATATACGAATTAGTTTCTCGAAAACCGTAACCTTCTAACACTGATAAGATGAAGAATGCCAAGAAGTGTTCTGTGCATACCAGGCTACATAGTGTCATAAAGTGTGCACCTTCTTTTTGAGAATTCACAAGGCACATCCCCATATTAAAGATTCAAAAGTGTCCTCAAGTAGAAATCTATTAACTTGAACTTGGTACTCCTTAGATGTGGGAAGCCAATTTACCTGATGTATGGGAATTCTGCGTTCTGGAGAAAAGTGGAAGATACGACATGAACTACTATGTTAGCTATCAAAGTATTTTTTTTTTTCGAAAAATAATATTACCACATGGAAAGAATATTAAAAATAAAAATGTACTTCCTGCCTTTCTTAGGAAATACTCAAATTGTTTTACCAAAATATCCTCTTTAACAGATTTTTACATTGCTCTCAAGAATATAATGTACTATAACAATTCAAGGTAATATTCTTCTTCTTAAAAGTGTTAACGGGTAAAATCACTCCAGATAACACATTGGCAAGTAACTTGAAGACTCTGATCTTCAAATGAATGTCACAGTATTCATTTTAAAATAAAAATCTCTGAAGGTCACAACCAAAAGGGGCTGGAAACTGTCTGATCAATTTCCAAACTCTGACTTCTACTGAGATTCTCCTGGACACTTAATTACTCCATGATGGGAATCCCAGAATATATCCTTATATGAAAACCACCTTCCTAAAATAAAATACAAAATTGAGCACAGATCTTAGAGAATAACAGATTTTTTAAAACAAATTAAAGTTCTTAAAATATCACCTGGTTCATTCCTGCCATTTTTCTTAATAACTAAATTGAGGTTTGGAGAACTACAGAGAAACTGGGCTCCATGAACTCCTGTGTTTTAATCTATACTCCGCTATCACACGTTCACATCATGTGCAAACAGTTCTAATGCTATCCCACATATTTTCAAAGAACACGGTCTGCAGTGAGCTAACCTAAAAGAGAGGCTACATATACTATATGCAAACATCACTTGTGGAGTAATGGTGAAATCATTTAAATAAGAAACTGTCATCTTCCCGAGAGGCTTGCCAGGAACCAAAACGCAACAGAGCTGTCTCCAAGCAGAGATCTCTGAGGCAAAGAAAGGGGAGGGCGGTCTTACTGATGGTTAATGAGTGATCCAACCAACTCAGGGAGGTCAACATTAACTAGCAGGTAATGAGCATCTCCTGTGTGCCCAGCACTTGACACATGTCTAATCCTCATTACAATCCCTATGAGACAGATGTTTTCTGCCAATTTCACAGATGAGGAGGTTGAGTTCCCCAGAAATTCAGAAATGTGCCATGATCACCCCACCAGTTAAAGAGCTGAAGTAGAGATTCAAACTGAATTCTGCCTGTTTGAAGACTGGAATATTTTAGTATAGAAAACTGAAAAACGGAGAGAATCTACCTGGATATAACCACAAATAAAGATTCTTGGCCATCCAAACAGAAAACAAAGATATTTCAAAATACCAAGAGACTGCTGAAAATGAAAATAATAAATAGAAATGTCTCAAGTGTCTGTGATGAACCACCCACTGAGCGTATTACCTGAACTTGAGCTGTGGCCATCTAGGATTCAGGTTTTTCTCTACACTACAAGACACTACTTCAAAAGAAACAGAGGAGTAAGGAGGAATCAAGTCACACACTCTTGGCTCAAAAACAAGGGAGACCAGACCCAGAGCTATGGTTCTTAGTGTCACTTGGCCAAGCCTATCTGGATTTGTGCCAGAATAGGGCACAAGAGCACTGTAATAAACAAGCAAGTAAAACCTAAAAAGAACTGTTTCATAAATGTGTCTGTGGGACTGTGAGAGCGCAAAGCACCAGCAGTGGTGGCCCAGAACAGTGCTCTCAACTTGACCCACAGAAGACTTGGTGAGGCCACAAGACAGAAACAGCACACTCAAGCCTGGGCATCAGCAGTCCCAGCATGTGTGGGGTGGGTGATGAGCAGTGTTAGGAGGTAGGCCACCTCTGACCTCAACAGCTTGAGAAGACCTCTCCACCATGAGTCTGCCAAAAGCAGAAGAAAGGGACAGAACCCATATGAAAGCCAAGAGCAAAGGTTCAAGAAGTCTCCCTGACAAATCTCAAGATGGATTAGGAAGAATGTGAAAGGGATGGATTTCTGAGGCTGGCAAGATCAGCTTGGTGCACACTGAGAAAGTAGGCTTCACCACCGGCAATGCGACTTATATTCATTTAAGGGTCACTCTCTGAAAAAGAAAAATTTAATTAAAAGTCTAGAAAAAACTGTTAAGTATCAGCAGACTGATGAAGCATATAAACCCCTCATTAACAGTTTTGGAATCAGAAAGAAATTATTTCAAAAGTTCTCCTTTAGAATAAGTGTTTTTTGTTTTTGATTTTTCGGTGATTTCAGTAGGTGCATAAAATTAACTCAAGAAGTGTAACAGTCTAGGTTCACCTGACTACAACTTGAGAGTTCCTCTTCGGGAATTTTATATGTTTTCAACTTTCAACTGAAATAAACAGCTCTTTCGGTTTTGAGTAAGGGGAAAGTGCCACAGTGTGTGGTTATTCAAATGTTTGATAACTTAAAAGAAATTTCAACTTGGTTAATTCTCATGAAGTTCTCCAGAGTTATCTTTATTTGCTTTGCCATTTATAATTTCATTTAGGAATTTGAGATGGACATACTTGGCTGTGGGAATATGAAAACTAGGTATATTTGAGTTCTTAAAACCACTGTGGATTTAAAAGACTTCTAGAAAGCCAAATTAGATACTATGCTCAGGTTATCCATTCTCATTCCCCCCTAAAATAACATAGTTGAGTTTCCACAAAAGTATTAAGAACCAGTTATTGGATAAACATATAATCCCTGAGGAGTGATATTAATTAGCAAAAAAGGGGGGGGCAGTTAATATCACTGAATGAAGGCTCACTGATTATGTACTATAAGAAGGAACCTTAGAATTTTAATGCTTCTCAGGGCCTCAAAGGTAATTTAGATAAAGAGTTTTCAATCTTCATTGAAATACAAACTTTTTGCTTCTGATGTGGACTTTCACTGAAGTCCAATTTCCTATTTTCCCCCTAGTTGGATCCATTCAAACCACAATGGTCTCCTCACTAATCCTAAATATACCTGGCATACTTCCACAGTAGGGTCTTTGCACTTGCTGCTTCTAATCCTCAGAAATTCTGTCCCAGCTATCGGTGTAATTTACTCCATCATCTCTTTTAAGGTATCTGCTCAAATGTTACCTTCTCACTGAAGCATTCCTTGAACAACTATTTAAAATTTCAATTCCCAGTCCCAATACTTATCTGCAATTCCTGCTTCATTTTTCTCCAGAGAACCTAACACCATACAGCATAATATATATTTAAGTTGTGTATCTTTTTGTCAGTCTCTTTTTTTCCACCATTTCTCAGCTTATTTTTATGCATTCTGTTTTTTTTTTAATTCAATTTATTTAAACTTAAAAAAAAAGAAGGGAAAAGGAAACAGTTCACCCATTTCTCTGTCCTCCTCATGATGACCCAAAACCATAGCCAGACACTGAATGGACTAAGCTACCCAGGCACCCCATTTTGAATTAATTTTTGTGCATAGTTTAAGATAGTGGTCCAGTTTCATTCTTTTGCATATAGGTATCCAATATTCCCAACATCATTTATCAAAGAGACTGGCCTTTCTCCACTGTATATTTTCAGCTCCCTTATCATAATCAATCATGTATGTGTGGGTTTATATCTGAGCTCTCTATTTTGTTCCATCAATTTATGTGTCTGTTTTTATACCAATACTATACTGTTTTGATGACTATTGCTTTGTAACATAGTTGGAAGTCAGAGAGCCTGATATGCCTAGCTTTTTCTTTTTCAACACTGCTTCGCTATTTGGGGTCTTTTGTGTTTCCATACATATTTTAGAATCATTTTTTCTAGTTTTGTGAAAAATGCCAGTGGAATTTTGATAGGGATGGCACTGAATCTGCAGACTGCTTTGGGTAGCATGGACATTTTAACAATCTTGATTCTGAAAATCCATGAGGAAGGAGTATCTATCTGTATTCTATCTGTGTCTTCAATTTGTTTCATTAATGTCTGATAGTTTTCAATATACAAACCTTTCACTTCCTTGGTTAAAGTTATTCCTAGCTATTTTATTCTTTCTGATGCAACTGTAAATGGCACTGTTTTATTAATTTACCTTTCTGATAGTTCATTATTAGTGTACAGAAATGCAACAGATTCTTTAAGTTGATTTTTTTGTCCTGTAACTTTACTGAATTTGCTTATTAGTTATAACAGTTACATACTGGAGTCTCTAGAATTTTCTATGTATAATATCACGTCATCTGTAAATAGTGAGTTTTACTTCTTCCTTTCCAATTCAATGCCTTTGATTTCTTTTTCTTGCCTAACTACTCTGGCTAAGACCTCCAATACTATGTTGAATAAAACTGGGAAGAGTGGGCATCCTTGTCCTATTTCTGAATTTAGAAAAAAGCTTTCAGCTTTTCACCACAGCGTGTGATGTTAGCTCCTTATATGGCCTTTATTATGTTGAGGCAGAATAAGTGCACTTATAATGTATACTTGGGGATTTATTTCACCTTACAAGGGATACCTTAAATCCCTCACTCACCACTAGACCTAAGGTACAAGAACCTTGTCTTTTCTTGTTTTCTTTCAGTTGTTACAACAGGATACATGGCATACAATAAGCACACAATATGTGCTTACAGACTACAACATATGTATTTAAGACAGGGGAAAAGTGTTTGGGAGAATTATGCAAATGCACATGGCATCCTCAACAACTAAGTCCTGCTCCAACAGTTCTTTGTTAAGAGATGACTAAGGACAAGCTCCAATAGACTTGCCTGCTCGTACGTACATCAGCTTTCTCACAGTCTACTCAGTGACTGAATTTTTTTTTCTTAAACATCTAACTACATAACTCTGTTATCATTCTTTCTGGGATGCCATTGCTACTTAAAATTTCAAAACCTCAATTATAATCACTGATCTTTAATAATAAAGATACCAGCCTACTCACTGACTTTGACACCTTAATGACTAAGAGTGCAAAGTCTTAAAAACTAGACTACATAAATTATATTTAAGGAAAGTATGCACATAGGAGTTTTGTTTAACCCTGATGAAATCATGTGATTTCAAAATAAAAACAAATACTCCTAAAAACCAAATTCTGAAATCTCTAAAACCTTTATTATAGACTTGGTGCACACACACACCCCTCAGAAATTCATATTTATACTTTATACATGTCTTACAGAAATATAGATTTGGAAATTATTTAAATTGGCAGTACCATCTAAGAAAGTTTTGTTTCCTTTTCTATGTAAGAAGAAAACAATTCAGTCATGATGAAAATATCCAAAAAGCAAAATAAGTTATGTGTTTGATTAAGAGCAAACTCTGAATGGTTTGTTCTTATTTGTGGAAGGAGACTCAAAGCATCAAATTTTCTTTTTACCAAGGAAAGTTCAATAATTCAAAAGTTTCATAATCCTACTTACTAAGTCAGTAATTTGAAAAAATCTCTGTACTTTGGTTAGAAATACAACATTTATCCATATAAAAATGAATTTTCAAAAGCAGGCTAAATGGAATAAAAAATAACTGACCTATTTATTTTTTTATAATAGGTAATAGGTATTCTTGCTGCAGTAATATTTCTCACTGAAGATGAAACTACATCTTATAAAAATAACCTACTTTTAAAAATACTGTATTTGTAGCTTTATAAGTTGTAAAACCATGTCTTTCACAATTAGACCCCACAAATAATTCTGGAACACAGCCCAGAGAGCTATTACTGAGGTCAAAGCTCTAGTTAGAATAATTGAAATTCTTCTAAGCTCTTGCAACTGAAAGAAAATACCAATTTCAAAAGATATTTTATAGTTTTCTCCCAAATGTAAAACATACTCATCATTTGCTTTATTATAAAGATAACAACCCTAAACAATCATGTAACAGTTGAACTGTGTTACTTGTCAACCATAAACCTAAATAAAGTTACTCCAGTAAAGAATATAAATTATGGTAGAAGTTTATTTATCTAAGAAGTACCCAAATAAAAAATGAAAGCCCCAGATAATTTCAGTCTGGAAATTAACAAACACAATCGAGTTCACAAAATCAGGTTTTATCACCCCATCCCTGCCACTCTATCCAGGGCAAACACCTAAGTCTTTGGAAAAGATTAAAGTTTTATTTCTAAAGTCTCTGTGCAAAGAGTTCAGGCCTACCTTACCATAACTGCCCTAAACACAAAATTTGCCATATTTTCATAGGGGCTTAAAAAAGCACACACTTAACAAAACATTTACAATCCAGAACTCAAATAAACAAAAACATTATAATCATAAAAATAACAAAATAAAGGTGTGCCTCTTTATTGCTCTCTTTAAAAAAAGATCAGTTTAGTGAGTACATAAACCTGATTTCCATAAAGCTTACGTAAACTGGCTGCATAAAATACTTCTAGGAATTACAGTACAGGAAACAGAACAGAAGTCACAAAAGATTAACAAAACTAGACAATTTCCTAAATAAAAGGAAAAAAAGTATTATTTTCAGCTCACAAATTTTTTTTTCCTCTCCTTCTTGCCCAAGGCACAAAAGACAGATCTGTTTTTCATTGTTTCTAAAGTAAAGTAGCCAGGGCACTGTTTAAGGATGGTAAGGCTATTTAATATGATCCCTCAAAATAAGACAACCAGAAGCCCTCCTTTGTATATTTATAATATTTTACCATTTTGGAACAAGCACAGTCTATCCCAGGCACCTGTGAGTTGTTTATTAATCATCTCACTCTTTTTCTTCAATTTTATCAGAGCGAAAATACCTCCAACATATTCCTGGTTCACTTGTAGAAAGGGACATACTCTTAACTTCAATTTGATAATCAGACCTATTGGTGTTCAAATATACTTCCAAAGTTATTAGAAAGATACTGTATAGGCATTAACTACAGCTTCCCATTTTTTAAGATAAACCTATTATAATAGAAACCTTAAAACAGGAATGTAAAACTGAGTATTATGTATCTATCAAAGAAAAAAAAGGATGCTAAATTAAAATGAATACTTGGATTCTTTCTGAAGAGTACATCAGACATGACAAGCCTGATTAATTTAATCGGCCCTCTTAGAATCTCTGTCATCATCAAGCTGTGGCCAGCTTGTGAATGATAGGGATATTTTTACATTGTGGCATAGTCTGAAAAAGTTAACATTTTAGTTACTTTGCTTAATAGGGAAGTCACTGACATAGAAAAAAGTATCTCTAAAATATAATAACCCAAATTTATTCTTTGGTAAGTACAGTTTTTAAGTATAATTAACTCTTTCTTCAAAGATTCAGGATATTTAACTGTACCTGTATTTTAATATATATATATATGTGTGTGTATATACATATATATATATATATTTCATTTTTCATTTGAAGTATTTCAGCCCTAAATAAAGAAGATGTAAGAGACGAGACTGATTCTATACTAATTCCAGACTATATCCTGAGGATGGTTTCTCACTATTTTAATGTACAGGTAGAAGTTATTCTCCACTTTAAAAAATCCAGTTAAAACACCTGATCACATATTATCAGTTAATACTGGTATTTTTAGTTATAGTTATTAATTCTCTCAACATAAGATATAACTAATTTATTCAACCAACATTTATTGAATGTCCACTCTTTACCAGGCTCTTTCCCCCAATGGAGGGGAAATATGCTTTAATTTCACAAACGCAAAAGCCCACTTAATATAACAAGAGGACAGAAACTTACTTTAGTTCAAAGTGTAAGGAAGTATATACCAAGAGGGTTAAGAACTTAGGATATGATGAGGGGAGAGACAAGACCTAGCCTGGCCACTTACTAATTGTATAACCTTGTACATATTACATGTCTATCTAAGCCTCAATTTCTATTTCATCCTTTGCAACATGAAATTAATATTACCTACCCCACTTCTAAAAAATTGAAGAAACAGGGTCCAAGAAAAAGAAATGAGAGGCAAGGAAAGAAGAATTAAGAACATAAATATAAAAGTAGAGACATCAACTCAATATAAACATATCAACATAAGATTCTTGTATGTGCACTTTAATAGCTGAAGGGCTGAATAGTTAACAGCTAGAACTTGAAATTCAAGTGCCTCTCCTTGTAAGTTCCAAGCCCACCCCCAGCATTTGTTCCTCCCATAACTGTTTCCTTTTGCTTTACTTTGCCACTGAACTCCCTGAGGGCAGATCCATGTTTGATGCATGTTTGGATCCACACACCTGACACAGCCCACAGCTGACAGTAGCTACTTAAAGATTTATTGAATATCTGCGTTAAGGTCCAGAGATATTATCTTTATGTATAAAATCAGACTACATGGTAGGAACACCACTGAGCTTTATAATTCATGATACTCACAGATGATTCCTCAATGAGGCATTTATTCCAATGAAGGTAGGCACATCACAGGAATGAGGGTTTTACAATAGCTCAGTTACAGAAAGTGGAGGAGAGAGTTGAGACATCTTGTGTTATTTGGTAGTACGGGAACGCCAAATGCAAAAGCAGTCTCTATCGGATTCATACCACAATCAGCACAGAACAAGTAATGTTCGTAAGAACTGTATAGTTTGTAGACTTGCAATTTTTTTTGGCTTTATGACTGCTTAGAAGTTAGAAACATGATTTTTACACCTAATTATGTGCTGCATAATTGTATAAGTGGTATCACAATATACATAAATCAGTATTAGGAACCTCTAAGAATTGTTCCCTCCTTATTAAAGATATATTATTCAATTTTGACAAATACTGTCCAAAACTCAGCTCCAAAACACACATGGACAGGACTAGAAATTGGTGAGGATGGAAAGGTATTCCTAGAAAGAACAGCATGAGCAAGGGTATCAAAAATAAGAAAGCACGGGACGTCCTCAGAGATTGCCAAGGGATAGTCACTGGAAATCTGGAAGGCAGAGTGGAAGCCAAACCACAGAAGCACTAATAAACAGGGTGAAATTCTGTAAATAACTGGAGCTACTAGAGACTTCTGAGAAATTACTGATAAGATCAAAGCTGTCATTTACGAAGATTAATTTAGAATGGAGGGCGGAAAGTGTGTAGGCAAGAAGACCAGGTAGGAGGGTATTACAGCAGACTCATTTATGTGAAAATGGGAGGAGGATGAGGATGGACAAGGGAATGGAAATGAGAGTAAACAAGGCTCGGGAAACAACCAGATGTGGGAGCACATAAAACAAAGATGCCAAAATTGCAATGAATTAGCATCTAACAAAACTTCTGTTTACTTATGAAATAGTTCAGTCATACCAAAGTATCCAGAAAATAAGAGAACAAACATCTGTGCATTCAGCATCCTGCTTAAGATGAAGACATTACAGCACTCTAGACACCTCTCCCTCACCTACTTCCCTTTCTCCCTTCCTTAAAATAACCAACACTATGATTTTGATGTTTAGCCTCGCCAGGCACTTCCTTATACTTCTGCTATATATGTTCAAACTATAAACATATGACATAGTTTTTTTTTTTTTTTAAGATTTTATTTATTTATTTGACAGAGAGAGAGATCACAAGTAGGCAGAGAGGCAGGCAGAGAGAGTGGGAAGCAGGCTCCCTGCTGAGCAGAGAGCCCAATGTGGGGCTCAATCCCAGGACCCTGAGATCATGACCTGAGCCGAAGGCAGAGGCTTAACCCACTGAGCCACCAGGTGCCCAAACATATGATATAGTTTTGAAGATTTTTTTAACTTTATACGAATGTGTCATAGAACATATCATTTTGCAAACTGCCTATCTGACTTAACATTGCCACTAAGATTTATCACACACTTACTTTCTCTGTATAATATTTCATTTGCATAATCGTACAGGTTATTTCATTTTTCAAGATATACTCTATTCATTGTTTCGCATTTATTCACACCTGATGATGAATAATTTAGGTATTTCAAATTTTGCTATTACAAGCAATATTGCAAGGAAAATTTTTCTCACTAAAACCACAATACTTTCTCTGGAGTCTGTACCTGAGAGTAGGATTACTACATTACTACAGTGGGGTAAAGATCTGTATCTTTACCCAACGTGCTTCTAGCAACTAATGTTCCCACCCAAAAGGATATTAAAGTTGTCCAGGTTAGCATTTGGTGTTGCCTGATTCTAAGAGGCATGAAATGGTATCTCATCTTAATTTGCATTTCCATCATAATAGGTGGTACACAGTATGCTTTTTGCCCCACTTTGTTCATGGTACATATGTCATCAATGTTAACATCAATGAATTAATCAATTTTGTCTTCTACAATTTGTACTTTTCCCTTGTTTTTTAAGAAAGTCTTCTCTACTGCTGATGAGAAACCTCTCGGGCTGTATAATCTGAAGGCATATATAATTAAATTAATACCAAAAAACCATTTGTCAAAATCACTCAAGGCATAGTTACTGAGCCAACAACTTAAGCAACTCTACATCTTCTTACTGAACTTGAAGTAAAACAAGCAATGTATGTCTAAAAGCAACAAAATCCAGAACCACACAACAGGGGAAATTATATGCAACAGATAAGCAAAGCATTAAAGGGCAGGTTCTGATGAACCTCAAAATGGACCAGACTCACTTCTTTAGAACAGTCCTTCCACCACCCCTTCGCAAATTAAAGTAGATTGCAGATTACAGTAACAATGTGAAGCCATTTTTACTCATCAGTTTAGTACAGATAATTACAAGAACCCTCAATGCTAATGAAGGTGATGTTCCACCTGCAGGGGTGGAAACCAGAATGTGTGGGGAAAGCAGTCTAGCTGTACACATCATCTGCCTTAAGACAGTTCAAGACTTTTAACCCAATAATTTAAGGAAATAGTCAGGAATACACGTAATGATATATGCATAAAATACAGTCATCATGGCAGAATATCTGATTATAAAACTGAAAGGCCTCAATTTTCAACATTAGTGTGATTCAATAAATTATGCAGATCTATAAGTGGATTACTGTGTAGGCACTAAACTTACATACTTACATACTTACTTAGACATACTGGAAATACTTAATGAGAGGTTGATATATGAGCCACAAAAGTACACAGTTAAATACATAGACAATATCATGTAAACTATTCAAAATGCATAGAGGAAAGAAACTTCTCAAAGGTTTATTTTCCCAAATGTTCAAGAATACATGTAATACTCAATAATTAGACGATCAGTCTTTGAAGATAATCAGATACTAGAACAAAAGGGATCAATATCTATATTTTCTTTCTATAAAACAGTAATGCTGTATATAACTAAAGATATTCAAGATACATTGAGATATTAGTAACCTCTCATGTAAAGCTTAAAACTAAACAACACAAAGCATGTAAGACAATGAACATACATGTCATTGCTGATGGAACAGTGTGATTAAAAAAGCCTCTTCTTTGTTCTTTAAGAAGTAATAAATAAACTATTTCTTTGATACTAGATGTATAAAAGTTTTGGAAGCAGCACCAAACTTTTTTGTTTAACAAAGCCTTTCTTTCCTTTCTTTCCTTGGCCAAGGACCAGGCACCATGGCACTGCCCTGCTCTCCCACCACAGCTGCCTGAACTGAAGAGGATTGTGTATTTGACCAAAAGGTGGCCCAATCTCCACCTGCCAGAGGCTGAAGACACTACAGCAGGGGACAAAAGGTGAGGTGGGCAGATCAGAGTTGTCTGACTTTGGAAAACTAAGAGTTTGACGCAGTGAGTAGTATAAACTGAGTATAAAACTTATGGAGTGAGGAAATCAGAAGGCCGGAAGGAAACCACCATGGCAAGGCCATCAGTTCCAAAGCCAAAGGCACAGTCTTGTTCCCCGTGCACCAGCTTTCAAGTTTCAGTGTTGGGTTTCCTCTGAGGTGTCTGCCTCATAATAGACTCTGTGCTGAAGCTAGCTTGAAGAGTATTTCCCCTAAGACAGAAAAAGCCTTACCTATAAACAGGGGCACTCTTCACACACTTACCACGTCAAATGCTTACCATGTCTACAGCCCAGATGCCATTTTTATAAGAGAATAACATATAAATATTAAAGATAAAATTAGAAAAACAGATAGTCAGGAAGAAAAAATTAGAAAAACAGAGTGAATATTTTATGCCCAAGAAATTTGCAGAATGTATCTTTTATGAGGTCTCTGTACTGAAGTTATCACACCACTGTTGTATTAAAAAATACAAAACTATCTTGGATCTACACCATACAATCCATTATTAGAAGAAACATATTCAGAAACACAGAATCACTAGATAGTAACAGAAATGCTCCAGCTGAACGCTCCCTTTTAAGGCATACACGTATCTAGTTTCAGAATCTTAATAACAAACTAAACCTTGAAAATGCAGCAAAGGTTAAATGACATCTCCATACTCTTACTCAAAATGTCCTATTTAAATGCACTGAATATCTTGGTTGCAAACTTATTCATATAATATTTAATGACTAAAACTACATAAATCTAAATAACTAATCTTAACTTTCAGAAACCCAGACAAACCATTATGCTAAATGATTTCTAGAATACCACACAATTCTGAAAATATTTAAGTTGAGATCTCAACTTAGTTCCCCATGTCTATGGGTTCATTCTACAAAAACTTTACAAAAGCATTTTCTACTTCTATTCAGAAAAAAATGAGTTGTTTATCTGAAAGACTCATTCTGATGTTTGAATTTTCTAACATTTCTGGTTTTGTTTTTTTTTTAAATAACACTTGCTCACTGATGAACAAAAACATACACATGCCCAAATATATTTCAAAATCTACACAAGTCTATGAATTATAAAGTTCTGCTGACTGGCTCTCCAAATATAGCTATACTAAGAGTCTGTTAAGAGTTTTCTATTCTTCAGAACTACTCTTCTTATATTGGTTACATTTTTTTTTTTTAATTTATTTGACAGAAAGAGATCACAAGTAGGCAGAGAGGCAGGCAGAGAGAGATAGGAGGAAGCAGGCTCCCTGCCAAGCAGAGAGCCCGATATGGGGCTCAATCCCAGGATCCCGGGATCAGGACCTGAGCCGAAGGCAGAGGCTTTAACCCACTGAGCCACCCAGGCGCCCCTATATTGGTTACATTTTATATCAAACTTTAAGGCATCTCAAATATAACTGCTAAAACTCCCATGGGCTATGTTGTTGGTTAAACTTTTCAAGAAATTAGTCTTAAAATTCTAAGCATGGCCATGTGCATGGTATAAATTACTTCGGAGTTCCTTATTTATTCCTTGATCTGGAAGTTTTTGAATAGCGTTTGGCAAAAAGCAATAAAATTCAACCTGATGTATAAAATGCAATCATTCAAAACAAAGTTAAAATGATCTACTCCACCAAAGACACAGTAAGACAAAAGAGAGAAAAAAACCCAGAACCCATTTTCTTAAGCTTTAAACTTTCTAGTAAACAAGCCAAAATACCCATATTGCTTTTATTCTACGTTTCCAGTATTTTAAATACTTAAAATACTTGAAGAATGTTTCCTCTCTTTTAATTAATATCAGCTTCCAGAGACGGTTCCATCTCCAGATACCTAGATAATGCAGGCCACAGAGCTGGCGCCTATAAATATTTACTGAATGAACTTACACGTTTTATAAGAACCAGGTGTCATAACTAACTTAAGAGTTAAGCCTAACCAGCAAATGAAAAGAAGTGATAGGTTATTTATGCTATATTTAATCATAAAATGTTTCATATTTTGTAGTACTTGTCAGTAAATATTAATGGAAAGGACAGTTTTCTAAGATCAGAATTGCCTTTTAAAGAAGGCAATGGAAATCGTGTTGTATGTGAGGTGAGATTAGGAGAGATGAGGTTACATAAAAATAGTATGATCAATTATTTCAAGACCAATGACTATAAACTTTCTTAGAGTTTGCAACCATCCTTTATTTACTTCTGAGAAAGGAATGTCATCATGAATATTACTAGATGAAAATGTTCATAAAAACATATTTATAAGGTCACATTCAACCTGAATTGAATAATCATATCATCAAAAGAAGAAATCCATTTTAAAAATACTTGCTAAATATACTGAAGACTCATTATGGCTAATTATAGTGTTCGATCACTCTCCAGGAAGTGCATGCTTCCATGCAAGATCATATCAAATAGTTTTTCTCAAAATATTCTACTAAAAAACCATTTCAGGTTAACACTAAGAGGTTAACTATGTAAGTGTGACAGGTGTTACATACGCATGTGTACATACGTGTGTGTATAAATGATAGCTCTTTGTGCAAAGCACTGTTTTAAATACCTTAAAGATGAGGTTATGGGAGATTTCATGAATATGGCCAAAATGGCATAAGTCTTGAAAAATGCTTATCCAATGAATAAATGGAAAAGATCCAGGAAGATCACCAGCTCTAGAACTCTGCTTCCCAAAGTATGGACTGGCCTGGGGCTCAGTGGCAAAGGCAGCCCCTGAGAGCCCATGAGAAATGCAGAATCTCAGGTTCCATCCCAGACCTAGAATGAAAATCTACATTTTAAAAGATTCCAACTTATTTCAATGCATATTAAAGTTTAAATTTAAGAAGAGCTGCCTTAGGAAAATAAGGTTAGCATACTTGGACCAGCAAGAGCGTACAATAATGACAAGTGTGAAAAGGCCTAACTTCAGAGCAGGAATGGAAAGAACAACAGAGGATGTAATGCTAGAAGTATTTTGAGAATTACTGATTTTTTTTTTCTCCTTTGCATTTACATGCATAATGAGAGAAGAGGCAGACGGGGTGCCTTAGTGTCATCAGATGAAAATGGATGGGTACAAGTGCTTTACTTTCCAAGCATTGCATGGCAGAGACCATTAGCCTGGTAACCAGAGGGTCATCCATGGCCTAGTGGCAAATGCAGGAGGCAGCTAGGGATGAGAGAGGCCAGGAGTCACCTCTATCTTGATATCCCTTTTTGAGCCACAGTTTCAGAGGTGACCAGTAATGTCAGAGAAGGTGACGAGATTGCTCAAGGCAGAAGAGCCTATGTGAGATCCAGGGAGAAGAAAGACCCTGAGGCATCTCTCCGGGGCATATCAGCACCACTGCAAAATGCATAGGACATATAATTTTCAACATGCTTGATGTGACCAGAGAAGACAGAGCACTCAAGGTAGCGACCAAAGAGCCTGGCTACCAGTCCTGGCTCTGCAGCAAAGGGCTACCCAGGAAAAACAGCGTTCAGAAGGTCCACTGCACCCATGAGACACAAAGGAGGAGCAAGACTGTAAGAGAAACTGTCCTGGCCGTGAACAAAATGAGCCATAATAGACCAATAAGCAGTGGACGCTGGCAGGCAAGGAAAAAAAAAAACTGGCTGCCAGGAACTGGGACACCATGGGAGTTAATCTAAGTCCAGAACAGTACTGGGAGAGCCAACCAGGTTCACGCACATGCACACATACGCACACGTACTCCTCATCCTAAGCAGAGACCACATGAGCAAAGGGTGGTCGGTGCCAAAAAAAAAAAAAAAAAAAAAAAAAAAAACTGCACAGGAATGGAGAGAAACCCTGAGTTCAGTGTTGCTGGCTGATAAAATGCGAGACAGGAAAATAAGCAAAATATTTACAAAACACAGTCAAATTTACAAATTTACAAAACAAAGTCAATGGAGCTTTTGACTAAATGGGTGTGAAAGCAAATAAGAAATCAAGGGATCAGTGGTGCCACCAACTAAAATAGAGCCAACAGCAAGGAGGAGGAGGAGGAGGAGGAGGAAGTGGTTTGGGTAAGTGGGTGAGAGATGGGGCCTTCCATTTTAGAATATTGTGATAACAAGGTAAGTAAAGTAAATCTGCCCTCTACCTTCACCCCGCGAGACTAAGAAAAAACTAGAGCCAACCTGGGGTGCACAAGATGCACACAATGTGCTGGTTACTATGCACTCACAATAAAAAATTACTAGAGCACACGATCTACCTACCGTGAAATACAGTCAACACCCTACAAATATGTGAACTGTTAAGAACTACATAATAAATCTTTCACAAAGAGACTATGAAGTATGGTATGATGAAAGTGACTTTTTTAAAAAGCTACAAAATGTAAGAATGGAAAAAACTATTTCCAAAAGATTAGAGTTCCTAGAAATATAAATATTACTAATAAAATTAAAAACAGTATGTTAAAAGGCAGATTAGTTTATTGCTAAATAGATAAGGTAAACTAAAAGATATATATGTAACATAAAAAGGAGATTAAAAAAAAAAAACTGCAGAAAAGTTAAGAGATAGGAAGTCAGAACGAGAAGCCTGACCTAATTATAGAAGGGACTAACCATAAGATAGTTGTTTTTTTTTTTTTTTTTAAGATTTTATTTATTTATTTGACAGAGATCACAAGTAGGAAGAGAGGCAGGCAGAGAGAGAGGAGGAAGCCGACTTCCCACTGAGCAGAGAGCCCGATGCGGGGCTGGATCCCAAGACCCTGGGATCATGACCTGAGCCGAAGGCAGAGGCTTTAACCCACTGAGCCACCCAAACACCCCAAATAGTTTCTCTTTAAAAAAATTTATTCATACAGATTACAAGAGTGCCTGTTTTATTTCTCAATATTCCTATATAATTGAAAAATAAGTTTTTTATATAAAAAGCAATTTAAAGAGTGAATGGAAAGTGAAAAAGTAAAAATGAAATGCAACCTCATTATTTTGAAAAGTTTAGATGGAAAATGAGAGACTAAAAATGATTTAAGGAGAGTATGGACATCTTGCTTGGATTTTATTATTTTTAATGCTGGGCATGACTTGAGAATGTTTATGGACCAGGATGCAGGAGTCTTTAGAGAAATATGAAGATGGCAGAGAGAACCAGGATAGATGGAAGGTTCTGGGAGGCTGAGTGGGAGCCAGTGCACCAGCTCATCAGTTCCAGACTGGCCAGACTTGCAACTGGTTACAGTCACAGCATAACACTTGCCTATAATTCTTGATCTTGTTGCTGATTACACTGACTGCTCAGTTTGTAAAAACTCAGTAGGTCAATTTTAAATTGCACTGAAATAAATTTAACTCTGGAAATTAGATTAACTTCAGAACTACCAATAAGGAGGTTTTCTTCTAAGTCCTATTATATTACATTGATCTTAGGTGCCATTTACTTACAGGTCCAATGCTTCTTAAATATCATGGAAGTCTGTGAAATAAAAGACATGTGCCCAAATAAACAAAAAAATTACAATATAGATAAGTAAATTACTAGAAAAAAATTCAGACTGTGCCTTAGAAAGGCAAAATAAAAGCAGAAGGAATTCCAGGTAATTCAAGACTAAGTCTTAAGAGACTCCTCTGAAATATTATTAAAAGAGACAAATACTATCACAGAGTAAATGTTCCACTGTTTCTATATCAATGTTACTACCACTTTCTCAGGAGATGCTACTTCTTTCTTAAAAGTATATTCATGGTAATTTTGGAATTTTATTAGGAATCTGTTTGAGTCATCAGTACAGAAAGTTTCAAAAAGGTTTTAAATTCGTGGCAACTAATCATAAATTCACCAGAGAAATGGCACATTCATTTGAGTCAACTCAAATAATGTTTCAAAGCTTACATTAACAGCCTTGTTTTATTTTCAAGAAAGATAAAAAGGAAAGTTTACAGGAAATAAATACATTTACTCTAAAAACAGGTAATAAAAGAGAGAAAAAATTACTTTTAAATCATCTGTAAAGTTTTCCAATTACTTAAAATCTACTCTCTCTAGAATTCCTAACAGCACAGATATTTACCTGGTCTTTTCCCAATGGGGATACTGTTAGCCGAACGCCAAGTCCCACAAGGAAGCCATGGGTGGATCAGAAACTAGTAATTAAGATTGGCTTTATACTTCTCTATATCTTTGCTATGTACATACCCTTGGCTAAGAAGAGCCAACAAAAAGATTTAATATCTATGACCATAAATGGATCGAACCGGAAGGAGACAGAGAGGGAGGGCTGACTCCAAAGAATCTCTGAAGTGTTTATCTTAACAGCTTATATTTACTAAGAACTGCTGCGTCATGTGTTACTCTAAGTACCCTGGATGTATTAGCTTACTTTGTCCCTCAGCCCTGTGAGGTAGGTACATTTACTATCCGGAATTTATGGAAAAGAAAATTAAAGCTTCAAGAATTAGGATAACTTGACCAAGATCTCAAGGGAAACATTTTACTGCCAGGTCAACGGCCCTTCCCTGTGTAGAGAGTCTCTGCACAGAGCAAAAAAAACCTCGGAGGGCTAAAATTCCTTCTATGTGGATACTGTAAGAAAACTACGTCAGAGATAGCAAAGTCTCTTCTAGATTGCAGGTTTCTATATAATAGAGCTTACAGCCAGGCAGGATCAAAAAATAAGCCCAAAAATGCATGGAAATGGACAGATTTATAACCACAGTTATTCTGAGAGGTAATTTCTGAGAGGTACGTGACCTCCACCCTCATCTGCGATCAATAATGAAGACACCCAGTGTTAAAGCTCACCTCCCCTAGTATCTATTATTATACCATTTCTTCCCTATTTACCATTATGAGGAACTACTTTTATGTATATATTTCCCTAAGTAAATTGTAAATTCTCTTAAGGATTTGGTAAGCCTAAGGCATAACTCAAAACCAAAAATATACAATGCACTTTGCAAATACCCCAATGACAATTCTTGCCACATAAGGATAGAAAAGACATAAAGAAAAGACTGTGGTGAGTTTCTGAGCACTCTAACTTTGGCTCCAGAAAGCCAAAGTTACAATCTCATTGTCCTGCTGTGAAAGATATGATTGTGAGAATACATCTGAGGTCACGCTGTATGACTGCAGGCCTTTTAAGAAAGCGTTCAAATAACAGGTGAAATAGCAATGCAATGCAACAATCCTATTAAAAACAAAGTGTCCACAAAGATAAAGAAAAAGAAAAAAAAAAAAGAAAAAATGTCCAGGATACGCAAATATAAAAATCACATTTCACTCTACACCTAATTTCCCAAGAGTCATAGTATGTTTCTGATCATGCAACAAGAATTAGGTATCCTAAATTAATTTTAGTTTTTAGAAGAGTGTAATAATGTAGTAGGTTTTAGTTACAATAACCAGCAAGATATGAAAGAAATAAATGAGAATACACTGGGCCAAAACTCATTAAAATTACGCAAGGCACAAGAAAAATGTATCAACTTTTTAAAAGATTATTAGTCAAAATTAATGTTCAATAATTTAACTAGTCAATCATTTAATCAGCATTTATGGAAGGACTACTCTGTGTCATTCGATGATAAACAAGTCGGACAGGATTCACGCTCTGAGGAAGCCACGAGGCGCAACAGACAATAAAAAAGTAAATGCACAAGATGATTTCAAAATGGTGTAATTAGGAAGGGAGAGGAAGGAAGACAAATTTAGACTGGATGGTCAGGAAAAACTTCACTGAAGCAGAGGCAAACAAAAATAAAAGTCTTATTCTTTAACACTATGCCTGGACTGAACTATCACAGGTTCAATAGGAAGCACCAGAAAACTGGTTATTTTGCTGTTACCATGATAGTCACGCAAATTGCAAAGGACTGAAGAAAATGAAGTCATAATCATTCTGCATGCTCTTAAGTTATACGTGAGGTATCAGTGATGCTGCCACAAAAAAAAAAAAATACTGAACATTCGGAAATGGGTTTGGAATCAGGAAAAAGGCAGAGGCTGAATTTTGAGGAACAAGGTTGTAAAAGCCTGGATTGCCCCCAACACACTATTAGAAATACAGGTGTTAACAACTATATTAAGCATCTGAACATATATTAGAGAAAACATATGAGATCTCAGGAAATATTTTCATTGCCATGAACATGCTGCTGACAGACATATGGACTTTAACTGTGCTGCTGGCGAGGACTTGGACGGGAAGGAAGAATGTGTTGTTATAAACTAGCAGAAAGAGGTTCCTTGCTACCTAGTGGCAGAAAGCTTAAGTGAATTATGTCCTGTGGTTATGTGAAAACAGAACATATAAGCTATGTGCTTGGGTATTTAGATGAGAAGATTTCCAAGCAAACTGTTGGAAGGTGCAAGCTGTTTTCTTTCTTGCTGGTTATTATAAAACAGTCAAAGAAAAAAGATGAGAGAGTCCAAAAACCTATCAGGTCACAAGAATTCTATAGGCAAGAAACTGGCTGATAAAATTACTCAAGCTGCAAACACGGCTACCTTTCATTAAAAAGGAAGGGTGGGGTCTAGAACCCTGAAAGTAGAGAGGATCAGAAGATTACTCCCAGGTCTTGAAACCTAATGTAGTTTAGACAGTGCAAGGGACCGGATGACTCTTTTTTGGTTCCACTTTCTTTCTGAACAGGAAGATCTGTAACTGATACCCTGTGCTTGTCCCACCATCATATTACAGGAGCAGATGACAGGTTCTCAAGTTTCACAGGTTCACAGGCAGAGAGGAATTTTGTCACAAGATGGATTATACCCAGAATCTCACCAAAAATGAGTTAGATTATGAGATCTGGATGAGATTTTGGACACTGTGCTGACGCCGTAATGGGTTGAGACTGTGGGAGATGTTGGGATTCGGTAAGTGCATTTTACATAAATCTTTGGCAGCCAGAGGGCAGACTGTGGGAGGCAGAGTAATAGCCCATGAGATGCCCAAAGATGCCCATGTCCCAATCCCAGGAACTTGAGAACATGTCAGCCTACATGGGAACAGAAACTATGTGGAAGGGATTAAGACAAGTCTCCTGAAGGGAGGGACTTATCCTGCATCATCCAGGTGGACCCAATGAAATCACAGGGTTCCCTGGAAGTGAAAGGACTAACACAAGAACAAGGCTACCTGAGAAAGACTCCACCAGTCACTGCTGGTTCTGAAGATGGAGAAAGGTTCCCAAGTACCAATGAGAGCAGGGAGCCTCTAGATAGAGGCTGGAAAAGGCCAAGAAAAAGATACTCCTCTGGGAACTCTAGAAGAAAATTAGCCCTGCTGACATCCTGATTCTAGCCTGGTGAACCCATTTAAACGTTGTTTAAAAGCCACTACACTTATGGAATGAACATTCACCTTAAAATGATGTTTGCCTTATTTCTGCTAAGATTTTTAATTAGTATTTAACAAATTATGACAGAAGGCAGTCTAAGCACTACAAGATTAGGTGCTGCTGACCTTAGTTCATACAGCTCAAATGCCATCTGGGATCCGAGCTTCACCAATGTCACACTGTGGGAAGTCACACATTGGGTAACTGCATATGCCAGAACATGTGACCAAGAAATATGTGACCTAGAAGTGCAACAAATACATTCAGGTCCTCCCATGGGAATTTGTGGTAGCTTGAACTTTCCAAAGCTGAGGCATGCAAAACAAGGAACAGTAAGATTGTGGCTGGATGCTCACTTTTTGTTTAAAAAATTATAGCAATCATTCCCCAGTTTAAATAACATCTCCCACTAAATCCTAGAAAACGGGCATTACATTTCCAAGCATCTTCTAAGTCCTATAATATTGGCATTAGATTTCCCATCACTGATAAATTTAACAAGACTCATGCTCTTTATTTATGGTTAAAAGAGGCCAAAAATAAAGATCACAAAATAAGATCTGTACAAAAGAAAAAAAAATTAAGGAATAACATAACAACTGCAACAAAGCAGACTTTCCTCCATTGAATATCCACTGTCATTTTTCTTTATTTTTTTTCTAATTTCTCAAATAATATAAGGACTGTGAAAAATTCTCATAAAAATCAAAAAGAATTCTTAAACAAATCTGCTTTTAGATACCATGTGTTTATTTTGGTCATCACATGCTGTTAATATTCCTTTTTGGTTTACTTTGTTTGGCTGGATAATTATTCCCATCAATACTGAAAATGCCCAAGTATATGGTTTATATTCTAGATGAAGTCCTAATTCTATATAAGGTATTAACATAATTAGGAACTAATTAAGCACATGACAAAGTAAATGGTTGTTCGGGATGCATATAAGTACAACTGACAATGATTCTGCCCCTGAAGTGCTCACACTAGTCCGAGAAACAGGCAGGGCACGTAGCTAAACCAAACTAGAAACCAGAGCACAATATGCTTCACCATATGCCAACTGTTCCTGTCTGGAGGAGGAGGGTGCCCTGAGGAGAAGAGCATAAGGATGGAGGGAAGCGAGGTCTAGAAGAAAGTTTTTTTATGCAGGCAATGGAGAAGTCAACAAAGGTTTCTGAGCAAGGAATTAGCACGATACCGAGAGTAGGCAAGAGGCAAAAGACCAGATGCTGGAAAGCCTTCTGCAATTAGGCTGCCAGTGGCATCGGAGAACTTGAACTACAAATTTTAAGGAGAAACAGAAGATACAGAAAAATCAGCCCTTTCAAAACACACTTTAATACCAACTGTAGTGACTATCAAAGTAATCCTTAACCTCAAGGTAGGTGAGTGAGAGAGAAACACAGAACCCATGTTGAAATACAGGTCCATTTACTCAAGGAAATGGGACTCCCCACATCTAAGATCTTGAGCCAATGCTAAGGAAATGGCTAAAGCAACGCAAAATCCAACGTCCTGCAATGCCAGAATTTCCCAACGAAGGAAGTCACGGGGCAAGTATAAAGGAACAAAAAGATTAATGATGTAGCTTCTCAAAGAGCTGGTTGCTGGTAGCAATGGAAAAATATTCACCAAGCAGAAGAGATCTTATCCCTCACCTCATTTTCACTCAACCTATAATATTTAAAACCAACTACAGAAAGAGAAAGGGTGTGAATTTTTGTCTGTGAGGATGAGTGGAGTGGAAAGGATAATGAGATGGAGTAAAGGAGATTCAAAACTCAGCTTTAGAGTGACATGTTATGAAGAATGCATGAAAGTTCTACTTTTGTATAATCTAACCTCTACATCTTTGAAAATTATAATTAAGAAGTGTCCATATGCATAATATAGTCTCACTGTAAAAACAGTCAAAACCTAATGATACAGCCCTTAAAAAAGGATAAACTGTAACATCCTCAAAGATATGACAATAAAAAATGTTTTCCCCTCAGGCAATTAGCCATCCAGAATGGAAAGAAAACTTTCATTATAAAAATAAGTTTTTCTGCTTAGGATGATTATTCTCATACCAATGCCTGAAAACTAAACCTGAAGACTTGAACCACTCTAACGCTGACCTAATTTCCCTTAGGACAATGATTAGACTAAGTCCTCACTTTTTTAAGTCCTAATTCACTGTTCCTAATATGGATAGTGAAATAGCTCTGATTTTTAAAAAAAATTTAAATTATAATAGACACCCAGTACCTTTTTTCCCCCTAATAATGGGTATCTCATACCTAAAACTCTCAACCCAGATGTTTAAAATATAATACATATGCACCCTCAAGAAAAAATGCAATACGATGAACTATTTATTATATTATCTTAAATATACTTCGGGAGATTTCTGGCATTTTTAAATGGAAAAAGTTCATTTGATGAAAAAAATAATAAAATAATTGAAGAGGAAGACCTGATATAAATGGAAGTGACAGTGGTTATTGATTACCCAGAAAACCATTTTGTTTTTCTAGTTGATTCAGCTGTCGTGTTTTATATGGAATGATTTCATTGAGCTACTTACACATATGCCTTTTAACATCCATAAAAGAACCAAAGGTCAAAACTTCACTGCTAAAGACAAATTAGGGGGGAAAAGTGTTTTGAAACATTCCAAGAATAACATTTATGAAATAAGCCAGCATTTCGTTTATAGGATCTAGAACGCTGGGACCCTGGGCAAAAGGGGAGTAGGAGTAAGACAGATAAAGAAGAAGAAGAGAAAGAACTGGGCCCACAACAGGGGTACAAAGGGATTTCTACAGAGAAAGAAGATGCAAGGGGAAAAAAGCTAGAAAAGACAACTGAAGGAATTCGGTTACCTAAAAAATATTAAAAATCATTTTGAAATCTTTCTAACATTAGTGGTATAGAAAAACAAAATCTCATAATTTCTTCTGAAAAGCATGACTCTGCTACACCTTCCTATAACTCTCACTGTAGCTGGTTGTAGAGGGGCAACTTTTACTTCTACATTTATACAGTCACTATACCGGTTAATCTAGGTTCTCATCAGAGATTAATTTTTACCCCCAGGGGACTTGGGGACTATCTGGAGACATTTTCAAGGATCAAAGGTTAAGAGGGCTGCTCTTGGCATCTAACAGGTAGAGGCCAAAGAACATCCTACAATGCTGAACATCCCACAACGTACAAGACAGCATGCACAACAAAGGATTACGGTGCCTAAAATGCCAATAGCGCTAAGGCTGAGAAACACTGACCTCTTCTGAATATAAGCAAAAACCAACTCCTTTGACCTTTATCCTAGGCCATCTCTCTCCAATAGACATCTAATTAAAGCATAAAACACACCAGAGGACTCAATTTTTCAACTGCTTTAAACATGGTGGACGGCTGGCTCAAACTAGAGTCACACTAAAATACACGGAAAGAATGCATCAGAGCAGGAGTGCAGAAACTGCAGGAAGAGAACTTTGCAATCTTCCTTTTATTTCATTTTTGTCTCAAGCCCATCCACATCAGAAGAGAAACATCTACATGTTTCCATATCAAGGTGTGTCTCTTCTATGTTCAAGACACTAAAAACACATTGACCCAGGCAAAAATATGTTATT
Organism: Lontra canadensis; assembly: GCF_010015895.1. Classification (NCBI taxonomy): domain Eukaryota; kingdom Metazoa; phylum Chordata; class Mammalia; order Carnivora; family Mustelidae; genus Lontra; species Lontra canadensis. The sequence goes on from NW_022631042.1 coordinate 6,119,744, forward strand.
TCTTATTAACATAAAAACTTAGGTAAACAGTATTAATTGAGAAAGATTTATGTTGGGGGAAAGGGTGACGAAAGTCACTCGGGTCTTTAAAATGCAAAGTTATTTCACAGTTTGCTAGCAAAATGACTCAGATCATTATTAGTTTTAGTCATGCCAACTTTGCTGCTTCTAAGCCTACTAGCAATGGAGGAAAAAACCCACCATTTTTCCTGCAGTCATTAAACCAATGAAACAGAAGCTTACTGAAAACAGGCTTGTGCAAGATTCCTTTTATTTTAACTGTTCTAAAACAAAAGCAATCGCTGAAGTGCAAATAAAGATTGTGAAATCTTTCACCTACCTAAATAACTATAGAGTGTGCATGTTGGGGGGGGGTGGCAAGCAAACAAAAGAAAACCCCAACTCACAGATCTACAAATCTTAAGCTGTGATTATTTTCCTAATGTATTCTTCAGTCAAAACCCTGGCTTACTCTTTTTTTTCGGGGGGTCTCTCAAGAAGCTGGAAAAGACCTCCCCATAGCGTTCCACCAAGAGAACAATACTAAGGACAAATAAAAGCCTGGCGTGTACCTGGCAAATCTCATTCATCAGAAACCGTGGCAGCTGGGAGAGAATTCCGTTTTCCGCGTGACCCTTTCGCACCTTTCGCATAGGTTTCTCTGCTCGGAGTATCTGCCTTGCCTACTACCGGAGCAAACGTTACCCAACTTTGATGGTTTCCATGTCTCCGCAGTAATAAAAACCAAGCATCCCGCATAGATAGCCTACTTCCTTGAGCAAGGTAAATAGAGTCGGTGATCCCTTTACACTTACTGAGTCGTCATAGGAAGTTAACAGGAAGGACACATCTCGATCCCACGGAACCTCACAAAAGGTGCACTGATTTCACAAAACGAGGCACTCTAGACAGGGGAAACCCACAACCACGATACGACACCTCGTACGAAGGGCTTTCAAGGGGGGAGGGGTGGTGTGCTGTTTTCTTTTTTTCCCCTCGCCGCGAAAGCCCCCTTCATCTTCCGAAGGCTGAGCTAACTTCAGAGAAACCGGGCTTACTCGCGACCCGCTCCTCGGTTCCTCGCCCGGTCCACACCAACGCCTGTCCGTGATGGAGGCTCCCGCCCCCCCGCGGGCGAGTTCTCACCGGCCAGGGAGAAGGCAGGCAGGGGACCAGGGACGGGAGCGCCCGCCGCGGCTCCGCACCGCACCGGCCCCGCTCTCGCCCGGAAACCATCTCCCCGCGCTACGAGACGCGCTCTCGGCCGCTCTGACACGTCCGCTCTGCGTTTCCAAACGCGAGGGGCCCGTAGCGGCCACCGCGGGGCGCCGCGCCCAGCAAGCCGCCCGACCCCAGGGCCCCCCGGGACGCGCCTGGCCGCCCTTACCGAGCAGGAGCAGCTTGACCTCGCGCGCCGCCTTCTCGCCATCCTCACGGAGGTTCCGGTCGATCATCTTACTCCGCTCCACCGCCGCCTTATCCTCGGCGCTCAGCGTACAGCCCATTGTGCCAGGAGCGAGAGCTCGCCGCCGCTCCCTCCACGTCCGACGAGCTGCCTTCAAACACAGGTGAATTCTTTCTTTCAGGGCGCGGGCGTTCCAATCCTTCCCGACGCCGGCCACGAAACACCCCCACCCACTTCCTAAACGGAGCAAGGAAAGCGCTGTCTGCAAAGGCGCGAGCTGCACCGCGCGGCTCTTCCCCGCGGCCGGGTTCCGCTCCTGCGTCCCTCAGCGCCCCCGAAGTCCCAGGTTTTCAGGCTCTGGATACGGTGGCTGCCGCCCTCCCGCCGGTGGCCGCGCCGCAGCCTCAGGAAACCCGGTGGAGCTCGGCGTCCGCGCGCCGCCGCGGCCCCGCCCCTGCCCGCCCCGCCCGCCACTCGGCGACCACTCCCCGCGCGCGCTCCCGCGCACGTGCCCTCAGACAGCGCCCCCTCGGACGGGCGCGCGCGCCCGCGCTGCCACAGACCCCCGCGCTGCGCAGTCCCCCCAAGGCTCGGCAACCCGGCGCCCGCTCTTTGGAGGCGTCCCCGGAACGCCGAACTGCCCGGCTCGCTCCCCTACCTCGCTTCCTCCGTGGGAGTGGGTTAATTTCTCCCCGCTTACTCACACCGAGGGATCTGTGCGGACCTGCCCCTTCGGGGTGCGGGTGGGAGAGCTGCCAAAGTTGGAAGCTGAAAAAAGCCAGTCCTGGGCGTTTGAGCATGCCCAGCTCCGGCAGCCGCGCAAGGGTTTTCGAAATGTAAACCCCTGTCGGCTGGCCTTCAGGGTTGTGGGAAATAAAGGGAGCTGGGAAGAGAATGGAGCCATGGCGAAAGCAGAGATGGGGACGGTGGGGAACAGAAAAGGGGAGGGGGCTAGGAGGTTAACTTCCTTCCTTCAGGTTTTTCTGTTATTTTCCCTCCTTCTATCCATTCTCACGTTTCTTTTCACAAGCAGAGAACATTTTGATAGATTTTCTCATAACTTGAGAAAATATGAGACAAATATTCAGAGTATATTTTATAACGACAAGAGCAATAAAACACACCTACACAGATAAATGTGCTCCGCACCAAAACCTACCTCCTACGGAGCATCCTGTAAGCTTCCACACCAAATTTTGAACCAATTTTTATCACCATGTTAGTAAAGCATAAGCCACTAGGCATGGTATTCCCTTTCACAGGCCTTAGTCTCCTTGCCCATAAAATGAGTTGGAGATGATCCATAGTATGGCTCCAACCTTCTATTGCCAACTGGTCTGGGGGGAATAAGCCTGCAGGATCCTCAGAGGCATTTCACCCAGAATGGAATGAATGAGCGCAGGTTTAAGCTCTCGTCTCTTCTGTCAGTTACACTATACTTTTCCCTGACATTGCAGGAAATGCTGATTGATTAGAAGACGGGGCCAGGAGCAAAAAGAAAAACATCATCTTTAATGTATTTAAAAAATTAGGAAATTGCTCTTTGGTTTCCACCTAGAAGTCTTACTTTCTACAAAGTGTTTATATAAAAAAAAAAAAAAAAAACTGATACTCTGGGCAGAATTGGGTCACTGAACCCGGGCTGGGGAGCTAGCAGAGGCTGCAGTTTTCTCTTTATTGGATATGCCCTTTCCTGTCCTCCCACAATAGTCAAACCCGCTGGGCTCAAGAGATGCAATTTCAATAACTGCCCCAACTTTTCCTATGACCTTTTGTAACATAACGACAAAAAGGTACAAGCTTTAAATTGTACTTAATCACTTGCTACCCTATTTCTTGGTGCTTTAAATGTTGACACTCATCAGAAACTCCGAAGTTAAACTTGATGGAGTGAACTTTCATCATATTGTTTATGTATTAGCCATTTTGGATTATTGGCTACGAGGCCTTTCCTATAAGCTTTGGGCCATACTCAGTGTAGGGCCAACAACGGCAGGAAAAGAGGAAGCAGCCATGACTTAATACTGGAGGAAGTGACCATAAAATTCATATATTGGAGGAGGTGCAACAAAATTATTCACATTGCATCTCTCATTTGACAAACTTGTCAAGTAGGTAAGGAGTTAAAATATAGTACATAAGTGAATAAGAACTGAAAATTAGCTTTATATGAAGCTAACCTTCTTAGAGGATGTAGAGTAATGGAGTAATCAGTAAGGTTGGGGGGGAGGCAGGTCCAAGAGAAAGTTACAAAAAAACTTAAAAAAAAAACTTTGGAAGGAAGCCATAACTGGGATTAGTGAAGGATTTCCAGAGGCATATATTGGTCAGCTGGGGCTGCCATAACAAAATAGGACAGATGGGTGACTTAAACCACAGGAATTTATTTCTCACAGTTGTGGAGGCTGTGAAGTCCAGAATCAAAGTGCCGGCCAATTTGGGTCTCCCGTGAGGACTCTCTTCCTGGCTTACAGGTGGTCTCCTCCTTGCTGTGCCCTGGCATGTAGAGCTCTAGTCTCTTTCTCTTCTTATAAGGACTAATTTCCCATCATAGAGCCCCAGACTTACAACCTCATCTAAACCTAGTTACCTCCCAAGACTTACGTCCAAATACCATCATATTGGAGTTAGGGCTTCAACATATGAATTTGGGGGAGAGGGGGAAGGGAAGACAGTCTGTAACACAGTATATTTTGTTTGAGAGGAATAACCAGCTAAAAAGGTTAATACATAAAATACATGTTGGGGAAAGCAAGTGTTTTATCATTGGAATGTAGTCTGGCTGTGAAGAATGATAGGAAGTGTGGGGCAAAGTTGGAAGAAAGCTTTAAATATTAAGGTGAAGTGTTAGACTTTATGCAATGGGTGCTAAGTGTTCCTTACATTCTCCTGAGTTGGGTAATAAGTGTTTAAAAAAAAAATTGTCTTTTACCCCACAAAACAAATGAGTTACAGTAAATGGATTGTGTCAGTGATCCAGATATGAGGTGGTGAGAGTCATTCAAATTAATAACTTACATAATTATGATGTTGCAAAGTGTGATTCAACAATCTTGTCAAGGAGGTGGAGTAGATATTATTAACTCATCTATTTTATAGAATGAAACTGAAATACAGAGGTTAAGGCAATCTACAGCAGAGTACTGTTTTCCCTTCTGGACATCATATTTTTAAACAACTATATTGAGATATAATTCACACACCATATAATTTATCCATTGAAAGTGTACAATTCAATGGCTTTTAGCATATTCACAGAGTTGTACAACCATGATGGCCATCAATTATAGATTATATTCATCACCCCAAAAAGAAAACCTCTTAAACCATAGCCTTATCCCCAATTTTTTAATTCCTGACCCCAAGTCCTAAGCAACCACTAATATATTTTCTGTCTCTGTAGATTTGTTCCTTCTGGACATTTTATATAAAAGAAACCATATAGTATGTGACCCTTGGGTCTGGCTTCTTTTCACTTCACATACAGTTTTCAAGTTTCATCCATGTTGTAGCATGGATCCGGACTTCATTTCTTTTTAGTGCTGAGTACTAATAAGCATCATATGTTGAGAGAGTTAATTATACACCCAAGACTAATATAAAACTGTATGCCAACTATACTAGAATTTAATTTTTTAAAAAGCTAGGGACATGTTAAGACCAATTGAGACACATTCAGCTGTGGGCATCGAGGTATTAAAGTATCTCGAAACTGTGTCATAACTCAACACTGTCTGACTTTAAGGTGGTACATTAAAGGTATTGAAAGAAAGCTACATCCAATAAATTTTACTTGGATGTGAGGGAAAATGGTGTACAATTCCCCTAAAAGGAATAGGTGACCTTGGAAGCTTCCTCATTCTTGACTAAGATGTAAACATCTAGACTGGATGATTGCTTTTAGGGAAAAATCTAGAAATAGATAAACTTTAAAGATACCTTCCAACCTTGAGATTCCATATCATTCAGGAGTCAGATGGGATTAGTGTCAGAACTGAGAGTTAAAATTCAGAAACTCCTTCTGGCCTCCAGCCTTGTCCCTACTTATCTTGCCATATGACAAAACCCTCAAAAGTGGGAAAGGGGAGTGCATCTAACAGGTGTTGGCTTGGTGTGTTGACAGATTAGGCACAGGGATAAGGAGAAACCAGAGAGGAAGACAGAGTCAGGACAACCTGACATACACGGACACACAAAGGGAGGGAGAAAGAAATCAGACGGGCAATGTGTACCTTTGGTTCACAAAGGTGAGAACAGACGTGGCGTGTGGATACTTTTCCATTGCCTACAGTGAGGTTTTTGCTTTCTAAGTGAGAAGGGAAGAGTTTGGTTTGGGGAGAGACTAAAAAAAAAATTAGAAAAAGAGAATATAAATATAAATATATATATAAATATATATTTTGTATATATAAATATATAAAATCTTTAAAAAAAAAAGACAACAACAACAAACAAAACAATTCATGGGCCAATACGCTCAGGCTTAATTGTGGCAGGCGAGAATTCTACCACTGAACCACCAATGCAGCTCAGGCTTAACTGTGGAAAAAAACAGTGTACTGTAGGCAGGCTTTAAGCCAATACACATATTTTATGCCCTTCTTTTTGCAGGACATTTAGGACTTGATCTTCAGCATCTGACTAATAAACTCTCCAATTTGCCTGCTGCTATAATTGGGTACATGGAAAATCTGGAGAGTTTCATGTCTTAAAGTACACATGGCATGTGTACCCCTCTTTAGCTAGAGATAGAAAAGCCCGAATCAAAACCATTTCTATTAGAGTAGTGGGATTCTAGGTGAAGGTTGAAAAAAAACCCATTGAATTATTACTGAGAGACTTTACTGGTCAAGTCGCACTCATTGGGTGTGCAAGTTACATGTGGGCAGAGATAATGTAAAAGGCATCATCTCTGCAGGGAACATACCAAGTCTCAGGCACCTGCACACTGAGGGACTATAACTTCTAGAAGCAGAGTGTGGGTATGGGCATTCACCTTCTCCCAATGGACATTGTGCCAGTGGCAATCCCCAGTTTCCTTCAAGGAGCTTCACAGACGGAGGCCATGACAGAAGGGACTGGAAAAAAAAAAGAGAAAAAACGTGAAGGATAGTTAAAAAAAAAAAGTGACTTCAACCAACAGACTGGTCTGAGAGCACATGTGAAGATGAGGCCACCTTGGTGGACTCTTGGAAATATTTGGGAAACGTTTTTAGGAGGCTTAAGTTCCTGCTAAAGCAGCAAAGGTTTGAAGTCACTGTTGATGAGGCCAGGAGAAACTGAACAACGTAACAGGACATAGTGAAGGAGGGAAAGGTTTAGGGGAAAAGCATAATAAATGATTTCCAAAACATCACAAAATATCCCCCCCGACAAGTGTAAAGAAAAAGAGCTGGCGATAGTATACGATAGAAGAAACTCTAGGCAGATAATCAGATAAACTTAGAGCAGTTCAAAGCTCTGTTTCCAACTGCGTATTTGTCTTTGAAAGTCCCTTCGCCTCTCTAAACTACAGCATCCCAATCTGTCAAAGTGAGTTTATGGAATTAGATCACCTGCAAGGTCCCAATAACTCTGAGTTACTATGAGTGTATCATTTCAACAGGAAGTGGTTGACAAAGATACAAAAGCACTTTGATGTACTGTTGTGAATGGAATCCATGCTATGTAAAATTCCACGTTAAGTAAGTGCTGTGATTGCAGAGCGTAATGTGGAAACGTTTAAGAATTTTAATCATGAAGAGTGGTAGACACATGGGATGGTAGATGGAGAGGTAGGTTTGAGATTTATTGTTTCATTTTAGCCATGAGTCTTCTCAGGCATTATGCAATAGGAGTAGGAAAGGCAGTGCTTATGGTACAAGGGAAGGAACACAGCTGCCCCACTTTTGGACCTCAGGCTCTGATTTTTTCCCCTCACTCCCGGTGATATCTTCTAGCCACCAATATTCAATGCCATCAAGTCCTTCCATCCACTGAGCATAGTCCTTTCCCCTGTCCCTCATGACCTGTCATGCACTAATTTCTCTCATTACGCAACTTATGTCCCATCTTCTGCTAGGATCGTCATACTCTTGCCACGTACCTTCAAAACACCACCATCATTGTATTCAGTGGGGAAAACCTCCAATTTGGTTAATCAAGTCTTTGCCTGAACGTGTCTGTACCTGCACAGCTGAGCTTGACTGAAAGAAACACAGTAGTCAGCAACGCCATCCTTCCATTTGCTCAGGCCAAAAATCAAACGTCAGCATTGCTTTCTCCCACTCCCCCAAACCCTATATATCCAGTGTGTCAGGAAATCTTCTTAACTCTGCTTTCAAATAAATCCAGAACGTGGCTCAGTATCAACATCCACTGATACAGTCTGGTTCAAATTGTCTATGGAATATTGCAATACCCTGTTGCGACTCCCTCTGCTTCTCCCACTGTCTCCTTCTATCATCTAGCTAGAAACTGGAGCCATCCTTTAAAACTGTAAATCAGATATCTTCACTCCTCTACTCAGAATCATCCATTCACTTTTCGTCTTAGAGAAAAATCCCATCTCAAGCCCTTATGATGACACACAAGGACTCACGTAATTTATCAAGTTCACCTCCTTCACCCCTAGTATTTCCTGCCACATTCCTTCCTGTTCTCTGTGGTTCAGCCTCACCACCTGTAGGCTCTTCCTTAAACTTGCCAAGCCCACTCCATCATGGGGCCTTCGCACTTTTGTTCTCCGTGACTGGTGTACTCTCCTGCCAGATATCTGCTTGGCTCCCTCCCTTATTTCATTCAAATCTCTGCAAATGTCACCTAATCAGGGGAATATACTCCCTAACTACCCACCTGTCCCTCTTCATTCCCTTACTATGCACTACCACTTCTTTGTAACTCTTAGCACATCGCACACATATTTTTGTGATCGTTTATTGCCTGTCTCTCTCACTTAAACATGAATTTGGAAAAGCAGAGATTTTGTCTCTTTTGTTTACTGTTTTATCTCCAACAGCTAGAATAGTAAATACCCATTGTAAATGGATAAACGGAGAAGCTAGATTTAGAGCATAAATCTAGTCTTCTAAACCAGTCATTAATTCATTCAGCAAAATTAACTGAAGGGCCATCATTAGCCAGGCAATGTTCTTAGCACTTGGAATCAGTGAGTAAGATTTATGACCTCAGGGTGTGAATGGGGGCAGAGGCTGGAGAGACATGTTAAATAAATAGGTAAGCTGATCAATTAAACCGGATACATTCAAAAGTAATTCTAAGTGCTATGAAGATAATGCAACAAAGTGTTTAGCAAGAGAGCTCACCAGTTCAGGTCTTGTGAGAAGGAGACACTAAGACAGAATGAGATGTGCAAGTGGTTCATTAGGGGAAGACAGGAGAACAGGAAGAGCGACTACAAATGGGATGCATTTCTGACACCTGCTGGGGAGAAGGAAAGAAGAAGGACTGGGTAGGTACAGCCTCAGACTAGGGTACAACACTGAGAAAATCTTGACCAGGCCAATGGGGTCCCTTCCCCCACCTCCTAGTAAATATTGCTCATTGGAAGAGTCCTGCCTTGGGCAGAAACAGCCCAGGACTTGTGCCCTCACCTTGCTCAGTCACAGACTCTGACCACTGTCCGAAGGGTAAAGTCTCAGACCTACACTGAACACTGCAATGGATCTAAAGATGGAGAAGTTGGAGTCAGTCAGTCAGCTACACTCCCCTAAAGAGTTACCTGAGGATCCACTTCCATGGTCAAAACAGGAAGTTACTCTGAGAGAAGGATTCGGTACTTGTTAGCCACCTGTTTAGAAAGAACCTTACAAGGAGGTGACACTTTTGAGCTAAGAAGTAGAAGATAAGGAAGAACCAGATTTAAGGAAGAGGATTCTGATCTCCCGCACTGACAATGTGCAAATGCAAAGTCCCTGGGGTAGAACTAAGGTTGGCCCACTCAAGGAACTCAAAGGGTGGTTTGAAGTATAAAAGTGAAGATGAAGGGGTAGGAGACAAGACAGATGAGGGCTGCAAGGTAGGCCAGGGAGCATTGGGCAGACCATTCAAAGATGGGCAGAATTTATGTTAACTTTATTCTAAATTAGAATTTATAAGCCTCAAATTTTTCATCAAAACTGAACACATAAGCAGAAGGGCTGGGATGATTAAATAACATAATGTATAACCTAATTCCTGGCACCTGTCTGCTCAGAATTACAGTACTTTAATTTTTGCTTTGTCAGATCCAAGAGTTTAAGCATTTCACTCTTTAGCAGACTGGGAAAGAGAAGAGATTAAGGTAGAGAAGACGATTGAGAGCTTTGAGAGCCAAGACAAGGGATTTGCATAAGTTCCAAAGAGGAAAGATTAGGTCATAGTCAAATCTGTGATATGGTATCCATTTGTATCTTGATGGCCAATCCTCAATTTTTAGAATATATTTTTGTGATTCCTACCTGCTTTGTCTTTTCGTGGGTCTCAGGCTTCCCACTTCTCTTTTTGAGAATAAGCCCAGGAATGGGCACTTTAACTTTGTCTTTCTCCCACATTTGTTCGACTTTACCAAAATTCCTAAAATGCTGTTCTGATAAAGAATCAAGTGAACATTGGGCCAAGCTTGAAGCAAAGGCTAGCATCTCAAGGAAAAAGCTACCTAGCTTTATTAAAGGTTATGTGTTTATTTACTACATTGGATTTAAAAAGATCTCCATTGACACCTCCCCCTCAGTTTATGCTCCCTGCTGGCTCAGTTGTTTTTTCTTTCACTCTAGCTCTCTGCTTCAGCTATGAAACTGGCACGTGTGTCTCTTGTTCTGCTCAGCCGGAAATGCAACAGAAGGATTGATCAGGACTGGGAGTCGAAGCCAGGCCAAAGAGATTCAGGGAAGCACTGAATGCCTTTTTGTCCTAATTACAGTTATTGGCAATATTATTCCAAATAAAGGCAGTAAGGAGTTTTGCAAGCATTTGTTCAATATCGCCACCTTATTAGGTTATATACGGGTTAGGGACTAAATGGGACAAAATAAGCTTCATATTAAGTTATTAAGAAAGGAGCTCTTTGTATGAGTTCAGGGTCTCTGAATGGGGAAAAAATCACACAAGGGACTTTAAGACATGAAACTCTCCAGATTTTCCATGTACCCAATTATAGCAGCAGGCACATTGGAGAGTTTATTAGTCAGATGCTGAAGATCAAGTCCTAAATGTCCTGCGAAAAGAAGGGCATAAAATATGTGTATTGGCTTAAAGCCTGCCTACGGTACATGTTTTTTTCACAAGTAAGCCTGAGCATATTGGCCCATGAATTGTTTTGTTTGTTGTTGTCTTTTTTTTTTTAAAGATTTTATATATTTATATAAATAAATATTTATATATTTATTTGACAGATCACAAGTAGGCAGAGAGGCAGGCAGAGAGAGAGAGGAGGAAACAGACTCCCCGCTGAGCAGAGAGCCCGATTCGGGGCTCCATCCCAGTGTCCTGGGATCATGACCTGAGCCAAAGACAGAGGTTTTAACAGGTGCCCTGTTGTTGTTGTCTTTAAGTAGGCTCTACTCCTAGCATGCAGCCCACTGTGGGGCTCGAACTCACTACCCTCAGATCAATACCTGAGCTGAGATCGAGAGTCAGATGCTTAACCCACTGAGCCACGCAGGTGCCCCCAACGCACCAACCCCCTCAGATTTTTAATATGTGATCACTGGGAGGTGCTGCTGGCCCTCGAGCTTCGGCCCCGGTTCAACCTCCTCCTTTTACAAAGCTCTACTTGGGATATAGGGGCTGCAAAGCTACGACACTGTGGGGCTTTGATTCAAAGTGCTCCTACTCCTTTTCGAAACAGCTCTTTGGGAACTCCTAGATGAGTAAGGTTTCTATTGCCAGGGCACTTTCAAGCATTTCTAGGTCCTAGAAAGTAAAATTTCAAATAATTTCAAAGCTTTACCCTAATCTCTAGCAATTCTCAAAGCAGAGCTAACAACCGACCTACACTGTGTTGAGCCATTAACAATTGATTTTCCACGAGAAAAAGATTATTTGGACACAGAGTCAGACTATTGAGAAAGGTAAAGTAGGGCACCGGCTTCTTTTCAGAAGTTTGGCTTCCATAAAATTGTTGAGACTTCTAACAGAAAGTGACTCACTGAAGAGCATTTTGGATAGCACAGGAAAACACTGAAAAGAAAATGTAACAGAAGTACTGTGAGTGCAGTGTGGTCAGTGTTCATGTTGATAATTTTATTTGTCCTGACTTCATGGAACTATGATATAATCCATGTGTAGGATTCACATGGATTTAACATATTCACAAGGATTGTGCATCGTTACCCCTAATTTCAGGACATTTTCATCACTCCAAGAAAGAAACCCTGTCCCCTTTAGCAGTCATTCCCAATTCCCTACTCACCCCAGCCCTTGGCATCACTCATCTGTGTTCCATCTCTATGGATTTGCCTGTTCTAGACATTTCTAGAACATGAATTTCCATTCATGTAATTCATGTAAATGGAATCATACAATGTGTATTTTGTATCTTAGCATAATGTTTTCAAGTCTCATCCATGCGGTACAGTACTTCATTTCCTTTTATTGCTCAATATTATCCCATTGTATAAATACACCGCATGGTTTAGTTTACCATTCATCAGCTGGTGCATATTTGGGTTAGTTCCACTTTGAGGCTATTGCAAAATGGGCTGATATGTACATGTATGCGCATGTATTTGTTTAAATACCTGGTTTTTCTTTGTCTTGGGCATATACCTAGGAGTAGGACTGCTAGGTCCTATGGTAACTCCATAGTGAAGTTTTTGAGAAACTGCCAAGCTGTTTTCCAAAATGGTTGCACCCTCGTATTCCTAGCAGCAGCAGATGAGGGCTGATGTGTTTAGTATGAGATCTTTAACTGTTTGGTTCTGCTGCTGAAACCAGACCAGACTTTGTGTGACGCTGCAATTTCAAAGAACACACACACACGCACACAATCAAGAACATTGAGAATTGCATGGTCCTTTGTTACTATTTGGTCATTTTCTTTCTCAGTTGTTTTTTTTTTTTTAAGAATTTATTTATTTATTTATTTATTTATTTATTAATTATTGAGAGAGAGAGAGAGAGAGAGCACGCACCCAAGCAGTCAGAGTGGTAGGCAGAAGCGGAGAGAGAAGCAGGTTCCCTGCCGAGCAAGGAGCCCAAAGTGGGACCCCATCCCAGGACTCTGGGACCATGACCTAAACCGAAGGCAGCAGCCCAACCGACTGATCCACCCAGGCATCCCTTCTTTCTCAGTTTTAAGATTCATTTTGGTCAAGCTATTTTTACTCGTAATAAAGAATTATCACAGGGCACCTGGGTGGCTAAGTGGGTTAAGCCTCTGCCTTCAGCTCAGGTCATGGTCTCAGGGTCCTGGGATCGAGCCCTACATCGGGCTCTTTGCTCAGTGAGGAGCCTGCTTTCCCACTCTGTCTGCCTCCCTCTCTGCCTCCTTGTGATCTCTCTCTGTGTGTCAAATAAATAAATAAAATGTTGTTTGTTTGTTTTTTTTTTAAGAATTATCACATATCACAGTGCTGGTCACAGAGTAGGAATTCAACAAACACCTATTAGATGAGTGGAGAAGAGGTAATCTTAGTGGTTTCATTAAAAAGCATGAAAAGCATTTCATTAAAAAGAATGTCTTCTTTTCTGGCCCATAAAGTGTGTTACCACTGTTCTGTTGTCATAACATCTGGAGGAAGGAAAGTAAATCCAGTGCAGTAACAGGAGCCCAGGAGTGAGGAGACACCTAGGCTTTAGCTCTGTTTGGAAACTAATTTGCTATAAGCCATTAAGTAAATGATTATCTTCAGTTTTCTCATCTGTCATATGGTAATGATAATCTGTTTTCATCACTTGACAAGTTGTTGGGCGGATCATAGGAAATAATACATTTATAACCCTGAGTCAGCTGCTGCCTCCCTGCCCTTGAGTGCCTCTGATTCTGCTTTTCTACATTTCCTCTGTTTCTTACTGATTTGGTCCAGACGTGCTTAATTTAATTACACACACACACACACGCGCGCGCGCGCACACACCCCTCATTCAAGTGATGTCCACAGAGCAGACATATAACCCAAATTACTCAGAAACAACTAAAAATCACATATGGGTTATTTCTCTTCTTAAAAGACTTTGGTGGGGGGTAGGTAGATAGGAATGCTCGGGGTATCCTACAACCAGCGAGATTCTTTCTTCCATGGAGCTTTGTTACCCAGCAGCTTGCTTCTACCACCCCCCCCATGTCCTCCCCTCTTAGGAGAAAAAATCTAATACCTTTCATTTTGCCAAGCAGAGGTCCCTTCTGTACTCTTTTGTCTTTGGGACTCAGATGGCACCCACAAACTCAGTATCTCAGATTCTCTTTCAATAGCTTGCCAAGGTGTTTTTCCTCTTAATAAAAACAGTTCTATCCCTCAGAGAAATTCTGTTTCTATCTGTTAATACAATAGTTCCTCCTCACCCCCCCTACCCCCCCACCGCCCCACCCCCGCCATTTCATTCACATGAAAAAAAGGGCTTTGGAAAGTTTAGGATAGCAATGGATACTTTAGGGATTTTATGTCTGACAATCCCTTTTCCTGGTAGGGAAGAGGTGTTTCTCTTTCCAATCTATTGGAAAATAAAATAGAGAGCAGTTCTCACCAGCCATTTTAACTTGTCCTTATTGTTCATCACAATACGGGACTATGGGTGGGCATATAATCCGAACATAACGATTCCCTGTGAACCTGTAGTTGGAAATGAGAGATCAAACGTCTTCAGGCGACTGGATCTATAAAACAGAGTTCTGGCTTTACGGGTAGCCACATTTTCATTCAAGGAGAAGAAGAAATCTATTTGTAGGTATTTTTCAAGAAATGCTTCAGGGAAACAGAACAAACAGAAGAGAGAAGGAGAGGTGACCGGTTCTAGTTCTTGGTGACTTTGATGTGCTCCTGGTTTCAGATATCAGGAGATGGTTTTGTATCCCTATAATCTAACCCTCTGTCTACCTTTTGTTCCCCCTTAAGCAAGTTGGACTTGATCTCTATAGTTTGCAATCATAAGATTCCTAATAAATATTTACCAAATGAGAATTTGATATTACTATTAACATTTTTCTAAGCTTCCAGGAATAATATCTCTTTTGGTTTGTAAATGTATTTATATGTTTTACCTCATTTGATTCTCATGACAACCTGTGATGTAGGCAGCATAATATCTATTGTCCCATTTTATAAATGAGGAAATTGACTTTCAGAGAAATCAACTGACATACCCTTGGTGAAATAATAACTAGCAGAGCCAAAAAGAGAGAACAGAGCTTCTGGCTACTTCTGTGACCCTCCAGGAATGATGTAAAGAGGAGTGGCTTTTGACTGAATTTCCAGTATACTGACATTAAAGGTTTAACTGTTGGAAACTTTTAACAATTCTTAAATCCCACTTATTACACATTACATTGCAGGAAATTGTAGTAAAATTCCAGTGTAGGACATAGGCTGCAACCCCCCCTTTTTAAAAGATTTTATTTATTTATTTGACAGAGAGAGACACAAGAGAGGGAACACAAGCACGGGGAAGGGAAGAGGGAGAAGCAGGCTTCCTGCTGAGCAGGCAGCCTGACTTCAGGATCATGACCAGAGCCTAAGGCAGACCCCAAAGGACTGAGCCACCCAGGCGCCCCAGGAGGCAAAACCCTTATTAATGAAACAAATGATTGAAAAAGACTCTACTGTACTGCTCTTATCCAAGGAAGTCACATGATTTTATTTACGGAGTAGGTAGCATAATGGGTTCAAATTTGAAAAGACTTTTTTCTAGCAATGTTAAATACAGTATTTATATTTTATTTGTATGTAATATCATAAAATAGTTCCTCTTACGCATCTATAATTTTCTCTGTATTAAACTTGAATCTTTTGCTGTCTAAGAACCAAGCAATGGCCTTGGAACACTGGGAATATATAATTCACACAATACAGAAACGCTAAGCACAGAGCATACTAAGAGTATAGTATACTTAGTATACACAGAGTATAGTAATTAGCATTACTAAGTATTATTTAGTATACTAAGAATACTTGGAAAATCAAGAAGGAACTACTCTGTTTATTTCTCTTAAGGTAGAGTGCATCCTAAGTTCTCTGGAGATAACATAGTTACAGACTGTTGATACCTGAAGCAGATCTCATAGGATGGAACACAGAGACCTGAACTGGGCCAAGAACAATTCCATTCCACATCCCTCCACGAAACCCTGGAACTGGCCTACATAGGTGGGGAAACATCACACTAGAGATAACACACACTTCTCGGGAGGGCAGGACCGGGGGACTAGTCCATGTAGGCTCTGTGTCTTCTGAGACTACTGAGGACATCTCAGAGACAGGCAAAACGGACAGGTTAAGGCCAGAGCTTTTTGTGCCTTATATCCATGACCTTGTGTTCTGTTTTTTAAAGAGCAGTATTTATCTAAAATTATTTTAAAGTGTTCTCAGAGTGGTGAACTCGTCATATAACATATTTTCCCAATTAGAACTATCTTACATAGATTTTTTTTAAATTAGCTGTTAACAGAAATCTTTATAATATATGCTATTTACATTATATCATGTCAATGAATATTTACATTACGTCTTAAACGAAAGGTATGAAACAGGTCAGATCTCATTTATTATCCTTAGGAACTTCTGTCTATTACAACAATATGTGCAGGAGTTGGGTAAGGTCACTTGGACCAAATATCTTTGGACAACCCTCCTGTCTCTGATTTCAGCCTCTGTTGGTGCTCCCTCTGCCACTGAAAACTCTTCTTGCCACGACTTGTGCTCCTCCTGGAATGCACTGTGACCAGTTCTGCATCCCATTCTTGCCCCTTCTTACCCAATAATCCACTATTGCTTTGGCTTTCCATTATTCTCATTGCCTTAATAATTTTCTAAAAATTTCTCCTGGTCTTATCCAATTCTTTTGATACTAATCGTAAGAGGTACTTGGCTTTTGTAAGCATCCCTCACAAATAAAAATATCCCTTAATGTGTTTCTCCTACTTGTATATAAAAGTGAAAATTTAGAAACCATCTACATGGTCAGTAAAAAAGTATGTATCTAGTATTCCATACAGTGAAATACTAAACAATCATTCAAAAAGGCTAAATATAGATCTGTATTTATTGACTGCAAACGATGTTTGTACAATAACACTAAGGAAATAATTTATAAAAGAACATTTTATAAAAAACAGATGTGAATATATATATGTAAAAGTCTTTGTATATACAGAAGTGTTATTAAATAGAAATATAATGCAAGTCACACATGCAATTTAAATTTTCTTGTAGCTACCATAAAAAAACTAAAAATAAGTAGATTACATTTTAAAATGTATTTTATATAATCTATTATATCCAGAATACACATGGAATCCATAAAAAAGTTATTACTGATTTCTTTGGCACTATTTTTTATATTGTCTTTAAAATCCAGTGCATATGGGCACCTGGATGACTCAGTCAGTGAAGCATCTGCCTTCAGCTCAGGTTATGATTTCAGGGTCCTGGGATCAAGTCCCATGTCAAGTTCCCTGCTCAGCGAGGAGGCTGCTTCTCCCTTTCCTCTATTGCTTCCCCTATTTGTGCCCTCTTTCTGTCAAGTAAATAAATAAATAAATAAATAAAATCTTTTTAAAAACTCCAGTGCATAGTTTACATTCACAGAACATCTCAAGTCAGACATTATATTTTCATTAAAGCAAAATGTACTCATACCAAACAATAAAGTGGTTTTTGGAAGAAACATTTTATACTGCTTTAGTTTTAATTTTGATTTTATTAAAAATAAATAGGCAAATTAGCAAACTAAAAATTCAGTTCCTCATGTGCAATAGCCAAGTTTTAAGTGCTCAATAACCGTATCTACATCTCTATGGGAAAAGCCTGGAAAATGTCCAACAAAATATTAATTGAGGTTTTAATCAGTTGATGGATTAGCAGGTTAATCTTATTTTTCTTATATATGTTTTATAAGATTTCTGCAATTATATATACATTTCTTTGGAACTTTAAAAAAAAGGAGGGAAGAAGGATCCTTCTAAACTTAATACGTTTGTTTTATTTTTATTCTTTCGACTGTGCCGTTATTCCAGGTCATCTTGGATTATTTTTATTTTCTGGCTTTTTCATACAATTGAGGGTGTTGGGGCACTTAGTTTGGGTTAGAGTGTGATGCTATCCAATTTCACATTCCTTGGCCTTTTTCATATAACAAATATGCTTTATAAATAATCTACTCATTTAGACATGTGTTTATTCAATAATGACCTCTCAGGCGCTATATAGGGCAGACGCTGGCCTGGGCCTAAGAAAATATAACAGTGGTCCAGAGAAATAATGTAATAATGTCCCTGTTCTCTGGGAGCTTCCATTTAAATGGACATTCACATGGATAGACAGTGAACGGGACACCAAATAGAATGTTTTTGGGTGGGGGTCAGTTGTGATCAGCAAAATAAAGAGAGAAGATAAAGAGTAGTAGACAGAGGCCACTTTAAATGGTATGGGGAAGGGAAGGAATCTTCAAAAGTGAGAACTTGAAGCTGAAGTACGATGGATGAGAATGAGGCTGGTGAGGACGGGAGCGGGGAGGAACTCAGGTCAAGCAGGGATCAGGAACATGGCTACCGGAAGAGCAGGAATGGAGGCGAGGTGGCTAAAGCCTGGAACAGAGCCCAAAGGTGATTCCAGGGACCTGTTTGCAGAAGTGAATAGGAGCTGGATGACGGAAAGGCAAACTAGGGAACAATGAGAAGAAATTAAATGGAGAGGCGATGCAATCTCATTTTATTTCTTAAAAGAACATTCTTGCCACAATTTGGAGACTGGAAGAACTGTTAACAAGGGAGAGTAATTAGAAAGCTTTTGCATTATTTTAGGAAATACAGGAAGATAACTTAGAACAGGGCAGGTGCACTTCAGAATTAGAATGGACATCTATTAGATAAATTTAAGACATATTTTAGAGTTAGATTAACAAGACCTGGTAAGCAACTGCATGTCAGGAATGATGGTGTGGAACAGAGAGGAATCAAGCATCGTTTTTAGATTTTGTTATTATTGTTGCTTCAGTAAATGGCAGAGCCCTTGCATGAGATGGGGAAGCAGGGAGAGGAATGGGTCAGCAGGGATAATGATTCAATTACCTTTTGAATATTTCAACTCAGACCTCTAAGGGAAGATAGCAGGCAGGTGATTGAACACATGTGTCTAGAATGCATGATCTAGAATTCCCCCCGGTCTGACCTGACAAATACATTTAGTATGTGGAAGCACAGAAATGCCATCTAGAGCTACGACAAAGAAAAAATAATCTAGGAAAGATATGGATAATAAAGAAGAGGAGGCAAACCAAATCTTGGGTCAGAAGTAGAAGAAAGGATGTAAATCAGAGTCTGACTTTGAGGTAATAGGGAGGCTGGAGGAAAAGCCCAAAGCTGTTAGGTCACAGAATTCAGGGGGAAGGGTTTCCAGAAGAGCATTGCCCACATGTTGAATGCTGTCAAGAGGCCGAGTAGGATAAACGCAGAGAAATTACTATTGGAATTGGCAACTCTGAGGTAATTGGTGACCTTGAAAAGAAGAGTCAGTGGAAAGGGCAGATAAGTGAAATGTGTGTAGTTTGATGGATGGACTGGAGAAATAGAGAGTTGGAGAGGATAGGCAACTAAATAGAGAATGTCTGCTAGGAGGACAAGGAAAATAGGACAGTAACTGGAGGAAATGAGGGGTTAGGGAAGAGATTTAAAAATGGAAAGAGTAGGGCGCCTGGGTGGCTCAGTGGTTTAAGACTTTGCCTTCAGCTCAGGTCATGATCCCAGGGTGCTGGGATGGAGCCCCAAATTGGACTCTCTGCTCAGCGGGGAGCCTGCTCCATCCCCCTCCCCCGCCTGCCTCTCTGCACATGTGATCTCTGTCTGTCAAATAAATAAATAAATAATCTAAAAAAAAAAAAGTTGCAATGGCAAACATCATTTAAAAAAAAAAATGGAAAGAGTAGAGAACATCTGTGTGCGGATGGAATTATTCCAATAGAGAGGAAAAATGGATGATGGGAAGATGAAACGACTAAGAAGGTAGGAAACAGGAGGCATGTCTGAAGCATGTCTGAGGCATGGAAGTCCTCGAAAAGGCAAGAGGGGATAGAATCCAGTACATACAAGAATCGACTTGAGAGTGCCTGGGTGGCTCAGTTGGTTAAGAGTCTGCCTTTGGCTCAGGTCAGGCTCCCAGGGTCCTGGGATTGAGTCCTATATCGGGTTCCCTGCTTAGAGGGGGGAGTCTGCTTCTCCCTCTGCCCCTTCCCACACTCATGTGCTCTCTCTCTCAAAAGTCAATAAAATCTTTAAAAAAAGAAATAATTTTCTAATAACTGTTAGAATCTAATTGATTCTGTTTCCACTTAGGTCATTTATTTTCTGATCCATCTTTAGTACTCTGGGAAGAACTTGATTATCTATACATACTGATATCTGGCCAGACTAAATGTCTAAATATCTGTGATAAAGAGTAATATTTAAACAGAATTCCTCAGATACAATAAATCTTAGGACTAAAATTTACTGTCCTAGGAACACCTGGGTTGCTCAGTTGGTTAAGCAGCTGCCTTCGGCTCAGGTCATGATCCCAGCGTCCTGGAATCGAGTCCCACATCGGGCTCCTTGCTCAGCGGGAGCCTGCTTTTCCATCTGCCTCTGCCTGCCACTCTGTCTGCCTGTGCTCACTCTGACAAATAAATAAATAAAATCTTTAAAAAAAAAATTTACTGTCCTATAAATTCAGGCATTATATTATTAAAAGGTCTACATCTTATTTTCCACAAGGCTTTTCCAAAATATGTACATGTGCACACCCATGATAATTTTTCAAACTATCCAAATAAATGAATAAAATAAAATATAAAGTAATTTAAAATCTTAAAGGAGAGAAATCACAAAAAATGTGGATTTTAGAAAATCTGACATTACATGAAAAACCTAATGTGTGCTAAAGCAATATCTACTGTCTTACTAAATAGATCAGATAAATAAAATTAACCAGATTAAAATTTAGGTCTTTAAAAAAAAGTTTAAAATGCCAGACTGATCTTCCTTTACAGGTTGTATCTGTGCATTTTCATCTGGGATATTATATGGGCTGTGATTTCAGTATACGCGTGTGTGTATGTTTTCATAAGGAACTAAATAAATCAACAGAGAATGCAAATATATTAATTTTTAACTTCCTTAGTGCATAGAATTCCAATAGATTTATTACTTAGTTGAATTATGCATTATGTTTACTGGGGTAAATGGAATTATACAATTATCTCACTGGACTCTTAATTGATTTGCCTAGGTCTCACAGAAAATTAGTATAGAGGAGAGTATTTTTTTTAAATTAACTTGTAACTTATCTGTCATACAAACATTATTACAGAAAACGTTATCTCTTTCCTAGTCTTGTTTTAAAACACCTAAAATAAGTACGTTCAGAGGTTTCAAATGAACAAAACTCTGTACATTTGATAGGAGAAATACCTTTGATACGGTCAGTTAGGGAAGAAGCTGTCCTTTAGTTTATATCAAAACCATGACCATCTCTGGGGTTTCAGACCACCATCAAGAACCTCAATGTCTCTTGATACTCCCATTTGAAAACTAATCTCCTGCCAAACTATATACCTTTCTTCTTTTTTTTTAAAGGCCAACAACATCTAGTAACTGATGAGTTCCATTTATCAACTAGTTCTACTAGCCAACTAGTTCTACTAATCAAAAATATAAAAACTGGAGATGTTTACTTAACTTTCTACTGACTTTTCTTCTTAAATATAATCAAGCACTATCTCTATTTCTGGCAATTACCATTTATCTACAGAGTTCAAATGACAGTGATGTCATTCCTATTATCACTGAAATATAGGTTTAACCATTTATCTTAAATCTCAGTCTGGGATAATTTTGAGAATGAAAGAGGATATCAAAATAATTACATAACTTTTTAAAATGTTTATCTCTCTACCCCCAAAATTATTTTATTATTATAATGCTGAAACTATATAATGATTTCTAGAAATAAAAATAGCATCTATCCATATTCATTAAAGAAATTTAACATTTACTTATATTGATTATGTGAATATTACAAAAATAGAATAATTATTCCTGGCACATACATTCTTCAATCAGTTTGATTAAAGATGCCATTGATGTTTTTCTTTTCTTCTTCTTTTTTTTTTTAAGATTTATTTATTTTAGAGAGAGAGTGATAGAGAGAGAGCACCAGCAGGGGGAAGGGCAGAGGGAGAAGCAGACTCCCTGCTGAGCAGGGAGCCCAGGACCCTGGGATCGACCCGAGCTGAAGGCAGACGCTTAACTGACTGAGCCACCCAGGGGCCCCATTGATGTTTTTCTTAGGAATGTATTTTTTTTTAGCATTTAAAAAAGAATATCTTAATTATTTTCAGTTTTCATGTAATTACCCTTAATGTTCTTCAGCGTTGTATTTTATGGTTACTAAATTTGAAATTGTTGACAATTTTGATTACTATTTCTCTGTAGATCATCCTCTTTTTAATTAATCTCTTTATAGATGCTAAGATTCCTGGAATTACTTAAGCAATTTTTGCTAAATGGAAGATACTGTCAATTCTTTCTTTTATTTTTGCAATTCAAATGTGCAGCTATTTAACCTAAATATTTGGACAGGTTTTATCTTTTTGTCTCCATTCAGAAAGCCTCTCTTTGATGTATATTTTATAAGAAAAAACTTGTCAGAAATAACTTACCAGACAGGTTATCTCTTTATTATTTTTTTGTTATTTCACTTTATTTAAAATTATAGCACTTTCACTCAACTTTGGTAGAAATTATACATTTATCCATGCAGACCTTTATCAAATGATTCATCCCACAAATTGACATCTTCCAAAGTGCAGGTATAGAATTCAAACCATAAATCTTGTATCCTGTTTGAGCTCTCATCATTAATTTATTCAGTCTTTTGCTTGTTTTTGTACAAATACATTGTAAGCCTTCCTGATTTTATTTTATTTTTTAAAGATTTTATTTATTTATTTGACAGACAGAGATCACAAGTAGGCAGAGGGGCAGGCAGAGAGAGAGGAGGAAGCAGGCTCCCTGCTGAGCAGAGAGTCCAATTCCGGTTAGATCCCAGGACCCTGGGATCATGACCTGAGCCAAAGGCAGAGGCTTTAACCCACTGAGCGACCCAGGTGCCCCTAGCCTTCCTGATTTTAACACTACTCTCAATAATTTTATTTTTCTAAAACCTTGAAAAGGTATCTTTTTTATCGTTCCATTTGCATTCAATATTTTCAACTTTAATTTTCAACAAAATACAAGCAAAATTTAGAGGATTTTGTTGTTGTTGTTGTTGTTGTTGTTTACTTGTTTGTAAAGAATTTCAATTCCACTGCAGGACTTTTAGGTTGTTGTACAAATTTTGTCTTCCCAAGTCACAAATATTTCTTAAAATCCTACGGAGAAGTGGCATGTGAAAACATGTACTTCAAGGTGAAGGCATGTTTACATCTATTTCACATCAGCTTTATCCCCCAGTTTGTACTTAACTCTGTGAACAAACATTAAAAGGTGTAAGTTTTGACCTCTGTATCCTCTACTTTGGCTATAGAGCATTGCATTTTTAGGGGTTCACTTAATTATGTGTGATCACAGCCAATAACAGATCTCGTTTCGAGCTCATTGCTTCTAAACAGGTTTGCAGATTGAATGACTGGCCCAAATCTTTGCATCCTTTTTTGTATGCACAGCCTTGTCATTCTGAGCAGAATCGTCTTCCCCTGGACTGACTTAGGCCAGTGGCATGTGCTTGTTCTGAGCCTCAGCTTGGCTTTAGGATGCTTACAGTTTTTCTGCTTGTGGTCCAGAGACTTTTCCATTAGCATGAGAAAAACAGGTCCTTGTCTAGCCCACTGGGCCCATGAGAAAGAGGAGAGACACGTGGAATAGAGTGTCCACTGCATGGAACCCAGATTAGCTGACCCTGAGCTGCCACGGTCTGAAGCAAAGCAGACCTATACATATAAATCTAGTCACTACCCAGGTCCCCACTCCTTTCATCCCAGCCTAAGCCACCATCGCTTCACTCTGGATCACTGCACTCATCTCTCAGCTGGTCTTCCTGCTGTCTGCAAATCACACATCCCTACAGATCAATCCTTCGTTTTCCGCCACTACATTTTGGGATAATTTACTAGGCAGCATTAACGTACCAATGGCCAACTGATACAATAGGTTTCTTAAATTAGCCAGAACATTGGTTTTTTTCACAGTGCTGACTCCACCCAAGTTTGTATTTACATAATCACTGTAAAAATAACTATCTGTATCCTCTATGTTGAACTTTTTACCTGAATTTACAACTTTTATGTAATTTGCAAATGTCAGATGTTTCCCTTTCTCTGAAATTTTCACTTTGACTCCATAAATAGAAGGGTAAAAATTCTGAAGCATTTTTGGAATTAACCTACATGAATTCTTAGCATTGCTATTGCTTTACTTTTCATATGTTCCCAAGAAAAATTGGGATTGAAAGGTAAATTAAATCAGAAGAACACTCAGTTGATCTAAATGAAAACTCATGCTTCTTGATATAAAATGTATGAGGTATGGGTACTAGTTTGTTATCTTTAGAAACACTCTTCCTAAAATAAGTATTAACTTTTGAAGCATATGTTGATATTTCTTTGAGGACTTGTGTTTTCTGGCTCTGTAGTGACTACAAGCTTTACTGTGGTGAAGGGTTTCCACTGATAAGTTTTGTGTGTGTGTTTGTGTGTGTGTGTGTGTGTGTGTGTGTGTGTGTATGTGTGAGAAGTAGAGATTTAGTACTAGTTTTCCTTAAACATATTTTTCATATTTTGAGCTCATTGCTGCGAAGAGTCTACTGCAAAATTAATAAAAGCTTTACCAACAATAAAATAAACATTTGTAATTCACAGTATTCAATAAATGATGAAACCACTGTAGCAAGAGATTTTAAAATACTCTCTTTAAAAACATAGGCAGTGATCTCCTGGTCATTGTCCTTAGTGACATATTTATGGATATGTCTCCTCAGGCAAGAGAAACAAAAGCAAAACTAACTCCTGGTACTGCTCCAAGATAAAAGGCTTTTGCACAGCAAAGGAAACCATCAACAAAATGAAATGGCAACCTAGTGAATGGAAGAAGATATTTGCAAATGGTATCTCTTGTAAGGGATTAATGAGTATATAAAGAAGTCATACAGCACAACAACAGTGAAAAGACAAAAAAAAAAAAAAATCTGATTTAAAAATGGGCAGAGGACATGAAGAGACATTTTTCCAAAGCAGACATTCAGGTGGCCAACAGAACAAAAAAAGATGCTCAACATCACTAATCATCAGGGAAATGCAAATCTAAACCATAATGAGAAATCCCCTTATACCTGTTGGAATGGCTAGAATCAAAAAGGCAAAAAATAAAAGTGTTGGTGAGGATGTGGAAAAAAGGGAACCCTCATGCACTGTTGGTGGGAATGCAAATTGGTGCGATCACCGTGGAAGAGTCTGGAGGTTTCTCAAAAATTTTTAAAAATTAAAAAAAATTTTAAAAAATATCCAATAATTCCACTACTGGGTATTTACCCGAAGAAAATAAAAACACTAACTTGAAAAGATACATGAACTTCTGTGTTTATTTGAGCATTATTTATAATAGCCAAGACATGGCAACAACCCAAGTGTCCACTGATATAAGAATGGATAAAGAAGATATGGTACATATATACAATAGAATATTACTCAGCCATTAAACGGAATGAGATCTTGCCATTTGCAACAACATGGATGGACCTAGAGGGTGTTCTGCTAAATGAAATAAGTCATACAGAGAAAGACAAATACCATATGATTTCACTTACATGTGGAATTTAAACAAAACAAAACAAACACAAATAACAACAAAAACCCAGACTCTCAAACACAGAGAACTGGTGGTTGCTGGGAGTGGAGGGGTTGAGGGGGAAACAGGCGTGGATGACATAGGTGAAGGTAATTAAGAGATCTAAACTTATAGTTATAAAATAAGTAAGTCATGGAGATGAAAGGTACAGCATAGAGAGTATAGTCAATAATATCATAATCACATTGCAGGATGACTGATGGAGATTACCCATCATGGCGAGCATTGGAAAATGTGTAAAATTGTCGAATTCATGGGTTGTAATTATGAAACTAATATACATTGCCTGTTAATTATACTTCAATTTAAAAATGAAAAAAAAATAAGCACTGTCTTTATACTATAGAAGTATTATGTATATCTACCCTTAAATTTTCCACATTTCCTGTTGACCCTGCAGACTGTTGACTGGTAGCTCCTGGGTCCTCCAAGCATCTGGCAGAAGCTGTAGCTTCTCCCACCACCATCTGAAACTGCCAAGAGTGAACTATCCCTGGCCACTCAGGTCCAACTGTCCTTGGTGTTATCAGAGAGCATCCCCCTGCAGTCTTTGAAAGGGAGGTGTTAGTTACATTGAATTTGAAAAGGCACAGGAAAAGGTAGGCAGTTATTAAAGGTTGTTTTAAAGGTATAACCACATTCTTTACAGTGCAAATACAAAGAGGAGATCTAACAAATTCTTCCTGATGATTAGTGATTAATATAAATATTAATACTAATATATTCAATAGAAACAAAAATCCTGGACAAATGCTAAGTAGGTGTAAATGTGGCCTGTTTCAGCTAACGTGGGACACACAGACACACAAGCCCTAGGCTCTTTTTTTTTTTTTTTTTCCAGTAGTAGGCTCTTAATTGAATTGGCCTCCCTCAGCCTATTCTTCCTTCCATTCTAAGACTTTCTCCAAAAGAAAGGAAAAACAAAAACAAAACAAAAAGAATCAAAAGGGTAAATTGTAATAAAATGCCCCTTGTACTGATCAGATGAAGATTTGCCTTGAACCCAGAAAAACCATGTATCTATTCTGTGGGTTTAGTATATTCTTATGGTAAAAAGCTATGTATCAGTTTTTCAGGCTTGCTGGCACTAGCCATTATAATCATCCATCTAATGTCTTTGGCTCACAATAACTATCTGATTATAATAATGCTTCCCACACATATTTGCCCCAGGAAAAGAATGTGCTGATCAGCAAACATGAGTATCCTTTCTTCTCGATAATGTAAGTCTTACTCTGAAATAACAAATTGCCTTCCTGGTTTTATAAACAGTCTAACAAAAACACTTTGAATGTATCTTCTTTTTGGATATTGCCCTATATCTTTTTCTGTTACAGTCTATTCTAGGAAGACTAACTAGTTTTTGTCTCTGATTCAACCTTGATTCATTCATTCAACAAACCTTTGTAACACATGAAGGAAGAAGGCTTCTAGCTCTACATTTAGTGAACTGTCAAAATAGGCCCAAGTTCTGTGTACTTTCCATTGTCTTACAACTTTTTTAGATTTGGAATTCTTTTCAAGTCATGCAATGAGAGTGAACAGACTATTCAATTACTTGAATACTTAAGAAATTTTACATTTAGTTCTATGACAAATTGAATGTTATTGAAATCATAATTTCATTTTATTTGTTTACTTATTTATTTACTTTTAAAGATTTTATTTATTTTGACACAGCCAGACACAGTGAGAGAGGGAACACAAGGAGTGGGAGTGGGAGAGGGAGAAGCAGGCTTCCTGCCCAGCAGAGAGCCAGATGCAGGGCTCAGTTGGGCCCTGGGATCATGACCTGAGCCTAAGGCAGCCACTTAAGGACTGAGCCCCTCAGGGGCCCCTGAAATTATTATTTTAAATGATGAAGAAATGAACCAGAAAAATTGATCACTAATAATCACTTGATATATTTTTCTATTTTCTTTTAAATTTTCCAACCTAGAGTACTGTGTACATAAAATTTCATTTCTACCCAATTCTGAACCATGGCTCTTTGTTTAAACTGACTCATTCAATCACTCAATTGTAATACACTGATGCTGAAGAAAATCCAAGATATAAAAAGTAAAGTTGAATATGATTTGAGCTATATTTCCTTGTAATTTACTTTCTTTCCACACCACCTGGGACGTTTAAACCTTCTAGTGCACTAGGTTTTTAATCCCTTCAGCATTTCTGCTCAAACTCAGTATGCATGTAAATCACCTGAGTATCTTGTTAAACTAAAATTATGATTTAGCAAGTCTGGGATGGAGTCTGAGATTGTTCAAGCTTCCAGGAGATATGGATACTGCTGATCTAATGGCCACATTTGAGTAGCAAGATCCCGAAGACAGACCAAGCTATTAATAACTTGGCAAGTGTTATAATGAGAATTCTTACAAATAAGAATATGTGCAAGTTGTGATAAATAATCTTTGTAATAGAAAACGATTTGTCTTTAGGGCCTGAAGCAGTGGGCCCAACATTGCCCTGAGATGCAAAATCATTGAAATGAGCCTGCTGTCCTACACACTGAGCATTAACCCAAATTACAACAAACCAGTAAGTTAGTCATTCTAAGTTAATATCAGGTATTTAGGTAAGGGCAATTGTGTTAATTACCATAAGTGATAAATGTATAGTTTATCTGAGTTTCTTAGCTGCAAACACAAAACTCAGTTTGCATACCTTGCTTGTGGAAATTATTTTAAATGCAGAAAACAGTCAAGAATTTGAGAGCAACAGCATTATTCATGTCCTACGTGTTTATTCTTGTCCCATTACAAAGTGTTTAACATATTTCTATGAAGGTTTTTATTTTTCCCTGCAGTATAACTATTACATACTGAAAAGAAAATTTCTATTGCGTAACATAATTTTAAAAAATTATCTGTATCTGGGGCTCCTGGGTGATTCAGTGGGTTAAAGCCTCTGCCTTCGGCTCAGGTCATGGTCCCAGGGTCCTGGGATCGAGCCCTGCATCGGGCTCTCTGCTCCGCAGGGAGCCTGCTTCCTCCCCTCTCTCTCTCTGCCTGCCTCTCTGCCTACTTGTGATCTCTCTCTCTCTGTCAAATAAATAAATAAAATCTTAAAAAAAAAAATTATCTGTATCTGGGGCGCCTGGGTGGCTCACTCAGGTAAGCATCTGCCTTCGGCTCAGGTCATGATACAGGTCCTGGGATCCAGTCCCACATTGGGTTCCCTGCTCAGCAGGGAGCCTGCTTCTCTCTCTCTCTCTCTCCCTCTGCCTCTCTCTGCTTGTACTCTTTTGTGTGCTCATTCTCTCTCTCAACTGAATAAATAAAATCTTTTTTAAAAAATCTATGTCCTCTTTTTAAAAGAAAATAACAAATCTAGTATAAAAGTACAAAATATAAAATATCATGAATGTAATGTTTTATCATCGATTGTTGATTGAAGTGTTCAGGTTTTTTCAGACCACGTACTTCTTCTTGTACCTCTCAGTGCACCTTGAAATGCCTGATATCGCCCTGTTGTACTGAGAAAGGGGGCATTTTAAAAACTCAGTTAATCTATTTTTATGGTAATCAGAACCCTCAATTTCAATCTGATTTTTTTAGTCAAAGCGGTCTCATTTACATGAGTACAATAAACGTTTTGAAGTGTGGCTAGGATCATTTCCATAATTCTATATTTCTTATCTTGCTTTAGTCTTCTTGAACCTGACATTTTGCTCTAATTTGCAAAACTGAACTCCATTCAGAAATAAAAATCCTTGGTAAGAAAAGCGAAAATCAAGAAGAAAAGCACCATATTTAATGCAGCTTTTCTCCTTCATCATTAACCCAATGGGCAGGAAGAAAAGCTCACAAAATAGTTCACCATAAGGGCAGGATTGATTAATTTGCTAGAAATAGACATCATTTTCATCCAAGTGTAGATTGGCTCCCACCAAGTACTGTGTGATTTCACTTGGAAGTGGAACCAGCTACAAGTAGCTACATGCCTGAGCTGAATGCAGAAATTGTACCTGTGCCATCACTCTCCCATTTTGTCTAGGACGCTCTAACCAACATAAAAAGAAAAAGGTTGCAAATACTAACTGCAATACTAAAATACTCTAAAAAATGTTTCTTTAAAAAAAATTTAAAAATAAATGTTTCTTTGCATCTGTGTGCTTCACAACAACCTCTACACACTTTTTCCAAACAAGAGTCCTATTCTGTGTGTGTCTTGGCATTCTAGCAAGCATTTATGTCATGTTCAATTATGAATGTGTTCATTTAATTGAGAGGATTGAATAAATCATATGCTCAGTTGATGAAAGCACTTCCTTTTTTAAAGAAACAGATTGACATAAAATACTTCAGTAAGTCATTTATCTATATTTCACTGACTTTGAAATTTGTGTCAGGAACTTCTATGTATCTATGGGAGCTACATCCTTATTTATGTGTTTTCCCCACGATAAGGCAGTCTTACCAGATGAAGTCAAATACTATTTCCACACAGCTTTTTCTTATACCCCAAAAAGCACACACTTAGGCAAGTAAACTAACAAGTGTGCCTCCTTGAGCCACATCCTGTGCACGACTTAGAGCAAGCACTTTCTAGTCTGTAAATCGAAGCTGGGTCCTCAGAGCCCACAGAGATAAAACGGCAGAACCTACCAGTCTCACGGCATCTGAAACCACAGTCTGTACCAGTCACTGGCCATTTTGTAAATGAATTGAAAATAAAAGATTGATGGGTTGTGTAAAACCCATCATTTCTGTTAATGGTCTTCTAAGCAGCTGTGTGTGTAGGACACTGGATGTCACTCAGTGTCTCTCTCCGCCGCCCCCCCCCCGCCGCACCCCTCCTTAGTCCTTTTCTCCTATTTTGACTTTGAAGTAAAATAATAAGTGTGCTTATTAAATTTAGTTTCTTTCTTTTTTTTATATATTTATTTGACAGATAGAGATCACAAGTAGGCAGAGAGGCAGGCAGAGAGAGGGGGGAGGAAGCAGGCTCCCCCCTAGCAGAGAGCCCGATGCAGGGCTTGATCCCAGGACCCCGGGACCATAACCTGAGCCGAAGGCAGAGGCTTTAACCCACTGAGCCACATAGGCGCCCCTAGTTTCTTTCTATAAAGACTCAGCACATAATTTTGCTTTCTAACTTCAACTTAATTCCCTGAAAACATCCACGTATGCCTATCAGTGTTCTTTCTAGTTTCCTGGGCCCGAGTTTATGTCCAAAATGAATGCTAATATATATTATTGTCTGGATACTACGGTCCCATCCTGCTCAGGAAAGTATCTTCACTGTTCCTCTCTCTCTCTCTTTCTGCTGCCTTTCCCGTGCCTCCCTCTCTCCCTCCCTCCCTTCTCTGTCTCATCTCTGTCTGTCCCTCTGTCCTGTATTTTCAATTTCTTCAGTTCTACCTGCTCTTTCTTTTCAACTCTTTCCTTTCAGAACATAACAGTCTCTTGTTCTAAAACTAATATCCTATAACTGACTTCGCTTTCCTTCCTTTCAAAACCAAACTTCTTGATAAAGTGAAGCACTCCCCAGTCCATTTCCTCACCTCTAATTCAGTCAAGGGCCTATTGAAATTTGGCCTCTGTTCACAGAAATCCTCAAGGCACCAAAGATGGCAGCAACTCCCTCTCACTAAACAGTTTCCAGGCAGGATTTTACTCAGAGTTTGTGGCATTTAATCAAGTTGACTCTTCCCTTCCTATATGCATTCCTTCCTTGGCTTATCTTACTTGTTTCTCCATTTCCTTCCTTCTCTCACTGATTTTGAACCAGAAATATTTAAGTAAAACTATGTGCAATGTTGAACAAATTCTCACATGTAAAAGGAAAACAAATACCAATCTGACTGTACAGAAAAAAGGCTTCAAATTGCCCAGACCCTAAAATTATGTATGAAAAGCAGTCATTATCTATACTTTAAATTAGCTAAATACATAAAACTATAATTTTGTCTTCATTTGTCAACATAGGAAAAACTACTTTGTTCTGCGCCCATATCATTGGGTGCTTGAATTGACCTGATCCCAAGAAACCACCCAGCAGGAAGGCACAACATTAACTCTCTCCAAATCGTATGACTATAGAGAACCAGAGTCAACAGTCTCCACTGTGTGAGTTTTCTGTTTCTTAAGAAGAAAGATTAAAAGGTACTCATCTGAAACCGGTTTTGAAAAGGAACTTAATCTTTCCATTTCTGCTAAATTCTATGTTCATTTTCATGGGCAAAGATGTGTTCATTTTTTGGGCTGCTGTAACAAAGTGCCCCAAACTGGGCAACTTAAAACAATAGAAATTTATTCTCTCACAATACTGTAAGCCAGAAGTTTAATGTCAAGGATTTAGCAGGGCTGTGTTCCTTCTGAAGACTCTAGGGAAGAATCCTTCCTTTTCTTATCTAGTTCCTGGAGGTTGCCAGCAATCCTTGGGGGGTCCCTGGCTTGTACACCTGTCACTGTCATCTCTGTCTCTGTCTTCACGTCCCTTCTCCCTTGTGTGTCTCTGTGTCCGAATGTCCCTTTTCAAAGGACACCAGAGATACTGGATTTAGGGCCCATCTTAATTCAGTATGACCTCACCTTAAGTTGATTATATCTGCAAAGACTCTATCTCCAAATAAGGCCACTTTCACAGGTTGTGAAAGGTGACATATTCTGGGGGAATATTTTCTGCCCAGTATAAACGGAAAACCCAAAATTTATATTTTGGAAAATAAAAAGGGAAAAGGAATTTATTAGTGCTTTTAAATGATCACATATTGGGGCGCCTGGGTGGCTCAGTGGGTTAAGCCGCTGCCTTCCGCTCAGGTCATGATCTCAGGGTCCTGGGATTGAGTCCCGCATCGGGCTCTCTGCGTAGCAGGGAACCTGCTTCCCTCTCTGTCTCTCTGCCTGCTTCTCTGCCTACTTGTGATCTCTCTCTGTCGAATAAATAAATAAAATCTTTAAAAAAAAAATAGATGATCACATATTATGTTACTTTTCTTCCTCTGCAAACCTTACTAAAACAATAGTAAAGGAATAAAGCAATCAAAAAGAGATGCCATAAAAACACCCCCCAAATCCACAGGAAGCAGAGATAATACAGGCTCTGTTCTTTTTAAATGTGATAATAATATTCTCCAATAGATAAATGATGAGGATAAAGAAAAGAAAAGATAAAAGAAAAGGAAAAATCAGAGAACAAAACTATGCTAGAAATAACATTATAAAGGTGTTGAAAGATAAATCCCAGGACCCAAAGTAAAAACCAAACAAAACAACAAAGAATTAAAGAGTTAGAAATACAGAAAAGAAAATTAGTATAAAAGTCCATGGGGGTTTATAATCCACTTAATAAGAATTATAGTCAGGGAAAACAGAAGAGAATGAAATATCAAGAAAACAATTTTTTTTAGACATGAGGGACGTAGATCCCCAAACTGAAAGTGTCCACGACAAGTAGCCAATAGAAAATATGAAAGAAGACCCCATGAAACACATGAAATGTGAAATTTCAAAATAACAGCTATAAAGTAGAAAACAAAGTTTCCAGAGGAAAAATCACAAAGATCCCCTACAAGAGATAGCCAATCAGAATTGGATTAACCTTCTCAGAACAAGAGATAACCAATTAGAATTGGATTAGCCTTCTCAGAACAAGAGATAGCCAATCAGAATTGGATTAGCCTTCTCAGAACAATAGTGAAAGACAGAAGGCTTTGGAGAAGCATCTTAAAAATTCTTAACGTAAATGACATTTGGTGAACAACTCCACACTCCATCAAGCGAATGATCAAGAATGAGAGTGAGACAGAGACATTGTTAGGAATCCCAGGACTCAAACATAGGTATGTACCTTCCGAGCACTCGCTTAAGGGAAACTCTGGGAAGATATGCTGGAACAAACGGGGCAAATTAGGAAAGAGACAGGTGTAGGATAGAGCAAGCAGCGAATCAAAACAAAAAATGGCCGAATTTTTGAGGATGACCATGAAGGAGAGTGCGAGGACAATAGGATGCCCAGGGAGCCTCAGGGCAACAAGTCCACACTGGAGGAGGAGAAGGACACTTACAGCGAGCTGTTCTTGATATATTACTGGTTTAAAGGAAGAGTCCAAGTGGCATAAATTATTATGGAATAGAGGAACATTCAGATGAATTGCAAATGGAAACAAAACTACTTTCCACAGTGGGCGGGAAATCAATGAAATCACTACACTGGGAGACAGAATTTACGTCTCACTCAGTTACCTACAACTTACAAAGAGTTGAAAAAGAAAAGTAAAAGGGCTAGAATATGATAACCCAAGGGGTATATTATAGAAGATGCATGGTTTTCCATGGAAACACAGGAAAAGATTTTTCTGCATGTTAAATGATGAATACGTTAACTTTGTGAAGTAGGTGTTCTATGTAGAGGAAGAAGCTCAAGGTTACAAACTGGTTATGTAGTTTATATTTCCATAGTCAGCAAAGGCATAATTAGGACTGTAAATTGTACATGCCTACGTATGTGTGTGTATGTGTGCTTTCATGATTCCCCCTTGATAGTCCCAGTCATGATTTTCTTTTTTTAAATTTCAAAAGATGATGATAAGTTCCTATGGGTTATGTTTTTCAAAGTTGGATTGATAACTTATTGCCTAGGACCCACTCAAAGTAAAATAATTTTGCTTTTCAGGGTTTTTACCTATGGTGGATACTGCCGTAATTTTTTCTAGTTGCTACTCAAAAGGGGAGGCAATTTCAGGACAGCCAGGGAAGGAGCTTGAACATCTGTCAGTCCGTCAAGGCCAGGAGAGGACACAAAGATCTCACCTCCTTCCCCAAAGAATTGCAGACCTCTTTGTATGTGTGTGGGTTTCCTCATGTATAATTACCGTGTTTTCCCTTTCTTCCCCCATCTGTGTAAATTCAAATCTCTTCCACTGTGGTTTTTCCTCACTAGTCTGATGCTGACATCCTACGTCTGGCCTGAATCTGGCTGTACTTTGCTTTGGGTACAGACTTGCTGTAACTAGTTTATACAAAGGAGACAAGGGCCAGAGGGACAGTGCTGGTCCCCCTCACCCTTGCCCAATTTAGTTCTGGTGGAGGTATTTATAATTATCAGGCAATCTTTACAATAGCCAGTAGGGTCCAGTGGCATCCCTGCCAACCTATACCTTTCCCTCGGAAGCCACAGAAGCTCCTCCATGTTACAGTGTGTTGGAGGGGCTGTTGGGACAACCAGGTATTTGTAGGAAGACATACTCAAACTATGACAACCATCAAGAAAAAAAAAGAAAGGGGGAGAGAGTATGTTTATTTATTTATTTATTTTTAATGTTATGTATTTATTTGAGAGAGAGAGTGTACAAGCAGGGTGAGCCATAGGCAGAGGGAGAGGGAGAAGCAGACTCCTGCTGAGCAGGGAGCCCAGTGTGGGCCTCGATCCCAGCACCCTGGGATCATGACCTGAGCCAAAGGCAGACGCTTAACTGACTGAACCATGCAGGTACCCCGAGAGTATGTTTTTAAAAGGATGTTAAAGATCCTTTGAAAGAAAAGGAAGCAAGGAGTGCCTGGGTGGCTCAGTCAGTTAATCATCTGACTGTTGATTTTGGCTCAAGTCATGATCTCAGGGTGTTGAGATCGAGCCCCTGGCAGGCTCTGCACTCAGGACAGAAGTTGGGTTGAGATTCCCTCTCTCCCTCTTCCCCTCCCACCACTTGTGTGTGTCTGCTCTTTGTAAAAGAATAAAATCTAAAGAAAGAAAGGAAAGAAAGCAAAGGAAAGGGAAGGAAGGAAGGAAGAGAGAAGCAAAGGTATATATGGTCAATCTTGTCCTCCAGTTTTCCTATTTAGTCCTTCCAGAGAGTTACTTTGTACCTATTACATGCTAACTTCATAACTGTATGAGGTGACTCAGAGGTTATCAGCATCTTGGGAAATTAGTTCCTATAAATCATCAGAATAAATAAAGTAGAAGCTTTAATGGGCGCTTTCTAAGAATTTGCCAATATTACACTGTTTGTCTGTAATATATAGTCATGGTAAAGAGAGTTGGGTAATTTCAGGATATAAAGTCCTCAAACTCCTACATTTAACCATTTACTTCTGTTCATCAAGGAAACTTCCTGGGTAGCAGGAAAATACAATAACGGAATCGACACACTGCTTCTTTTTATAGACTCAAGAAATCAATATCCTTACACTGTGACAATATTAACCTCAAATATTTAAAAATTATATTAGTTGACTAATAATGAGATGGTAGCTTTAAATAGACAACATCTTTTTCAGAAAATCTTCTAGTCACCTGCGGAGATACTCAATAGGTATCTTCGATTAGGGTGTTAGTAGGTGCTGTAGGCAGCTTCAAACGTGACCGCCGTGAGCTACACCTGCTGATATTTTGCACCATTGTGCCATCTCCTCCCCCCGAGGGTGGGCTGGGGTTTATGACACACTTTTAATGATAAAAATATGGAAGAAATAACGGTACGGCACTACTGAGACGGGGTTTTACAAAGACGTGACTTTTTTCTTGTCTCCTCACTCTCTCTCATGGTGCTCCTTCTCGGGAATCAAGCTACCAGATTGTGAGCGAAACTATGGAGAGGTCTATTGGGTGAGAAAACAAAGTCTGGTCAACAGCCAGAGAGAAACTGCCACAAACAACATGTAAATGAACTTGGACCTGGACTCTACGGCCCTGGTTGATTCCTGAGAGCCCTGTAGCCCTGTTAACAAGCTTAGCTATGACTCCTAAGATAGAACCTAAGCCAGAGTCACCTAGCTGAGCCACTTCTGGACTCGCGACCCAGAAACAGACATAATCACCAATTTTTGTTATTTTTTTAACTGCCAAATTTTGGGATTACATGTCACGCAGTAACAGATAACTGAGTACCTTGTGCTATGACACTATTACCTTGACTGTTTAAAAAATGCATCAGATGGCCGCTTATTAGACATCAAAGATAGTATCTTATTAGTCAACGTTAGCTGCTATAATTACCTATTAGGTCTGGAAAATCCTTAATCTATTTAAAGGAATACCTGATAAATATCTTGGACTTTAGATCTATTCAGAAAGCATAACAACTTATCTATTTACAACTTTGCATCAAACTTCCATAAGTATTAAAATACTATGGCATATGCCAGAGCAAAAGGGCATCAACTCTACCTGATACTAAGAAATTGTATAAAGACTTTATTTAGGCTCATATTTGGGGAACAAATAGATTCAGGCCTTAAAATGCCATATTTATAAGCAAAGGGTCTTCTTAATTTGAGTATCAATGTTGATATCTTTGAAGAGAATTTCACCCTCTTTATTTCTGAGGTGGGCCCATTTATGTTCAATTTTGAGTCACTTCCAATTGAAGAATTAAGGAGAGTTGCTTTAAAGATTTTTTTTTAAATCACATGTCATCCCATTTCTAACTTTCTGTAAGTCATCATGTAGGCAAAGAAAGTATTTGGGGAAGAAAAAAAAAGTATTTTGGAACTAAGTGATATGCCATAGCTTAAGAATGCTTATCTTATTACATATATTCAAATCACTTAGGTTTCTAGTTCATAAATACTTTATTGATCAGTGATGGTTCAGCTGTAACAGCCAAGGATTTATATTGATAATGGTAAATATTTTGATTTATCATTTCTTTCAAATATTATATTACTTTACTTTAGAGTAAGTTTAATGAATGCCAGGCAAAGAAACATACTCGTTTAGAACTATAAATGCCAACAGCCCAATTCAGTATGTGACTTAAAAAAATAAAGGAATTTAGAGATATATTCTATTCTTTGAGTTTTTCACATAAAACAGTGGCATCTAGTGGTCTATAAAGATCCTCCTCCTGTTTCTAACTTGTCTTTGCTATTAGTTTGAATCAGGTGTTATTTGCCTATTGTTGGTTCAGTTGTTAGTGACATTTACTAGGATCTCTTGCTGTAGAGATTCAGACTTTTATAATATTAAATTGAACTTTTTTAGTAGTTGTGCCTGTAACCTAATGTCCACAGTGCTGTTCTTTCTAAAAAAAAGTTACTCTACTAGAGATCTTTATATGTAGGTGGTGCTAATATTCATTAACTGCTACAAAAATAAATTACTTTTAAGACATCAAATGAAAGAGTACCTTAAAACAAAGGGCTATAAAAAGAGATTCACCTTTGGAGGCAATAAAATTCACCTTTTTATCTCAAAAGCAGAAATGAGTAATGCAAGCTCTTTGATCACCACTTGGCATTAATGGTATGGATATGCTTTCACGCACTGCCTAGTAGTAGACACCTGACCACATCATATTAATGTTTTAAACTTTCTTAAATCGTGCTCACTAGAAGATAGATATTGACACTATCCATAATTATGATGCCCGAGAATGGCATGCACCAATTTGGTTTACAAAAGGTAAACAAAATATTGTCTTTTCTATGTAAGTGCATTAATTAGTAAAAATAGAATATACTTTTCTTTCAAACTGATACTTGTTTATGTATTTATCTGCATGACCAATAGAAGATACCATGAGACTGCTTAAAAGTTTTAAATGCAAGGATTTCATTTTGGTTTGATAACATTCTGTTCCCTCATACAAACGCTACATGTAAAACTCAGATATCATTATCACTGTCCTGCCTCAACTCTAAAAACAATTTTAAATAATTCTAACTGAAAAGGAACTCAGAAGTGTGTTGGATGGCAATTATTAGCTTAAACAAAGTCATATTCACATCTACCTCCACATTTACTCTATGAAACAAGAACTCTGTAATATTCTTCTTGGTCTGGAGGCTGCCTACATGGTGTAAATTCAATATGCTCTATACCCATCATTTGCATATGCATTTATGCATAAGATGCATATTACATGCAAAAATATTTACATTGAAAAAACTAGGGGATGCAAAAATTGATCTTTTATTTAGAAAGTTCTTGACATTATGTTAGAACTATTTGAAACTTGCAGGCCTAATGGTGATTTTTAATTGAAATAATTATTACAATCTCTTTTAAAAATATCAAAATTTTCCTATCAGTATAATTCACTTATTTTATTCTTTTTTAAAGATTTTTTTCTTTTTTTCCAGAGAGAGAGAGTGAGTGTGAGCAGGTCAGGAGAGGTAGAGGGAGAAGGAGAGGGGAGAATCCCAAGCAGGCTCCATGCTCAGTGCAGAGCCCATCTAGGGGCTTGATCTCAGGACCCTGAGATCATGATCTGAGCAGAAATCAAGAGTCAGACACCTAAATGAGTGAGCCACCCAGACACTCCTGTTATCAGTATAATTTATTTATTTATTTATTTTTAAGATTTTATTTATTTATTTGACAGAGATCACAAGTAGGCAGAGAGGCAGACAGAGAGAGAGGGAAGGAAGCAGGCTGAGCAGAAAGTCTGATGAGGGGCTCAATCCCAGGACCCCAGGATCATGACCCAGGACATGATCTGAGCTGAAGGCAGAGGCTTTAACCCACTGAGCTACCCAGGCACCCCGTCAGTATAATTTAAACAGGTATTTTATACAGTTGACCCTTGAACATGGATTTGGACTGTGTGGGTCCATGTATATATGGATGTTTTACAGTACTGTAAATGTATTTTCTCCTCTTTATGACTTTCTTAACATCTCCTATTCTCTAGTTTACTTTAAGAGTATAGTATGTAATCCATGTAATACATTTATTCTTATTTATTTTATTGGTAAGGTTTTCTGTTTTGTTTTTTTTTAAGATTTTATTTATTTATTTGACAAAAAGAGAGAGATCACAAGTAGGCAGAGAGGCAGGCAGAGAGAGAGGGGGAAGCAGGCTCCCTGCTGAGCAGAGAGCCCAATACAGGGCTCGATCCCAGAACCCCAAGACCATGACCTGAGCCGAAGGCAAGGCTTAACCCACTGACCACTCAGGTGCCTTGGTAAGGTTTTCTGGTTAATAGCAGGCTATTAGCAGTTAAGCATTTGAGGAGTCAAGAGTTACACATGGGGGTGCCTGGGTGGCTCAGTCACTAAGCATCTGCCTTTGGCTCAGGTGAAGATCCCAGGGTCCTGGGATTGAGCCCCTCATCAGGCTCCTGCATGATGGGAAGCCTGTTTCTCTCTCTCCCACTCCCCCTGCTTGTGTTCCCTCCCTCGCTGTGTCTCTCTCTGTCAAATAAATAAATAAATAAAATCTTTAAAAAATAAAAAAGGAGAGAAAATTAAAGAAAAAAAGAGTTTACATGGATTTTCCATTACACGGTGGGAAAGATGCCCCCACCCCATGCTGTTCAAGGGGTAACTGTATTTGTCTTCATACTTTCCTTATAGAGAATAACTCAATTACTTATATGAAAAATAACTTGTAGATCTTTTAACATTAACGTATCCCTAGAATTTAGAATTATTCATTTAGGTAACTAACACCAGACTGTAACCAAAGTTTGATTTTAAATTACTCAGGTTGGCTGATTCATTCTTGAGTTATCTTTTAAGCAAGTAATTTATCAGTAGTAGCCAAAAATGACACTTATTGCCAAAACAAGTTTTCTAACAGTGATATTTTATTTGTAAATCTGTGTAGATCTCACAACTAATTCACATAAAAATATTTTTCTCTTTAGTTGATACTAAAATCAGGAGAAACAGAAATGAAAAAAAAAATCTTGCTGCAGGAATTCAAACTAAACCATATGAGGTAAAATATTACTTTATGATTAAATATTAAATAGTCGTAAAATTCATCTTAGTCATCAACAGTCTAAACATCAAACAGATTGAAGGGTATAATTAGAAAAAATATAGTATCAGGTAGTGTCTAATTTGAGAAAAATAATTTAGGAAATGACTCAAACTATGAGCTGTAAATATTCATAAAATACTGAGCTGATGGTCTGAATGTCTATTTTCATACCATTCCACAATTATAAGCCAATTATTAATTTTATATCCATTTTTAAATTAACAATTAAGAAATAATACTGAACTATAATTCTTTTTTTTTCTTCTAATTAATAAAGTACCTAAAATTAAAATATTGAAGCATGGGTGGTAGTCCTTGCTGAGTGGATACTTTAATTCCATTGGTATTTAGGAGACATTAACCTTCAAATCAGCCAGTGGAGGTATGTGGGGTTTATCAATCACTTCTCACATGTCTCCTCTGAGTTTCCTGACCTTGACAAGCTTTCAGACCCACCATAGCCATCAGGACAAAATGTGGGCTCTGGCTCCCTGACAGGCTGTCATAGGGACTAGGTAATAAAAAATGGAGGTGCAGTGTAAATTCTTCTCATGGGTCCAACTTTGACTAATGATTGGTAGAGATACAAATAAGATAGCAGATCATTTCCTCTCTGTTATTCCTGTGGGTGGACTGTTCCATTACATAGGCTTTCCAAACATGCCCTTTCAAGCCTCGTCCCAGAGTGGCAGCTAGCATAGCAACCCATCACCTTTTATTTTCTTCCCAACTCTCTCTGTTCACTTCCTCTTTCTCTCCCTGTTGGTGCCCTGGGATTGTACTCTCAATTAACTAACATGTTAACATACAGGTATTATCTCAGAATCTTTCCCCCCCCGCAAAGAACCTAAATCAAGATAGGGATTGATTTCAAGTTATATAAGAAAATAATATTACTACTGTAATCCATAAAAATAATATCCTTAATAGTGAAATGGAATCTTTAGCTTGGATATATAACTTTAAATTGCAAACTCCACTTTCTTCAAATATACCTCTACAGAGTTGGCATTTATTGAGCTAGTTTTGAAATTTAAATTTGAGGTGACTATCAGACACCCAAGGACAGACATGGAGAAGGCTATTGGTTAAGAGTCTGGATTTCAGAAGACAGGTCCAGGATGGAAATACAAATGTAGGAATCAGCTTATAGATGGTATATCATATGGTGAGATTGAAAGAGATTTTCTAAGGACTAAGATTGATAAAGGGAGAAGATCCCAAAAGGACAAAGCTCTAGAATACTCTCACATTTAAGTCAGGAAATGAAGAGGAAACAGTAGAGAGAGTGAGATATTGTCCAGAGAGGTTAGAGAATAACCCAAAGAGTGTAATGTTTTGGATGCCGAGAGAAAAAAGAATGTTTAAAAGGGAAGAAAGCCAGCTAATGGGCTTGGTAATATTGACAGTCAAATAAGGGAAAAAAAGGACTGAGAATATAGACTAAATATTACAATGTGAAGTATGACAGTGAACAGGAGATTTTGCAAATGAAGGGAATGAAAAGTTGATAAGAATAGTTTCAAGAGAATATACAACCACATAGACAGCTTATTCAAAGATTTTTGGTATAGGGGCCCCTGGGTGACTCAGTGGGTTAAGCCTCTGCCTTCGGCTCAGGTCATGATCTCAGGGTCCTGGGATCGAGCCCTGCATCTGGCTCTCTGCTCAGCGGGGAGCCTGCTTCCCCTTCTCTCTCTGCCTGCCTCTCTGCCTGCTTGTGATCTCTCTCTGTCAAATAAATAAAATCTTAAAAAAAAAAAAAAAAGGAAAAAGACTTTTGGTATAGAGGGAAAGAAAGAAACAGGATGTCAGCAGAAGGCCATGCTGTTACAAGAAGGTTTTTTCAAAAATAATTTTGAAAAAATAGTATTGTTGTATACTAAAAGGAATGA
This sequence comes from Lontra canadensis, assembly GCF_010015895.1. Classification (NCBI taxonomy): domain Eukaryota; kingdom Metazoa; phylum Chordata; class Mammalia; order Carnivora; family Mustelidae; genus Lontra; species Lontra canadensis. The sequence goes on from NW_022631042.1 coordinate 6,161,706, forward strand.
CCCAAAAGAGAAATTAAAATGGATGATTCAAGGGAGAAAGAGCAGTGTATCTGAGGATGTGAGAGGAGGTGGCATCAAGAGGACAATTGAAACCTGCCCCACAATAACGTGATGAACATTTCACCCACACTAATGGGAACGAATACAGAGATTCAGATAGGTTCACACTTTACAGTCATAAGCCAATGCTCAATCTTTCCTGGTTGCTTTTATTTTCTTAATGAAATAAAGTCTAAGAGAGTGAGGATAAAAAAAGAATCGTAAAAAGCTTGAGAATAGAGCAGAAAGGCAGAAATAATCTCTAGGTGAGTAAGAAAATGAATGGTTTATGGATTTACAGTATGGTTATTAGCAGCATGAAGGATGATTTGGGTTATGATTATGAACTTAAAGTGAAAGAAGGAAGTATGACTATGTTTTTCTCTAGTTGTGCTCAGCTATGGATGGAATTACACATAAAGAATAGACAGATCATTGGTTTTAGGTAGGGTTATGGATTAATCATAAGAATAAAACAAATAAGAAATGTATAGAGGATTGAGGATATAAACAAAAAAGTAATTATAATGAACGAACATAAGATTTAAGTTAAGCACAGAGAAAAGACATAGGGAAGGTGGGAGAGAGAGGGTGATGCTGGTGAGAGCAAATAATTTGGGGGTTTAGGGAATGATTAGTAAGGATTTGGGGTAGTATTGAGAGAAGGACTATATAAAAACTATATAGGAGTTGTAATTATTGGTATTGACAAGGTCATAGTAGTGAGTGGCTGAGGACAATGCAAAGGATCATTGGTAAGAGGTCCAGGAACCCAAAGGTCAGGGAGTTAAAAGGATCATCTACATGGATATTAAAATCAACAAAAAAAATGTAACAGGAGTACTGCTGGAGAGCATGGCAATGATCAAAAGAGCCCGTGATCCTTATTGAAAGAATAAGGAGGGATGACCTGACCTCGAGAATTAGAGACAGATGACCGTAGCGAGGACAGATAATGGGTGACACAAACTGATGACACAAACTTGAAACCTGGGGACTTTGAGGGAAGAGAAAAGGAGAATGGATTGAAAGTGGCAAAGAGGAGCAGGGAGGATGCCTATCACTTCTCGAGGCCCAATTTGAGAAGAGAGTGGAAATGAAACTGGCCATCATTTAAGAAGATGGTATATAAGGAAAGTGTTCAGGGAAAACACAACAACAAAAAAGCCAAAACAGGTTTCCATTCAAGCCAGATGGTACAACAAGGGGTTATAGAAGAGACAGGGGCTATAGAAGAATTTGTTAATAACCTACCATGAATTTCAGTGGTCACAGTGAGAAGAGATGGGAAGAGTGGACTATGAGGTCAGAAAAGGCACCAGGCAGCATTATAGCCTAAATAATGTACGCATCTTGGATTTCTTCTGGTGTTTGGCATCAACTGGTCTAAGATTAGAGTCTAGTCTTAATATTTCGAAGGCAGAGGGTGGTGGCCAGGGATGAGCAGAAGTGGGAGGTCTTATAAGGAATAGGACACCCTCTGGGCTCCCACTTTTCTCCCGTCACAAAAAAAACCCCCACAGATTTCTGCAGGTTAGAGTCTTGCTGCTAGTGGAATTGATTTCTGTAGAAGGAAGCCTCTTGCCTGGCAGGGAAGCAGTCCTACTATGAGCACAGGGCATCCAGCATCCTTTGACTGCAAATACAGGGGAATGGTCTTCCTTCAAGCACCTAGGCACCTTCTTGACTTCCGAAGGGGGCCCAGTGAAAGAAAGAACACAGTACGCACAAGAAAACTAGGAACTTGTTTGTATCATGAGTTTAACAAGCTTTTCCTCTTCTATTCCTTCATTATTATTTTCATCTGTGAAAGTCTAGAAAGTTGAGTGGCAGCTCTCTTTTTTCCTCATCCCTGGTGACCTTTATTATGAGTGTAGGAATGTACACCACCATGAAATTACGATTTAATAAAAATTCAGAGTACCTTTTGGAATTTATTATACCAGGATTATAATTTCAATTAGTTTTGACTGAACTTTTAATAAATATGTCTGTTGGAGTCAATTTTCACTCTTGAAATAGATATTAAGTACCCATCATATACTAGTCATGCAGCCACAAACTGGGATACACTGAAGGAACTCACAGTCTAATAAGATTATAATACTTGAAAAGATAATTTCATTTCCCTGATGATATGATAGAGCTACATACAAGAGTCTGTTGGGGGTGGAGAGGTAAGATAGGTAACTCAATTTGAGATGCTTTATTTGAAACTCTATAGCAAGTGTTCTCACACTGTTTTCTGTCCTGGCTCATTTGACAGATGCAATGTGTTCTTCTTCTATGACAGTAGCTTTCTATTAGAATACTTTTCAGTTAAGTGTATGGAATGTGTCATTCTATAGGCAATGGATCAGAATGGCCAAGTGGAGACTACCTAAGGGGGCTTAAATAGTTGGAAAAGCCTTCACCTCCAGATGAGTATCCCATTCAAGAGACATTTTTCTCCCACCCTACGAGAATCTGCTTTGTAGGATAAGTAGTCTTAGTTAGAATTGGGAAAGTGCAGTTTAGGGATATGGTTTGTACAAAAAATAAGAGAAGCTGGGGGAGGGCACAGGTTGGGAGGAGGCTGTGGCAAGACATGAGATGTGAGATACAGACAACAAAACATGCATTAAATGGCATGGTTAAGAAGGTTTGGATTAATTTTTCTGAAAATGGCATGATATAAATAGGCACAAATTCTCAAAAGCTCATTCTGGTCAAAGAGTACAAAGGCTCATTCTGGTCATAGAGTAAGGATGAATTAGAGAATGTTTAGACTAGAAATTGAAAGACTAGTTGAAGATATTGCCCATCCAAACAAGCAACAATAACAGACTAATGTAAGGCAGTGCTAACAGAAATTGAGAAAAAAAGAATGGATTTGAAAACATAAAGGAAGGAAGTTGAGGGAGTGATGGCTTGGACATGTGCTCACCGAAGAGAGGCACGGCAACTTACTATTTTTTTGAAGTTCTACTCTGTATTTCATGTTAAGTACTCTTATTTGTGCTATCATTTACACAAATCTGAGAATTTAGTACTGTACCATTTTGACAGAAGAGAAAACTGAAGGTCGAAGAATATATTTTACATGCCAAAGATGATCAATTATGTTGCATGAGAACTAGAATCAAGCCGGGTCGCTTTGGTTTCAAATTACACTCTTCTCTCCATCATATGATAATTCCTCCAAAATTACAACATAACAATAAGACTATCAGATTTCTAAGTTGGCCAGTTTAGGTAAATGGTGGAACCATCAATAAAAGCATGCAGGGCGCCTGGGTGGCTCAGTGGGTTAAAGCCTCTGCCTTTGGCTCAGGTCATGATCCCAGGGTCCTGAAATCCGGCCCCACATGGGGGCTCTCTGCTCATCAGGGAGCCTGCTTCCCTTCCTCTCTCTCTCAGCCTGCCTCTCTGCCTACTTGTGATCTCTGTCTGTCAAATAAATAAATAAAATCTTAAAAAAATAATAAAATAAAATTTTATTTATAATAAATATTATTTATTATAAATAAATAAATAAAATATTATTTATTTATAATTTATTTATAATTTATTATTTATAATTTATAATTTATTTATAATTTATATATAATTAATTTATAATTTATTTATTTATTTATAAATAAATAAATAAATAAAATATTATTTATTGGGCACCTGGGTGGCTCAGTCGGTTAATTGTCCAACTCTTGATTTCAGTTCAGGTCATGATCTCAGAGTAGTGAGATCCAGCCCTGTGTTGGACTCTGCTCAGTGGGGAGTCTGCTTGAAATTCTCTCTCTCTCTCCCTCTCCCTCTCTTCTCCCCCTTTCCCAGCATGCTTTTTCTCTCTCTAAATGAAAAATCAATAAATCTTAAAAAAATGTTTAAAATAATAAAAAATAACAATAATAAACAATAATAAAATGTGTGGCTCAGTCCTTAGGCGTCTGCCTTCGGCTCATGTCATGAGCCAGTGGTCCTGGGATCAAGTCCTGTATCAGGATCCCTGCTCAGCGGGAAGCCTGCCTCTCCCTCTCCCACTCCCCCTGCTTGTGTTCCCTCTCTCACTGTCTATCTCTCTCTGTCAAATAAATAAATAAAATCTTAAAAAATAAAATAAAATAAAATAATAACAACCTGACATTGAGATGAAAGTTAGAATAACTTTCCCAGAGGGCATTTGGGTAATATGTATTGTAATGTAAATTTCCAAATGTAAATTTACTTTGATTCAGATATTTCATTTTTAGAAATTTGTCTTAAATATAAACATATGCCCATAAACATGAACAAATATTTAGCTGTGCGATTTTAGATCTTGTATGCTATATTAATAAATATATTTTATTTATATTTATATAATATTAATAAATATTAGAATATCACCATTTCAACAATGCTGATGAATTAATGGATCTAGGCATTGATCATCAATGGCTGTTACATCAGAAAAAGACAAACAGCACAATGTTAGATGCCCTCTGAGGGCAACACCATACCACCTATGAAATATTATTATTATTTTTAAATATTTTATCTATTTATTTGACAGAGAGAGAGATCACAAGTAGACATAAAGGCAGGCGGGGGTGGGGGGTAAGTAGGCTCCCCGCTGAACAGAGAGCCAGATGTGGGGGGCTCGGTCCCAGGACCCTGGGATCATGACCTGAGCTGAAGGCAGAGGCTTAACCCACTGAGCCACCCAGGTGCCCCCACTTATGAAATATTATCGCCAAAATATGAAACCTGAATTCTGGATCTAATTACCTATTTCTAGGAAATACAGTTGATAGACATATATATCCAATGATACCAGTGATGATGCAATAAAATAATCCAGGACAGGACAAATAGTATAGATCCAGTGACCTATTTTTTCTTGTTCTTTTTCTTTTTTCCAACAAATAAATTGCAAGGAAATAAAGAGAGGGATGAAGAGGAATCTACTGATAAGAGAGACTTACTGGCCACCTGCAGTGCCTAGATCTTATCTGAATGTTGATTTAAATGATTTGGAGAGGGGAAGGGAAAGAGGGAGGGAAAAGATATCAAGGATTTTTGAACACTGCTTGAATATTTGATATTGGATAATAGGAAGAATAATTTGATTTTTTTGAGGTGCGATAACAGTGTTATGGTTATGTAAAAAAAAAAAAAAAAAGGTAGAGTGGGGAATGGGTGAGGCTATCGATGAAATATGATTGACCAGAAGTTGACAATTGTTGAAGCTGAGTCATGGGTACATGGTGGTTCATTAAACCAATCTTGCTGAAAACAACTACCACAAACCTATTTAATAATGTAGTTTTGATTAAAAAATTAATGGCATACCCATGAGATTAAATAATATGCAAATATTAAAATGTCCATTATATTATATAGTCTGTAGAATGCTTAATAATATTCAGGCACTAAAATGTTCCTACAATATTAATAAATGTAAAAAAGTCACAAAGCAACATGCAGAGAATTATCCTATTCCCGTGCACAGAATGGAAATAAAAAGACCCCCCAAATACATAGTAATTATTTCTGAAAAAGAATTCTTGATTGTGAAGGGAAAGACATTGGAAGGGAACTTTAGGGACATTCTATATTTTTAGCTAAGAGATCTTTATATATTATTTTATTTATAGGTAATTTGATCAAGGACTTACTGTTTATCAGATGTTACACTGGCACTTTACAACATTATGAAGGCTCTGTGAGATAACTGTATTTATTTTTAAGAAAAGCCAAGTATAGAAATTTTGAGACACTTGTCTAAATTAACTAGCTAGAAAGAGAGCCAGGATTCAAACCTGCAGTTTGACTCAAGAACCTTCACGCTTAGCCACTGCCTCTTGCGGAAAAACGGGGAGAAGCAGGGATAGAAAGTCCTAGAGGGAGAAAACAGATGGATGGAGGGAAAGCTCTGAGTACACACAGAGAGAAGACCCCATCCAGAGCAGGTGGGGGGCGGGGGGAATCAAACAGTAGCAAATGTCTGTCAAGTAGGGGTTTCTAACTAACTAGAAAACTCTCCTCCCCCCACAAAAGGTCTAACACAGTTTTTTCAAAAGTTGAAGATTTTTCAGTTTTATTTTACAAACCATCTTTTTCCTTTTGTAAGAAATTTGTTTCTGTATACTAAATACAGAGGAAAATTACAGATTCCCTATTCCGTTCAATTGGTTCATCTGCTCGTGTATAATAGCACATTCTACTAGTTACTGTGCCTTTATTTTCCATTTTGATATTCATCCACAAAATCAATGTTGAGCCTCTACTGTGTGCTTGGCTTAATGTTTAAATGTTCATGGTGAAAAAGACCTGTAGACATTCATATCCCCAGCTTTCATAAAGTTAATCAAGCCTAGGGATTCACAAAATTTTTCCATAAATAGTAAATATTTCAAGGCTTTGCAATTAATTCTCTATTACAACTAATTCAACTCTGCCATTTTAGCTGAAATAGGACAGACAATATATGAATGAAGAATGTGGCTGTTTTTTGACACAAACTTATTTACAAAAACAGGCAGGAGACTGGATTTAGCCTGAGAGACTTTTCTAGGTTGGCAGTGGAATTCTCTGTATCTCAAATTGTTCATGGTGAAAAAAGAATTGTGGAAGTGGCAATGGAAATTTAAGAGACTCTCTGTTTTGTTGTTATGTGGCTCTAGTCCCCTGTTATTTGGGATTGAGATACAGTAACATACGTCTTTGTTTGCCTCAGACATTGCAAGTTAATGCCCATTATCCTGGTATAATAAACAGAGCTCCTCTTCTCACTCTGCAATTTTCCAGTTAGGATAGCAAAACTGTATAGTTATCCTAAGTTTAGGAGCTAGAACAATGATCTTCTTCAATAGGAAAAGGAATCAGATATCAGTTAAGGCAAAACTATGACAGGAAGATATAAAGGATGTTAAGTTCTTTACTGAAAAAGCTTCTCCAGAGAGCATATTAGGAAAGGACTGGGAAGGAGATCAGTTGAAATTCTTATCCAATGGTGTCTTAGTTCAGGATGCTGGAGCAAAACACTATAGACTGGGTGGCTTATAAGTAACAGAAATGCATGGCTCACAGTTCTGGAGGTTGGAAGTCCAAGGTCAGGGTGCCAGCATGGTTAGGTTTTGATGGGAACTCCCTTCCAGGATGTGGACTGCTGGCTTCTCACTGTTTCCTTAGGTGATGGGAAGACTGAGAGCTATCTTGGGGCACTCACCCCATTCCTGAAGTCTGCACCTTCATGACCTAATTACCTCCCAAAGGCCCCGCCTCCAAATACCATCCCCCTAGGGGTTAGATTTCAATGTATGGATTTGGGGGGAAGACACAAATTTTCAGTCCATAACAAATGGTGTCTATGAAAAAGGAAGGAAATAGTTGGGGGTATGGAATGTAAAGAAACAAGAACAGTAAAGGAATAGAGCCTGGGAGAAGCATAAAGATGCACTGTTTTTTGGTTTTTTGTTGTTTTGTTTTGTTTGGATCATTAGTACAAACAGAACATTATTGATAACCTGTATCTGCCTAAAAAAAAAAAAAAAAAAAAGTTTAGCCTATAACACTTGCCTCCTCCTTACTCTGAAACAAGGCAAGTGGTCTTCTGGCAAAAGTCCATAGGGGAAGGGAAGGAACAGTCGAATGAGTCTATTCCAGGAATATTTACCTTCCTATTTGCCAAATGTAGTTCATTTTCAAAAAAACAACTAGAATTGAGATAAATATTCAAATTTAGAATGTTTATCCATACCAGATATTTTAAAGCTACACCCTTAAAAATGTTTCCTGTTGATTTTTAAGATCAGTATTTTCTCACAACCTATTGCCTGGGCTCTCTGCCTACAACCTCAGAGCTGCCCTCAGTAAGGTTTTCCTCTATTCCCTCCAGCAGATTTGGCCCTTCTATCTCCGCACTCCCCTAGAGCACTGCTCTGTCCCACCTACACTTGGAAATCACACTTGGAAATCGATTGGCTGTGAAAAGCCTGATGCTTTAGTTGCAAGGTGAGCCCCCTTCCCAGCCAGAGGGAGGACCCTCTCGCACGCTCCTGTGGTTCTCTGTTTTTGTGAAAAGGACAAATACAGGATTTTTAAAACTGCAATTGGACAAGTCCTATCTTTTTTCACTCCGCCTTCTCCTACTTGGCACATCCCTAGTGTCCGCGGTTTGGGGGAAGCTGCAGCCACTCCTGGGATCTGGCTAAGGGGAGAGGTTGAGGATCCGGCTAGGCTGAAAGGCTTCAAAGTCACTTCTGAGATGCAGTTGCATTACTGTTGTTATTGTTAGCCTAGTGATTCCACGTGGAAATGGCTTGCTGCTGTCTCCCGTGTGGGCTCCCCAGCCTTAGGAAACACGGCAAAACGCCGATCAGAAGCTAGCTGTTATGTAGGTGTTTTTAGGTCAAGTGTTATGTACGTGGAAGAGAAAGAAGGATGGGTACATAGTCTGCCTCAGGGGCAGAAAGCCCCGTCTGTGGACACTGTCCTCCACCAGCCTGCATGCAGTGACTGAGGTACAAGGATGGGAGCGCCTGATCCAGGATCATTTTTTTTTTTAAAGATTTTATTTTATTATTTATTTGACAGACAGAGATCACAAGTAGGCAGAGAGGCAGGCAGAGAGAGAGAGAGGAGGAAGCAGGCTCCCTGCAGAGCAGAGAGCCCGATGTGAGGTTCGATCCCAGGACCCTGGAATCATGACCTGAGCCGAAGGCAGAGGCTTTAACCCACTGACCCACCCAGGCACCCCTGATCCAGGATCTTTAAAGGCCACTGACCAGCTGGGCAGAGTAACTGCCGGCCTGTCCCACCTATTCCTTGGCCCAATTTTGCTTCATCTCTTTGTCTTTCACTTCTTAATCTCTACTAAATACCATATGCCCCTATCTCTGCCTCAGCATCTGCTTCTGCATAATCCAACTGCGGCAGTCATCTTGGGAAAATCTGTGGAAGGATAACTTCCAGAAAATGGTAAAAGGACTCTGATGCAGATATAAAAGTGAACATATGTTGAAGAACTTCTTTTACTCATGATATGAGGCAGAGGCTACAAGTGATTCAAAGGAAAAGTCAAAACAGTATGAATTAATACGGAATAAAAGGATGTCAAGATGAATTGCAAATGGAGACAAAACTAGCTTTTCCAGAGGGCGGAGGAAATGAATTAAATCACTTTTGGAAAAGACAGAATGTGCAATTATCAGCTACCTACAATTTATTAAGAAAAATAAAATAAAATTGCCAGTTAGCTCAGTGACAGTGAACAGGATTGGAATCTGATAACCTAGAAGAGTATAGTATAGAAGATGCATTTTCCTCTTGAAACACATTTTTTTTCCATACATCTCTTATTTGCAAAAGTGCATTCTATCCTACCTCCCTTATATTTTCAAAAGAAATAACAGGTAAAGGTTAGTCTGCAAATTCTGTTGGGATTTCAGCACACACGTAGATTAAAAGTATTTTATAAAATTCCAAACAGTATTGGATTAAGTAATACGAAAAACTCAACAAAACCCTAAATAGCTATAAATAACTATAACTATCATTAAAAATTAAACATATTTGCTCAATACTTGCTTTTTGATTCCAACACAAGCTTTGTAAAAGAATCATAAACCCAAGCAGACTCACTTGAACAAAAGAAAAATATTATCAAATTTAGTGTGTTATAAATATACTGTATTACATAGTGACTAAGATAGAAAATATGCATTACAGATACATAATCTATAATAATATTGTCAATATGTTGCTGACCTAGAAAGGTTTAGAAATGTATAAAATTATGTCCAACTAGACATGTCTTTGGGGCCCAATTCATTTGTTCCTTGCAATTGTGTTACAAATTCACAAATGAGATCAATTTCTGGTGATTCTCTCATTTTCAAGTTCAATTTTAAATGTACAAGTTCTGCCTTAATTAAAAAATAAAGTCTTCAGAAGTTTTGCACTTTTTTTTTTTTTTTTTTTTTAAATTTGACAAAGAGATTGAGAGAACACAAACAGGGGGAACAGAGGGAGAGGGAGAAGCAGGCTCCTCATGGAGCAGGGATCCCAATGCAGGGCTTGATCCCAGGACCCTGGGATCATGACCTGAGCTGAAGGCAGATGCTTAACGACTGAGCCACCCAGGCGCCCCAGTTTGTGGACTTTAAAATTGAATTTTATTAGGTGGGAAACTGTTCACAGTGGATATTTTATTAATTTTTGTAATGGTAATGCTTAAATTTTCCAATTCAAATGTTTGAAGTGTGACAATAGATTTTAAATGATTGATGTGAGTAACTTTAAGTGTGTTTAATATTTTAAGGGTGCTATTTATTCCTCACAATCCAGTGGTGTGTATGGGTGGTTATTTGTACAATTCTTTCACATCAAATGGAAGAATAGAGTTCTTTGTATTCAAGAAGATATTTGGAAGCCTGTTCTAAAGATATAAAATTGCTCTAGGAAAACACCAGGAGAAAACAGGCTGTATTGTTCCTCCTCAAAGAGCACAAAAGGCAATCAAACAAGGGAACTAGAATATGGTAATTACTGAGAATGTTGATGGTACCCTTAAGATTAAGCCACTGAAGATAAATGCTTTTCTGGGGATGAAGTTCCTGAAAAATCTATTAAGTGGGGGTGGGGAAAGGATGGCAAATTTCTGCCTCTACCTTGCACAAAACAGTCCATTTGTGTAATCTACCAAATCATATTTCTTGATTTTGCTTATAGACAGGGACGGTGAAATTGACTACGAAGGAGATAACAAACAGATATAAGGAACAACAACAACAAAGAAACAGGTAAAATGAAGATAATAAAGTGCTATTTCCCGAAAAGCTTTGGCAGGTCAGGATTTGAAGAGGTAAAAACAGATGCATTGCCTTTTGTTTGCAAGGCAGCCTCTGACAATGAAGATAAATTAAAGACTCAGGAAGCTAATGCCCTTGGTGTTAATTCCCTTACAGTTCTCTTTCTTGCAGAAACTCCTTGGAGATCAGATGGCTAAGACCTAATCTTTATTTCATGTTTCTGTAACTTTAAAATGAATTTCTCTCTGCTGCTTCTCAGATACTGACAATAAATCCATAATGCAAATACTGAGAACGTTTGATTTTGAAAGAAACCAAAGAAACCAAGCCAAAACCTTTATTCTAGATTAATATATATTTTTGAATCAGCATCGTAATGGCTAAACAATCATATTAGAATCCACACTTGCAGTTTTAGAGTGGGGGAGAGAACCTGGGGGCACGTGGAGTACCCTCTCAGATGATGCATCTTGGTTGACTATTATTGATGAAAATATCAAGGCAGCTTTTCACTGGGTTATAAAATATTGTGATTATTTTAAATTACCCTCATTCTTTTTAGTTTTCCAACACTCCTACTTTTGACAAAACCAAGCCCTATGGTGTGAATGCCTATGTCCTTCTCAAAATTCCTATGTCGAGGGATACCTGGGTGGCTCAGTTGGTTAAGCCGCTGCCTTCGAGGCTCGGGTCATGATCCCAGGGTTCTGGGATCGAGTCCCACACGGGGCTCCTTGCTCAGCAGGGAGCCTGCTTCTCTCTCTGCCTCTGCCTGCTTGTGTACTCCCTCTCTCTCTCTCTCTGACAAATAAATAAGTAAAGAAAAAAATCTTAAAAAAAAAAAAAATTCCTATGTCGAAATCCTGACTCCCAAGGTGATGGCATGAGTTGGTACCTTTGGGAGGTGATTGGATTATGAGGGTAGAGCCTCATGAATGGAATTAGTACCCTTATAAATAGAGGCCTGGCACAACTGGGTGGCTCAGTTTTTAAGCATCTGCCTTTGGCTGGGGTCATAATCCCAGGGTCCTGGGATGGTGCCCCACACCGGGCTCCCTGCTCCCCGGGAAGCCTACTTCTCCCTCTCCCATTCCCCCTGCTTGTGTTTCCTTCCTCACTATCTCGCTCTCTGCCAAATAAATAAATAAAATCTTTAAAAAAAAAAATAGAGGCCTCAGGGAGTTTGCTGATCCCTTCCACCACATGAAGATACGGAGAAGTTAACAGTCTACAACTGAGAAGAGGGCCCTCACTAGACCTTGGGCTCGCTGGTACCCTGATCTTAGACCTCCAACTTCCAGAAACGTGAGAAATAAAAATCAGTTGTTTATAGCTACCCAGTGTCTGGTATTTTTGTTACAGCAGTACAAACGGACTAAGACACCAAAATATTTCCAGTGTGTTTTAAAATATAGAAACAGCTATGACATAATCCTACTTTCTGAAAAAGCAGACTAATAAATTTTAACAATTATTTCATGCTTATAGGAAACCCTCTTGAGAAGTCCCATTAAAAATGACATCTCCAGGGATGCCTGGGTGGCTCAGTTGGTTGGGCCGCTGCCTTCACCTCAGGTCATGATCCCAGTGTTCTGGGATCAAGTCCCACATCAGGCTCCTTGCTCAGCAGGGAGCCTGCTTCTCCCTCTGCCTCTGCCTGCCTCTCTGTCTGCCTGTGCTCGCTCGTGCTCTTTCTCTCTCTCTCTAACAAATAAATAAATAAAATCTTAAAAAAAAAAAAATGACATCTCCAGGGGGCTCAGCGGGTTAAGTGTCCAACTCTTGATTTCAGCTCAGGTCTCAGGGTTGTAAGATTGAGTCCTGCCTCGGGCTCCGGGCTGGGTTTGGAGCCTACCCAAGATTCTCTTTCTCGCCCTCTACCCTTTCCCCCCAACCCTTCCCTCTCTAAAAAACAAAAACAAAACAAAGGGAAAAAAAAATATTATCTTAAATCTCCTAGTTCATACTACCTACTAGTTGGGATTATTAACATAGCCCATGACTTGAAAGTACGTATATGAGGGATAAGAATTTTTTTAGGCTGACACATATACATATTTATCATAAACACTGGGAATTGTACTATTTCATGTAATATTATCATAAAACAACTTTATTCTTTGGATTCCTACCACCACTTTATATTTATTCATTGGAACCATGTCCTCCCTCACATGAGGTTGCAGACTTGTACTGAACTATGACTTAACTTCTGTTTGGTTTTGGTTATTGAAATCCCTATGGGCATTTTTCCATTTCAATTCCAAAATAAAGCACACTTGATTTTAAATTGTGATTTCTTCTTTTCCTCTCGCTGATTTCTTATCCTATTACTGCCACCTTTCATGTAAATAATACTGCTGCTCTCATTCAAGATTTTTTTTTTTTTTTTTTTTTTTTTTTTTTTTAGCATCTCTTCTGTCCTGGTCCCTGCAGTAGTTAAACCAGACACAAATGGAAACTTCTTTCAAGGAACTTACAGTCTGATCAGGGGAGAAAGATAATAAAGATTTAAACAGACAAGTATAAATGAATAAATGATTGCCATGCAATACAAAAATGGAAGAAATGCATGAAAAGCTTTGATTGACCTCTCGGTAGGGGTAGCCAAAATCCAACGGTGATCTCAGCAAATATTCCCATCTCAGCTTCCTGAAAGATACCATGTCACTTATTCCCCATGCTGCAATTAAACCTGAGCTCTGACATTTTCACTGAGTTTTACAGGAGTCTTGGAACAGCCTGAGTGCATCACCTAGAATAAACACCCTCCTGCATTAAGTAGTGAGTCTTAGAACCCATGGGACAAATGCTATGCTCGAGTCACTACCCACAGAAAGAGGGTTGGTTTCACCAGCATGAAAAGCTACAGGCATTTCTCAATTTTACAACATCGGCCCAGTGGATCAGAGTGCAATGCAGCCCTGGGATGGTGGACGGTAGGTTCCTCCTCTTCCTTCCCGGTAACACATCCTCATCATTGTGAACTGATCAAGGCACACACAACGATGGATATCACACATCCGAAACCCATATTACTCAGCTTTTAATAACACCGTTCTTCTAACATAGCCTACTTACTCTTAAGGAGCCCTTCTCTAAATCCAGTGCAATTCTTTATTGTAATATGTGCTCTGTTATAAGTAGAAAAGAGCCCGCCTGTGCATTTATATGAACAATCTAGACCAATCTATCTTTTGAGGAAGCCCTTGGGCGGAAACAGAAAGGTATCCCAGGAACAAATCACAATCTTCACATATAGGTCACCCTAAACCCAAATTTAAATAGAAAATATTTTCTAAACATTTAGGGATACATTTAATTTATACTTATATGTGAATTCAAACCATGTGGTCTGAAATCCGCTCACTGATAATCAGAACTTATGATTAACAACGCATAGGGAATCGCTTTTTCATATGGGCTGTCTATGGGCTATCATCAAAGGATTGTTTTTAAGAACAAAATAAATTACCTAAAGATATTTCAGTATTCACCATAAAGAGCAAGAACTGCTTATGAATTTCTCCAAACACAATTTTTCCAATCCAGATCTATCTAATTTAATCCACCTGATTAAACATATTTGACTCTATACACAACTGAGCCACTTAAGGCCTGAATTCTTTTGTTTTTATCTTTCTGTTCTAGCATCTAGTCAGTGCCTAGCTGCAATATTTTATAAAATAAAAGCCTGAGTGTAGAAATGAAGGAATTACCTGTACATTAAAGTTCAACCACTCAATAGCCTCATGGCAACAGTGAATCACTTAGCCAATCAAAGGCTCAATTTCATCACCAATACATACTCCCTATGATACTACCATTTTGACAAATTTTCATTATAAGGGAGAGCTAGTGTTATTTGTGTTGTTGTTTTAAACAAATGAAATGAATCTGATTAGGGTTAGATTTATAAGTAGTGCTCTCCAGTCAGGCAGTGGAGAATCAGGCTGGGGAAAGTGTCAAGGAATCAGGAAAATCATTTGCTCATATTAAAAGAAACTGTAGTCAGGATACCCCACAGGCATGATGGCAGGTCCTTGACTGTGACTCCATCAATTCAGGAGGAAACATTGTGGCCAAGGATATTCACACACATGCTCCTTGTTTCGGAGTCTTACCTATTTTTTATTATTGTACGGCAGTAGGTTCACCTTTTGTGTTAATAGACCAAAGACATGTTACAGAGTCTTTTGAAGATGGCCTTCCAGAAAGACTTTCACTTGTATTCAAGCCTCAGATACCAGATCAGTCACAATCTTTCTAAATTTCAGAGTGTTTTTTCAGGCCAATTTTAGTGGACATAGGACATTTCCCAGATGGTACTATATTAGTGAGAGATGATGTGTTTAAAAACACATGTTGACAACAAGAACATTTCTTTATGTCAAACATATCGGAGCTTCTTCCTCCTACTTCGTTCTAGTTTTCTCTTAGAAATGTCCTGTAAATGTCTAGGATAAAAAGGGATGACTGGGTGATGGTTAACACCAGTGTTAATGTATTCAATGCCAGTGAATTGTATGTTCAAAATGGTTGAGCTGGTAAGTTTTAGGTTATGTATATTTTACAATTTAAAGAAACAGATTGTAGAAGTATTAGATTCCTGTGTAAACATGATTGGGCAAAATAATGAAGCCCAATTTATTTTTATTGCTTAAATACTGGATTAGTTCATTAGTTCAACAGAGAGGTAGAGAAATTAAAGAAACTCTCAGCCAGGTTTGACCTGTCAAGATTAAGCAGTTGGGGATTTGTCTGTTTTTAGAGCTAATCTGGGTCCTTGGATTGCTGCATACCTGTGGCTAAGATGAGTGTATTTTAGATGAAGGATTCCTTTGAAGATCTATGAAATTTTTGGTTATTCTATTCCAAAACAACCAAAAAATATTTAAGTGCCAATATATTTGTTCATCAACAGCTATAGGGACCAGCCTGAGCTGACATTTTTGAATGCAAAGAAAAATTTTTACTTTAGTGGAAACTATGGGTTTCTAATATTCTAGAGGACACCTCTCTGGGTGATCTTTTTTTTTTCTTTTCTTTTTTCTGTTTTGTTTTTTTTTCCATTTTATTTTATTTTATTTCTTTTCAGTGTTCCAAAATTCATTGTTTAAGCACCACACTCAGTGTTCCACACAATATGTGCCCTCCATAATACCCACCACCAGGCTCACCCAACCCCCCACCCCCTTCCTTCCAAAACCTTCAGTTTGTTTCTCAGAGTCCACAGTCTCTCAGGGTTTGTCCCCTCTTCGATTTCCCCCCAAATCACTTCTCCTCTCCATCTCCCAGTGTCCTCTGTGTTACTCCTCTCTGGGTTATCTTATTCTGATGTTATGGAAACTATTTTGCAACTGTGTATAGATAACTCATAACAATGCAAAATAATTCTTGTCTACAGACATACAAATTCTTTCCCGTCTGGGTAAAGGTTCAGCTGATTCTTTCTTCCCCATTTTGTGGAAAAACCAGTTTGCATCCATCTGCACATTTATTTCAATATTCCTTATCTACAAATGTGTCTAAGCTTTGGATTCTTGTCAGACTGAGTTATAACACCTGCCAGGTTTTTTCATTGATTACAAGCTAAATAACATCCTTTAACACCTGTTCATTTTTATATCTGTATGAGAATCATGATTTTATCTTTTTTGAAAATTGGCTGTTAACAAGAACAAATGAAGAAATTTGTTTTCCTTTAAGACATAAGGGAGAGAAAACAAGGAAGTTTTTAAGTCTGTCATTTGTTCAGCCCTGTTGTATCAATTACGAAAAGATTCACATCAGAAAGTTAATTCTGTAATAAGGATTATTTTACTGATGGAAGTTTATCTATAATGACTAGTTTTCTCAAATTTATGTTGCTTCTTGAGCCCCTTTTTACTTAAAAATTTATACCATAGCTCATCTGTTACTAAAATTCCAAAAGATTATGTAAAATGAAGCATAGGTAGCATTTTATTTTTTTCAATGGAAAATTCCACAGCAAATAAGCTACCTGAAAAAAAAAAGTGTGGTGCAGATTTCAACAGCAGCTGGTTAACTAAAATTCAAACTATTTTCAATAAAGTATAATTAGTATGTTTTAATTCTAAATGAAATATGATGCTCCTTTTCTCATCTAAACATTTATGGTTGGTACCAGTGTTTGAGGGCCCATGTGTGTAGAGGAGAGCAGAGCACATGGGGAGACATTTTTTAAATCACTGAATTTCAAAAAGCATCCATTAGTTTCAACAATGTCTTTAATAAATACTTTTGGGATGGAATAAATATTTCCTCCCGGGTGCAAAAAAAAAAAAAGAAGTCAAAGTACTATTGAATATGTCAGGGAGAAAAAGTCTGCAATATGTGTTTTTGTAGAATAACTCAGAAATCAATTTACCTGAGTATCTTGGAAAATACTGAAAGGTTGGCAAAGACTTCTAAGTATGTCTAATAACAGTGTGCTTTTAATCAAGATAGCTGGAGACAATGGTCAGGGTAGTAAATATTGAAGGTAATCTATAGTGAGCTTGATCGTGAGCTGTACCATAAGGAGAGCTCTCACCAGCCTCCTTCATTCTCCCAAATTCTCCAAGATAGGTGTAATAGGGTTCTCTAGGGAGACACAACCAAAAGGATTTAGATATAAATACACATATAGACATAAATACACACACACACACAGACACACACACACATTATATGCATTTCTCTATCAGAAGATTTCTTACAAGGAATTGATTTATGGAATTACAGAGGCTCTCCAATCCTAAAACATGCAAACTGAATCCCGGGATTGCCGAAGGCTGGCAGTCTGGAGACCCTGAAGGAGTCAGTATTTCAGTTAGAGTCTGAAGCAGGAAAGAACTCAAGTACCAGGTTAGGCAAAGCAAGTTCCTTTCTACTCAAATAGGTTCTGCCATTTTATTCTATTCAGGGTCTCAACCTACTAGAGGAGAGCACCCACAAAAAGGTTGGCAACCTCTTTCACTCAGGCAACCGCTTCAAATGTTAATCTCATCCAGAAACATGCTCCTAGAGGCACTCAGGGTAATATTTAACCACATGTCTGGGCCTCCTTTGGCCCAGTCAGGCTGACACAGAAAATTAACCATCACAGGAGGTTGGCAAGGCTCAGGGCCCAAGAGAGTTTGTGTTATTGAAATTGCCTAAAAGCATAAAGTTGAACAAAAATCAAAATGGCTGTACCTGTACTTCAGCGAATCTCGATTTTAAACTAAGTAAGCTTTTTCCTTCTCTTCCACAAACCTTCCCTACCTTCCCCCCTGCCTCTTCTTAGCCTTTTGTTTAGAGAACCCATATTCACCCTGAAAACCACCTGACAAAGGGGGCCGGGGCACTTTTGTGATTCCTGTGGAAAACCGCTAGATCCCCCTAACCCTTCAGCCCTTCCCTCTAGGCGGTCTTGAAGCCCTTAGCCTGCCCGTCTCCTTTGCCCAGAAACCAACATGGCTGTTGGTCCTCCTTATCCCCAAACTGTTCTTGCGTTACGCATTTTGGCTCCTGAGCCCAGAGGTCGGTTTTCGACAACATGAGCACATCTATTTGTTCCCAAATTCTGTCTCTCTAGATAAAAGTCTAGAATATTCCCTTGCACACACAGTTTTCCCAAAGTTATCTTCTGGATATTCTAACATGTTTTGATGGTCAGGGCTTGGAGGGTAATTAGAATCAGTTATTTGCACATTTACAATCGATTTTTGAGTATAGAAAGTCACGTTTGCTTTCCTGTTAACTCCAGAGTCTCTGGGATCACTTATTGCAAAGATTCCAGAAAAGGCTGACAAATAAAGTAGCCCTTTAGCTGAAAAATGATGTGAAGAGAGTAGGAAACACACATTTCCTCATATAAGTGGAGAACTGGGACAAGGGAACATAGGATAGGTTGATAAAAACAAGGACAAAAGAAGGAGAATCAATATTTATATTACATCTCAATACTATAGATAGTCTATGAACTTTTCATAAACTGACTCATTTAATTTTCATAATAACTCTGTCTGGTAGGTTTTGTCATTCCCGGTTCATAGATAAAATAGCTTATAAGAAGCACAGTTGGAATTGCTCCCCTGGTCTGTTGGATTTCAAAAACACTATGTTCTTCCTGTTTCTTCATTGTATCTACAGATTCTTATCTCTTCTCTCTCATTCCTCTTTGTAAAAACATCAAATATGGAAATCACAGAAAAGCTGAATATTAATGTATTTCTTACCTTTTCTATGTTTCATAATCATGCAAACTATCCTTTAATTTGGAATGTTTAACATATGAATGTGTCTCATCTTGAGAACATGTATGTATGTATATATACTCGAAGGACGGTTGGTAAACTTGGTTGTGAATAGAAGCTGGCCACCAGTAGATTGACTGGTGAAATTAAGATTCTTGACTTCAAAACTGAGGAACAGAACTTGTATCCATGGTGACTCCCCAAATGTGCCAACACCTGGCAAAGCTCACTCGGAAACATCTTGTCAGCTTCTTTCAGAAATGCACATAAAAAGGAGAAACAGGATAATAAGAAATCCATTGAAAAGCAAGTCGTAATAGAAATTAAGAAAATACATTTAAACACCTCTTTGTTTCCCATGTGCAAGTCACTGAGGAAGCAGAGATGAACAAAATATGATCCTTGCCCTCAAAGAGCTGAGGAGAGAGAAGGACATATAGAAATCACAACACACATCAACAGTCACAGGGGTTGTAAATAAAAACACAAAGTGTAAAAGGTTTGTTGATGGGAAGAACTTGGCTTGGGGCTCAAATGAACGTAACATTCCTGAGGGGGGCATTTGTTGGGCAGGGCGGTGAGAAGTAATGAGATCAAGGCCCTGAGGTGGAGGAGAGTAGGTCAGGAATGTCCCACAAAGTGGTGGAAAGCAAGCCACCACTCCACCCATGGACCCGCATGTTGAAGAGTTTTAAAGTAGGCATCAATGTTTTAAAGTAGGCATCAAAATCAATTTAAAGTAGGCATCTATAGGCATCAATGACCTTGACATTGCTAATCTCAATGGATGTACTTCAATTATTAATCTGATGTCAGCAGAAATTAGGACTGCTAATCACTTCCTGCACCTAGAAAGGCTTCCTTCCTTTAGCTTCTTTGACTCCTTAGTAAATGAAAAGTCTTTTTTTTTTCCCTATAGCTACTCTCAAATTCCTATGTCCATCATGTCTCCTCTGAGCTCCAGTGTCACCACTAAGAGCTTCTCACAACAAATAAAAGCCATTATAGCTGAAACTGAAAGCAAAGTCACGTTGTTTTCCCTCCTCTCCCATTGTAAGCCTGGGATTACTCTGGTGTTCTTTTTCAAAGCAAATAACATGATCGCATCCAGCTAGTTGCTAAAATCAGAAATTCAGGAGTCATCCCTAATACCTCTCTCTCCCTAACACTACCAGGTCCAGTGCATCAAGATTCATGTTAATATTCCCTTCAATTATCCCTCATCCACATCTCTCTCTCTATCCCTCTCTCTCTCACTATTCTTTAGCCACACTGGCTTATCCTGGTGTCCAGAACATACAATCCATCTTCCTGCCTTGAGGATTTGGCATGTGTGTATATACCATTTGGTAATTTCTATCTCCTCGTCCCACCATAATAACCACCCTTGTTTTGGGACCACAGTTCAACTACAATATTTTTATTTTTCAAGATTGTACTTATTTATTTGACAGAGAGAGACGCAGTGAGAGAGGGAACACAAGCAGGGGGAGTGGGAGAGGGAAAAGCGGGCTTCCCCCTGAGCAGGGAGCCAGATGCGGGCTCAGTCCCAGGACCCTGGGATCATGACCTGAGCGAAAGGCAAATGCTTAACTACCGAGCCACGCAGGTGCCCCTCAACTACAAATTTCTTGATGACAACATATATAATCCTCCTTGTTAGATCTTTTTCTTTTGTTATATCTTACCACAAACTCTGGTGGTTTGTAACCCTTATCACAATTGTACACAATTGTAAAGATCGATTTCATGATTATTTATTAACTGAGTTCATTAATCCCCATTGGACTGTAAGTTGCCTGAGAGTGGGGAACTATCTATCTTGTGTTAATACATAATAGAATTTAAATACATATTTGATGAATAAATGGCTGAATAAGCCAACAACTGAACTAGAGGCAGGGAGGGTAGAAAGTAGGCAGTAATCTAGGTTTGTACTAACGTAGCAACAGTTGGGTTGGAACAGATGGTAAAGTTCTAGGAAATGGCACAAAAAATACAATTAATAAAAAGGATTATTTTTTGGATGTAGGGACTTAGGGAAAGGGAAAATCAAGGAAAACTCCTAAATTTCAAGGTTGTTTTAATTTATTCACTGACTCTTCAGCGTAAGAAGTGCTGAGGGCTAATGATAGACCAGGGCATACCAACAGAAAGAAGATGGGGACAGTGGCAGAGGAGAACCAAAAAAGGAAAAAAGTATGAGGGAAGAGACAGTCTGTATGATGAATAATATAAATACCTTGTTCCTTATCAAAATTCTAATTTATAGAATATAGACTTGTGGGTTTCCATTTTATTCAAAGGATTATAATACATTAATATCATTTATTTTGAGGCTCCAATTATCCCAGATGTGAGCAGTGGGAGTCATTTCATTTGGCTTCTGCGCCCTTTTGACAGTTCCCTGTTACTCTTTGAACATTTCCTTTCTTTCTGGCACAGCAATGTGTTCCAGCTTCATCTTATACTCTTTTTCTCCAGCCTTGTTGAAATCAGCCTTCTTTCTTTTTGTTTTTCTTCCTTTTTTATGTTTTTATTTTTACAAACTCTCCTGGTTCCTTTCAGTTGAGAATGATATTAGAAATCAAGATCTGGGTGCTAGGTGTACACACATACACACACACACACAGTATGTATTTGTACATATATATACATATACATTTATATCTATAACTATCTACCTACCTACCTGCCTATCTAAAACCATGAGTTAACACTGACATCTCCAAATTCAAACACCATAGGATTCCTTCTAGTCTTCTTTTTCATATCAGTACCTCTCTCCATTAACAGTGACAGACTGACTCTCATTATTCTTAGTTATTAATTTTATCAATCTCTCTGTATGAAGTCCTGGCCTGTCTTAATCTCCTGCCACTTCCACCACTGTCCCGGCACAAACATTTCCTTTTCCCTGCTGGGGTTATGACACTCTTCACCAGGCCAGTGCCTGCCTGGGAGACCTCCCAACCTCTCCTGGGCTCTGGCACGCTGAGCAGGCCACCACCCTACGCAAAAGCCCTCCTCACTCTGCCATGGTTCCCAAAGTCAGTGTCAGGGCACCTCCTAGCACAGATGCCTCCTCGCTCCACAATGGTTCTGATTTTCCACACTGCCCACTGCCCCACTGGGGCTCAAACACCCGCCTCAACTACCACATCCTACAGAGCTCAGACTCCTCTAGCATCTTTGGAGAAGAGTAGGGGAAAGACAGACTACATAATCTTTGTAAATCTACTTTTTACAATATATAATTGACATTTCCTGTATTATTAAATGCTCCTCTCCTTTGTGACTTTTATGGTATTTCATGTTATTAATGTTATCTTTTATAGGCTGTTCTTTTCCTTCCTTGGGAATTATTGACAATATTTGAGAAGGTAAATGTGATTTTATAGAGATTATGTAATCTATGCACATTACATCTGGGGTTTTCATTCCTTTAGGAAGATAAATGTACTTTGAGTAAAAATATTTTGGTGTGAGTCCTCGCTTTGCTGTGTGATCTTCAATTTCAGTATCTCAGTTTCTCCCCTTAAAATGAAGGTGTTCAATTCATTTCTGCATCAGGAACATGGTGCTAGTTGCCTCCTTTGTCTGGATCACACTGATCTTGGATGTGAAATTTATACTCTGGTCAGTCAGATCTCAGTTCTCTGAAGAACTGGCATTTGAATCAGGATTTTCCTTTACATCCTTTCTGTAGTGCATGAAAGTCTCAAATCAGCTGGGAACTTTGGTTTAGTGAGTTGGTAGTGATGAAGATTGCAAATGACATTTTATTTTAAAAAATAGCAATTCTGTAAGGAAAATGCTCTATTAGTTTAATAAACAATACAGATTAAACGTTATATGAGGACAAACAGTCGTAAGTGGTAATGATGGTTGAGATGGTGGCAAGTACCAAAAACACCTTGGGGAAATTTTTTTACCTTTTTGTCCACCTAGAAACAACTAATGCATATAGGCCTCCCACAAACCCTCCCCATAGAGATTTAGGGCCTAACCTCTCAAGTTTTCCATAAACCTCAAGTATGTTGGGTTGTAGAAATGCTGAAAACACAGTTCTTCTCTGAATCTCTGCATTTCTCTACCTCTTACCACCTGCTTATTTATATCCTCACTATTTTCCTATTTAGAGTTTTTTTTCCTCATCACCTCAACTCAGCATACCCAAGGGGACCCCAAATCTACCTCATGGCATCATCTCCGCTTTCTTTCCCACCAATAACGGCTTCATTTACTCTCATATGTTTTCAATTCAAATTTCTGTGCGGGAGAGTATGAGTGCCCCAGCTATCTGTGAGAAAATGCCACAGGACCCTGTCACACTTATCCGTGGCCTGGGAGAAGTGTCACCTTCTTTATATCAATAGAGGCTGCAGAGGGCATGGTGCTATTTAGAAAGGACAATGGTCAAGACAGGCACAAATGGATTTGTCTGCTCTGATTCCAGCAATGATTTTAGCAACAACAATAAAACCAGAAACAGAACCGCAAAGTGGAAGCACATTAATATGACAGAGAGGAGATTCATATTGTCCAATCATTTTTTTAAGTATATGGAGTCAGTTATTGGTATTGTGATGAATTTGATTCTTCATTTATGAAATATGTAAGAATTATCAAGTATAGAAAGCTGCTTGCGATCTGTAAGCCTTATTCCTTTCATGGATGAGATTATGTGATTTGAATTTCAGAATTTTGTTTTTCAAGTTTTTATTAAAATAATTCCTGGGCTAGACTTGGTTTACAATACTAATACAGATCTACTAAATTTTCCCTGAGAAAGTATCTCTCACCCATCTGCAAATAGTAATTTCTATATAAGGTTAATAAATATTATTCACCTTACTATGTTGAATATTATAAGTTATAGAAAATAGAATCCTGACATTCATATTTATGAAAGAAATAGAAGTAAAGAATATTTTGTAATTCTAACAAGTGCAGTACCGAAATATTTTTCCAAACCAGAGAGAGACAGATTGAGAGAGACAGAGAAAGGAATGGGATGGGGGCAAGAATGAATGGGGTAGGGGCGCCTAGGTGGCTCAGTGGGTTAAAGCCTCTGCCTTTGGTTCAGGTCCTGATCCCAGACTCCTGGGATAGAGCCCCACACTGGGCTCTCTGCTCTGCGGGGAGCCTGCTTCCTCCTCTCTCTCTGCCTGCCTCTCTGCCTACTTGTAATTTCCGTCTGTCAAATAAATAAATAAAATCTTAAAAAAAAAAAAAGAAGAAGAAATGGGGTAGAAGGAAGGAGAGGTTAAATACTAGAGCAAAACCACGCAAGGCTAAAGGATCTTAGAGCCCAACCAAAAGCCAGTGACCACACTGGCGATTTGGTATCTTCCATAATCTGAACCCGAATTGCATTAGGGTATGTTCAAAGCAGGACACGCACATGAATTTTGGGTAACTTCCAGTAGTCTTCTGGAAGAAAGCCTTTGTTACTTACTAGATACTGTGTTTCAGAGTCAGGCACCTGTCTCCACATCTTTAGCTGCCTAATCTAGAGGTAATTCTGTAATACTGATATACTCCCGGAGATATCTTCTAAGACATTGAGATCTATAGGAAAATACGGTAAATATACCATTAGGATATAAGTACCCCAACTGTCCATCCTGTGCAATGTGAATGGATCTCCTGATTTTTTACTAGATTTACATTGAAAGATTTTAGTTTTATGTACCAGATTGATGAAATATGCCTCATTTTATGCTTAGGAAAACTCAAGTCACATTTAAAACCCTTAAGAAATATTGTTGAACTGCATGTTGAAAAACAGCTGTTTTCCACTTAAGCTTAGTTAGCATTTTATTCTCGCTCTCGCTCCCCACCTCTCCTTGCAAACGCGAATGTCAGGATTCTGCCTATCTTCTATAACATGATATTTAACATGGCAAAGTGAATAATATTTATTCATTTTACACAAGGGGAAGAGGCCACATCAGAAAAATCCCAGGCTTGGTCTGGGAGTAAAATGAACCATGGCTGTCCCCGGCGGGGAGGGAGCTGGTGGCGCAGAGAAGGGCAGAGGACAGACTTTCACACCAAGGAGCCCAGGAGCCTGGAAAAGGAATCTCCATAATATTTGGTTTTGAAAGTGAGAGGCATCTAATCTCTGGGGTTCTTAAACCAGCAGGAATGAAAGGCTGGAGTTTAACAAATCAGCTGGCTGGGCTCTAGGAGAGCCTGAATGGCTTTAGCAAGCAGAGCCTCCACTCTTAAAGAGAAAGCGTGATAAACAGCCCGCAGAAATACAGCCTAGAGCTAGCAGTTTGAAAAGCAGCCAACGGCAGATGGGAGGGAGAGTGATTTGCTTATCTCAGAGTGTGGCCTGGAGAGACAGGGATCAAAGGGACAGGTTTTCCAGGAACCAGGGAGCTGGCAGATGTCACTTCCCTGCCCTGCCCCCTACCATTAACAACAGCCACCTGCAGGAACCAGTGCAAAGCTCATACTCCTTACTGACTTGTTTGCATCACCCCTGCCTGCCCCCAACCAGCACTTTGGCAGATCTACCTTTTCCAGTCACACTTCCTTCAGTACCGGAGCTGTAGCCCCTCCCCCAGGAGACCAGCAAAACCCGTGCTAACAGCCCATCTCTTGACCTGCACATTTTGCTAGATTCAGTTCTGGCCGCAGGAGCAGGTGTGGTTTTGCAAGCAGACTACTGCACACCTTGCTGCCAAAACAGTCAAAGAGGGCCTCTGCAGACAACTGGACTGAAGGAAAAAGAGGCCAAGATTTAATAGCGGAGCCCAGGCAACAAGTGTAGAAGACACTCCCTGAAGTGGCCAGCCCCAGGGAACAGGAGACACTGCACTGCAGGGCGCTACAGGACCTCTTCTTCATAAGGCTATTACAGTTAAGAGCAAGAGAAGTGGCTGACCTTCTTAACACATAGAAACAGACACAGGAAGTCAGAGAAAATGAGGAGACAGAGCAACATCTTTCAAATGAAAGAATAGCATCAAACCACAGCAAAAGACCAAAGCAAAATGTATGTAAGAAATATGCCTCCTAGAGAATTTAAAGTAATGATCAAAAGACACTCACTAGACTAGAGAAAAGAGTGGAGTACATCAGTGAGACTCCTAGCACGGGGATAAAAAAGAAGCAGTCAGAGATCAAGAACCGCATAAATGAAACTAAAACTACACTCGGTGGAATAAATAGCAGGCAAGATGAAGCAGAGTTGTGAACTAACAACCTGGAAGATAGTAATGGTAAGTAACCAAGCTGAGCAAAGGACAAGATGAAAATTCTTCAAATTGAGAATAGTCTTAGGGAACTCACTGACTCGAACAAGTGTAATAGCTTCTGCAGTATAAGGATCTCACAAGAAGAGAGAGATGGGGCAGGAAATTTATTTGAAGAAATAATAGCTGAAGACTTCCCCAATCTGGGGAAGAAAACAGATATCCAGATCCAGGAGGCACAGATATCCCCCAAAAACTCAACCCAAGGAGGTCCACACAAAGATACACAGTAATTAAAATGGCAAAAAGTAGCAATAAAGAAAAAATTTTAAAAACAGCAAGAGAAAGGAAGACAGCTAGATAAAAAGGAAAACCCATAAGGTTATTAGCGGGTTTTTCAGCTGAAACTTTGCAGGCCAGAAGAGTAGCATGACATATTCAAAGTGCTAAAAGGGAAAAATCTGTAGCCAGAATGTTCTATCCAGCAAGGCTATCATTCAGAATAGAAGGAGAGATAAAGAGTTTCTCAAACAAAAACTAAAGGAGGTCATGACCACTAAACCAGTCCCACAAGAAATATTAAAGGGATTAAAGGGGACTCCCTGAGTGGAAAGGAAGACTGTAAGTGAGAATATGAAAAGTAAAAACAAAAATGAAAAACCAAACAAATTAAAAAAAACCCACACACCCACAAAAGCAATAAAAATAAATACATCCGTAAAAATCATTCAAGAGACTCATAAAATAAAAGGATGTGAAATATGACACCATATACCTACAACATGGAGAGAAGGGGAGTAAAGAATGGGCTTAAACTTAAGTGACCATCAACCCAATATAGACTGCTATGTGCAGATGTTAAATACAAAGCTAATGGTAACCACAAATCAAAAACCAGTAATAGATATTCAAAGAGTAAAGACAAAGGAATCCAACTATATCACTAAAGAAAAGCCATCAAACCATGAAAGAAACCAAGAG
Source organism: Lontra canadensis (assembly GCF_010015895.1). NCBI lineage: Eukaryota > Metazoa > Chordata > Mammalia > Carnivora > Mustelidae > Lontra > Lontra canadensis. The sequence goes on from NW_022631042.1 coordinate 6,188,952, forward strand.
AAGGATCAGAGAAAATCTACAGAAATAATCACAAAACAAGTAACAAAATGGCAATAAATACATATCTATCAAATTACTTTGAACGTAAATGGACTAAATGCTCTCATCAAAAGAAAAAGGATGACAGAATGGATTAAAAAAAAACAAAAAACAAAAACAAGACTGACCTATACGCTGCCTATAAGACACTCTTTTCAGACCCTCATTTCATACCAGCAGAGTGAAAGTGAGAGGTTGGAGAAACATCTCTCATGCAAATGGATGTCAAAAGAAAGCCAGGGAAGCAGTACTTATATCAGACAAATTGACTTTAAATAAAAGTCTGTAACAAGAGATAATGGAGAACACTATATAATAATAAAGGGGACAATCCAACCAGAGGATATAACAATTGTAAATATTTATGCACCTAAAATGGGAGCACCCAAATATGTAAAAGAGTTAATAACAAATATAAAAGAACTAGTCGATAATAATACAGTCATAGTAAGGGAGTTTAACATCCCATTTATATAGATAGACAGATCATCCAAACAGGAAATCAACAAGGAAATGGTGGTTTTGAATGACACATTGGACAGATGGATTTAACAGACATACTCAGAAAATCCCATCCTAAAACAGCAAAATATATATTTTTTTCAAGTGCACATGGAACATTCTCCAGAGCAGATCACATACTGGGCCACCAAACAAGTCTCAACAAATTCAAAAAAATCAAAGTCATACATGACATTTGTCTTTTCTGACCACAATACTATGAAACTAGAAATCAACCACAAGAAAAAAATCTGGAAAAGAGCACAGGTACAGGAAGGTTAAAAACGTGCTATTAGACAATGAACTGGTTAACCAAGAAATCAAAGAACAAATTAAAAATTTAATGAAAATGAAAGCACAATGATCCAAAATCTTTGGGATGCAGCAAAAGGAGCTCTAAGAGAAAAGCTTACAACAATACAGGCCTACCTCAAGAAGCAAGAAAAATCTCAAACAACCTAACTTACACCTAAAGGAATTAGAAAAAGAACAATAAACAAAACCCAAACCCATTACAAGAAAGGAAATGATAAATATTAGAGTAGAAATAAATGACACAGAAACTGAAACAGCAGAACAGAGGAACAAAATTGATAAACCTCTAGGAAGACTCATTAAAAAAAAAAAAAGACTGAGGACCTAAATAAACAAAATTATTAATGAAAGAGGGGAAGTAACAACCAACATCACAGAAATACAAACAATTATAACAGAATATTATGAAAACCTACATGCTAACAAATTATGCAACATGGAAGAAATGGATAAATTCCTAGAAGCATATAATCTACCAAAACTAAAGCAGGAAGAAATAGAGAATTCAAACAATCTAATTACCAGCAATGAAATTAAATCAGTAATCAAAAGCTCCCCAAAAAGTGAAAGTCCAGGACTAGATGGCTTCACAGGTGAATTCTACTAGACATTTAAAGATTTTGTAATTTATTTATTTGACAGAGATCACAAGTAGGCAGAGAGGCAGGCAGAGAGAGAGAGAGAGAGAGAGAGAGGGAAGCAGGCTCCCCACTGAGCAGAGAGCCCGATGCAGGGCTCGATCACAGGACCTTGGGATCATGACCTGAGCTGAAGGCAGAGGGTTTAACCCACTGAGCCACCCAGGCACCCCTCTACTACACATTTAAAGAAGAATTAATACCCATTCTTCTCAAATTATTCCAAAATATACAAGAGGAAGGAAAACTTCCATGTTCATTCTATGAGGGCAATATTATCCTCACACCAAAAACAGATACAGATACCACAAAGAAAGAGAAATACAGGCCAATATCTCTCATGAATATAGATGTAAAAACCCTCAACAAAATACTAGCAAACTAAATCCGAAATATGATAAAAAATCATACACCATGATCAAGTGGGATTTACTCTTGGGATGCAAGGGTGGTTCAATATTTGCGAACAATCAACATGATACATCACATCAGTTTGAGAAAGGATAAAAACCATATGATCATTTCAATAGATGTAGAAAAAGCATTTGATAAAATACAACATCGATTCATCATAAAAATTCTCAACAAAGTAGGTTTAGAGGGAACAGACCTCAATAAAATCCTTGTATGAAAAATTCACAGCCAACATCATACTGAGAGCTCCTCCCCTAAGGTTAGGAACATGACAAGGACATCCATTCTCACGTCTTTTATTCAGCACAGTCCTGGAAGTCCTAGCCACAGAAATTAGACAATAAAAAGAAATAAATAGCATCCAAATCGATAAGGAAAAAATAAAAGTCTCACAGATGACATGATATTATATGTAGAAAACACTAAAGACTGCCAGAACTCATAAATTGATTTGGTAAAGTCACAGGATATGAAATCAATATACAGAAATCTGTTGCATTCCTCTACACTAATAATGAAGAAGCAGAACGTAAACTTAAGAAATCAATCCCATTTACGACTGCACTAAAAACAATAAAATATCTAGGAATAAACTTAACCAAAGAGGTGAAAGACCTATACACTGAAAACCGTGAAACACTGAGGAAAGAAACTGAAGATGATATAAAGAAATGGAAAGGCAGTCCATGCTCATGGGTTGGAAAAACAAAAACTGTTGAAGTACCTTATTACTCAGAGCAATCTACAGATTCAATGTAATCTCTATCACCTGACCGAGAGCATTTTTTCATAGAACTAGTACAAATAATCCTAAAATTTGCCTGGAACCACAAAAGACCCCAAATAGCCAAAGCAATCTCAAAAACAAAACTGGAGCTATCATAATTCCAGACTTCAAGCTATATTACAGACTAGTAGTAATTAAAACATTGTGGTACTGGCATAAAAATAGACACATAGATCAACAGAACAGAATAGAAAACATAGAAATAAGGCCACAACTATATAGTCAATCTTCTGTCAAAAGAAGAATGAATATACAATGGGAAAAAGTCTCATGAGCAAAATATTGAGAAAACTGGACTGCTACATGCAAAAGAATGAACTGGACCACTTTCTTATACCATAAATAAAAATAAATTCAAAATGGGATTGAAGATCTAAGTGTGAGATCTGAAAACATAAAAATCCTTGAAGAGAGCACAGGCAGTATTCTCTGACCATAGACCATGGCAACATTTCCCTGAGGCAAGCGAAATAAAAACAAAAATAACCTACTGGGACTACATCAAAATAAAAAGTTTCTGCACAGTGAAGAAAACCATCAACAAAACTAAAAGGCAACCGGCTGAATGGGAGACGATATTTGCAAATGACACACCTGATAACGGGTTAGTATCCAAAATATGTAAAGGACTGGTACAAGTCAATATCAAAAAACAAATAATCCAATTTAAAAAGGGCAGAAGACATGGACAGACATTTCTCCAAAGAAGACATTCAGGCGGCCAACAGACACAGGAAAAGATGCTCAACATCACTCATCATCAGGGAAATGCAAATCAAAACTACAATGAGCTATCACCTCACACCTGTCAGAATGGTTAAAATCAAAAACATAAGAAATAGCAAGTGTTGGTGAGGATGTGGAAGAAAAGAAACCCTCTTGCACTGTTGGTAGGAATACAAACTGGTGCAGCCACTGTGGAAAACTGTATGGCAGTTCCTCAAAAAATTAAAAATAGAACTACCCTACAATCCAGGAATTGCACTACTGGGTATTTATCCCCAAACTAAACTAATTGAAAGGGATACATGCACCTGTATGTTTATTGCAGCATTATTTACAATGGCTGAGATATGGAAGCAGCCCACGTGTCCATGGATAGATGAGTATATAAGAAGAAGTAGCATATATATATATATATATATATAAAATATTATGTATAATATATATAATTATAATATATATATAATGGAATATTACTCAGCCACAAAAAGAGTGAAATCTTGTCATTTACAACATGGTTGGAGCTACAGAGTAGAATGCTAAGCGAATTAAGTCAGTCAGAAATTTAATACCATACGAATCAGTCTTACGTGGAATTTGAGAAACAAAACACATGAGCAAGGAAAAGTGAAACTGAGAGAGGCCAACCAAGAAACAGACTCTTATATAGACTGATATATGACCTCTGATGGTCACCAGAGGGGAGGAGGGTGGAGGAACAGGTTGGGAATTAAGGTACACACTGTCATGATGGAAAAAAAAAATAAATAAAAAGAGGGTTAATAGGCTCTGAATGAGGACCAAAGGAAGTGTTTGCCAAGAAAATTGTATGACCTTTGAGGACATTAAAACTCTCAACATCTTGAAAAAATAGAATAAAAAATGTAGAGCTAGCAGCAACAACAAAAACAACAATAAAGAATAAAGACACGAAAATAATAGGAGAAATGACCCGGACCCACAGGATGAGACAGGCAAAAAATGGGAACTACAGAAATAAAGGGCAGAGGGGACAAAGGCAGCTTCCACCCAAGACACAAAGGAAGAAGACTTCAGAGTTGCAGAAAGATTTGAGTTATTATATTTATCCGATTAGAAGAACCCAAACAGTAAGTTAACGAAAGGCCAACACTTGATATACTTGGGGAAGTTTTAGAATCTCAAAGGTGAATTTACAATCCCACAACATGCACATGGGGTGACAATGGTTATCCACAATGACACAACAAAAGTAGACATAGCCCTACAGCAATAAATACTAGAAATGAATGGAACAAAACCCTCGTGGTTTGGAGAGGATGTTATTTTGATAGAAGATATGTGTAGCTACACAGATAATCCTCTGCTCTTTATGTTTGTTTACTTTTGACTTTTGACCCATTAATGTCTGCTGTTATGTTCTTGTATTTTCAAGAATCCTTAAGTATATATGTGTGTGTCCAATACCTAGTGTTTTCATTAGCAACAATAGTGAGCTCATTTCCTTAAAACAAAATTCAGCTCTCTAAATGTAGCTTTTGGAGTTTTGGTGAGCGAACGCCTGATGCTGCTACTAGATGGCGCTCTCACTTGATGTTGGCGTTCTGCATTCTCATGGCAGAGAAAGTGTCACCATGTTTGGGAGGATAAGCCAATGTTATCAAGAGTTTTCTGTTGTTCCATTTCTATTTCCTCGTCCCAAGCAAAATAACCCCAGAGGAACTGTACCATATTCAGGAACGTGGCCACTTAGAATGGGCTTGTGGTGCTTTAGTGGGGTAAATTACACCCTCCGCGAAACATAATGCACACATATGCAGGCAAGGTAATTAATGGTGTGTGTGTGAGTGTGAGTGAGTGAGTGAGAATGAGAGAGACAGAGAGACAGAGAGACAAACATTTTACCAATTATCTAACTGAAGTGTCTATAACATGTTGAATTTGGAATGTGCATTGCAACTGTATATGTAATACTCTTAAATTATAACTCTGCACCAGTGATCTTGGCAGTTGAACACTTTGCCATTGTTGAGAAAAGGATTACAAGCTTGTGATTTATACTATTTTGAATGGATTAATTTTCTAAGCTCAGAATACCTTGATTGTAACCTTTGTAAGACCCTAAGCAGAGGACCCAGCTAAGTCATACTTGTACTCCTGATCTATAGAAACTGGGTAATAGTACGTGTGTGGTGTTTTAAATTATGAAGTTTGTGGGGCGCCTGGGTGGCTCAGTGAGTTAAGCCTCTGCCTTTGGCTCAGGTCATGATCTCAGAGTCCTGAGATTGAGTCCTACATTGGGCTCTTTGCTCAGCGGGGACCCTGCTTCCCCCCACCTTTCCGCCTGACTCTCTACCTACTTGTGATCTCTGACTCTCTGCCTACTTGTGATCTCTGTCAAATAAATAAATAAAATCTTAAAAAAAAACTATGAAGTTTGTGTTCATTTATTACTAAGCAAAAAGAATATAGTGGGCAGTTTACATTTGTTCCTGTCATACTGGAAATGCCCTTCTAGTTTCCCTATTAAGAAGAATGATGGATTAAGACCAATCTATCAAATAGAATGTATGACAAAGAAGACAAATTAAACATTTCAAAAACTGAAATGAAAAACAAAAAAGGAAAAAGGAAAAATAAAGGAAGTAAAAGAAAAAAACAAAAGGAAAAGTAAAGCTCCAGTCTATAGTGTTAAATAAAGACAGAGCTGTAGAAAAGAGCTGGACCCTTTTACCGTATTTTATCGCTTCTGTGTTGTTTTGGACACATCTCAGCTGTCTTTGAGAGCCTTTACTCATGTGGAGTCCATGGATATCTATCTTATAATTTCATTGAAACTATAGTCTGTGGATTTATTTTTCTTTTTTTGGCATGTGTTCAGGTAAAGGAGAAATATGTTGACTTATTACAGATATATGCTAACAAGACATTCTGCCATCTTTTAGATAACTCCCTTTTGTTTACCTTGAAAGGTCATGAAATGTTTTCTCCTTTAGAATTAAGCTTTAGCTATTTTTTTCTCTGAAGTTTTAAAGCTCGGAATCTACTCCATATAAAATATAATTTTCTAAAAGAATAAAAGTGCTTAAAAATGGGTTAAGGATTAATATTTTTAAAAATTTTGAGTAGTGTATGGATGGAGATTAATTACACATTTTTGCTACTTATATAAAACCTAATTAAAAATCAAAGAAATTGAAAGGTGTAGGATTATGCTCTTACATGAGGCAGTGCATTTTCTCCAAGTGAAAATGGTTAATAGGAGCTACGTTAATTAATGATCAGGACTATATTTTTTAATGTTCAAGAGAATATTTTAAAATCAGTTACAACATTAAAAGAGGCTTATTCTATATGACATCTGAAGTCCCTTTCAGCTTGAGAATTTTGTTATATAAAAAACATTTTTGGGGTGCCTGAGTGGCTCAGTGGGTTAAAGCCTCTGCCTTCGGCTCGGGTCGTGGTCTCAGGGTCCTGGGATCAAGCCCCGCGTCGGGCTCTCTACTAGGCGGGGAACCTGCTTCCCTTCCTCTCTCTCTGCCTGACTCTCTGCCTCCTTGTGGTCTCTGTCTGTCAAATAAATAAATAAAAATCTTTAAAAAATTTTTTAAAATTTATATTTACCTGATTTCAGAATAGATGGTTCAAGACAATGTTTTTAAACATCTTGTGCTGTTTTCAAGTTTACTGTGAAGATTGTTTTTCTTCAGAATATGAGCTACAGAGAGTGTCATCTAATGAGGGCAAATATATAAAATGTTACAGAATCAGAATACTGTGAACATCTTTATTTCAATTACACTAACAGTGAACTGATTTCAGGCCTTGGTTGATATTTGACATCACAAATGCGACTTTGCCACCTAGTGGTTGATTCTGATATTTCCTTAAAAAAATTTTTTTTTTAAATACCGCAAGATACTTACTATAATCATATTTAGGATGAAATGATTCAGAGAATCACTCAGTTTATATTTTTTGCATTGTACCTTGGCAAGCACATAATACCTAAAATATTTTTATTGAACATCAAACTGGGGCAATATAAAATGCTTAGTTTAAATGTTTCTTTGAAAAATTATCTCTTGCTGCTGTCCTTATTTGAAGGATTAAAATAAACAAAACTATTAAATTATTTTAAAAATAAATTTTAGAGAGTAGTAACATCCTATCTCCCATGGAGATACAAAAATAAATATGTTAGTTTTATTTAACCTAATGATGAAATCGATTATGCCTACCCACTGGTACAAAGAAAAAGTAGAAAAAAGACACATTTATCGTTAAATTATTGTGCAAATGGAGGTAAAACTAGCTCCTTCTGGAGTGGAAGAAGTCATTAGACTCTTTTCCAGACAGGATGTGCATGTCTCTAGACATGGTTATCAGCTGTCTACACTTTACAGAGCTGCAGAATATTTTCCAGAGAATCAGATCAGATGTGACCTATAAACATGTGTGTTCTCCACAGAAAAACCAAATTCTCCTTATACATTATATAAGTTCTGTCTGTTTTATAGATCTCCCCATGTAACAGACTATGGCATCTGCATTGTTTCAAATAGAGTTTCATCATTTGACACTAGAATCAGCAACTGAGCACGTATGTCAAGTCATGAACAGTTTCTATTTCTATTCCTTGGTGGACATGAAGTCTATAACCACTTGTATTGCCCCCTTAGGTGCCTCTGCTGCAGGCTGTGGGAATCACTGGGCTAATATTAGCCAAAGTTGAGAACCATGGACCCTAGGGCAGGAATTTGCAACCTTGCGATGCATTAGAATCACCTGGAGAAATTTTAACAAATGCTCATGCCTGGGGCCCACTTCCACTTAAAATCTCTGGATACAGAATCTAGACATTGATGCTAAAAACAAACAAAATCTTCCAGTTGACTTTACTGTGTATCTGGATTTGAGAAACATCCCTCTGATGGCCACAGAAGGATTTAGCTGTGGCCCCCTACAGACTCTGCCCCATGAATCTGTCTTGGATGTGGAGAAGGATACAGTGTAAACAAAGGATGATAAGTCACTGTCATGAGCAAAATCACCATTACTGTGCCATGTGGCTTGATGTTTTAGATAGTCAGTTCCTCAGAATCCATATTCCTTAAGGAACTTCTGTTTATCGTTTGCTTTCTCCTGCACCATGCCCGTAGCTAAGAAAACACTTGGGTCACACTGCCCCAAAACACACCTGGTCCTCTTCAGGAATATTTCCAGCTTGGATTCATAAATTGGCTCTTGTGTTTTTTTACATAAATCTCGTAAACTTGGTTAATATGAATGTGCTTAGAGGTGGAGTCCGAAAGGCTTTAATTCTGGGCAGTGGCGGCGGGGTGGGGGTGGGGGGGTTGACATCCCTACATGACCCTGTACATGTATATATTGTTTTTTTTTTTTACCCTAACCTTGTTGTGGTTTATGATGATTAAGAAACAAAATGTTTCCAAAGCACACAGATGGTCTTTGTGTTTTAACTAGTGACATAAATGCCAATTACTACTATTTTGGCCATTCCCTTTCTGCAAAGATTACCTTACATTGGAGGGCTTCTCCCAATTCAAATGTTTCCATACATCTCACTCTTAAAATCCTGGTTTAAGCTCTGTAGGTGGTTTTAATGTTTAGCCAGAGGGCGAAGTCCTGCTCTAGACCAGCACTTCTCCGCCTGCATCAGAAATAGTGTGTGGGGGCGCCTGAGTGGCTCAGTGGGTTAAAGCCTCTGCCTTCAGCTCAGGTCATGATCCCAGGGTCCTGGGATCAAGCCACACATCAGGCTCTCTGCTCAGTGGGGAGCCCGCTTCCCTTCCTCTCTCTCCACCTGCCTCTCTGCCTACTTGGGATCTCTGTCTGTCAAATAAATAAATAAAATCTTAAAAAAAAAAAAAAAAAAAGAAAAACTTGGGTTTTTATAAAAAAAAAAAAGAAAGAAACAGTGTGTGTGTGTTCAGGGGGTGGGGAGGTGTGGTCATTAAAATTCAGGAATTCACAAATGCAGGAATTTGTATTTTTAACTAGTTCCCAGGTAGTAATGGTAAGGCTGGTCCAGGAACACTCTGAGAACTATGATCCAAACAGTATTGGGATCAGCTTTTGAAAATGGTGTTTCACAATTAAAGTTTCACTTTTAATCTATTTAAAACAAGGCTAAATTACATTTCGAGTAGTTAGGGTGAAGTAAGCTATAACTTAGGGCCTGTGTCTTTTCGTTGTAGACTTTCTAACTGCCTGCTTCTGCTTCTTCTTCTTCTTCTTCTTCTTCTTCTTCATAGAGATTTTATTTATTTATTGACAGACAGAGGTCACAAGTAGGCAGAGAGGCAGGCAGAGAGAGGGGAAAGCAGGCTCCCTGCTGAGCAGAAAGCCCTGATGCAGGGCTCAATCCCAGGACCCTGAGATCATGACCTGAGCTGAAGGCAGAGGCTTTAACCCACTGAGCCACACAAGCACCCCTCTAACTATCTGCTTCTAAGCGTCATATCGCCCAACTGTCTTCCTTGAACTAAGGCCCACTGCTGTCCAGCTGAGACCCATAGAGACCACTGACCTTACTACTGGGCCTGCTCCAGTGTTTGACAAGGACCCTCTAATGTCAAGGAGGCTGAAATCACCACCCTGGTTGTGTCAACGCCTCCATCTTTAGAATATGTGACACAAAGCTTGATCTTCTATTGTGCCTTAGATCAATGGCTGTGTCATCTTTACCTCCCTCTTTGTAGCTCATGATCGATCACATTTGCCCAAGCTCTCCCTGCCAAAGAATCCCCCCAACCCGCGCCCCTGCTCTCTTCCCCCTGCTCCTCCCTGGGGGAGGAGAATTTGAGATTTTTTCTTTCATCTCCTCATTTGGCTGTCTTATGACTTAAACTTCTTTGCTGCAAGCCTGCCGTCAGTGTTTAGCCTTGCTGGGTGTCAGGCACATAAGCCCTTGGTCCATTATGCTTTGCCTACATTTCCCTTTTTAAAATTTTAGACAGAGAGTGAACCAGGTAGAGAAGGGAGCAAGCGAGTGAGTGAGGGAGGAGGAGGAGGGGAGAGGGAAAGGTAGAGAATCTCAAGCAGACTCCCCACCAAGCACAAGCTCAAATTGGGGCTCGATCTCACCAAATCATGACCTGAGCAGAAATAAAAAATCTGACCATCAACCAACTGAGCCATCCAGTTGCCCCCACCCAAGTTTTCCCTTACCAAGTTTCTTCAAACTTATGAGGCTGACTAAATCCACTTCTAACAATTTGTGGTAAAATACCATAATTTACAAGATTTTTGTGATTCCTTACAAAGAAAAAAAATGCATAGGTTGTATGTACTCGTGTGTATGTATTCTTTACACAAAGGGATTATATTCATTATTAATTTTCAGTGTCATTTTTCTAGCAGTAAAAGTTACTTACGTAGCTTGACAACACAAGACAGAGTACAACTTTCAAGATTGTTTTGTGCCATAGGAAACATCAACCTGGGATTACAAATTTGCAGCAGATGAGTTACAGCAGATAAATTTTAGTTCAAATTATTGCAGCCACAGTTTTTAGGAGACTTGATAAAAATAAATCATGTAAACCCTTGTTACACTACACAGATTATGGCCAAATTACACTATTGATATTTAAAATTGTTTTTCTGGTGTTAGAGTTATACTATTTTGTAGATGGCTCTTGAAAAGTTAATAGCTATTTATTAAAGAAAATATAGCTTAGTCCTGACTTGATTAACAAGCTGTTTGCCTTGAGCTAGTCATACAACCTCTCTAGGCTTTATTTTATTTGAAAAATGATCTAGGTGTTTCTTTCCATATATATATATATATATATACATATATATATATATATATATGGATTATTTCCATATATATACTGTATATATATTATATAAATATATACAGAATACACATATATTCTTAAAGTCTAGTACATACAAATATCAAAGAATATTTGTTTAAAATTATAAAATATAAAGAATGTTAGGAACACCTGGATTCTACCATCCAGTTTATGAAAAATTTTTTACTATATTCTTTAAAATTTCCATGTGTCCCTATGTGACCCCATCCTTTTCTTTTTCTGCTCAGAGAAAGCATTACCATGGACTTGGGGATTATCATTCCCTTGATTGTCTTCATAGTTTTTTCACATATGATCTATGTTATTTTAGATGCTTTGAACATTATACAGATGTTTATATCATATGTTTTCTCTTTGGTGATGGGCAATTTCTTTACTGTAACAGTATATATACAGTTTACTGATTAACCTTGAGTACCCTGTTAGACTTCCTACCACCAACAGTGTTCAGTTTCACTTCTTAGGTAAGTGAAACTAGAGCTCAATTCACTTTTATTAGCTAATATTCTCAAGGTGAAAATGATCTGCTGTTTATCTGTCTCTGATTTCCTACTTAGATTTTGGTCTTGATTATCCCTTATTTTCTTGTTAGTTCCTCATTACATTTAAAAATGTGGTCTCAGTATTTTATTCGTAGTTTTAGTAGTGCAGTAGTTTGGGCCAAAGCTTATATTAGGTACTTGCGACAAAATAAAATTAGTCATGGTTCCTGACTTCTAGAATATTTGTTCTGGACTATAAGAAGATAGTCACATAAATAAACAATGAAAATATTTACTTACTGAAAAAAATATGTATTTGCCTTCCATCTTCAGACACTAACTAGACTCAAAGCAAGCAAAAAGTAAGAATGATTAGAACATAAATTGATAGAGAATATAAAAAGAGAGGGAAAAAAATCAATAAAATCAAAAGTTGATCCTTTGAAAAAATATAACAAAACCGATGTTTAGCTAGACAGGTCAAGGGAAAAAAAGAAGACTCCAATTACTAGAAACAGGAATAATAGAGGAGGTTGACTACTTTCAAAAGTGGTCTGACAGTTCCTTAAAATGGTTAACCTTAAGATTTGTATGAGCTAGCCCTTCTACTCCTATACATTATGCTCAAGAGAAATGAAAATAAATATGCAAATACTTGTACATGAACCTTTAGATCAGCACTATTCATAAGAGCCCCCAAGTGACAACAAGCTAAATGTCCATCAATTGATTAATGGGAAAAAAATATGGTATATCCGTACAATGAAATATTCGATAATTAAAAAAACGAAGTCCTGATAAGTGCAACATGGATGAACCTTGAAAGCATTCTGCTAAGTGAAAGAAGTCTGCCACAAAACCATGTATGTTAAAACTCCATTTGTATTGGGGCACCTGGGTGGCTCAGTGGGTTAAAGCCTCTGCCTTTGGCTCAGGTCATGATCCCAGGGTCCTGGGATGGAACCCTGCATTGGGCTCTCTGCTCCACAGGGAGCCTGCTTCCCCCTCCCTCTGCCTGCCTCTCTGCCTACTTGTGATCTCTGTCAAATAAATAAATAAAATCTTAAAAAAAAAAAAACAAAACTCCATTTGTATTGAAATGCTCAGAACCTGAAAGTAGATTAGTGATTATCTTGGACTGGGTTGGGAAGTTGTGAGAAATGATGGGGTGAGTGTAAAAGGATAAAAGGTTTCTTTTTGATGTTATCAAAATATTTTAAAATTTATTGTAGGAATGGTTGAAGAACACTGTAGATACAGTAAACACCATTGAATAGTATACTTTAAAAAGGTGAATTGTATGGCATGTGAAATATATATCAATAAAGTTGCAAATGAATGGAAATCACCAAAGCTCAGTTTCAAGGGAGATATTTGTAATTATTTAGCACCCAATCACAGCAGACAAATCAACTCGATCCTAGCTATCAGATTAAATGACAAATTTTAAAGAGACATATGGGGATGCTATGTGAATCATAGATGCTTTAGGGAATAATATTGGAACTTATTTCAAAACTCCACTTTGTAGTTATTAGTCGTAGTAATTCAGATAAACTTACTTAATATCTTTGAAACCTACTTTCCTAATTTGTAAAATAAAAAATGACTTTTTGGGTAAACATTGAATAAATCAAATCATAGAAAGACCTCAGCCTGTTGGAAGGTAGCTTAACACTAATTATTAATTTCCTTGCCTTGTTTATAAAATAAAAAAAATATAAAATGATTCTAGACTCAGTTATAGTGAATATAGAGGTGGGAAAAGACATCTTGGGTGTATTTTCTAGCATACTTATACAAAAATACAGCTTGCTGGGAATTCACATTTCTTAAGTCATACTTGATCACATAGAAAATATGAACAAAGCACTTGCAAACACAAAGGGAAGACGTATCTAAATATTTACTTTCTCCTCATTGGCCATCCTTCTGTCTATGTTTTTCCTTTTGAACCTTGCTCTCAAACAGAATCAGAGAACATTAAGGGCGGTCAGCTGTTTTCCTTCCTAGCAACCACCTTCACTGGCTCTTATTTGCTATTTGAACCTATTATCTATCCTGCTGCTGCGATGTGCCTCTTTCCCTGGGAGCACTTGGGGTACTTTGCCCGGCATGTTAGGCAGCAGCGAAGCAGAGAAAACAAGGTCGCCTTAACAGCTGACTTAATGGTGTGTTAAGTGTTCATTTTGGCTGAACTGAACACAGGCTTGGATGTGGGTGTCTAGTTTTATTGAAATGCTGTCAACCAACTTGCACAGAGTACTAAATTTTGAAGAAATCTGTGCTTTGAGTGGAGTATGAGGAAAACAGCTCCTAGGGTGGTATAAGGTGATCACAGTCAATAAGGCTAGAATGTTTATTTCCTCTGCCTCCAAATATTTTTTTTTAAATGTAAGCATGTGTCAGATATTTTGCCTTGAAATTATTTTCTTCCCCTGAATTAAGAGATTTACCAAAAAAATAAGATTGCTAGAAATACTGGATATCTTATTTCACTTTACTTTGCTTTCCCACAGGAAAAAAACATCTAGTAATTGTAAATATTTACTTTCAGTTATTTTACAGCACTTACTAAAAGAATAAAGCTATATTAATTTAGTATTCATGAAATGCTTTTAAATACATGAAGTTCAAAACAAAATTTAAAATATAAGAACTGGTAAGAGGCGCATGGGTGGCTCAGTGGGTTAAGCCTCTGCCTTCAGTTCAGGTCATGATCTCAGGGTCCTGGGATCAGAGCCCCACATTAGGCTCTCTGGTTGGCAGGGAGCTTGCTTCTCCCTCTCTCTCTGAGGAGGGACAGGAAGAAATCACAAGTAGGCCTCTCTGCCTACAGGAAGAAATCACAAGTAGGCAGAGAGGCCTACTTGTGATTTCTCTCTCTGTCAAATAAATAAATAAAATCTTTTAAAAAAATAAAATATAAGAGTCTTAGTATGTGAAGTACATTTCAAACAGGTCCATTGTTTAATGAGAATAATATTTGTTGAAAGATGAGTAAGTCATAATTTTATTAGCTAAGCATCCCTATCTTTGAAAATACACGGATATATTAGTGAAATGATAACTTTAGGGCTTATTTATAATAATTGAGCAATGAGGAAAAAGCAAACATGAAAAATATGAGCTTGCTGAAGATTATTAACAATAACCCTGGTGTAGTTACATACTATGATTGATAGAAGATGATATAAGATAAAAAACAAATTTGCCACATTTTTGCTCATATCCTTACAACAAACTTCAATAATTAGAAGTCAGTGCTGTCCTATACAATTATAAAGTGAGAATTGTAAATTTAAAAAAAACATGATTTGTGGCTCAGTTGGTTACATGTCTGCCTTTGGCTCAGGTCATGATCCTGGGGTCCTGGGATCGAACCCCCACATGGGGCTTCTTGCTCAGTGGAGAGCCTGCTTCTCCCTCTCCCTGCCACTTCCCCTGCTTGTGTTCTCTGTCAAAAAAAAATTTAAAGAATCTTTTTTTTTTTTAAAGAGGTCTGTCACTATTAAAAAAAAAAAAAAAATCTCATGACAGGAATAACAGGCTACTGCCAAGGGGAATTTCTGAAGCTAAAGCTACAAGACTGATGGACATGGGCCAAGCACCACAAAGCTGTTAGAGAACAAGCCACCCAACTGGAAGACTCTTTTGCTAGGACAAGTTAATCACAGAATGGCTTAGATTGACACAAGGTCATTCATCAACATCAAGAAAATGTCCATGCACCAATTTTACACTGTAAAACACCATAAAATCTCCTACCATGTAACACATCCCTCTAGGTATTAATTTAACTTTGAGAGAGCCAAAGCTTAGCTAAAGTAATGGGATCCTCATGTTTCAAAGAACTGAGTGGTCCACCTTCTGACACACTATTTTATGTCTAATAACTGTGGCGACAGAAGCTCTAAATGACTGCAAAACTGGCCAAATCCTACAAAGACAATCTGGAATTATAAGGGCCATTATGAGGAATGATCCAATTAGACCAGATCATTCATTTAAAAAGCACACTTGAAAGCAGGGGTTCCCAAGTCAACAAACAGAATGGGATACTTACTTTAATTGGCATGCAGAAGCCTCCAACAGGCTTCAAAATTCCAGAATAGCTTCATTGAAAAACTCATCACAGAAGGCTAATAAAAAATTAAAGACACGAGAAGCACCTAAAACAAAAGACTATAAAATTGATGGGACTCTGACTACTCCTCTTTATCCTCTTTTATTTGAGTACTTAGAGTCTACTCTCCTCTAGTTTCATTGCCTTTCCACTCTGCAGAGCCCACAAGACCTTAAACCAAAGACTACCAACTCAGTGGACTTACAACTGCAATACCTCCAAGGCCAGAAGAAGCAAAAATAACAGGGCCTCCCTCATAACATCAGCCTAGGGGTCCTTTATCAAAACCCCAGCCAGAAATTGGTTTCTCATTTGTAACCCATAGTGGAAAAAAGATTGTACTGGAAAGTTTTGTCAAATCCTTTCACACACTCCCACTCAAAATGCTGCCATATCTATATTCAAAAGAGGGTCTCCATATGGGCCCCCTCCTGTGTTGGTGGGACTCTGCGAAGTCCCCAGTCATCTTCTACCACTTATTTCCATACAAAGACAAGGGGAAACTAAAATTAAAATTAACAGAAAACTTTGGCAAATTCTGGTAGATACCAGGCTATACTCTCTATTTTAAATCCTACCTGCTCAGGAACCTGCAGATTGTATCCTGGGAAAACTGGCTTCTGCCAGCAAAGGGTGAGAATTCTTCCTAGAGTCAGCTCTCCTGGATCTCATCAGTCCCTGGTCAAGAAAGGAAGTGATCATCTGTATATTGGGACCCACAGCACAAATATAAACCCACGTCGGCCTGCACTTACTGAAAACACCTGTCAAGGAAATGTAATGTACACCACTCACAATCCTCCAACTCAGCTTTAACTAGCTTACCTTACTCTACAAAATAGGACCATCTAGCCTTATAAAGAAATTCCCCACCTCCTACCCTGTTTCTGCGTTACCTCTTCTGACAGTCTATAAAACTCTGCCCTTGCCCAAAATCCCTCAGGAAGAAGTGCTTTGCTGACTGTGAGGGGTAGAGCTCTCCACTCCACAGACTGTTTCTCCTTGAATAAAGGACATTAAACTCATTACTAAATCGTTTTAGTTTTTTTCATTGGACACAAAGTAACATTTCATGTTGTTCTTTCCCAATCTACCCTCTTATAAATTTGGTTTTGGGCGTGCCCATTGGGTATTGATCCTGCCTCTCTCAGGGATAGTTATTACCTTCTTGTATCATTTGTGTCCTGAAAACTTGGTTTGGCTTCCTGAATGCCTGGGACACACAGTCCGCTGGTTCTTGCTTATGCGGGCAGCCCAACTGTTAGGGGCCAGACAACAATGTGGATGCACTTCATTTGTAGCCAGGATCCCACCAACTATTTCCAGCTCTTAGGACATTATCTTTCTTTCTTTGGGCTATCCTTGGGAATGGTCTGGATCCTGGGTTGATCCTAACTTTTGAACCCTCTTTGGGGATGCCACTGGAGTTCATGGGGTCATTCAATACTGCCAGAAATATTTACTACTTGTATCAGCTAAAACCTGAGAAAATATTTGAAAGGATTTAAAAAATCAGTATGGTTGAAGTATCCTTGACATACGATGCTGTATGAAAGGATTTTTAAAAATAGTTATATGGTTGGAAGTTGGCTAGGTTAGAAACTGACATTCAGAGTCTGATAGGAAGTTTTTCAGCCTTCTTCCCTAAGCTAAATGAAACTATATACCCATAGGGTAGGAAAAACATTCCAAAAAAATAAATAGCTCAAACCATAGAATATAAGAATCTTCTGATTTTTATCTTGGATGAAGATCTTCCTGATATACATAAGCAAAGTGAAGATACTATAGTTGGGTGAATGGGCTGATGTCTTGAAATTACTCAGATTACAGTACAATTCTTTGATAAATTGAAAATTGCCATCCTTTTCTTTAGGGGACCAGAAGTGTGGCCTCAGCAACAACTCAAAGTCTACTTATTTCCTCAAGCCCCAATTCCCCTCTATTCATTTTAGAAGGTTTGGAGGTATTGTACAAACTCTGGCCTTAGGAAGCAAAGGTTCTACTTGGAGGAACTTGCATTCTTTCTTGTGCCTCTGTGTTGTAAATGTTCTGCCTCCCTTCTCTAGGGCATGAGGGCCATCTCTTTGAAATACAAACTTCTGGGAGGTAATTCTTATCAGAAGGAAAAAAGACAAAGACTATTTGGAAACTAGGCAAACCAAAAAAATCTTAAAAGTCTTATGTAAGATTGTAAAATGTCCAGCCATCTGAGCAGATAACCTTAAATTATTCCACCTGCCAGAAACACAATTTGGATCCAACTCTTCTTTTATAAACTAATGAGTTTTGCATTATTGTTCCTATCTCATGGCTAAAATTTTTAAAATCAAAGCTGTAAGATCTCTTTGTTTATCTACTTATGTACAATATGAATGTGTAATTTTTTCTACCCAGTGGTATTTGTAAAGAGTGCTGTTCTGGTTCACATGATCTAGAAAATCTTCAATAAATAAAAGATGGTTAAAAGTGGTTGATTTAACTAATTTATTTGACAGAGGGAGACACAGTGAGAAAGCCAGTACAAGCAGGGGGAGTGGGAGGGAGAAGTAGGCTTCCCACAGAGCAGGGATCAGGATGTGGGGCTCAATCCCAGGACCCTGGGACCATGAGCTGAGCCGAAGGCAGTCACTCAAATGACTGAGTCACCCAGGTACCCCAAATAGAATGTCTTTTGAGTTATCAGCATCAAACAAAATACTTTTATCCTACTTACGTTTACAAAAATAAAATAAGCTCTTATTGTCTCTGTTACACAATTTGTCACCCAAAAAGATAATTAGCTGTTTAATGCCTCATGAAATTTTCATGAATAACCTAAACATAATTCTTCAAAAGAAGCAAGTTAAATAGATGTGAATTTGTAACTAAACTTTTCAACAATAATTATGTTTTATTTCTAAAACAATTTCTAAAACCTTTTTAGTAACTTGAAATCTTAAAGCTATACTGGATATTCACTGAACATCTAGATCATTTCCAAGTAAGATAAAATACCAAAACATTAATTACTGAACATTTATCCACTTTTGGTTTCCTTTTACAAAAGAACTAAAGGTATTTTGGGTCTATTAGTAAACATATTTTGTGCTACATCGAAAAATTTACTGCAAGAATGTTATGCCCGAGTTTTCACGTCCGAGAGACCACCAAGGAGCCAACACCAACGTAAACACACGAGGGTTTATTCAGCAAGCTTAAGCTTGGGCCCAAGTATACACAACACAGCAGAGTAGGGACTTGGACCCCGAACCAGATTACAGTCAGAGTTTTTAAAGGCAGAGTAGGGGTGGACTCGGCAGTAGATAATTGGGCCACGACTGCTGGCTCAGCAGTAGGTGAGGACAAAGGCGATGTTCAGAAGGGCTATCAGGGTAAAGAAGACTGTCAGGATATTGCAGTCCTGGTTATTATCAAGTCAAGGCCGTTTTACCCTCTAATGAGGCACTAACATGACGACAATTGGGAGTTTCCTGGTGGAATGTCCCATTTCTCCTATCAAGCGTTCTTGTTAGTGAGATCTAGGTTTAACTTTGTTTCCATTTTCTTCTGCCTCAGCCTCCTTCAGTTTTATGGTGGGAGGGCGATGTTAGAGCTAGACTCAAGGTGGGTACAGCCTTGTTTTCCTTGGCCTCCACAGGAAAGAACATACTTGTAGAAATTATGAAGTGTGGGGGCACTTGGGTGGCTCAGTGGTTTAAGCCTCTGCCTTTGGCTCAGGTCATGGTCCCTGGGTCCTGGGATCAGGCTCCCTGTTCAGCTCTCCCCCACCCCCATCTACCTCTCTGCCTGCTTGTGATCTCTGTCTGTCAAATAAATAAATAAGATCTTTTAAAAAAATGAACAAAAAACACACCCAAAACCAAAAAACAAAACAAAATGAACTATTAAAAAAAAAAAGAAATTATGAAGTGTGTTTAACAGTTTGCCAGTCCATAATTGCTTACTTCTTAGTTTCCACTGGAAATTAAGGATTCTATGAGTTAAGAATTCTAATATGTGTATTTACAGCTACTAGAAATAATAAAGGTGTAAGAAAACAATTGCATATGAAAAATAGCCAAGGAAAGTCGATTGTGTTTTTTGGATAAGGAGAGGTATAGCAGACATGACTTTTGTTGTTGTTGTTTTGTTTTTGCTTCTAATAAGGGAAAAAAGAAAAGATGTTTTGATTGCTCCAGAGTGAGAAAGAAGGAAGAAACACAAAACAAAATATGAATAGATATAAAAAGCTGTAGGTTTGTGGAAAAGGAATTGTGGAAAATGAATTGTATGTGTGGTTAAGCTGGCTAAGATTGGAATGGATTTAAGTTTTTTTTTTTAAATGAGCTTTATTTAATATGGGGTGCCTGGGTGGCTTGTCCATCAAACATCTGCCTTCAGCTCAGGTCATGATCCCAGGTGCTGGAATCGAGCCCCACATCAGGCTCCCTGCCTCAGAGAGCCTGCTTCTCCCTCTCCCTCTGCCAGCTGCTCCCCCCTCCTCCCTTGTGCTCTGTCAAATAAATAAAATCTTGAAAAAAAAATGAACTTTACTATCAAAAATATACTCTTCTTTGTTAACAGGGCAAAGACTACCGGACTGCTCTTACTAATAAATTGTGAACAAAGTTTTTCCTTTATCTTTCAAGTAATTTGCCTAGACAGCAAAGATTTTGTGTCTTGCCAAAATAATTTCCTGTGCTTCATGCTTATCTTTATTAGGTCTTTAATAACTTATGAAGGCCCAGCCTTCTCATTATTAAAAGAGTTAACTTTGTCACATTACACAAACTTCTGTATTTGCCTTTAAAATCTCCCATAGACATTTTGGTTAAATAGATAACGAAGTATTATTTCATAATTATTCGTGATCCCATTTAGCCAGATGAGCAAACCTTTTGATGTTTTGATCACTTCACCAAATTAAATTCCAAATGGATTCCTTTTGTCCTCGAAATCACTTATGTTGCCCAGAGGATCCCTGGAAAGTCTCAAAGGATTTGTGTCTTGCCTTATAAAAGAGAGATGTTACACTAATTATATTTGATATGTTAAATTACATAGGATGCATTGTGAGAGAATAAGTGATGTTCACACCTTCTTAGGTTATATTTGTCTTTGTTATGAATATAAGTGTTCCAGAAATTGTTTAACCTTTCTAAAAACCTGATTGTCTTGGTGTGTTATCAGTCATAACTCCAGTTACTGTCCTAAGATGTTTTGTCACAAGTAACCAAACTTTCTTATCATTTACATTATAACTCTCATCAGATCTTTAACAATGGTCATTTTAAAGTCTTTTGTCATTTATGGTCATTGTTTCACTCTGAGGCTTTTTGCAAAAGAGAGAGTCTGGGAAAGGACCTAGGAGGAACCCTTGACCACTGACACTGCTGTGGGATTACAAGGTGTTAAAGAAACTCGGATGCATATTTCACAGCTGAAGAAGGGTCCACTTGACATCTGATCCTGTGTAAATGCTGGAGACCTCAAAATCAGAAGGACAGGGAAGAGAAGGGGTTGACATCAAGGGAGACTGTTTCTTCCCATGATGTCAGATCAAGAGGATCAAGAATGTTTCTTTCTATTCCTTCTTCTTTTGCTGACCATCCTTTCTCCATTTTTATACTGTACTTTTCATCTCCGGGACATATTTATTTTGCAGGTGGAAGTTTATACTTCTTAATCCCCTTGATTTCACCCATCAACCTACCCACCACCCTTCTTTCTGGCAACGTTTGTTTCCTGTATTTAAGAGTCTGTCTTGTGTTTGTTTTTTAGATTCCACATATAAGTGACATCACATAGTACTTCTCTTTCTCTGACTTACATCACTGAGTATTATACCTCTAGATCCATGCAGTTGCTGCAAATGGGACAGTCTTGTTCTTTTATATGGCTGAGTCATACTCTATTGTATATATTTACCAGATTTTCTTTACCTATTCGTCTTTCAAGGGGCACTTGCATTACATCTATATTTTGGCTATTGTAAATAATCCTACAATAAACACAGGGTGCAAATATCTTTTTGAAATAGTATTTTCCTTGGTTAAATACCCAGTAGTGGAATAACTGGATCATAGGGCGATTCTGTTTTTAATTTTTTGAGCATCGTCCATACTATTTTCCGCAGTGGCTGCACTAACTCGCATTTCCACCAACAGTACATGAGGGCTGCTTTATCTCCACATCCTCACCAATGCGGGTTATTTCTTGTCTTTTCAATTCTAGCCACTCTGACATATTTAAGGTAATATCTCACTGCGGTTTTGATTTGCATTTCCCTGGTGATTAGTGATGTTGAGCATCTTTTCATGTGTCTATTGGCCATCTGGATGTCTTCTTTGGGAAAATGGCTATTAAGATCCTCTGCTCATTTTTAAGTCAGATTGGGTTTTTTTGGAGCGGAGTTGTTTAAGTTCTTTATATGTTTTGGATATTAACCTCTTAGCACATATAACATTTACAAATGTTTCCCATTCACTGGGTGGATGGTTTCCTCTGCTTTGCAAAAGATCTCTATGTTGGCAGAGTCTCAATAGCTTACTTTTGCTTTTGCCCTTGCCTTAGAAGACATATCTAGGAAAATATTGTTACAGCTGATGTCAGAGAAATTATTGCCTATGTTTTCTTCCAGGAGTTTTATGGTTTCAGGTCTCATATTTGGGTCTTCAATCCGTTTTGAATTCACTTTTGTGTATGGTGTAAGAAAGTGGTTCAGTGTTCCCAGCACCATTTGTTGAAGAGACTTTCTCTCATTGCATAGTCTTGATTCCTTTGTCATAAACTGACTCTGTAAGTGTGGACTTATTTCTGGGCTTTCTATCCTGTTCTATTGATATATGTTTATTTTTGTGCCAATACCATTCTGTTTTGATTACTATAGCTTTGTACTATATTTTGAAATCTGAGATTGTGATAGTGAAACTTTTTTCTTCTCTCTCAAGATTGCTTTGGCTATTTGGGATCTTTTATGGTTCCATACAAATTTTAATATTATTTGGTTTAGTTCTGTGAAAAAAATGCTATTAGTATATTGATAGGGACTCATTAAATCTGTAAATTGCTCTTGGGTAATATGAATATTTTTACAGTATTCTTCCAACCCTTGAGCATGGGGTATCTTGCCATTTGTTTGTGTCATCTTCAGTTTCTTTCCTAAATGTCTTATGGTTTTTCAGAGTACAAGTATTTCACCTCCTTGATTAAGTTATTCCAAGGTGATTCCTCTTAAATCTTTCACCGTGAAGAGCTTTACGACTCTCTCTCTCTTTTTAAAAAAATCTTATCTATTTATTTGACAGAGAGAGAGATAGTGAGGGTAGGAACACAAGCAGGGGGAGCGGGAGAGGAAGAAGCAGACTTCTTGATGAGCAGGGAGCCTGATGTGGGGCTTGATCCCAGGACCCTGGGATCGTGACCTGAGCCGAAGGCAGACACTTAACAGCTAAGCCACCCAGGTGCCCCTTTAGGACTCTTTTATACATCTTTTTCTTTGCCCTGGCTTGAAAAGATAAGCCATTGTACACATATCTCAGACCATTGCAAAAGAGGGTAATCCAACCTACGACTGACTTGGATTTGTTATGATGCTGGTGGGTCCCATAGTTCTTTCTACTCATCATAAACTTCTTCTTGATTTCCAATATTTCAGTTTCTCTGGAACAAGTTTGCTGAAGGAACACTTCTGGGGAAGTGGAGACACAGTTACACAAAATACATAGAGGGGAATTGTCTTAAATACCTCCCACACCTTCAGGATAATTTCTTATTGATTCTAGCTGATTTGGGTAACGGGGACCCTGGCTCAAGAGTGCTCTCCAAACCATGGGCATTGTTTTGTTAACAATTATTATTGTTTCCCTGATACACGGAGTTCTCTCAAAAGTTTTAAATCCATGTGGCAGTCATTGACCAGCTGACAGATGTCTCCCCCGACTAGAACAATAAAAGAGAACAGCAGAATGTAAGTGGCTCCAAGAATAGGAACCTGACATAATTTTTTTGAATAGTATACTGAGACCCAAGAAGTAATGGTAACAGAGTCACACTAAGGTTGATTTTTTTTTAAATCAAATTTCTTGAATAGTCAAGAGGATAATCCCAAGAGAGAACTGTTGTAGTAACTTTCTAGTCCCATGATGGATCACTCCTGACAGAGGTGCCACATTTGGTCAGCCAACCAAAGCTCAGATGACTTTATTATTCCTATAAACACTTTGCTTGATCAGAAAGATGGTAAATTCAGCAGCCAATCTCCAAATACTAAGTCAACTCTGTACTTTCTCTCCCAAACAAGGTTGACTGTGTGGCTCCAGTCAATCAAACGTTTTGTTTGTCTCTTCCTTGTTCTTTATTCTTTATCCTAGAAACGTTTCTTGCCTCCCACCCCATTTTGCAGTTCTTAGAAAGGAGAATGTCCACTCCATGAAGTGTTAAAGTTTTCTGTCTCACATAAATTGTCTTCTTCAATCATTTTTTAACAAAGGTAACTTATTAATTTATACGAGACTAAAACTAAAATACATGTAACAAGTCATTATAAACCTGTTTCAGAACCCCTCATTTTGTGCAGCAGCATTGCTTAGGGCCATTCTCCGCATTTGTGGGATGTTCACAAAGGATGTGGCTGAGTCAATGAATATTTAATTGAAGTAACTACATTGTAGCATTTCACATTAGCACACAATCTGTCAAAATTGGCACTTGCTGGTCAAACAAATATTTTCCACAAGATTTTACCAAACAATTTAAGTTAGCCTTTACCCCAGAATTCATTGGTTTTGGAGTAGTTCTTCTGATATCATTATTCTTGATGAAGTAGCTGATTACACATGACTTGGGATGTAGTCAGTCTCTTCAGAGCAATTCAATTATTAATAGCATCATGAAGCTTTTTACCACACAAGCATGATTTCTATCCAAATGAAAATTAAAAGAGAATCCTTTGTGGTACAATGCAATTGCCTTATTGTCAAAGAATGTCGAGGAATGATGTCTTCATGATTTGCAAGCATGAAAATATACAAACCCCAGATCATAACTTTTATTTAATCCCTTGACTGAATTTAAGCAAAAGTCCATGAGGCATGCAGCATGACACATTTTAACATTTATGTACAAAAATTATAAATATGCACTCATATTTAATAGAATAATATGTGAATTATGTACCATTTAAAATGTTTATAAGCATTATAGGATTATCTCCTGGGATGTCAAATCCTAGAACTTAACTGTCAGGGAATTATGGTTAAATGATTATAGGAGGGAAGCTAGAAGTTTTCTTGTATCCCAGGAAACAAGCTGAATTCCATGAATCTGTGCACATTACGCGTACATGTGCATGTGCATCGCCATTGTTTGTAACCATGTTTGGATGGCAAAAATCAAATAGAACAGTCCTGCTGCCCCTTAACAACAAAATGTGGGTGTCTGCCTGGTCCCCTCTTTGTGGGACACCACTATCAAATCTCAAGATTTGGAGACATTGTTTTCTCACCGATAATTTTCTTGAGAGTAATTTTTCCAGTACTATTGACACAACAGAGCCACTAAAAGTGGCTAGCCCAAATAACCAATACATTTTTTTTTCTTTTTCTTTTGACCTGACTTCTGTTGCCAAGTCAGGAAAATGTCAACTTTCCTTCTTTTCCTTCATCGTGCATAATTTGGGTTTTAAGAAATCTGAATCATCCTGAATAAGGTAAATTCACAAGGTAACAATAACAACCTGAAAAGAATTCACTGGACCTCATGTGTCCGATAGATTGCTTGGCTTAAAATGTAACCTACTTTGTGCTGCCACTAAAAAAAGCTCTGGATAAAAAAAATGAATTAAATTTCTTGAAATTGTCCTAAATCAAGGATAATTTATTACTATTCAGAAGTAGTATTTTATTATTTTGTTACAGTATCTAGTGAATTATTATTTAAATGTGGCCCTAGTGTTTACCTGAAATTTTCTTTGTTCAGTATTCCCTTTCCTAACATTTTAGTCAAGATCAAAATATGTGTCTTCAATAAAGCGTACTGCCTTCACAATGGAAAGGCTCTTACCTTGTGGTCTATTAGCAAGTAAAGCACAATTTTTAGCATCGGTTTTTCTAGGAGATTAACAATAAGTGAACCTTAATGATTTTCAAAATTATAACGGAAATCCTGTTATTTGTACCTAATAATTTAAAAATTACTCAATGTGGCCACTAGATAGCAGTATAAGTCTTTCGACTCAATATGAAACATAACGAATAATTTTTAAATTATATGTTTCATAATAGCTTTCACTAAATCTAGCCAAAAGGAAAAATCTGAGGCAAAAAGCCAATGTTATGGTAGAAAGTGTTTCTGAGTTGCGTTCTACCTTGGGTCGGTATTTTCCTTAGTGAAATTAAACAATTACCTAGTAAATTTTAACTATGGTTAATAACTTTGATTTATTTCATTTCACTTACTTATTAAATGCAAAAGTAGGGGAGCCTGGGTGGCTCAGTGGGTTAAAGCCTCTGCCTTCGACTCAGGTCATGATCTCAGGGTCCTGGGATCGAGCCCTGCATCGGGCTCTCCCCTCAGCAGGGAGCCTGCTTCCCCCTCTCTGACTGCCTCTCTGCCTACTTGTGATCTCTCTCTGTCAAATAAATAAATAAAATCTTTAAATGCAAAAGTAGGATGTATTTATTTCTTAGTGAGATACTCAACAATGATGTCAGAAACTAAGTTGAGATTCTTTAATATACGCTGTAATTTCAATGTCGTCATTAAACCACACCAATGAAAATACATTGCTCATTAAAAAAATGTCTGAATATGCTTGTTGTAAGTAAATCTTAAACCTGTGCATACATGAAAATAAAATACAGAGGTTTAGACTTTTGCTCCAATACAGATGAAACTCACTTAGTCCAAATTCCATAAAAATGATAAAAAACAAAAGTGACCAGCATCCACTTCATTGTTGAAAATGTAAGAGGATCTCATAAGTGTGATAGAAGCATTGAGCGTTTCAGAGATAAACTAGATGGAGCTCAGTGGAAATGTTCTTTAAAAAGCAAGCATAGACGTTCACGTGCTCTGAGAAACACCAGAGGCACCAGGGAAGCGAATAGATCATTTTCCCCCAACAATCATGGAGAAAGCTTAGTTTGGCAGCATTAATGGCAAGTATGACAAATAAGGGAATTTAGAGACCATGGAACCATGTTGGTACACAGCTTTGTGCACTCAGAGCAGCTGGCCATCGTGTTTACTTACAGATTAATGTTGGCCAAATTCTCTCTACCTTAAATAAATGAAGTACCTTACAAGATCTACTTTGGGTATCAGGGCTTGAAAGAGACCCTGGTTATATTTAAAGTATTTCTTTTTTTTCCTCTCTTTTTTAAAAGATTTTATTTATTTATTTATTTGAAAGAGAGAGAGTGAGTGAGTGAGAGAGCATGGGTTAGCAGAGAGAGAGAGAGGGAGAAACAGACCCCCCCCCCCCCCCCCCCCCCCACTGAGCAGGGAGCTTGTTGCAGAGCTCCATCTCAGGACCCTGGGATCATGATCTGAGCTGAAGGCAGACATTTAACCCACTGAGCCACTCTGGCACCCTGTTTAAAGTACTTCAAGTCCACCACAAGTATTTATGAAATCAAGTTATTTCTGTAACAGGAAGGAAAAGCCCCAGAGTTTGACACAGAGAACTTATTTTGTAGCTAGAAGAATGGTGTTCCATGTCAAGGAATGCTGTAGTTTATACTTTTGTGAGTGACAATGCTAAAGGGATTTAGGTTTCCTTAAAAGGCCAATATGATTAAGCAAAGGGAGTAAGTCCTTTATAAAATATTCTTCATTATGAGTGCTGTGTTTCAAAATGGCTTTATTTCTCGAACTGCATGATCAAATTTTTCCTTTAAAAAAATTTTTTTAAGGGGCACCTGGGTGGTTCAGTTGGTTAAGCAACTGCCTTGGATTCAGGCCATGATCCTGGAGTCTTGGGATTGAGTCCCACATTGACCTCCCAGCTCAGCAGGGAGGTGCTTCTCCCCCTGACTCTCCCTCATCTTGTGTTCTCTCTCCTGTTCTCTCTTAAATAAATAAAATCTTTAACAATAAAATAACTAGAAATTTTTAAAAAAATGTAAGACCTTGAGGTAAGAGTTTAACTGTTCATCCTTATCATGTTTAACATATGAAATAACTTTAGCTTCATTGTTTTGTGAAAAATTTAAATGCTCCAGGAGAGTACCAAAATTTTCCTATTAGCTAACATTTTTAAAGCTTACTATGTATCAAGAACTATCCTGAAAAGTTCTTCAGATCCACTTAAAAAATTAATTATTTAAAAAACCCAATGATACTGGTCATATACTATCATCTGAAGAGGCTCAGTAAAATGCTAGTTAATTCTTAGTGAGTTATAGTCCACAGATGTGAGCTTCCCAGTCCATGCTCATGCTATTTGTAGTAGACAGGATAATAACCCCCCACTATGTCCCAGTCCCCAGAACCTGTGAATATGTTACAGTACATGGCAAAGAGGAATTAAGGTTGCAGATGGAATCAAGGTTGTTAACAAGCTGACTTTGAAATAGGGAGATTATCCTGGATTATCCATTTGAGACTAATGCCATCACAAAGGTTCTTAACAGGAGAAGAGAGAGGCAGAGAAGGCAGCATGAAAAGGACTGGGTCTAGTAGGTCTAGGGTTTAGAAGACAGAACAAGGGACCACAAACCATAGAGTGTGGGTGGCCTCTAGAAACTACAAAAGGCCTTGAAACTCATTCCTTCCTAGGTCCTCTAGCAGGAGAACAGTCCTGCCCCATATCTTGCTTTTGTCAGGGAGAGACATTTTGGATTTCTTATCTACAGCTCTGCAAAGGAATAAAGTTGTGTTCTTTTAGGCTATTAAGTTTGTCACGGCAGCAATTAAAAAGTAAAACAACAGAAACCTAATATACTTTTATATTCTAATTTTTCTCTCTCATCACAGAGCAAGTTATCAAGTCTGTTAACATCCCGGAGATGCCTTCCACCATATTTGGTCTGAGAAGTTCTCCTGTTAAGCCTTTACCTCCCTAAAGTCCTGAGGCTTCCAACTGAGTCAGGGCTTCCTGAAGTAACTCAGTGAATAACAAATGTCTATAAGAAATATAAGAAACAAACTGAGGGTTTTGGAGGGGAGGGGGATGGGAGGATGGGTGAGCTTGGTGGTGGGTATTATGAAGGGCACGTATTGCATGGAGCACTGGGTGTGGTGCATAAACAATGAATTCTGGAACACTGAAAAGAAATTAAAAAAAAACCTATTTCTGGCAAAAAAAAAAAAAAGAAAGAAATATAAGAATCCTGTTCTCTAGGCATTTCTCATTGGTAAGAGCTCTTGCCCTTCCATTTATCAAGCTCAAAGCTGACCTTATGAATATATTAGCATCCATCATTCTAAAAGTCTGCCCACAATATTGTGATCACGAAGTACAGAGCACCTCGTCTGGGCTGCTGGACTATCTTCAGTCAACAGCCAAGAACAGCCCCTTGGCACCATGACACTCAGGACCATCAAAATTATCTGTACGCACATTACTAAGCCCAACTGTTGCCTATTTTTATGTGAGCATGAGATTTGGTTAAATATTGTTATTATTCCTTTTTAGAAAATTAGTTGCAAAACAAGTGATAATATGGAAGAAACATTAGACAGGGAACCAAGGGACACAAATCTGGTTCTGATTCAGTCATAAGTGGTCTGTCACCCCTGGTGGTTATTTAATCTTTTTAAGTTACAGTCTCAAGGGAAAGATAGCATGACTGGAGGAGGGCAGTCGTCCTTAAACTTCTAGCCACAAAGCTCTTTCTTCAGAAAACACAGGCAGATGAAACAGAGAAAAGTTAGCATGCTCTGGCTCTGGAAGGAAGGAATGGCTTGCCCTGAAGCCCTCTCCCTCTGCATTCCCTTCCCTCATGTCTGTTGTCTGTGTGTGGGGGGTGGGAGTTTGTCCTGGGGATGTGGGGAACACCACTTGAGAAATCACGGCATTATCAACTCTCTCCAAAATCTTCCATGGTATGGTGTTCATGATGTGCACATGGTAAAACGGAAGGATACGTAAGTTACATTCTTTATTGTATTGCCATCTAAGAGTAAGAATTGTGTTCTTTAAATATCGATTACATGAAACAACGTAGTACAAACATTTAGAAGGTTTTTCCTTCCAAACCAGGTAGAATATCCTCTAGAAAAAACTGAATTTCAAATACACCATCAGAACAAAAATCTAAATAGGAAATACAGAAATGTGAGAGGAGACTTATAAAGTCAAGCACACATAACAGGTGATTAACTTTAAAAACAAAATTATGTTCCTTTTGGTACCTTTCTGTTACTGCCGATAGCAAATACTCTTACTACTTTACCTTAACTCTCTGGTCTACCTACCTTAGTTTTTCCTGCTCCATGTGGCTAGGACTTCTTACTATAGATTCTGACCCCATATTTGAGAAAATGTAAACTCACAAACTTGTGGAAAGTTATCTTTCCCTTTAAATGGTCCAGAGATGAACAAAGAGAAATGTTTCCTCACTTATTTGTACTATACACATCATTTCTTGTTGTATTTCCTCTTACCGCAATAACAAGAACACAAGAGTAAGAGAAATCTTGGATAACTCTAAAGAAGAATGCTTTAGAAGAGCTTATAGCCACAAACTACGTAGTTTTAAAAACATTATTTTGAATAAATGAATATATCTATAGCTATATATTTTAGCTTATTATAATCCCAATGTGTATAAATTTATTATGGAATTCTAGACTTAAATGCATACACACACATGGCTTAGTTCTTTTGATATTTAGAGGTAATATATAATATTATCTAAAATTTGTATGTGACTATTTGAACAGCTCTATAAGAATTTTAACAATTATGCTCTTAGGGCCTGTTTGCTGTTAAGAACTCCAGCCTTCCATATGTGGGGTTAAACTATGACTTTATGAGTATGTTAGCTTTAAAGTCTCAACAGCATCCATAGAATATGTGCATAAGTTTGGAGTGTAATATTCACTTCCCTATAAGTTCTGCTGTGAGTAACTTTTACTCATGTTGGACAATAAACATGAAGAGGTTAAATAGCTACTTAAATATTTTGAGAACTAACTGGATTTTCAAGAGAATACTTTCCAGAAAAAATGGGGAGAACATGGAAGAATATATCAAGACCAAGAGGAACGTAATAAAAGGACATGTCGACACCAGCCCAAATCTTTCCAATTTTAAAATAAAAATTCTTCAATCTGTGATAATGCCCAATCTATGATGATAACACAATTTGAGTGGGGCTAAAATGTTTTAAAGGTCGTATTTCCTTTTCTCAGCCAAAAATACCGTGAGCAAGACCTCAAACCTTCAGAAATTGTCTAAACCACAATAAGGACCTTCATTTTCATATTCTTCATCTTTATCACCATCATCTTCTTCCTCTTCTTCCAAGTGTGTGGGGAGAGGGAGAGAGGAGGGGGACAATCTTAACCACGTTCCATGCCTAGCATGGACCCCAAGGCAGGGCTCGATCTCATGACTCTGAGATCACAGACTGAACCAAAACCAAGTGTTGGATGCTTAACCAACTGAACCATCCAGGTGCCCTCACAATAAGGACCTTTGTGATACCTTGGGCAAACACAAAAACAGATGGGTCACCTTTTAAGGCATTTAATATGTATTTGAGTATTAAATAACTTCTGTAAAAAAGCTATATATTGTGCACTCTTTATTCTGAATTGTTTGCACCATAGTAGAGATTTTAAAACAACTATCATTAAAATAACTTAGTAAGTAACTGTATATATATTTGCCTATGTATAAAGCGCTACATAAACAATGGGAGTGAGACAAACTTAGCATCCTGGAAGAACTAGCAACTTAATACCTAGTGGTTTAGTTTCATGGAGAGCATCTAGAGAGACTGCTGGAGATTAATTATGTTAGGATTCCTATATATTTCCCATTAGAATAAAAGAATCACGATTTCAGAAAAGAAAATTATACTTTATGTGATCATTTTGTTGAAACTCAATGGGAAAGAAAAATGAAATATCTTGGTCTGCTTTGTATGAGCCCCTTGCCAGTAAGAGCAATTTTAACTATTTTTTCTTGTGTACAACACATTGTCAAAATCATCCTGCTGTGAGAACAATGAAAAGATATAAATGGGGAGAGATTTTGCCATTGGTACTGTGCTTCCTGTTCATATATCTGCATTTTAAATGCCTGGCGGTGTCTTTGAGTAAAAATATAACTAAAGAAAGATACACAGGTCAGAAAAATGACCTACTTTCTTCATCTCTTTGTTTAACAGTGTATGGCAAGGCTTAAGAAAGTGAGTCTCAGTAGTTCTAAAAACTTGAAAATTGTAGCAACAGGCAAAGAAGATGCACTATAAGCTTAGTCATCCCTAGAAAACAAGCAAACAAACAAACAGCTATTTACATAAGATGCTGGGGAAGATGTTGAATGATGAAAATTTGTAAATAACTTTCTCAGAAAATAATTTAATTATATCTCCTTAAATGGAGAATGCTATTCGTAGAAAAACTAATTACTAAGTTTTTTTTTTTTTAGTTATACTATGTAGATCCAAATTTTATTCGTTTAACAAAATTTCTTAAAAGACAAATATAGGACCCTGAGTCCATAGTAACTGGTCACATGATCTTTGCCCACCAGAATTTCTTGACATAGTTCCCACATACCCAGTTGCAGTCCATAAGTGCTGAGATACATGTATTAATGGAATCCTGTAAACACTAGGAAACCCTCACAATGTTAATATTTGAGTTCAGGTTTGAAGGACCTGCCCTGGCAATTTTCCAAGCATTTATTTGAGGAGAACAGAACGTGCAGAGTGTTGAGTGACAGAGTCAGTGCAGCAGTGATGCCCAGCACAGGGCTATGCAGGGTTATGTGAGAAGAGGCTGGAGAGGTAGGAGTAGGAAGGATTATTGAGTTTTGCATTAGTTAAAGTAACACCAGCGGTAGCAATATATGCATATAGTATAGATACGCACATACCTGTAGATACACACATATACACCTTTACTCATTCAC
The DNA here is from genome assembly GCF_010015895.1 of Lontra canadensis. Classification (NCBI taxonomy): domain Eukaryota; kingdom Metazoa; phylum Chordata; class Mammalia; order Carnivora; family Mustelidae; genus Lontra; species Lontra canadensis. The sequence goes on from NW_022631042.1 coordinate 6,221,880, forward strand.
TTGTAGGCCAAAACGTTACTCCTGGTTTTGGTGGGGAGTGGCTCTGGTGGGCTTGAGCCTTTGGGTTCGCTCCCTCACTTCTAACACAGAGCTTCTCGGGGAGCCCTGGGCATCAACACACACCTGGAAGGCTGACCTAGAAGTGTCTTGCTTCTGTCTTGCTTCTGCCCACATTTTCTTGGCCAGAACTCAGTGACCTCGCCATGTCTTACTGAAAGCGAGGTTTGGCAATGTAGTCCAGCTGTCTTCCCAGGATGAGTGGAAAACGATAAACAGCTGGGTTGCCTTTGCCGCAGGCCTGACGTGCTGTGCTAGTGGAGCCTGGTGGTTTTCTCATGTCCGGAGTCTCACAGTCGGGGGAGCTCCCAACAAGGATCACTTGCACGGAGTGTGAAGGAGCTACTAGACCAGGATGAGACGCGTGATGGGGAAGCTCGTTCATGGAAAATGGTGATGAGAATAGAAAGACAGTGGCAGCATCAGAGGAAAATAGAAGTGAAATACAGAAGATATTCCTGAACCACAGCCAGCTGGATTTAGTGACTGACTACACACTGAACTGAGGTACAGAGAAGGGGAGAAAATGAGCATTTTACAGAGGGACTGTATTGATGGTAATGCTGTTAAATAAAGTCAAGAGCATGTCAGGTGAGACAGTGTCATACGAAAAAGGGGAGCACATTTTTAGAAATGGTACATTCTTAGCATTTGCAGGACATCTGAGTGGAAGCGTCCAATGGGAGAATGAAGCTACAGATTTGAATCTTGGAGAAATACATGAGGTGTGCTTCTTGCGGGGAATGGCAGTCAACCAAGACTCCAAAGCTGGGAGACCAGAAGCAAACACCCAAGGAGAGGCCTTGGAGTAAAAGAAGAGAATAGTTCTCCTACCCTTGAAAAATTAAAAATGGGAATTTCCTTGTTGGCAATAATAACATTATCTTTCTCATTCAGTTGCTATAGGGATTAAATCAGTCACGTGATGCATTTAAAAGACTAGACTCCTGTCTGACAAATGGGGAGAATGTAGTCAATGGGAGGTTTAACATGAATTCTAAGAGTGATAATCACCAGTTGACTCTGAGTGTCTGCCACCATTGAGGGGGGAGGGCTCTATTTCCCTTCACATCTACCTTTGCTTTTATGGATTCTGCTCCATCCTACAAGCAATGCTTTCCCCTATGTGCTACATAAATGTTCTGCTAGAATTTTTCTGAAGCTAAAGGAAACTGCCCCATGCACTGATTGCAAATTCTACACAATTATTCTTCATGGTGCTGTACCTACTGTCTGGGATTATAATGGCCTTTCAGAATTCTAATAATATTCTTTATCAAGTGATTGCTTTGTCCACAGTTGCCACATTAAGAAACACAATTAAAATTAAAGTCAAAATCAAAGCCAAAAATCTAGGGCAAGTGTAGAAATACTTTTTTATGGTGGGAGGAACAATATGTCTAAAAGAGCTTTCATGTTTATGTATAATGTACCGTTACCTTAAATTTGATACCTGTGGGTGTTCAGTTAATACAGAAACAACAAACATTTTATCTCCTTCCTTGAATTTTGCTATTAGAATGACAACTACTAATGCATTTCTTGTTCTATTAGGTTCTTCTCAGTTAAAAAAAAAATAGAACTGTTTTATCATAAGTGATAAGACACAAAAAGGAACTAATTCTTATGTGCTACTCAAATTCAAGTTATTATTTTATCACTTAAATGAATCACAGCTAGATTCATTTAAGACAGTGCCGGTGATTTTGCCAGTCTATTCAGAAGTCTCTGCTGGGTGTAAGGGATATGCCCTCAGGAACTTGACAGCCGGAAAGTTGAAGGGCTTCTCACTCTAACGTTATGTAAGGAGGCTGATCTGAAAGTCAGGAAAGTAACTTGGAAGCACAGTGTTACCTGTGAGCATAACAAGTGAAGAAGAAAGTTCAAGAATGACCAGCTCATTCAGAAGAGAGAGTAGGCAGAGTGCCAGTCAGATAGGCTCATTTCTTCATGAGACCAGGGACCCTGAATGAGATGGCCTCTCTCTCCATGACAGATACCACAAATTGTGGGAATCGCTACCTCTGGTATAGCTTGGTGACATTAAATATACAAATCACACTAATAATGTTTCTTGTTCTGATTAGATGATCATCAAGCCATCTTCCGATTTTAATTTGGCATCTTATGGTCTTTCTGATGCGGAAGGGAACCTTCTGGTCAGAAGATACCTATCTTCATCTTCCATCCCTGTGGCAGATATATTTTTCAATATGACTTAATAATTTAGGTAATTTAGTTATAGTTGGTTTCATGTGAGTGAGTTTGTATGACTCTCTTACAGTCATCTGTGATGACAAAAATCAAATTTCTCAGGCTGCAAATAGAAGACCAAACCAGAGATCAAGGACTATCTGGATCCTAGTAGTCTCTTGGAAGAAAGTCAACAAGGAGATATTCCCCTTTAAACACCCTATAGCCAATATCATTTAAATATGGAGGTTGAAAAATGGACTAACTTCGGTATAGAAATACTGACAATTTGCAAGCTCGGTTTTTATTTTGGTGTGATAATAGCTAACGCTTATGGAGTCCGAGGAAAATTAAACTGTTCAGCTTAAACAATGCATAGAAGTTGCAGGCTTTATGGGCCTGAACACTTTTAAAAGCTCGAGGATTTATCACTTTACCAGCCGGAACACTGTACCCAATCCTCAGTTCTCAACTGATTACCATCTCCTTCACACTAAAAAAATAATTGAAACTATAACATTTAAAACCTTATTTTAACTAGAGTGAAAATACATACATTTTAACTTCTCTTAACTACTGTCATGTCTAGCACCCATTTAAAAAATGGTCGCACAGTCTGGTAAAGACTCAGAATATTTCATAGAGTTGTTTTGATTACTCATCACTTTGTACCCTAACAAAATGCACTATATATAATTAGAAAAGATTACTTCAAGTCCACTAATTTTAGTTTTGGAAATTTATTACTGAAGTATAGTTGAGATGAATTTTCAATGAAAAGGTGACAGGAGTAAAATGAAGTTATTCTGACCAGGTGCAAAGATGGAAAAATAATCATTAAAGGTCTGGTCTCTTAGTCTGTCAGTGCTAATTATTTTCAGGAATATTGCATGTACCTCTAGGTCAATGCTACTCCAGAGTCCACTTTATGCAGCAAACACCACCCAAATATTCTAACAGGCACACACCATTATATTTTTAATTTGTAGTTTTCAGCAATTACCAGAATGGGAAAGCTAAGCCTTTGTGGTATTTTTTTTTTAAGATTTTTATTTATTTATTTGACAGAGAGAGATCACAAGTAGGCAGAGAGGCAGGCAGAGAGAGAGGAAGGGCGGGGCGGGGGGAAGCAGGCTCCCTGCTGAGCAGAGAGCCCGATGCGGGACTCGATTCCAGGACCCTGAGATCATGACCTGAGCCGAAGGCAGCGGCTTAACCCACTGAGCCACCCAGGTGCCCTTTGTGGTATTTTTTGCAGGTGGTGAGTATTAATGTTTAGTGCTTATTTTATATATATATAAAATATGTATATATGTATATATGCATATATACATGCATATAATATAATGCTTATATTATCTTTGAATGGCAGAATCACTGCATTTTTACTCTCTTATTTTAAGATCAGATATAACAAAGTTCTCTTATGTGAAGATTAAAAAACTTATTAGTGATTCACATAGGTGTTCTTCAACATATTTATTGCAAAAATGCCAGTTTCACCATCATTGCCTATTTGATTTTGAAGGATATTAACATGCAACTTCCAAGGGGGAAAAATGGATATCCATTTCATTTTTAAGATTTTTTAAATTATTATTTATTTATTTGACAGACCACAAGTATGCAGACAGGCAGGCAGAGAGAGAAAGAGAGGAGGAAGCAGACTCCCTGCTGAGCAGAGAGCCCGATGCGGGGCTCGATTCCAGTCCCTTGGATCATGACCCAAGCCAAAGGCAGAGGCTTTAACCCACTGAGCCACCCAGGTGCCCCTGGATATCCATTTCAAAAGTGGATTCAAGATAATAATGAAAACAGAGGAAACCACTGTTATTTATCTCACATTTTTCCTTGTAACAAGTAGAAATATGCCTACTGTTAAGGTTTGGTTAGTAGCTTGTTTTCTAGTAGGCATGTGCATATATATGTGTGTGTGTGTGTGTGTGTGTGTGTGTGTGTGTTTATATATGTGTGTGTACATATACACATATTTGGTATCACCTCTGAAGCAATCCACTCTTCAATGAAAAATTATGAAATTATCAGCTTTTCACTTACTGACCTTTATTCTGGTTTCAAAAATAATATATTAAGTTTCCTTTAGATAGAAACAATTTTTACCAAAAAATTAAAAACCAAGTTGCTATACTTAATATTCTTTTATTTTCAGGAATACAACTTGCATACACAAAAGCACAGTAACACTTGTAAGCGGTTTTTATATTCCCATTGCATCATTCAACTGAAACATAATACAGTGTTGTGTGTGGACCACAGATCCTTAGTACAATACCTGTGAGTAATTTTGTTTCTTCTTAAAGGATTTGGGTTCCAAATGAGCCACTGCTTGATTCCAACGATCAGCAAGCACCCATGGTGACATGTTACACTGTTCTGAATATGGGTGAACACAGTCATTTTTGTTTCCAAATAGGTGTATACAAATAATAGCAATAGCTACGCTTCATTTTTTATTCTGCAGCCACATAGGGCATTAACAGTTTTGTAGGTATGTTTGTCATTTTAGTGTAAAAGCTTTGTGAAAGAGATTTTATCCACCCCCATGGTACAGACAGAAACCAGGGTGTCTGGAGTTTAAATGGTTTTGTCCAACATCATAGTGGGAAGAAGTGAGTAAAACTCATCCTCATTTCTGTTGGATTCCAAAGCATGTGCTCTTCACCGCAACTGTATCTTACTACAGATGTTACCAACGTAACACACACTAGATACTGGTTATGTCTATGCATAAACACAGGTAGGGCCCATTGACAAAAATGTATGTATGTTTTCAAGTCATTCCCATTATTTTATAAGACTTCACCTATCAGTGATAGATGTATTTCAAATCTCAAAATTTCATCCCATTATGGCCAATATTTTCCAAGAGTTCAGAGAATTATTCTAAGATGATACATGTGATATGGGACAAAAACTTAGGTATCTGAGGCCTGAAACACAACTCAAACCTCCCAAGATAATGCAATCTCTTTTCTTATAAGCAACCATTCACGATGTAGTAAAATTATGAAAAAAAAAATGCTCACAATTTTTAAGGGTATTTCTAGAGAATGTAGACAGAGCATATTTTTAGAGGGCTATCTATTCTTAAAACATTCAAACTTTCTCTTGACCAGTCTATGTTACTCTTTTTGGAAATAAGGAAAAAAAAAAAAACAAAACCAAAAACCTATAGAGGATCACAGGGAAAGCAGAGCAACAGGTGAACAAAGCATATGGAGGAGCAAAGGAGAAATGGAAAAATGTATTCTACCCCCAAGCCCTCTGTCTTCATTAAATCTTCGAGCCTCCAACAGAATCTATCAGAGTCTAGGAGGGGGATTCTCAGCACGTTCATTGTTACCTGCTCTCTAAATTGTGACAATGATCAAAACGCCTGTGTATAGTTCTTGACAAATGGAAAAAGAATTCTGTCACAGAGCTTCTAAACGGTTATTAGAAACATGTCTGAGTTGTACTGACAGACTGGCTTAGATTCTAAGCCCTGTGGGGGAGGGATTGATACCTTTCCCGGTAAGGTTGTCAGAACTTACTGCAACACTTAATAAAAACAGCAGTACAAATAGTGTGGGGAGGGGGAGAACCCTTCGACCCCGGATTGCCAGCTCGGAAGGAAATCTAGCAACTTTTCCAGAATTTCATTACCAGTGTTGGTAGGAGTTTCAAGGGGAGGCTGCATTTCAAATATGTTATTTGTGACACACATTCTGGGATAAAAGTTCACATGAAGCAAACAGGATTATTCACAGTAGATTCTTAGTGGCTAATAAAATTAACCACTCTCTACGGTGATACTGATCAGCGGCGCTTCCAATATGCCTGAACAAACAGCACCTGACTGCCGGTGAGCTGCGCCCCAAAGATGGCTGGGGAATATCAGTGTATCAGTAAACCATACGGCAAATTAGACTCCTCTCTGGTAATTTACCCGAAGGAAGCTAGAATAATTAGAAATCACTCTCAATAACTGCACTTGCACGTAGCAGCTCAGTCACTGAAATGAAACGGTTTTCAGAAATGCGTGGTTTGCAGGTATATTCCAAATGACAGGCTACAAACTAGCTGCCTGTATTACACATCATCATGGAAAATGGGCCTACAGACTGAATTTTAAACTCCAAAGTTGTCCTCCATCTGCTTTCTCTTTTGACTTCACTTTGAAAGGTTTTGTTTTTTGGTTGAGATAAGGCCTAATTGGGAGGATGCCAGACACGGTCTGTACATTTCCGTATAAGGGATAGCCGTTGGAGGATGACAGAAACCAACAGACTTACTCACTTTATTCTCTCCCAGGGATGTGCTCTATTATATTGGAAAACTTAAAATAACTTTTAATTATTTTATCATAAGTATCATAAGTATGAAGATACTATGGCTCATGCTTCTCCATTTTTTTTTTTTTGTTTAAAGATTTTATTTATTTAATTGACAGACAGAGATCACAAGTAGGCAGAGAGGCAGGCAGAGAGAGGGGAAGCAGGCTCCCTGCTGAGGGGAGAGCCCGATGCGGGGCTTGATCCCAAGACCCTGAGATCATGACCTGAGCCAAAGGCAGAGGCTTTAACCCACTGAGCCACCCAGGCACCCTGCTTCTCTGTTTTTTTAATGTGCTTATGAATCACCTGGACATTTTGTCAAAAGGCAGATTATGATTCAGCAGGTCTAGGGCTCAACCTTTTTTGTGTTGCTGATGCTGGTCTGTGAGTCACAGCTTGAGTAATAAGGCTCAAATACACTTCACTAAGCAAATGAGTGCTCTCTCTCTCTCACACACACACAAACGACATTGGCAATGTCTTTGTCATGAGAAGCAGTAAATGTTTTTCTCCTGCCCTTTGAACTTTGTTGATAACCAAGGAGTGACTTATCCAATTCAAGACCTGAAGGTTGTAGGTCATTAACCCCAAGTGGAAGAAAAGTCTTGAAGTATTATTAATACATTTATTCCATAAAGAGATTGGCATCTCCCCTAGGTAAGGCGCAAGAAGCATACACGGTTCTTGGCAACATGAGGCTTATAGTCTAGGTGAAGAGGCAAAATAAATATACATAAATATGTATTTCTTCTGAAAGAGGTACTGAATACTACAGATGCAAGAAGATCTAACCTAGTAGGTCTTATCAGAGAAAGTGACATGTAGATAAGCCCTGAAATATACATAAGAATTGTGGTACCAGAGGCAAGGCATGGCTGGCCAACCCACATAGGGAAGTATCAGGGTCAGTCAGGAGGCAAAAAGTTGAAGGGGGTAGGGGTGGAAGTGAGGGGTGGGAGAGTATTTAGTGTGGTTTCCTCTAAAAGTGTTGGGTGAGCAGGGTAAAGAGGTATAGGACTTCCTTGCTCAAATACTCTGAGCAGACGGTGGAGTACATGGGTTGTCCCCAGTAGTCTTACCCTGAGGTGATTTGGGCAGGGGAATGAAATGTGAGAACTGATGGAGTTGGTGGTTGAGAGTATGGGCTCTGGGTTGGTGGGTTTGCATTTCAAAGATGTGCTCAGGAGTGAGCTGTTTATTATCTCTAGAATTAGCTAATCCTAGGAGGGACAGTCCCTTTGTGTACAACAAGGCCTCAGATGTCAAAATACAGAAAATTAGAAAAAAAACCAAAACATGATTAATGCAATCAATATATTCAATGGAAAGGTGGATATATATATTTGAAGATCAACATGAAGGTTAGGGTCAGACTTAAGTTCAGGAACCATAAGCAAAGGAATGTCATTCAAAGCCTGGAGGTGATTAACACTCTCTGGTTTGAGGGTACAAAATGGGGAGAAGGAGGTCACGGATGAATATAATCAATTAAATTTTGGAAAGAAAAGGAGAAATTCTCAGCTTACTGACAATGATTGGTTAGGGGAGCAGGAGAAAGTCAGGAATGTGTAGCTTCATGGAAATCAAGGAATGAAAATAAGGCTAGCTCTATCAATGGCATTAAATATAGATGAACAGACTCAAGACAGTTTGTGTATCATCATGCTGATTTTTTTTAAATTGTTTTGTTCTTCAGATAACTAAAATGACTTTTGCAATTATGTATTCTCTTCAATCCACTGCGTTTTTTTGTCTTATAGCTACAGATGCTATTGTGAGTTTTAAGCAACTGGGATATTAATCATTATAAATACTACCATTTAGAGTCTAAACTTAAGATTAATACACAATAAAAATTAGACTGAACTTTCACTGGTTCCTTTATGATGACATACTATATTCATTGTTCTGTCCTGAGCTGGGTGAGTTTTAGAAATGGAAGTGCTCCTGTATGAATTCAACAATCATTCTTTAACTAGATGGTATGGCCATAGTCCCAGAAACCATGTAGTTATAAGATTACATTGTTTACTCAGCTGATTTATAAAGGTTTAGGGCTCATAACTTATGTATGATGTTTGGTTTTATTACCATCTTTCAAGGACCACCTTCTTCAGCTGATGCCAAATCCAGTAACAGGCCACCCTTTTCTCTTTCAAGATAGTTCATTTAACCTGACACCTCTAATAGGTAGCCATTTTACATTCATATCCACTCAAGAGCTACCTTCCCAGAACTTGACACTGGGGCTTGCATGATTGAATCTCTTGCCCTCTCGATAGGTACCAGAAACTATACTATCTGAGGGCTTATGTCTTTTCTCCCTAGACATCCTCAGGTACCTCAACAGTCATCATACATATGGCATGGCTTCAGCTGTATCGCCATATTCACTAGTTTGATACACTATAGAATTTATTGGTCTTTCTACGGAAGCCAAAAACTAATCTCACTACTCTAGATGTGGTCCAACCAGTATAGGATAGGACTATTAACTTCCTGGTCTTAGGCACTATGTAAAGACTATTGCTGGCTTTTCAAACAGCCACATTATGCTGTGGATGGGTTGAACCAATACTCGTCCAAAATTCCTTAAGTTATTTTTTGCAGATGTGCTATCATGAATTTTGATATGCTCATCTTAGATTCTTATATGATTTCTATGGAAAGATACATAAAATTTCTATGGGTTCTATTAGGGTTCATTCTGTTTGATTTCAATTACCTTTCCTATCAATCCTTTCCAGATCCTCTGATTAACTTACATCATCTCATATATATGCTTTATCTCTTAACTTCCTGTCAACTCTCAATTTGAGAACCATTTTTGTCTTGTCATATGAGCCATTGATGGTTGAGTTTTTCAGTGCAGGCCAATGAAAGAGCCCTTGTACACACAAGGTTCCAAAGTGATGTTAGTGGGAATACCAATCACCTCTCTAGTTCATGTTTCCTCATTCAACCAAAGTGCAAACCAATAAGCTATATTCAGCCATTTTTGCCTTGTGCTCCCTAGACTATTGTGGAAATGAAGTAAATGCTTTGTTGAAACAAAAACTCCACATTTACTGCCTTTCTGTCACCAGTCAATAGTAACCCTATAAAAATAATGTGTCAATATTTAAAAAGAAACTTGGACACAAGAATAGTGATAAAATTGTTTATAAAATTTTAGGTAACTGGACTCTCAGTTTAATGCTTTTCCTCCTCCTCACCCCATTTTACTTTGAGGGCTTAAGAAATAATGAGGTAAAACATGGCAACATCTCAGGGACAAGTATCCAAACCCTCACTGCCTGGGTTATTAGTTACTATTAATTCTGTGTTGAAATCACCTTTCTTTTTAGTCAGAGGTAGAACTCTTGTGATTTGGGGCTTTAATTTTTTTAAACAGGAACATACGGTAGCACGGATCTTTAGAACAGGACTTAATGCACTATAAATCTGCACTGGTATTATAGCTATAAAATGTCCAGCTACGCCTACACTAATAAAGAAATCCTACTGCATGGGCTGAGAGAAGAGTATCAAAATAAACTATTTCTTCCTAATATGGGCTTTACCACCAGCTATTATACAGTGAATATTTAAACTCCCTTGTCTTGCCTCGAATGAGAAAGCTTTCCTGCATCAGCATTTCTTAAACCGCATGAATGACATGTAATGCTAATATGTGGTAAGAAACACCTTCGGCTGCACTTTACCCATCTGGGGTTCCCCAGAAACAATCGTCATATTAATGCTAGTTTATCAAAGCCTGGTAGGAGGTTTGTAACTGGATACATAAGTCATAGACTAAATACTCAAGTACCTAGAAATGCATTTCTACAGTTTTTCTCCCTTCCTTTAGATTCCCAGACCACCCTTGAAAAAAAATAGTCATCTGATCTCAGTATCTCTCAGCCCCAGCTAGAAAAGAAAATAACCAAAAAAAAAAAAAGTCATTTAATCGTGTGTACTCACTGATGTATTTTTTTTAACATAACATTCTAAAGAAAATTTAATATTGAACTACTATAGATTCACAGGAAGTTGTAAAAAAAAAAAATCTACAGGACATTCCTGTGTATCCTTTACAGAGTTTCATCGAATGAAAACTACAGTATAACAGAAGCCAGGAGACTGATACTGGTACAATCGGAAGAGCTCATCCAGATGTCAATTCCACATGCATTCGTCCTGTGTTTGTGTGTGTGGTTTTATACAATTTTAACCCATGCACAGATTTATCACCACCACCACCATCAAGATAGGGAATTGTTCCATAACTGTCAATCTCCTTTGTGCTATTTTTGATGCCACACCCTCCCCTCCCCTAACTCCTGACAACCACCTATATGTTCTCAACTCTATAATTTTATCTCAAAAATATTATATAAATGGAATCATACAGTATGCAACCTTTTTTGACTGGCTTTTTCCACAGGGCATAAATCCCTTGAGAGCCAACCAAGTTCTTGCATTTTTTCACTATGGTATTCTTTTTAATTGCTGCATAGTATTTTAAGGCGTGGGTTTGCCAGCTTTTTACTCATTCACAAGTTGAAGGACATTTAGATGGTTTCCAGTTTTGGACTACTGTGACTAAAGTTGTTATGAACATTCCTGTACTGCTTTTGGGTGAGCATAAGTTTTCATCCCTCTGGGATGAATAGCCGAGAGCCTGATTGCCAGGCGCCATATGGTTAACGGCACAGTTAGTTTCATATGAAACTGCTGAACTATTTCCAGAGGAACTGTTCCATTTTATACCCCCACCAGCAACATAGGAATGATCGAGATTCTTAACAGCCTCATTGGCATTTGGCGTCAAATGTAATTTTAAGGTCACAACTAGGTTATAAATTTTTTGTGGTAAGGTGCTGTTTTACATCACCTTAAAAAACATGTTTATATAACAGAGTAATATTTATTTAAGAGGAACTTGCTAGAACCAGGATATTGAATGGGACAAAGACATGTCTTTCCTCCAGGCAGGAGCTCCAGGTCCATGTGCATGAAGCAGCTGCCAACTCAAATATCAGAGGACAGGCAGGCGACAGAAATGAGTAAAGCTACCAGTGAGTCAGGGCACACGCGAACCTGGTGGGGACTATGGCCCACTGGAAACACAAGCCTGGCTCAAGTCACGCTGGCCCTGAGAAGCCATTCTAGCCGCTCTGGCCATGTTTCTAGACATTCTGATTTTCCTAGAAACAACCACACCACACCACCACCATCTCCTGATTTGTAAATGTAGACTCCAATTTTGAAAGACTCCAGCCTCCACAAAAAGCGTTAGGGATCAGTTCTGGCCTAAAGACAAGTTAAGTGGTGCCTGGGTGGCTCAGTCATTAAGTGTCTGCCTTTGGCTCTGGTCATGATCCCAGAGTCCTAGGATCGAGCCCTGCTTCGGGCTCCTTGCTCAGAGGGAAACCTGCTTCTGTCTCTCCCACTCTCCCTGCTTGTGTTCCCTCTCTCACTGTCTCTGTCAAATAATTAAATAAAATCTTGAAAAAAAATCAAGACAAGAATGATTATTTAAAGAAAGAAGCAGCCCACTAAAAGGAAAATAAATGTGCAGTCTGCAGACACCAGGAAAAGGTTATTTTAGATGGGAGAAATACCAAAAGCCTTTTTAGTGTAGGACTGCACTTCTCGAACTCAAATATGCTTATGAATCACCTGAATTACTAATCTGAATTAGTAGGTTGGGATGAGGACTGAAGACTGGGCTTCTCCATTTATTCCATATCCCTTGATGCTGCTGGTCCAGGAACCACTCCAAGCAGCAAGCATGTGGGTAATATCTGAGCTGAACCCTGAAGGTTGGGCAGTGTTTGTAACTGCAAAAATGAACCCAGTAAAGAACATGGTATATTCAGTCATAAAGGTAGGTAAACTGGGAATTATCTGGGGAATTGTAAAATCTTCAGTTTGTATTGTAAATAGTTACACAAAAGAAAAGTCAGAGGTCACATGTTTAATACACAAACACTAGCTTTTAGGGGTCATTGGTCCACTCTGTCCACATGTAAGTAAATTCCCCACATTTAAAAATAAATTAAAAAAAAAAGAAAAAGAAATGAATAAGCAAATGAATGAAGAATGAATTTCTATTTTAATAGAGACATGATGGTGGAAATAAAGGGAGATGAAAAAGAAAAGTGGGAAGAAACACCTGGTAGAGACCCTGGGAAGAAGAGCAGAGACCTGACAAAGAGGGGAACAAGGAGGAGGTGGGTCTAAGATTTTCAGACTACAAATCACCTTTGAAAAATTTGAAAAACTGGTGAAAAATTAAACCTATAAGGGGTAGGACATTTCTATCTCTGACAACCAATATCTGTCATCAGCATTATTTTTAGTTCTCTTTCTTCCACATTTTAGTTAAAGCAGGTCTTTAATTGTTCTTGGTTATTATATGTTTCTACTTTATGAGAACCTATGGAAATGTCACACATAATTTTCAATGAGGTCATTCCATACTATGTAATTTATTTTTACTTATTGTAGAAATCCTTCCAATAAATCCATACTCCAAGTCATTATGCTCTTGTTTTTTATAGGTTCATAACATGGGATGCTTGCAATGGCCAAGAGAACGTGGCTGTGGTCCACCAACTAGAGCAGGTTTAATTGACCAACAGCCCTAGTAACTACCTAAAATTCATCACCATGTTTTGTGCCAGACCACGTCTCCCACAAGCTGTTCCCAGCTGATGACTGAGTGTGGCCAAGATCCCTTATCTGTTCCTCTGATGGGGCTGACTTTGGCTGGAAGACGGATGGCTTTGCCAAATCCAACTTAGCTGCATGGCACTCTATGATACTTCCACCTATCTCTCCCTCTCTCCATACTGGAGTCATCCTTGCTTTGTAACCTGATGGCTCTCATGGTTTTATCTGTTACCCTTACAATTTTCCCTCCTAAATGCACTTGCCCTAATGACATCCTTGCCATCTGCATCTCTGAAGAAACAGACTAAGCAATGCCTGCACCATGAGGTAGAAAATACTCCTTGATTGGTAGACATTTAGCTTTTTTCCAAAAAATTTTAATATAAAATATCACAGTAACAATTATCTACTTGTAACTTTATGTATTGATAGTTTTTTTTTCTTCTTTTAACTAAGTTCTGGGAATGAAATTACTTAAAGGGTATGTTTATTTGCAGGTTAAATAAATGTAGTACAATTACTGTAATGAATACATTTAAACCAAAATATAACTTAGAAAAACCCTGGGTATTAATGAAATACTTTCTCATCCTGAAGTGACAATATGGTACAAGTACAGACTAAGGAAATTGAGCTAGATAATATGATCTCTATAATCTGTGTCATGTTTAACAATAAACCTCTTTAGGCTTATATAAAATATCAAATAGCTGGCATATCTATTCATAATCTAGAATGGGGGTGCCTGGGTGGCTCAGTTGGTTAAGTGTCCAACTCTTAATTTTAGCTCAGGTCATGATCTCAGGGTTGTGAGATCAAGCCCTATGTTGGGCTCTGTTTTGGATGTGGAGCCTGCTTAAGATTCTGTCTTTCTTCCTCTCTCTCCTCCCTTTCCCCCCACCACTCTCTCCCTAATTACTTAATGAATATGGATTATTGCTTACCTTTTGATTGCTAGCATTTATATGAAAGGGTAAACTAAGAAGAGATATAAAATGGAAATAATTCTAATGTTTATTTTTATTCAGGAAGATTTATAAATTATTAATATCCAAACAATGACACCTAGATGTTTGTGTAATCTGTAGCTATATTTTATTCATTTTTCCCTTTAAAAATTTCCAAGGATTAGTAAAACAGGACAGTAGTTGCAAATTTCAAATCCACTGAAATCCACTTTAAAAAATAATATATAAATTTACTGTGTTACATTTATCTCATCAATATGCATTACCTGGAATCTCATATAACAATTGATCATAAATATGAATTAAACAAATACAGTGGTTATCTAGATTAAATCATTTTATATGATGTTTATTTTTCATTCTATTTTCTTAAATTCCAGTATAGTTAATATACAGTGTTATATTAGTTTCAGGTTTTATGAAGTTTGTTTTAAACACTGCAGGGTAGCTAAATTTTTTGATCAAAAACAAATGCTGTAATGTCACCAAGGTGGTAACATAGGTTGCTCCTGACATTGCTCCCCATTACAGGAAGAACATCAAGTAACTATTGAAAAAGACCCAACTGACAGAATCCTAGAACATGGGCTGAAGCTAAAGCACCCCCTCATACCAGAGAACAAGACAGATGGCACTAGAAGGGTAAGGGAAGTGGTTCCAAAAAGGCACTATCATTCCCTCAGGACAGCACAACATGACAGGAAGAGGTCTTCCCTGAGACTTCTATTCCTTCAGTGAGAAAAAAGAACCTGGGGAGTTAGTGAGCTTCCTTGGCACTGTAGGTTGCTTTCTGGGAGCCCCTACTCTGTCTGCCTTACATCACAGGGATTTTAATGGAATCTATAGGGCTCAAACACTGGGAATCTGACTGTTAGAGAGAAGGGGCTTGCTATATGGAGCCTATGGATCTTGGCAGACAGAGTTCATACCTCTAGTGCCCAAGTAGTAATCCTAACCAAAGGTTTTGCTCATCTACAATACCAGATCAGGGGCACTCTCTGACTAGGGAACTTGGTGCGGCACACATGTGCCTACTTTGGATAATCAAGCAGAGTTCTGCCAGCCCCAGATCCTGGTTTGCCCGTGCCCAGACAAGGAGCTGAATCACAGTCCCATCTGCTGTGGAGTGTCCTCCTGCCCCATCTGACTGAAAGGCCTGGCAACAACTCTGGAAGCAGTGTGGTCCAGTAGCACTTGAGTAAAGAGTCAGGCAGACAGAACTGATCGCCATCCAAGCAAAGCCAGTGGTACCAGGCATGGAAGCTCCTCATGGGAAGCACAGGCAAGGGGGTTAATTTAGAGCCAAGGCTGAGCGTAGCTCCCAGGCTCTCCCAACTGGAGAGCCCATTGCGGAAATTAAGAGTAGCTCTGGAGCAGCCCTGCAGCCCTCTCACCCAAGCGAGGGAGCTGAAACATAGCCCGACACACTGTGGAGAGTATCTTCCCGCCCCATCTGACCAGAAGGGCTGTAACAACTCCTGGAAGCTGTGTGACCCAGTGGCACTCAAGTCAAGAGGCAGGTGGCAGAGCTGACAGTTTTCATAACAAAGCCGGTGGCCCTGTTCAGTCATGGAACTTGGGTTGTGGCTTGGCTTTAAGGCAATAAATAAAGAGCTTTATTGGCTTAAGAGGTGCTTTTTCTGCTGCTTCCAGAGAGGCAATCTAACTCATAGCCCTACTTATCACTGAATACAGCTTTCAGTCTGTCTGGGAACTGGAAACCTAACAGGAGCACACGGGATGCTGCATAAGCCTTTCAACAGCCCTCAGGCCAATGGCACTTAGGGAGTGCAGCCCCCTTGCAGAGCAAACTGGTGGTTTCAGTTGACCAGGGAATTCAGTACGCACTCTGGCTTGATTCAAGGTCCCTAAAAACGAGTTGTAAAGGCCCTGAGTCCCATCATACTGCTTCTTAGGGCAGGAAAGCTAATTCATAACCCCATCTACTGATTAATATAATACCTGGCTGTGAACATCTAGTAGGACCTGACCACACAATCCCGTCAATTATGGGGCGTATCCTACAGCCTCACTTGGGTTGGGAACAAAGATAGCAGTTCCACCCAACTATTCTCAGCCTTTGGTACTCTTCCCCATTCCTGATGAATATCCCTGATGAATACTGGCCTGTAGTTTCCTTTTCTAGTAGAGTCCTTTTCTGGTTTTGGTATCGAGATAATGGTGGCCTCATAAAATAAATTTGGAAGTATTCCCTCCTCTCTGACTTTTTAAAATTGCTCAAAATCCCATTTCCTCTGTCTCAAGAAAATTTTATTTCCTCTTTAATATCTTCTTAGATGCAAAAACTGAACAAAACTAAATTCGACAGCACATTAAATGATCACACACAATAATCAAGTGGGATTTGTTCCCAGGATGCAAAGATGGTTCAACATTTGCAATTCAACCAATGTAATACAACACACTAATAGAATAAAATGAGATAATTATATGATTGTTTCAATTTGCACAGAAAAAAAAGACTAAATTCAACATTTATTCTTATGATAAAAACTCTTAACAACTTCAGTTTAGAAGGAATGTACCCCAGCATAATAAAGACTATATACAGTAAGCCCATAGCTAACATCATACTCAATGATGAAAGGTTGAGAGCTTTTCCTCTAAGAGAAGGAAAAATACAAGTGTGTTCAGGCTCAATACTCTTAATAATACCAGAAACCCTAGCTAGAGCAATCAGGCAAGATTAAGAAATAAAAATTATCAGATTTGGAAAAGAGGAAGTAAATTTACAGGAAACTTAATTTTATACATAAAAATGTCTAAAGACACTACCAAAAAACTATTAGATCAATGAATTCAGTTAAACTTCAGTAAAATTAACATACAAACACCAGTAGCATTTTTCTAAATGCTAACAATTTTTCTGCAAAATAAAAAAAAATCCCATTTACAATAGCATTGAAAACAACAGAATACTTAGAAATAAACTAAAGAAGTAAAAAAGTCTACTCAGAAAACTACAGGACATTGATGAACAAAACTGAAGACGATGCATAGAAAGTATCCTGTGTTCATGACGTGGAAGAATTAATATTGTTAAAATGTCAATATTACTAAAATTCATCTACAGATTCAGTGCAATCCCTATCAAGATTCCAATGTCATTTTTTTATGGAAATAGAAAAAGTACTTCTAAAATTTATGCGAAACCATAAAAATACCTGAATAGCCCAAGAAATGATGAGAAGAACAAAGCTGGAGGCATCATACTTCCTGATTTCAAAGTATACCAAATGGCATAGTCATCAAAACACTGGCATAAAACAGACAAGCAGACCAATGAGGCAGAATCTAGAGCACAAAAATAAACCCAAGGATATACAGTTAGTATTTGACAAGGGAACCAAGAATAACCAATGGAGAAAAAACATGTCTTCAATAAATGGTGTTGGGAAAACTGGATAGCCATGTATAAAACAATGAAACTGGACCCATCTTAGCACTCCAAAAAATTAACTTGAAATGGGTTAAAGGTTTTAAATGTAAGACTTGAGATCATGCAACTCCCAGAAGAAAACACAGAACAAAGCTTTCTGATATGATATAGATCTTGGTTATATTTTGGGATACGATACCTAAAGCACAAGCAATTAAAAAAAAAAGTAAGACTCCATCAAACTAAAAAGCTCCTGCATAGGAAAAAAAAAAAAAAACCAACAAAGCGGTGGAAAAGACAACCTACAGAATGGGGAAAATTTTGTACACCATACATCTTGTAAGGGGTTAATATTGAAAACAAAAGACTCAATAACAAGAAAACTCAATTAACAAGAAAACAGCACAATTGAAAAAATGGGCAAAGGACCTGAAACACATTTCTCCAAAGAAGATATGAAAGACCAACAGGCACATGAGAAGATATTCAATAGCACTAGTCACTAAGGAAATGCAAACTAAAAACCACAATGAGGTATCACCTAACACCTGTTAGAATGCCCATCGTCAATAAGACAAGAGATAACAAATGTTGGTATGGATGTGGAGAAAAGGGAACTCCTGTGCACTGTTGGTGGGACTGTAAATTGCTCTAGTCACTATGGAAGATACTATAGAGGATCCTCAAAAAATTATAAATAGAACTACCATATGATCTAACAATCCACTTCTAGTAATATATCCAAAGGACATGAAACCACTAACTGGAAAGATCTGCACCTCCATGTTTATAGCAATGTTACTTACAGTAGCCAAGACATAGAAACAACCTAAGTGTTCATCAGTAGATGACTGGATAAAGAAACCACGGTATATATACAATGAAATATCATTCAATTATTAAAAATGGGGAGATTCTACCATTTGCAACATGGATGGACCTTGAAGGCATTATGGTAAGTGTAATAAGCTAGATAAAGACAAATACTATATGATCTCACTGGCATATAGCATCTAAATAAACAACAACAAAAAATAACTCCTAGAAAAAGATAGGAAAAGAGCTCAGACTACTTCTGGTTGCCAGACACAGATGGCAGATATAGGAGAAATTAGAAGAATATGATCAAAAGGGTATAAACTTCTACTTATTAGATAAATAAGTACTAGGGATATAATGTACAACATGATAAATATAGTTAACACTGCTACAGGATATGTAGCAAAATTGCTGAGAGTAAATCCTAAGAGTTTTCATCACAAGAGGAAAAAATTTTTTTCTTTTTATTATATTTGTATGGGAATGTAGATGTTAGCTGAACCTACTGTGGTAATTATTTCACAATATATATAAACTAAATGATCACACTGCACACCTTAAACTTATACATTAATGTATGTAAATTATTTCTTAATGAAACAAAAAAAATGAACACTTACATCATTGTCAATGTCATTTGTGTTTAAATGGAATCTGCATAAAGCATCTCTATTTTGTATATTTCTTAAGTAATTATTGTAGTTATGTATCAAAAAAGAATATTATGTCATTTTTCCCCACTAGGCAAGGATAGCATAATATAGAAAATTGGAATATAATTTAATAGAATTTAAAAACCACTGCAGAGCAATATTCTTTGACACTAGCATTTCTATAAGTATTTTTATATATTCTGCTAAAATATCAAAACACCATATCTATATATATAGCCAGCCACACTCTATCATGTCAAAATTAAGCATGTGATCTATAATTACTCAGAAGAAAGGAAAAAAAAAATGCTATTTTAAAACTTGCTAATCTGATGAATTAATCAAAGGCACTTTTTAGACAGATTCTTTTATATCTTCTTTTTGCTAATATGTGTAAGAACAGAAATGCACTCCACAGTCATATTAAAAACAAAATCTTTAGTGAGTTTTTTTTTTTATCCCTTTAATGAAAACTCTTTCTTTTGCAGGAAAAACAAAGAGAAAGAAAAAAACCTCACTATCTTATGTGCAACCAGGTATGAAATTAACCAGGTGCTATTTTTACTTTTCTGGTTACAATGGACATAGAAATATGAGGAAAACTTGAAGTTTTCAGTTTTGATACTAGATACCTAAAAATCCATTTAGGCAAAACTCTGTAAAGTACAGAGAAAAAAAAAACAAAAACACCACCAAAACAGTACGTCTTCATTTTACCTTGGTCTATATAGATCTTTCCATCTTAAATATTCTATTGGCAATTTAGAATAATTAAAAAATTAAAATTTAAAAGCTGTCATCTAAACAGATTAGCCTAAGTCTACGAAATATACTGAGCGTTTCAAGTTTTCCACCTCATTTTAAAGGGTAAATTACAAATATAACCAAACTCTAGTCAGAAATTGTTAGTCAAGGGACTTCCCACCCCACATAAGCCTAGTAAATTTTTAAGAAGCTTAATGTAGAATACGTACACTTAAAAAAAATGTACATAAACACACCGATACTAACCTCTGTGCCTGCTAGCTTTTCTATGGAATGGGGCCCTATACCTTGTCTCTACCCTCCTCCACTCTACTCTGTGCTCGTTGGGGTTAAAGGAATGGGCTCCATCAATGGGATCCCTTGCCCTCTGGCTTCTGGTTAGTTTGGGCCAATGGCTTTTGAGCATTTGCCATGGGTGTGATTCTCCCAAGCCATAATCTAGTGAGGAAAATAGCACAGTACCCTACAAAGGAAAGAAAAAAAAATTTAAGTTGGAACAATGTTTTGTGTTAACTGTTCACATTAATTCAGCCTCCTTCTAGTAATCATGATATTGATCTAGCTACACATTTTACTCCAACATCACTATTCTCAAATGCTTTTAGTGCTCTCCAGAATTAGACTTCTATTATTACCCGGCAAGAAACTACTGGGTAAACTTCAGTGTCCACTGTTGTTCTATAGCCAGCGAGGCATTTGTATCTCTTCACACCTTGGAAGAACTCGAGTTTTAAATTTCCTTACAAGTTCTCAAGGAGATGATCTCTCAATAGGTCCCACTGCTTCATGGGATCTCAGGGACTCCAAGGAGAAACAACACTTTAACATTAATGCCGATAGCTGTTAGGTCTTTAAGGTACATTGAGATTTCTATTTTTCCTTTTAAAGCAGGAATAGTGATTTGAGAATGAAACACAATTGGAATGATCAACTTTAATCAATATAATTAGATTAATGAATTAACAACTCCAATACTCCAATCCCAAAAGTATTCATATAAACTAATGACAGTAACACTGCCACGTATGCAGGAGCAGAAACCAAGACACAGGACAATTTATTCTGAGTCACCAGAGAGTGAGGAGAGGGGGAAAAATGCTCAGCAGAAGGCGCCACGAGTGGATTCGTAAAGGTATGAACAGGTCTGTGGTGAAATATACAGTGTATGGTGTGTGACATGCCCAAGTTCAAATGTGGAATGTAGAGTGGCAGAGGATGAGGGGACAATAAGCAGTTACATTTTTAAGGCATTATTTTTTAAAGCACTTGCTACTTTCAGTTTCTGGGCATTCTGCCAAACTCTTCTCATTTATTGCAGAGGGCTAGTCACTACAAGGAAAGTATAAAATATATCCTTGTAAGATGTATACCTTCTCAGAACATACTCCTTGAATTATGTGATCAAATAACATTCTTTTATATATTTTTTTTACTATGGTTAAAATTATTTTAGTTATGAGTTTCCTAGATAGTCCTTATTTAGTTTAAGGTTTCTTCCATCAACCTTACTGAAATTTAAAGTGTACCACATGAGGATTTTATGTGTATATATACTGCAAAAGGATTCCCCAAGTTCATTAACCCACCCACTGCCTCACATTCTACCTTTTTGTGTGTGAGAACATTGAAGTTCTACAATTAGCAAATTTCAGTTATACAATTCAGTATTATCAACTATATTCTTCATGTCATAGGTTCGAACTTCAGATTTTATTCATCTTAGAGCTGAAACTTTGTAGCCTTTTACCAACCTCTCCCCATTTCCCCCACTCCCAGGCAACCCCTTTTCTATTGTTTCTAGGAGTTCAACTTAAAAAAAAGAGAGAGAGACTCCACATGTAAGTGATAACATGCAGTATTTGGCTTTCTGCCTGGTTATTTCATATAGCATATTGCTGACCAATTTCATCCATTTCACTGATGACAGGATCTCCTTCTTTGATAGGGCTGAGTAATATTCCACTATGTACACAGACCACATTTCCTTGATCCTTGGATCTATTAATGGGCACTTAGGTTGCTCCCACACCTCCCCTACTGTGAATAATGTTGTGATGACCATGGCAGTGCGGATTAGATATTTTGTATTTAAACAAGAAAATCCAGTGGCTATTTGAGAGAGCCTTCAAAGTCACAGTAAAGTTTATTCTAAAGTAAACTTAAAATCATCAAAATAATCACTGAAAGGCAGGTACAGATTCTTATATTTCCCATTTCCTTGTTTGCCTCTGCATCTAAAAGCAACAGTTTCAATTATGGCCTGTGTTCAGCGTTCTGAAATTAGGATGCTTCTTGCTTAACCAGCAGCAAACGTCAATGGGAACATGCCCATTGCTGCAAAGATTTACTCCTTTCATCGGGCATCTGTGTAAAGGGAATTCCTTTCTCCCTCCTCTCTGTTGCAGTAATGCCTATTTCATTTTGTAAGGCTCAGTGTCAAGACATTCCCTACCAGGAAAACCGCCCTGCCCTATCAGGCTGGATTAGGGGGCCGCGTCTGTGTTTTCTCACGCCCTGAGTGCTTATAGATTGGTTGTGACCCAGGGCTGTACTTAGTATGGAGTTTAGTGATTATTTATGTGCTTATTTTCTCACTAGACTATGAACTCATTAAAGATAAAAACTTTCTATTTTTCTTCATATTCCCTGTACCTAGCATGTTGTTGGCTATTTTGTAAGTAATAAATATTCGTTTCATAAAGGCATAAATGAATTTCACTTTTTTATACCAAGACAAAGCCTTAAACAGTTGTTCAGTCGAGCCTAACTCTCCACAGAATAACGGACACTGAACTTGCTCAGAGCAATTCTAGCCTCCTCAGAACGGTTAAGCCCTTCGGAAAACCACTGGCTCTGGAAGCATTCTTCAGAAATTGTCACTCTTCAATACAACCCATTCTTGACTTCCTTTTAATTGTTGTCATTGTTTTGTTATTACTGTTTTTTTTTTATTTTTTTTAATGATTTTATTTATTTGACAGAGAGAGATCACAAGTAGGCAGAGAGGCAGGTAGAGAGAGAGAGAGGAGGAAGCAGGCTCCCTGCTGAGCAGAGAGCCCGATGCGGGTCTTGATTCCAGGACCCTGGGATCATGACCTGAGCCGAAGGCAGAGGCTTAACCCACTGAGCCACCCAGGCACCCTATTACTGTTTTTTTGTTTTTTTGTTTTAAATATGGGGATTATGGCTTAACTTAAAAGGTACCTTGGCAGCAAAGCAATCCATTGGTTAACCCTTGCTAACTTTGGTTCTGGTCGGATCTGTGAAACTGACTATGAGACTAGGGAGATTTCATAATTGATTGCTTGATTTCAGGCATTATCCCCTATTGCTTACCTAACAAAGCATAGTGGATTCATGGCTTCTTCCACCCAAAGAACATTCTGAGCAAAGGATCATAAAACATAATACTCGATGGCCTGCACTTATTTTTCATATCTTAAGTTTGGTTGGGCATAACTAAGATCACCTAGCTAACATCATTTGTCCAGCTCTGCCTTTTCTTTCCATCCTACCTTCCACCTTGTTTTGTTTTTTTAATAAAGATTTTATTTATTTATTTGACAGACAGATCACAAGTAGGCAGAGAGGGAGGCAGAGAGAGAGGAGGAAGCAGGCTCCCTGCTGAGCAGAGAGCCTGATGCAGGGATCATGACCTGAGCTGAAGGCAGAGGCTTTAACCCACTAAGCCACCCAGGTGTTCCTCCTTCCACCTTTCTATCATTGGCACTTGTTCCTGATCATGCCCTGGTCTGGTCTGGGACACAATATGGCCTTCCCAATGCTTACTCATTGTCCATCACTGAGACCCTGCTCAGATGAACTGGGTCTCATCTCTGCTAGGCTCTCTGAGCTTGTTAAGAGAATATTAGCAAGACTAATCTGATAAATGAATGTGTTCACTGGAGGAAGATTAAGAAAATACTCAAGGACTTACGCAGTTATAATTACCATTCTCCAATTCTATGGTTCTCTGCTTAGAGGGAAATGTGTTGTTTCATGGCCAGTTATCAGGGACTCATTTTGATCCTGAAGCATGCTCTACCCTTCTATTCCATATCTGTGCAAAAAACCACCCCTGGTTTGGATACGGGATTTTGCAATACATTTCAAGGTAAAGTAGGGTTTCTACTTCTCACTCATCTGTCGTGACCATATTTTCTTGCTCCCCACACACCTTGAAATTTGAATCCATAGGGGCGCCTGGGTTGCTCAGTCCTTAGGCCTCTGCCTTCAGCTCGGGTCGTGATCCCAGGATCCTGGGATGGAGCCCCACATCTGGCTTCCTGCTTAGCGGGAAACCTGCCTCTCTCTCTCCCACTCCCCCTACTTGTGTTCCCTCTCTTGAGGTGTCTCTGTCAAATAAATAAATACAATCTTAAAAAAACAAAATAGGAAAAATTTGAATCCATAAGAGAGAGAGAGAGGTAAAAGAGGCATGATGTGGTAGAAAGTTGCTACCTCTGATAACAGGAGACCCATTTGCATCCTTAACCAGTCACTTACTATCCATGTGACTCTGGTCAATTTTTTTTCTTTGAAGTATCTTAGCTTAAGTTTCATTATCTTAAATGGGAGATCATAATTACTGCTTTGCCTTTTTTGTAGGCTTGTTGTGACTGCCAGATAATTTTATGGTAAGAAATGTGTGCAAAATATTTGTTAAATTATTCATTGGCTAATTGCCAATTCTGTTACTGCATGGCCAAAAATTATTGTTCTAGTAATTTCAGCATCTTCAACTTTTATGATTTTTACCCTGCTGGTTTGGTTTGAATAATTCGAAAATATCATTTCTATACCTGGGAAGATTTTCTCAAGTTGCTGTCCTATCATAAGACACATGCTGAGAGCATCTGTACATGTCATTCAATGATGAAATGTTTTTACTACCTTCAGGAAGCACTTATTTTTCATTTGTGATTGAATAGTACCCTCTATGTAATATAATTTATCTAGAATCTCCTACATGCAAACAATTCGATTCCTTATCTCAACAGCATTTTGCATGTGCTATATTAGATCATGCATATTTGTTTTATAGGTCTTTATCTTCCAAAAGAACCAGGACCACAACTACTAGACACTGTATTTGCAGTTTTATAAATAGACCGAAAGGACTTAGCATAGTAACTTCAAAGTAATTGTTTTGAGGTTTGTTCAGGATTCACTAATGGGTAATTTCAGTAAGTGATTAAGTATGGGCTACTAAAACACTTCATAACGCGCAGGCACAAATTTCTTTCTCTCTCAGCCTTACTAATGTTGCAGAAAAGCAGGCTTCAAATTTTGCCAAAATGTCCTTAAAATCTTTAACTGGAGAATTCCGCAACAAAATAGTTTATTTCACATACATTGAACATAAAACAGTGTGAACAATATCTAATATATAAGATAATGCTGTTGTCTATTTTGGTGAAGATACCTGCTGGATCTAGAGCTTTGTGCTGTTTCCTGTTGCCCCAGAAACAATATTTTTTACTATTAAAAATGTATTGCCTGATATGTTTCTAATATGGTAAACTACATAAAGTTTTTCATCACAACATTAAAGATGGAAATATCCAATGAATTATGTTGATTTTCCAGTTTTATGCACTGGAATAATTAAGTGAGGTATACATCTTATTGATAAATAAGGGGAACACAGGCCCTATTTTTCTTTTTCAATATGCATCTAACCCAATGCGAAAAGAAGGGGCACACAGGCCCGTTGCTGACATGCACACTAATGATCAGAAGGCCCAGAGTGCAAAAAGTAGCAAGGGTTTTAGGCCTTTGTCTAGTGAAGCCTGTCTGCATGAAGAGTTCAGTGAGGTTTTTAGCATATTATTCTCATTAGACTACGCAGGAATTTCATTTCGCAAACCCAATTAATACGAATAGATGATTGGTGGCAAAATTCCTGCCCGTTACACCGAAAATTTTCATTTACTTTGCAGGGTGGAAATTATTGAAGCAGAGCTCACTGCATTTTAGGACAAATTAACTCCAGGAGAGTGAGGGAGGGAAGGAAAGTGCAGGCACATTGGAGGAGAAGGCACTTTCCCTGCAAAGGTATCACTCATGGTGCAGGCAAACCAGGTCCATTTTGAGGATGTATTTATACTGTTACTTTCACAAGAAAATTTGGAGCACTTATGAATTTTAAAATTTGAGTGTTAGTGACATTGGTTTAGTATTTTACAAACTAAATGAACTTTAAGTAGGTCGGGGTTATTGGCAAATTTAAAATAAAGTGTTTAGGGGAGCCTGGGTGGCTCATTTGGTTAAGAGGCTGACTCTTGATATTGGCTCAGGTCATGATCTCAGGGTCCTGGGATCGAGCCCCAGGTCTGTGCTCAGCAGAGAGTCTGCTTCAGGATTCTCTCCCTCTCCCTCTGCCCCTGCTTGCTGGCATACTCTCTCTCAAATCTTAAGAAAAAAAATTTTTTTTTAATTAAAATGAGATAAAGTGGTTAAAGTGAGAAAACTGTTATCTAGGATTTCCATCCAGAAATTTTTAGTTGCCAGTTTTCCTTTTGGTTTTCTGTACCATTATGGTGAATATCCTTTAATAATGAGATGCATAGAATGAGAAGCAACATCACTTTGACATAAATGCAGAAAAATGATTCGAAAAAATCAGAAATCCTCCAGAAGCTTAGAGTAGGTCCAAAAGTGGCTCTAGGATAAATAGCTTTTATGGATTTATCAAAATTTAAGGAGTATACAGTATCACTTACTGTAAGCCAAAAAACATTTTCTAAGTACCCCCCGTCCTTCCTTAATAATTGGCTACTGCAATTCTCTTCTTTAAAAATTGAACAAAAACCTTTTGCTAAAAGTAAAATAGATCTTCCTGAGAAACTAATTTTCAAGCAATGCCATGTGAACATTTATAGCATGCCATAGATTCTATGGGAAAAAGAAGCTCTTGAAGGCATTGTATTTATTAGGTATTCAGGGATCTTTAGAAGAGATAGGGATGAAAAGGTTAGCCCATCCTTACCAGACTTACCTTGAGGTCACCAATATGGCAATCCATCTAAGTGCTGACCTCACAATCCAGCATTGAAATTTTGAGTCTCTTAGTTTCATTTTTTTTGTGTGACCTTAGAAATAGTCGTTTTGGTCTATCTTGAGTGCGAAAAAATGGTGTTTCCCAATAAATATCTCCCATGCTTCCCCTCCAATCACTTCATTCCTTTCTCCTACCCATAGCTCATACAGTTCCCAAAGCAATCTTACCCCTCAATTAGATCTTGCTCCTGTAGGTTCATCATTGTCTTGAAGCTATTCCTAAAAATTTTATGGTAAGGAACATCCTAGTCAAGAAGTTAAAGCGTAGTTAAAGTCATTATAGGTGCGTCTGGGTGGCTCAGTCATTAAGCATCTGCCTTCAGCTTAGGTCACGATCCCAGGGTCTTGGGATCCAGCCCCTATCCAGCTCCCTGCTCAGCAGGAAACCTGCTTCTCCCTCTCCCACTCCACCTGCTTGGGATCCCTCTCTTACTGTCTCTCTCTCTGTCAAATAAGTAAAATCTTTTAAAAATCTGTCAAATAAATAAAATCTTTAAAAAAAAGGTCATTATAGATTTTGCGGTTAACGGAAATTCTAAAAAGTTATGTTTCGTACACACCAACACACACTCCACAAAGGGTAGCTTTTATTGATATGTTAGTGCAACTCCATTAAGTGCAATAATACACAGAAGAGATTCACAATCACTTTTAAGGCACAGAAAAGGCTGTTAGTGGTATCATTTCCTTTACTTGTGTTAAACCCTATAAATGAAACAAGGAAACCATTTAGAAATGCGTGTGAGAAATATATCGAGATTTGATCTCAAAAAGGCAAAAAGATAAAGGGAGTTGCAACAATGCATTTCTAATTTCAGAAGGGGATTTATTTATTGTACTCATAGAAAGTATAACCAGGACCCGGAAGAGTTTGGGATCATCTTAATGCCTCCTTGCTCTTTGAGCAGAGCCTTATTCACGGAGCTGGCCTTTACGAAATGGCAGTAAGAGCCAGCATAAGTGACATTCCTTTGTCATTTATTTATTTATTTTTACACAGTACCTTTGCCAGGAAAAAAAAAATTAAATTCTGAAATTTGAAAGCAGATATGAAATAAACAACATGGTAAGAACAGAAGTGCTTTTTAGTCATTTGTTTCCTTCTGGTTAGTCCCTGCAAAACCTAAGGAAATACTTTAAATGTTCCTAACAAGTTATTAAAATAAGATCCATTTTAACCTCTACATGATTTTTCAGGCATATCTTTGGGCTATGCTCCCTTCCATGCCCCACAGATCATTGGCATAGGAAGAGTTGTAACGTGGGAATCATGATAATCTAGATCTCTGACTGCTACACCTCAGGCGCTGGTATGTACACTGTACTTTTGTTAAGGTTTCATCTTTATAAAAAATTGTATGAGAAGCCATGTTATTCTCCTCATTTTACAGTTAAACTCTTAATGTTTAATTTTGCTTAAACGACCTGCTCCAGGGGACATAGTAAATGACAGAACCCAGGCTTTGATTGGTTTTCTCATCCTCTTCGACAGAGTTGAAACCAAGAGTCAGAAGCTTAACCAAATGCACAACCTAGGAAACACTAGGAGTTCAATATTAAATGCAACAGACCAATGAACCATCTGAGTTAATTTCTGTGAAGGGTCTAAGATCTGGGTCTGGCTTATTTTTTGTCCCATATAGATGCCCGGTTTTCTTGCATCATTTGTTGGAAAGACCATTCTTTTTTCATTTATTGCTTTTGCTCTTTTGACAAAGATTAACTATATTTGTGCATGTCTATTTTGGGGGCTATTCTGTTCCATTAATGTATTTGTCTATTCTTTTGCCAATATCACACTTTCTTACCATATCCTTGTTTAAATACTGAATTTCTCCTGCTGCCAGTCCTTTGTCTTTGTTCTTTTCCTTCAGTATTATGTTGACTAGACGAAGCCTTTTGCCTCACCAAATAAACGTTAGAATCTGTTAGGCAATATTCACAAAATAGCTTGCTGGGATTTTGACTGAGATTATATTGAAACTCTTGATCAAAATAGAACTGACATTTTTTTAACAATATTGACTCTTCCTGATTGTGACCCATGGAAGATTTCTCCACTTATTTAGTTTTGATTTCTTTTGTCACGTCTTGTAGTTATCTTGTTATAGATACCATATTTTTATTAGATTTATACCTAAGTATTTTTTTAGTGCTTATGTAAATGGTATTGTGTTTTTATTTTTACTTTTTATTTAAAAAAAATTTTTTTAAAGATTTTACTTATTTGAGTAAGTGAGTGAGTGAGTGAGACAGAGCATGAGAGGAGAGAAGGTCAGAGGGAGAAGCAGACTCCCCGTGGAGCTGAGAGCCCAATGCAGAAGTCAATTCCGGGACTCTGGGATCATGACCTGAGCTGAAGTCTGTCACTTAAGCAACTGAGCCACCCAGGCACCCTGGTATGCTGTTTTTAATTTCCAATTCCAATTGTTTCCTTATTGGTATGGTCGGGGGGAAGCTATAGACTTCTAGATTAACCTATTATCCTGCAACCTTATTATAATTGCTTTTAAGCTTCAAGTTTGTTTTGTTTTGTTCTTCCATTGATTCTTTTGGATTTCCTACATAGACAAGTAGGTCATCTATAAAGACACTTTTCTTTTTTTTCATCTCAGATATTATTTCCTTTCATCTTATTGCATTAGTTGGGTCTTCCAGTAGGATGTTGAAAAGGATTGTTGAGAGGGGACATCCTTGCCTTGTTCCTTATCTCAGTGGGAATTTTAGTTTCTCCCAAGTATGGCATCAGCTGTAGGTGTTTTGGTAGATATTCTGTACCATATTAAAGGAGTTCCCCTCTATTCCTAGTTTGCTGAGAGTTTTTAATCATGAATGGGTATTGGTTTGTGTATTTTTACACTGAATTTGTTAATGTTTTTAGTACTCTTTACAATTAGATTGTAGGTTGTTTGCTAATAATGTCATATAAATGTAATCATTTTTTTTGTGTGTGGTGTTTAGTTTTTGTTTTGGAGGAAGGTTAAGCCCATTTTCTCCCCACCATTTGAGAAAAAAATATTTTTGGAACACACTCTTGCTTCAAAAATAGAGTGGAAAACATGGTTTTGAAAAGAGAAAGCCTTTAAATGTTTAATTTGTGTTAAGCATTCATAAAGATAATAATGGCCATGAGAATCTCCCATCATCCACCACCCATCACAACTGTTAATCATTTTCTCTAAGTGCTTTTCCATTTGGCAAATGGTAACTTAGTAGCTCTCAGTGGAAATGGATAGCACATCCTCTACTTAATCACAGGCAACATTTAAGCAAAAAGAGACAGTTTCACCTATAGGCAAGTTGTTCACTGACATCTTGAATTATTTCTAATATGCATGAGCTTTTTACTTCATAATCAGAGGGTTCACTCATGATATAAAATTCAAGAATCTTTAACCTTGCTCTTTACATCTCTAAGTTAAAAAAAATTTTTTTGAACAAATACACAATGGGAAAAGGGAACGTTCACTGCCTCTTCAGCTTGGATCCTTTTTCTGCTTTCGGTTAGCTCTGCCCCGAGGTCTCTGTTCAGTCCTGAGCTTCTCCATCATCCTCCCAACTCTATACTCCTCCTGCTCTTGGTTCTGACACTAGATCCCTATTTCAGCAGCTTGGTTTAGGACTCTGCTTTGTTCAGCGGCCTCTAGGACTTCACTTTCCTAGCGCTTTATAAAGGACATCAACGCTATGCTCTTGTATACCGCAAGTACTGTAAGGTCTAGAGATGGCTCAGCAGTTCCCTTTAATGTCCTTTTAAGGACATTTTCCCTCTCTCCTCCCTAAACTTCTCAGCTTTGAATCTTACGTTATCAGGTTCTTTACCCTATTGTTTATTGATGCCTAGTCTTTATTCCTTAGTATTTATGGCTTCTGCCACTCTAACACCATTCTTGACTTAGTTCTTTGTCACTGTGGTATTCCCTGGGTTCCACTTCTCCAATGATTTAATCGCCTATCGTCAGCTACTCACTCCCCTATAAAATCCTGCCTTTGCCATTAGTTTAACTGTAACTTAGAACTGAAATTGCTCTTAGATCTAGGAATGGAGAACACCCCCGCCCCCAACAGGACTGTGTTGTTTATTTCAGCAAAACTCCACCGATATGACTCAACTATGTATCAACAAATGACTTTTCTTCAGCAAATTCCTGCCAATCAACTTAACTAATACATTTACCTAAGTCAGCTCACAGGGGTAAAAATCTCCCTACAACAGTTACTTATTTAGTCCTGCTTCAAGACCCACCCTTGTTTTGTCTATCAATTCTAAACAATTGTATCACCAGTTTTTTTGCAGTTTCCAGTCTTGAAAACCTCACTTTAAAACTTAAGCCCACACCCCCTACACCTCTAAGATCCTTTTTTGACTTCCTCCTTTGGAAATAGGACTGGGTTTGTGAAGTTCATATTCTCCCTTATTGCAGGGAGTTCTAATAAACTTAGTTTTGCTTTATTAACAGCTTGCTGGTGGTATTTTGGAGACTTTAACACAATTCACCCATGATGCTAATTTCAAGCAGTCTATCTTCTCTGACACTATTATGACATACTCCTTCCATGCCAACACCATCAACCCTACAACTCCATGGAAAACTTTAATCCATGGATCTTAGTAATATTTACTATCTTTCACGGCCTCTTGACCTCATTCTCTCTGTATCTAGCTTCGATTCTCCATAATCACTCCCTTGTATATACCTCCAATATCAAAGCCCCTCATGTATGACATCACATTTACTTGGAAAACTAACACCCATCAAATCTAATTCTCCAGTTCTCAGACCCATGAGAGGATGGCTGGTGACACACATCTGTGTGGAAGAGTCTCACGTTGAGGGTCTTACTAAAATCTGGAAGTTGATCCTTAGTGCTGCCTGGACCATATTCTCTACTGCCTCAGTTCACTGAGTCTCACATTCTTCCTACCCACCTGCTCTCCCTTCCAAGTTCAAACATCCCCTTCTCCATTCATTACTCCCAGTTCCCTGAGAAATTTGAAGCAACAAGAGAAATCCCTTCTTCGGTTTGCACACCACATTTGCTCACTTACCAGCATTTTAACAATATCCTTCTTATTTTGAGTAAAATGGCATCATTCCTTCTCCACATTTACTCATTTATTCACATCAGTATACAAACAGGCTATTATTTCAACCATTAAAAAGACCAAACAAGCCAATGTTTCTTATCATCCCATTTTCCTCCAGCAACCATCCACTTTTCTGTTCTTTTTAAGAGGTTAGCTCATTAAAAGGGTTATCTATGTGCTATGTCCACCTCATTTCTATTCTATCTTAAATGCATTCCAATTGGAATGTCTCTGTATTACTAAAACCGATGGTTGACTTTTAGTCTTCAACTGATTTATCAGAAACTTTTCGCCAAACTCCTTTCTCTTTGAAATAGATCTTACATTTGTATTTCAGGACAACACATTCTTCTAGTTTTATTTCTTCCTTAGTTGCTGTCTTTAAATCTTATTATCTGATTTTTTTTTTTTCATGACTCTGAACATCTGGACCCTTGATGATCTTATCCAGGCTTATGGCTTCAAGTATCATTTAAATGTAACCAGTACCATAACTTCCATCTTCAACTAGCACCTTCCCCTGAGCTACAAATCCCTCTCATTGCTGAGTGGACATCCTTATTTGGATGTCCAGACATCTTAATTTTACCACGTCCAAAACAGAACCTCATCTTCTCCAAGAAGGTTTCTCCCACAATCCCTGTCTTTTCATTTCATGGGAACTTCCAGTTTCTTAGGCCAAAACCTGGGAGTCCTACTTAACTTATCATTTTCCTCCTTTATATTCAACTAGTTAGCAAATGCTCTTGGTTATACCTTCAAAATGCATCTCCAGTCTGACCACTAACAGCATCCTGGTCCAAATCAAAAAGTTTCTTCATCTAGATTATCAAAATAGCTTTCTAACTAGCCACTTGCTATCACCCCTATATGTTATCCACCCCAACACAGCAACCAAAATGATACAGATAGAATCGGGTCAAACTGTTTTTCTGTTCCACTCACAATTCTCCAGGTTTTCCCATCTCGGTAAAAGCAAAATATCTGTGATATTTTAAGAGGTCGGTGTGATCTTTTTCCCTTAAGGTTCTGATCTTGTCTCCCATTCTTCTTTCTACTGCTCACGAGCTGTTCTAGCTTCTGGCATTTCCTCAAATATGCTTGGTACCTACTTACCTGAGGAAATTCCCCTGTGTTTTTTCCATTTATAGGAATGCTATTCCTCCAGATAGTCACAGTTCACTACCATAAAAACCCCGTTCAACACAGTCATCTTAGTAAGGCCTTCCTGGATTGTCACGGTGCTCGCTTCATCCCTGTACCCCTATGTTTTACTCTGCTTTATTTTTTTTTAAGATTTTATTTATTTATTTGACAAACAGAGATTACAAGTAGGCAGAGAGGCAGGCAGAGAGAGAGGGAGAAGCAGGCTCCCTGCCAAACAGAGAGCCCGATGCGGGGCTCGATCCCAGGACCCTGGGATCAGGACCTGAGCCAAAGGCAGAGGCTTTAACCCACTGAGCCACCCAGGCGCCCCTACTCTGCTTTATTTTTATTTCCTTAGTTTAGTGTTAGGTTTCCATGCACTAGAATGTGATCTTTACAAGAGTAAGGTTTTTCCTGATTTGTTTTTTTCACTGCTTTATCTCCCAAATCTAGAACATTGCCTAACTTAGAGTAAGTGTTGAGTTAATTTTTTTGGAATAAAAGCATTGAAATTAATGCTTTAAAAAGTATACTTATTTAGGCTTTAGACACACTTCACAAGTTACAATCCCCTATAGATTTTAACCTGTTCAGTTGTTTTTGGCTTCCTTTCTCCAAAAATAGAAATTAGCTGAATGTTACTTTTAATATTCACCATACATTTAATAACGTCACTTTGTTTCCTGTAAAAGTTGGATCATAATACTTTGTTATATAATGAGAGGTCACAAATCAGGACATTAACTAGCACTTTCCTCAACTGTTATATTAATTGTGTGAGCCAACTTCAGAGAAGCAAGAATAAAATGATTTCCATGCCAAACCCCAGTAGATCATAGAATCACTTTTAATAAAATACTGGGAAATTTTGCACAGAATAAAAGTGTAAAAGTTTTATATCCTACAAGTAACATTAAAGTAAATGCATTTGGGAAGAATTATTTCAGGCATTTCCAATGGACATTTTTATGAGGTGCTGTTGATCAACGTTTCTGAAGTATCACATTGAGCAGTTTTATTTCCTATCACATTTCTTCCTTTAGAAGTAGTAAATAGCTATGATAATTCCTATTTCATCATCCCTGTCACATGTAACAAGCAATAATCCATCTTGTTTTCATTATTAAATATGGGTACTGAATATTGAAAGACTAGATATAACAACTCTGTCAAAGCCTTGCTGCTACCAGGATGGTAATTTGTCCTTGAGTAATGATTGGCCATAAAAGAAATAAGTAGGGTTAAATTCTGCTTCAACCAAGAACCTTCTTGAAAAAGCCAAACAAACAAAAAAACCACATAACTGTAGGGTTTCCAAAAAATACGGTTGGTGTTTTTGCAATTGCAAGTAAAATGATTTTAGGTGTGGCATGGGAAGACAAGTTAAAAATCAGCATCTTCATTATAATATGTATGGGAAATAAGTAAATAGCAGAAATGGTACTCAGCAAACACCAAGATGGTAAGAACCAAAATAAGTGAAGTTTGGAAAATCTTGGTTATTGAATTAATGACCAACTAATACTTAAATATTATTTGGTTACAGAAGGTGGAGTTAAACTGGTTCACTTAAAAGGATGATAACAGGGGCACCTGGGTGGCTCAGTGGGTTAAAGCCTCTGCCCTCGGCTCAGGTCATGATCACTGGGTCCTGGGATTGAGCCCTGCATCGGGCTCTCTGCTCAGCGGGGAGCCTGCTCCCCCACCCCTCCCCTGCCTGCCTCTCTGCTTGTCGAATAAATAAATAAAATCTTTAAAAAAAAAAAAAGGATGCTAATAGACATCTACTCTCCAGAGAGAACACTTAAGGCATTTGACTCCAAATGACTGAATAAATAATGAAATAATGATGACCAAAGTAAGTCTTAGTGTGTTTCAATTTTACTATTCCAGTGTATTGTTTGGCTCTTGCTAGTAACACTAAGAAAGGGAGAACTAATTGTCACTGCTATCCTTAAAAGTTAAACAGGTACTCTGAACTTTGCTTTTTCCTATCTGTATGTTAACAGGGAAAAATGTATTCCATAAAACGTAGCATCCTTATACAAAGTCTAATCATACCTATACTTCCGTACACCCAGAACAAAAAGGTCGTTCTCCTGCTTTCCAACTCATTAAATGGCAAATACTTCTCTCACTCCTCCTTCTGTAATAACTGTAGTCTGAATGGAAATTATATTCCCTCTTTGAAAATTCTATAATCACATTCTAGAAATTCTGAGTTTAGTACACCATTGTTTAACACAAAATTGCACTAATTCTTCTAGCCTACACTTAAAATGTCTAACATGGTGCAGGAAGGTCTAAAATAGGGGAAAACAATAACAACAACAACAGGGACAACAAAACCACCAGTTAAGTGATCCTTACCAGTTGGCTTCAATACTCACCTCCACCTTTTATTAGCTAAGTCACTGAACAGGTTACGTTATCACCTAGAGAGTTATTTTTCTCATCTGTCAATTAAGAAAAATACCTTGTTTTGAGAGAATGTGAAATGTCAAAAGTTTTTCATAAACTGCAAAGTGTCCTACACATTTTATGAGTAAATGTATTTAGGTAAGTAAAAACACCTTAAATATATGTGATTTACTTCAGATAGAATTTTATGCTTTTCCTCCAATTTTGATTGTTACTATGTAATTACTGGGAACATGTTTCTCCAAATGCCTAGACAAATATCTATGCTGATTATGAAGACTTACTGGCCCTTTATTGCTGGTTGAAGATTTTCTAAACCTTTCCAGAGAACAATGATTTTCTATTTTTATCTGATTGGAATAATAGTAATGAGAACAGGTTTGGGAAGTTAGTCTTCTAGGCATAACATAAATACTTACTATTTGAGTATTTACATTCAGAAATTTTATTTTTATTTGCATGTAAATATATGGGGCTTGGGAGACAATGACGTACAGGGTGTGCATCTGTCATAGCTTTACTGTGGCTCTGGACACACATATCTGTCTTACTGGCTTGTTAAAATTTTGAGATTTGCACACCAAACCAACAAAGAGTAGCATTTCGTTACCACTTCAGTGTTGCCCTCTTTCCCATCTACATAGAGGGCATAATAGTATCCATCTTGAAGTGTTGTGTGCACAATTAAATGAGATAAAGCAAATTTAAAACTATAAGAAAATAAAGAAGGAGATCTTTGGGATCCTAAAATTGTCAGGGACTTAAAAACTGAAGGACAACCACATAAGAAACACACCAACCACATAAGAAAAAGCCCAGGTTTGATTAGATACTATTAGATACTATTATATTATGTGAAAAATTAAGCAATGCATTAGACAAAGTATGGAATATACAGCAGACAAGGAAATCATGAAAATCAAAATTCACAAATCAACATTAAAAAGATGTTAATGATCAACAGAAGACATGAGCAGAAATTTGAAGAGACTCAAAAGCTCAATAAATATATGAAGTGATACCTGATTTGTGAAAAATAAAAACATGATGAAATAAATCTCTCAACCTAGGTAACTAACCACAAAAAATTCAGAAACTAGAGTTAGGTCAGAATGGATGTAAATATGAAATTTCTCAAAAGGATTTTTCAGATATTGGTTAGTATAGCTATTCTGGAGAGAAATTTGAGAGTTAGGTATTATAATAGTTCATGCTTATAGGACCCAATCATTCTCTTCTAGGTACAGGTCTTAGAGAAATTTTTACCTATGCGAAGGGAAACAATCAACTATTAGGAAATTCACTGAAGCACTCATTATTTAAAAAAAAAAATTGAGGAAATTCAAAATAATTTTCATATACATTAGAAAAGAAATGGATATACATTTCTCACATCATGAATCTCAAAAACAATGTTGACTGAAAACTGATTAAAGAAGTGTCAAGCTTATGTACTTTTAAAAAAGCCCATATACACGGAAATGCTATATTTAAAGGACATGTATGAAGTGTGTATTGGAAGGATTCATCAAATACTAGGTAGTGAGTGTCTGTGGTTTGTGGAAGGGAAGAGAAGGCAAATTGGGATAAATGAGATAAAAAGAAGGCTGTAATTAATTATGGGCTACCAGCTGCAAAAGCACCAGGATTCATAAGTCCAACTCTTAAGATTCCTCCTGCAGAAAAGGAAGAAAGGTAAATCTGATAACGTTTAGTGTAACATGGACAACTTAAATTTCCTACCTCTTCCAATAAAGTTTAGTCAAATTCAATTCTAACTTTCATTTTACCAGTTGCTTACAACTCGCTATTTTCCAACCTTACAAAATATCCAATTTCACTGAAACAATAAACCCATATATGTGGGGAAGATAAATTCAAAAGTCAGAGTTATAGAAGTCAGAAATTTTAAAATATTTTTAACATCTGAGTGATAATACTATAAGAACAAACACTGGTATGACATCCCCTTTTTGAAGCCGGTATTTATTTTCTGTATTAATCAGAGTTCTTTGTGCTTAGAGCAACACTGAATTTCACTGGTGCCATCCTACTCAGGCAGGAGTGAGAATCTGCTTAAAAAGAGGATGAGAGTCAGGTCAACACTTTGTCCAGGGAAAAGTGGGGAGATTTTCCTTTCCCACTGATGATATTTCTGATTTGTAGTAACAGGGTGCAAACTTGCATCTTCTAGACCCATAAACATCCATAGCCAGGACCCTCCATCCTGGGTGAGCTAGCACAGGGCCTGTGGGATGGTTGTTTGTAAGCATGGATTAGTCATGTGGAGAAAATCCTTCTTACAGCCCTTGAGGTTTCTGTTCAAGTAGTTTTCTTTCTAGTTTTAATAAAGAACCTCTCAATCAAGACCAGAAACTGCACAGAGAATTCCCCCACACAAACACAGGAAAGAAAACATTAATGCTCTACAGTAATGGACTTGTACAATTCATATTTTGCACCCCCATACAAAATTAACTAGGTCCTGATTACATCCCAGATGTAAAATTATGAAATTTTTTAGATTTAGCTAAATCTTTGTATTAAGGTGGTCAATTGAAAATTACACAGCATACCTCCAAGACTTCTGATCTGAAATCTAGTGTTTTTCTATTTTGTCATACAGCTACTCAAAGATACCCAGACCAAACTTTTAAATTATGTGTTCTCTCTCTCTCTCACACACTATTCTTCCTATATACCGTATGTTTTCAATAGCTCAGGATGAATAACTGAGCTGGTTATATCATCCCCCAAATGTAGACTATTTAAGACAGGACAGAAAAATCTAAGTATTGTATATTAGCAATAAACTCATTTTTTTTGGGTTCACAGTCAAATATTCCTGGCAGTGACTCCTTTGAGGAGAAGAATTAAATCATATTGATATCTTTTCAAAAATCGAATACAGTGTCAGACTCCCTGTATGGGGAGGACCAGGCTACCTCCCAACCCCGTAGGGGTCCTTGTGTCTAATGCTTCTGACATTATTCCTTCTAGTTTGCTTGTTTTGTTTTTTTAAAGATTGTGTTTATTTATTTGAGAGAGAGATTGAGAGAGAGAGAGCATGAGAGGAGAGAGGTCAGTGGGAGAAGCAGACTCCCTGCTGAACAGGGAGTCCAATGCGGGACTTGATCCCAGGTCTCCAGGATCATGACCTGAGCCAAAGGCAGCCGCCCAACCAACTGAGTCATCCGGGTGCCCTATTCCTTCTAGTTCTTTGCCTACATCGTAAACACCTGGTTGCTACTTCCTTATAGGTCTCACCACATGGACAAAGACCTGCTCTGTATCTAGTCCTTTCTTAAGACACTTTCTCAAATAACTCTTCTTTGGATGTTTACTCATATAATATACTGATTTTTAAAGAATGAGTCAAAACCTGGCATTCAAAGGAAACCCACATTTTTTTTTTTCAACTAAGAGGGCATTACCCTGGATTCTTGATATTCCAAGCACTAGTGGATTTCAACACTGCCTTTATTATACATTAATATATGTTTTCATTTATGTATCTAATTGCCAGGTATAGTGTTAGATTTAGAAGTTAAATAGGTAAGTGGAATTTAATACCTGATTGAACAGAAGACTGTACTTAGTTTAGGGGACGTGGTCCTTAATCAGAAATCTGTATAAGTATCTATCTAGGGAAGTTACTATTGTTTGGAGAAAAATCTTTTACAGTGCAATGCAGGCCATCTGTCCTGGAAACCATTTTCCTTTGGTCATAAAAGACTACATAAAACATTGATGTCCCCACTAGTTTAAAACTTTATTGAATGCCTCATATTTCAGACACTATACTTGATACTTATGGGATCACTAATGAATAAAATGTGAATTTATACCTTTAAAAGTCTGCCTGTAACTCTGAGAGACTCTGATGTAGAAAAGAAGGTATTCAGTGTATTAAGAAAATTTGTTAAGTTTTTATTCACTGGTACAAATCTAGCAGTATTTATCCAGATAAAATATAGGTCAGCAAAAATTCCTGGGGAAAAGGTGAGCCTATGAGGGGCTGAGCCTTTAGGCGGATGGTGTTAAGTTTTAATGTCATTCATTTTTCATAATTTCATCTCAGATGAATCCCAAGAAGTGCTTAGTGCTTTAATAAAATAATGTGGATTAAATGTTTTAATGTATCAATCTTCATTTTCAATTGTTCTATATTGGTAATACTTCCATGCAGTCATGTAGCTTACATGACACGTTACGTCAAATGTTTCAACAGAGATAGGCCTCAGTAATGGCAGTCATGGAGTGTATAACGGTAACCCATAGAAATTCTTATTTCAGCAATGTTTGTTCAATGTGAGGGAAAGTAATCAGTTTCGTTTGGACCCTACTTGGTCCATGTAATCTTTCCTTTTTCAATCGTCCATATTTACTCCTAGGTAGGGAGTGGTAGAACACAGGGAAAAAGAGTTGTCTGAGATGTAGGGCACTGTTCTTGGATATAAATTTTATTCCAAAGTTATTACATTTTGGCAGACATTAGGTCAAGATAATAGCTCCTAATCAAGAAAGCACCCATTCAGAACTCTGTGTGAAGGGAATGAGACAATAACAAAGTGAGAAACAAAAAATATCAGAACCTAAGAGAAGATTTAAAACGAAGACTAAGACTGACAACACTTCTGAAAGGTTTCCAAACATTAATTTGAGAACAGAAACTAAGTTTATATTACGACTTCAGGGGTTGGAGGAAAGGATAATATTTTTCCTTCAATTCTTATCTATAGAACAGAGCATCTTCTATTCACTCAATAGTTCATCAAGTAAAAACTGATCCAAGATAACTGATTATGGGCCTACAAGAGTATCTCTGACTTTTGTCTTAACAATGGAAATATTTATTATCAGCTTGAAGGAGATAATGCAGTATTGTTTTAAGATTCAGGGCCTCTGCCAGGATAAGCTTCAAAGTTATATGCTGCACAGAAAGTATACAAATCGAACCACAGTTTATAAGATACATATTTAAATCCAAAAATATCTCAAAGTAAAGGGATGGGCAAGTAGAGGCCACATAAAAATATACAAAATAACGATTCACAAGAAAGTATGAAAGTGATAGACTTGAAGGTTAGAAAAGAGTGCTAAAAAGCATAATTATGTTGAAGCTATAAGGAATAAACTTATAGTTCCCCAAACAGTCAAATATACAGCAAAATCATTTCAATAAAGGAAGACTTTACATAAAGCAATTAATACTGGTGATTTTAATATGCCTCTAAAAACATTAGACAGATTTAATGAATCAAATATGTAATAGATGGTTACTACAAGGGCTTCTACTTGTAGCAATACGATAGCCTAAGATTACATAAAATTCTCTCCAATAGAAAGCACTTAAAATGTTAGATAAACTGTAAAACATTCTCGTATATGAATAGGAGTTTGAAATCAAGAAAGGGTATCTTTAAGAGCCAAAAGCAAGGACAGAACTGGTTTAAGAAAAGCTAGGGATGGTGCCCTCCTGGAGGCACTCACTCATCTTGATTTAAAAAAAAAAAAAAAAAAAAGAAAGAAAGAAAGAAAGAAAAGGAAAAAAAGCCTTGCATTTTGAGGACAATGTGGAGCCAGGAAACAAAACAGAAGGTTTAGAATCTGTGTTCGAGCTGAAAACTCTGGATAAATAGGAACCCAATAAAGGAGGACACAATGGAAACTTGGATTAAGAAAACGTGACCAACTATAAAGGTCACCTGAAAGAAAAATTCTTTGCCCTGACTTGAGCTGTTTGGCATGGATGAATGTTTCTGCAAGAGTTTGTAGCCACTGTGCTGTCAGCACAAGGATTAAGATTAAAATTTACACGATTTACACTTGGCTGGGGACCACAACAAATACAATTTGTATTTAATTAACATAAAGCGGTTAACACAATAGGCTGTAACTGGCAGGAAAACATGCTAACACAAACCACAAAATTATAAGACATCTGAGGAAATAAATACCATAAGTCTGTGTCAGCAGAAACAATAAAAAGCAGAGTAAGATTGCTTAGAATTTGAGCTAACAGTCTTTTAGGTTACAGACCAGCACAGAATAATGAAGTATAATATAAGACATACTTAATTTTAAATTTATTTAGTAGTTTCATTAAAACAAATAGGTAATGGGGTGCCTGGGTGACTCAGTCGTTAAGTGTCTGCCTTCAGCTCAGATCATGATCTCTGGGATCTGGGATCGAGCCCCATATCGGGCTTCCTGCTTGGTGGCAAGCCTATTTCTACCTCTCCCACTCCCCCTGCCTATGTTCCCTCTCTTGCTGTGTCTCTCTCTGTCAAATAAATAAAATCTAAAAAAAGAAAGTCAGTAAGATTTTAATATAATTCCATTTCAAGGATTGGGGAGGTGGGGGGGAATGGGCTATTTAGAGAGATACTAAAGAGGGCATTTGTTGTAATGAGCACTGGCTGTTATATATAACTGATAAATTACTAAATTCTAGCCCTGAAACCAATATGATCTTAACTATGTAACCAGCTAGAATTTCAATAAAAACTTCAAACAAAAAATAAAGCAAACAAAATAATAAAATGGCTAGAAAATTCACTCCAAGCATAATTATTTCAACATAGAATGAATAAAAGTAGATATTTTTAAGTACTAGGCCTTTGAGATCAGCGTGCATTTTACGTTTTTAGTACTTTTCAATTCAGACTACCCTTATTTCAAGTGCTGAAAAGCTCTATGTGACTAGTGCTACCATACTAGACAAAGCAGAAAAAATGACCATAGGTATTGTTAAAAATAATTAAATATATTTGGGGGTGCATATTTGGGGGTGCCTGGGTGGCTCAGTGGGTTAAAGTCTCTGCCTTCGGCTCAGGTCATGGTCCCAGGACCCTGGGACCGAGCCCCACATCGGGCTCTGTGCTAGGCAGGGAGCCTGCTTCCTCTTCTCTCTCTGCCTGCCTCTCTGCCTACTTGTGATCTCTGTCTGTCAAATAAATAAATAAAATCTTTATTAAAAAAACAATATATTAAAAAAAAAACAAGACAAAGTAGAACCTCAAGACATTAAGATACATCAATCAACACTAAAACTCAGCAACTTAGGAAAACAGATTAGAAACAGTGAAGAGGGAAAGAAGTGGTAGAATACAGAATAGCTGAAATTACCCAGAATGCAAGAGGAGAAGGAAAAAAAAAGTATAAAAGAAGTTGGAAGATAGAGAAGGTCCAAGATACATGTAGCTATTTTCCTGGATGGGGAAAATAGAATAAGAGAAAGGGAATATTTGGAAAGATTATACTTGAGAATTCATTAAAATTAACAAAAGTGAAGAATCCTTACATTCTATAGAATATGCATCTATAGAACAAGAGAGAAGGGAGGTCTTAAAGTCAACTAGAGAAACACATTTCAGCTTATCCGTGTTCCTTGTGACAGTTACGTTCTATAAAGCTGCTATGAACACTGAATCGGCTATTATGAAACCTTTGCTCCCCAGGGAAACACAGGTATGGGTTCCTACCAACCTCTGGTTAAAACCTTTTCATCGATGCATCAGTACATAACCTTTTTGATGCGTGTTTCTATAGAAAGTTATGTTATTTAATACATACTTTTTACAAATAACTGCACGGTCTTCCAATGATTTAAAGCCAGGAGGCTTGGAGTCCATTTGTATTAGACAGTTAAAACGGCCAATGTCCTTAAAGAAAAAGCCAGTCTCACAGCCTCCTGATATGCAGAACGGCCTCACTTGCAATTTTTTTTTTTACATTTTTCTTACCCTATTTCCTTTTGAAATACACAAGCTAGTCAGCACTAGTCAATAAGGGTTTTACATTTTCCTGACTTTAAGTAATATGACTGTGAACCTATTTGGCTTTTAGCCTCACAAAAATGGTGTCTCCTATGCTTTTGTACTTGGGAGGGAGGATAGTTTTACTCCATATTAACACCTTTTTCAAATGATATTATAATCAAGCAATGTGGTAATGTTACAGAAACAGACCAATTGTTCAATGGAGTACAGAAAGTTCTTGATATTTACAGAAAGTTAGTATACGTAAAAATTGGTATTGAGTGGGAAAAGATATTTTATAAATTATGCTGGCACAATTGGCTGGCACTCTGAAGAAAAAAAGAATTAAACATTTACCTTTTTTTTTTTTTTTTTTTAAAGATTTTATTATGTATCTCAGACAGAGTGAGAGTGAGAGCTATCACAGAGGGAGCAGCAGACTTCCCAGGCTCAATCCCAGGACCCTGAGATCAGCACAAAGCCAAAAGCAGTAACCAACTGAGCCACCCAGGCACCCCAAACATTTACCTTATACAACATAAAAAATTATACACAATTTCAATACTTAAATGTACAAAAATTTTTAGAAATATATGGGGTATGTTAAAGGTATAATAGGGGTAATAATAGGAGTAATAATAAATTATTAAATATATAAATCACCAATGTTTTATAATATTTATATTTTAATATTTTATATTTATAGAATATAAAATTATATATAAAATTATAAAAATAGGGGTAATAAATAATAGAGGTAAATGAGAATATTATATCTGAGTTCATAAACTGAGGTTCCTAGTTGCATATTAGCCTAAAGATTTTTTTTGAGAGATTGCTTTTGGTTGAGGGATGTCTGGCTCTCAGTACCACACCTTATTTTCCAATCTCTGTCACTCGTTATCTATGTACCCAAGTTCTACCTAGTTTCAGTGAGTTCTCAAAAAGTCTCCTCTTTAATGTGTGGCTGGCCAGAACTCTTACTATATGAAATAGAATTATCTATCTG
Organism: Lontra canadensis; assembly: GCF_010015895.1. NCBI lineage: Eukaryota > Metazoa > Chordata > Mammalia > Carnivora > Mustelidae > Lontra > Lontra canadensis. The sequence goes on from NW_022631042.1 coordinate 6,266,222, forward strand.
GGCCAGACTTTTGGACTAAAGGATGAGTAAGGATCTAATCATGCTTTTATGGTATTGAAATATTCTGAATTATTCTTGTTATTACCAAGAAAAAAGAATAAGGAAATAGCTCTGACACTTTATTACTCTGTCTTGTTGCCTCAGAGGACAAGTGTTAAAATCACAGGCAGTGAGTCCATGCACCACATGATGGTTTGTCGGTACAAGTAAGAGCAGATCTAGGCTCTTGCTGTCCGATGGAGAATTCACCAGAACTTGAAGACTAAGGTGGGAAGGAACCAAGCAGCTAATACAGACCTGAGGTTAACTTTTTAAAGCTTGTGTTTTTACAGTATTTTGATAGACACCATTGACAAGATCTAGATTTTAGACAGCTGGAAGAATGATATATTTGCAGTTGAAAGACAGGTTTGTACTTCTGGAGAAATATGCTGCCTGATCTTGTTTTCAGGACTCAACATTCCTATTAAGATAAACTTTCCTATGAGCATATAGAAATACAGTTGTTTTATTAAGAGCTCATGTTAAAGCAAAGGCTAATTCTATTTTCTCATGTAAATACAGCATAGGGATACAACTAAAAATTTTGAAAAGTTACTCTGTGAATTAATAGTATGATTACTTGTGAGGACACAGATTTAGAGAATGAGGGATGAGAACATCTGATCATTTAGTAGCACCTCCTGAACACATGCCAAATCCTATAGCGTTCATCTACCAGGGGCTTTCAGGTTGGCAAAAAAGTCAAGGGAACTTGGTTTCTCCCCATCTAGCCTTAAAATATTTACGTTTCACTATCCAATGTAATACAATGTGTTATAGCTAACTTTGAGTCAATGAACTCGGTACAATGAAACCTACGGAATTACACAAACTCTCATTTCCTTTTCCTCATTTTATGGTTATAGGATCCACAATTTCCAGTTTCAATCCTATTCTGAATGACTTTGATCCTCTTATATCCTTCTGCCTCCATCTAGATGGTTTTTGAATCCTGGGTCATAGTTTACAATTTTTGTCTGTTGTATATATGTGTTTTCTTCTAGAAAAGGGAAGAGTGAGAAGTACGGAAATAGGTTATTCCGAATACTGCAAATTCAGCTAACTTTACCTACAAATATGAAGAACTGCAGTAACACTAATGGAATTTTATCAATTTGGATTATTTCAATCCAAAAAAGCATCTAGTTTCCAGGTAATGTTCTATAAATACCTGTGCAGTTCACTGTAACTTCTTGATATTTGAAGTACAAATACGTATTATTTTACTGAAGTATAACGGACAACAACAAATTGTATATATACTTGACCCTTGAACAATGTGAAGGTTAGGGGAGCTCACACCTGTGCAGTTAAAACTCCATGAATAAATTTTGATTCTCCCCAAAACTCAATATCCTACTTAAGACCAGAAGTCTTACTAATAATAAACAGCCAATTAATATATTTTGTATGCTAGATATGCTGTATTCTTACAATACAGCAAGCTAGAGAAAATATAAGAAAATCATAAGGGAAAATACACCTACAGTATTTCTAAAAAAAAAAAAAAATTCCATGTATAAGACCTGCACAGCTCAGACCTGTGTTCCAAGGTCAACTGTTTTTAAGATGTATGCCTTGATGTTTTGATATACATATATATTGTGAAATTATCACCATATCAAGCTAATTAGCCTATGACCTCATATATTTCTCTTTTTTTCATGGTGTGGTGAGAGCACATAAGATTTATTGTCCTCTTGGTAAATTTCAAGCATACAATACAGTACTGTTACATAGGATCATAATACATATTGTTCCATAGAACTTATTTATCTTGTATAACTGACATGCTGTACCCTTGACCAAAATCTCCCTTTACCCCTCTACCCCACCCCCGGCAACCACCATTCTACTCTGCATCTAGGAGTTGCACTATGCTAGTTTCACATGTAGATGAGAGCATGCAGTGTTTGTCTTTCTGTGTCTGGCTTATTTCACTAAGCATCATGTCCTCCCAGTTCTTTCATATTGTCACAAAGGTCAGGATTTCCTTTTTAAAGGATGGATAATATTCCATTGAATATACATATTCTGTTTATTCATCCGTACTTTCCATGTAGTTCAATTATATTTTTAAGCCCCTCAAGCTAGGAATCATGTGTCTATGATCTGGTTAATGCTAGATGGGCAGGAAATTACCTATGTAACTTCTAGGCCTGGCATTAAAAATTCCCCATAGAGATTGTTCGTCCTTCCCTTTTATTGGCAAACCTGGAGGGAGGCAGCATGTTGAAGATTATGGGTACATGATATGAAAGGATTCTGGGTCCCCAAAGGACTACACAGAACAGAGCTCTTCTCCCCCACAGCTGACCACAAGAGTACACAATAAGCTTGAGTTGTATTCAGCTGAAATGTGGGTGCTGTTCCAGCAGATATCCTGTCTTGGTTAATATGAGGACTATTGACAACAGTAATATCATGAGTAATTAACAGCTTGAGTTCTAAAACTCGGACAGCCTATGTATACACCTTAATATTTCTTATTATCTATCACTTTATGTAAACCACTTAACATCTTCTATTTCCTCAAGGTAAGAGGGAATGTATTAGTAATGCCTAACTTACTACAGTTGTGGAGACAAGTAGGTCCTTAAAAATGAACTATTATTTCCTCGTATTTTCCAGGATTTTTTTTTTACGAACATAAAACAAAATCCTAAATCTCCTAACTGAATACTATTAGTTTATACAAGATGTGCTGAAACATACAACCCATGGTTGGCATAGGGAAGTAATATGATCTTCAAACTGAAGATTTCTACAGATGGTTCCCAAATCAGGCTTTATGGAAATAAACACTAGAAAATAAAGGCTATGGAATTCATCTTCTGGAGAGGATAACTTAGTAGCCTATGGCTCTAGTCAAAGCTAATTAGAGGTTTTGGTTAACATTGAAACCTTAGGAATACATTTCATCAGCATTTTTACAGGATCATCATATTCATTAAAATTTTGACATCTATGAAGTATTCAATGTCATTCTTCAGGATTATGCAGGACATATTTCAATATTTTGTCAGCTTAAATATTTATTGTAATTAAGAATTTTTGTTTGTTTTTTTACATAGTAAAGAGTTTAGCATCTAGGTAAAAAACCAGTATTATGTAAGATTATGAGTATTATACATGGTACATCCAATCTATGGATGAGTTTTAATGAAAAGGTGTTTCCAAAAGCAAGAAAGTTTTATTACACCCAATCCTCACACTTTTCAGGCAGCACACAGAGTTGTTTTGCTAAATAATTAGTTTCTCTGCCAGCAGAAGAATAGAAGCCATATTTTATTAGGTTGGGAAAGGCAGCACACTATTTTAACTAAAAATTTTAAGACTTTGTAATCTGTTAAACATTAATTGTCAGTGAGCTGATATGAATTTGTGGGCCTTTTTTATAAAAATGTGTAACTACTAGCATTTCCAAATTTAAAAAAAAAAAAGGCAGTTTAAGATATTTGGATGTACTATTTCCATCAAACAAAACCAACAAGGCTGACAAGTGTTTATAACTGTAGAAGCTGGGGATGGGTACACAGGATTTCACCATATAGTTCAGAAGTTGAAAATCTTAACCAAAAATTTTTAAATAAATTTGGCATTGTTTTTGTTTAACATACCACAGAAAAATAGTAAGGATGTAGATAATGAACAAACTTTGGAACCCTAATTTTCCTTCCCCTAATATTCTCAATTATTTAGGTAGGCTTTTATTTAGGAAAAAACTCCTATGAGGACTTTTTTTTTTTTAATTTTCAGAAAGATTTTGGGGACTTTTTTCTTCTATTGTGGTAAGAACACTTAACAAGGATGTGGAGAAATTCGAACCTCCTGTACACTATTGGTGGGGATGTAATATGGTGCAACCACTATGGAAAACAAATTAAAGTTCATCAAAATATTAAAGATAGAACTACCATGTGATCCAGCAATCCCACTTGAGTATAGATCTAAAGGAAACAAAATCATTATCTCAGATATCTGTATCCCCATATTCATTACGGCCTTACTTTTTATTTTTTAAGATTTTATTTATTTGTCAAAGAGAGCACACCACAATCATGGGGAGTGGCAGGCAGTGGGAGAAGTAGGTTCCCCACTGAGCAGGGAGGCGGATGTGCTGTGTGGCTCAATCCCAGGACCTGGAGATCATGATCTGAGCCAAAGTCAGACGCTTAACCAACAGCGGCACCCAGGTGTCCCCAGGCTTACTTATAATAGTCAAGATATACAAATAATCTAAACGTTCATCAACAGATGAATGGATAAAGAAAATGTTGTTTACATAGAATGGAATATTGTTGAGCCATGAGAAATCTTATCACAAATGTGACAACATGGGTGAAACTGAAAGACATTATGCTCAGTGAAATAAACCAATCACAGGACAACTACTGCTTGATTCCATACACGAGCTATCTAACAGTCAAATTCATATAAGCGAATAGTGAAATGGTGGCTGATGGGGAGTTTGAGGAAAGGTGGAAATGAGGAGTTGTTCCGTGGATATAAAGTTATGCAAGGTAAGTACATTATGGAGTTCTACCTGTCGTACTACATTGTGCTTATGGTTAATATTGCTGTATTATACACTTAAAAGCTTGTTCCATAGATAGATCTCCTGGTAAGGATTCTGGGGTTTTTTTGAAATGGGAATCAATTACAACCAATCAAAATTCATTCAGTTTCCAAGCATAAAAGCTTATTTACATAAAATAATGGGAATCTCAGTAGTCCCTTCATCCTCCTAGCTTTAATGAGCATAAGGATTATCCCCACAACATGTATTTTATCATAAGTTTACTTAAATCACTGAGAGTTGTCATGATGTCATAATTAACATATTGTCAATATGTCGGTCATGGAAGCGGTAGACGGTTTTCCCTTAAAATATGGTAAACACTCAGTTATGGGAGAAGCAAGAAATTGATGGGATAACATTTTAAAATTTAAGTATCTCTACAATATGGACATTTTCTTTGTTTTTTTTATGATGTTTCCTCAAATCTGTACTTTTTTTTTTAAAGATTTTATTTATTTATTTGACAGACAAAAATCACAGAGAAGGCAGATAAGCAGGCAGAGAGAGAGGAGGAAGCAGGCTCCCTGTTGAGCAGAGATCCTGATGCAAGGCTCGATCCCAGGACCCTGGGATCATGACCTGAGCCGAAGGCAAAGTCTTTAACCCACTGAGCCACCCAGACACCCCCCAAACCTGTACTTTCGATAACTAGTTCTAAGGGGTATCTGATTAAAGAGTGTTTTGTGATCAATTTTTAAAAGGACTCTTAACTATGGGAAAGAAACTGAGGGTTGCTGGAGGGGAGGCAGGTAGGGAGAAGGGTTAACTGGGTGATGGGCATAAAGGAGGGCACATGATGGGATGAGCACTGGGTATTATACGCAACTGATGAATTATTGAACTCTACATCTGAAACTAATGATATACTATATGTTGGCTACTTGAATTTTAAATAAAAAATGACTACGTACAAGAGAGTCTGCAAGTTAATAAATATTTTAGGATATTAAGAGTGCTGAGCAACTCTCCAGTATCAAAACCAGTTCATCCTAGAATTTGTTTACTTCATCACACAGTCCTTTCATGTCCCAATAGATATTAGCATCCAATGGACCTAGTTTCCATGGAGCAAATTTTAGAATCCTGATATGTAAATAGACCTTTATCTACTTTGCTACATAGTTGTAGCAACTATTAAACATATTAAAGATTTGACCTGTCACTTGTTCAGGAGTGAACGAGTATGTACATAATTGTCACACGGTCCCAATTCAGCATCTCTCTCTGTAAACAATCAAGGATTTATCATAAAGTTTAGGGCAGATCTCATTTTTTTTTTGTAAAAACCTATTATGTAATGTTACATCTTGTCATTTTAAAGTATGAAATAGTTTCTTTTTCCTAATTTTAGCATCACAGAGGAATGATTCCTCTTGCTTATTTCTTTTATGATTTATTCTAAAGAATTTAGTCTCTTAGTCATTGCTTCTACATGTAGGAAAACAGAACTTACTCGGTTAATTTTTTCTTTATCACTCTTCATTTCTGTTTCTTTTCCAGTTCTGTTTTATCTCCTGCAAGGAGTGATGATCAGAACTTCACATAGATTTTTCAAGTGCAAACTCATGTTTGTACAGGGTAGCAAAATATTTTCCGTTCCCTTTGCAAAGTTCTGACTATCTCCCAGCTGCAATGTTTTATTGAAAATGTTACATAATCTCATTCTGATTCATTTCCTGTGCTGTAACAGAAAACCCAAATTCCATCACACTGGAATTAAGATTTGGATTTTAATTTTTATCACGTTTGATTGTTCATTAGATCTACTAAAATATTAGTTTACAGTAGAAAAGTCTTGAGATAAAGAATCTCCTTTAATATCCTATTACACCTGAACAGGATTTGATATTCCAGAAAACCACTTGTTCTCTTCAGAAAATATTTACATTCTACCAATTACTTGTTCAGTAATTAAAGAAAATAGAGAATGCTTTAGTTTCTAATTTATCATCCTAACATTCTTATAAAGATTCATATATGTTTTAAAATTCCAATTTGACATCAGAACATGTTAAACTTATTGGTTTGTTGTTGATACTTATCCTCAACTCTTAAAATTATATTCAGTCCAGATTTCATCCTTCACTGCACAAGTGTTTAAACCATTTTCAAGTTTGGTTTAATTTCTTGCTGAATGTAGTAAGTCTTTAATCATTTAATGTTATATGCATTTTAACAGATTCATCTGTCGAATGTTCCAGCATCTGCAACACATGAATGAAGAGTCAAACTAAAAAAAGCATACTCAGGTCTTTAAGCTCACCGGCTGGATGACAAGCCTGTGGAATGACCTGTTTAATCAGTAAAGGAACATGCCAGATGTTTCATTATTCTGGCAGTCACTACTAATGACAGAGAAAGGTTTGGTATTTATCAGCTGAGGCTTTCTGACTACTAGCCTGATGAGTCAGAGCAAATCAGCACCTGTTCAGAGAATGTGCCGAGAATCATGGAGCTAGTGAAGTTTTTCGAGTTTGAGGACCTGAGTAATTGTGTGAGGGTCTTACTTTCTGTACATTTTAGTAGCAAGCATTTCTTGGGGAGATATATACTGAAAGAGTGATGAAGGGAGAAGATTTTTGAAAAGAACCAATTAGGATAGGCAGGAAGGTTTTTGTCAATGCTCCTGTAAATTGCTTCTTTTACTATGCAACTCTATTCAGAAAGAAATGAGTGGGTGGACACTGCTGTTGTTTACCTCTTAAATATATCACTGTTGAATCTAAAAAGAAATGCACTCACCTTTTTGCTTCTGCCGGGGAAAAAAAAAACCCTTTCAGGCAAATATTAAGATTTAAAAGCTATATCAGAGTAAAATAATGACTAACCTCTCCAATTGTTCACAACTATTTTATCCAATTTTATGTACTCTTAAAAAGTGAGAGTGATTTTGCTAATTTGGGGAAATGTCTCAGGTAGCAAATATGGTATTCTAGTGTTCTGCTTCAGGACCAAGAGACCCTGTACATTAAGGTAAGTCTAAAGTCACTGAAAGGCATGTTATAGCAGATACACAATGAAAACATTTGCAAAATTAAAAGCGTAACAAATAAATGAGGTTCCAGAAAGATGGAGTAGACATACTGTCCCTATTCCTCCTGCTAACAACCCCCCAAAACTCCAGGTATTACATGTCAAACAAGCCTATGAAGACTAAATGATGGAGAGAAGGCGGCAAACCAGCCAGGGACCTCAGCACCCAGGGAATTACCCAGGCATTCCCTGAGTTTTCTTTTTGCCTCCCGTATCACAGGCAGGTGGTTGGAGAAGCCAAAGACCCAGAAATGCCAACTGAGGTAGACAAAGAAGTCCCCCCAAAAGCCGGGCTTTTCTCTACTGGAGGACTGGGAGAGGGGCAGTCTTGCGTATCAGAAAATTTTTAACAGAGACGGCTCTGGGCCCACCAACTACGACAAAAAACGACTGTCCCTCCAACCCTCATCCCTACTCCCCCCAGGCAGTCTGGAAACTTCTGCCTTCACCAGGCCTGTAAGAAGGTGCTCCAAACTTACATTCCTCCTGGTGGCCTCAGAGAAGGCTGACTAGAAACCTAGAAGACTGGAGTATCCCAGGAAGCCTAGTGAGGAGTCAGAACTTTAACCACAGCAATTAAAATGGAAGAGCTTCTGTGGAGGCCACATGAGTGTAATGAGGCACTCCTGTCCCTTCCCAGAGTGCTATCAGAGGAGGCCAATATATAATCTAGATTTCCACCTTCACCTGTCAGTAATGAAGCAGTGTTCCTCCTCCAACACTGCCATTGACAAAAGTCCTGCTAAAACAGGAGATTTAATTACGATCCAGAATTTCATAAGACCCCAAATGCCCAAGGTTTCAATAAAAAATCAGTCATCCTGCAGGAACCAGAAATATCTCAACATATATGAGAAAAGATGGTCAACAGATGTGAACACCAATATGACAAAGACATTAAGAGTTATCTGACAGGATTTTAGAGTGGCTTCATAAAGATGTTTCAACAAGCAGTTATGAATATGCTTGAAACAAATGAAAAAACAAAGTCTCAGCAAAGAAATGGAAGATAGAAACCCTGCAACACCCAGGCTGTACCCCGTACTAATTGAGTTAAAACTACTGAGGGACTCAGCCATCAGTAGTTCCTCACTCTCCAAAGATCCCAGTGAGCAGCCAACTTCGAGAACCATGCTTCAATTCCAGGTTCTTAGACGAAGATGTCTATCAGGATCACCCAGAGAACATGATAAAGACACAGAGATTTAGACCTTAATGCCACTTCAGCAAAGCTAGGTCTCTGTATTTTTATTAGTTTCCAGAGGATTCTGAGAGATGTCAAAGTTTGAGAACAGCTGCTTTCACTATCAAAGGAATTTGCAGGTGATTCTCCTCATTGAAAGATGCTGCAACATTCTTGACATAAAGGAGGAAAGAGCTGCATTTACATGACCTTGAAGCAAGAAGAAAGTTTAAGTCATACTAAAAAAAAAAAAAAAATTGCATCCACACTTTAGATATGGTGCCCAGGACTGAACATTTTTTTTTTTTAAAGATTTTTATTTATTTATTTGACAGAGAGAGACACAGCGAGAGAGGAAACACAAGCAGGGGGAGAGGGAGAGGGAGAAACAGTCTTCCTGTTGAGCAGGGAGCCCAATGCGGGGCTCCATCCCAGGACCCCGGAATCATGACCTGAGCCGAAGGCAGCCGCTTAACAACCGAGCCACCCAGGCGCCCGAGGACTGAACATTTTTAACCTGGGTTACCAAATTTAAGAAAAAAGAAAAATCCACACACATTGAGGGCCAGTTTGAAAATGTAGTTATAGTGCAGGTACAGGTACATGTGTTTACGGAAAATAGGATGGGAGTGAGATAATATGTTACCTGTCACGTGGCCCCCGGGAGACATTAATTTTCCTCTTGGCAGAAAAAGAAAATGCTTCCACATGGGTGCCTCTCCTCATCCAAAGAAACCAAAACAAAAAGGGAAGGGATTATAATCAAGATAAATGATTGAATAAATGAATGAATGAAACTTTTGCTAAATTACAACTTCTAATTATAAATTCAAAGCAGAAACTCTAACAGAGCAGGTATAATGCACCCTAAGGTTATTCTTTACAGGGTGTTGCTCCTTTATTGTACAGGGAACATATACATCGGAAATCCTTGAGGCACTTATTAAAAATACAGATTCCTAGGATCTCTGTAAGGCTTACTGAGTCAGAATCTGACAAGTTGAATCCAGGAATATGTATTTTAATAAATGCCTTAGGTGGTTCTTATGCATACTAAGGCTATGAACCACTGATATGGGGGTAATTAGACAAGATATTTTTAGGGCACACATTAAAGAGAAATATTGATTTTCAGAAATTATATTCCTCGTTTGCATAAAGTTTCTGCCATTTCTCTCCAATATGAGAACTTGGCAAGTCATAAAGGATGTTTAATTTTGGTTCCTATGAAATAAATACCAGGTCCATCTAATGTGTTGAACAGGGTTAGGGATGCATGGAAAAGCTATCCTTGATTCACATTGGATCCAGTGATTGGAGAGTAGACTTTATTCTGAGCCCTCATATTTCAGAATAATATTTGTTCATGAGAATTTATCAGGTATATCTTTAAGTGGACAAAGTTTCTGCCACTTTCTTTTATCCATTTGTTGATTAACATTTTCATTAGGCTCAACTTAAGTCAACAATTCCTATTACATAAAATAGAAAAATTCTAAGATTTCAAGTAGACTTTTTTCCAGACTTGACCAAATGGAAAGGGAAAGTAACTAATGGTTTATATTCCAAGTACATTCCAACAATTTTAGGACTTAAAGTATATTACCTTCAAACCTGTATTTCTTATATTATTTGTATTAGTTTTATTATCAATATTAGCTAAAGGCAATTTCGGTTATTTCAGGAGCCATATTACAAAAATTAATCATCTTAAATTTCATTTCTCCCTCTTCCCTTACTTTGTTCCTCCACAATCAGTTGCCAAATCCAGCACATTCCACATATTTTATGCCTTTCTGATCTGTGATCTCCACTAAGTTTCATTACTACCGCCTTGGTAGTCAAAGGCATTAATGACCTTGGCTAGATTATTGGAGCATTACTTTAACTGGTTTCTCAGTCTTCATCCTGGACACCTTCTATAAGCTGATGTCCAAGAACACATTCTATAAGCTGATGTCCAAGAAAGTCTTTTAAAAGACTGGAAGTTTTGCTTGCCTACTGCAAAATATTTGCTGCTTCTTATTTTCAGTCAAAATACTGTTTAGACTCCTTAGAATGGCATAAGTCCTTGGGGCGCCTGGGTGGCTCAGTGGGTTAAAGCCTCTGCCTTAGGCTCAGGTCATGATCCCAGGGTCCTGGGAATGAGCCTCGCATCGGGCTCTCTGCTCCCTGGAGAGCCTGCTTCCTCCTCTCTCTCTGCCTGCCTCTCTGCCTACTTGTGATCTCTCTCTGTCAAATAAATAAATAAAATGTTGTTTTTTGTTTTTTGTTTTTTTAAAGAATGGCATAAGTCCTTTTACAACTTGCCTTGGCATATGTTTCCAGTACCTTCTAACCCCATTCCACAAAGAACTGGAAAGGACCACATGTAACTGAGGGAAATCTATTATAGTATTTCAAGCAAAGATAAGATATCAGGCTTTTTACCATAGGGGCCCATGGCATGGTCCTTGGGAGAAATTGATTTCCCTAGTCCCTTCCCAAACTATGGAGTTTTAACTTCCTCCAGCAGAAAGAATCTTATTTCTTGGTGTCTTTCTATTCAACATCTATATTAATAGGAACACTCAGAAGTAAATTGAGGTCATCGGGAACTAGGAGATAAGCATTTAGATGACAAAGTATTGATTTTTTCCCCAAAGCTAAAGTGCTTTCATAAAAGAGTAAATAAAATCCTTTGTGGACAATTTACAAATGAAATATGTGAAATTGGCTATTTCTAAACCATGTATTGATTCAACATTCATAAACACTTTTGCTTGTCAATATAGTGTGATCACTGCTTGATCTTTATGAAACTACAAAAGGATATAACTACACAATTAAGTTTAAGTGAAACATTATTTATGTTAGATTAGCATTATGAGATGTGCTACTTTGTAACGTTTGAACACAAAATGTCTCATCTAGATGTTTTCATTGTGTTCTTTTAAATTAATTTCATCAAAATGGAAGTACTTTGTTACATGAGTTTATCAATTTTATTTGTATTAGTTTGATGAGAATTATGAGACAAGGTTTGCATATATGAAAACACGATCTCAGATGGAAGCAATATAAAAGATAGCTGACATTTTAAATCACTCTTGCTATATGCCAGACCCTACATTTTTGATAATTAACTCATGTGATCAAACTTGGTGAGTCATTATCTCTACTTTTATGAACTCAGTAATGTATGTCTCTTAGAAATACATATTTTACATTTTTTTCTAGATAGTACAAAATAAAAAAAAATAAGGTGATATTTTTGAAACTTGTCAGATGCACAGACTGGGAGGAAGTCTTTGCAAACTGAATATCTGATAAAGACTTGAACCCAAAATATACAAAAAAACTTCTTAAAATTCAGTAAAGAAAACAAACAACTAAATTTAAAAATGGGCAAATGATCTGGACAGTTCCCTACCCCAACCAAAGAAGACAGACACATGTCAAAAAGCTTAACATCATGAGCCATCAGGGAACTGCAAATTAAAACAACAAAATACACCTATTAAAATTCCTCAAATCTAAAACTCCCAAATGCTGACAAGGATGTGGAACAACGGAAATGCTCATTCGTTGCTGATGGGAATGTAAAATGGTACAGCCACTCTGGAAAGGAGTTTGGTGGGGTTTTTTTTAAACCCTACATACTCTTACCATACGATCCACATGTTCCTTAGTATTTACCCAAAGGAGTTGACAACATGTTCTGCATGCAAATGTTTATAGCCACTTTATTCATAATTACTCAAACTTGGAAGCAACCATGATGTCCTTCAATAGGTGAATGGGTAAACAAACTGTGGCATGTCCGGACAATGGGATATTATTCAGTGGTAAAAAGATGTGGTGGAAACTTAAAACACATAACTGCAAAGTGAAAAAAAAAAGCCAATCTGAAAAGCCTCCAAACTGTATTATTCCAACTATATGACATTCTGGGAAAAGCAAAACTGTGGAGACAGTAAAAAGATCAGTGGTTGCAGGGATTGGTGAAGTTGAAGGGATGAACGGTGGAGCACAAAGGATTTAGGGCACGGAAAAAACCTTGTATGATATTATGGTACGGACACATAATTATAAATTTGTCCAAATCCATAGAACGCAACACAACACATGAGAGTGGACCCTAATGTAAACTATAGATGTTAATCAATAATTCTGTGTCAATACTGAATCATGGATTCTACCGAATGTACCACCTGATGAATGATGTTAATAGAGAGAACGGTGTGTGTGTGTGTGTGTGTGTGTGTGTGTGTGTGTGTGTGTGTGGTGAGGAGGAGGTGATAATGTGGGAACTCTGTAACTTCTGCTCAATTTTTCTGTAATCCTAAAAGTGTTCTAAGAGATAAAGGCTACTCATTAATAAAATTAGTCCCAAAGATCGTCAAAGTAGAACTATAATACCCTAACACCTTGTACACTTAGTATTTTTTCTCCTGCATCTTAGCTAAACTAAGTGAATTGGATAGAAAATTTCTCCTAAGATGCATGACCCTGGTTGGTCACTGCTCACTGCAGGTTTTTAGCTGCTTGAGAGCAACCTATTACTGTACCATTCTAACTTGGGGATAATCCTATGCTTGCTTTATTTAAATGCCCCAGAGGCCAACATGTCAGAAAAGTGACAGACAGCAAAGTACCAGAACTTAAGTAGCTTTCAAAATTCAATTCAAAAGTGTATATTAAATATTCCTCTTGAGATTCCTTGCTGAAGATTCTTTAGAGCTAATTCTAACAGGCCCTGCAAGGGGGAAGTTCCATCTGGCAGGAAATGTTCTCATTAGGAGTTTTATGATGCCCTCCCCCAACTTTTCGGGGTTTCTTTAAAAAGTCCTGTGGATATGTGGGCATTTGATGTTTGCTTTTTAAGCAGGTCCTCAGTTATATGGTGACCCTCACATCCTCTCTGTCAAGTTCAGCAGAATGATTAATGCTACCAGAACTAAGCTCTGAAAATAAAGGTTTTGGTGAAAATAATGTTAAAAAATCGAGATTGGATTAGTTTTTAAATTATTTGCTTCTGAAGATGAATCTTTTGATAGTCATGACAACATTATTAGAATTGCAACTAAGGTAAATGACAAGGAATCATTAGGTCAAATCTACTTATAAAATTAATTAAGAGGGGCACCTGGGTGGCTCATTTGTTAAGCGTCTGCCTTCTTTAGCTCAGGTCATGATCCCAGGGTCCTGGAATCAAGTCCTGCATTGGGCTCCCTGCTTGGTGGGAAGCCTGCTTCTCCCTCTCCCACTCCCCCTGCTTATGTTCCCTCTCTCACTCTCTCTGTCTGTCAAATAAATAAATAAAATCTTTAAAAATAAATAAATAAGTAAAATTAATTAAAAATATGCAGAATATTTACTTGGATATTTTGATTCAGAGTACACATTAAAAGAGCTTCAGACCGAGGATTTACAATTTAATTATATATTAATATATTTCTAGGGTCATAGATGGTTAGATTTAACTAGGAAATACAATTTAGATCATGATATGCACTTAAATTTCACGTTGGATTTTACATGTCAAAAGCAGTTCTCAAATATGTACAGTGGTAATAAATACTCTATAAGGGTAATTATGAGGAAATGATTGAATAATTTTAAACTACTATCAAAGATAGATTTTAATACCAAGATTTGAAACCGTAATAAAATAAAAATAAAATAAAATTCCTCAGCTTCTGGTCTTTGTGGGTTTCTCCACTGAGGGCTGCCTGAATGTCCTTTTGAAATGAAACAAGATGGGATTGGAAGGAAGACAAACCATAAGTGACTCTTAATCTCACAAAACAAACTGAGGGTTGATGGGGGGAGGGGTGTAGGGGAGGGGGGGTGGGGTTATGGACATTGGGGAGGGTATGTGCTATGGTGAGTGCTGTGAAGTGTGTAAACGTAGCGATTCACAGACCTATACTCCTGGGGATAAAAATATATGTTTATAAAAAATAAAAATAAATAAATAAATAAAATCTTAAAATAAAAAAAAAAGACTTTGATAAGAACAAGTGACAGAGAGCAAGGAAGAAGTCTGTAAAATGGCCTGTCATCACCTCTGATGTATTCCAGTAGTTACCTAGACTGACCCTGAGGTAGTGTAGTGAGGGGACAACACAGGAGTGTGAACTCCAGGATGCAGGCATTATTGCCAGTCATCTTGGAGGCCGGCTTCGAAGCTGAGCCTTTGAACCACATGACTAAATGGTTTTCAGTTGAAATAATTGTCCAGTCTTTGGAAATAAAATATAATTAATCTGGCAGTTATAAGTCATAGCTAAAAGCGTGTGACACTCACTGTATACAACTACTCTCTATTTCATACTTTCCAGCAAAATATTATAGCTTGAAAATGAAAAGGCAAATGGTTTTTAACTTTAATCTCTTTAGACTCATATAACTATTGACAATGTAAGTATTTATTAAAGAATATACTTTTTCATTAGAAACTTAGTTGAGAACATCAATTCCCTTCCCATGCCATAAGGCTCTCAGATAAAAGTATTTTTAAATTAGTGTTAATCTCCACTATGTAGAAGCTTAGATGTGACAGGTTTCAATTAATATCTTTTGATGATTTTTCCTCTTCAATTTTAAACTTCCTGATTTCACCTGAAAAATGTTCTCCATCACAGCAAGAAAAAACTATAATTATAGACAGATCCATTTTCTGCTAGGATCATTTAGTAGGACTTTTTCCCTACCCAGAGCAAATTGACTTTGCCCAAAGAAATAGAGAAAATATTAACAATTATCAACTTAAAAAAATATTGAGATGTTAAAGAGTTGTGGAGGGAAACACTAAGAATGTAAGCTATATTTGTTCTTTGGGGTGATAGATTTCTGGTATTTTAGAACCCAGTTATCTCATCCAAACTCTTCCTTTAAGTTATTACTGAAATTTACTGGTAAAGTCTTAATTAACAGTCGAATTTGTGACATTTTACACAAGCCATCTACTTAATATTTAGTAATTTATGGTTCAAATCACTGGCTTTCATGACCAAATTGCTTGACTGAACTCTTCATGGGCTCAACTTCAAAGGACAATTGAAATTTAAGCCCTTGAAAGCATTTGAAGGCTTAAGTTATTTTAGCATTATATTCCCCATCCTCAAACTCATAATGGTTTGGTAAAACATAGCAGGTTTATAATTAAAAAGAAAAGATGCATGTTCTGTATCTTTTATGAGCAACGGATGCTTAAAAATTCAAGCTAACTTGGTTTCTTCCCCACTGAAATTTTTGGGAAGATGTTTACCCTTAAAACTATATTAATTTTTAAAATAAGTATAAGCAGTATCCAAAATCTAGCACATAGGTTTCTTTGTTCTTCCTTCTTTAACAAGAGAGTAAGTCTGCTTACTACATTATCATCCATTATTACTTTCCTCAGCACAGCTATGGATCATGGGCTGAGAGAGATATTAGTGCCATTAAGTATTGCACTTCGATACTACAAGACCCCCAATAATGAGAATTATATTCCTCATTGTTCACAATAGTTTATAGGAATTCCTATGTAGAATTGAATGAGAAAATCATCCAACTTACATTGTCTCCTTCCAACACATGTAACTATTTTAGAAATGGGATTGGCTCTTTCAGACTAATAAGCATATTTAGAATTCAAACAATTCTCTGGATTAGAAGCTTCACTTATTTTGCTTTTGTGCTTATTACACAATGGCATTCTCTGTGTTTACTCCTCAAATCTACAAATGTGATTTCTAGTATAGGTGTGGCTCTGTTATGGGCTGAATGTTTGCATATCTCTCAAATTCATAGGTTGAAGCCCTAACTGTAATGATATTTGGAGATAGGGGCCTTTGGGAGGTAATCATGGTTAGATGAGTTTATGATGGTGGGCCCCCCTTAATGGAATTGGTGCATCTTATAAGGAGAAGGATCAGAGAACTTGTTCTTTCTCTACAGAAGAAGAAGAGGTCATATGAGTACATGGCAAAATGATGGCCAACTACAGTCCAAGAAGTGAGGGCTCAGCAGAAACAACTATGTTGGCTCTCTGGTCTTGAACTTCCAACCTCCAGAACTGTGAGAAAATAAACTTCTGTTGTTTATGCCACCCAGTCTATGGTGTTTTGGGAGGATGGGCTAAATTGGTGATGGGGATTAAGGGGAAGACTCATGATGAGCAGTGGATATTATATGTAAGTGATGAGTCACTAAATTCTACTCTTGAAACAAGTATTACACTATATGTTAACTAACTAGATTTTAAATAAGTATTTGGGAAAAATATTTTATCTTACCTAATTTCAGTTCACAGTGTGAAACATTCTAATAAGAGTAACGTGTCCTCCTTCCCTGGAAGGTATTCTATAGCTGAAAGAGCACAAAATAGCTAAAGAAATTGGAAAAGTAGGGTTGTATGGTGTAAACTCCAAATCTTCAGGTTTGAGTTTGAGTGCTGGACCCTGCTCTGATCAGCTTTTGAACCATCTGTGAGTCGTCCATTATTGTGGACTGAATTGTGTCCCCCCAAATTTATATGTTGATGTCCTACTCCCAGTACCTCAGAATATGACTGTTTTTGGAAACAGGGCCTTTAGGTTAGAAGGATGTAAAGGTGGGACCCTAATCCAATAGAACTGATGTCCTTCTTTTTCTTTCTTTCTTTTTTTTTTTTAAGATTTTTATTTATTTATTTGACAGAGAGAGAGAGCACAAGTAGGCAGAGAGGCAGGCAGAGAGAGAGGGAGAATCATGCTCTCCGCTGAGCAGACAGCCCAATGTGGGGCTTGATCCAGGACCCTGAGATCATGACCTGAGCTGAAGGCAGAGGCTTAGCCCACTGAGCCACCCAGGTGCCCCTAATAGAACTGGTGTCCTTCTGCAGAGGAAGAGACACCAGGGATGTGAGCGCACAGAGAAAAGGCCATGTGAGGACACATGAGAAGGTGGCCAACTGCAAATAAAGGAGAGAAGCTTCAGAAGACCCCAATCCTGCCAACACCTCAATCCTAAACTTCGAGCCTCCTGAGCTGTCAGAAAAGAAATATGTGTTGTATAAGTCACCCAGTCTGTGGTATTTTATTATGGCAGCCCTCGCAGACTAATACAGCTATCCTTTCTAATCCTGCATTGCTAAGCATTAGTACAGGATCATGTAGAAAAGTGAGGCTGAAGACAGACAACTTGGGTTTAAATGTAGTTGTACTTTCTTCTTGCCTCAATGGCCTTACATGTGAAATGAGATTACTAGTAAGTAGCAGCTACCTCATCAAGTCCTGAGAAGATTTAAAAAGAATGGAATTCCATAATACATGAACAGAACAGATTCAGAGGAATACGAAGGTTTTGACAGGAAATTATGGAACAGGAAAATATCGTATGACTATCAGCTTCTTTACTAGAATATTAGATTACTAAATAAGAATTACATTTTCATGTTTTGGTCTCAGTGGCTAGAACAATCTGCCAGGTCCATTTTTAGAATGAAAAATCTATCTAGAACAAAGAGTGAAATAAAATAGAAAAGAAAGAATGAAGGAAGAAAGAAAGCATAAATAGTAATTGTTGGGAATAGGTGTAGAGATAGGAAATTGCATAACATGCTCATGCAGGGTATACTGAAATGAGAAAAATAGAAAAATGAAAGTGACATTGTGTCCAGAATGTATAGAACTTTGAAAAACAATGGCAGATGGGTGCCTATGTGGCTCATTTGGCTAAGAGTCTGACTCCTGATTTCAGCTTATGTCATGTTCTCAGCATTGTGAGATCGAGCCCTGCACCATGCTCACTGGGGAGTCTGCTTGAGGTTCTCTCCCTCTCCTTTTGCCCCTCCCCCTGCTCTCTTTCTCTCTCTCTCTCTCTAAAGTAAATAAATAAATCTTAAAAAAAGGAAAACAATGGTAGACAACTAGAGATTTTGGAATTTTATAATTTTTGTATATATTATAATAAACAATTTTGATGATTATTTTTGCCAGTTGATGGATATTGTATTAATATCAAAAGAGACCTTTGACCGCCTATTCATTCCTAAAGCAAAACAGTATTGAAACATTCCCGATATAGACATGCTTATTTATCTAATATATACATATCATACTATAATAATATTTCATATGTTTTAAAATCCATACATAACTAAAAATGAGAATAATAAGATAAAAGCAACAGAACAAGTAGTTCTGGTAATTGTCTCTCATGCCTCACTAGCTTGTGATCTTCCCTCAAGATGTGTGCATTTCACTTCGGAAATCTTCAAATGGAAGTATTGCCTTTCACACCTTTTTTTCCAAACTGGTTTTCTAAACACACCCAGGGTAGGTTTCATGCCTTTAAGCAGCTAGAACTGCTTTGTCTATACCATTTTCCTTTTACAATTTAAATTTGTCTAGCTGAAGCCCATCTATAAAACAGAACCTGCCCAATGAACCTCACAGTAAGTGACTTCTCTGTCTTCTGAACAACAGAAAATGGTGCTGCATCCAAATATTTGGTACTTAGCATAAACTGTCTTAAATGATTGTTGTATTAAATGAGTTGCATTGTTTTTGTACATGAATACGCTCTATGCTTATTAGATTGCAACCTTTTTTAATGCATTAAAAAAATCCATGGTATAGGTAACTCAATGCTTTATATAATGAAGATTTACTGACTGATTGTGGTGGGCAGTGACAGCATCTGTAACTCTCCTAATTCCTTCATCGATGTTACAGTTGGGGTTCTTTGTTGAAACAGAAACTTAATCAAATGAAGGAAAAGCCAAAGGAAAGATAGGAAGAACAACTCTGATTCAAGCACAGGCTTCTCCAGGAAGATCAATCTCATGATTCATTTTTATCACTTTCTGCTTAGTTCCACCCACTGAAGAGCTACGTTTTTAGGACAGAGAGTGTGATGGGCCTATTTTGGGCCACTTGGGCATTCCCTTGGTTTTTAGTGTGATTGATATGCCATTCCCACAAAGAAAGCTTAAATAGGGAAACTTTACCCAAAAAAGTGGGGGTGGATGCTGAAGAACTGTCATATACCATATTTCACAAACAGTGATGGTCCACCTAAAGATGACAAGTCTGAATTAAAGAAAAATGTCAATGGCTTGTGTAGATACCTCAACATGCAGAGGGACGCTGGAAAACAGTAGAGTAACTGTGAGCTAATGTTATTAGAAAATTAATCTCATTAAATATTTTTATGAGATGCTATGCTGGTTTCTTAATAAGACAGAGTAGATTTATTCTTTTACAATGGGCAGACCTGCTAAATCACCTAGGCAAGTTATTTAACATTTCCGAATATAGTTTTATAATTTTTAAGAATGGAGACAATAGAATTGTTATGAAGATTAAATAAATTAATGCATATCCAGTGCTTAACATAATGTTGGGTTGTAGTAATTTTTCAACTAATGTTAGCAATGACCATTGTCATTATAGAGGTAACATATTCATATGATCAATGCATCACATATTTCATGTTTATATTTAAATACCATTATAATTGGCTTGTTTGCATTTAAACCAAAGACACATCTAAACTCACCAGTGATCCCATTTAAACAGTAGGTCTTTTGAACATGAAATTACTTTTCTTAGACCCAAAACTTAATAAAGAATTATAAGTTTAAAAAATATTGTTCTTTCTCTAACATGCTTTCTTTTTTTCTTTTAGAGCAGGAAATTATAGATCAATATTCATTTCAGACAGTTTATTTCAATGATGTTAAAGAATCTAACAGTTATCAGTTAAGGGTTTGAGAAAGGACAGAAAATGGATATAGGCAGATATAACTATGCTTTCAATGACTCAAATGGAAAAAATCACAAATTTTCTGAATGTCAAAGAGGGAGATCTTATAAACTGAAACATTTATAATATTTGCACTGTTTGTAAATATTTCAAGGAGTGAGGGGAATGAAAAGGGGCATACTCGTCTTTGAGACATACATATAAAGTTAAGTTTCTAAAGATCTGAGCTTACAGAACCTTAATATAAAAATAGGAGGTATCACACTTCAGCTTGATTAAAGTAAACGCTGAAAGAAATGTTTATTTTTTTAATTCTTAATTTTTTTTGAAAGAAGTGTGTAAATTGGCCAGTCTTTCATTTTCTTTTAGGTCGTCCCTGAATGGCCAGAAATTTCATTTATTTCCTCTTTTATTACCAAACAATCAAATTTGAAAGTCTGTTCAATTTTGATATAACTTTGGGGCCTTTATAGTTCTCCAGTGAATTATGGAAATAGGAAGGAAAATAAGAAAACAGGAAATAAATATGAATGTATATTTTTTCTCTGTTTTGTATAAATAATCTACCTACTTCAATAATTTCATGTGTCATTACATGTTGAAGAGGCTTTCCTGGCCTCTTTAGATATGATGTGAATGACAAAATTGAAGAGATATTGGAGAAACTAATATATACTGGAGCTTACAAAATCTTTACAGAAGTTTTTTCTTTCTCTCTCTCTCTCTCTTCCTCTCTCTTTCTTTTTGATTAAGACATTGTCCGAATCTCACGGCACAGTGAATGCCAGGGGGGTCTATCAAATCTTCTAAACCGTTTTGTCATGTCTTTTTCTAAGTTAAATAGAGACCCCAATTCAATAATTCTCAAACTCAAGCATATATAAAGCCTTCATGGTAGGTCTATTTAAAATCCAGACTCCTGTGGTCCATCCCTAGGAGATTCTGATGTCGTAAATCTTCAAAGGGACTTAGGAATTTGCACCATTGTAAAACAGCCCAGATGATTGTGTTATTGGTGCTCAAGAAGTCACACTTGAAGAAACATTGCCATAGAAGTTCTAGCTTCTTCTCGTATCACTATCACTTATTATTATTACAGTTACTATTACTACTACTATTATTATTTATCTACTACTAATCACTGCTCTTCCAATCAATGCTCTATAATTTTCCAAATGAGAGAACAGTAATAAAGAGCCAAAGCATTTTATACATTACTGTGAATTAATTTTTATACTTATATTTGAATATAAATATTTGATCTTAGTTGTAGGTCCCAAACCTTCATTCTAATAGTTGTTAGTGGGTGTGCTACCAGAAAAGAATTCCATGGTCAAACAGCTGACAGAGTATGTGATAATATTTTTTTCTTTTATTAGAGAGTTACGGACAACGTGCCAGCACACAGAATTATGTAACTTTGTTTTAGAAAAGCTTCCCAAGATTCTGAGTCTGGAATCTTCTTAGTAAGGGACAACTGATAATATCATGCAGAAATTCTTCACAGAGGACTAAGTTCTATCTTGCTTTCTTGTTAAACCTGATATTTTTCAGCAATTCAGGCTACTGTTTTGGTCTAAAATTCTTCTCACTGGCATGCTTGAAGCTTACATGGAGAAAGATCAGTCAGAAATGGCAGTGTCGACAACAGCTGTGGACAAGGTGTCTTCCAAACTAAATCCGATTATAGGAACTAAAGGATTTTCATATGGCTGAAGATTGTGACAGGTGCAGGTAGTGTAAGGTGCCCTCTGAACCCCTCCTTTTGAAGACTTGGAAATAAAATCAGGTAGCCTTTGTGAGGAAAAAAAAAATAAAGAATTCAGTGCTTAGTAGATGGAATTAAAAATATGTAAAGTCACACTTAGTGACTACTAGGGTAGACTGGACTGTGGTCAAATAAGCTTTATAAACATATTTGAAGAAAGGTTCATTATTCATCATAGGGATCTGGAAAACAATGAACAGAAAAAATAATTGTCAATGTACACAGCCTTAGCTGGAAGAATATTTTGTCAGACACAAAATGTCTAGCAAGGTTCTGTCTTTTGGGAGAAAGAATGTATTAGGTTGAAAGAAACTGATGAGAATCATCTAAATTCCTAGTGCTGATTCCTTGGGTAAGAGGTAAATTTCTGTTTTAGTTTTTAATGTAATTCTGAAATAAACCATATCTTGATCATGGCAACGTGCATTTTGGACAGAATAAATTCATAATTCTTACTGTAAATGAATAAATTGGTATTCTGTATTACATTCCAGTCTCTCAATTTATAGTAAGTTAACATCCCTGAGTTGGATCGCATCTGAGAAACAACTGATTTTCTGGGTAAAGAAGTTTCAATAAAACCCAGACAGTAATGAAATCACCCTTTAAACATTACCCTGACAGATTTCTCGTAGAACATTACAAAACATAGCCCCCGCAAGCCCCCATCTTTCTATTTGCTTCTCTTCAAAATGCAACATATTCAATATAAAGATTTGTAACAGAACATCAGCCTGTTTCTAACGAGGGTATTTTCATTGTTTTAAGAAGTAAATTTAGTTTTTGCCATTTGAGGTCAGCACCATGTTCAGTGGACTCTGTAGAAGGGATTATTTACTTGAGAACTGGTGTCTTCCTTTATTGCTTTTTCTCAGAAGTCTGGCAAAATCAAGGAATAAAGGGAAGTTACACTGAGCAAATATCTTCTAGTCTCTGCATAAATCTTGCAAACATAATTCCCAGTGTCCCTCGTCTAGAATCACTAGGTTAAACCGGGCTCATTCACGCAGTTCCAACAGATATCTGTGGGGACTTAAACGGCATAGCTCAGTGTTCACTTTAAATGTTCTCCCTGCACCTCATTTCCACCCAGTGGAAAAATATGTAGTTATTACAGACAATATGCAATGTGCATAACAAAGTGTACAGAATTTTTAATACTTCCAATGGTGAGTTCTTTTGTAGGAACTTCCTAAGTGACATAAGAAGGCTTTTTCTGCCTTTCTTCTCCCTCTAATCCAACACCTGAGATTATATAAAACTCAGAATGTTCTGAGTACATGTTATAAAAATATTAACTGTTCATATTTTATAGGAATTTGTGAAATCTCCTCACATAGCTACAGAACAGTCTCAAAAGTGTCTTTATCTTCTCATACATTTCTTTTTTTTTTCTTTTTTTTTTTAAGATTTTATTATTTATTTGTCAGAGAGAGTGAGCACAAGCAAACAGAGTGGCAGGCAGAGGCAGAGGGAGAAGCAGGCTCCCTGCTGAGCAAGGAGCCCGATGTGGGACTTGATCCCAGGACACTGGGATCATGACCTGAGCCGAAGGCAGCCGCTTAGCCAACTGAGCCACCCAGGCGTCCCTTCTCATACATTTCAACTGAAAGACTACTTCATAGTGCTTTACATATACTTAGTCTCTCTTTTGTCAATACTTTTTATTTTTTCTGGTTATTATTATTATTTTTTTTAAGATTTTATTTTGAAGTAGTCTCTACACCCAACATGAGGCTCAAAACCACAATCCCAAGATCTCTTGCTCCACTGACTAAGTCAGCCAGGAGTCCCTGCTTATTATTTTTTTAAAGAGAAATATATGTCAACTAAATTTCCTGATGTACACATCTTAAAATTGGGCAATGAGATGGTGCTGTCCTTATTTCCCTTAGCCGATTTAGTAGTAAAAATCACTAGAGTGTTAATTAGTACTAGTAGCACTGAGATTTGTCTATAGAGCGAGTCAACCATTTTCCCACAGATTTGCTCTAATACTATAATCAGAAAAGCTTTAGAGCTATTCCAAAAGGCAGGAGTCTTGACCTCCTCCTACTCCCCACCTGTTCTCTTTGAGGACACCTTATGTCTTATTTCATGTCAAAATGCAAATGTGTTGTTTTCTTACACCATCTGATAAGCAACTAAATTTATGTGGAATGAAAATTAACGTTTGAGTCAACAGCTATTTACATAAGTCTTCAAAAACATATTAAGGCAAAAATTTATAATCAGGTAAACTGCTTGTAATAATTATTTATTTTGCCATAATAAGATAAAACACCTGGGACACTTTGCCAATTGAAAATTTTCCAAACTATTTTTTCTTAGTGTCTCATTTAACATGGCTTCATTATCACTATATGAAATTAGTATCCTTTTAAGAAATGAGGGGATATTTAAAAATCAATGGTTAGACCACACAAATGATTCATGGTTCACTTTGAAATGACTCAAGGGACTACTTCTTCAGTTAGTTTTCATATGTGCTTTGATATGTAATTATTTAGTACTTACATTAGGCCAAGTCCTGGGTATGGAGATATGCACTAGGGATATATTAATGGATCATGGTCAAATGGGTTTTAAAAACTACTGGAGGAGTCAGATAATCACATGATGATTTATACTGTCATTAATTATAAGGTCCCTGGGAAGAAGAGTCTGTTATTTTGCAGAAACCGACAAAGAAGGGTATGATTAGAAATTGGTGCATGAGGAGGGGCGCCTGGGTGGCTCAGTGGGTTAAATCCTCTGCCTTCAGCTCAGGTCATGATCTCAGGGTCCTGGGATCAAGCCCCACATCTGGCTCTCTGCTCAGCAGGGAGCCTGCTTCCTCCTCTCTCTCTGCCTGCCTCTCTGCCAACTTGTGATCTCTGTCTGTCAAATAAATAAATAAAATCTTTAAAAAAAAAAAAAAGAAATTGGTGCATGAGGAATAAATGACCTATAACACTTGAAGCTCAGGGAGAGTTCGAGGCATGTGGAATCTTTATACCATGTTAATAATTCTAGAGCAAATCCAAGCTATTATAGGCTTTTAAGCATGGGAACAATGCAATCCTGCCAGATTTACCTATTTCCTCCACATATTGTTATGAGACATTTTCGAACATCAGAAAAGTAGAAATTATTGTGCAGTAAACTCCCAAGTATCCACTACCTTGATTCTTTAATTGTAAATATCTCATCTGTCCAATCATTTAGCCATCTATTGACCCACCTTATCTTTTGAGGCATTTTGAAAATTGAGATATAAAATAAAATAAGATGTAAAAGGGATCCACCCTTATCTTCTGAAGCATTTTAAAAGGTGGAGCATAATTTACAACAGAAAATTTTACTCTTTTTGGTATACATTTTTTCTTCCTTTCTTCTTCTTCTTCTTTTTTTTTTTTTTTTTGAGAAAGCACATGAGCACATGAGTGGTGGCAGAGGAAGAGGTTAAGGAGAAGGAGAGAGCAAGAATCCCAAGTGAACTCCATACTGATCATAGAGCCCTACAGGGGGCTCCATCCCACAACCCTGAGACCATGACCTGAGCCAAAATTAAAAGTCAGGTACCCCACTGACTGATCCAACCAGGTGCCCCTTTAATATACATTTCTATGAGCTTTGACAAAGCATGGTGTCACATAGCCACCACAATCAAGATACACAACAGTTTAGTCCTATTTTTTAATATACTTCAAAGTTGTTTCAGACATCAGCACATATCACCCCAAGCACCTCAACATGTATATTGTTAATCAGAGTTCAAGATTTATTTAATATAATTTATATTTTTAAGATAAAACGTTATACTGTGAAATGCACAAGTGATAACCTTTCTGTGAACATTGACAAATGCATAAATCAGTCTTTGCAACTGTGAACCTCTACCAAATGATCTTAAAAGTTCTTATCAGGAGAAAAAAAATTGTAACAACATAGCTGGTGGATATTAACTACACTTACTATGGTGATCATTTTGCAGTGTATAGAAATATCAAATCATACACTGTATACCTGAAACTAATATAATGTTATATGTGAAATGCACCTCAATAAAAAACGATGTAGGACATTTTCATTACCCAGAAAATTGCTATATGCTCCTTTGCAATCAACTCCTACTTTCATTCTTGCCTTCTCAGTGGCAGCTAGTGTTCTGATTTTTTCTTTAGCCATAGATTAGTCTTTCCTATTCAGATAAACAGAATCAAAGAATATGTTCCATGTAAGGCTTCTTTCAGTCAGCATAACATTTTCGAGATTCAAACATATTGAGCCTATCAGCAGGGTTTGTTTGTTTGTTTGTTAGTTTTAATTTCTGAGTAGTATTTTGTTGTATAAATATATGACACTTTATCCATCCTCCTCTAGGCGGCTGCTTGAGTTGTTTCCAGTTTTAGCTATTATAAATAAAGCTACCATGGACATTCTTATACAAGGTTTTTAGTAAAATATATGTATTTTTCATTACTCTTAAGTGAATATCTAGGATAGGAATTTCTTGGTTATGATGCAAGTATATGCTTAATTTTATTATTGTTATTTTTCAATCTAGAGCTTATTCCAAAAGGATTGTATCATCATCTTAATAGTTTCTACAGAGAATCTGTCCATAGGATGGAGAATGGCTTGGAAATAGGTAAAAGTTGATAAGAGACGACAACTTCATTGTTTGGACATAATAGGGTCTAGCAGAAAGAGATAAGAATGAATATATTTAAGATATATTTAGGAGATAGAATCAACAAGTCTTGGTAGTGGACAGGATTTTGGGAGAGGGAGATGGATTAGTCAGGTTTCAGACATGAACAAATGGTTGATGGTGGTATAATTGACCAAGATGGAGAGTTTTAATGGGGCACCAGGATTAGTGGAAAAGTCCTGAGCTCCATTTTGAACACGTGCACTTTGATATGGTCATTTTCTCTCTCAGAATAGTGATTAGCTGATTTGTGACAATTTATATACTGTCAGAACCAGAAAAAATGTGAAGTGCAACCCATTTTGTTAAGCACCAAATGGACTTGTATTTTCCAAATTTACCCTGCCCTTGAACTAAAATACTAAATAGTAATATTCTCATGATTTAGCAAAACAAAACAAAACAAACAAACAAACAAACAACCCACAGATTTCTACTGTTTCATAACGTTTAAAGTTATACTATTAAAAATATTACCTATTAAATTCCATTCATTTCAATACCTTGGAGTGTATGACTTGTTTAAAAAAAATCATAGCACTTTTACTGGACAAGGAGATGATTTATTACATAAGAACTAATTAGGATAAATGAGGGATATGATATGGTACAATATTTTCACAGATGGCTAAAATCACTTTGGGAAAAGCTTGGATTCAAGTTCATCTATATAAGCTGCTGAGAATAATTTACATGGAATCCAAAATAAATATGTTTACCAGCAGTTTAAGGCATTAAACTTAAAAAATTTAAACACTAATCATAATTCTTGGTGAAGTTACTGCCAAACTAAACCCCTTTAATCAATAGAGCAAAAAAAAAAAATTAGTCTTTAAAGAGGCTTTTAACAGTCTTTGTAATTTGTGCTTTGTTCAAAAATAATATCACTGACTAATGTTAATGAGGATTCTAATAGAACTAATGTTAGATACAATTGTAACCAGAACACATTCTTCCAATTTAGCAATCCCTGAAATAAGATAATAATATTTTTAATTATGTAAGTACTATATAACGAAAATGATAAACAGACATGTTACATATAAAAAGGAATCTCTACTAGTCATTGAATCATTAAACGTTTTTATTACTCAGTTTTATAAATGTTGGGAAAAACAATCCAAAATCTGTATTAGTGGTTCCTAATCTCATATTATACACCTAACATAGTTATGTAAAGTAATATGAGTTGTCATTAAAATGTAATTAAAGATTCACATTTCATGCCAAGCTGTCAACAGCCTAATTTTGCTTAATTATCTACAGATTTTCAAGACCACCTGTTTTCAGGAGGGCTTTTCATTTCGAGGAGGTCAATAAAAGGAAAAGAAAATGAAGATTTTGCCAACCTCTTTGTCTACCATCCATTTATTCCTGACTGAAGAATGACTCCACCTTCCTTTAATGCTTGGTATTTCACTCTGATGTAATGGTCCTAGGCTTTTCACAGACACTGGTAATGTCTGGCTAAAAGCTAGAAAGAAAACTACTTATGTTATTTTATTTTATTTTACAAGGACAGAATTCAACTTTATTAATAAATATATTTATATTTAATCACAAAATGTATATTCTTTTGAAAAATTAACACAAATATATGTCAAGTCACGGGGTGATGACCCCTTAGCTTCCTAGTGTCCACTGGCAGTAATCACTGTTAAAGTTGAAATGTGAAGCTTAAAGTATTTTTTTCTTTCTGTCCTTCTCTCTTGGACATATTTTTATGGAAAAAGAACTATTTAAACAAATACGACTTAAATCCTGCAAAACCTGATATTTGGTAACAGTAAATTTTCTTTGTTTTGTTTTGTTTTGCCTGTCAAATACTCCTGTGTGTCTCTCTTAAAGATACATAAGGTTTTTGTTCATTAGTGACTCATTTCCTACCTGTTATTGCAAAGTCAAGGAACATACGAACTTTGATTAGAAAGATGATATTAGTTTCCTACAATCTACATCAATAGATGGAAATGTTTCAATAATGTTTAAAAATGTTTAAATAATGTTTAAAAATAAAGAATACTAAATGAATTATTATTTATAAGAGTTGTCAATGAGAGGAGATCCTTGAGTTACGTTAAAAAAATCTGCAGTGGCTGCCTAGTCAGTTTTGTTTGTTTTTGTTTTCTAATACACTTAGAGATTCAGTGGCATTTAGAAAGTAAATATTTTACCAACTTGTTAAATCGCACATTATAGTTTTCCTTCACTTTCTTTTTTCTTGGTAATCTTTTTTAAAGATTTTATTTATTTATTTGAGAGGGAGTAAGGGAGAGAAAAAGAGCATGAGCTGGGAGGGAGCAAAGGGTGAGGGAGAAGCAGACTCCCTACCAAGCAGAGAGTGATGGTGGGGGGATGGAGTGGAGGGGGGCAAGATACTTAATCTCACTCTGATTTAAAATCCTCATCTATAAAATAAAGATAAGATCAGCCCCCATACATGTGACATCGTTAGGAAGATTAAGCACATGTAAAGTGGTTGTTCCAGGTCAGAGATGAAGCTCCAGCGACCACACAGGTCCTGGCTGTAGGTCACAGCACTTGCATTCATCACAGGCCTGCAGGGTGGGTAGGAAAGGAGCACCTCCTCAGCCTTGTGATTTGGAAATATTTTTCTTGGGCCACTGACCAATTAGAATAGCACACTCAGGCAGGGAAAATGGAGCTCAGCTTGAGACCAAAGGAGAGCTGGAGATAAAGTCTGAAAATGGAGTTGAAAATGTGTGTCCCTCCTGATTATGAGAATCCACTGGGTAGCAAATAGAAGATTTGGGTTGGTCTGGGATGACAAGGGAGTGTATGGGTCAATTGGGCTCACAAAATGAAGGTTATTTTAAAATTATCTGCTTTATATCAAGCATGCTACTGAGCAGAATATGCTAAAGTACCAGGAGTTATCCTGCAGTGGAAGGGATAGACACATAAACATAATTATAATACAATTTTGCAAATGCAAACACATTTGCAAAAAAATCTGCCTTTAGAATTTATATCATGGGTCATGCATTCAATTTACATATGCTTCCCTCTATATCATCTTATTAATAAGAAAAATGATGCCTTGAAATTAAAAAAAAAAACAGTTAAAACATTTGACTACATATATGTGGTGTTTAATTTTTGGTGGCCAGACGTTTCCATGTGGAGACCAAGACAGCCTTACATTCCCCTCAGCTTGACAAAACTTGCCCCAGTTTCCTTCCTCACTCTAGGCCCGCTGCTTCTCTTTCCTTAGAGTGCTTACTTTAGAAAATTTGAAATTGTGAATTCTTTTTCTGCCCCTTTGAGATACTTATTTTGAAAAGCCTCTTACCAGTTATAAAAGCCAGGAATGTCTTTCTCAAAGACCTGGGAGCCATCCTTTTGAAATAAAATCAAGGAAGATAACACCCCTGTGTTCCAGGCTAGGTAGAACCCTACCAAAGAGGGAGAAAATTTACTTTCCCTTTGGGTAAAACTACTTAAGAAATACAGATGGCATATGGTTCCCTCGCGTCTAAAAACTCTGCCCCCTTTGTGTCAGAGGAGATGACTGTCCACACTTGGTCTGTGCTCTCTCCTCCATCACTGGCAATAGTAATTAACACAATCAACTTCTGTTTACTCATCTTGTTCAATGAAATTTTTCCTTCAACAGTGGTCAATACATTTTGTCAATATTTCTTTCAGAATATTTTAAATTTTACCATATTTAAGTTGCCTATCTTTTGGATACTGCCCTAGGTGCTCCTTCTTCCTCTTTCTTTTTTTTTTTTTTTTTTCTTTTACGTAAGCTCCATGCCCAGTATGGAGCCCAATGTGGGACTCGAACTCACAACTCCAAGATCAAGAACTGAGCTGGAATAAAGACCAGCTGAGCCACCCAATCTCCCCTCTTCTTCTTTTTTGCCGGAGGTGGGGGTGTGAAGAAAGAATTCCTCTCTTCTGAAAAATACATCTTTCCTCGTGTGCTCTGGTTTCTATCCCCTCACTTTTTAAAGGACTTTGTTCCTCAGTCATTCATCTTCTTTCCTGCAACATAGATGCCACTATATATACTAGAATTTTGCAAATAGCCTATAAATGTGCTTTAGTATCTTCTGCTTCTAAAAAAATCTTCTCTTGACTCCCACTATTGCTTTCTTGTTTTACCATTCACAGAACAAATTTCTCAAGGGTTGTCTACACAGCGAATCCATTTTTTGACCTCCCATTCATTCCTCAACCCACTTATACCTGATTTCTGCCATTTAAAACTGCTATTGTCCAGATCATCAGTGATCTCCCTGATATAAAATCCAATGGAAACTTGTCAACAGCTTTTGACACAGTTGGGCAAATTTTCCATCTGGAGATGGAAGATTCTTCTCTAATTTAAATTCTACCTTAGCACATTCATTACCATGTCTTCAAATACTATTTCATATGTGCAGTCCAACACTCTCTTTTGGACTCAATACCCATTTGAATGTCTTATTAGCCAAATAGTTGTATTTAGATGTGTTACAAATGTCTTAAATATAAGATATCTAGAATCAAACTTTTTATTTCCACCTTCAATCCTTTCTTCAATATTTTTCTCTCAAGTCTATTATTTTCCAAAAAATGACAATACCATTTCCATAGTTTCCCAAGCTGGGAACTTGGTATTCATTCTCAATGATTCCCATGCTGTCTTCATGCTCAAACCAATCCAAAATGCCTGTTAATTAATGCTTTCGAAGCATATTTCAAATCTGTCCACTTCTGTCCATTCTATTAACAAATTCTAGTGTAAGCCATCATTTCTGAGCCATTTTTCACAATTGCCAACTTCTAATCAGCTCAATTAATTTTCATATAGTAATAACACTGACATTTTTTAAACAAATCTGATCATTTTATTTCTCTGCTTTAAATTTTTTAATGGCTCTCCCTTATATTTAGAATAGACTATACAATCCCATCGAGGCCCACAAAGCATGTCCTTCTTCACACCTCCAACATACTAAAAGCTAATTTCCCAGTTTCATTTCTCATTTTTTTTTTCATTTCCCCATCATCACCATGTGTCCGTTATACTGTTCTCTGTTCTTTTAGTTCCTATACTCACCCCCCAGGGCCTTTCCACATCTTCTTATTCAAATCACTCCACCTCACACCCCTCTTCACTTTACCATTAGAAGTTATACATCTCTCTATCTAGTTGTCCCAATCAGTTTTATCTAAACTAGTTCTCCCTATACTTACTATCATAGAAAAATTGTTCATTTTCTTTATATCATGTATCATGATCCATGATTATTCTCTTTTTTTTTGCATGCTGCTTTTCTTCCTCACTAACCTGAACTGTCATGAGGCTTGGGACTCTGTCTACCTTGTTAAATAGTGTATTGCTACTGTGCTGCCCAAAATATTGACGATGCTCAAAACATTTCTTGGCTGAACGAATACTTCTGTCAGAAACCCCTTTCTGGCTCTGAGTCGGTGAATTGTGCATATATGTTTGTGACCTAAATGGACTCACATTAAGAGGATACAAAGTTCAGAATGTTCTTAGAAACTTCTTTGACAATTTAAAATCACTCTAAGGCAAGGAATGCCTTTTTTTAAAGTAACTTCTGCTTTTAGTGCTCTTTAAAAATTGTACCTAACCAAGTTCTGTGAAGAGTACATTCTGTAAAATTACTCTGACTGAATTCAAGTGGGCAAGGGATGGGCTGCCTTTGGCTGCTCTTTGACAGTCATACTTTTTCCTATCTGCTTGAGATCACAGGGGAGGCCCTTCCACAGCCACCGCCTTTCAGAGGGGCTCTGCGGCACTACTGAGATTGGAAAAAATAAAGAGACCAGAATCAGAGCCTCCCCAGAAAGGAACAGGAAACTTGAATTCTTCTCAGTCAGCACAACTCATGGCAATTGTTCCCCTCGAGAAAGTGGATGCTCAGGAAAACAGTTAGTCATTAGAAGAGCCTTGCCATGAAACACATTTGAGTGTATTTACATGCACTTAAATGTTCCAACAAACATAAGCCCACTAAAGAGCTGAGTTGTGTCTGAAATCAATTTTATTAAGTAGTCAACATTGTGATATTCTATGAGCTATTATCTTCATGAAAATTATTATTATTATTATTATTATTATTTAAGATGAGTTGTTCTTTAATCTCGCATGTGGCTGAAGTGGATTGGTTCTCTATGATTGCTCACAGAAATGAATACTTTCTGAGCAACAATAATTAATGCATTAGATTAAGAAAAACCATGTATAATTATTCTGACTTAAATTTTATTCCCATTTTTGACTGTATGGCTTGGTGAGCATATGGAGCCGAAGGTGAAAAAGGTGTGTGCAGCTGGTTTTATGTTTGCTTCTCAAAATCAGTATTACTCTCAGATTAGATTTTCAATACTCAAATGGTTTGAAATGAATCCTATAAACTCAGAAGAAGTAAGTATCTTACTTTGTGTAAAGCTTTCCTTAAACTCCAGATCAGAGTTAGGTATTAATTTCTCTGTTTCATAATGATTTGGACATGTATGCTTTATTGTTGTGTTTAGTCCTTCATTTATTTCATAAGACCTAAAGCAAAAAAATAACTTTTACTTGTCGGTTTTTACTGCATAAAACAGATGCTAAATGAAATTTTAAAATTTAATGGTGGCTGAATAATATTTCCACAAAGAAGATTTTACTTTTTAAAAATTCATTGTATGCAATAATACATACATTTCTAACTGCAGTGCATTAATATGTAAGTTTAAGAAACTGAAATTGGAAAGTCTCTAATCATGTTAAGGGATAATTTATACAAAAATCAACAAAGTTCAGAAAATTTTTGAGGCATAAGCAATGAAATATAAAATAATGACTATACACATAAAGATGCACACTATATTTATATATCATACTGGTAATCAGGTTGGTAATTTTTTTTTAAGAGAAAGAGAGAACACAGGTGGTGGGGGTGGGGAGGGACAGAAGGAGAGAGAGAGAGAATCCCAGGCAGGTTCCAGGCCCAGCACGGAGCCCGATGTGGGGCTCAATCTCAGGACTCTGAGATCATGACCTGAGTCAAAACCAAAAGTTCGACGATTAACCGACTAAGTCACCCAGGTGCCCCGTAATTTTTTAATAATAGAAATAAATGCCCAAGAGAATATAGTGAAAGAGCTATTACTACGCTGTGTTGATAGAAATACATATTTCTTCAACCATTTTTAAAAGTAATTGAAAATTATGTAATAATAATTCATCTGTGATAAGCACAAAGATTATTGTTCCAAGATATTCATAGTATTTGTTAAAGTAAATCCTACTGAATGTGGGGAAAAACTTAAATAGCCAAAATAAGAATTCAGATGTTCTAAAGTAGATTTTACACCATTATTAGTATTATGTTTTCAAATAATTTTAAAGACAGGAAATACTTGGAGGAGGAGGAGGAGGAGGAGAAGGAGGAGGAGGAGGATGGGATGGGAGGAGGAGGAGGATGGGAGGGGAGGAGGAGGAGGATGGGAGCAATGAGTAGATTAGAAAAACAAGAGTTCCATGAGGTTGGGAGCTATCAACACTGCATTAGATGCTGGGCCTTAGGCAACCGTGAAATCTTTGAATAAATATTCTTCTCTTACATTAAGGTGGGATGTTTGGGGAGCTGTTCAGTCATCCCAGATTGATGGCATTCCCTGGTTTCTGTCAGAAGCAAAAACCTTAAATTAAGAATAAGATCTCTGGGGCACCTGGCTGGGTCAGTTGGTAGAGCATGTGACTCTGTCTTAGGGCTGCGGGTTTGAGCTCCACACTGGATGCAGAGATTACTTGAAAAAAATAAATAAACAAACTTTAAAAAAGAAAGATTTCATGACCCAGCAATTGCACTACTGGGTATTTACCCCAAAGATACAGTCATAGAGAAAAGAAGGGGCACATGTACCCCAATGTTCATAGCAACAATGTTCACGATAGCCAAATTGTGGAAGGAGCCGAGATGCCCTTCAACAGATGAATGGATAAAGAAGATGTGGTTCATATACACAATGGAATATTACTCGGCCATCGGAAAGGATGAACACCCACCATTTGCTTTGGCATGGATGGAACTGGAGAGGATTATGCTAAGTGAAATAAGTCAAGCAGAGAAAGACAATTATTATATGGTTTCACTCATATGTGGAATATAAGGAATGGCGTGGAGGAACACAGGGGAAGAGAGGGAAAACTGAATGGGAAGAAACTTGAGAGGGAGACAAACCATGAGAGACTCTGGACTATAGGAACCAAACTGAAGGCTACAGAACAGAAGGTGGTGGAAGGATGGGATCATCAGGTGATGGGTATTAAGGAGGACATGTGTGGTGATGAGCACTGGGTATTATACGCAACTGATGAATTGCTGAACACTACATCAAAAACACATGATACACTATATTTGGGTAATTGAACATAATAATAAGAAAGTGATCAGCAAATGAAAAAAAGATATTTCTATAGATCTGATCATCCAATAAGCTCAAAATTAAAAACTGACAACTACAGGAAGAGGCACACCACAAGCTGGAGTCAGAAGAGGAATATTAAATAACAGATTACACATTACATATGTTGAAATTTACAGCTACAGAATATAGAACAAAAAAAAGTAGGAAGTGGTTAAACAAAAGATGGAATCACAAAGATCAGAAGAAAATCAAGTATCATCAGGCAGTTAAAAGATAACTAAATGGAAATACAAAACACTACTGTTGATACTACAAACCTAAAGAATGGGTTAAAAAGTGTATTTAATTCGGCCAAAGAGGGGATTCTTGACCAGAAGATATAAATAGAATAAATTAACCAGAATTTGCAACTTAGAGAAATAAAGTTATGAGAAACAAAAGAAAAGAAGTGAAAAACAATTGAAAAGAAATTAAAATACACAAAGAAGTGATATGGGGTGCCTGGTGGTTCAGTTGGTTAAGCTTTGGACTCTTCATTTCAGGACTGTGAAATCGAACTCAGGCTTGGGATCTGTGCTGCGCTTGGAGTGTGCTTAAGATTCACTTGAGGGGGGGAGGAGGGGGGAGGGAGGAGGAGGAGGAGGAGGAAATGTATATATTCAAGCATTTGAATATAGAAATGGTAGGTAGCCATTAGATAAATGTTAACTGTGTTGTTTAAATATTTCTATTCTTGCTATTTGTAAAAACAGATAATTGAATGAGAAGGTCTAACAGATCTTTAATAATAACCAGAATGGCTTTCATTTCTGACCAAATGGACTAGGCTCACTATAACTAGTGCTTCCCACTAATTCTGATGAAAAACTCTGGATAAAGCACAAAAAGCAATTACCTGGAGACTTTGAAAAATAAAATCAGGCAGATTTGCAACAGGAACTCAAACTTGGAGGAGCAACCCAAGGGGACGGAAGTCGCCCATTTTTTTTTTTTTTTAATTTTCTCATGGCTTTGCATAGATACAAAGCTTAAAGCAATAAAAATTTGTTATCTCACAGTTCTGTAAATCAGAAATTCTGGAATGAGAGTGCTGGATGCTCTGGCTTTCACCAGAGTAAAATCAATGTGTTAGTCAGCATGGGCTTTTATCTAGAAGCTCTGGGGTAGAATCTTCCTAGTGCTTTATTTCAGGCTTCCTCTTCTGCTTGTAAGGACTCCTGTGATTTCATGGACCCATCTAAATAATTCAAAATAGTGTAGCCATTTAAGGTCATGTAATTAGTAACCTTAATTACATCTCACAGTTCCCAGGGATTAGAGTGAGGTCTTTAGGAAGCCATTTTAGACTTCAGTTTCTCGCACTGCACAGAACCATTAAAAGAGGATTCTTCTTCTGTTCTCTGAGTTTGTATAAGGTTATAATTAGCTGTTTCTTAAATATTTGATATAACTCACCTGTAATGTATCCCGAGCTTGCTTTTGCTTAGTGGGAAGGCTTTAAACTATTAAGTTTCTTTAAAATTAAAAGGTTAATTCAAAGTTCCTATTTCTTCTTGAATAATTTTGGGAATTTATATTTCTCTAGAAGTGTATGCATGTCTTCTAACTTCTAATTATTTTGTACAAATATTTTATTAAATCACTGAATTATCTTTCAATATCTTTTGTTACTTTATTCATTACTAGTATATTCTATTTATTCATTATTAGTACATTATATGGTTTAGGATATTTATCTCTTTTTCTAATCTATTCTGAGGTATTTTCAAGTGTATTAGTCATTTTGAAGCATCACCTATAAGCTTTTTTTTTAACCTATTTTTATCTTCTCTTCAGAACTAATTACTGTATTTATCTTTATTATTTCCTTCTTTCTACTTCTTTTGAGCTTATTCTGCTGTTCTTTTTCTAACTTCTGAAGTTGCAGTTTAGATTTTTTAAAAATTTTTCTGTCATATTTAAAAAAAATGTCCCTGATGTATATTTTCAAGCATTTGAATATAGAAATGGTAGGTAGCCATTAGATAAATGTTAACTGTGTTGTTTAAATATTTCTATTCTTGCTATTTGTAAAAACAGACTTAGTCATGTCTCTTAAAAGTTCATGAAAATCTGCTAATAGGAATATCTCAGTTTTTCCTCAGAGTACTTTTAACTTAGTATATGTATTTTGAAATTATTTTATCGTACATAAAATATGACATTCTCCTTCTCAGTTAAAGCTTCTAATAATAAATTGTTACCCTTCTTTTTGCTATCTCATAATAATTCAAGCCTCAGAATTACTTAATCTAATAAAATTGGAACCAAAGACTTTTTAAAAAATCTACTTCCTATATTTTTTTGTTTTTTTAAGATTTTATTTATTTGACAGAGAGAGAGTGAGAAAGTATAAGGAGAGGTTCAGCAGAGGGAGAAGAAGCAGCAGGCTCCCCACAGAGCCAGAACATCAATTTGGGGCGGGGTCCCAGGACACTGGGATCATGACCTGAGCTGAAGGCAGATATCCAACTGACTGAGCCACCCCAGCACCCCAAGACTTTCTTTTTTATATAATTTTGTTTTCAACATTTTTTCCTGTTCTTTTAATCACGCCTAGTGCATATATCATATGGATATTTTCCTTAAAATTCTGAAGATAATTTTTGACAATTAACTGAAGAGTTTAGTCCATTTATACAGATAACTATTCATGTAATCAAACTCATCTAATATCTGAGTTCATATTTCTTTTTCCTGCTTTTTCTGTTTTTCTCTCTTTTTCTACTATTTTTTGTATGAATAGTTAACTTAGCACAGACTTACATTAGTCAATATTTTTACCCCTACAGATTTGCTTTTTCTTCTTTCATTCCCATCTCAGAAAGACTTTATGAAGGATCATTTATAATTTACGAGCAATTTTGGCAATTTTTGTTGGGAAAGGTTTTTGTAATTTGCTGGAAGCATAGCACCCAAAGGCAATAATTTTTACTGTGAAAGAAATTCTCATTTAAAACTTGTTATTATATAACTTGTTGAGACAAACATTTTAACAAGTAAAAAAGAAGGGCTGTGATCCAGGTAATACATTTGAAAAACTGAATGAAATGGAAAAATATTAGAAATATATAAAATGCCAATAATGTCCCAAGAAGAAATAGAAAATATGATTAGGTAAATAAAATTTAAGAAATTGAGGTAAAAACAGAACACTTTACAGAAAAATTCTACCAAAAATTAAGGGAATACCTAATTATATATTACACAACCTATTTTGGAAAAAAAATCATTTCTACTATCAAATCCTTATTGTATATTAGTTTGTTTTTTATTTTAGACACTTTATTTTAGGTCAGTGCCTTGTGTTTGGAGATTTTTAAAAACCAATCTGATTTTGATAAATATACAGGTGTCGCTATATGATTTCTTCTCCTTTTTTAAAAAAGATTTTATTTATTTATTTGACAGAGATCACAAGTAGGCAGAGAGGCAGGCAGAGAGAGGAGCGGGGGAAGCAGGCTCCTCGGAGAGCAGAGAGCCAGATGCAGAGCTTGATCCACTGAGCTACCCAGGCGACCCTTCTCCTTTTTTATTACATTAGCTAGAGTTCAACTTATTTTATTAGTTTATATAATAAGCTGCTTTTTATTTTATTAGTTCTACCACTTCTCTGTTTTCTAATTCTTCATTCTTGTTTATCACTGTTAAATTCTTCTGATACCTTGCCTTACAATATTTTCTCTCCTTCTGTTGAATATTCAACTCAATTATTTTTATATACTTTGTTAGTAATGGAGCCACTAGGTCAATATATTTCATATGAGCACTTTTTAATTATGCCACAAGTTCTGATATACAGTATATTCCTTATATTTTTATTTATTATGCCATTTATTTCTAGTTTTTATTTTAATTTCTAGTTTTAGTTCACTGTAAACATAAATGTGGTCTAATATTATCTCAACTTTTTGAAATTAGGTGAAATTTTATTTGTGACTTATAATGTAGTCAATTTTTGCTAATTGCCTGCACACTTGAAGATGTAAATTATTAATTTCCAATGTATAAAATGTGGTTTTGATATTTAATTCAATGTAGAAGTCATTTTCATTAATTATTCTTTTTTAAAAGATTTTATTTATTTATTTTTGCAAAAGAGAAAAGAGAGAGAGAGTGAGCTAGCACAAGTGGTGGGTGGGGAGGCAGAGGGGGTTGCTGAGGGAGGGCATGCTTCCCGTGGAGCAGGGAGCCTGATGTGAGACTCAATCCCAGGACTTTGGGAACATGACCTGAGCTGAAGACAGACACTTAACTGACTGAGCTACCCAGGCGCCCCATTAATTATTCTTTTATTGTTATGGTGGATATACTTGGTCTTAGGTCTGTTGGCATATTTTTGTTAAGAGTTTTCATATTAGATGTTTCGTTTTTCTTTCTTCAACATTTTTATTACTAACATTTGTTAGTAATAATGTTTATTACTAATGTTTGCCTTCCTACTTTTTTGTCTTTCCACTGTTCTATGTTCATACTTAAATTAATTTGATTCTTATTCATTCTTTACCATACTTCCATTACCATGTTTTCCCCCTTTTTCTCTTTCTTTTGTTTTAGCTGGAATTCCTTATCAATTATTATTGCCAAAAAGGGCAATATTTCTGGATGCTGTATTCCCTGAATTTTCTGCACTTGAAATTGCTGACATAAGTAGAAAGGCAGATGTAGGACATGCTTCAATATTGGCTAAATCACAATTTTTCCATCTATCATTTTTACCCTTGTGCCTGGAGATGCCTACATCTGCTATGGGCTTCATATCTACATAAAATTACAATGTCTAGAAAAAGAGGGACAGCTCTCTTCTCTTTTAGCAGCAGTCTCTCAGAAGAAAGATAACATCCCCCAATATCCCTATCAAACTCTTTGTATGTCATTGATTCAAATAGTGTTACATCCCTATGGCTGAACCAGTCTGGGTTGCTGGACAAAGAGCATGTGGTAATTGCATAGAACAGATTTACTGAACCTATCACTGAGAAGGTGACAACACTGACTTTCACTGATATGGAAGCTATGTGGGGAAGCATGTCTACTTAGAAAGAAATACAAGATACAATTTGGAAATGGAGAAATGGATGCTGGTTAGGGAACCAGCAATACCTCCATAGTATTTTCTTTTTGATTATTACTATGCATTGAAGAGAAGCATCCACCCCTCACCAGCTGTTAATTGAAGCTTAGTGTTGGAGACAGATTAGGGGACTAATGCAGAGTCAGCAGGCAGCCTGGATTCAGATATAATATTATGAACATTTTCTCACCACCTCTGCTAGGTACTCTACCCTTGGGAGAGTGTTTCTCCTTTTTCGCTTAGAGGTCTGTGTCACTTTGTTTTGGGGTAAGCAGGTAGAAGGTGGTCTGGTACATGATATGACTGTATGTGTTTGTGTGTTTTGTTTTAGCATTTATTCCCACCCATGTGACTGTCATTCACAGCTCTAAAGTTGGTTGCCACCCACACCTTGTTCCTCTGCTCTGCCACACTGATATTCCCACAGTTGGAAAGAGACTGTATCTTTAATATATTTGTTCATTTCACATTCTTTAACAGGCTACCATCTTGAATGTGGGTCATGTACACTCTTAAGCTGCGTGTACTATGTGTCCTATGGCCTTGTACTCTGGAGTAAGTGACTGCTGATTTGGTAATTCAGTTAGATTTAAAGTTTGGGATGAGGCTGTCATATTGAAATTTTCTAACTGTCCAATTTTTTCAGTGTGTGTATTATTTTCTAGGAAACCTAGTATTTAATACTAGGCCAGATTTAAATTATGAAAGTCTCTTAACTAAATTATGGTACCCTTGCATATCCTTTAATGGCAAAGTAATACTTCTAAACTGAACTAAGTCATCTAAAAATCATGCATTAGGATCCTGAGTGTTGAATGAGGAATGGTACACACAAGCATCCCAAACTTTTCCCAATTTACTTAAGATTCCCAAATTGTAGGAACTATTAAGGACTTCTTCTGTGAGATGTCTTATATTCACTTCTTCTAAATTTTAAAAAGAAAAATGTACATAAAAATTCAAGTTTTTCCAAAAGTGAAATGAGCTGATTTAAAGTGATTAAAAAGTTTGAGGAAAGTAAAAAGTTTCTTCGTGAAAATAACTTTATGCAAAAAATACTTATATAAAATATTTTTAAATGATATGTTATAAATATATTAAGAAGAGTTGTCCATATCAAGAAAGAATATTTTTATAATGCTTGGACTGATTTTCTCAAAGCATTATTTCACTTACATGTTTAATT
This sequence comes from Lontra canadensis, assembly GCF_010015895.1. Lineage (NCBI taxonomy): Eukaryota > Metazoa > Chordata > Mammalia > Carnivora > Mustelidae > Lontra > Lontra canadensis. Next base: position 6,307,946 of record NW_022631042.1, read on the forward strand.
CTGCCATAGTTTTCAGGCATTTTTGAAAGGGTCCAAGCAGTGAACAAAGTAGATCATCACCATATTATTCTACTTAGAAGGTCATCCATCTGACCTCACATAGTTTTTCTAGAGACATATATCAAGCAAAGATGTATTATCGAACCTTGTATGTTAGTTAGATGATTTGGATCAATATGTCATACATGGCTAAAGAATAACTAATACGTAGATAGTTGTTGAAAACTGAATTAAATAAAACACAAAGGATTTTGGTAGATGCAAAGCAATAAATATCACCAAAGACTCAAGGTGGCAATTTATTGTAGAATTTGGTATAAGCTACCTTTTACTATTTACTCAGACATGTTTTAGTAATTAACTGAAGCTTTTCAAGGAACTTCTACTGCAGGACAAAAGTCTTTAATCTGTAAAGGCTAAGTAATGATTATTTTAATGCCTAGGGTATAAGCATTGAGGTATGCTTCTAATTGCAGGATATCGATATTAATATCGATTCATACCTTTCTAGATTTTTTAAATTAATATTTTATTTGTAATTTTATGAAAAGAGTCTGAGTATGTATGTATCTTCAGTCACATTGCTTTTTGAGGGAATATGAACAGAAACAGACTCTGTGACTATTATATAACTTTATAAGCTTGAAAAGCTTAAAACCATAGTTTTTATTTTTTTTTTTTTTGGTGTTTTATTGCAGCAGGTTTTCTCACAAATGATGTGAGAAATGGTATCCTAATTTTCTAAAATAACTGCTAAATCTATTGATACAAAAGTGAGCACTCAACTCTACTTTTATTAGATTGATGGTCACACTTGTCTGTATAGAGTTTTATGAAAACAATTTATTTTGAAAAGATAGAAGCCCTTTTTCATTCTAGAGAACAAAAAGGAAAGGTCTTCAAAGGAAAACCCAACCTAGACTCTGAGCCGTTCTTGTATATAGCATTATCTTATGGTTAGTAACAAAACACGCTTGTTCTCTATTTTCCTATATTCTCTATAAACAGTCATCTTGAAATTTTAGGTTTTCTTTCATAACAGACTTGGGGTTCTCTATCAGTGTTCTGGACACTGAGCCACATACTATGATTTCATACCAAATCCAAAGCCAGCCCCCTAACAATCTGCTTTACCATTGACAGCACTATCTCCTTCCAAATGTCTCCTCAAGCTGCCCAAGATGAGATTGCCGGGACTCACCTGTAAGCTTTTCTCTATTGGGTCAAACTGTGTTACTTGTCTTCTTTCCTATAAGGTCTTGGAGATAAGTTCCCTTGAATTCACCAGCTAAACATATTCTATTAATGAACTCTGGTAATGTTTTTCTTTCAATATAAGAAATTTCTAGTTATGGTCATAATCAAAATGCATGTAATGCCCTCTTCCCAAAATTTCTCCTTTATGCTTGGCAAGTCCCTGTTCATCCTGCAAAATCCAGCTCAAATAGGACCTCCTGTACTTAGTAACCAAAGATATTTGTAGTTATTTTTCCACATGTCTATAACATTTGTTCATTACTCATCCCATTTGTTATAAATTTATGATTTTTTTTCACATTTCATTTGTTTTATTTATAAAAAGTATACAAGTTCACCTTTTTAAAAAATTAAACACCACTAAAAAAAAAAATCATTGAGCTACCTTCCTTACTAATGGTGTTTTATAGAGTAATTCCCATTTATAGGAACTATCTCAATAGAAAACCAGTTCCTTACTGACAAGGACAGCAACAAAACAGACTACTAATAAAATTATGAACGAAAAGAGAGAGATCATGACTAACACCAAGGAAATAGAAACAATCATCAGAAATTAATATCAACAGTTATATGCTAATAAGCTAAGCAACCTAGACAAAATGGATGCATTCCTGGAAACCTATAAATTTCCAAAACTGAATCAGGAAGAAATTGACAACCTGAATAGACCAATATCTAGTAACGAGATTGAAGCAGTGATCAAAACCCCCCCGCCAAAAACAAGAGCCAGGACCTGATGGATTTCCTGGAGAATTCTACTAAACATTTGAAGAAGAAATAATACCTTTTCTCCTGAAGCTGTTTAAAAAAATAGAAATACAAGGAAAACTTCCAGACTCGTTTTTATGAAGCCAGCATTACCCTAATCAGGCAAAGACCCCACCAAAAAGGAGAATTTCAGACCAATATCCCTGATGAATATGGATGCTAAGATTCTCAACAAGATCTTAGCTAACAGGATCCAACAGTACATTGAAAAGATTATCCACCATGACCAGGTGGGATTTATCCATGGGATGCAAGGGTGTTTCAACATTTGCAAATCAATCAATGTGATAGAACAAATCAATAAGAGAAGAGAGAAGAAACACATGGTCCTCTCAGTTGATGCAGAAAAAGCATTTGACAAGATACAGCATCCATTCCTGATTAAAACGATTCAAAGTATAGGGACAGAGGGAACACTTCTCAGCTTCATAAAATCTATCTATGAAAAACCCACAGCAATATCATCCTCAATGGGGAAAAGTTGACAACCTTCCATTGAGATTAGGAACATGACAAGGATGCCCACTCTCACCACTCTTGTTCAACATAGTACTAGAAATCCTAGCAATAGCAATCAGACAAGAAATAAAAGTATTCAAATTGGCAATGAAGAAGTCAAACTCTTTCTCTTTGCAGATGACATGATGCTTTATGTGGAAAACCCAAAAGACTCCACTCCCAAACTACTAGAAGTCATACAGCAATTCAGTAATGTAGCAGGACACAAAATCAATGTACAGGAATCAGTTGCTTTCTTATACACTAACAATGAAAATATAGAAAGGGAAATTAGAGAATTGATTCCATTTACTATAGCACCAAGAATCACAAGATACCTGGGAATAAACCTAACCAAGGAGGTAAAGGATCTGTGCTCGAGGAACTACAGAACACTTATAAAAGAAATTGAAGAAGAAACAAAAAGATGGAAGAGCATTACATGCTCATGGATCATAAGAATAAACATTGTTAAAAAGTCTATACTGCCTAGAGCAATCTATTCTTTCGATGCCATCCCTATCAAAATTCCACCAGCACTTTTCAAAGAGCTGGAACAAACAATCCTAAAAGTTGTATGGAATCAGAAGAGACCCCGAATTGCTACGGAAATGTTGAAAAAGAAAAACAAAACTGGGGGCATCACGTTGTCTGATTTCAAGCTTTACTACAAAGCAGTGATCACCAAGACAGCATGGTACTGGCATAAAAACAGACACATAGAGCAGTGGAACAGAGTAGAAAGCCCAGATATGGACCCTCAATGCTATGGTCAAATAATCATTGACAAAACAGGAAAAAATATACAATGGAAAAAAGACAGTCTCTTCAATAAATGGTGCTGGGAAAATTGGACAGCTATGTGTAGAAGAATGAAACTCGACCATTCTTTACACCATACACAAAGATAATCTCAAAATGCATAAAAGACCTCAACATGAGGCAGGAATCTATCAAAATCCTAGAGGAGAACATAGGCAGTAACCACTTCAACATCGACCACAGCAACTTCTTTCAAGATATGTCTCCAAGGGCAAAGGAAACAAAAGTGAAAATGAACTTTTGGGACTTCATCAAGATCAAAAGCTTCTGCACAGTAAAGGAAACAGTCAACAAAACAAAGAGGCAACCCACAGAATGAGAAAAGATATTCGCAAATGACACTACAGACAAAGGGCTGATATCCAAGATCTATAAAGAACTCAAACTCAACACACACAAAACAGATAATCGTAAAAAAATGGGCAGAAGACATGAACAGACACTTCTCCAAAGAAGACATACAAATGGCTAGCAGACACATGAAAAAAATGTTCATCATCATTAGCCATCAGGGAGATTCAAATCAAAACCACATTGAGATACTACCTTACACCAGTTAGAATGGCCAAAATTAACAAGACAGTAAACAACATGTGTTGGAGAGAATGTGGAGAAAGAGAACCCTCTTACAATGTTGGTGGGAATGCAAGTTGGTGCAGCCACTTTGGAAAACAATATGGAGATTCCTCAAATCTCAAATGACACTATTGGGTATTTACCCCAAAGATACAGATGTAGTGAAAAGAAGGGCCATCTATACCCCAATGTTCATAGCAGCAATGGCCATAGTCACCAAACTGTGGAAAGAACCAAGATGCCTTTCAGTGGATAAATGGATAAAGAAGATATGCTCCACATATACAATGGAGTATTATGCTTTCATCAGAAAGGATGAACACCCAACTTTTGTATCAACATGGACAGGACTGGAAGAGATTATCCTGATTGAAATAAGTCAAGCAGAGAGAGTCAATTATCATATGGTTTCACTTACTTGTGGAGCATAAGGAATAACATGGAGGACATTGGGAGATGGAGAGGAGAAATGAGTTGGGGGAAATCAGAGTGGGAGACAAACCAAGAGAAACTATGGACTCTGAGAAACAAACTGAGGGTTTTGGAGGGGAGGAGTGTAGGGGGTGGGTGAGCCTAGTGGTGGGTATTATGGAGGGCACAGATTGCATGGAGCACTGGGTGTGGTGCATAAACAATGAATTTTGGAACACTGAAAAGAAATAAAATACAATTTAAACAAAAACAAAACAAACCAAAAAAAGAAACTACTGAGTCCTTTCATTAAATTATTAAAGTATTTTATACAAAATGTTGTGATATAAGGATGTAAATGAGTTGTCTCCTATGTTTACATTCTGTAAGTACTTTATACAATGTCTAACAGATAACAGTTGCTCAGTATTATCAATATTATCCTAAATATTAGGATAGGTGTGAAATATTATCCTAAATCACGGGGTTTTTTAAGTTTTAATATGGTTCATATTTTAAAGCTTAAAAATAACCATACTATATTCAACTGGCTAGTTTCCATGCAGAATAAATTATTTAGATAGAAGCATTCAGCATTATTATTATTATGGCCTTAAAAGATAATATAGTATAACATGCTAGGAAACTGAAGATATTATCTGGAGGTAAATATCATTGGATAATCAATTATTTAGAAAAACTCAGTTGGATTTTGTAAATAATATTTCAGTAGTCAATGTTTGGGCATTATTTTATGACTTATTCTGGCTAAAAAAAATGAATAGACATTTAGTTTCAACAAGAAATAAACTCAGAGAAAAACAAGATCTTTGTGTAAAATTTATTTTGTCATTTTAAAGCTGCCAAGAGGAAGGCAAAATGATTTGTCTCCTCTAAACAATGACAATTACTGCTTTGCAAACAGAATGGCAAAATACTCAGGAAACAATTGGGGCTGGATTAATTGCTGGACAACTGCCATCCCTGCTTTATAATCTTTATTCTTTCAACCATTGTAACTGAATGCTTATTCCTCAAATAGTTTCTGATCATCCATCCCTGTAAAAGTGCAATAGGTTACTGAGTTTTGAAGCTTTCATTTCTATGACTTTGTTAGGAGTTAGTCTTGCATGAATTTTCACAGAGCATTTAGGAATATTTTAACAGGAAAGCTCATTAGAATTGATGAGATCATTATTAATTTCAAACAGACATGAACCTAAGTGGACAATGGGGAGACGTGTGGAAAGAGATTATGATGTGGAGATCAGAAGCTGGGCTTTATTAGTGTAGACTTCACTGAAAAAATGTTGGTTCCCAAGTCAGCATCCATTTATTTGTTTTCCCCAAGAGTTTGATCCCTCTTCCATGCAGCTCTTATACATCAGGGAGAACCGTCATCATCCTGGGCTCTCAGAATGGGCTTGATGGGTTTAAGGGCAAGCCCCAGTCATCCTTATATCCATGACCAGTGACTGGCTAATGGAAGTATACATGGCATTCTTTGAGGGCATGTGACCCAATCTGAGTCAAGGAGATAACAAGAAAATAGTTGAATCCTTCTGAGAAAGGATTCTCTTTCTCTTAAATGAAAATTGCCAGAAGAGAAAATATCTTTCCCTATTCTCTGCACATTGTGTACACACTCGAGGCTCTGAACTCAGCAATGTGAGAAGGAGTGGAGACAGTTTCTTACTGATCATGACACTCTGAAGCACATTTTCCTGATGCTTTAGAGGACAGGAATTTCCTTTGAATGTAAGCATGTTTTATTTTATTTACTACTTATATTTAGTTCCTTTTATGAAAAACACTTTAGGGAGATATGGGGATTGTAACTTTTAATTATTCTTTCATTTTAGCCAATAACTACAATTTTCCTTACACAATACTTTTCTCACAATGTTGTTTCTTTGTATATTGATATCACTGGACAGATAAAAAAGTGATTTGTTTAGTTATGTGATAGTGGTGTTTATATTGCATTTTCTTTTTTCTATCTATGGTCAGTGATATCTATATGTAGGTAGGAATAATGACCCAGGGAACGATATACACAAATTATCTTGAAATAATTGAATTTTTTTCCTCTTTGATACAACATTCCTGATATTTGTACCCAAAAGCTTCAAAAAACCTGGATTTGATGCTGTTCTGCACAACTTTAGGTTTCCCACAAGTTTTAGAACTAGTTGAAGGCAGGAAATAATTTTCACTTCGTAAGTATTTTAGTGAGTATCTACTATGGGCTAGAAATTGTCTTAAAACTGAAGAAAGAGATAGGAACAAGACAGAAATATTCTTAGCCCTTATGGATATGTTCTAATTTATGTATATATATGAACAATGAATGTACAGATTAACTCAACAAATTCAGATTCTAGTAAGTGCTATGAGAAAAACAAATGGGGTAGGGGGATAGATGTATAAGTGGAGGGGGAAAGCTTGAGATGGGATAGTCAGAAAGACCTCCTTAAAGGAAAGAGAGCAGCTATGCGAATAGCGAAGGGAAGGGAAGAGGAACTTTCAGCAGAGACAGGAAAGTAAAATAAATCATGAATTGACATTGTCAAGGAACAACACATTTTGAAAAGGGAGACGATATGAGATGAAGCTGAGTTATGGAAGGTCAGATATTTGGTTCTAACTGCAATGATAAGCCATTTGGAGGTATGAGTGGAAGAAAATGTGATTTATATATTTTCAAAATAGTCTTGCTGTTTTGTGGGGAAGGGGTGGACGAATCAAGAAAAAACAGAGGAGAGCTGCTGTGGAGGCTGTCACCAAGACCAAACACAGGATGATGATTTAGATTTGCAGCCACTCTGGAAAACAGCTTGGAGGTTCCTCAGAAAGTTAAAAATAGAACCACTCTTAACCCAGCAATTGCACTAGGTATTTACCCAACGGATACAAAACTACACATACAAAGGGATACATGTACCTGAATGTTTATAGCAGCACTATCAACAATAGCCAAGGGGTGCCTGGGTGGCTCAGTCCTTAAACATCTGCCTTTGGCTTAGGTGGTGATCCCAGAGTCCTGGGATCAAGCCCTGCGTTGGGCTTCCTGCTCAGCGGGGAGCCTGCTGCCCCCTCTCACGCTCCTCCTGCATATGTTCTTTTTCTCACTGTCTCTCTCTCTGTGTCAAATAAATAAATAAAATCTTTAAAAAAAATAGACAAATTGTGTAAAAAATAGACAAATTGTGAAAGAGGCCAAATGTCCATCAACAATGGATAAAGAAGATGTGGTATATGTCTACCATGGAATATTACTAAGCCATTGAAAAGACTGAATCTTGCTATTTGCAATGACCTGGATAGAGCTAGAGTCTATTATGCTAAGCGAAATAAGTCAGTCAAAGACAAACACTAATGAGAGCACTTGTGATGACACTGGGTGCTATATGTAAATGGTGAATCTAAATTCTACTCCTGAAACTAATACTGCACTATACGTTAACTAACTAAAACTTAAATAAAAACCTGAAACATGGGGACAAAAAGGGTTTGTATGCTGGCTTTAGAGAAGGATAGCCGTGATGGAGCAAAAATATACTTTGGAATTAAAGTTTTAGGACTTGCTGATCAGCTGGACTGGAGTATATATCAAAGGGAAAATTAAGTTTGGGTATGAGAAGGACACTAAAAAAGGACATTTGTTGGGGTGCCTGGGTGGCTCAGTGGGTTAAAGCCTCTGCCTTCGGCTCAGGTCATGGTCCTGGTGTCCTGGGATTGAGCCGAGTCGGGCTCTCTGCTCAGTAGGGAGCCTGCTTCCCTTCCTCTCTCTCTGCCTGCCTCTCTGTCTGTCAAATAAATAAATAAAATCTTAAAAAAAAAAAAAAAAAGACATTTGCTATGCTTAAGATGTCTAACTCCAGAAAAAGAGAAAAAAGGAGGTGGTACTTTTACTGAGATGATGTTACATTTAGGTATCAACTAAGGGAGAATTGATATCTTCATGATGTTGAGTTCTCTTCTTCAAGAGCAAGGTGTGCCATTCAGCTTGTTTAAGTCTACATTTGGGCTTTTCAGAAATGTTTCAACATCCTCATATAGATTTTCATGTTTTGCAACATTTCATCAAAAGTATTTTTTAAAAATCTGTTTTAAATAGGTTCTTTTTTCTCATCATCTCTTCTAGCTGGTTTTCATTTATATATAATTACTTTGATAAGTCAGTTTTATATTCTACCAGCTTACCAAATAATTTTATTGTTTTTGTAATATTTCTTTTGGGGGATTTTGCAGGCACAATAACATCATCTGCAAAAGGTTTTAGTTCTTCCTTTCATATTATGACTCTACTTGCTCTCTCTCATTTTGGCAATTGATAAGCTAATGTTATTAACACAATGTTTAATAAGAATGATAACAGCAGACATTCTTGTCTTGTTTTTGATGAGACTGCTTTGGGACTGCCTCCAGGACTGCCTCCATTGTTTAAGTGTTAAGTAAGACGCTGACATGCAGACTGGGAAATAGTTACTTCATCATGTTGAGTATATGTGTACCAATGCTTAATTTATTGATGTTTTTTCATAAGAATGAAGATTCATTTTTATTCATCCCGTGCATTTTCACCATCTCTGGAGATACTTTCAAGATATCTGTCCTTAGATCTACTAATATGAGTAATTACATTAATGAACAATACAGTACTAAAGGATGCTTACACCCTATTTTAATGTTATTGATTATGTTTTGGATATTTTTGTTGAAATTTATTTCACATCAGTGTTCACAAGTGAGAATGATTTTGATTTCTTTTTTTGTACAACGTTTATCAGGTTTTCCTATTTGCTTTAAAAACAATTTGGAAGTTTTCTTTTATTCTTGCTTTGTTTTGTTTTGTTGCTATGGTCTGAAGCAATTTACAAAGTAATGGGATTATCTGGTCTTTAAAGGCTGGGGAAATTCCAGTATGAATCTGTCATAATTTATTGCTTTTTGTGTAAATAGAACTTTGATAATTTTTAAAAAGATTTTATTTATTTTAGAAAGAAAAAGAGCATGAGCGTGAGGGCCTGAGTGGAGGGTGGAGCACAGGGAAAGAATCTCAAGGCAGACTCCCTGCTGGTCAGAGCCTGATTTGGGGCTGGATTTCACAATGCTGAGATCAAAACCTGAGCCTAATCAAGAGTCAGACACTTAACCGTGGGAGCCACCCAGATGCCCCTGATAATTTTCTTTAATGAAAATTGGTTTCCTCTACCATTAGTGAGGTCAGTTTATGTAAATAATTTCTTCCTAGAAAATTACCATTCATGTAAATTTAAAAATTTATTCATGAGGACATCTACAAGTCTCTCAGGGATTAAAAAATGATTGAATTGGTGTTATTTTACCTTTGTCATCTCTGTTTCATTATTTTATGTACATATGCTCTTTGCTTCCTTATTTTTGTGAATATGGTATTGTGGTGAAATGTCCCTTTTTTGTTATTTCTTTTTTAAAGATTTTATTTATTTGTTTGTTTGTTTATTACCAGAGAGAAAGAGAGAAAGCATGAACAGGGGGAGGGGCAGAAGGAGAGGAAGATGGAGAGAACCTCATCCAGACTCTACATTGAGAATGAAGCCCTCAGGGAGGGCTCTATTGCTCAACTCTTGAAATCATGTCCTGAGCTGAAATCAAGAGTTGCCCAGGTGCCCTTTTTTTTTTTTTTTTGCTATTTTTTAAAATTAGATTAGGGACGAGTGGGTGGCTCAGTTGGTTAAGCATCTGCCTTTGGCTCAGGTCAGGATCCTAGGGTCCTGGGAAGGAGCAGGGAGCATGCTTCTCCTTCTCCCTCTGCCATTCCTCCCCTCCCCTTACTTGTGCTCTCTGGCTCTCTCTAGCTCTCTATCAAATAAATAAATAAAATCTTCTTAAAAAAATAAAAAGAAAAAATAAAAAGAATTAGATTATTTATCACTTTTTTCTCATTTTCTGCTTTCACCTTTGTGAACTCCTTTCTTTTGCTCTTTTGTTTACCTTCTCCTACCCCACCCTGCTATTTTTATAAGATTTATTATTTCCATTCTTTTATTTTTAGTGATATGAATTTTTTCATTATGAATTTTCCTCTGGGTATTATTTTATATAAATTCCAAAAGTCCTAATATGTACTGATGTGGGAAACAAAGGAAAAAGAAAATTATATTTCCTTAATATTTCCAGCTCACTGACGAGTCCTTGAAACAGGCAGAATGACCTTTCTCTAGGAACTCAGCTGCCTCAATGTTAATACTTTGCTAGGGGCAAAAGTCAATTTTAGCTTAACATTATCCTAATCCCCCAGGATCCTGTGAGTCTACTTTAACATACAAAAATTCCTTTGGGGGTGCCTGGATGGTTCAGTTGGTTAAGCATCCGCCTTCAGCTCAGGTTATGACCCCAGTGGCCTGGGATCCAGCCCCTGTCAGGGGAGAGTCTGTTTCTCCATTTCCCTCTGCTCCTCCCCCCAACTCATGCTCTCTCTTTCTCTTTTTCAGATAAATAAATTTTTAAAAAATTCCTTTGGAAACTTCATCTCTACCTCCCCCACCAAGATATATGTTGGCAATCATCTCCTAAGCATATGGTCCACCGATATACATCTGAAGGGTCTCATGACCAAGGTTTTATTAGACAGTAATAAATGACCTTTTTCTAACAATAGTTTGAAAATCCTGGAAACCTTGCTTCCAAGATTCCTTAGAGACTTATGCTATCCTTACCACCTCCCAACTTGAAATACACCACCATCCACACCTCATAACCCCAGTGCAGCATTTTCTGCCCATGGGTCCTATCCCTATGCTTTAATGAAACCACCTTTTTCCACCAAAGACATCTCAAGAATTCTTTATTGGCCATCAGCTCTGAACCCCAACCACTTCCTATGCCATGTATTACTGTGTTCTTCTATTTTAATTTGTATTTTATATTATTCCATTAGTTTTTTTTAATTAAGTCCATTTAATCTCCATGTAAAAGATTCTAATTTGATTTTAATTTTGGTGTCATGATTTTTTTGCATTGTGGTCTGAAAATATTGTTTGTTTTCCAACTTATAATTTGAAAAGCATACCTCAGTATGCTTTATGGCCTAAATTATTTTTAATTTTCAAGACTGTTTTATGTACAATTGAAAAGAAGTTATATTCTTTAAAATTGGGGTTTATGTTTTAATAAACTATATAGAAATAAATATGAACTATCTAGATCCTCACATAATACTATTGTCCTTGATATATCTTGGACTAAGACAGTTTTACTATATTAAAGTCTCTTAATAGTGTGTTTTTAATGTATCTTCTCTAGAACTTTATGAAAGTTATTGGTATTTAGAGACTTATAACTCTTTTATCTTTACTGTAATGATATAACATTGTAACATATAACTCTTTTTCTCATTTGATACTATTTGCCTGAATTATACTACATCTGATATCAAGTTGTTATCCTGCTTTCTTTTTGTTTTTGCTATTATTCTTGTTTTTATGCTTTGATTTTTATCTCTCTCAAACACATCTTAATGGTTTGTCTCCCTCTCTGATTTTGTCTTAATTTAGTATTCCTTCTCTTCCCCTACATTTGTCTGTTTTAACCATAAGAGACTCTTAACTATAGGAAAAAAAAACTGAGGGTTGCTGGAGGGGATGGGGTAACTGGGGGTTGAGCATTAAGGAGGGTACTTCATGTAGTGAGCACTGGGTGTTATATGCAACTGATGAATCAGTAAACTCTGCCTCTGAAACCAATTATACACCATTAATTGGCTTTAAATTTTAATTAATTGGCTTTAAATTTTTAAAAAACATGTTTTTAGGTGGTACTTTTGCATATGATATAAAGTTGCATTTTCCTGTATCAGTCTACCTGAAATTTTATTTTTAAGTAGGTGAGTTAAGCCTATAAACATTTAGCAATTAGACATTTACTATGTCATCTACTTTTTTTTTTTTTTTTTGAAGATTTTATTTATTTGTCAGAGAGACAGAGAGAGCATAAGCAGGAAGAGCAGCTTAGGCAGAGGGAGAAACAGACTCCTGCTGAGCAGGGAGCCCAATGTGGAACTTGATCCCAGGATCCTGGGATTATGACCTGAGTTGAAGGCAGACATTTAACCGTCTGACCCACCTAAGTGTTCCTGCCGTCTACTTTTTAGAAATTTTGTCCTTCAGTATTAGAAATACTTGTATTTTGGTTCCAATATTTACTATTATATGCATATCTCAGCTTCCATTTTCCATTTTCCTTAGGAAGATATGCGTCCCTATTATGAACAAACAGAATATGCATGTGGTAGCCCTTCCTTCTCCTTCTTTCTTTCTCTTCACCATTTCCACCATTTAATTCTGGTCAATCATATTATCTTCCTTAATGGTAAGGTAGTTTTTCATACGCAGCATGGCCAAGCATTATCCAATCCACCAAGGGCCTGAAGAGAACAAAAAGTTGGAGAAAGGAGGAATTCGCCTCTTCCCACCTGATTGCTGAGTGGGGATCTCAATCCTCTCCTGCACTCAGTGCTCCTATTTCTCAGAGTTTCAGAACCAGACTGGAATCTACAGTATCAGCCCTCCTGTTTCTCAGGACTTCGGACTCAGACTGAATTACACCATAGGCTTTCCTGGGTCACCAGCTTGCCATTGGTAGACCATGAAACACCACAGTCTCTGTAATTGTGTGAATCAATTCCTTACAAAAAATCTCTATATACATCTGGTTGGTTCTGTTTTTCTAGAGAATTTTGACTGATACAATATTCAAGCTTCTTGTACCCAAATGTCCTTTGACTCCCAACCACCACTTATGAATCAATCATTTATCCTATTTCATTTTCCCTTTTCTCTCCCACTTCTATCCCATTTTTCCTCGTTCCTTTTCAAAAGTATGTAACATATGCAAATTATTCATTCTCAAGCCCACCTTTGTTTTAGTGTCACCTGTATAATTTTATATATTCAATACTCAATGCCAAATTTTAATATGGAATCTCCTTAATCAGCTCATGGTTGTATAAGCTCATCTTCTAAAGTGCTCAGGAAGGACTCATGAACTTGAAATCTTGCATATTTAACAGTGTTTTCTTGTAACCTTGATATTTGAAAGAAAGCTTGGATGGATACAAAATTATTGGCACACATTTTCTTCCCCTGTGTATCTGGTAACACTATGCCATTACATTCTAGCACTTAATGTTCCTCTGAGGAGTCTGATGCCAATCTGATTTTCTTTACTTTGTCAGTGCCTTGGTGTGTGTTTGATTAGCAACTTTTAGTTTTTCTCATTTTTTTAAAAGATTTTATTGATTGATTCATTGAGTGATTGTGAGAGAAGAGTGAGGGGTGGAGGGGCGGAAGGAGAGACTCTTAAGCAGACTCCCCACGGAGTGCAGATCTGGAAGCAGGGCTCTCACCACCCTGAGATCATGACCTGAGCCAAAACCAAGAGTCAGAGTGTGACTGATTGAGCCACTCAGATGCCCCTCTACTATCTTTCAACTCTTACGATCTCGGTAAGCTCAGTGTTAATGTTTAGCATCCCAGGGCAACCTTCCCAGGCACACTGTGTACAGTTTCTATATGCAGATTCATATATTTTAAAAATGAGTACTTATTGTATTCTAATTAAAAATATATTAGTTTTGTTTTCATTATTGGTGTTATGTTTTATTCTTCATTTTTTTTCTTTCAGTATTCCTATTATGTGTATATTGGATTTCCTTTGTCAGTTATGTGCTCCCTTCAATCTTCTTTCTTTTCCCGCCTTCTCTGTTTTTCTCCCTAACTCTATTATTTATTTTTTTATCATTTCTATGCTTTCTATGATATTTAATGTACTTTAAGTAATTTCTATTTTCTTTTGGGTACCTTGTAACTTATTCTTAATTTATAAGTTAATTTTGAATTATTTCCAAGTTTTAACATTCCACATTTAACATCTTCTACTATCTGTTTCTCTTTACCTGCCTCTTTTTAAGGTTTGTGACTTTTATTTTTTGGTGTTCTTTCACATCTACAATTTTTTATTTCATTATTTTTAGTTCTGAGAGAAATCCTGCTTCTAGGAAGGTTTGTTTTTATTTGTTTATGGAACTGTTTTGATCTTTTTTTAGTTTTAGTTTTTTATATGATGGATGCCCTGATTTTGTCTTTTCTTCAAATGTCTTATTTTCCTGGCATAGTGACTAGGAGGATATTTCTTTTTTTCTGAGGCACGTTAGGAAGGTGGCTTCTTCAAGTTCTCATATCAAGTACTCTGCTTTTGTTGCAAGAAGGGATGGCAGTTTCAATATATTAAATCATTATTTCGTGGTGGGGCAGCTGGTGTGTATTTTTATATTCCATTTTGCTACAGTAGGATATTTGTCATCAGCTGTTTCTTTTCCTCTCTCTAAAGCCCACCCCTGACTTCAAATGAAATCACCACTACAGAAATCACACAACATCAGATAATTGAAAGACCCGATGGAATTCCACAGGGTATAGTTACTAAAACTTTCGTGAAGGTGAAGGACACATTCAGCAGGAGAGAGAGAGTGTAAGCACTGCGGAGAGGCCAGGATGTAAAGGAGCAGCCCTCCAAGGTCCTACCTTGCTCACAGGGGCCCTCTGCCTGTTTGGTTTATAACCACCAACATATGTATAAGATACCTTGGTTTCCTCTGAACTAAGGTACAAGTTTACTGAGGAGTCTTTTATACCCTGCTGGCCACACAGCTAAAATGAGGCTTTGTAATTCATTAAACCAGTTGTAACCATCAACCTATGCATTTTCACTAACCAATGTAGATAACAAGCTAGCACAGCATTCCTTCAGCAGAATTTGACTTTACACACCCCATTATAAATCAATAGCTAGTCCATTTCATCCTTTCCTTGGCTAAAGGTTAGCATTAGAGTTCCAGGTTTCCCTGGAGATAAGTTTAAAAATACCCAGACCAGCTGCAAGACATCCCTTTTGTTAAACGACTCTCTTCCTAGATACTTTCCTAAAACTGTCTTTCTGAACCTCTTCTTTTTGTTCTTTTCCTGTGCTATTATCTCACAAGCCTGAAAAGTGCTCTCTATAGTTTCCACTCAGAGTGGGGTTCTCTGCTTCTGGGGATGAACCTTGCTAACATTTCCCGGACTTCACCACTACTGCCCACTACACACTTTTGTACAGCTCCCACCAGACTTACATACAGTTGTGGACTCTGGTACCAACTCTGGTCTCAGCTGCATATTTCCCCTTTTGCTTATAAATCTGAATTTGTAATAGTCCCCATTTCCTGGTTATGCTATAAGTAACTGCTGTTTTAATTTAACTTCTCTTTTAATCATTATGGTATTTTGGAGAAGGTATGGAAAGATTGGGATCTATGGCAATTCCATTGTTATAAGGTAGCCTGGAAGTAGCTGTCTTGGCTTTTAACTTTTTGGTGCCTTTAGGAGCTAATGCTGTTTCAGTGAAAGTAAACATGTCGTTTTTTGTCACATTTTTTCCCCTATAGTCATGGATATACTACTCTTACCTCTCTCTTTTATCGGCTCTTCACTGCTCTTTTCAATTTCAGAAAATTTCAAAATTTAAACTGCTTCCCTAATTTTCTTCCTTTCATCATCTGAGATTAGTTTTCCTAAAATGTTATCACAGAATCTGGTTGGGAGTTTTCCAGAGGAAGGCATATGAATTCAGTAAGTTCTGTCTTAATCATTAGTATTCACTCATTGAACGAATGATGACACGCTCACCTCCTTAAGTAATATCCATTCAGAAATTACCTCCCATTTTGAGAAAGAAGAACAAGACTGGAAGTATCACAATCCCAGATTTCAAGATATATTTTAAAGCTAAGGTAATCAAATCAGCATGGTATTGGCACAAAAACAGACACACAGATCAATGGCACAGCATAGATAGCCCAGAAATAAACCCACATTTAGATGGCCAATTGATCTATGACAGAGGAGGCACGAATATACAATGGGAAAAAGACAGTCTCTTCAACAAATGATGCTGGGAAAACTGGAGAGCCACATCCAAATGAATGAAACTGGACCACTTTCTTATATCAGACACAAAAATAAATTCAAAATGAATTAAAGATCTAAATGTGAGACCTGAAACCATATACCTCCTAGAAGAAAATGTAGGCAGCAATCTCTTTAACATAGGCTTTAGCAAAATTTTTCTAGATATGTGTTCTTGGGTAAGGGAAACAAAAGCAAAAATAAACTATTGGGACAGTATAAAAATAAAGTTTTGCACAGTGAAAGAAAGTATCAACAAAACAAAAATGGCAACCTAGTGAAAAGAAGAAGATATTTGCATATGATATATCTGATCAGGGGCAAATATCCTAAATATATGAAGAACCTATTACAACTCTACACCCAAACCCACACAAATAATTTGGTTAAAAAATAGGCAGGGAAACTGAATAGACATTTTTCCAAAGAAAACATATAGATAGAAAATCAACACATGAAAAGATGTTCAACCTCACTTATCACCAGGGAAATGCAAGTCAAAACCACAATATCACCTTACACCTGTCAGAATGACTAGAATCTAAAAGACAAGAAATAATAAGTCTTGGTGAGAATGTGAAGAAGGAACCCTCATGGAATCCTGGTGTGAATATAAATTGGGGCAGCTTCTGTGCAGAAGAGTTTGGAGGGTCCTCAAAAAACTTAAAAATAGGAATACAGTAACCCCACTACTGGGTATTTATCCCAAAAAACAAAAACACTAATTCAAAAAGATATATGCACCCCTGCGTTTATTGTAACATTATTTATAATAGCCAAGACGTAGAAGCAACCTATGTCCATTGATAGAAAAATGGATAAGGATGATGGTACACCCACATATATATACACATGAATATTACACAACCATAAAAAAGGATAAGATCTTGCCATTTGCAACAACAAGGATGGTTCTAGAGAGTATTAAGCTAAGTAAAATAAGTCAGACAGAGAAAGACAAATATACGATTTCACTTACATGTGGAATTGAAAAAATAAAGCAAATAATCCAAGAAACAGACTCTGAAATACAGAAAACAAACCGGTGGTTGCCAGAAGGGAAGTGGGTAAGACATGGGTGAATTATATAAAAGGGATTAAGAGGTATAAACTTTTAGTTATAAAATAAATAAGTCATGGAAATGAAAAGTACAGCATAGGGAATAAAGTTAATATTTTACTAAAGTATGGTGATGGATGGTGACTATACTTATTGTGACAGGCACTGAATAATGTATAGAATTGTTGTACACCTGAAGCTAATATACAATTGCATTAGTTAATTACACATCAATAAAAAGAGAAGAAATTACCTCCCATCAGACCGACATTTAATCCAAGCCTGTTCTAAATGTGACTGCCTCCCAGGAATCCCCAGAATTACTTCTATATCCTTCTTGTACCTTCTTTTAGAAACCTAACATCGTAAATACCCTGAGTGGTACATGCTATACTTACCTCACTGAACATAACAGATCTGTGAATTTGAAACTTAGTAAATAATGTAAACATAGTCTGTGTCTATTTTGAAGATTTTATTTCCAAAACATATCCAGATTTAATGAAATTTCCTAGTTATCTATTCTAATTATCCATGGGAGTTTTCCCAGTACCTCTCTGGCACTCCAAAAGTTGTCTTCATTGGCTTCTTGTATTAAAACTGCCTCTGGAGTCATTCAAGTTTAGACTCTGAGGTCTTCCCACCAATGGTAGTCTGTTTATCGGCCGTGATACAGGCCTTTTTCCTAGATCCATCCTTAATAGTAATTAGGAATGTCCATATCTCACTTCTCTTTCATATATGTCTAGACTGGCCAACCATATAGAAATATTTATCATAAGTAAATTTCCACTCTTGAACATGTATTCCATGATAATCATTTTTATTTCTCTGACTACACCTATATTGATTTTAGGGGAAAAATATGTTGCCTTTAAACCAATCTTGTTTGTCCTTGAGAAATACTAATTCTTAGAAATAAAATACAGATATGAACATTAAAAAATTTTTCTTAGCATTGTAATTAATGCCATATTTTTTGTACCTCAGCTCAAGAAGCTTACTTATCCATAAAGCACCAAAAATGTGTCAGTTTTCAGTGCTTGAACTCATAGTCTCTCTATGAAATCCACAAGTATCAAAATTCTGCTCATTTAATTTGTGATGATCTGATGAGAAATGTGGAGAAATGTGACTGTAGGGATTTTAAGACAATCCTGACAATTTAAGAAGTAAATCAAGTCATATTCACCCTTAGGTCTTGGATAAAATTTAATCAAGAGAGAGGGGAATACATTTGGTACTGTATACTGATTCTACAGCCCTTAAAAAATGGAAAGATAATGTAGAAATTCCTTCACTCTGCTAATTCCTCAGCTTGAAACACAATAATGGAAGTAATGTTCTTTTACATGACTGAATGGTATAAAAAGCCTAAGTAATGAAATGCTATTTATTTGGTAGACCTGTTTCTCGCTTTACCATGAGTCCTAACTTCTTAATGTGGTGGGGTCTAAATTCCCTTGGGTCTTCTAAAGTGCTTCAGGGATCCCCCTCCTAACTTCAGGGTCTGTTAAATACTAGAAGTCTCAGAAAAGTGCAAGTCTCTAGATTTCTAACAGCAATTTTTATTGTTTGAACTTCTACATGTAGTTGGAGTCCTTGACCAAAGAAGACCAGCAAATCATTGCCTTAGTGCTCCAAGCATCGTGGGCCACTCTTGCTAAGACCTTTTCTCTGAGGCTGCTACTCTTTTGAAGTTCAATCCTATTTAAACTAGGTGACATGGCTGCAGCTCGGGCTCAGTGTGCCAGGTGTAATTTTTGTCTCTAAGACCCTCTTCTTGGACCTATATTCAAGGCTTTCTAACGCGCAAGAGTGTCAGGGATTTTTGTCACAGCCATTGCTCCAACACCAAAAACAGTGATTGGCGTATGTTAGAGGCTCAAGGAAGGAATAAATTCAAGGGTTGAACCATTCATTCTCCTTCCAAAATGAGATTCAGTGTGTCACTTCACAAGTTTTTAATTTTAACCTCAAAAAACCTTAATATTATGATTGAAATTAGCTTGATAAAACCTGGGTCATATATGAAGATCAACCTTTAAAAAATGACCTGATGACACTCAGTCTCACCAAACAGGAAGTTTCTTTTCTCACTTAACAGAGAAGTTAATAAATGTGGTGGAGACAGACAGTGATTCTATCTCATTATAAGTAATGGAGCAAATATCTTTAGCCCTCTATAGAATGATAAGGGGAGAAAGAATTAACTTGTACCCTGTTTTGAGGCACATAATAAGTCTTCACATAGACCAGGCAGATGCAGTTGGTTGGGGTTTGAACCATCACTGAAAATTAAGTCAATAAAATGATTAACACCATGATCTGTCACCTCTCTACAGTTCAGCTGAAGTGGAGTAACACAAACTTTATTAAACAGAATTTTTGATAATAGCATCATAGTGCTATTTCTTATGTTTATAAAGCAACACTTCCAAACTTGAAGAGAGATTATATACAGATTTGCAAACAGCCCCAGATCATGGTTACTCTGGTAACGTTTATACCATGGTTAATACCGGAACCGCAGAGATTATTAGCTAGAAAATTTAAACTTGGCACAAAGTCCCTTAAAAACAAAAGTACAAAACACACACTCAAAAAGCAAACCTGAGGCGCCTAGGTGGCTTAGTTGGTTAAGCATCCAACTCTTGATTTTGGCTCAGGGCATGATCTGAGGGTCATGAGATCAAGCCCCACATCGGGCTCCATGTTCAGTGGAGGGTTGCTTGAGATTCTCTCTGTCCCTCTCCCTCTGACCCTTCTTCAGCTGGTGCTCTCCCTTTCTCTCAAATAAATAAATAAATCTTTTTTAAAAAAGTAAACTTCATTTATCACATGCTTTCCTCACAATTAGGCTATATTGGGAAATAGATATTTAAGAGAACAGAGAGAGCTGGTGTATCTTTAATCAACATATAAATTCAAGCAGTTCTTTCCTTTATGGGAGGACTATTAACCAGCAAAAAGGAAGATAGATATGTGAAGAAAAACATATTTGAGGGTTTCAAGTGACTGTATATTAAGTCCACTATCAATTTTCAGATATGGAAACTAAATAAAACATATTTACATGATTTGCCCGATATGAAACAGGCTGCTAGTGGCAATACAAAAGTGCAGAGCACTCTTTCCTTTTGCCCTGTGTCCCAGGGGTCACCTTTCTTCTGTTTCAGTCATGATCAGTAACTTCAAGGAAGTCTGCAAGTTCTTTAATTCACCTATCCCACTCCCGTCTCATTTCAACTTTCAAGCAAAATCTATAATCTGAATAAATCCATTGCACGTTATGCTTGTCTAAAGCCCAAGCAGCTGATGTGCATATCCGAATCATCTGGGAGCTGTTTCCTCTTGCTCCTTGTTCACCCCCATCTAGCTCCAAACGATTCCTGAGTCCTATCTGTTAACACTTCCTGCTTCTCCTGATGATTTCCATTGGTCTCTAGTCCCATCACCATATCAACATACAGGCCATTGTTAAACTCCATACTTATTATGGTGGAACATTGCAAACATATACCAAAGTATGGAGAACAATATAATAAAGGCCCTCATCACCAATCTTTGATAATTCAGTAATTACAATGTAATCAGCTAATCTTATCCCATCTCTATCTTCAGTTATGTTGAAGTCACTCCAGACATTATTTAAGTTCATTCATAAGTGTTTCAGAATGTATCCATAAATATTAATGACTCTATAAAAAGCAATCATAATACCAATAACTCCATAATTTCATCAAATATTCAGGCAATTACACAGTTCCCCAATTCTCTAATGTGTTTGTTTCACAGTTTGGTTGTTTGAATTGGGACCCAAATAATAATAACAATTCCATAATTATCTTGGGGTGATATATTTCTGAAGGTTTTTTTAATCTCTTACATTTATTTATGGCTTTTTATTGTTGAAGAAATCAGGCAATTTGTCATGTAGAATTACCCAGAGTCTGGGTTTGCTGATTGTATCCCGCATCATGTCATTCAGCATTTTCCTCACACCTTGTATCTTTAGTGACTTTTCTGTGAAAGCTAAAAGCTTGATCTGATTTATGTTTGGACCAAGTGGCTCTGTGGCATTCCTAAGGAGGCACATACATAGTCTGTTTCCTCTTTTAGTTATGTTAACATGAACTGATTATCATGGCCTATGTCCGTTAATAAATTAGGTGTTGCAGAATTGTGACATTCTAGGACAAATATCCAGTTAAAAAATAAATAAGTGACGGATATGGAAAATACAACCTAGGGAATATAGTCAGTAATATTGTATTGACTTTGTATGGTGACAGATGGTGACTACACTTATGGTGGTGAGCACTGAGTAATATATAGAATTGTCAAATAATTATGTTATTCACCTGAAGCTAATAAAATATTGTATACAAACTATACTTCAGTCATAAAAATTTTAAAAATAAAAATAAAATTTAAATTAAATAAAAACCAGGAGATACAGTTTGTACAGGAAAGGCAGAAAACTGCCAGATTATTTTATTTACTTGTTTTCATAATATTGAGCTAGTCTTCAAATGCCTTCTAAATGTGAGTAGTGAATTTCTTATTTTGATTTAGCATCATTATTAATTTGTCAATTTAATCTTATTTGATGGTTTTCAATAATTTGAATTTATTATCCTTACAAGTGCTCAAATTTTCTGATTTTTAGACTAGTGGAATTCTATTCAGGTTGGCTTCTGGTTCTTGAGACGTAATTCTGGAAGCCTTTGGTGGCTTGCTTGCTTGCTTTTTTTTGAACAAGAGGTTTGGTCTCATCTTGATATTTCCTGCCCTGAACCCAGAATTAACTATTTTTCTAAGAAGCCTAGTTTCTTTAGTGAAAATTATTAGTTAGAGAGCAAAATCTGGGGATTAGGAGAGTTTATTGCTATTTATTGTTATGATCATTATTTCTAGACCGTTTCAATGGGTGGAGTGATAACATTTTTCATACTGATATTTCCAAATCAAAATCAGAACTACATGACTTATATATACATTCATTGATGGCTTTTCACCCAGGCTGAAAATTCGGGTTTTCATCCATACCACACCACCAATAATGACTCATTTGACTTATCTGACACTACACAAAACAAGAGTCAGAATAGTAATAGCAACATTATCCCCAACAATACGGTTACAGTAATCAGTTTAACATATTGTAGCCATTCTTTCTTCACTTTCTGAGTATAATCCCACCAGAATACACAGACAAATTACTGTGTTTTAAGTCCACTCATAATGTTAACCCTCTCTGTGGCCGTTAAGTGTATTTTTAGGTTCGCCTGTTTTAAATCTGCTTTTGATTTTTGGAATTTTTAAAAAGATTTCATTTATTTATATATTTATTTATTTGAGAGAGAGACAGAGACAGAGAATGAGTGGAGGAGGAGAGGCAGAGAGGGAGAGGCAGAGGGGGAGAGAGAGAAGCAGGCTCCTTGCTGAGCAGGGAGTCTGATGTGTGTAGCTCCATCCCAGGACCCTGGGATAATGACCTGAGCTGAAGGCAGATGCTTAACTGACTGAGCCTCCAAGGTGTCCCACTGATTTTTGGAAAATTTTTAAAACTAAGTTTATTTATTTTTATTTTTAAAACTAAGTTTTATTTTTGTTTATTTTTGCAAATGTGTAAAATAGTTAGGTTTGTCCAAAATAAAATCACAATACATGTTATTTATACATGTTATATGAAGGAACATGTTATATGAAGGACCTTTACATGTTATATGAAGGAACTCTAACTTCTGTCCTTGCTTTCTCCTTCCTGTATCTTCTGTTAATATCTATATTAGGCAATTGGCAACTTTATTTTACTACAGTGTTTCTATGTTGTCAGGGCATGTAGCTTTTATATTCTACACTGTCTCCCTTATGTCATTTAATCTTACATTGTTAGGTAAATATAATTTTTTTTGCTTAATACCAGTCCTTATACTGGTCATATTGGTTGTTTGAATCATATTCTCTAGTAAGCTTCTCAGAAAGGGCTCACAGAACTACTTTCTCCACGTCATGCTTTTCCTAACTCATAGTCTGCAATCTTTATTCTTGAGTCTATGTTTGGCTGGTACATATAAATCTTAGCTAAGACTTCTTCCTTTTTGTGAATTTCTAAAATATGTTGTTCTTTTATCTTTTGGCATAATGTCTAGCTGAAAGTCAGATTTCCTTACCATTATATGTGACTTTTTGCTTGTGTACTCAAATAATTTATTTTCTTTTTCTTTCTTTTTTTAAAAAATATTTTATTTATTCATTTGAGAAAGAGAGAGAGACAGAGCGTGAGAGAGAGAGAGTACAAGCAGGGAGGAAGTGCAGAGACAGAGGGAGAAGCAGACTCCTCACTGAGCAGGGAGCCCAATGTGGGGCTCAATCCCAGAAACTGCGATCATGACCTGAGCTGAAGGCAGACACTTAACCTACTGAGCCATACAGGCACCCTTATTTTCTCTTTCTTAAAATACAATAGATTTTTTTATAGCATGTGACTATCTTGGCTACTTTGGATCTGTTTCAAGGTTCATGATCTCAATATTTTGTTTCAAATATTTTTTTAAAAGCAAGTTTTCATGGATTACAATTTTTATTATTTGTTCTGTTCCAGTCTCTATTTTTAGTACCTATCATTTTATATCAAGTTCCTATTGTTACATTATTCATCCCTTTTTGATATTTAAAACTGTCCATTAAGACAATCTCTAAGAAAATAGCCTAAATTATATACTCTAGTATATAATCTCTAAGAAAATAGCCTAAATTATATACTTTTTTTTGGTGCTGCTGCATTATTCCGTTTTTCATGTCAGAAATTGAATTTTATCTCAATATTTCTCCCTATGTTTTTTTCTTTAAAAAAAAAATCACTTTTCACTTCATTCTGTTCTGATGAATCTACTGAAACACCTAAGAAAATGGTCTCAGGAATGAATCACTCTAATATATTTTAAGATTTCTCTCACACAAGTTTTATACTTCTGATATATATTGTTTTGCCTTGATATTCTAGGCCTAAAAATACTTAAAACACTTAAGTACACTAACATAGGTCACATTATTAAAATTAGAAACTTATTAGCCAAACATTGCCTCAAGATGTACTCTTATTTTTCCTAGCACACATACTTGAGGACCTATAAAAACTAAAAATTAAAGAATTAGTTTGAATTTTTTTAATTTAAAAAAGTTTTGAAAACATACTAAAGCACCTGCTGGTATTTGTACATTACAGAAGTCAAATTAGTATTCCTGCACAAATGAAATGATACATTGTCCTCTGTATTTTCCTTTCTTACATCTGTATTTTTGCCCTGGTTTGTATTTTTGGGAGTTGAGGACACAAATGGGTGCTCAGTTCCAAGTGTATGGTATAACTAAAGTGCTCTGATCTTCCTTTCCTTGTTCCTTTTCAAAGCTTTATTGATTTAGTCATTAAAAACTGATTACAATGAAAACCTTTCTTATCATCTTTGTTATGAGGCTGGGTATTCTAAGCTGTTACAATCCTAAATGTGGCTCCAGTAAGTGCTTTAGCAACCTTTTTGAAATTTAAGCTCAAAGAGAGTATGTTCTTACATCCTTGAACTACTAACGACACTTTTAAAGTTTTATTAATATTAAAATATTCAGGGGAAAATATTACATCAAAGTAGAGGCAATCATAGTGTAATATGGAGATACATGAAGAATGAGTGTACAGGAAATCTTAAAAGTGTGGCAAGTCAGTTACATAGTAGAAATTAGAAAAACAAGAATTTAAGGACATCAAAAGGAATTTCAAAATATGTGATGTGTAAGTACATCAAAAGTAGAGGATAAGTGGGTGTCCTTATTTGATAAATGTATAAAAAGGCTCTTGAGTCTAAAAGAAAGTGATAATTTTACCTAAAAGATTTGGAAGGTGCCACTTTCAAATTATTAGCACTCTGGAAATATTAACCAGCATTGGTATACTAAGGTATGTTTAATATGTAACTGTTCCAGTACTAAGACAAAAATGAGGCCTTCTGGAGATTTTGGAAAACTTTTGGCTAAAATACATAATCAGATTGGAAAGAAAAAAAAGGGTAAAATTGAGCAATTTCTTGCAAATCTTTGAAATGATAGCCAACATTCAATTTAAAGAGGATTAAATTAATTGTACAGACTCACAATGGAAGAGAATAGAAAACCCAGAAATGGACCCATAACTATATGGTCAACTAATCTTTGACAGAGTAAGAAAGAATATCCAATGGAGAAAAGACAGTCTCTTCAACAAACGGTGTTAGTAAAACTGGACAGCAACATGAGAAGAAAGAAACTAGACCACTTTCTTGCACCAAATCAAAAATAATTCAAAAGAATAAAAGACTTAAATGTGAAACAAGAAACCATCAAAATCTTAGAGGAGAACACAGGCAGCAACCTCTTTGATCTTGGCCATAGCAACTTCTTACTAGACACATTGCCTGAGGCAAGGGAAACTGAACTATTGGGACTTCAACAAGGTAAAGAAACTTCTGCACAGTGAAGGAAACAATCAACAAAACTAAAAAGCAGCCTACAGAATGGAAGAAAATATTTACAAATGTCATATCTGATAAAGGGTTGGTATCCAAAATCTGTAAAGAATTTTTCAAACTCAATACTCAAAAAATAAATAATCCAGTTAAGAAATGGACAGAAGACATGAATAGACATTTTTCCAAAAAATACATCTCAGTGGCTAACAGACCCATGAAAAGATGCTCAAAATCACTCATCATCAGGGAAATACAAATCAAAACCATGACAAGATAATACCTCATACCTGTCAAGGTTGGCTAAAATTAACAACATAGGAAACAACATGTTGGTGAGGATGTGGAGAAAGGAAAACCCTCTTACACTGCTGGTGGGAATGCAAACTGGTGCAACCACTCTGGAAAATAGTATACAGGTTCCTCAAAAAGTTAAAAATAGAGCTACCCTCCAACCCAGCAATTGTACTACTAGGTATTTACCCAAAGGATACAAAAATACAGATTTGTAGGGGTACATGCACCTGATGTTTATACCAGCATTGTCAATAATACTCAAACTATGGAAAAAGTCCAAGGGTCTATCCACTGATTAATGGATAAAGATGAAGTGTTATGTGTGTATATATAAAATGGAATATTACTCAGCCATCAAAAAGAATGAAATTTTTGCCATTTCCAATGACATGAAGGGAGTTAAAGTGTGTTATGCTAAGTGAAATAAGTCAGTCAGAGAAAGATAAATACCATATGATTTCACTCCCATGTGGAATTTAAGAAACAAAACAGATGAACATATGGGAAGAGGGAAAGAAAAGACAGAGGGAAGCAAACCAAAAGAAACTCTTAACAATACAGAACAAACTGAAGGTTGATGGAAGGAGGTAGGAGGGTGTTGGGTATTAAGGAGGGCACTTGTTATGATGAATACTGGGTATTATGTGTAGGTGATGAATCACTAAATTCAACCCCTGAAACCAATGTTACACTCTATGTTAACTAACTAGAATTTAAATAAAAACTTGGAGGAAAGAAACATGTACAGATTCAGGCCTGGGTGATCTATGCCTCTACCCATAGCTTTCTTCCCTTCGACCAGGAAAGGCACCACAGTAATTTCACTGAGAGGGCACCTAGTGCTCAGATATTCATTTCTCAATACTATCCCCCACTGAAATGAATCAGAATCCTTAGTGGAATGCTTGATTATAGATCTTTAGCAGGGAAACAGGAGAATGAGCTGGAATACCTTGTTGTTCTAGAAACAAGAAAATGTGCAAAGATTGATGGGGCTATGCTAAAAAAAAATACATTTTACTGAGGAATGAAATAATATCTGAATAAATGCAGACATCTGCCATGTATCTGGCATACAGACAAACTAATCTATAATTTTTATGTAATTTCTATTAATATAATTATAATTTTAAATATAACCAGACTGGCTAATTTATAACCTATGTGAAGTTAAAAAAGAGCACTTGGAAAGACAGAGCTGTGATATCTTAACCTGACAGGAAAAAAGAAAAAATGAAAATACATCTCTCCTAAAAGAATATCAATTTGAAGACTTTAGTGCTCGTAGAAGAATTCAAAAATACATGAAACCAAATATCTAAAAACTAATACTATAAATGTAGGCATTTAAACAAAAATCCTTGGTAAACTAATTATATGTAGAGGAACATTCCTATCTTAAACCATATGATAAATTCCAGGTAGATAATATATCTATAAATTTTTTATGAAAATTGAGAAAAATAGTTTACATTTATATGTAATCCAAAGTATCACAAGCATAATAAGTATTGTATTATAAAATAACAGGAACTTCTGTGGAGTTAAGAAACATAATTTTAAGATCAGCTCTGATCTTAAAGACAATTCCTCCACTGAGCCGCCATCACCCATTTTTCTGCTCCCCTTCATGGAATAAGATATAGAATGAGTTAACAACTCAACCTGTCTCCACTTCCTTAACTCCTTTTACTACTTGTTCACTTCCTTTGTCTCTGGATCCACCAGTCCAATTCAGGTCTTATATTCATCAACTCTCAGCAGGATTGCTACTGAACACAGAATTCTTGATAAACTTCATTCTCTTATTTTCAATGACAACTCTCCTCATTTTTCTTTTATCTCTCTGGCACCTTCATTTCACTTGGCTTTGTGGGCTTCTCCACTACTCTTGCACTTCTAAATATTGGAGTGTTCTAAGAACCTGTTTTGGATTCTTTTCTCTCTCTTTCCTTAACACTAGGTAATTCCACTGGGTTATTTTTTATTTTTTTATCTTTTTTGGTTTTAAATATAGAGTACGCAGTGATAATTCTCAAAATTCTATCAATATCCCTGAACTCTTCCTTGAACCACAGTACTTATGTATTCAACTACCTATTTGACATCTCTCATTACACACACACACACACACACACACAGATATATAGGTAACTCAAACACAGAACATTTAAAATAGTACCTTCTACCTGTGTCTTTTTCTCCTCTCATCATCTTTGCCATTAATGGTAAATGATGTCATGATTTGATGAAAAACTTGGGTCATATGCCTGAGAGTCTTCCTTTATTATCCACACATCAAAATCATCATCAAGTCCTATAGAAACAACCTCCAAACAATAACCAAATCATTACAGATTTCTCCACATCTATACCATCAATCTGGTCCAAGCTACACTTATTTTCCACTTGAGTAATTATTATTAATTATGAGTAATTATGAGAATGCCAGTATTCTCATAACTGGTTGCACTTCTTACCTACCCTCAATCCCAATTCATTTGACACAAAGAATCTAGTTTAGTCTCTGTAAACAAATATAATTACATCATAACTCAGCTTAAACTCTTTATAGACTTCCTTTCGGATGTAGTCTTAAAAGTTGAAAATCCTTATCATGACTTATAAACCCTATGCAATTTAACTTCTACCTGTATTTCTAATCTCTTCTTTTTTTTTTAATTTTTAATTTTATTTACTTGACAGAGAGAGAGAGAGAGGACACAACCACGGGGAGCAGCAGAAGCAGAAGGAGAAGCAGGCTTCCCACTAAGTAGGGATCCCGATGTGGGGCTCAATCCCAGCACCATGGGATCATGACCTGAGGTGAAGGCAGATGCTTAATCTACTGAGCCACCCCAGTGCCCCTCTAATCTCTTTTACTAGAACCACCTCTTAATAAATATATTGTATCCTCTTTACTGCTCTTTAAGCCCGTTGGGGTTGTTTCCGATTTATGGTTTTCCCACATCTTAATACTCTATCAGAAATACTTTTTGCCAGATTATATGGCTGGCATGTCATTCAGGTCTAAGTTTAATGCTGACTATGACTGTTTGTCTTTGTCCTATCCCTTTCATCTGACTCCCTGACTTTTGCTCAGTATTGTGAACATAAATGTTTAACAACTGACAGAAAAAAAAAAAGAGTTCTGATATATAATATTTGCTAATTTCCATGATATAAATATTCCCATAATGCCTAATGTCACCTATCAATAGGACTTTATTGAATGAAGATTTGGAGGAAAGAGATGGAATCAGTATTCACAAGCAGATACAATTTTCTCCAGCATACCACTGGATTATTGTGAAGAACTTTAGTCACCTACTACCTTGATTTCTGTTTTATCTAATATCCATTATTGGTAACACATAGAGCTTGGAGACCTTTGACCAGGTCTATCATGAAATAAACACAGAAATGAGGGAATCAGAGGATGTTCTGTTATTGCCAAACCATGATAAGTGTTTACAGGTCTATGAAGGTGTTTACTAACTTAAAAACTCCATTCACTTATTTGAAACTTTTGTATATAAATAGAAATGATTTTAACAGAAACAGTCACAGAGAGTCAATCTACAAGGAAGTATATTTATAAAATACAAATATCTTTTTTTTAACCTAGAGAAAGAAATCTCAAACTCAGAGCAGCACAAAACTTAACCAGAACTATTTTACAAATATAAGGTAAAATATTTTTCAAAGATGCATGTTTGTCAATCTGGGTCATGGTTTTTGTTCATAGTGTGAACATAAAAGGCTATGGAAATAGAAAGGAATAAAAACTCTCTTTAATTACAAATGTTTTGTGTCTTATGACTAGAACCTTGGAGTGTTACAGCTGAAAGTTTTGGTTTTTTTCTAGAAGTTTTCAGTATAATTCCATAATTTTACGGTTGAGAAAATGGACCTCTGGAGATCAGGGCTGGTTTAAGATACACCACTTGATTGTGGTGGAATTAGGACTTAAATTTAGGAATCCTAATTTACAACTCAGGTCTGTTCCCGGAATAGGGATGAAATTATCCCTATGCAATGACTCTTCCTTGAGCAGCTCCCTGAGAGCACTCAAGACCATCTTGTGTTTCAAAGAGCCCTTCTACTTTCTAAGGATAGGTCATTAACTGTCTTTGCCAAGTATTTAACTGTCTTTCCTATTTCCTATATAGCAACAAAATGAGTTTCTTTTTCAGACAGAAAGGAAATGACTTGTCTTTAACTAAAAACATGCTTTGTGAAGATGGCAATCATTTATTAGCTATAAGCGATAGCAATTTCAACTTGGAAAAAATACGCTTAAATTAAATAAGGAGAAGTTTTAGCTAACCACCAGGAAAAACCTAATCAGGGTACTAAAACATTGAAATCAGATGATTCAGAAGGTCGGTAAATCATTCATATATAAACGATTCAGTTAATACCATCTGCATGTATACTAATGAGGTGTATGAGAATCTGTTATGATGTTTCCCTGTTTCATAGTCTACTATTTCTTGAATTTGAGCCTGGGAGCTAAGCAATGGCAGAAGTGACAGGACACTTTGCTAGTTCGGAAAGTCTGGGGCTTAAGCTTGGCAACATCGCTTTTGCATTTTGGGAGCAGTGCACCCCATGCACAAAATTCAACTACTCTGAGACCATGATGCTAGGAAAGCCAGCCTAGTCACATGCAGAGATCTCATGGAGAAGAATACAGTCCCCAATTAACAGCTTTAGCTGAGCTTCCAGCCAACAGACAGTACCAACTTTGCCCTCACCTTATCAATGAGGTCATCCAGGAGTTGAGTCTGGCATCAGTCAAATCATCCTATTTGATGCCATGTAAGCAGAGATTAGCTGCTGCACTGAGTGCTGCCCAAGTTTGTGAACAAATAAATAAAATGATTGCTGTCTTAAGGCACTAAACTTTGTGGGGCGCCTGGGTGTCTCAGTCAGTTGAGTAGCGGACTCTTGGTTTTGACTCAGGTCATGATCTCAGGGTCATAAAATCTAGCCCCACATAGGGCTCTGTATTCAGTGCAGAGTTTGCTTGTCCCTCTCCCTGCCCCTCCCCCACTCTCTCTAGCATGTGTGCTCGCACGCACTCTCTCTCTAATAAATAAATAAATAGATAGATAAATAAAATCTTTTAAAAAGAAAGACACTAAATTTGGGGGCATTTTGGTACATGGCAGTAGGCAATGAGGGAAGTCTAAGACCTGCTCTTTCATTGCCAAAACCCTCCTACCTAAAGATTGTAAGAAGAAAATAGACCCATAAGCAGAGGCGGCCAGTATACATTCACCTATTGAAGGTACCCAGACAGAGCTACATGATTGCTTACTTCTTATCCAGATTTAGTTTGTTAGATTGTGGAATATAGAGAACCCTCCCACTTCCGCATAAAAATGAAACTATTACTCTGCTTTTGTGATATATTAAATTCTATACCATTTTACTAAAAACTGGAAAGAATTTCAATCGTGACCTTCAATTTATTTTCTCTTTTGAAATGGAAAACGTTGGTAATACTTCACTATTGTCCTCAGAGGGGCCATAGTCAATAACCTTTTAAGTGCAGTTTACCTTTTGATACATGTGCAATTCAAAGTATTTCATTAGAAAAGTATTACCAGAGCTAGCATCCTTGATTTCTTCTTCATGGTTTTACTATGCAACAGTAGAAATTTACTTTGGTCTGAATCTGGTAATAATAACAAATTTATTGTTTACTATATTTGCAACTGTTATGATATAAGATAATAAGTTTCATCCCCAGCAGTGTCATAATTTCTACCACACTCCCCTCTAGTACATTCAGATATAACATTCAACTGTATTTCCAATCAGCTTCACAGATGAGTTTGCTTCTGGAAAAGCACATGCATTCAATTCGGTTTTTAGTAATCTGTGCCTCCATGAATTTCAATCAAATCCAGTTAACAATAACAACAAAATCTCCTGTGAAGTATGATGCAGTTAATGTTCATATATTACAACGTGCATTCATGCAAAGAAGTTTTTGGCAGAATTATTACCATTTTTTATTTTGGTATTTTGACCTGGAGTATGTATTCACAGAGATTTTGCCTAGCCCCACCAAGAATGTGTTTGATACATTGGGCACTGCGTATGTTGCATTATTTTAAATAATTTCTTTAAAAGCTTTACAGTTTCACAAAACTGTTTATTCAAAAAGTCAAATGGCTGCTGTCACCCTCCTTGAGATATGGAAATCTATCAAACAGCTTACATATGTGCTGTTTCAATTTTCTCAATTTTTATTTCCTTTCCCTTGAAAAATATGTAATGTGAATAATTTGCTACTCAACTCTAATCTGAATTTTGTTCTTTGGTCTATTTTTTGATCTTTGTTCTTTTGTAAGGAATTCAAATTCAAAGATCATATTCAAGCTTAAGCAATATTTTTCATCAACATCTTTCCCCAAATTTTATATTAGAGATCATAAAATGGAATGGTAAATCTATAAAGAAATACTATGGATTTCTTTACTAAAATGGATCTTTGGTATAAGTTTTAAAATGAAATCAATACTAAAGATAACTTGTCCCCATGGCAGAAATATCTGGACCATTATAGACCATAATGTAGTCATTTGATAAAGTAAAATCTTTCTGCATTTTCTATAGAAAGGAAAATGAGCTGAGTTTTCAAGAAATTCCACATTTCAAATAGAATTAGAAAGAAATTATCAAGAGATCCTCAGCAAATTCCCTTGTTTTTAGGGTTAAAGTATTGTATACGTAATAGACAATCCACAGGTAAGTTTTTAGCCTCAACAGTGGTAAACTGGACAAAAGCGCCAGGCAGAAATTCAGGGAAGAAAATATGCCTCATCGCGACCCAAAGATTACATTTAAAACCCGACATCCTATTAAGTTTTATGAGATTACGGTTCGGAGTACATACTGAGATTAAATATTCATTATTATAGTCATTAGGAAATATAAAGGACTGATGGGAAATACAAATGTGGATGGAAGGGATGAAGATGTTCTAAGAGATATTTTATAGTTTTTCCCCTCCTTTTTCATACCACTTTAGTACCTGAAAAGTTTTTGTAGAGAAGGAAAAAGTAGAGTACAACTAGGTTCACACTAACATCAGTCATGATAGAATATGTTTCCTAATGCCAAAACTACTAGTGCCTTTATCTGCATTTTTTAAATAATTTCTGGCATTTTTTGGTCTACATTTGTGTCATCATTTATTAAAAATGACAATTTCATATAAAGTGAAAATACATTTATTTTGAATCAGGTATGATTATCTTCCTAGCTAGTAGGCTTAGAAGCAGGTGTGTATGTATATGTGTTTTTTTCTTCTTTAAAGATTATATATTTGAGAGAGAGAGAGCGAGAACACGTACATGTGCACAAGGCGAGTGGAGAAGGGCAAGTGGAGAGGGAGAAACCAAAGATTCTTCCTCACTGACCAGGGAGCCTAATGCCAGGCTGGGTCCCAGGACCCCAAGATCATGAACTGAGCCAAAGCCAAATGCCTAACTGACTAAACCACCGAGGCACCCCAGAAGCAAGTATATATTTAATTCTGTTAATTTGTATTTGAATTCCCAACTCTTAGAAATCATCTTAATCTTATAAGTAATATTTGAAATGCAATAAATAATTTTCCTTACTTCTGAAATACAGAATTTAGTCATGTATAACGATTAAGCAGATCTATTTTCTGCAGCTTGAGAGAATAGGTACAAAAAATTACTTCCAGATTATTAAAAAAATAAGAATGTTCGGTAAAATATTTAAAAGTCTTTTAAAAGTCAATGTTGAGCTGCTAAGATATTAGAGAGCTAATTCATCCTCGGGGCATTTGATAAGAGTGATCTTGAATTTTACTTTTTATTGCCACCATACAGGGGAAAAAGAGGAAACCCAGGAGCCACCCGTTCCACAATGGAGAATCTAATAACAAACAAACTCACTCCTACAGCTGGGACACAAAAAGGCCACAGCCCTATCTAAAAAGGAACTAGAAATAAACCTGATTCTTTAAGAATCTAAGAGCTGAATGCAGATTTAACACAAAATAAAACTGCTAATTCATAACCACAGGCCAGTGGAATATGTTTATCTGAGTAGACTAAAAAAAAAAAATACAAAACAAAAAAACAAAAATTCAAGCTGAGATTTCAGTTTTAAGTATTTCTAGTTTATAGTGTCCAAGGAACCTTAGAAAAAGCAATTTCAGATCTTATTTGGAGAAGCCTGTCTTCAAGCTAGGTTTCAAAGAGTTTTCACAGAAAAAATTCCAGGGAATAAGAATGTCCATTTAGACTCATGAACCAGAAGAGAATCAAGGCATTGATTTTTAGAGCCAGTGGAGACACAAAAACCAGACAGCTTAATAAAAACATAAAAATTATTCAGATATTTGAATATCAAACAAAGCATATGTAAAGAAAGAAAAAGAAAAGACACCAAATACTAGTTATGCTCAAATAACATGATTTTCCATCTAGGAAACACAAGAGAAACAACAGAGTAATTAT
The DNA here is from genome assembly GCF_010015895.1 of Lontra canadensis. Classification (NCBI taxonomy): domain Eukaryota; kingdom Metazoa; phylum Chordata; class Mammalia; order Carnivora; family Mustelidae; genus Lontra; species Lontra canadensis. The sequence goes on from NW_022631042.1 coordinate 6,342,645, forward strand.
TAAGCTACTGAAAGAATTTACCAATATTGCTGGATATAAAATTATTATTAAAGAAGAGATTGCATTAAGAAAAGAAGGAAATAGGAAGATAGGATGAAGTCAAAAAGAAGGAATTAGGAGGATAGGATGAAAAAAGCCATGTTCATATGACAGATACGGCTTTGAGGATAGTGGAGAAAAAACGAAGTCTCAAAAAATAGTGATGGGATAATTGCTTTCCCATGAAATTGAGTCCTTACCTCAAATCACATGCAAATAAATTCTAGGTCATTTCATCAAAAAGTAAAGGCAAACTACTGGGTATTAACTAGACTTATTGTGGTGATAATTTTGCAATGTATATAAATCTCAAATCGTTATATTTTATAACTGAAACTATATTATATGTCAATTAACCTCATTAAAAATACATAAATAAAATATAAAATATATGAGTTTGGAGAACAATAGAAAATAACAATTATGAACATGGTATAGTGAAAGATTGCTTATATTACACATAATAAACACAAATGATAAAAAGGACATTGAAAGACATAACTACCATAAGAGCTTCCATTTATCAAAAGATAAACAAGTATGCAAATAAATGTTACAAGATATTGCAATTGATATTTATTATCAAGATATACAAATCAATAAGAAAAGCCAAGAAACATTCTCTAGATGCTATTTATTGGCTCATTCAACGGCCATTCCTCTATTTTGGTTTCTTCTTGTATACCTCAATAGCTATCAAACTAAAAACTATGTTTACTAGATTCTCATGCAGCTCAATTTTCTGGATGCCAAATGGATCCTGCCAATCGGAGGAATTCACATTGAATTTGTTCAGCGGAAGCCTTTTTATCGTTCTTTTCGGCTATTTTCCTCTGGGCAAACTGAATAGGTAGAAAAGTGCATCTCTTTTTTCTGCCTTGGCTAGCCTTAGGAGTAGCTTATTGTAAATTCACTTGATAGACCCTTCAGTACCTTATAAAGACTTACTTACCAAGAGTTGGAAATACCTCACGGTCCAATCCACTTCAAGTCTCAATCTTCCCAATCTCTGTGTGTGTCTCTTCCCAATCTCTGTGTGTGTCTCTCTCCCCACATTTACTAAATTGTGTATTACATATAATAAAACTCACCCATTTTAAGTATACAGATTACTGAGTTTAGGTAATTGTGTGTATTTTTGTAAATATGATCATGATACATTTTTAAATGTGTACATTACCTTGGGAAAATTTCCTTGGGCCTCTTTGAAATGAATTCCCTTCCCCAATTGCCAGACCCAGATAATACTGATGTGCTCTCTGTCATAACATTGCCTTCTCTAGAATTTCATATAAATAGAACCATACAGAAAACATACACTTAGCAAAGCTTTTGAAATTCACCCAAGTTGTTGTGTGTGTCAATAGTTTGTTTCCCGTCAGCCTTCCCAGGCTCTGCCATCACCAACCTAGTTTTCTGGCCTGTTAGGAGTTTGTTGCCTGTGCCCCAACTGGCCCCAACTGGCCCAGCCAGCCACCATTTTCTGAGGAGGAAACATCCTTCTGACTTCAGTGCCACTCGCAAGATCAACCAACATCCATCCACAGACAAGACACCTCTGAGAAAACCCCAGAAACGGGGGTGAGGTTGAAGCACCCCTCTGCACCACAGAGACCAAGACCAACCACATTAGAAGAGGAAGAGAAGCGGCTCCACTCCCCATTGCCACTCCCCTAGGCCTGCAAGCGCTGCCTCAGGAGGGCTTCTCTGGGCCTGCAGGGCCACAAAGGGGGTGAAAGACCACCAGAGCTGGACATCCAGTTCCCCCCGGTATTTCAGGGCATTTCCTAGGGGCCCAATGGGGACTCACCTGGGTGCAATCACTGGGGGGGATCTGCGGGCTCTGACGGAAATGGAGGGGGCGAGACTTACAGCAGCCAAGCACCCACCTCCTACTTACAGTTGCACCTGAGTGGGTATCTCAGCCATGCCTCTTCCGGTCATTCTCTCCTGCGCGGGACCTCTGCCTAATCTAAGTCTCTAGTCGGGCTGTCTTACCCCTGCCCCTTGGCAGAGAAGCGAATTCACAGCCTCCAAGCCTGCCCATCCCGGAAGCCTAGCAGAGAATGAGGGCTGCCGCAAAGCGCGTCCTAAGTGGGCTGGGAGACAGGGCAGGCGCTCTGCCCGCCTAATGGACACAGTCTGTGGTCCCATGTAACCAGAGAGCCTGAACAGTGACCCTGGCCTCCTTGGAACATAGCCCAGTGTACCACCAAACCATACAGCCGCCTAGAGCCTACCCAACAGAGAAGCCCAGCCTATAAAACATACCACCTTGAGAGACATAACTACCTCAGAAGCTTCCGTTTACTGAAAGACAAGAAAGCAGGGACATAAATTCTGCAAGTCATTGTAACTAATAAAGATTATTATCATGATATGTTGATGGAAATGTAAAATGATACAACCACTTTGTAAAACTTTGAGTTTCTTTAAAAATTAACCATAGGCCTCTATGTGTACCAGTCATTCTACTACTGTGTATTTACCAAAGAGAAAGGGAAGTATAGTTTACACAAATATTTGTACATAAATGTTCATACCAGATTTTTTCCTTGTAATTGCCAAAAATTAGAAACAGCTCATATCCATTAACTGACGAATGAGTTAACAAATTGAGGTATACCCCTAAAATGCACTAATTGTCACCAATAAAAAATAATGAACTGCCAAGAACTCTTATTTTTTTTTTAACTGTATTTGCCAGCTAACAAGCTTGAGCCTCCTGGGTAGAGACCAAGAACTTCTTATGCACAATAACAGCAGTAGCAAGAGTAGCACAGTTTCCCTGAACCCCTAATTCAAACAAGACACCATGAAAGGGCACGTGCAATACTTTACGTAACAGAACAAGGGCATCAAGCTTAGGGACGCAAGTATTTTACATGAGGTAATAAGCCTGCTTAAACTTTACCTTTACCATACTGGACAGTACACAAACTTGCCTTTTGCTCTGGAGGGAGACACTCTATCTTCCAAGTCTCTTCTCTATACAAACAGTCCTGCAAAAACAATCCAGAACAAAAGCAGTTGGTGACTCTGCTCATGAGACATGCAGAAAATATGAGAGACCCATGGCAGATTGTCTCCCGATAGTAATAACATGGATGATTCTCAAAAGAAATATGCTGAATGAATGAATCTAGACCAAAAAAAAAAAAAAAAAAAAGGAGGGGGGATAATACTACATCATCGCATTTCTTAAAAAATATAGAAAATGCAAACTAATATACAGAAGCAGAAAACAGGTCACTGGTTGCCTGGGGATGAATAAGGAAGGTAGGAAAGTGTTACAAAAAGGCACAAAGAAGCTTTTGTGGATTAAGAATACGACAATTCTGTTAATTTGACGGGACACTCACAGATGTATACTTATGTCAAAACACAAAATTGGACTGTATAAATTAATAGTTTATTATATATAAAATTTACCCTAATAAAGTTGTAAAAGAACACACAGAAGAAATCACTTGCTTCCTCTCTTTCTTTCTACTTATCTGTGAAAATAAAAACTTATAAAATTCCTGTCTGCTCTAACATTATTTGAATCTATTATCAAATTGCATTTTGGGCTGACATAGGAATCTGCTCATTGCTTGTACACTCCGTAAATTATCTCTCACTTCTCGGAATTTATACATGGATTTTCAAAAACATTCAAATTATAATGAGCAAGGAGGCTGAGAATTTTATGATACTTGTGATGGAGTTTCTTTGAATTCTGATCTACATTTATCTAAAACAAGTTTCTTTTTTTTTTAAGATTTTATTTTTATTTATTTATTTGACAGAGAGACTGAGAGAGCACAAGCAGGAGGAGCAGAGGGGGAGTGAGAAGCAGACTCCCCGTGGTGCAGGGAACCTGATGTACCACTCGATCTCAGAACCCTGGGATCATGACCCAAGCCAAAGGCAGACGTTTAACCATCTGTGCCACCCAGGCACCCTAAAACAAGTCTCTTATCTTCCGTTGTCCTTATGTTAAAGTCTATAATCTCTGCGAAATTCAAGCGGGAAAAAAAAAAACTGGTCTTGTAAGAGGTAATAGAAGCACACCTGAGGAAACATACTTAATTGCATCAAAATAGGTAAAAATAATTTTAGACTTTGACAGTACTTAAAGACTAAGTCTGGGGCACCTGGGTGGCCCAGTGGGTTCCTCTGCCTTCGCCTCAGGTCATGATCTCAGGGTCCCAGAATGGAGCCCCACATCAGGCTCTCTGCTCCACGGGAAGCCTGCTTCCCTCCCTCCCCCTGCCTGCCTCTCTCCCTGCTTGTGGTCTCTGTCTGTCAAATAAATAAATAAAATCTCAAAAAAAAAAAAAAAAAAAGACTAAGTCCAAAGCCCTTTCTTACAGTTTAGGAAAGTGAGACCCAGAGAACTGATATTTGTCAAAGGGAAAGTAACTTTGGTAGTTACAGAGTAAGAATTAGAGCTCAGAAGTCTTGACTTCTAGGTCAATATTTTTTCCATTATACAAAGTCTATTCTTGGTAATAAATATGTATTTCTTCAGTTTTAGGAAATGCATTCTTCTGTATCCCTCCCGAAAGGGAAAACAAAGCAATTACATTGCTTAAAAAAATACTCCTCATATATTATATCAGAAAATCAATTCAGGTGGTTTAAGGAACAAATTATTTTTCTGCCCAAACACCAACTGAGATCGAAGTGTTCTCACAGGAGCTTATTTACTTCTGTGACACTAATTGTGAGCAAAGTGAGCATGATTAAAGTGGACTTAAAAAAGAAGTTAGTTATTAAGTAGTTAACCTGTCTTCCAATGCCTTTTTTTTTTTAATGTTTTCTTAACAATTTTGTAAGAGGCATCATTGACTTCTTGACAAACCACACAATTTTTCTTGTGGGATTCATTGCCCAACAACATGTAAACACACAGATACGGAAGTTAAAAAACATTTGGACTTTGATGGCTCTACAAATTGCCTTACGTTTTAGCAGGAAAATCACTTATTGGAAGCCTCTCGTTTGGCATGCTTTTTCTTAAACCAAAAGCACTTTACTGTTAAGTGGACCTTAGCAGATGGAACAGATGGAGCCACGACAGAAGCAATAAGGGAAAGCAGGAGGGGAAAGCCAAAGAGTCCTGGAGGCAAGAAAGAAAGGCTGATGACTATTTTTGGTTTGGGGCTCTTTATTATATTTTTATCCACTTTACTTTACACATCTAACTTATAACTCAGTATTCTGTCAGGAAGTACCAACATAGCTTCAGAACTCGCTTTCCCCTGATCAAGATTAATTGTTTTACATTCTAATGATCAAGAGCCATGAGCAAGTGCGTTCAGCTTGTTAAGGATTTTAAGACCAGGTTTTCGGGATCCACATAAAATAGTACATTCCTTATTATTTGGAGAATTCTGATGTACACCATCTGCTCCTCCTTTTATAGCCATAGGTGTTTTATGTCTGGAACCCATTCCTTTATGCGTGGTCTCATCCTCTTAGCTCCTTCTGTGTCCTAAAACTGAGGAAACAGTTTGCTTGTTGGAATAAAAGCCTAGACGAGCTGGTATCTGCTGTCATTTAAGCTCTTTGTGAATGCTAGGGACAAACACATGAATCTCAGGTATAAATATAATCCATAGGCAGGGGAGTGTTCTCATGTTAAAAATGTGCAAACTATTTTATATTGAACTATTGGATAGCTGAAACATAATTTCAAAAATTATTATTCAAGGCATAGAGCTCTTTTTTGGTTATTTGGGCTTTGTTTTTGCTTTATGATTTAGATAAAAAATGGGAAAGTAAGTTTTGGAAACATAATGTAATTGTCATTTAACGTTCAAAAATTTTTACCATGGTTAACTTTTTAAAAACATAGTCAAAATTGCACCACCAGCTATGCCAGAAATCAGAAATTTCAGATTTTGTTCCGATATTGGTAATGATGCTGTGAGTAAGCACTATCTGTACATCCTCATCTGGGCTCAATAGTTAATAGTGTTTTTCCTTTTTTAAAAATTTCCTATTTTTTTTAAAGATTTTGTTTATTTATTTGATGGAGAGAGACACAGTGAGAGAGGGAACACAAGCAGGGTGGGTAAGAGAGGGAACACAAGCAGGGTGGGTAAGAGAGGGAGATGCAGGCTTTCCACTGAGCAGGGAGCCCAATGTGGGGCTTGATTCCAAGACCCTGGAATCATGACCCAAACCGAAGGCAGATGCTTAGTGACTGAGCCCCCCAGGCACCTCTGTTTTTCCATTTTTTCTAAATATAGGTATATTTAGTTTGATGAAACATTGCCTATAAAGTACTTTGGCCAGTTGAAAAATGCAAGATGAGGATGGCAAAATAAAGGTAATGACGATCAAGAGTGAGAATGAGGGGGCGCCTGGTTGGCTCAGTGGGTTTGAGCCTCTGCCTTCAGCTCAGGTCGTGGTCTCAGGGTCCTGGGATGGAGCCCCAATCGGGCTCTCTGCTCGGCGGGAAGCCTGCTTCCCTCTCTCTCTGCCTGCCTCTCTGCCTACTTTGTGATCTCTGTCAAATAAATTAAAAAAAAAAAAAAAAAAGAGTGAGAATGAGGAAATTCGAACATTTCAAGGGGTGTTCATTTACTCAAGCAATTCTGAAAAAGGAATACTTACTTAATATATGTAAAGCAATTGAAGAATTGTAAAGCCAATGGTGGCCAAAAAACCCACCATACTGCTAGTAAAAATCCTAAGATAAGCATGATTTATTGATCTCAACCTTGGGCATGGATTATTAGCTTTTTAATAGTGGCTAGTTTACCAGAATGTCCACTAGACTCATCGTCACATTGCCAAGAGCAGAAGGAAGTGGAAGAATGGGGCAGAGACTGGGTAATGTTTGAAGCCAGCATTTGCACAGAATTGAAATATGTAAAAAGGGGCATAGGGGCACAAAAAACCCTGAATTTGTTGGGACAAACAGGGTCATAGAATGTGCAGGGCTAGGAATTTAGCATCAAGAGACCTGAGATTGAATCCAGCTCTGACACTTGTAAAATGACATTGAGGAACTTTCTATCTATGTAAACACATATCAGCAATTATCATTACTTTCCTTAAGGGGCTCTGCCTTTTAGTTAATGAAATATATTTATTCAAGATTAAAATAATAGAATAACACTGACTTGAAATTAATTTGTAAGTCAAAATCTGGCTTCTATTTCTAATCTACTGAAATGGTAGGTGGAGCAGACTTTGAACTAGCTAACAAAGACTGCATAATAATGTCAGAATGCCTTGATCACTACAATTAATTAAGCAAAACACAATTTACTCAATATCAGTGTGTACTTGGCATCATTACAAGGAAAGAACAATTACATTTCTACTTTTTATTCCAATTGGAGATAATCATTGTAAATAAAGGTATTTCTTCACATGCAGATAAGACATTTCTTTAAAGTCTTGTCCATTAAACATGTCATTTATAGAAATATTTCTTCTAGTATGGCTTTTCTTTCCTTTAAATAAAAAGAAGATTATAAAATTAGATTTTGTTCAGTTCATTAATTGTGGCTAATTTGCCATTCTGACTACTTTTATTTTCTGGAAACAAAAATAAATGTTTCCCTATATCAATTTAGAGGACAGAAGAAAAGCTTAGTTGGCTATGTAGATTATTCCAAAATTTTCCCCACAAGTGTACTTTAGACTTTCTAAAATTAAATTCATCGAGGCCAAGTTACACAATGATGCTACTAAGTACAAAAATGAGATTACACTAAGTGTTATAATGATATTTTAGAGAGTTCACAAGTCCTGTCATGCCTGCTTTATTACGTACATTAATTCAAGATTATTTTACCCACTTGGGAAGCTCATTCCCTTTTAACATATGCTTCTGATTCAGCTGTAACGGCGCACTGACCAAGCCAATGGACTCTTCACTGATGCTTTATAGGGTCCTAAATATCAAAACTGCATCTACCACAAATCAGTAAAAATTACCAATTTTATCAGCAAGAATTATTTTGTTTATTAAGTGAATATTTAATACATACTTTGTGTCAGCACTTTTTAAGTTTCAGGAGCTATTGGAGTTATGAAGAATGTTTACACTGACCTTACTCTTAAAGTTTTATAGTTATTTTGTCAGTTGGTTTGCTTTTAGAGGCTAGTGGGTAGGAAGCAGTTGATACAATACAGTTGATAAGAGCAATAGAAGTGCTTCGCACAAGTGTACTAGGCAGCACAATATTGGGGTGGCAGTTGCTGCCTGATTGGAGAAGTAGGGTTGACTCTCTGCTTTTATGAGTTTAAACTTTTTTAGTAGAATAGGGGGTAGGGGAAATGGGGAGATGTTGGTCAAATTGTACAACATTTCAGTTATGCTGGATGAGTAAGTTCTCACAGCTAATGTACAACAGGGTGACTACAGTTAATAATCCTGTATTGTGTACTTGAAATTTGCTAATAGAGTTGATCTTAAATGTTGTCACTACCAAAACAATAACAACAAAGGTAATTATGTGAGGTGATGAGTATAATGATTAGCTTGATTGTGACAGTCACTTAATAGTATGTACCTATATCAAAATATCACATTGTATACCTTAAGAGTGTGTGTGTCTGTGTGTGTGTGTGATTTATACTTTAATAAAACTGGAAAAAAACTTAAAATTTTGAAAATAGACACACAAATTATTTTACAAAGTGCTTTTTTAAAAAAAATTACACTTTGCAGATGAAAAACTACTGGGACACTGAGAAATTAAGAAAATATCTCAAGTGGACACAACTAATAAAGGGCACAACCAACAGGCTAACCCATTCTGCAAAACCCATCTGTACATTCATTTTTCTTTAAATAGTCAACAATGCCTTTGAGAAACCAAAGATCCTGATAGTTCTCAGGTTGAATGGGATCAAAGCAGTTAATGAATAGGAAAAAAAAAACAAAAAACAACAACCTTCTTATTTCTACATTCCTCCTGGTCTTATAATTAACAAAGAGGCTCATCTTTATTACTTGGAAAAATGTAGCAAATGTGCTGAGTAGACAAAATAGAAGGAAGACAGGGAGAAGCTGAGCTTCCTATTGGTTTATTTGCTTTTGTATATGCTGCTTTTGTTGTTTTTGATGTTTGTTAATCAAAGAAAAGTGAATTTATGGCCCACAAAAATACTATAAGCATCAATAAAAAACCTTATTTCTAAGATAGACTCAGATCCTTACTCCTATCTATTAAGGTAAACAAAAATTATTTGATCTGTTCTAGAAGAATTGTGATACTGATATTTTTTCTTTCAGCATACCTGACAGGGAAGTCAGACTCATAAAAAACAAGAATGTGGGTTGATACATTTTTATACTAATTTATAAGATTTATTAAATGCCATGGGCACTAACATTATTAAGGGAAATGAAAGTACTGAAATAAAACCCTTTTGTTAAGGAGAGTAAAAAAAATAGCTCTTCAAAGTACAATTTAGAATTCTTATTTATTAAATCAATAAAACAAATGGAAAATAAGAAATGGTGTGTGTTCATTAATTCTATGGAACAAACAAACATGGAGGTTTTTATTAAAACCTAACTTAAGGATAACATATTTTATTTTCACATTCAACCTCATAGTTTTATTTTAAATTATAAATTACTCTTTAAAGATATTTGATATTTTTATAGTTGAGGGATTTGATTTTTTTTTTAAATTGTATATCAAGTTCATTGAAAACCCATATGAAATTCTACTTATTAATAGATGGCACACTGTACCATGCACGAGAAATACTACCTTTTTTTGTCTATGCCTTTAGACATGTAGAAAAGCATACATCTCCTTAAAAATATGGCATTGCCAAAATTCTTCCACACCTTGTTGGGTTGGCATATCAGGTGGCCAATATTTAAAGAAAGGGCTTAGTAATCTTCACTCATTTTTGTACATAAACCATTGTGTGTTTGAGGATAACATGAAAGTATCATCAATCCATGAGAAAAAAATGTGTGTGTGCTTTTTACAGTTATCAACCAATTTAAAATTTACTCCCAGGATTATACCTCATTTAATCCAATACCCTCAGTTTATAGAAAAAATTGAAAACTAGAGGGGACAAATCATTTATCCCAAATAATAAATCTAACTATTGGTAGCATCAGGCTTAGTTTTCAGATTCTGAGCTTTTTACTCCAAGATGACTTTTCTGAGTTAATTCTTTCTTATTTTACCTGCTACATATTTTCAGAATATAAAAATGTGGCATAAAAATAAACCACCCAAATAATATAGTATACAGGGGTGCCTGGGAGACTGTCAGTTAAGTGTCTGCCTTCCGCTCAGGTCATGATCCCAGAGTCCTGGGATGGAGCCCCACATCAGGCTCCTTGCTCAATGAGAAGACTGCTTCTCCCTCTACCTGTCACACTCCCTGCTTTTGCTCATCTGTGCTCTCCCTCTCTGACAAAAAAAAATAAATAAAATCTTTAAAAAATAAACAATAACTATTTATTAACCACTAATATTTCTGAAACACTAAAAGAAGCCTATTCAACTTTGGCATATATTATATTTTTCATAATTTTTTAAAATTTCAAGTTAACCAGAAATTTTAATATATTAGAATGCCACATTAGGAAGGAAAGGATTTTTATTATGTAAAATATAGTATGCATTGTGAATTTCAATGCTTTCTAATAGTTTCTCTCTTTATGATCATATGGGTAGCCACACCATGGTACTTTGAACAGTTGGAGTGCTTAAAAGCTATTTAGTTCTTACCAAAGTGAGATGAACCATATGCTTGAGTTAATTAGTTCTCTTTGTTCCTGAAATGTTTTTCTTAACTCCTTTGTCATATTTTGGTCATACTCTGCTCTTTCTCCCACTTCTTCACAGCCCTTCACACAGCTGAAGAAACATTTTAATGAATCCAGGTTAAAATTTAAAATGTTGCCTCAAAAAAAAAATTAAACCTACTTTTTTACCAAGTTGCTATCATGAGATTTTTAAAGATAAACCTTCAAAAATATTAACAGTGTTACAATTTGGTTGGGCAACAGCACATTATCCAAATTATATGTTTGCATATATGTGAATGAAAAAGTTTTAAAAAGTTAAAAATGGAAACTTATTAGACCAAACTACTTTCTTTCTGATAAACGATAATAGTATGATAATAATACTTTCATTAAATCCACTGCATATTTTTAAGAAGATTTGTTTATTTATTTGAAAGAGAGAGCATGAAAGTGGAGAAAGGGGAGGAGGGAGAGGGAGAAGGAATCTCAAGTAGATTCCCCGCTGAGTACAGAGCCTGATGTGGGGCTCAATCTCATCACCCACGAGTCCATGACCTGAGCAGAAGCAAAGTGTCGGCACACACTAACCAACTGAGCCACCCAGGCACTTCTCCATTGCATATTTAAAATCCATGGAGACAAATTCATGAATGAATTTAGATTCAAAGAATTTTCCGTGAAGGAATGTTAAGAAGGGCCCAGATTTCCAGATCAAACCACTTCCTCCACTCCCTCACGCTGAGACTGGGGAAGTGAGGTGATATGTTAAACTGCGATTTCTTCATCTGTCAAATGACAGAAGACTAACCCCCTCATTGTACGGTTTGGGTAAATAAATGAGATTATGTCTCTGACACACATAATAAGTTGCCTGGTACAATGTTTTCTTTCTTTCTTTCTTTTTTTTAATAAATGTCAGCTACTACTTTAGTTGTCTATTTAATGAGACGTTAATTTGTTATAATGTTAATAAAAGATTCTAATGATCAGAGAGCATTTGTTATCATAGATCCATGAAGAGCAGCTACTATTTCTGGTGGGTAAAGGCCAAGAATGATGCTCAATTTCCTGTGGCGCACAGACAGCCTCATAACAAAGAATGATTTGGCTGCAAATGTCAAAACCACGAAGATAAATAACCCTGTGGTTTAACATGGCTTGACACTAAGCTCTACATTGTGTTTTTTGAAAGCTCTTCTTAAGTAATACAGATCCAACAACTGATAACTGAATTCTGGTTTTAAACAATTTATCATATAATGTATTAGTTATTTTTGATACTTTCTCTAAGTAAACTGGGAAGGAAAAATCACTCTAATGCTTCAAAGTGGTTTGATCATCCTCACCATTTAAAATTTAAATCCAATTCCATTGTTAGGGACAAACTTGAGTTCTAACCTACATCTGAAAACAAGTCTTTCCTTCCTCCACCCCCACCCAGAAAGACAGACTGTTAGAGCAGAAAGATATGTTCAGTATAAAAATAATTCTACTGATTATGTGCCTTTTTCTAATGTCAATTTAACAGTATAATAGAGGGGAAAGGTCACTACAGGAATCCCTGACACCTCCTTTCCTCTCACAGGACACAGCCAATCTGCTGGCGAATTCCGGAGGCTCTATCTTCAGAATCTGACCACTTGTCATAACCTCCACCATTACCACCTTGGTCCAAGCCACCATAATTTTTTTGCCTCCTAACTAGTCATCAGCCTCTACCCATGCCCACTGTATAATCTCCCACAGAAAGATTCATTTTTATATTTTGCTTTTTATCATTATAATGTAAGGAAAAATAGATTTTTGCTCTGTTAAAATTTTTGAATTGTATCTTTTTTAAAAAAATGTTTTTAAGTAATCTCTACACCAAATGTGGGGCTCGAAACAGCCTCGAGATCAAGAGTCACATGCTTCACTGACTGAGCCAGCCAGGTGTCCCCTGAATTGTGTCTTATCTCCTACAGAGTAGAGCTAAAAGGGGAAAGTGCCTACCATGCTTTAGCAGTTGCCATTATTTGAATACTCCACCCAAATCAAACATCTGGAGCTTTCCACTTGATCTTCCCTTTGCTGTCACTTGCTTCCTCTTGGCATTCTCATGGTTCATTCCCTCCCTCCTTTGCCTATGTTATTTCCTTTTCAGTGAGGCCCTCCCAGACCATCTCTGAAAATCGCAATTGCAAATGCATGATCCATTGTGCTTTTTCCCACCAGCAACCCCAATCCTGATTCACTGCCCTTATTTTTTCCACAACCATTATCATCTGACATAGTGTATATTTTATTCATTTGTTATTTGTTTTTCTCCTTATGAAGAAGGTAAATTGCTTTAGGGCTGGAATTCTTTTTTTCCCCCTCTGTTTTGTTCATTGCTTTTTCCCTGGAGCCTAGACAATGCTTGGCACGTAGCAGGATTAAATCAATGAATAAGCACTATCGAGGAATGCAAAGGATAATGTCTGTAATGTAGTAATTTAACTATAAAAAGAGCTACATTGTTGAACTCTATTATTCTCCACTCAAGAGCAGCATCATAAATAGAAATTCAATCTGAGCCACAGTTTTTAATATTCTAGTAGCATTTTTTTAAAGGTTAAAAAAGGTGAAATTAATAACAATATAATAATATATTTTTTAAGCCAGTATGTCTATAGTAGTATCTTCTATGTCTTTAGATCCACAAACATCTCAGTTCAAACTAGCCACATTTCAAGTGCTCAAAAGACGTGTGTGTGTGTGTGTGTGTGTGTGAATAGTGGTTCTATACTGGACAAGAGAAAAACATTATTATTCAGTGAGCCTAAGCGTATGTCTGCAAACAGAGAAAATAATACTATTGCATTCTGATGAACTTTGTATATATGTTTATATAAATACATGAACCTAATTTTTTAAATTAGTGAGATTTATATAGTAGTATAATTTTTATTAATTAAAAAAGACATATGCCAGAATTTACATATTTTAACAGATTTGGAATGGAAGATTTTAAAGTTGTTTGCTCTAGCCCTATCCGAATATAGATTCTTCATTATATTCATATTCGTATTATTGAACATTTAATTGAAAAGCACTAGTGATAAGCCAACATAGAGCCACTCTTCCATGCCAATTATGGACAGTTCCATAGGGAAGCAAATTAGATTAAGCCAAAATCTAATTTGTTTATCTTCACATATAGGTTTCAATAATTTCCTCTAAAACCAGAGAGGAAAGTCCAGATACTTTTCCATGTGAAAACTGATAGAGATTTTGAATACTGAATATGACGATCTAAGTCTTTTCTTCTGCTTTAATAGACTTGGTCTTTTGAACAAGTCCTTTTACGTTATGTTGTCCTCAAACTTTCCTTTTCCAATCCCTGTCCTCTGGACACCAGCTTGAGTTTGCTGGTGGTCCTTTTAAGATTGCAGGAACTAGAGTAAGACAAATATTCACAATCTCACTCAAATATATTATCCTTTTCCTGTTTTACTGTCCAATTTTGTGCAGACTCCATCCTCTATTTCAGCAATTCTCTTGCCTGCACCCTCAGTACTCTTGTCCCTTTGTTCTAACACTCCAAACAGTTTACCACCTCTACGTCCCTCATCAGATCCAATTGTTGACCCACTTTCTACAGTCAGGCTGCCAAATGGGACATCCCTCAGTGATGCAGATGGGCACTACAATATCAGAGTCTCAAATCTCAGCTGGGTGCTCTGTGTTGCCTTATGATCCTCCAGATCTTCAATATCCACCCTTTCCACCTCATTCTGTCTGTGCCAAATATAAAAATATTTTCAAGGCACAGAGCCAAATCCAACACACTCCACTACCAGGTTATATCACTTCCTAATTCTTAAAGAATCCAAAGGCAACCACGCACACATTTATCATCCCTCTACCATATTGCTTTGTCCAACTGAAATGGTACAGTTAAAGGAAAAGTAAGCATTAGCATTTCTGAAAGCTCCATTCCATTGCTGATATGTTAAACATAACTCTGCTTTTCCATACTGTAATTATTAATTCATACATGATTTTTTTCTTTAAAACTCTATTTATCTCTAGGAAATTTTACCATATTAAACCTATTATCCATTTCTTCTCAAGGATTTTTCAAGTATTTGACATTACTGCTATTTTTTTCTACCTTCTTGCAATCTAGTAATGGGATGATCATATCTGGAATGACTTTCTTAAATTACAAACAATACTGGGTAAAGAAGATAACTGGATAAAGTTAAAAGGTCCCTAGAACTCTTTTTGGGGTCAACCAAGGGGCAGCTTCGTGGAATGAACAGCCTTCTAGGAGCCAGGTGAACTAGGAAGGTTACCTCTCTGCCTAACCAACGAGCTCAGTGTCAGCCACTATATTATTCATCTTTCCCACAGTGGCCTGATCCCTGAAGGCAGGGATTGATAAAGCAATCTCCATGGGCCTGCTCCTCCCAGGTCTCAATCTAAAAATACATTGACTATTTCGAATCTCTAATTAATATAAAGCTTTAAGAATGACTATCGAAGAATCCAAGTTTTGCAATTTTTCCCCATTTATTTTTACTAACAAATTTAAGCCTTATAAATTATAAGGCTCTTTCATGACTTCTATATTAAATATTTTACTTTAATTTTTATCTTAATTCCAGTTAATTAACATAATGTTATATTAGTTTCAGGTGTACAATATAGTATACCATACATTACCCTGTGTAATGTACACTTCCATACATCACCCTGTGCTCATCTCAAGTGCACTTTCTAAGTCCTATCACATAGTTAACCTATCCCCCTACCCACCTCCCCTCTGGTGACCATCAGTTTGTTCTCTATTCTCTATAGTTGGGATTTGTCTTTCTCTCTCTCTCTTACTTTTTCCCTTTGTTTTGTTTCTTAAATTCTACATACAAGTGAAATTGTATGGTATTTGTCTTTCTCTGACTGACTTATTTTGGTTACTGTTATACTCTAGCTGCATCTGTGTCATTGCAAATGGCAAGATTTCATTCTTTTTATGGCTGAATTATATCTATATCCACCTCTTCTTTATCCATTCGTTTAGCAGTGGACACGGTCTGCTTCCATATTTTGGCTCGTGTACATAATGCTGAAATAAATGTGGGGGTGTACGTATCCCTTTGAATTAGTGTTCTTCTATTCCTTGAGCAAATACCCAGTAGTGTGATTGCTGGGTCATAAGGTAGTTGTATTTTAAACTTTTGAGGAACTTCCATACTGTTTTCCAGACTGGCTGCACCAGTTTGCATTCCCACCAACAGTGCAAGAAGATTCCTTTTTCTCCACATCCTCACGAACACTTGATGTTTTTTGTGTTGTTGATTTTAGCCATTCCAACAGGTGTGAGGTGATAGCTCAATGTGGTTTTGATTTGCATTTCTGTGATGATAAGTGATGATGAGCCTCTTTTCATGTGTCCGTTGGCCATCTGTATGTCTTCTTTGGAGAAATGTTTGTTCATGGTCTTGTGTCCATTTTTAATCAGATTATTTGTTTTTTTGGATGTTGAGTTTTGTAAGTTCTTTATATATTTTGGATACTAACCCTTTATCAAATATGTCATTTGCAAATATCTTCTTCCATTCCATAGGTTGCCTTTTAGTTTTCTTGACTGTTTTCTTTGCTGTGCAGAAGCTTTTTATTATATTATTATTTATTTAAGATTTTATTTATTTGAGAGAGATAGATAGTGAAAGAGATAGCATGAGAAATGACAAGTGGGCAGGAGAGGGAGAAATAGGCTTCCACTGAGCAGGGAGCCTGATGTGGGGTAAATCCCAGGATCCTGGGATCATAACCTGAGCCAAAGGCAGACACTTAACCAACTGAGCCACCCAGATGCCCCAAGAAGGTTTTTATTTTGATATAGGCCCAATAGTTTATTTTTTAAATTAAGGTATTATATAATAATAGTTTTATTGTGATCATTTCAACATTGGCAACTTTTTATTCACTTCCAATAATGGTAAAATATTGTTCATTACCATGGTCTCACTTGATGCTATAATGACATTTCAAATAAGCATGTTCACAGAGAAGTGTCTTACTTGAATTAGATTGATATTGATTGCACTAAGCAACCTTTTCTTTTATTACTGAAGGAATTGGTTCTTTAGGAGTTGATGAAAGTAGAATGATTGCAGATTGCATGGAACTCAGGAATCCTCTGACCAATAGTTTTTTGTTTTTTGTTTTTTGTTTTTTTTAAATAAAAAGTGTGTTAATGTTATTTTTAAAGAAAGAATAGCAGGGTGCCTGGGTGGCTCAGTGGGTTAAAGCCTCTGCCTTTGGCTCAGGTCATGATCCCAGGGTCCTGGGATCAAGCCCTGCATCTGGCTCTCTGCTCAGCAGGGAGCCGGCTTCCCCTCTCTCTGCCTGCCTCTCTACTTGTGATTACTGTCTGTCAAATGAATAAATAAGATCTTAAAAAAAAAAAGAAAGAATAGCATTTTCCAAGTATACATTCTCAATAAGGAAAGTAGATTTGCAGTAGTTGTATTTATTTTATTTTATTTTATTTTATTTTATTTTTTGATTTAATACTCCCAGTTTCAATTTCCCAAAATGCTCCAATATAAGAAAACCAAGTAAGAAATTTAAAAATAATTGTATAATATTATTTTATAAAGCAGAATTATAATTAATACTGAAACCCATCTATCCTGAAGTGCTTATAAACTTGGACAATATACAGAGTGCATTTTAGTAAGTAGGGTAGAATACTAAGCAAATGACTCTTTTCAAATTTAAGTCACTTTCATTTTTCGTTTTCATTATTTTCCAGACACTACTGATGATGAATTCAAAGTTATAAAAAATACAGTGTCACTGACCTGTAACCCAAGTTTACAATTTAGTAAGTGAAATACTATGCAGTACACATAAGTTTAGTACCAGGCAAATCTAACTTACTATAATATTGTCACTTTCACAAAAGTCTCTGGACCATGATAACTACTGAAACAGCCTAGAGAGATTGAGAAGGTCTTGATAGAGAAAATGTCATTTTGGAAAAGAAGCTAAGCTGGAAAGAAAGGAATCTTCTAGTACAAGGAACAGTGCAAGCGAAGACAGCAGGTGACAAGGAAAAATAGATTTACAGCTAATAGACAGTGTCTTATGAACGAAGCAGAGCTTGGAAGGGAGTAGCAACAGATATAGGTGAATTGTGGAGAGGTATAATGTCTAGAGGTATAATGTCTAGATTGTTACCTTAGAAATCTGATTAGGTTAGCTTAGATATCTGATTTAATTTAGCAAGGTAGTGAGAAATTGATTTAAACAGTTTTACTGAGGAACATACTCCTTTTACTTAAACACCTTGCAATTGCAAAATTCATGTATGTACACAAGTAAGAAAAAGTATACTGTGTACCCATCACTCAGCTTCAATAACTAGTTGACTGTTAATATTATTTTATTTATACCCTGACCTCACTTCTTCCACCTTCCCATTACAGATTATTCTGAAGGAAATCAAAGACACGATATCATTTCATCTGCAATGTAATGTAAATACAATTTAGCATGTATTTCGAAAAGGTAAGAATAATGGCTGCCATTCCTCACTGCCATTATCACATTCTAATAAACAGTGACTCCTTAGTACCAAATGGCCAGATAGGGATTGTTTACTGATTTTTATTTTCTTGTAGATTTTTTGAATTGGGATCCAAATAAAGTCTACACAATGCAATTAGTTAATGACTTTACCCTCCTATTTCTTCTATATAGTTTGTCTTTTTATTTTTTTTTTTTGATGGAATCTGTTGTCATAGTTTTTTCTTTTTTTAATTCAGTCTGAATTTTACTAAATCAATCTGTGTGATTACTTAACATTTTCTTCCATCGTCCCCACCCCCCTGCTTGTTTTGCTTTGTTTGTTGTTTGATTGTTTGTTTGGCATTACAGAGCAATTCCAGAAGTCACCCTTCAAGCTTTCTGTAACCATACGGTCAGACATTGCTGGAGAAAATGACACAGTGGGTCATTTTGTGTTCACCATCACCAATGTCAAATAGGTATTGTACAATGAAAATGCTCAGTAATTTTAGTATATTCCTCTAGTGAATATACTTTCCATTATCTGCAGTGCTTTTTCACACTTTTTAGGAGTATCTGTGACTTTTCTAAAGGACTTATTTTTATTTGATAATCTCGTTCCATATTTTTTCTAAAAGAACAGAAGCCTTTAAATTGGAGATACCACAACTTCCCATAACCGCTTCCTCAATACCAGTTGTATTTGTCCATTCTTCCTTTCTCGTGTTCACAGAAGGCAAGTGAGTGTGTGCGTGCTGTCTTCTTCGATAAGAAACAACTTATAAATCCAGTACTTCTCTACTTTTAGTATTTGTCACAATTTACAAATATACTTCTTGATTTTTTATTTTATGTCAATCTTTCCAACTATAGGCTAGAAACTCTGTGGGCAAAAATTTTCTTCTTTCTTTTCTTTTTTTCTTTCTTTCTTTTCTTTTTTTTTTTTTTTTTGCAGGTTTCATTCCATAATCACATCTAGACCAGCAGAGTGCCTCCTTATTATAGTCACTCAATAAATAGTGGTTTAATGAGAGTATAGAAGAATGAGTGAGGAGTGAACAACCAGAAAAACAGAAGTCCACAGAGACAAAAACAAGATAAAATGAAACAGTATGCAGTACACAGAATAAAGATGAGTGTAACCTATTCTCATTTCTTGTGACTTATTTTAATGTCTTGAATCGATCCACATGAACAAACTGTCTGCCTTTGGGGGAAAAAATTCTGTCAGCAACTACTGTTCTTTTCTGACATCTTAAATATTTAGAAATTGTACTTCACAGTGCAAAATAACTAATTGAAAGTATAAAAGGTGTTAACTCAAGGCATCATAAGCTTTGTCCCAAGATTTTAAGTGTCAAGAAAGAACAGTGTTTACTGATATATTTTATTTAAGTGAAATATTTGAAGCTATGTCTAGAAGTTTTAGCTGTTTCTCTTATTGAAAGGAAAAAATGGATATAGAAATGTTCAGATCAAATTCACATTTTTCTAAATTTGCTTACACTGCTTTTTTTCTGCTTTTGAAAATGCACATGGACTTTCATAATTCTTCAATAGAAATAGAAATGATAATTTTATAAATTTATTGATAGAGAAAGATAATTAGTCATTGCTTGCTAGGAGTACAATTTATAGACACAAATATTTCAAACCACTATTATATAACCCGAAATGAATGCCTCCAATTAAAAAGAGATGAAATATTACACATTCCAATGATTTATATATTTGTATTTGTGTATAAATACAATGATGTATGTATGTATAAACTTTTAAAGATTTGTGAATTTGGTATTTCTTCATTCTAATAAGTACCTTTTGATAAATGCATTCATTTGTCTTTGCCTAATGAGATTATCATTAGACAAGAGGCCATCACAGTTCCTGGAACATATATATTTACTGAATGAGATAAGTAGGCATCATATCAAAAAGAAAAAAAGTGTAATTACTTGGTTTGTAAGCAATACTAAGCCACAAGTATAATTTTTATGTTAAAACTTAAGTGGAATTATTAACCACTCAAAGAATATTCTATGATTGACAAAAGGCCTGTAGAGGAAATATGAAATAATATTTTCAAGGGAGTGGATCAAACCACATCACATCTATTGCTCCAATAATGTTAATGGGTTGTGTAATAGCAGATGACCAATGACTGTAGTTAGACAAAGGTATTCTGGAGAGTCTCTGGTTAGTGCCCTGACGATCTTTTTGTCTTTGATTGCTTAACATGCATGTACCCATTAATGTATGTTCCCCTCAAAATCAGCGTGTAACCCTTGGTATTATATATTGATCTACTTGAATGTATTAAGCCAAAACCTTACCCCATTAATATAATATAAAATATTCAGATTTTTCCTCATTTTTGAAAAAATGCAGATTTTGATTTCTTATATTACTTTTTTCATTTCTGTATATACTATTATCTAAATAGTTTAATTTATTCACCTGATATTATTTTCCTATCATGCAATTACTTCCCTATTAAGAATTACATATCTCAAGAGTAAACTTGGGATGTACATCATATTCAATAATTCATACTACCTGTGGGTAAAATAAAGGTGCTTAATAAAAATAATTTCTTTTGGGCGCCTGGGTGGCTCAGTGGGTTAAGCCTCTGCCTTCTGCTCAGGTCATGATCCCAGGGTGCTGGGATCGAGCCCTGCGTTGAGCTCTCTGCTCAGCAGGGAGTCTGCTTCTCCCTCTCTGCCTGCTTTTGATCTCTCTCTAGGTCAAATAAATAAATAAAATCTTTAAAAAATAATAATAATTTTTTTAACATTACATCATTTTTCATTACCTATTTCCCCTTTTTAATTTTAGCTGTCAAAATTTTTATAGACATTGTAGACAATAAAGAAGATAATCTTCAGATGCTGTATGTTAAACAAGTGTTTCAGAAAAGTGCAACTGGGTTTTCTATTCAAAATTAGATGATCATTTTTTTTCATCCAAGAGATTTTTTTTTACATTTTCAAATTTTAAAAAAGTGAAAAAAGTAAATAAAAATTCTATTGAGTCTTTACCAACATCCTTAGCTTTTACATGGATTAGGAAGTAGATGTTCTATAATGATAAGAAAAAAAGTAGTATATCATACATAATACAGATAAAGTATGGAAGTAGAGGAACAAATAGTCTTCCTCTCTTATGTCAGGTTTTTAATACAGTTGATAAAGCACATGCCATCTAGATATGATTTTGAGTGAGGATCCCTCCTTCTGTATCCCTGCTGTGGATAGATGCCAGTTTTTAGGCTCTTAAAAGGCAGGGAGAAAGGCAGACATACATATCATATTAATTTAAACAAAGCATTGCATTAATTTGTTCTACTTTTTAGTTTATCTATAGCCATGTATATCTCTTTGACTGGATATAGACCTTTGTTGTTATTTTTTTAAACACTTGATTATCCAGATTAAAGTGTCAAAAATTGTGACATGTTAAGTGACAATTTAGCTTTGAAAATCATTTTGCTACTAGAATCAATACTGCTGCATTTTATAGTTTGTTCTTATGTGTCCTAAAATAAGTTTTCAGCATATGTATTTATACCTGCACCTATGCATTCTACTTTAGAGTTAATTTTTTTAGAGTTAAAATTTTTTATCTATTATTTAATATATTAGAAGTCTTTTTGAAAAACAGTGATTCAGTCTACAGAGCTATTTAAGAAAATTATTTTGTTGATAATTTTTTAATCCAAATTCTTTCATTGTAAGAAAAGTATTTTCTTAAAAATATTTTATTTATTTATTTAAGAGAGAGAGAGCATGAGCAGGGAGGAGGGGCAGAAGCAGACTCTCTGGCGAACAGGGAGCCCCAAGAGGGCCTGATCGCAGGAGACTGGAATCATGACCAGAGCAGAAGGCAGATGCTTAACCAACTGAGCCACGGAGGTGTCCCAAGGAAAGTATTTCTCACAGGGAATCAAAAACTCAACTAATTGAGAAAGACCTTAGAGATCACGTGGCTCAACTTCATGTCTCCCACAGCTGGACTGGCAATTAACAATTAAGACTTCAGATATGTTGTTGAGAGTTGGAGTTGCTTGTGCTTTTCCAAGCATTTCATTCTTCATTCCATTTCATTTTTCATCATGAGAACTCTTTTTTTTTAATGGAATCTCTATTTTATTTTATTTATTATTTGTTTAAGTTTATTTTATTATGTTCAGTTAGCCAACATATAGTACATCGTTAGTTTTTTTATGTAGTGTTCAACGATTCATTAGTTATACATAACACACAGTTCACATCACAACATGTGCCCTGCTTAATATCCACCATCCGGCTACCCCACCTCCCCACCCCCTCCCTTCTTAACCCTCAGTTTGTTTCCCAGAGTCCAAAATCTCTCATGGTTTATCTCCCTCTCTGATATCTTCCCATTCAGTTTTCCCTCTCTTCCCCTATGGTCTTCTGCAATATTCCTTATGTTCTACATATAAGAACTCTTGATAATTATTGCATTAAAGCTTTTATACTTCCCATTAGTTTTCTTAAGCTTGCAGCTAAAGAATTTTCACCCAAAGTGATGTGATATGGTTTCACATTCCTCTTCCATTCAGGTTTAAAATCAAGCATAACATGCCAAATGTATGCATGCATTGCTTCACTACTAAGGGCTCATACAGATTTTGTGATCAATGAAATCTGCTAAGTCTTTCATATAACTAGTGTTGATATAATTATCCATCAGTTTGATAAAAAGAGAATTTTAAAGATATATATTTACCTCCTCTTTCCTCCAAAATAAATTCCAAAACAATTTTGAAAAAGAAAAGCACAGCTAGAGGCATCATAATTCCAGACTTAAAGTCATATTACAAAGTTGTAGTCATTAAGACAATATGGTACCAGCACAGAATAGACACAGAGATCAATAGAACAGACTAGAAAATCCAGAAGTGAACCCATAGTTATATGGTTAATTAATATTCGACTAAGTAGGAAAGAAATCCAATGGGAAAAGGACTGTCTCCTCAATAAATGGTCTTGGGGAAACTGGGCATCCACATAGAAAGAATGAAACTGGACCTCTTTCTTACACCATACACAAAAATAAACTCAAAATAGCATGAAGACTTAAATTGGAGACCTGAAACCATAAAAGTCCTAGAAGAGAACATAGGCAGTAATATCTCTGACATCAGTTGCGGCAACATTTTTCTCAATATATCTCCTGAGGCAAGGGAAATAAAAGCAAAAATAAACTACTGGGACTATGTCAGTATGAAAAGTCTCTGCACAGTAAAGAAAACAATCAACAAAACTGAAAGGCAATCTACTGAATGGGAGAAGATATTTGCAAATATCCAAATAAAGATATTAGTATCCAAAATATATAAAAGATCAGTATCCAATATCTATAAAGAAATGATATAGCTCAACACCCAAAAACCAAATAATCCAATTAAAAAATGGACAGAAGACATGGCAGACATTTCTCCAAAGAAGACATCCAGATGGCCAACAGACACATGAAAAGATGCTCAACATCACTCATCTTCAGAGAACTGTAAATAAGAACCATAAGATATCACATCTGTCAGATTGGATAAAATCAAAAGCTCATGGAACAAGAATTGTTGAGGATGTGGAGAACAAGAAACCCTCATGCACTATTGGTGGGAATGTGAACTGGCGTGGTCACTGTGGAAAATGGTATGGAGTTTTCTAAAAAAATTAAACATAGAACTACCCTATCACCCAGTTATCACACTATTAGATATGTACCCCCAAAATACATGAACACTAATTCAAAGGAATACATGCACACCTATAAATATTTTACAATAGCCAAATTATGGAAACAACTCAAGTTTCCATCAATAGATGAAGAGATAAAGAAGATGTGGTATATACATATGATGGAATATTACTCAGTCATAAAAACTAATGAAATCTTGACATTTACAATGACATGGATGGAGCTAGAAAGTATAATGGTAAGCAAAATAAGTCAAAGAAAGAGCAATAACATATGATTTCATTCATTTATGGAATTTAAGAACAAAAAAAAAATGAGTGAAGGAAAAACAGAGAGAAACAAACCAAGAAACAATCTCCTAACTACAGAGAATAAACGGATGATTGCCAGAGGAAAGGTGGGTAGGGTGATGCATGAAATAGGTGGTGGGGATTAAGGTGTACATGTGTCATAATTAGCACTGGGCGCTGAATATCTACAGTGTACACCTGAAAATAATACAATGCTGTATGTTGAGTATACTGAAATTAAAATTTTTAAAGTTTCAGATAAATTAAGATCAAAATGTAAAAAAATAAAATAAAAATATAGATCTTCTAAAATTATTCAAGGAAAACAAAATATAGCAGAAAACACTGATGATCTTAGAGTAGTGAAGAATTGCTTAAACCTGTAAAAAAAAAAAAAGGAAGTGTTTCATAATGAAACAAATTGTCAGGTGTCTTAAAATGTCCTTACGCGGTTTTGATATCAAGTTTCTATCAGCCTCATAAAAGGGTTTGGGCAACTTTCCCTAATAGAGATTTTTTTGGTCCTTGAATTCATAAGAATGGCTAGTAAAGTCATTTGTGCTTGAGATACTTCTGCTTTCTCCTTATTATTTTGCAGGGTGTTGGAGAGATGTGAGAAATTTAAGTTACATTATTTCTCATAGGGGTTTTGGTATGTTTCAATTTATATTTTTTCCTTGAGTCATTTTTTTTTCTTATGTTCCTACAACATTTTAACTTTCATCTGTTTTAGTGTGTATATGTTCACACAGTTTATTGGTATAAATTAATGGTCATATCTCATGACTTTTTTAGTATGTATTTTACGGATATTTATGCCCTTCTTTTTCTTTCCTGGGTATTTATACAAAATTTTACTAGCTTTTTTACTGTAAGATCAATCTTACCAGATGCGTGTCTAATGTATTTTTTTTCTAATTTTTAAAAATTTTGTTAATTATCTTTTATTTTTTCATATATTAACAATTTCTGATTTTAACTTTACTTCTAATTTCTTAAGATGCATTTTATGATGTTTTTCTAATTCTTAGATCAAACCATTAATAATTAATTTTCATCTTTTCTGTTTCTAAAAACAGAGTTCTCATTGCTTATCATTTCTAAATATTTTCTTTCCATTATTATTTCTTTAACCCTAATATTTTTAAGATGATTTTACTATAGCCATTTATTCAATTTTTATTTATAATTTGTTTATTGCATACTCTAATTTCTACCACTTTTCCCATTCTGTTTCCCTCATTTAATTTTTTATTTTTTAAAGAACATTACTTTTCCATTAAAAACAAAAATAGAGGAACTAGTACAATGGAAGCACATTGAATAATTAATCTAAATTAAGCTAATTAAATTAATCTAAATTGGAGAAGCATATAAATTCCCTATTCCTGAGGTATTTACATTTACTTATTTATTGAATAATGTTGTAAAAGAGTTTGTATTTGTTCTATTCATGTTTTCATCATATTATAATATAAGCAAATTGATAAAAGTTTTGCAAGAAAGATAACGCAAAATAAATAATATTGTCATCCATTAATATTTCAATGATCACTTCTTTATAATCATTATAAAATGCATCATAATTCTAAGAAAAAAAAGCAGCTAGCAAAAGGCAAGAAACTAAGCTATTTCAAAGTTATTTTGCTCCTAATAATTCAAGTCAGAGATAAGGGTTGTGTGCTTTTCTGGTAAGTACTAAAGTAAAGCAATTTCCCTGACACTTCATATAAGAGAGCTATTCAGTTAGGATGACATGCTTCCTATTTCAGAATATTTCATTTTAGTGATGTTGGTATTTATCTGAAGCAGGGGATGAATGCAAATAACCTTCTTTCAATATTTTGAATTAGCAATATTTTCGGTAACAATTACCACTATACTTTGAGGTAAAAATTAAGGCACATTAATGTTGCAAGAATATAAATTAATAATTTTATGTCCTATTTTAAAGGCAAACATTTTAATTTTTTTAAAAAAGCTTCTGGTGTTTATATGTTTAAGGTATTTGGAGTAATTACTTATGACATTCATTATATAATTTAGTGCTCTGGTTTCCAATATAAAAACTAATTTCAAGAAGAGTCTACTTTTAACTTTTAGATGTAATATAATATAGAGGAATTTGGAGCCTCAAATTTCAAGTCAAAATTCAAAGAAAAAGTATATAATTCTGGCTAGTATTACAGATAATAAAAACGTAAAGCAATAGTAGTTAATAAGCAGTATTACCATTTATAATTGAAGTTTCCTTCCATAAATCGTTTACACCATAAAATATAGTAAATTGTATTATTTAAATGAGTATTTCTGACTAATATTTTTGAAAGTGTATGGTGTATTATCTACTATATCATCAATATCAAAAACTATATAATCTGACTCAGAAATAAAACATTTAAGTACATTTGATTAAAAAATACATTATTGTTTCTTCATACAACTTCCTCCAGATTATGCAGCACCCTTCACAGAACATTTATGCCAAACTACAGGCTATTTGGGGGGCTTAAAAGTAACAATGGCCACTTTGTTTTATATGAGTTTATTAATTTTAAATAAAATAAACTTACTATGAATCTATAAGATGTTATTAAATTGTTAATTTTCAGATAGTTTGTTTGAGGCATAGCATTTCAATCCTAAATCCTCATTTTAAAAAATTACTTATTGTGAAGAAAGACGTATGGCATTTTTTCAGTCCAAGGTAGTAAACTTATTGAGAGTCTTCATTTTAATATGGTCATGAAGGTCTAAAACACAAAGTAGAGTAAGCTTTCCAAATCCAGAATAAAAAAGAAGCATAGAATTTGTTAATTCTGTTTTGTCAAAGACTAGTTATTCCATCCGTCTGAAGGTGACCTAGACAATTCTATTTTTAGTTACTTTTTTTTTTTTACTTTAATACTATACCTGTATTTTAATGGATGCCTGCAACATAGCTAAGCAAATATCTTTAAGGGTGAGGGCCACGTAGTGAATTTATTAATCCTCAGGGCACCAGAAAAGTAGTCATTACTATTTAACATCTGAGTTCAAGGGACCTATTTATTTATATTTTTAAGTCTTTTTATTAATATTTATATTCTTGAGTATATTTGGAATACAGTTGAGAATGAATTTCTTCCATTTTAAATGAAGTTTAAAAATTATTTTGCCAGGGTGTCTGGGTGATTCAGTCACTTAGTGCATGACTCCTGGCTCCAGATCTGGTCATGATCTCAGGGTCCTGAGACTGAGCCCCCTATTGGGCTCTGGGCTCAGTGGGGAGTCTGCTTGAGAGTCTCTCTCTCCTTCTCTCTCCTCCCTTCCCCCCACAGGCAAACACTCTCTTTCTAAAATAAACAAGTAAATCTTTTAAAAAATTATTCTGCCAATTTTATACTGTAAGTCCCAAGAGGATAAGACTATTTGCTTTATTCACTGATGCATTCCAAATGTCTAGCAAATCCTTATCACTCAATAACTATTTATTTAATTTACATATATATAAATAATACATTTTAAGTTAGATGTATTCTTGAAAGAAGAAGGAAAGATGAAGTATACTTTCTGAAAGAATTTTTAAAAACTGGTTTATTTTTTAACCTTTATAAAAAATCAGATTTTTTAAAAATATTTGACAAATTAGATATAAATGGAAGTATTATATATTTTCAGTTTGCTTAATAAAGTCACTGGATAAACATATACTCTCAGATATCAACTTGGTATTATTGCATTATTTTTCCTGTACTCAGAAACAGCATTTTCAAAAAGAAAGAAAGAAAGAAAGAAACTGCATTTTCATAAGCATTTTTGTCTTGTCATGTAGGTCAAAGTAATCTAAAAAAATTTTGGGGTGGTGTCTGGAAACTTTCAAAATAGCTTGAATAGATAGAAACACATGCCTTAGTTTATATATAAATTTTAAGATTATGCTTTTTTCCTTTTATTTTGAAAGCAAGTAACATCTTGGGCATGCTTTTTTGTGAAATTTCACTATGTGGCCAGCAATTACCTTGAATTTAATTTCTGCCTTTCTACTTAATAAGAAAATCTATGAATGTTAATAACCAATGCATGCATCTGTTATTTGGCATTTATAAAGTTCATCAGAAACATTTATATTTTATGTGTCAATTGGGATGGTACCACATTAGCCCTGATTTATAAGTACCATCTATCAGAGACAACACCTACAGCGAAAAAAAAAAAAAAAATCACACAAGGTCACTTTTTCTCTTAATATCTCTGCTGTTAATTTATTTTTTATGAAGTTTCTTATTGGTATTCTATTTTTTTATCATCAGTACTTAATCGGTAAGATAAAAGTCTATATCTTCATTACGCTTAAAGGGCCATATACACATAAATTATATAATATATGAATAATACATAAGATCTATATTATATATGCATATTTAAGTTTTTCTTAACTTTGGTTATGTACATGTAGTATGCCTATTCATATATTCTATAAGTTTTATAGTATAGCAATTTGAACGCAAGTTCTGGGAGATTGGCTATTGTCCATATATACAATGGAGTATTATGCTTTCATCAGAAAGGATGAATACTCAACTTTTGCATCAACATGGTCAGAACTGGAAGAGATTATGCTGAGTGAAATAGGTCAAGCAGAGAGAGTCAATTAACATATGGTTTCCCTTACTTATGGAGCATAAGGAATAACATGGAGGACATTGGGGATGGAAAGAAGAAATGAGTTGGGGGAAATCAGAGGGGGAGACAAACCATGAGAGATTGTGGACTCTGAGAAACAAACTGAGGTTTGTGGAGGGGAGGCGGGGGGGCAGTTGGGTGAGCCTGGAGGTGGGTATTAGGGAGGGCATGCATTGCATGGAGCACTGGGTGTGGTGCATAAACAATGAATTTTGGAACACCGAAAAAAAATAAAATTAAATTAAAAATAAACAAAATTTAAATTCAGTTAAAAAAATCAACCATTTGTGGTTTATATTATGATGAATATTTATTGAATACTATTACATTATTATAATTATATAATTATTATATAATAAAATGTATTATTTATATATTTTATATTATTACATTCATATATTATAATAAAATATATAAATAATATATTTATATTATATAATAATTATATAATTATATATTATTACATATAGGTGTCAATATATAGATATATTATATAGGTGTCAGTATTTTGAGGTTTTTTGTAGTAGGATTTTGTACTCATGTGTTAACTTTAGATAGCATGCTAAAACTTTATAGAAATAATATTGTGGATGTTTAAACTTTTCAGAGTAAAATGTTTTGATGACTTAAAGAGTCAATAAGGAATGACTTTAATAAACTTTCTATGATTGATGGAGGGTGAGAATATCTCTCCTTGAGAAATGGTGCTATAGTGCAACTCAGAGGCCTAGTATTATTTACTCTGAGAACCCAATCTTGGAGAAGTAGCTATCCTTACAGTAGACTGCTCTAATGTTTGCTGTACCTAAACTGGGTTGGACTGACTGTCAGTAATTGCAAAGAATCTAAGGTTTCACTCTACTTGTAAGCTAAGAAGTTAAGACTTTCACCTTTCATGGATGCTATGAGTTTTCTATTAGTAGAAAATATGAAACTCTGGGTCACAATAAAAGGAATTTGTTATTTGCAGCATAGTGGGAAGTAAAACCTCATTTTCATGAAAATTCTCCCTGTCCCTCAAGTCCCAGTGATTACGTGGAATAGCCCAGATGGATGTTGCATATGAATTAGGAATCATGCACTTAAAGAACTCAAGTCTTCTATGGCGGGCAATCAACTTGCCTGAACTTTGCCCCAGAGGGAGAAAGGCTCCCAAGGCTGTTTCCTATCTACACATCTTTGATAACACAGTCAGTGCCTCTTATTTCAAAAGTGGGCAGAAATGGTAGAGAACCATGGAGAATTATCTCTCAACAGTGACTCCCTTAAAGGTTTTCTTTCCCTTAGGACTCTTGTCCTCGTTGGTATATAACTTTCAGGCTATTATCAGGGAATGGTTTTTCTGGAAAAAGGATAGTGAGTCTCAGAGAGATAAACACAAGACCCCACTTGTAAGAGTTATCTTTTTCAGGTTCACAAAGGATCTCTTTATTAAAGGAATAATAGGTATATTTATTGCCTCTGAACACTGATATATTTTCTAATTTGAAGAAAAATAACAAAGATTTAAAAAAAGGTTGAAATCTCAACTGGGATGACCTCACTTATATTTCAGATGTTCTTTGACTAGTTTCTTATGATGTCTCACTTTTTATGAATCTGAGTCCACCGCTGATCCTGCCACTAGGGAGTTCAAAACAAGGCCTGGAAACAGCTAGGGAAATTATAAAATTACTCCACAATATGACAATGGTTTAATGAATGGTTAGTATTGTCCAAATACCATGAGAAATAAGACGTGACTTCTTAATATTTTATAACCTAATTCAGGAGATAAGATTTTTATTTTTTATTTATTTATTTTTAAAAAAGATTTTATTTATTTATTTGACAGAGAGAGATCACAAGTAAGCAGAACAGCAGGTCGGGGGGGGGGGGAAGCAGGCTCCCCGCTGAGCAGAGAGCCCGATACGGGGCTCCATCCCAGGATCCTGAGATCATGACCTGAGCTGAAGGCAGAGGCCTAACCCACTGAGCCACACAGGCACCCCAGGAGATAAGATTTTTAAATTCGAGAAATTGAATAAAAGTACTAAGTACCAGATTGAAATGGTAATTTTATAAACAACCGTGTAAATAATTGTTAAAGCTCACGTTAGCAAACAACCCTGATGCAAAGAATTTATGTAGGCAATTCCTGGTAAAAAAATATCCTGTTGCAATAAAGTAGTTAGCTCCTAGTTTAGCTCCCAATACATAGTGGGCCCTCAGTGTAAATTAATTGGTTAAATGAATGGAAAAATAAAGGAATTGCATACACTATCTGCATTAGTGATCAAAATTGCCTCTTCTTGCAAATAACTTAGAGGTTCTATAGGAGAATTTCTTAGTGGTTAACTATGTACTTCTTTCACAGCTCTGTGGGATAGAGCTCATTCTCTATCCCTCCCAAAACCTCTCATACCATCGTCAACACACATTGGCTACTTGTGAAAGGTACCTAGTCCAGAGTTAGTACAAAAACATCAGATTTTTCCTCTTTCTTTCCTTCTCCTCCCCAGGGGAGAAAAATCTCCAAAGCAATTATAATTAAGAAAAATATTTGTTCTCTAAAACAAAACCAAACAGCACTAAAGCCACATTGTAATGGTCACCATACCCCACTACTTCTCCAATAATTCCATTCCAGAAAGAGTAGGAAGAGTGAGAACTAATAATAGTTCTGTGAGAATATATGTTAAAAAATTATAAAATCGCGTTACAAAATTTGTTCTAATATTTAAATTATTCACCTAATAGCTTATCCTGGAAATATTTTCACAGGGTTATATACTTTGTAACCTGCACAGTACTTTTTAAAATTTATTTTTCCCTACTTTTACTGAGAAATAATTGACATAACCATATGTAAGTTTAAGGCATACAGCATGATGATCTGATTTACATATATTGAGAACTGATTACAATAGATTCACCTAATAATATGCATCTTCTAATAGAGATACAATAAAAAGAAAAGAAAGAGAAAAAGAAAAAAGGGGAAAAGCTTTTTCTCCTTGTGATGAGAACTCTCAGAGTTTACTCTCTAACTTTTGTGTATCATCTAGCAATGTTAGCTATAGTCATCATGTAATACCTTATATCCCTACTACTTAATCAACTTATAACTGGAAGTTTGTACTTTGATTACCTTCTTCCAAGTGCCCCTCCCTTCACCTGACCCACCTCCTCTGGTAACCAAATTCTAATCTCAGTCTCTCTCTCTTTTTTTAAGATTTTATTTATTTATTTGAGAGAGAGACAGACAGAGACAGAGATAATGAGAGAGAGCACAAACAGGGAGGAGAAGAAGTAGGCTCCCTGCTGAGTAGGGAGCCCAACACACGGCTCAATCCTAGGACCTTAGAATCATGACCTAAGCTGAAGGCAGACGGCTTAACTGAGCCATCCAGGTGCTCTTTTTCTATGGGTTTTTTTTTTTTTTTAAGGTTCTACATATAAGCAAGGTCATATAATATTTTTCTTTCTCTGTCACGCTTACTACACTTAGCATAATGCTGCCAAGGTCCATCCATGTTGCAAATGGCAAGATTTAATTTTTTACTACTGTATAATAGTCCATTGTGTATATGTATAAAGTATATATATTACATTATGGTATATACATTGTGTGTGTGTGTGTGCATGTGTGCATGTGTATATATACACACACCATATCTTTTTTGTCCATTCATGTTGTGGTAAATGGCAGGATTTCCTTGTTTTTTATGGCTGAAAAATATTTCATTATATATGTGTATGACATGACTTTACCCATTCATCCATAATGGACACTTAGGTTGTTTCCATGTCTTAGCTATTGTAAATAATGATGCTATGAACACAGAACATAGATATGTTTTTAAATCAGTGATTTTGTTACCTTTGGATATTTTCCTAGAAGTGGAATTGCAGGATCATATGGTAGTCTATTTTTAATTTTGGGGGGATCCTTCATACTGTTTTCTGTAGTGACTGTATCAATTTATAATTCCATGAGCAGTGCACAAGAGTTCTCTTTTCTCCACATCCATACCAGCATTTTTAACATCTTGTCTTTTTGATCATGGCCATTCTAACAGGTGTGGTTTTCATTCACATTTCTCCAATGACTAGTGATGTTGAGCATCTTTCATGTACCTGTTGGTCTTTGGTGTATTTTCTTTGGAGAAATGTCTGTTCAGGTTAGTTGTCCATTTTCTAACTGGGTTATTTTGATTTTATTGCTTGTGCCTTAGTGTTCTATTAAAAAGATCATTACCAAAATCCACGTCAAGGAGTTTTGTGAGGTTATGTCTCTGCTTCCTTGCCTGGAGGTGGGTGGAGGGGGGGTTGAGGGAGGGGAGGAGATGGAGTGCTGTAGACTACTTTCAATTTTCCAGACTCTCTGATAAGGAGAGGCTGGAGCTGCCCCCTGCCTTGGCTGTGAATTATCCTCTGGCCTGTGCTTAGCATGGGAAGGCCTCATGCCCACTTCTTTCCTTGTCCTAGGGGCAATCAACCTGCCTTCCTCTCAGCTAGAGTGCCACTGGGCCACACAACTTCCAGGAATTACTACCAGACTCACCCTTGGCCTGGACATGAGCAAACTGGGCTCTAGGACCAGCAATGCTTTTTTTGAAGATCCGTACCTCACCAAGTTCCCTCTCAGAACGCACTTCCAATTTGGTTCTGCAGACGAGCAAAACCACTGGTTGTGATTACTGCTTAGGCACTACAAGTATGAATTAGGTCTGCTAAAATCCATGTGCTGATTGTTGCAAGCCCTCTCCTTTCTCCATCATGGTCAGATTCCCGGTGACTGAGTCCTGCAGATTCCCCTGCATCATTGTGCTGTAAAATCAGAACTGGGCCTCCCACAAAGCAACACAAAATGCTGAAGGAGGCTGGTGTTTCCCCTTGGAATCTCTTTCTATGCTGGCCTGCAGGAAGGACAATGCAGTCAACGTGTACCTGCTCTTCTTACCCTTCCAGTGCAGTCTCTCTTGGTCACTGCAGTGAGGCACGTGCTTCAGCCTCACTCCCATGCCCTGAGACTCTCTCAGTAGCACCTGTTTCTTGAACAGTTGTTAGTGGCTCTTCTTATGAGCAGGAGAAAAGTTGGAAAAGACTTATGTTGCCATCTTGGTGACATCATACATTTCTCAGTAGAATTGTTAGATATTGCATAAAATCTCTTTTTCATCTTCACAGCATTCCAACACTTACAATTTCATTTTTTTAAAGATTTTATTTATTCATTTGACAGAGAGAGACACAGCAAGAGAGGGAACACAAACAGGGAGAGTGGAAGAGGGAGAAGCAGGCTTCCCACTGAGCGAGGAGCCTGATGAGGGGCTCAACCCCAGGACCCTGGGATCATGACCTGAGCCGAAGGCAGATGCTTAACGACGGAGCTACCCAGGTGCCCCAACATTTACAATTTCTAACACAAAATAAGTATCTGTGATAATAAAAAAGATGAGATAACCACGTTATGAAAATTACCTAGCCAGTAGGCTATTATTAACACCTCTTCTCTACTCCATTGTTTTAATTTACAGTTTCTTGTTAACATAAGAAATTTAGTTAATCTCAAATGTCTATTGCAAATTGTTACTCTGTTTTTTGGTGAATTACTTTTTGTTTGCCTCATTTTCTTAATATGCTTTGCAACTATTTTGTTTTACTTCTCACTTTCTATAAAATGTGTATCTTATTACGAAATTTTAAATGTTCAGATAGTTAAACGCATTAATCTCTTTATTTGTAAATAATCCACAGACTAGCAAAACCTTCTCTACCTTAAACTGTAAGAGTATTTACTCATATTTTATATTTATGAGTCATACTTAAAAATGTAAAATTACAACTATTCAACTAGTTTTTAAATTTTATTTTAATATGCAAATATCAAGAATGTTGGTTTTATGTATGGCATAGATTATCATTAATTTTTCTCCAAATCAGGGTGCCTGAGTGCCTCAGTCAGTTAAGGGGCTGCCCTCAGCTCAGGTCATGATCTCAGGGTCCTGGGATCGAGCCCCATATCAGGCTCCCTGCTCAGCAGAGAGCCTGCTTCTTTCACTCCCTCTGCTGCTCCCCCTGCTTGTGTGCTCTCTCTCTCTCTCTGTCAAATAAATAAATAAAATCCTAAAAAAAAAAAAAAAGAAATCTACTGTTAAAAATTTTTTTTTCTCCAAATCAAGTCAGTTATACAAATAATATAGTTTTAATTATATACAATTTTTCCTGCTTATTTAAAAACATATTCTGAATATACATGTATGACTATACTCCTTTCTGCCTTAATGAATTCTGTCTATTCTTCTTAAAATATCACATTATTCAATTGTGTGATTTTATATTTTGTTATGATATGAGGTAGAATATGCTCCTCTTCATTATTTCCTTTCCTGAATTATCAATGACTATTCTTATAAATTCTTATAAATTACTTTTCTGCATGAAGTTTACAATAAACACCTTGAGATCTATTTTTGAATCATATATATGTATATATATATACACACACATACATGCACATACATAAATACACATCTTATTAAGATATTGGATAGAGCTGTATGGGTTTTATAATTTAATACAAGAACAATTAATCTTTTCTTTAATATTGAGTCTTTTTCATTTTAAAACATGATCTTTCTCTCCAGTCACTCCTTTTGGCCTCCATGAAGTATTTAATATCTCTTACTATAAAAAATACTATAGTATTTTTTCATTTTAGATGCTATTTTCATGGGGATTTTTCCAGTGCATTTTCTAGTTGTTGATTGTTGCTGTTATCTACAGGAAAGATACTTATTTTTGCATATTATTTTCCTACTTCACTATTAGATTATTCTATTAGTTATAACCACACTTCTTTGATTTCCAGGAATTTTCTAGAAACACAGGCATTTCTTTGGCATTTGTGAGTTCTGTCTTTTCTT
This sequence comes from Lontra canadensis, assembly GCF_010015895.1. NCBI lineage: Eukaryota > Metazoa > Chordata > Mammalia > Carnivora > Mustelidae > Lontra > Lontra canadensis. Next base: position 6,378,554 of record NW_022631042.1, read on the forward strand.
CTCCTTAGTCAATTTTTAAACATAATTTGTTATTTTTGTATTATCTGGGTCTTCCATAATTAGGCTGGCCATCAAGGAAGAAAGTCTATGGGAGAAGTGTTCAGCAAACCTACGTCTATGATGGAGCACCTATTTGTGACGGGCTTAGTGAATGAGTTAGATTCATCCGAGTGCAATGTTGAAAGCAAGTTACTAACTTCTATTTTTCACTCATTTTATGGCAGCAAAATCTTTCAGGACAAATTTTTGGTTTTGTTCCTTTTTTTGTTTTAATTTTTTAGAACTTTTTTTAACTTTAAAAAAACAAGCCGATCATTATTTACAGTGTCTATTTTCATATGTCCTATATATAATGCAAATATCCCCAAGATATAGTCATTGCAAAACCACTCTACTCAATAATTTATTTTATTTAAATTTAATTAGCCAACATACAACCCACATTTGTTATTTATCCTGATCCCAAACTAGAGAAAGGATCAATAGAGCATGGTGTAATGAACTGTATGTTCCTAGAACTATTTTACCATTCAGATGACTCTTTCGGCTATTATAGCTCTATTAAGGCTCACTCTGCATTTTAATATTACAACACAAGCAAAAATCCTTGTAATAATTCATAAGCATAATAATTTTATGAAAACTGTCATTATTGCCAAAATTAACTTCTTAGCATTTTCTAAAATTTTACTAATTTTCTTGAGTTATTTCTTTTAAAATTTCTCAACATGTATAAGGAAAATAATTGTTTAAAGCTGCTCATCCAATATGATAGATACTATTTCCAGTGGTTATTTAATTTTATTTTTTGAGGAAGAGAGAGTGGCAGGGGAAAAGGTAGAGGGGGGAGAGAGAGAGAGAGAGAATCCTCAAGCAGACTACTGACGTGCCCCTCCAGTGGCTGTTTAAATTTAAGTTAAAGTTAAATAAAATTAAAAAACTCAGTTCCTTGGTCTCACTAACCATATTTCACATGCTCGATAACCACTTGTGTCTCGTGTTTACTGTGTGGGATAGCACAGACATAGGACATTTCCAAGAATGTTGAATATTCTATTGGACAGCTCTGGTTTTGAATATGGCAAAACTAGCATGTGTTTGTTACTTATACATTGATGTATTTTTTTTTACAGTTTAATAGTTCATTATAAGTTCTAGAGAGATTAAATTAGTGAGATTTAATGTTATAACAGAAATAATAACTATTTTCAATTTTAGTTCCTCTTAAAAATAGCACCAAAACTCCCTGTGTAGAAGCTGTTGAAGAACCTCAAAATCAGAAACATCAGGATCCAAGAGAAGTACTGGGGAGGGGACTATCAGAAGCATAATAAGGAGAGGCCACTTAAAAACTCTCTCACATGATGATATTGGTGCTTTTTCGAAAAAAGTTTTTATTTTAATTTCCGTTAGTTAACATACAGAATTATATTATCGTCAGGTGTACAATGTAGTGATTCAACATTTCCATACATCACTCAGTGCTCATCACAAGGGCACTCCTTAATCCCCATTGCCTATTTAACCCCCCCCCCCCCCACTTACCCTCCTTCCTGGTAACCATCAGTCTGTTCTCTATAGTTAAGAGTCTGTTTCTCGGTTTGTCTCTCATTCTCTCACTTTTTCCCTTTGTTAATTTTTTTCTTAAATTCCACATATGAATGAAATCATAGCGTATTTGTCTTCTCTGACTGGCTTATCTTGCCTTAGCATTATACCCTCTAGCTTCATCCATGTCATTCCAGAATGGCAAGACTGCATTCTTTTTATGGCTGAATAATATTCGGATGATATTGGTTCTTAAACTACTTGGATTCCTCATTCATCCATTCATTAAATCCACAACTATTTACTGAGCTCCTATAAGTGTCAATTATTGTAAATGCTAAGGATAAGGAAAAATAGTATGTATAGTATGTTATATGGTAGTAAATGCAAAAACCAAAAAAAAAAAAATTGCCAAAGTGAATGGGTATTTGGGATTGGGGAGGGATTCTTACCCTAGAGTCTTAGAGTAATCAGAAAAGGCTCCAGTCAGGTGATATTTGAGCAGCGACCTGAAGAAGAAACTACTGTGTGCCTGGCATTGACTGTATGCTGTGTTAGATTTAAGAGGATTTTTGTTTTAGGCATTATGCTAGACTTTGGAACCACAGAGAAGGAAAGGGCTTTTAACTGATCCTCAGGGAGATCTAGTGGAGCTTAGGGAAGAAGATGAAAGAGAAGATAACCCATTCCATACCACTTGCTAAGTGAAATATTAGAAGTATGTGAGTGTAGCAATGTTTTCTTACTCACTTGGTAGTAATTTTTTTCCCCAAAGTCATTTTAAGTAAGCCTTATTAACAGTATTGAAAATAATAATCCATTTCCTTATTCAACATCAATTTTAACAGAAAATAACTAATGTTAATAACAGATTTTTAAAAATGTATTAGCTCAAATAGGCCTTATTTTGGATAATATAAGCACTTTAACTACTTTTCTTTTTTAAAGACTATTTATTTGAGGTCACCTGGGTGGCTCAGTTGGTTAAGCGACTGCCTTTGGCTCAGGTCATGATCCCGGGGTCCTGGGATGGAATCCCACATCAGGCTCGCCCACTCTGTGGGGATCCTGCTTCGCACTCTCCCTCTGCTTGACACTCCCCCTGATTGTGCTCTCTCTCTCTCTCTCTCTGTAAAATAAACAAATAAAATCTTTAAAAAAAAAACCCAACTCTATTTATTTGACAGAAAGGAAGGAGAGAGTGAGAGAACACAAGCAGGGGAACTGTAGAAGCAGGCTCTCTGCTGAGCAGGGATCCCAGTGCAGGGCTTAATCCCAGGACCCTGGGATTAAGACCTGAGCCAAAGTCAGAAGAAGCTTAATCGACTGAGCCACCCAGGTGCTCCTACTTTTAATTTTCTGAAGTTAAACCATCTTCCTTTCCAGGGGAATAAGGTAACAGTAACATTTGACAAAGCTAATAAACACAGAAACTAAAATGTAATAAATAGACCAAATTTATGTGTCATCTTTTTTTTTTTGGTTAAGTATATCCTAATAAATAAATGTGATGAAACATGGAAACTTTTTATAGTAAATCTTATCCTACTGATAGGATTTATCATTTTTTACAAGTGTTTCAGAAAAAATGTAAATGAATTGAAATTTTCCCATTATTATTCTCTGATTATTTTTGAATTACTCCCAAAGTAAAATATGATATTCAGAAATTTGTATTTTCGAGTTTTCATTTTCTTAAACTGAATATTAAGAATCTTAAAACAGATATAATTTTTCATGTACTTCATGATGGATGCTTTAGAAAGACTTACATGGAGAGAGGTAAACACATCTATTAGTTATCTCCAATTAACCATGAAATAAATAAAAAGCAGATATATGATTGATTACTAAAAAGCTGTGAGTAATTAGGTAATAAGGCAGTAGTAATGTTATATATTCATAGAATATAATCCAAGAACATGATTTTGTTTGTATAATTGATTACAAAGCAGTTGAAATTCATATGACTTTTAGGTAAGGACACAACATAAGGAGTTTTAAAGACAGCAAATATTTGAAAACAAAGCATTCCTATCTTTTTTTTATGTGACTATAAAAGGATATCTTACTCTACTATTCTTAAAGACCATTACTTGTTTTGGATTAGACATATAAACAAAAAATGAAATTTATTTAAAGTCTGTGTTTTAATTAAGCAAAGCTTTCAATGTAAATTAATTCAGCCTAGATTTTAGTCATGTGTAGCATCATATAATTTTACTGTTATTTCTACAGTCCATTAGTTTAAAATTGATTCAATTTATGCTAACAGTTGAGTGATTAAATAATTTCCGAGGAAATTTTAATTATCACTGTGGCTGTTTTCTAGATATAAATTAAAAGGTCTTACACTCAAGTTGAATTAAGAAAAAGAACTTTTTAGAAAATTTAGAATCTATAGTGGGAACAAAAGATATTTCTGTTCTATTTACCATTTTCCCATTTAGTTCTCCTTATTTTTAAGTCATATATCAGCACTGGAACAAGAAAGATGACTTGAGGATTCATCTATTTTATACCTATTATTTTGAGCATGGCCTTCTATAGGGCCTTTGTACATACTGTCTGTGAAAACTATGTACTCTTTCCCTGAATATAGTGTGTTTTATCCCTCACTTGATTCACGTTCCTGTTAAAATTTTAAGAGAGGATTTTCCTAATGACCCCTAATCCCTTACCCTGCTTTATTTTTCTTATCACTTACTTATTAGTAAGCAATAATCTTCATTTATTTCTGTGATGTTCAGTCCTCCTTTAACTTTTCCATAGGAGTAAGATATCTTTTTTGTTTAAAATATGCATCCAGGGCCTTGTTGAAGGCCAGGTAATATAAAAGATGCTTGTCGGATATCTAGGAAAGGATGCGTGATTAAATGATTATCTGTATATTTAGCTATCTCATGCAGTCAGATGTTACCCTAAAGGCACAATTGATCTTACAGAATACAGTTTCAAAACAAATGAAAATAACACCCAAAAGCAATTGACTAGCAAATCCAACTCTTTCCGTGGGTTCAGGAAATAAAATATTGGATTTAGTTGCATTTCCTCATGTCAATATGTTGATTTAGGATTGTTCAAAATTAGATATATTTCATTATATCCAGATATCTAAATTATCAAAGAGCATCTTTTGGTTTCTCTCTTAATTTTCTTTATCCAAGTTTCTGTATTTTTCTAGGCCTTTCAAAATGCACTTCAAGGGATGCCTGGGTGGCTCAGTCAGCCAGTTAAGCATCTGCTTTGGGCTCAAGTCATGATCCCAGCATCCTGGGATCACCCCTGCCTCTGGCTCCCTGCTCAGAGGGGGGGTCTGCTTCTTCCTCCCCCTGCTCTTGTGCTCTCTCTGACTCGTTCTCTCTTTCCTGTTCAAATAAATAAATAAAATCTTAAAAAAAAAAGACAAAATACATTTCAATATTAATAGTTCCTAAATTTGGTTATAAGCTTAGGATTTTGTTTGCCAAAGCCATATTTTTCCCTCACAAATTTCCAAATTTTAATGTGTAGATGATTTTAAGTTTAAAGAACTCTTCTCTGCAAGTTAATCAAGCATTTACCTGCCAGAAGATGAGCATTTTTTATACAAAACTTTTTGTAGTGATGTGCTCCATGTTCAATTTTTTGACATAGGAAAATGCTTTCTTTAGAATCTTGAGTACTTCCTGGACAAAATGTTGGAGGTATGGTAGAGTGAAAAAGAATGCATGACTTAATTAAAACAACCTTAGCTAAAATTTCAGCTCTTCCACTTTAAAGATTTTGAGACTCAGTGTCTACAATTCTGTGGGGTATAAAAAGGAATACTATTGCTTCTCGGCCTTTTGGCTAAGATCAAGTGTAGTGTAGTATCTGTTCTTATCAGTAAAAAGGAATACTGACCACATATCAGGCTCTTATGAGGTAGACACACATACATACATACACATGGAGTCAATATAAAAATTTTTCAATTCAATTCCTGTTACAAAGAGAACATCTGATACACTTAATTCTCTTATTTCCTTATCTTGTCTCATTCTCTAAAAGTGCCTCAAGTAACATTTTCTTTCTGTGGTCTTACATCATCTCAAATTTGTTATGACAGAAAACTTTTAATATCTATTGCCTTTACTCTAGATCTTAGTCTTAGAAAAAAAACTATCATATTACCTTAATTTGCTTATCAAAACCATTTGCTTCCTAACATGAATGGGATATACTAGAGGGATGCCTGGGTGGCTCAGTCAGTTAAGCATCTGCCTTTGGCTCTGGTCATGATCCCAGGTCCTGGGATCTAGGTTCCTTGCTCAGTAGGGAGCCTGGCTTCTCCCTCTGTCTGCCATTCCCCCTGCTTGTGCTCTTTCTGTCTCTCTTGCTCTCTGACAAATAAAGGAATGAATGAATGAATGAATAAAATATTAAAAAAAGATATACTAGAAATTATGGCTATAAAATTTAATACAAGGCATAGTACCTTTTAGAAATGAACCAAAAGCATAGAAAATGGGAAAGGAGAAAGGAGAATTAAATTAAATAGAAGGATATTATAAAATATAATATACCATATACATTTTAAAAATTATAAGAGAAAAATAGAATAAACACATGGATGCTATATGTGTGCCGAAAGCACAGAACAACCAATTAGGCCAATATAAGGTTTGTAGAGTGAAATAATGTTTCACGGAGAAACTGACATTGGACAAGCATAGAGGAATTGTAAGATTAAAATGGATGGAAAGGAGACAGAAGGTCATTTCAGAATCAGCATAAAGTGAGGAAATAAGAATTTCAAAGCTACCTGAAATGATATATATATTTTTTCTATTTTGATGCATTTCCTATCATCTAAACGGATTCCCCAAACTAATGTAATATGCCAGTGAGCTGTAGCCTTAATGGATCAACACCCATGTCAGGTGAACTCCCAGAGATGGATAAAGTAGAGAATACTTAAGTGCTTTGACTTGTACAAAGAAGCCCATTGATTTTGTTTTTGTTTTTGTTTTTGTTTTTGTTTTTGTTTAATTTTATTTTATTTATTTACTTGAGAGAGAGAGAAGGAGAGAGAGCACAAGTGAGGGAAGGGGCAAAGGGAGTGGGAGAAGTAGGCTCCCCTTGGAGCAGGAAGCCAGATGCAGAGCTCCATCCCAGCATCCGGGATCATGACCTGAGGCAGACGCCTAGCCAACTGAACCACCCAGGTGCCCCTTGATTTTGTTTTTTAAAGAGACATTAAAATTAAAATTTAATTTAATTTAATTTAAAAAAATAAACTATTGCTAACCTAAAAAGATATTAAAATTAAATATAACTAGCAAAATGATACTTTGTTTTTAGAAAACATGCAAATTCCCCCAATATTAAGTTACCATTTTACTATTAACCATCGTTAAATAGATATGCATAAATGTGGAAAACACCTTCCACGAACAAAATTCTAAGGATAGGTTTCTATTCTTTTCATTAAAAAAGCTACTGTATCTTTTCATTAAAAGGTATCTCTTCATTAAAAAGTACTGTAATTGATAAACAGCTCTATCCTTACTAGCCTACAAATTGGTCATTTAGGAAGAGAACATCAATCAGGTATGTGGAGTCAGACACTCAGAGATGCCTTAGTGCTCCTCTCCCCCTAGTCTGGATTCTGGCTGTCCCTTCCCCAGTCTATAGTTTTCTTTTCACTTGCGTGGGTTTTCTTCACTGACATATTGGCAAAAATTGTTTTTGCTCTTACCCCCAAATTAAGGCTTTTGTCCCATAGAAAAACCAGTCTGTGTTTGGTTTGGGTATTACAGTAAAGCTTGTCTCTGCTATTTTCAGGAAGATTTTGCATACAACTAGTATAATTTTGTCTGTAAATGTTTAAGAGCATTCACCAAGGAAGTATCTAGGCCGGATGTTGTCTTCATAGTCACGTTTGAAAATACAAATATAGTTTCCTTAAAAGTTGGAAATATTTGGACTATTGTTGGAAATAAATGGACTATTCAAGGTACCTATTTTTTCTTGATTAAGCTTTTATGGAAATTTCGTAGTTCCTGGTTTGCAGGGACTCTGTCTGTTTCATTCAAGTTGTTGAATTTATTGCCATAAATTTTTCATAATTACTTACTATTTTCTAAATATTCTACAGATATTTATTGATGTCACCTCTCACATTCCCTTTTGATGTCTTTTTGACCCACAAATCATTTCAAAACTTTTACTTAGGTTTCAAATATTTGGAGATATTCTAGGTATGTCTCTTAAATATCTTTTGCTCTGTAACAATAAAACAGTTCCCATATACACATACAATTTTTTTCCAAGCCATTTATTTATTTAGGGAATTGGGCTAATCACTCTGAGTTAAACATGTTCCATAATCTGTATTTGATTTATTGCTCTCTCTTGATAATATTCAACACTTTTTCCTTTCATTTATATTTCCTGGGATTAAATCCAGAAATTTGCAGATTCAGACTCAAATTTTGGCAAGAATAACTTGTAGGTGGTTTTTATCTACGTTTACTATTACTTCAGGGGCACATATGGCCTGGTTTTTCTAAGATATTTCAGTGTTTTCAGTTGTTGTTACCCAATTCATCCATTATTAAGTTCACTAACAACATTTCTTGTGATTTTTATAGCATCTGGTAAGAATTATTATCTAGATCCATTATTTAACCTGGCCCTGTAAAATGATAATTTTATAGTTCTTTTTGTTTCTTTATTAACTCAATTTCTATAAAGGAAATTAACCTTAGCAAATATTTGGCTACCCTTAAACAGTTTATATTATAAAGTAGTATAATTTCTTTTTTTATTTGTCTATTTGCAGAATAATGGGTTATTACATCAGTCCCCTACAAAAGTAGAGTAAGTATATGATTTGGCCTCCAAATTGAAACATTTGTGAGCGCAATGAGGTGATATTAAGAATTAATCTAGGGGCGCCTGGGTGGCTCAGTGGGTTGAGGCCTCTGCCTTCAGCTCAGGTCATGATCCCAGAGTCCTGGGATCGAGCCCCGCATCGGGCTCTCTGCTCATCGGGGAGCCTGCTTCCTCCTCTCTCTGCCTGCCTTTCTGCCTACTTGTGATCTCTGTCTAATAAATACATAAAATCTTAAAAAAAAAAAAGAATTAATCTAATGCAATGGTTATTGAGAATATTCCAGACAAACCTAGCCAAAGATGATCCATGAGAAATTTGTTGATTCCCATGTATTTTATGTGTTACTTCATTGCAATCATTATTTTTTTGATGCCCCAAAATGTTTTCTTTAACCATGAAGAGCCATTTCAACTTGGCTACTGAATCCTTTTAAGGTGTTCTCAGTAGTCTTGGATAGATTCCTTACTTTCTTGGACAATCTACATCATGTTCATCTTATAAGAAATATATATATGCATATTTATTTCTTATATCATATATGTATATGTTTATATATAACGTATATAATAAAAAATTATAATTTCTTAGAAATAATTATAAATTAATTAATTAATAATAAAAATATGTTTTTCCTTCTCCCAGATCTGAAAACTTAGTAATTTTTCAAAGTATCCTTGTTTCTTTTAGTGAGTAGCAGCGTGTAAAAGAGCTTAGACTGTGGTTGCTTCTGTGTTGTCATTGCCTTTATGCCCTTTCGATAAACAGAGCTTGGAAAAAGCACTTTTTTTTAAAAAAAAGAAGATTAATAATAAGTGTATGCTGACATTTGTAAATGAAAAGAAATATTTCTTGAATTTTACTCAATTTCTCTATTTTATATGTAATTTTCTTTTATTCTAAAAATACTGATTATATTCTTGCTTTGTATATTACCTATATTGTTATATATATTCACTTAATACCAATATTTTTACTGTCAATGACTATTTAATTCAGTTTTCAAATGTTTTTGATGATATTTTTAATCCTTAAAGCACATCCAGTAATTGTCAGTTAAAATATCATGTCTTTAAATCATGTTAAATAATTATTGTCTGAGTGGTTATGTAACCAAACCGATGTGGGGACATGGGGATTTTTTTTTTTAATTTCTTTTCAACGTAACAGTATTATTATTTTTGCACCACACCCAGTGCTCCATGCAATACATGCCCTCCTTAATACCCACCACCTGGCTCCCCCAACCTTCCACCCCCGCTCCTTCAAAACCCTCAGGTTGTTTTTCAGAGTCCATAGTCCCTCATGGTTCTCCTCCCCTTTCAATTTCCCTCAGCTCCCTTCTCCTCTCCATCTCCCCGACATGGGGATAATTTTTAAAATTTTATTTTATAATTCATGTAAAACATTTAAAGTTTCAAATTCAAAACTATAAAACAAGATACTCTAAAAGTTGTAGCATATCACTTAGCTTGTTTCTATCATTGCTATTCCCCCCAAATATAACATTACTAAAATCACAGTAACGCTGCAATATTGAAACTAGTATTATTATATTTATTGACATATCAACACGTAAAAGTACACCCCTAATATGGAATGACAATCTTAAGTGTCTCTGATCTCATTCTAGTTTTAAGCAACCTTTTTCCTTGTCTCTGTTACATTTTATGTATGCTATGCTAGTTCCCATAAACTGGTCATTTTCAGGTATCTGCATTGGTAGGCTACTTTTAGGAAAATCTCTGTAGTTTTTCAGATACCAGTCCTTAACTTTAGATTATTTCATCACAGCTCTTTGTGCAATGACTGAGTTCACCAAACAAAAAAATTTTTTTTTAATTTTTGCTGTGTTCTATTCTGACCCTATAGCTGTGGTATGGATTTGTAGAAAGCAAAAACTACTAGATGTATGATTCTCCTTTGAGAGTAGGTGAATTCTAGAGATGCTGGAAATGCCATGTTTAGAGCTGTCTCATGCAAAGGGTGATATGCTATAAAAATAATGTCTCCCAAGAAACCTTCATCCTGAAAAATTCTGCTGCATAATTCAAAGGGGCTACAAATGTCTGCAGTGAAACTCTGGAAGTGTGGGAAATGATCAGTCCCAAAGGTATAGCTTACCTTAGTAGTTGAACTTCACTTTGTAATATGATTTTTCCAGTTCATTTCAGATGATGGGCAGAGAAAATAATATGACTCTGAAAGAGTTAACATTGTGTTCATTCAGATACTGAAGTAAAATCTAGAAAAGATAGTAAATTTCAGTTTAGGAAATACTGTAGTAAAGAAAACTATTAAATTTTACTTAACTGATTAATATTCAAACTCATTTGACCACAGAATTTTTTACTCTTCTGTATCACATAAAATATGGAGAAGAATTAGTGTTCCAGAGAACACATACATTTTGTAAGGCTATGTTAAATGAAGTTCAACAGGTACATTTGTGATAAATCTTAGCAGGGTTTTCTAATTGCTACTGTGAATCAAGAATCCTAGGATCCTCAAGTTGGACTACAGTCTATAGACCATATTCCAAACTCCTTTATGTAAGAATAAATTTTCTATATGATACAAACTGAAATAATTTGGGGGAGGGGTAATCATTCTTACTTTTCACAATTTATTTCCCTCTTTCTTACTCAGAGAAGTTCATATAATTTCTACATCATGAAATGCAGAGAAATATTATTTTATTACTTATCTTACTTATTAATAATAACTATATTTATTGAGGTACATACAGACAGAATTCTTCATATTTCATAAATATGAAGTCAATGAATTTTAACAAACAAAGCCTACCCATGTAACCAGCATCTAGCTCAAGAAATAAAACATTATACCCACCTATTAAAGGAAGGAAAAATACACACATTTCCTCAGAATTTCCAAGGCCGCCTCATTTTCTTTAAAGGAATAGTAAGCAGTGAGGTCAGGAGAAAATTCTACAGAAATCCTGCTAAATTGTACTAACTCAACTTACTGTAGGTTGCAGAAATTGAAGTAGAGGTTTTGCTTATCAGTGGTACTGAGAGCCACACTGTAGGTCCATGCTCCTTCCCAAAGCTTTAGACCTAAGAAACTGACCAGCAAAAATGCAGAGTAAATACTTGAAGTGAAATCCATTCAAGCTTTCAGCAAATGTTCCGTGTACTGTGGCTCTTTCCCTCTGTTCCCTGAGCTTTTGTATATTGACAGTGGGGTTGGAGATATAGTGAAAAAATGCAAATAGATTTGTTTGTAGAAATGTTAATTCATGGGAGAAAGAGGGAAAATGACAGTTACAAACAGTATTCACAGACCGTGGTAGAAGTGGTAGATGGGACAATTCTCTTTGGAACAGTATCTGCCTCACTTGTAACATGGCTCTTTATTAATTTTTTGTGCTACCTATAATTGTCTTTTCTGCCTGTTTTCATGGCCATTTAAATTTGATTTGGGAAAAGTGAATGAGATTCTCCCAATTATCACTATTTTAACTGACACCACTTATAAAATCTATAAAAATTGATAAATCTTATGTTCTCACCATTATGCGTATGTATCTAATTATGCATCTCTAAATCTCACATCAACACCATGAGTAGATATAATTAGTCCCATTTTATTAGTGAATAAAACCAATTGAGAGACAAAGCACCTTGTCTTAAATTTTACTAATACTGCACTGAGAAAACAAGTTTTAACTCTATGTACATCTGGCTCAAAAAATCAAGCAGACTTCAACATGCAGAATATAAAATCTTTAAAGTTCTATGTGCCTGAGACCCACACTATGAGAAAGGGATTGTTTTCATTCCACAGAAATGCAATAATAGAAGCAGGGTTTGAACCGAGGTCAGCAGACCATGGGTACACGACTCTTTCAACTAACCCAATAGTGTATTTACATATACATTTTTCTTTTTAAATTCAACTTTATAAAACCTCTTTCTACTAAGAAGTTAAAAGACTTACTGTATCAAAGTAAAGAAAACATGCTTCTAACTTTCAATAGAAAATGAAAACTCATGGTTTGAAATGGGAATATGGCACTAACACGATTTTACTTTTAAGGTACAGCCTAAGAAATGGTTTCTTGGATAAGGAGACAAAAGATTAAACCTGGACTTGCATCATTCACTTTTTTTTTCTGTGATTGACAACATTAATATTTCTATGTTTCAGTTAAGGATGATTAAATTTTTTTTTCAGATTTTAATATGTATTGAAGTTAAGATACAATATAAGTACATAAAAATAAATACCTGAAAATCATTAAACATAAAATTACATCCATTAACATTATGTACCCAAAGGTAGATATAGTTACAGAAATTTAAAACACCTTTTATGGGAATGCAAGCTGGTGCAGCCACTCTGGAAAACAGCATGGAGCATCCTCAAAAAGTTGAAAATAGAGCTACCCTATGACCCAGCAATCGCATTACTGGGTATTTACCCTAAAGATAGGAATGTAGTGATCTGATCATGTACACCCAAATGTTTATAGCAGCAATGTCCACAATTGCCAAACTATGGAAATAACTTAGATGTCCATCAACAGATGAATGGATAGAGAAAAAGTGGTGTATATATATATATATGTATACACACACACACACACACACACACAATGGAATACTATGCAGCCATCCAAAGAAATGAAATCTTGCCATTTGCAATGACATGGATGGAACTAGAGGGTATTATGCTAAGCAAAATAAGTCAATCAGAGAAAGACAATTATCATATGATCTCTCTGATATGAGGAATTTGAGAGGCAGGGTGGGGGGTTGTGGGGGATAGGGAAGGAAAAAATGAAACAAGATGAGATCGGGAGGGAAACAAACCATAAGAGACTCTTAATCTCACAAAACAAACTGAGGCTTGCTGGGGGGTGCAGGGTAGCGATAGGGCAGTTGGGTTATGGACATTGGGGAGTGTATGTGCTATGGTGAATGCTATGAAATGTATAAGCCTGATGATTCACAGACCTGTACCCCTAGGCAAATAATATATTATATGTTAATAAAAACTAAAAAAATAAAAAATAATTTTAAAAAACACCTTTTAGTGCAATGAAAGAGACACATTATAAATTATACTACTTTCGGTTTAACTGTTTTACCCTTAATTTTATGACTTCTCTGGAGAATTAGTCTTATATTTTCTTAATTGATTTTAGAGTTAGTAAAGTTAGCATGCCACAAAAGGAAGAAAAAGCCAAAAATGTAATGTTAACTGATTTGGGACATTACAAAGTAATGTATAACTGAGATAGATTATATCTATATCTATATCTATATATCTATAGATATAGATCGATTGATCTATATCTATATAGATATATAGATATAGAGGTATCTATCAGTTATATGCAAGAAAAAATGATTTTTCTGTAAGAAGATTATTCTGATAGTTATTAGTAGACACTTTTCTGAAAAGTTAAAATATGGCATAAATTAGTTTTGTTGACAGGACTGTTTTATGTTTTGTTTACCAACAAACATGATATGGAATTTTCACAATTTTATTAGCCTTATTCAGGTATATTTTCATATAAGAAATTGTATCCACCTAACATATATAATTCAACTAATTGTGATAGAAATATACATTGCAAAACCACTGTTTAAATCAGGATACATATTTGTACCACTCAAAAAAGATTCCATGAGCCCCTTTACAGTCCATTCCTCCCTCTGCACCCTGCCCCAGGGAATCATAGATGATTTTGGTTACCATAGATCAGTTCACATTTTATAGATATTTATAAATAGAATCAAATTGCGTGAATACTTTTGTAACAGGTTTCTCTCAGCACAATGACTTACAGATTCATACATACTATTGTGTATGTCAGCAGCTCATTCACTTTTATTGTTGAACACTATTCAATTATAAAGATAAATCACATTTTATTTATCCATGCATCCAATGATGGACTGTGGTGTTATTTGAAGTTTTAGTTATTTTGCATAAAACTGCTGTGAATATTTCCATGTAAGTCCTTTGTGTGGATATATATTATCAATTCTCTCAAGTAAGTAACTGGAGTAAAATAGCTGGGTTATTTGGTAGGTATATAATGTGGTTTGTGTGTGTGTGTGTTTTTAAAGAAACTGCCTGTTTTCCAATGTAATTGTACAACATCCCCAGCAACAGTGCATGAGAGTTAAAATGGCTCCATATCCTCACAAAACACATGAAATTTCCAGCCTTTACTGTTAACTCTTCAAATCGGCATGCTGTGGTAACTTTTTTGCTTTAATTATAATTTCTTTAAAATATAATTGTAATTTGTTTAATTGTAATTAAATAATGTATTGACATATTTTCACGTGTTTATTTACCATGCATATATATTTTGTGTGATGTGTGTGTTCAATTATTTTAAATAGTTTTTAATTAGATTAGATTTTAAAATTGTATACTTTTTATTTGTCTTCTGTTATTGGGTTTTAGAGTTCTTATATGTTCTTCATATAAATCCTTTCTCAGACACATGTAGTGTATTTTCTCCCCATCTGCAGCTTGCCTTTTCATTTTTTAAATAGTATGTTTTGGGGAACAAAAAAGGAATTTTGTTGAAAGCCAACAGATTATTTTTATTTGTTTCTGTTTCTTAGTGTCTATCTAAATCCTTGCCTACCTCAAGTTCACAAAAATAATCTACTGTTTTATTTAGTACTGTTATGGTTCTTATTTTTGTATATAGGACTATGTTCCATATCAAGTTAACTTTGGTATATATCATGGGGTAAATATTGATGTTCCTTTTTATTCCATAGACATATTTAATTGTTCCAGCACTATTTGTTAAGGAAGTCTTTTCTTCCCAACAAATGGTCTTGAAAACATCATCAAAAATCGGGTGATCATATGGAGTTTGGTCAATTTCTGTACTCCCCATTTTAATTGACCTATGTCTATTCCTTCAACTATACAACGTTGTTTTGATTACTAGAGCTCTGTAGTGGATCTTTAAATCATGGAGTATAGCTCTTTTGAAAAAATTGTTTTGGTTATTCTAGATCATTTGTATTTCCATATTAATTTTCAAATTAGCTTGTCAGTTTTTAAAATGCCTTTAGGATTTGATTGGTATTGTCATGAGTTACACACACACACACACATATATATTATATATATTAAAAACTTTAACAATATTTAACAATATTGTATCTTCCTATATATCTTCACTTACTTAAGTCTTATTTAATTATTTATTTAATGAATTATCCAGTTTTATAGCAGTCAGTGTAGAGTTCTTACACATATTTTATTAATTTGTTATACAAAAATATATTTAGGTAACAACTCAATGTGGTATTTTGATAATGTTTTAAAATGAATTTAAAAAATCATGTTTCAGTTATTGATGGCTAGTATATAAAATCCAATTGATTTGTATATCTTAATCTAGCATACTCCAACCTTCTCAATTTGTTTCGTTCTATTTATTCTTTTGTATACTTCTTAGGATTTTCTATAGAAACAATTGTGCCATCAGCAAATAGATACAACTTTATTTCTATTTTCCTAGTCTATTGTCTTTTATTTCTTTTTCATGCTCTATTTCAATTGTTACATCCTCTACTACAATCTTAAAGTGGTGGAAATAGGCATCTATGGCTTCTTTCTGATCTTATATGGAAAGCATTAAATATTTTACTATGAAACATGATATTAGCTATAAGTTTTTATAGATGCATTCTACCTTACTAAGAATGTTTCTTTTTATTTCTACTTTACTGAACAGTTTCATTGTGAATAGATGTTGAATTTTATCAAAAAATTTTTTTGCACCTATTGATATGATTTTGTGATTTTTGTGTTTTCTTTTATTAATGAAAGTGTTTATCATCACAAAATAAACCTCTTTATCTCCAGTAGTTCCTTTTTTCTTAAGGAAACTTTTTTTTTCTGATTTTATTATATTTACTCAGACTTATATATCTTTTTCCATCACTTTACTTTCAATTTACCTATGTTTTTATATTGAAAATGAGTCTCTTTTGGATACCATATCCAAATTTGTTTGTGTTTGTGTTTGTTTATGTTTATTTTTTAATCTTTTCAGTGTTATGTGTCATATATATGGAGTTTTTCCAACTAATATTTAATGTTATGCTAATATAGTTGGATTTTGTTCTGAAACTTCACTACTTGATTTCTTTTCATCTATCTCATTTTTGTGTTGCTCTTTTTTCTTTTTTCTTTCAATAAGTTATTCCGATTATTTGGGTAGTTTCCATATATTGGCTTATTTTGTATTTTGTAGTGGTTTTTCTTTTTTTTTTTTAAATATTTTATTTATTTGACAGAGAGATCACAAGTAGGCAGAGAGACAGGCAGAGAGAGAGGAGGAAGCAGGCTCTCCGCGGAGCAGAGAGCCTGATGTTGTAGTGGTTTTTCTAAAGGTATATTATGCATCCTTAACTTTTTACATTCTAATTAGAGTTGATATTATACATGTTCATGTAAAGTGTTGAAACTTTATGATCATTTTGGCCCATTTACCTCCCTTGATATCCGTTATGCTAGAATCTGTATATGTATTATATCAATATACATTGTAAAGTCTGCAAGGAAGTATCATAATTTTTGCTTGAAACAGCCACATATTCAAACATAATGAAAAAATAATATATCCTTATATTTATCACTTTTTAGGGTATGTATTACCTCTTGACTGCCTACATTTCCCTCTGCTACCATAAACTCTTATCCTAAAGAGTTTTATTTAACTTTTCTTGCAGTACCTGTCTTCACATGACAGTTTCTTAGTTAATTATTTATCTGAGAATACCTCTATTCTGCCTTCTTTCTTGAAGGATATTGCCACTACATATGAAATTCTGGGTTGGCAGTTGTTGTTTTATTTTTCCCCCATGGCTTTCATCATGTTATTCCACTTCCTTCTGCTTTCATAATTTCTGATGAGAAGACTACAATCATTTGAATCGTAATGTGCCATATTTTTCTGGATTCTTTTAATATTTTCCTTATGTCCTTGGATTTCTGCAGTTTGGATATGATGTGCCTAGAGAGAGTTTATTTATTGCATTTAGTCTGTTTTGAATTTGCTGCATATCTTGCATATTTAAATTAAGAAGTTTCACCAAATTATAAAATATTTGGCTATTGTTTCTTCAAACATTTTTACTACAACATTATCTCCTCTACTTCTGGGACTCCAATTATATCCATGTTAGACCATCTGATATTACCTAATGTTTTCTGAGGCTCTGATTGTTTTTTCTATTAATATATTTTTCTCTCTGGACTTCAGCTTAAATAATTTCCATTGATCAATTTTAAAGTCCTTTTTCTCTTTCTTCTGTCAATTCCATTCTACTCTTGATCCTATCTTATCTATTTTTTTTTAATTTCAAATATTTGTTTATAATTTCTTTAGTTTCGATTTTCTATTTAATATTTTTATTTAGCATTTTCTATTTCTATTCCCTATTTCTCACTGATATTTCCTATTTTTTCCTTTGGCCCCAGGTGTATTTTCCTTTGCCTTATTCATCATCATTACAAGTTTTTTTTAAATCCTTGTCTGACAACATAATTTTAGGAACATCTTCAGATTTATCTATTTTTTGTTTTCCTTTCAGAAGAATGAATCACATTTTATTGGTTCTTCATATTTAAATAATTTTGGATTATATTCTGAAAATTGTTAGAGTTGTGTTGCCGAGGCTCCACAATCTGTTATACTCCTATAAATTAAAAATTACCTTCTGTAGGGTCAAATTGCAAAATTTTTTTTGCAGCAACTCAGTACTTTTTCCTACTTTTACCCTTCACTGCAAGCTGCCTTAAGTCTTCCCTATACTTACATGGTTCAGTAATTCAGAACATAGAGATTTTAGGGTTTCCTTCCTTCTCCCTCCAGGATTCCCCTTGTCACCTTCTAGGAGTATGACTGTCCTAATTCAAACTTTTGGTTCTTTAAATCAGAAAGAATGTAGGTTTCTACTTGAGTTTTAACTTTCCTATGCCACACTGGGGCAGTTGCCTGCCTTCAAACTCATGCTATAAAAGAGAGAAATATCCCCCAATATAACCATCTTCCAAGTTTTACATCTTTTCAAAAATAATCAAACAAACAAACAAACAAAAGCAAATACAGGTTTCTCTAACTAAATTTCTAAAAAGTTCATCCAGATTTTATGGTTGTTATCTTTGAGATGATTCATTTTTTTAGAAGCTTTTTTTTTTTTTTTGGACATACTTGAAGAGGAATTCTTTAGGAAAGAACAAGTTAATTCTTTTCTCAGAAGGCAGTAATATCTTTCTTGGATAGATTCCAAAACATATGTTACTGTGTAAAAAGATTATCTGAGAGATTAGACACTTATCAAAAACAAGATTGTCAAAAAGTGGGCATCCTAAAATACAAAGAATTACATCAATGAATCAAAAGAGCAGAGTCAGACAAATCTTAAGCCTAAAGTAGCATTAATATTTTTTTTCCAGCTGGATATATAGCTTATAATTTTATGAACTGGATTTTGTTTTGGTTGTTGCCTGTACCCCTTCCAGATGGCATAATATAAATTGTATTATGACATAGAGACAGGAAAAGAGAGAGGCAGACTGTCTAAACACATGGCTCTCAAAAATCTAATTTCTCATCACTGATAACGTGCAGAATTTCCTCCTCATTGCACCTATGGATTCCTTTTTACCGATAATTCTTTTTTTTTAATCAGATGCATATCTAGTCTTATGAACTGTATCAAAAGACTGCTTCTCTTTTAATTATAAATTATATTCTATGGCTGCAAAACTAAAAATCTTCATAAGACATAAGCTTAGAACTTTGATCCAGAAGTTAAAATTAAAATTTTATTTTGAAAATCAAGTATGGATAAGTTACAGATCAAACAAACTCCTTAATGCTCTCTATTGACTTTTTTCTTCTACCAGTTTTAAAACTAAACAATGTCTTTAATAACTTTTTTTACCAGTGAAGGTCTATTTCTTTGGTAACACTGATAGATGGGTGTTTTAGCCAATTCATCTTGAATTAGATTTGGTGAGAATACCAAAACAGATGTTATCTGAAGTCACATAGAATAGTAGCTGAACAAGAATTCTATAACTGAGCAGCATACAACACAATAAAATAGGTTTCCATTTGAAATATTGTAACTGTGAAATGTTACTTTGTATTTTTATATTTTCCTTCATTACTAAAATAAATGTAGCTATTAATTTATCCCAAGATTATTTTTTTAGATTTAGTGCTTGGATGAAATTCTAATTTCAGATAGTTAGGAGTCATTTAGATGATAAATCCAGATTTCTACTCAATCTTTGATGAGAGAAAAGCCATTTTAGACACTTACAGTAATAAAATATCCTTCAATGACTAGCCTTCAAAATTATAAAATTATCTGTAACATTTTATGTATTCTTTGGAAAAGTTGGGTAGTATTGAACCTTTAGTTTTATGTATAGGAAATGCACTAGTCATCTAATTTACTATTTAATTTTTGTTGATGAAACATGGCATTATAATTCTAACATATCAAAGCATACGGTTATGTTTTCCAATTCATATTTATATTATATAGTAATGAAAGAAATATAGTTGTATAATGGACTTACAGTCCATTTCATTTGTGATAGTAGTCTGAAAGGATTTTTTTTTTTAAAGATTTCATTTATTTATTTGAGAGACAGTGAGAGAGAGCATGAGCGAGGAGAAGGTCAGAGGGAGAAGCAGACTCCCCATGGAGCTGGGAGCCCAATGTGTGACTCGATCCCGGGATCCCAGGATCATGACCTGAGCCGAAGGCAGTCGTCCAACCAACCGAGCCACCCAGGCGTCCCCTGAAAGGATGTTTTATGACAGAATGTAATGAAGACTTCTGTTTTGAAATCTTCTGAACTAGTTATTATTTCAAATGTTACCAATTATCCTATTTTATCACTTTGTGTTAAGGTTCTAGATTCAATTTATTTATAGTAATTTAGAATAAAAATAAAAAGTATTTTTTATATTACATTATATCAAAAACTAATTTATAAAAAAATATTTCTAATACCTAGAAATGTTTTTAGATTTGCAAAGGATTTTGGTCATCACAGCTTATCAGCATTCCAAGAGCCAGAAAAATAGAAAGACTGAGATATTGTGAGATAAACACAGAATTTATTTTAATTAAATGTCTTACTTTTCAAGCTTATTAAGCTCATAAACTGCAGGCAATGTTTCTACAGATATCTATCTCTTTATAAATCAAAATGATTTCCTTATAATTTTTCACTCATTATGTATTTCTATGAACCTTCAGTTTGAAGGTTTATCTTTTCATGTATATCCTTTGCATTGTAGCCAAGGTTGTGTGTTTTGAAGTACATAGCATGCATTTTCCTTCAAACCAGATCTTTAAAAAAGTAAAGTAGAAAGTGTGTATTTCCTTATGCTAGAATCGCATTCACCTGAAGGATACCTTTGCCATTGAATTTGCTGTTGGGTTTGCAGAGCTCAATGCTCACAGTCTAATCAGAGATGCAGGGTCTATGCCAGAGAGCAGCAACTGGCCAGAGGCCAGAACACTGCCTTTACCAGCCAGCTCTGCAGAAGGCAAGGCAAGTACACCTCTCTGAGACTAGAAATATGCTTAGAAACTGCCCAAATGAGCCAAATGGTAAAATATTTCAGATGTGTTGGAGGAAAAGAATAAACCATCAAGATAAACAAGACATCATTAGAGTGCTTTGATGGGCATTTCTTGAATAAGATTTTTGAGCTGTGAATACTGTGTCTACCTCTGCCCATAGGACATAAATGAATTCTGTAATTTGTTAACAAAGTAGAAAGAGTATTGTTTTACTCTCCAGCTGGTTTCCTGAGGATAAAAATAATACTAATTCAAAGGGGAAATATTTTGTTAAACATATTTATTTACCATCAATCCAGCATAGTTTTCAACATTTAAACTCACGCATTGCTACTTTATTCTAATATCTTAAGGCTAGTGTTTGGGAAAAGGTGCTAATAAAAACAGGCTTTCTCTTACATTCTCCTGAATAATAAACCATCAGTAGGAACACTTTTCCCCCGTAAGCCTTGTATACTATAACAAGCAAATATTTGGAGACCCATTAAAATTGAGCATGCTAATTTAATTCCCTTAATATATTCTGGTTTTGTTTCCCAGTGAACTAGTGATGACCATGGTATATATTCAAAATAGTGAATAAAGAATTTTTAAATATATTTTAAACAAACAATAACCATTAACAGTACCCCCCCAAAAAAAGGTAGAGAAAAGAAAAGAAAGAAAAACAAACATTGCACAATTAAATATTGCCACAGAATAGGTCATATTAGTATCCCAGGGATGTGAAACAACTGTGAAGAATTATACTACAAATCCACTTGAGGGGATGTTTATGGAACTAGTTCTTGTCTTGCAAATTTTAAGATATCATTTGAAAGGTAGAGAAAAAGGTAGCCTATAAAGAAATTCTTTCTAAAGTTATGGAACTTCAGAGGTAAAAATGAGTGGATCATAGAGTTTCGTGTGTGTTCATGTATCAACTATTCACGTTTCACAATTATACACATATAGAAAAAAATACAGCAGAGAAGTAAAGGAATAAGAACACAAAAATATAGGTGGTACAACAATGATCATAATCTCAAATTTTGGTTTCCTCTACACCACAATTTATAATGAGGAAAATTTAGATTTTTTTCTTTCTTTTTTAGAGAATAATACATGAATTTTGAATAGTAATATTAAGTAAGGAAAACTTTTATGAAATTGACAAAACATGAAAATTGGGCCAATTTTTGAAGATTGAAACCAATGTATAATAACATACACTGAGATATAGTTGGAAGGTTTGAACTGTGCATTAATTACAGTGATTACACCAATGAGATGACATTACTCTTGATGAGAAATACAAACATAAGAAATAAAACATATTTCCCACTGTTCTCAGTTTTAGATACCTTTCAGTTTTCAATATATCATATAACAGAAATCTTATCTTAAAAATAATTTCACTGGTATGATTTTTCATAGTAATAACAAGTATTTTAATCAAAATAATGGCATGTTATACAATCATATAGTACAGTAGACATCATAAAGAAAAATAGTCGTAACCTTTGCCACCACGGCATCTTTCGTCCAATGTAAAAAGACATAATTTTTTAGTCCTTTCTCACTTTATTTCTTTTAAGACTTTATGTATTTATTTGAGAGAGGGAGAAAGAGAACATGAGCATGGGAGAGGGGTAGAGGGAGAAGCGGACTCCCCACTGAGCAGGGAGCCTGATGTGGGGCTCGATCCTGGGACCCCAGGATCATGACCTAAGCCAAAGGCAACGCTTAACTAGCTGAGCCACCCAGGAGTCCCAAACATTTCTCACGTTACATTAGGCTAGCCTGATTATCCCTCTTCCTTGACACTTTTCCTACTTCCTTCTCTTGGAAATCTTACAAGAAAATTGGATGATTCTCCTTCCTAGAATCCACACAGCAAGGAACTGACATAGAACAGAGTTCAGATTTGACAAATGAGGCGGGGGATGGCGAGAGCAGTGGTCCCTATTGAAATGCATTTTGCCATGTACCTTTAACAAGTTAAAAGCCTACATGTTATTTTCTCTTCATGTTTCTTCTTACGGGTTTTTATTTTACTGGATATAATTTAACACGAATTCTTGATGTTACAATCTAGTTCCAGCTACACTGGTTAAAGTTTCTGGTTTAATACTGTTTATTTTCACATTTTCAAGACATTTCAAAATGATTTTTTTCTTTAAATATTTTATTTATTTATTTGTCAGTGAGAAAGAGAGCGTGCTTAAGCAGGGGAAACAGCAGAAGAGGGAGAAGCAGACTTCCCACTGAGTGAGGATCCCCATGTGGGACTTGATTCCAGGACCCTGGATGACCTAAACTGAAGGCAGATGCTTAACCAACTGAGCCACCCAGCTATCTCAACATTTCAAAATGCTTTAAAGATAGTGTTGGATGCATTGGCTGATTGAGTCAATGCATGATATTTTTTCCTCACATTAACTTGAATGAAATTTGTATCTCTCATTAAAATAAATTATTCATATGATTTATATTTGTACTTTATAAGACTATTCAGCTCATTCATGAAAGAGTACTACCAAAGAAATCTATACTAGTTTGATTGTTGAGAAAAAGATCATTTTAATGTTTATTGTTAGAAATAACCTATTAGCAGTTTTGATCCATTATATTAAGAAATATCTGAGACAAAATATTCTCAGAATAAACACAAATGAAAGAAAGAATTTGCAACTTAGTATCCTTATCAATATCCGTATATCTGCATTTATTAAAGGTTGCTATGGTGCCTTGTAGTGCATTGAGTAGTTGCCCCCCAAAGGATATGTCCACTCAGAGCCTCAGAATGTGACCTTACTCGAATAAGACTTTTTGCAGATTTTATTAAGGTAAGGATTTTGAAATGAGGTAGTCCTGGATTACAGTGGGCCCTAAAGCCAAGGATAGCTGCCTTTATGAGAGACAGAAAAGAAGACACAAAGGAATGCAGAGGAGAAGGCCATGTGAAGACAGAAGTAGAGAATGTGTAGTGAGGCACCTATAATCCAAGAAATGCCAGAGATTGCTGACAGTCCCCAGACACTTAGAGACACTCATGGAAACTTCCAGAAAGAGCAACACATTAACTATTAACTATGCACTTCTGTCCTCCAGAATTGTGAGAGAATAAATTTCTGTTGTTTTAAACTACCAAATTTGTGGTAATTTAATCATTTTAATCATTCTCTTGGAAATCACCAAACCCCTGTTTCATTATATGTCTTAAATACACATGTTCTGGCAAAATTCCAGTCTTGAAAAAATATCTATCTTCCTTCTGTATGATTTTATACCTATCACTCTACATGAGAAAAGAAAAGTCATACAAGGGAAAATGGACTCTATAATGATTATTAACCTAAACTAGCCTCCCAATATCATGTTCATGCTTGATATTTTAAAATATTCTCTAATTTACTTTTCTTGTTTCTAAAGGACTATCCACACTAACTTATTCTCTGAAAATGGTTGGAAAATATTTTGAAACTGTATCAACTAAACTGTATAATTTAAAATACAGTGGTGAACTCTCGGGTCAATTTTTGTTTGAAAGTTTTTAAATGGTTAAAGAGCAATACTGGAGTACCCGAAACATTTAGGGCATCAAACAATCTATACCACTCAACTTTTAGCTCATTTGCTATACTGGGAGAAATAAAAACTCAGGCACTGACCAAGTGGAGAGTCTTAAGAGAACCTCCCCAACATTATCCTGGGACATAAGGGCTATAACCTCAGGAAAAGACCAAACCAGACCTAGACATGAATCATACCCTAACCCCAGAAGGTAACAGGAAAGTCTATTTGGACTGAGCAGTGCTAGAGAAGTAAAAGGAAAGGAAAAATATTTTGGAGATATTATGGTCTTGGAACAATAGTTTAATGGGTTTTCAACCCAGCTGTGTACTTTTGAGATACTTAAGGAACTCTAATCCATGAACTTCACTTACTCTCATCTCCAATGGTGAGTTCCCCTCAGGTACTAGGCAGAAGCAAACGCAATTCCTCTCTGGGAAAAGGCATACTTAATTTTGGTTTCAAGTTACCTCCAAGTGTCTTGGGCACCAACTACAGGCAAAGCTGACTAGGTAATTAAAGAAAAAAGGATGCATGAGAAAGAAGCAAAAAAATCAAGAGGAAACAATATGAGAAACGTATGCTTCAGATAATGAATTGTCAAATTCAAAATAAACCATGGCCACCTGTCTAAATAAACAACATTGCAAGTTGCTCTAAAAGCCTTAAATAAAAAGAAGAGGTTTAAGAAAGTCAGCCTTGTATTATACTGTGAAATTTGAAAGGCCTTTAATTCCCACAGCTGGGGAAAAGACTGAGTAGAAAATCGAAAGTCAGAGAAAACTTCAAGTCTCAGCTGTGACTCCTCTTACGTGAAAGCCATGGCCCCAGTAGGAAAGGCATGGGACCCTGGTATCTAAAAAGAGAATATTGGAATGGATATGCATGGGAAACTTGACACCCCATATTACTCTGAATGCTCCAGGCCAGATGCAGTAGCCCACTTCTCCTTCCCAGAGGTAGGCAGCACCCCACTTTTTGTCCTCAGTTGTGCTTAATTTTGCTGAGACTATACAGAGTAAATAAAAATTAAATAGGGCTGTATATTAAAGAAGACATTACATATGTTGGCAGGAGAAATGTAAGTACTATAGGAAATCATATCCTACATGGCAGAGATCCAGGAAGAGGTTTATGTCCGTCAGGTATCTTGATGGTGCATCTCTGAGGTTGACAGAAACCAAGATACTGCTCTTATCTTTCTTTAAATTTTCCCCTTTATACCTCTGTATCTCCACCAAATTGGAAAAAAATAAAAAAATATAAATTCACTTAGGAAGTGAATCATTTACATCCAAATTTGTCTCACCTGAAAATCCAACAGATTTAAGGGAGGCCTTCCCCTTCTTTGAGGACTATGTCTGGTTATGTCCAGGAAAGAACAAAGTTCATTTTATTTTCAGAAGTGTTTTGAACAACAACAAAAAAAGAGATGGAAAGGCTAACTAATTTATTGCACGATCATATAGAGAACCTTTAAAAAACAAGGAAATGATGATGTTTATACTTTTTTTTTAAATGGCAATTTTGTCTAAAACTAACTTTAAAATAAATATAATTATATATAGGAGAAAAGTCATAATAGTTCAAATCAATCTCTTCAAACAAACTGATCATCCAAATAAAAAATTCTACTCTCTTCTCAATAGAGGTTGATTGCATTCTAGTATAAGAATTATTGACAGAACCAAAATAACTATAAGAACCATGTGTGCTTTCTAGTTAAGACAAATAGAAACAGCTCTTTGATCTTGTAGAAGTTATTCAAGGTCTTTGGAACTAATTTACCCAACTATAAGTGAATATTTTGGCTTATCCTTTCTGGCTTGAATATGTCATGTATTTTTGATGCTCTGATTCAAATGTATTTTACTATGAAATTCAAAAGGAAAAAAGTAAACAATCAACATTATTGTTAAAAATAATTTAGAAATTATTTTTGGTCTCTTCATGATCTGTGCTATAAGGTTCACACTCACTTGAAGCTCCCATATGGTGCTATTCTGAGACATTATTGCCTCCTCTAAGCCTCATGTGGTCTATATATGTCAATGATTATTCTCCATTCTACAAATGTGTATATAACCTATACTGTTGCTTCTTTTGTCATTCCTCTATTTTATTGTTTTCGCTTCCTTTTTTTTTTTTTGGATGGCTTTAATCCCATACTCACCTGAATGTTAAATATTTCTTTATTAAAATTTTAAGTCAAATCTCAACTCCTTTATTAAACTTCTAAAATATAATACATCACATTATCCTATGGTTTTGTTCTATGTGTTTGTGTTTTGCCTCTAAGAAAACGTTCCTTTATCATGTCTTGGGCATGCAATATTCTTTCTAATATCAGCCTCATCATTCTCCAATGCCTAGGAATTAAAGGACATTATCAGATTTCACATATAGTGATCCTTAGGAAGGAAAAAAAAGCTCAGAAAGATTGTTATAATTTTATCTAATTTACACTTATGACCGAAATTCCAGGACCAGATACAGGATTGATAGGTCTAACTTAGTCTTAAGTTGCATTGCCTCATCAACTAGATGGTATACCATTAGAAGGCTAATTGCTAGCCATATTTCTGATCTAGAACTGTGGCTATATTCTACTGGATGTCTTGACAAATTTATCTCTTAAGACAGGCAAGGACCTTCTGGGTGGCTCCGTCAGTTAAGCATCTGCCTTCAGCTCAGGTCATGATCCTAGAGTCCTCGGATCAAGTGCCCTCCCCACACTGCTCAGCAGGGAGTCTGCTTCTCCCTCTAGACCTCCCCCATGCTTGTGATCTCTCTTTCTCAAGCTCTTTTTCTCTCTCAAATAAATAAATAAAATCTTTTTTTTTTTTAAAAGAACAACGGGTAAATTAGTGTGAAATGCACTTCAACCTAAGATAGCATAACAAAAAAGAGAAATAAGGTGCTTAAGATAGAATTTGTAGAAAAGGAAATATTGGGTTCCAAAGACAAAAGAGAATTCTAGGACTTGAACACTCCAAAGCAAAGGCCTTATGAACTACAAGATATACAATTGTTTATTACTTTCTATAGTTGTTCTTATTATCCCTTAATAATTGGAATTAGTATTTAAAATGGGAGAGCATAAAACATAAAAAAAATCAGAAAGACACTTCAGATATATAATTGCTATGAAAACAACTAGAAAAAATATAGATTTTTTTGCTTTATAATATTTGAACATAACTATTTGAAACAAAAAACTGTTAAGAACTATTATAATGTGGAATACTTTTGTGAGAAAGAAGTGTATTAATTTTAGCTATTTCCTTTCGATATTAAAAATGAGGGTGAATTTTATTTTTTATTCATAAAACTCCTTTGTTTCAAGTAGTAATTACATAATTTACTTGTGACTAATGCAAATTGTTAAACCATTATGGTTAATAATATATGTTAATTAACAAGAAACATTAATTATAAAGCTTAATTTCTACTAAACACCTTAGCTACTTGTGTAGATATATTTCTCTGTAGATTTATTAAGGGTTTTACTTCCCTATTAAATCTTACAATATATCCAAATACCATTTTATCCTACAGCATTATTTTAAATATAGGTAGTGAAAGTTAATGCTATGTATAATCATATAATTAGGTTCTTCTACATTTGAATGTGTTGACATTTATACTAAGTTAATTTTTTTTTCTCATATAGAGACAGAAAACAGCAGGGAGTTCTATTTAAACAAATTTTTTACTATCTTCTTATAGAATTTTGTACAATTTTGTCATACAAATAGTGTTATAAATTAAAAATAAATCTAATTTATTCCTATGCACAGCTAGAAATACTTATTTTTAGAAATCATCTGATCCCAATGGTGTGCAAGGATCTCTTCTAGATGCCAGGATACAAGCTAATAAAAGGTTTGCTATGTAATTGGAAATACGGGCTATAAATTTAAAGAAAAATAAATAATGCAAAATACACTTTTGTAGATACTATTGATAAAATTATTTGTATTATTATTATTTACATAATAGGAACTATAAGAATATGTTTTTAAAAGCTGGATTTTATCTTCTTCAGAATGGATTAGGTTTGTGTAAACAAATGAGTAGGGAGCATTTTCAGCAATAAACCATATATTGGAATGTATACAGTGGTTCAAAGGATGGCAAAAAAACAAGTACAGGGTATGTATAGGTGATTAGTGAGAATTATATTTTGAGAAGGAGAATGTAATATTTTCAATTTTATTTTATTTTAAAGATTTTACTTATTTATTTGAGAATGAGAAAGAGCAAGAGAGAGCGAGAGAGAGTGAGGAAAGGCAGATGGAGAAGGAGAGGCACACTCCCCTCTGAGTAGGGAGGCCAGTTCGGCGCTTGATCCCAAAACCCTGGGATCACCTGAGCCAAAGGCAGATGCTTAACTGACTGAGCCACAGATTTAATTAATGCTATCATTCAATCATTTTTTGAAGGCCTTCTGAGTAGAGAAATAACATGGTCATGCTCAACAGAGCTTCTCAAACCTGAATGAGCACTCCAATCACTTGGGGATCCTGCTAAAAACACAAATTCTGATTCAAAAGTTCTCAAGTACAGCTTGAGATTTCACCTTTCTAATGAGTTTCCAGATGATGCCAAAACTGCAGATTCCCAGACCACTCAATGAGTAACAATGTTAAACAGACAGCTGGAGAGCCTGGAAATAAAGAAGCTAATTTGAAGTCTAATGTTGGAATCCTGATGCAAAGCAAAGAAGGTTAGTGACAGAAAGGAGATTAGAGAATGTTAGAAATGTTACAATGGAAGAAGTCATGTGTCAATTATACCTCAATTAAAATGTTTTAAAAAACCAAAAATAAAAAAGAAATACTCAAAAAGGAAAAAGAAAAGAAAAGAAAGGAAAAGAAAAAAAGAATTAGTACGTTAGGAAATTTGTCTCCATTTGGGAGGATCTCTGAAAAAGATGAATCCATTTTTTTGTTTGAAGAACTGAAGGCAAAATGCTAATTTGAAAATAAATATAAATTCTGAAATGTGATTGATATGTTTTGGAGGGAACAACAAGTATCCTTTTAGATTTTACATTTGCATTAGTTGTGAAACACCTACTGGACCTGTGCACAGGCCATACCAAGTGAGGATATGGAACTCTGAAGAATCCTGTACATTTCTCTTTCAAGATTAAAGTTTCAGTCAGAAAAACAGTTGAAATTATTCGGGAAAAATAAGCCACAAAAATGAAGAATCAACACATAAAACCAGATATACTAAAAGGGAGGGAAATAGTCTGAAATGTAGGTAAGAAGTCATGGAAGTTAGGAGACCTTGCTACTTTGGATTTTGGGGCCAGAATGTCATCAATGTACTGAGATGTGTAGGGCAAATGCCTTCTTTTAGGAATGATGAAGCTAAAATAACAGTGAAAAGTCCAAGTTTAATTGAATTCTTCTTAGGTACACGTCATAAAAACATTTTCATTTACGTAGAATAATTACAGTATCTACAAAATTTCGTTGCTGACTATAGTAATATTCTTCCATTTAGCCTTTCTCGTGTCACCTACATGAAGGTATTTTCCCCATCTCCTTATCTATACCATAATGTGAAACTTTCACACTTTTATCTCATGATAAATAGGTGAGGCTTGTCAAGGGTTAAGTCTCAGTACTGTGTGTTTGCTTACTTGAGCACGAAACTTGGGGAATTTTTTCAGAGTTTTACATTCTTCACTTATATATATGAATTTGAAATACTATTAGGCATTGCTTACATGTGGTTTTGTTGTTGTTCAGTGATGATTTAGAACTCAGGTGAAATATTCAATTATTTCTTTAATATTGCTTTATGGACTTAGATATTATAAATCCTATTTTATTTTTTATAAACCTTTTTTAAAGTCAGTTTTTATTTTTATTTATTTATTTTGAGAGCGAAAGAGAGCACATACATGAGAGAGAGGAGGGTAGAGGCAGAGGGAGAGGGAGAGAGAGAATCTTAAGCAGGTTCCATGCCCAGAGACCAACTCGGTGCTCCATCTCACGACTCTGAGATCATGACCCTAGCTGAAACAAGAGTCAGACACTTAACTGGCCAAGCTTCTCAGGCACCCCTAAAATTTGTTTTTGAAAATGCATCTTTAGGCCTTTTGTATTACTTCTTTAACATTTTATTCTCCAACCACCTTTCATCATTGTATTACTTTGAATAAACAGTATGTTTGAATATTAGGAACACCTGTATTTTAACTTTAAAGACTACTGTGGGATTAAACCCAGAATAGTTATAGTGTCCAATAAATAAAATTGTACCCTTTCAAAAGCAGTAAGGAAGTTAAATCACAATTTGTATATGTTTCTCCTATTTCTACCTTTTCCCCCACTTATCTTGTGTTACTTAACAATTATACTTTGATTTTTTTTTAATTTTCTAATAATAAAATCTACCCAGTAATGCTTAAATATTTAAACACTGGAAACATTTAAGACAAAAGACATGGATATTACTTTAAAAATTATTCACAGGCTTGTACAACTAGTCTCAGTATGATAGTGCCTTAAAAAGTACCAATTCTAGGGTCACTTCGGTGGCTTAGTCAGTTAAGTGCCTGCCTTTGGCTCAGGTCATGATCACAGGGTCTTGGAATCAAGCCCAGACTCTTGGGCTCTGCTCAGCATGGAGCCTACTTCTCTCTCTCCCTCTGTGATCTCTCTCACTCTTGCTCTCTCTCAAATAAATAAATAAGATCTTTTTTTTAAAGTACTTATTCTATATTATCTAAGTAGGTACTGATGCTGTAAATTAAAAGCTTTGGTGATCCTTCAGTATCCTTTGCTTTTGAGTCATGTCGTTGATGCCTAGTGTGTTTGAACTAGGTGGAGATGAGACTTGAAAATAAAGCACAGCTGGCCCATGTTCATGGTGCCATTAATTAAATAATATCATGGAGACAACATTCCGAAGGGTCGAAAAGAAAAGAGTCTAAGTAAGTTGTCAGTGAAAAAGAACTGAAGAGATAAATATCAGGTATGAGGCTATAGAACCAGAGTAACACAGAACAAATAGAATTGCAATAGGTTGAAAGCAGAGAGAAGCAGATTTCTAAGACCTTGGCATTTAAAATGTAGGGACTATTATATAGGACAGCAACAGTGGTGGTTATTAAGGGTATTAGAGCTATTAGGGGTGCTGTGTTGGTTCAAACCTGATATTTTTTCTCAAATAAAAGAACAAGTTTGATGTAAATATTTGGTGGGTGTGATTTGACAAAATTATTACAAATTCAATTAAAAAATAAATGGTGATTATTGTTATAAAAATTGAAATTTGAGTAAATAGTGAAACTGTATATTGTGAGGGTTATTAGCTCTCACAATAGAGACCAACAGACTGATGAACCTAGAGTAGATTTCTGGTTCTGCCATTTGTTAACTTGTAGCAATGGCATCAAATTCTGAGGGACAATGCATGAATTAAATAATATAATGAATGAACTATATTGGTTTGTAGCTAGACTTTTTTTTTGCTTGGTTATTTTTTTGTTTGGTTTTTGTCAATTTGGCTGGGCCCAGTGCCAAGATCTGTGGTCAGACATTCTGGGTATTTCTATGAGGGTGTCTTGGGATGAGATTAACATTTAAATCAGCAGATTTTGAGTAAAGCAGATTGCCTTTAAAATGTGGGTGGGTCTCATTCAATCAGAGATGCAAAAGACTAACATCCCATAAGCAAATAGGAATTCTGCAGCTGACAGCCTTGGGATTTGCAATGCAACAACAACTCTTTCCCCCATTTTCAGCCTGATGTCTGTTGAACTTGAACTACAGCATGAGGTCTTTCCTGTATATTCAACCTATTGGCCTGGACTTGCCAGGCTTCATAACTGATCAAGCCAATTTCTTTAAATAAGAATTAGATTCATAGTTGGATGTAATAGTATTTATCTAATTTTGTGAAAAGTTTGGTTTTTTTTAAGATTTTATTTATTTATTTATTTGACAGAATGAGACAGAGAGAGAGGGAGAGAGTATAAGTAGGGGGAACCGCAGGCAGAGGGAGAAGGAAAAGCAGGCTCACTGCTGAGCAGAGAGCCGGACGTGGTACTCAATCCCAGTACCCTGGGATCATGACCGGAGTGGAAGACAGATGCTTAACTGAGATACCCAGGCCTCCCTGTGAAAAATTATTTTTGAATAAACATAGATTTTTCACAAAAAGACTTTAAAATGTGGAGGGATGATAACTTTAAAATTGTAGGGATGATAACTCTAAGGATAACAGACCTAGGACCTGTGAAAGAGATGACAGGTCTTTCACTGGGGGTTTGGAGGAGGAAGCAGATGGAAAAGTACAGCAGTCCCACAAGGAATAGAAAAATATGAGAAGTAAGAAATATAGCAAAGAAAAGAAATTTTGGTTTTGATATATATAGAGTATCAGATCTGGAAGGCATCTTATCTTCATTTACTCTAACTCAATATACAATAAATAAACCAAAATTGATAGTACTAGATTTCTCCAATGTCACACTGCTGGTTAGTGACGGAAATCAGAGTTTATAACTCATATTGCAGGGTCTATACAACTATTCCTAAAAAAATGAATTTGATAGGCCATATGTCAATATTTTACAGTATCAATATTTCCTTAGCATGCATAAAACTTTTAAACTCATTAATACCTTAATAAGGTTCGTGGATTTTTACTTTACTAGGACATGAATAGAATAAACGTTTCTTTCCTTTCCTATGGTAAAAAAGAAACTATATAATTATAAAGATACTAAAAATGCATTCTTAGAGATGTGAAACTATCACTTAACAGAAAACAGCAATTTTATATTTTAAAACTAGTTAAGAGGTATTTCCATCAACCTATAAACATAGTTGTCTTTTTAAAGACCTAGAAAAATGGATTTCTCTAGGAAGAGTAACATGACAGTTCTAATTCATGTAAGTTATTTTGGCAAAGCAGTAGGGTATGCAGAAGAAGTTGCTTCAAGAGAGAATATTCTATTTCATGGAATTCTAAGAACTGGGAATGTAATAGGAATAAGCCTCATTGCCATTAGAGCTTGAGAATAGTTCTATATCCAAGGAAAGTTCATAGACTTTAGCAACAGGGATTTATGAAACTTTTTTTTTTAATTGCTCCACTACAGATGTCTTCCTTTCTCTTCCCCACTATCAGATGGCTAACGGTAATCTCTTGTTATCTATTATCTCATAATTTTGGCATGCACTTAACTTTGGTTTATTACGATTGTCCTCCATGTTATTCCTTATTAGAATCTTATTGCTACTAAACTAACAGCTGAGTCAGCTATTTGGTTTTTCCTAGGTCCGAATTTCAGTGAGAATCTTTGTTCTAGTTCCAAACGGAAGGTTATTGGTTTGGTTGGAACTGGATCTTTTTAGATGGTTTGCACAAAAGTGGTTTAAACAGCTGTGGCATGAATGAAAGTACTAGACTCCTGTGAAACACAAAAAAATTTCTCCTATTCATCAGATGAGGATTTCACCAAGGTAGTTTCCATTTGGTAGGGCTGTAGGAAGGAAAGGTACAGTGATCCTTGTAGGAAAATATTTCCCCCTCTACACATCAGAGAACTGAGGCTGAGAAAAGTAACATATCTGGTCTTGGTCATATATCTTATAAATTTTTGAGGACTTAGAGAATTGTCATTTCCATATCATACTATGTTTTAGTCCTCACACCAATCCAATTTTTGGACAGGTTCTCTTCTCTTTCTTTAGTCTTCTTATAACTAAAATCTAGTTTGGGATTATTACAAAATGTATATTTATAAGGTGAATTGAAAGATAAAAAGAGAAAGAAAGGTAGTTAAAGGAAGAGTAAGAAAGGAAGAAGTGCATCTGCTGTTGTCATAAAAGGTTACTCTTCAGGGGCACCTGGGTGGCTCAGTGGGTTAAGCCTCTGCCTTCAGCTCAGGTCATGGTCTCAGGGTCCTGGGATCGAACCCCACATCGGGCTTTCTACTGAGCAGAGAGCCTGCTTCCCCCTTTCCTTCTGCCTGCCTCTCTGTCTACTTGTGATCTCTGTCAAATAAATAAACAAAATCCTTAAAAAAAATAAAATAAATTGTTGCTACCCCATTTAGGCTTTAAAAAAAAGAAAGGTTACTCTTCATATGTGAGTCAGCAATTCTTGTTAGAGTTCACCTGCTTCTCTTAAGTGCATATAGTTTATAATTCTTCCTATAATCTATTTTGATTGTGTACTGATGCAAGTCTGCTATTTAATATTTGTTTGACTTCCTCAGAAGAGTCAGGATTCCTAAATCTACCAAGCAAACTCAACC
Organism: Lontra canadensis; assembly: GCF_010015895.1. Taxonomy (NCBI): domain Eukaryota; kingdom Metazoa; phylum Chordata; class Mammalia; order Carnivora; family Mustelidae; genus Lontra; species Lontra canadensis. Next base: position 6,413,442 of record NW_022631042.1, read on the forward strand.
ACTTATATATACCATCACACTTATAATTTTCAAACTCTCTGAGCTCAAAAATTATATAATATAAAAGGAACATGGTGATGTGTAACTAAAGACACATGAGCCTTATCCAGAGATACCATCCAAATAGAGATTTACCTATAAATACATAGAACAAGTTTGCTGACAATTTGCTTAATAATGAACAGACACACACAGGAGAATAAAGGACAAGAGGTCTATTCAAACTGATAAGTAAACAATATTAGCTGAAATATCAGCTGGGAGAGTTGATTCCTTGTCATGTTCAGAGATTTTAATCTTGAATTTATTTCTTTTAACATTTTAGAGGAGTAGAATAGCTGGCAAAAATACTGCTTACAAATTTCATTGGGTAATTTTTTTTCTGATTCATTATTCAATATTTCCTCTTTAAATATTGAGAAACAGAATGTGCTTCAGATGCAAAGCCCTAGTGTCTTCCGATTTTATTAAATGTTTTCAGTGAATATTTCTTCTTCCCTTTACTTATTTCCTGGCTGAGATATCAAGGAAGAGAAATAGCAAAATTTCCCATCCAACTCATAAACGATCAACAAGGGGTACACAGAGAAATGGATACAAGAAAATAAAAATTTATCTTTGAAGTCATTTGAGTATGTACTATTACCAGCATGAAATTGGAGAGGAGGAAATGAAATGTGGATATGGATGAATTTGACACTCAATTTAGTTAATTTCTAAAGTTTACTTGACGGTTTCTTCATTTTTGTGAATTAATTTAGCTAACTTAAATCTGAGTGTGCTGGTTTACTGTGAGGGTGGTAAACTTACAAACTGAGCAGTCTGCTTCTTTCTTTTATAGAAACTTAAAATTCCCATAACGTTCATGTAAAAAGTAAACCTATTCTAGAAGATCTGTACTTTATATAGTATAGCTTTTTTGGAAGAAAACAGTACAATGTATAAAATGGTATCCAACTTAATTTTACTTTAGTAAAGAAAATATATTTTGGATAAAGAAAGTTATGCTTGTGCTTTTTCAGTGATTAAATGTCAAATTAAAAACAGAAAATTCCTTCCATCCAAAACAATAATACCTGCTAAACATTCTTCTACGACCTCCAAATAGCAATGTCATTGGCCCCATTTCATTTCTTAAAGCTCAAGACCAGAGAGAAATAGGAGGAAAAATTCTTTTTCACAAAACAATAGAAATACAGTATAGTCCAATTGCTTAACCTATGAAAATACTCTATGAATCAAAGAAATTGTGACTATTTAAATGAAGAAGTGTTATTGACAATAAAGGTGTTATCTCTTATGGGTTTTAATCCCTGATAGGGAGTTTAAATTTGACTAATGACCCTTTATATAAAATCTCATTTGACTGATATCCTCTCTATGTCCTCTACTATGCTTTTAAATGTTTTTATAACTTGATCATTGTAATAAGCCCTGGGATTTTAAAGACGTGGGGTAACTCAATGACATTTTAAGCAGCATCTGCTTTTTTTTCTTCTTTCATGTTACTAGTGTCTTTTCAAGCATGTTTTATTATTTTTTATTATTTTATTATTTCAATAACCAATGTACCAAAAATTTTTAACGAAAGTTAATCAAGGCAAAGTAGCATTACCTCAGAGTAGTTTTCCTGCAGAGAGGGATAAATTATTTAAATTTCATTTTAATCATTTACAGAAAGTTGGCATATTAGCTGTGAATAAACTAAGTAAAAACAGAGCCACGGAAAATGAATGCGAAACTATCAACAATTCATGGCAAATGACATCTCATTTATGCTCCCAGGTTAATCTATATGTTATTCATAATGCATTGATATGTAAGACGGAATACCTATCATTTTAACAACAGAAAGACTTAAGATGTGGCTCAGTGTTAAAAGTTCCCTACAAGATTGTTTACCTCTGAATCCTTATACATAACTGTCAAAGTGAGTGTAATTTAAGTATTTAATGTATTTTTTGAATGTTGAAAAATAAAAATAAACAATCTTGCTCAGTACAGGTCAAGATTTCTGTGGGAGAGACGAGGAATAGTAGATTCAACATTTAGGGAAAACAAGGTAGCAGAGTTCAAAGAAAATAAGAATAAAAAATACTGGGGGGGCACCTGGGTTGCTCAGTCGGTTAAGTGTCTGCCTTCTGCTCAGGTCATGATCTCAGGATCCTGGGATCAAGCCCGGCACCAGGCTCCCTGCTCAGCTGAGAATTTGCTTCTCCCTCCCCATCTCCCTCTGCACCTCTCGCTCGGCTTGTGCTCTGTGTCTCACTTTCTCTCTCTCTCTCAAATGAATAAATAAAATCTTAAAAAAAAAAAAATATAGATGAATGCAATTTCCAGGGGAGAGAGGAAAACAAAAGGAATATAATGTAAAGAATGATAAAAAGTGAAAGAAAAATAAAGGCTGATTTCAAAAGAGGTTTATCAAAGAAGGAAGTCAAAGGATATTTTATTTTATTTTTTTAAAGATTTTATTTATTTATTTGACAGACAGAGATCACAAGTAGGCAGAGAAGCAGGCAGAGAGAGGAGGAAGCAGGCTCCCCACTGAGCAGAGAGCCCGATGCGGGGCTCGATCCCAGGACCCTGGGATCATGACCTGAGCCGAAAGCAGAAGCTTTAACCCACTGAGCCACCCAGGCACCCCCAAAGGATATTTTAAAAGGTTATTTTTTTTTTACCTCATTCATTCATTCATTCACTCATTCATTTGCTCATTCATTCATTCATATATATTGATGTCTATCATGTACCAGTCATTCTTCCAGGAACTAGAGGTAAAGCAATAAACACACACAAAACCCTTTCTCTTATCAAGCTTACATTCTAATGGGGGAGACACAATAAACAAATATGTAATATGTTATTTCTCAGAAGAGATAAATAGTAGGATAATTTAACATTAGGGTAATTTCTAAATTCCTATGAAGACAGAGAGCAGTTACTCTTTCAGAAAGGTTGGTCAAGAGGGTCTCTCTGATCAGTTATCACTTGAACAGTTATCACTGCTTGGATTCAGACATGTGGAGTCAGTTAAAGGGATGGTGGGACAAAAGAAGTGTTCCACAGTTCTGGTGATGCTGGAGAAGAGTGAGAGCTAGGGAGAAGGCAAGTTAAGAGAAGTAACAGCGCTCACATCATATTGTTCCTAACAGTCCATGTGGATCTGATTCTTTGTGAGATGAGAATCCCTGGAAGGCATTGATCAGAGCAGCAACTTGATTTGTCTTGCAGATAAAAATTACTTTGGTTGCTGTGTGGATTATAAACTATAAAAGCTCGGAGACAAGTACGGGACTTTTATAATAATAGAAGGAAAAGACCTTCATTTGTACTTATTAAAGAAGAACACTTAATATAACTAACGTAAGAAGAAAAAAACCTTAGAAATGAAGGGTTATTGGCTCAGAGAAAAAAAGAAAACGAAAAACCTAGCTAAATTTTAGTATAAAAACAGGTGGGATCTCAAAATCTCAAAAGTGGGAGATTTATTTTACATTGGCTATTTGGCTGGACAAGTGAAAAACATGGTGAGATTTAATTTTTTGGTATAAAAATTATAAAGTAAATATTTGAAAGGAATTCAGCATCTGTTTTGGAAGATGAGTGATCATTACCCTTCACCAAGAGGAGAATATTTAAGTATCAGAAGTATGAAATATTCCTTCAAAATGAACAGGGAAGAGAAAGTTGTTAGGAGACAATCATCCCCCTTGCTGTTAATCCCGTCTTTACCTCTCCTCTCTCAGCTCGCTTAGGCTCACAGTAAGCCCCGTGAGTGCTGCTTTCACAGATATCCTTGGTCCCTTGTCACTCTGGCCAGGCAGGCATTCTGTCCTTTATCCCTAACCTCGCTCCCCTCCAGACACCCTGCCAACCCACCTACTTTAACTATATTTTCTAGTTTCAATCCAGCCTGTTTATAAATCTCCTGACCTCAGCTCTTCTCATCAGCCACCCTCTTGCTCATATTTTTTTCTCTTCATCCTGAGTCATTAAAGGTGCTCGAATGTCTCCCATAACACTAACCAGGATCAACAATTTTGATCCATTGCATTCCCTAATTTCCACCCACTCTCTTCTCCTTTCTCATGCAAATCTGAGTTGTCCTCATTGGCTTGTCTCTTCTTTCAACTTTCCCACTTACATTGCTCATTGATCTAGAAACTGGTTCCACCTTCAACATTCTCCTGAGTTATCAATAACATCCTCTTCGACATTGTGTTAGTCTGTCATTGGAAATTCTAATGATTTAACACTGTTGATATTACTCAAAACTTTTAATACCTTGTCTTTTTCTTTCTTTTTTTTTTTTTAAGATTCTATTTACTTATTTGAGAGAGAGAGAGAGAGAGAGAATGAGCAGGCAGAAGGAGAAGCAGACTCCCCACTGAGCAGGGCTTGATTGCAGGATGCTGGAGAGGTTTAACTGATTGAACCACCCAGGGGCCCCCTTAATACCTCTCTTATGTGACGTTGTAATCTCCCTGTTTTTCTCTAATCTCACTAAACATTCTTCTTTTTTGTTGCTGGTTGCATTCTCTTGTTTTACTCATCACTTCTAAGTTGTTGTGTCTCGTAACAACTGTTCTCTACTCTTCTCACTCTAAAATCTTCCATCACTGATCATCATGATTTTAACTAATATCAATTTACTTATGGTTCCCAGATTTACTTTTATATTAGATATTAATTCCAACACCTAGCCACTTTATGCAACTTCCTCTGGGACATTTCTATCCTTAAGCTGCAGCTGTCTTCCTTCTTGTTCCTATAATATTCTGTGAATATTGCTATCAGTTCATTTCTGATATTTTTTTACAAATATAAATATGTTGATGTGTGTATCTCATGCAAAAATTATGGGCCATGTGACAACAGAATGTGTAATAGAATGTGTTTTGTCATCCTTATATTTATAATAAGTAATAGAGTATTTGTAATAGGGTAGGTACTATTTAAACATGAATTCATGATGAATTAATGATAATTTTCTACATGAATTTTCAAACTAGGTATAGCATAGATTTTCATAAAAATTTTCTGTTAACTTGAAAGCACAATATTTTAAGTGCATTCAAATCTAACAATTCTAGCTCAGCCTAATTGGGAGATGGCTTCAAGGGAGGGAGTTTCCAATGCCTTTTATCTCCAGAGGAGTCCCCTTGTCCTAGAACTCTGATGAGCAGCATGAAAATCTTTGGTATACAGGCATTTGTTCCACTTATTCCTATTCGTTTTGGTGCTCTTCAAAGAATCTGTTTAATGCAAAAATATTTATATGTTTTCATTAGAGACATAAAAAAACACATTTGGATGATCAAAGTGAGAACTTTAGGGTAATTTTAATGATGATTAATGCATTTACAGTAGGTTGTACTATTCAAAGCATTTCACATTTGTTATGCTATTTAATACCTACAAAATTGTTTTTAGTATGTCTGAATGTTTTAAACTAATTCCTATCAAAAGACTGAGACATTAGTAAAAAAAGGAAACAAATCATTACATACTGGTTTTGGGGTGCCTGGCTGGCTTAGTTGATGGAGCATGCAACTTTTGATTTTGGGTTTGTAGGTTTGAGTCCCACATTGGGTTTAGAGATTACGAAAAATAAAATCTTTGGGGCACCTGGGTGGCTCAGTCATTAAGCGTCCGCCTTCGGCTCAGGTCTGATCCCAGGGTCCTGGGATGGAGCCCTACATTGGGCTCTCTGCTCAGTGGGTAGGGTAGACTGCCCCCCCCCACACACTCTGCCTACTTGTGATCTCTGTCTCTCAAATAAATAAATAAAATCTTAAAAAAATAATAAAATCTTTAAAAAAATTATTACATGCTGGTTTCTAACCAATAAAATAGAGTAAAAACTTACATTTTAAAATATATTCCTCCTCTTTTCCATAATATATAACATACTTAACACATTTAACTTGTTCTCCTTTAGCATCTGGTATAATATATTATTATTTCTTTTTTTTTTAATTTTATTTTTTATAAACATATAATATATTTTTATCCCCAGGGGTACAGGTCTGTGAATCGCTAGGTTTACACACTTCACAGCACTCACCATAGCACATACCCTCCCCAATGTCCATAACCCCACCCCCCTCTCCCAACCCCCCTCCCCCCATCAACCCTCAGTTTGTTTTGTGAGATTAAGAGTCACTTATGGTTTGTCTCCCTCCCAAACCCATCTTGCTTCATTTACTCTTCTCCTACCCCCTTAACCCCCCATGTTGCATCTCCTCTCCCTCATATCAGGGAGATCATATGATAGTTGTCTTTCTCTGATTGACTTATTTCGCTAAGCATGATACCCTCTAGTTCCATCCATGTCGTCGCAAATAGCAAGATTTCATTTCTTTTGATGGCTGCATAGTATTCCATTGTGTATATATACCACCTCTTCTTTATCCATTCGTCTGTTGATGGACATCTAGGTTCTTTCCATAGTTTGGCTATTGTAGACATTGCTGCTATAAACATTCAGGTGCACGTGCCCCTTCGGATCACTACGTTTGTATCTTTAGGGTAAATACCCAGCAGTGCAATTGCTGGGTCATAGGGTAGTTCTATTTTCAACATTTTGAGGAACCTCCATGCTGTTTTCCAGAGTGGTTGCACCAGCTTGCATTCCCACCAACAGTGTAGGAGGGTTCCCCTTTCTCCGCATCCTCGCCAGCATCTGTCATTTCTGGACTTGTTAATTTTAGCCATTCTGACTGGTGTGAGGTGGTATCTTATTGTGGTTTTGATTTGTATTTCCCTGATGCCGAGTGATATGGAGCACTTTTTCATGTGTCTGTTGGCCATTTGGATGTCTTCTGTGCAGAAATGTCTGTTCATGTCTTCTGCCCATTTCTTGATTGGATTATTTGTTCTTTGGGTGTTGAGTTTGCTAAGTTCTTTATAGGTTTTTGACACTAGCCCTTTATCTGATATGTCATTTGCAAATATCTTCTCCCATTCTGTCAGTTGTCTTTTGGTTTTGTGAACTATTTCCTTTGCTGTGCAAAAGCTTTTGATCTTGATAAAATCCCAATAGTTCATTTTTGCCCTTGCTTCCCTTGCCTTTGGTGATGTTCCTAGGAAGACGTTGCTGTGGCTGAGGTCGAAGAGGTTACTGCCTGTGTTCTCCTCAAGGATGTTGATGGATTCCTTTCTCACATTGAGGTCCTTCATCCATTTTGAGTCTATTTTCGTGTGTGGTGTAAGGAAGTGATCCAATTTCATTTTTCTGCATGTGGCTGTCCAATTTTCCCAACACCATTTATTGAAGAGGCTGTCTTTTTTCCATTGGACATTCTTTGCTGCTTTGTCGAAGATTAGGTGACCATAGAGTTGAGGGTCTATTTCTGGGCTCTCTATTCTGTTCCATTGATCTATGTGTCTGTTTTTGTGCCAGTACCATGCTGTCTTGATGATGACAGCTTTGTAATAGAGCTTGAAGTCCGGAATTGTGATGCCACCAACTTTGGCTTTCTTTTTCAATATTCCTTTGGCTATTCGAGGTCTTTTCTGGTTCCATATAAATTTTAGGATTATTTGTCCCATTTCTTTGAAAAAAATGGATGGTACTTTGATAGGAATTGCATTAAATGTGTAGATTGCTTTAGGTAGCATAGACATTTTCACAATATTTATTCTTCCAATCCAGGAGCATGGAACATTTTTCCATTTCTTTGTGTCTTCCTCAATTTCTTTCATGAGTACTTTATAGTTTTCTGTGTATAGATTCTTAGTCTCTTTGGTTAGGTTTATTCCTAGGTATCTTATAGTTTGGGGTGCAATTGTAAATGGGATTGACTCCTTAATTTCTCTTTCTTCTGTCTTGTTGTTGGTGTAGAGAAATGCAACTGATTTCTGTGCATTGATTTTATATCCTGACACTTTACTGAATTCCTGTACAAGTTCTAGCAGTTTTGGAGTGGAGCCTTTTGGGTTTTCCACATATAGTATCATATCATCTGCGAAGAGTGATAGTTTGACTTCTTCTTTGCCGATTTGGATGCCTTTAATTTCCTTTTGTTGTCTGAGGCTAGGACTTCTAGTGCTATGTTGAATAGCAGTGGTGATAACGACATCCTTGCCGTGTTCCTGACCTTAGCGGAAAAGCTTTCAGTTTTTCTCCATTGAGAATGATATTTGCAGTGGGTTTTTAATAGATGGCTTTGATAATATTGAGGTATGTGCCCTCTATCCCTACACTTTGAAGAGTTTTGATCAGGAAGGGATGCTGTACTTTGTCAAATGCTTTTTCAGCATCTATGGAGAGTATCATATGGTTCTTGTTCTTTCTTTTATGTGTTGTATCACATTGATTGATTTGCAGATGTTGAACCAAACTTGCAGCCTGGAATAATCTCACTTGGTCATGGTGAATAATCCTTTTAATGTACTGTTGAATCCTATTGGCTAGTATTTTGGTTAGAATTTTTGCATCTGTGTTCATCAAGGATATTGGTCTGTAGTTCTCTTTTTTGATGGGATCCTTGTCTGGTTTTGGGATTAAGGTGATGCTAGCCTCATAAAATGAGTTTGGAAGTTTCCCTTCCATTTCTATTTTTTGGAACAGTTTCAGGAGAATAGGAATTAGTTCTTCTTTAAAATTTTGGTAGAATTCCCCCGGGAAGCCGTCTGGCCCTGGGCTTTTGTTTGTTTGGAGATTTTTGATGACTGTTTCAATCTCCTTACTGGTCATGGGTCTGCTCAGGCTTTCTATTTCTTCCTGGTTCAGTTGTGGTAGTTTATGTGTCTCCAGGAATGCATCCATTTCTTCCAGATTGTCCAATTTGTTGGCATAGAGTTGCTCATAGTATGTTCTTATAATTGTCTGTATTTCTTTGGTGTTCGTTGTGACCTCTCCTCTTTCATTCATGATTTTATTTATTTGGGTCCTTTTTCTTTTCTTTTTGATAAGTCTGGCCAGGGGTTTATCAATCTTATTAATTCTTTCAAAGAACCAGCTCCTAGTTTCGTTGATTTGTTCTATTGTTTTTTTGGTTTCTTTTTCATTGATTTCTGCTCTGATCTTTATGATTTCTCTTCTCCTGCTGGGTTTAGGGTTTCTTTCTTGTTCTTTCTACAGCTCCTTTAGGTGTAGGGTTAGGTTGTGTACCTGAGACCTTTCTTGTTTCTTGAGAAAGGCTTGTACCGCTATATATTTTCCTCTCAGGACTGCCTTTGTTGTGTCCCACAGATTTTGAACCATTGTGTTTTCATTATCATTTGTTTCCATGAATTTTTTTCAATTCTTCTTTAATTTCCTGGTTGACCCATTCATTCTTTAGAAGGATGCTGTTTAGTCTCCATGTATTTGGGTTCTTTCCAAATTTCCTCTTGTGATTGAGTTCTAGCTTCAGAGCATCATGGTCTGAAAATATGCAGGGAATGATCCCGATCTTTTGATACCGGTTGAGACCTGATTTAGGACCGAGGATGTGATCTATTCTGGAGAATGTTCCATGTGCACTAGAGAAGAATGTGTATTCTGTTGCTTTGGGATGAAATGTTCTGAATATATCTGTGATGTCCATCTGGTCCAGTGTGTCATTTAAGGCCTTTATTTCCTTGTTGATCTTTTGCTTGGATGATCTGTCCATTTCAGTGAGGGGAGTGTTAAAGTCCCCTACTATTATTGTATTATTGTTGATGTGTTTCTTTGATTTTGTTATTAATTGGTTTATATAGTTGGTTATATAAACCAATTAATAACATTGTTAGGGGCATAGATATTTACAATTGTTAGATCTTCTTGTTGGACAGATCCTTTGAGTATGATATAGTGTCCTTCCTCATCTCTTATTATAGTCTTTGGCTTAAAATCTAATTGATCTGATAGAAGGATTGCCACTCCTGCTTTCTTCTGATGTCCATTAGCATGGTAAATTCTTTTCCACCCCCTCACTTTAAATCTGGAGGTGTCTTCGGGTCCTAAATGAGTTTCTTGTAGGCAACATATAGATGGGTTTTGTTTTTTTATTCATTCTGATACCCTGTGTCTTTTGATTGGGGCATTTAGCCCATTAACATTCAGGGTAACTATTGAGAGATATGAATTTAGTGCCATTGTATAGCCTGTAAGGTGACTGTTATTGTATATTGTTTCTGTTCCTTTCTGATCTACTACTTTTAGGGTCTCTCTTTGCTTAGAGGACCCCTTTCAATATTTCCTGTAGAGCTGGTTTGGTGTTTGCAAATTCTTTCAGTTTTTGTTTGTCCTGGAAGCTTTTAATCTCTCCTTCTATTTTCAATGATAGCCTAGCTGGATATAGTATTCTTGGCTGCATGTTTTTCTCGTTTAGTACTCTGAATATATCATGCCAGCTCTTTCTGGCCTGCCAGGTCTCTGTGGATAAGTCTGCTGCCAATCTAATATTTTTACCATTGTATGTTACAGACTTCTTTCCCCGGGCTGCTTTCAGGATTTTCTCTTTGTCACTAAGACTCGTAAATTTTACTGTTAGGTGACATGGTGTAGACCTATTCTTATTGATTTTGAGGGGGGTTCTCTGAACCTCCTGGATTTTGATGCTTGTTCCCTTTGCCATATTGGGGAAATTCTCTCCAATAATTCTCTCCAATATACCTTCTGCTCCCCTCTCTCTTTCTTCTTCTTCTGGAATCCCAATTATTCTAATGTTGTTTCGTCTTATGGTATCACTTATCTCTCGAATTCTCCCCTCGTGGTCCAGTAGCTGTTTGTCCCTCTTTTGCTCAGCTTCTTTATTCTCTGTCATTTGGTCTTCTATATTGCTAATTCTTTCTTCTGCCTCATTTATCCTAGCAGTGAGAGCCTCCATTTTTTATTGCACCTCATTAATAGCTTTTTTCATTTCAACTTGGTTAGATTTTAGTTCTTTTATTTCTCCAGAAAGGGCTTTTATATCTCCCAAGAGGGTTTCTCTAATATCTTCCATGCCTTTTTCGAGCCCGGCTAGAACCTTGAGAATCGTCATTCTGAACTCTAGATCTGACATGTTACCAATGTCTGTATTGATTAGGTCCCTAGCCTTTGGTACTGCCTCTTGTTCTTTTTTTTGTGGTGAATTTTTCAGCCTTGTCATTTTGTCCAGATAGGAGTATATGAAGGAGCAAGTAAAATACTAAAAGGGTGGCAACAACCCCAGGAAAATATGCTTTAGCCAAATCAGAAGAGATCCCAAATCATGAGGGGCGAGAAAGGGGATAAAAAGAGGTTCAGTAAAGAAAAAAAAAAAAAAAGAAAGAAACAATTAAGAAAACCAATAATGAAAAAATATAAAAAGGAAAAAAATATATATATTTATTAGATAAACTAGTTAAAAAACGTTAAAAAAGAAAAGGGTAAAAGTTAAAAAAAATTTAGCAGAAGAAGAGAAAAAAAAAATTGAAAAAGAAAAAAAAATTAAATTAACTGCAAGCCTAAAGAATCATGGGGAGAAAGCCATGAGTTCCGTGCTTTGCTTTCTCCTCCTCTGGAATTCCGCTGCTCTCCTTGGTATTGAAACTGCACTCCTTGGTAGGTGAACTTGGTCCTGGCTGGGTTTCTTGTTGCTCTTCTGGGGGAGGGGCCTGTTTTAGTGATTCTCAAGTGTCTTTGCCCCAGGTGGAATTGCACTGCCCTTACCAAGGGCCGGGCTGAGTAATCTGCTCGGGTTTGCTTTTGGGAGCTTTTGTTCCCTGAGCGCTTTCCGTAGAGTTCCAGAGGACAGGAATGAAGATGGCGGCCTCCCAGTCTCCGGCCCGGAGGAGCCGAGAGCCCAGGGCCCCACTTCTCAGTGTGCCCTCAGAGAACAGCGCCCAATTCCTCCCGTCACCTTGGCCTCGGCCCGCGCTCCGAGCTGACCGAGGCTTGGGCCGGTTCAAGGTAAACCCGAGCTTAGAGCTCACTCCTCGGCTCTATCTCTGTAGCCAGCTTCCCCATTCTAATACCTGTGAGCTCTGTGACAGACACCCACGATCCTTCTGTGACCCTGCAGGACCTGAGGCCACGCTGACCCTGCGTGGGCTTCACCCCGGTTAAGCCTCTGGAGCGATGTCCCTCAGCAGAACAGACTTTTAAAAGTCCTGATTTTGTGCTCCGTTGCTCCGCCTCTTGCCGGGAGCCAGCCCCTCCCACCGCGGTCTATCTTCCCGTTGCTTTGGATTCACTTCTCCGCCAGTCCTACCTTTCAGAAAGTGGTGATTTTATGTTTCTAGAATTGCTGTTCTTCTTCTCTTCGATCTCCCATTGGATTTGTAGGTGTTTGCAATCTTTAGATAAGCTATCTAGCTGATCTCCTGCTACCTGAAGTAGTCTCAGCCTGCTACTTCTCCGCCATCATGACTCCTCCAATATATATTATTTCTTTATCTGTTTTGCTGTATGATCCCTATAATGATGTATGATTTGAAATATCTCTTTTGCTCTATAGAAAAACTGTCTTTAATTTTGAGGCTTCATATTTTTTTCTGATGACAAAAAATGTATATTATAGAAAATTAAAAAAAAACACAAGGAAATAATCACAAAAACCTCACACAGAGGTAATCTTCATTATTATTCTGAAGGGTATTATTCTGAAGGGTATGTCCACTCATATTTATGCACAAAGAATCTAAACTTTATTTAATCTTTATAAATAAATATGCTTAATTTTTAAAAGTGAAATGATATGTCTCTTATTTTTATAATCTGCTTTTTAATTTGTCAGTATATTGAGAACATAACGTTAGTAAATATTTTTATAGAATATAATGACAAATGGATCCAAAAATAATGCTCTATCACAGTCAACAATGTTTTATAAATGTTCTAATATATATGCCTTTGTATGCATCTCATTTTTTATCTTCGGATCCATTACTAGATGATGCATGCCAATTGTGATAAGCATTTTTAAGCTATTAACACTCTACCAGTTAGGGTTTCACTAGGAAAATAAAGCAGATGAATAAAAAGAGTTACGATTATACCTCTCCAGTGAATGTACATATGGCATTTTGTGCATGTGTTGTTGAAAGTACAATAGTCCCCCCATCCACTGGAGGAGATATAGTCTAAAACCCCCAATGGATGCTGGAAAACAAAGACAGTACAGAACCCTATATAAACTATCTTTTCTCATACACATTCATACCTTTGATAAAGTTTAACTTATAAATTAGGCACAGTAGATTAGTAATAATAACACAGAACAAATACACTGTAACAAAAGTTCTATAGATGTGATCTCCCTCTTTCAAAATATCTTGTCCTATACTCACTGTTCTTCTGGTGATGATATGAGATGATAAAATGCCTACATGATGAGATCAAGTGAGATAGAAATTGTGACTTAGTATTAGGTGACTATTGACCTTCTGATGGTATGTGAGAAGGAGGGTCACCTGCTTTTGGACTGCAGCTGACCTCAGGTACCCAAAACCACAGAGAGATAGGGGATAGGGCTGAGGATAGGGGAGGGCTACTGTACATGCTTCCAGATGTGTGAAATTCTTAGTTCTTGAATCCCATGTGTGAAATTCTAAGTTCTTGAATCCCATGTGTGAAATTCTTAGTTCTTGGATCCCATGTGTGAAATTCTAAGTTCTTGAATCCCATGTTTAGAATAGTCCTTATCATGCTGTGTTACAATAGCCTTTGCTAGTGTGAGTCCCTTGAAGGAAGAGATTGTGTTTTTATTCTGCAAATCATTTCTTAACACATATCTTGGCAAAATATATATGGAAAAATGTCTGGACCAATGGATGTAATATGTCAAATGCTAAAATGACTGGAGTAACAACAACAAAAGTAAAAGTGTTGCCTTCCATTTATTTCTGTTACATAGATACTTTCACTCCATGAAAAATTATAACTAATATATATATATATACTGGTTCCAATCCCCGTGATAAGAAAGTTTAAATATATTTATGCTTAATGATATATATATTTTTTTACTTTAATGTCTTAGTATCTCATCTGGAATTTGCATAGAAAATTTCCTTTCTAAGAGTTGATATTTTTCTGTGTAGAACCTCTGTTCAACATTTTATTTAAAAAGTGGAACAAAATCATTTACATTTCTATTAGTCATCCAATGCCTTACTCATTGCAAATGTTTCAGATATGAGATTATACGTTCCAAAACAATAAGTGCCTTCCTCTACCTTGGAAAAATGCCACTACTCTCTGAGTCATTCTGATTTAGGTCTCTTCTCATTTGTTATCAATGTGGAACATCAAGTCCTTTCTCTCAATGGAAACACTGTTATTGGCTAATTCTCATTACACAGTTAACATGATTTTGCTTAAAAACTGATTACATCAAATAAAAAGGAATAAAGCTTTTGTATTTCTTACCTCTTTTTCAAAGTCCAAGTCAAATTCCAAATTCTCCACAAAAATACCCCAAAATCATATTTATATCTCTCTTATTTATGTGCCTTTGGCAGCAGTAATTTGTACACTGATTGGAAGTTTAGCATATGTTGTTATGGATTATTATTTGTTTCACGGATAAACCTCTCAGGGTCTACGATTTAATTTAACCTCCTGTGCAGAAATGAATCAACATAACAGACGACAGGCAGCTATCATTAGAAGAGCTTCCTTGCAAGCCTGGCCCTTGGCTGGCATCAGGGAATTTGGCTCTCGACTCATACATACCCTTACTTATGAGAATGTCTCACTGTGCCTAGATGGTCTGTACATACGTAATGATTTATAGTGCATATCTGCTTTCTTTCCAAAGGTCTGGAATTTAAGTACATGACAGGGAGAGGGTGGTTACATGAATAGACCCCAATAGGAAACCTAGGTGCTAAGTCAGTACTGGGCTTCCTTGGGCAGAACCATAATGCTGCTACATTATTATTGCCAGAGGAAAGAACGTGTGCAAAAGAGGATGAGAATAAGCATAGAAAGCACGTGCATGAATTTCTCTGGATTCTTTGTCTGTTTCCTTTGGTGATCCCATTGTGTGTCTTTACACTGTAATAAATCTTAGCCACATGTACAACTGTATGCTGAACGTTCTGAGTCACTCCAGCAAATCTCCAGATATGAAAGTGGTCTTGGGGATCTCCAACATATTTCATTATTACTAAATCAGTGTGTTATTTAAGGATGCTGTCAGAAAACATGAGAGTCCTGGGTCAGAGACAAAGAATGTTTTGCTAGCACCATAGAGGACAGCATGACTATCATGCTTATATCAGTTTCTCTTGATCTACAATTTCCACATGGGTGATGAAGAGGGTCTTGGGTGGGTGCTGAACACAGTGGGTTGTCACTGCAGCTGATAAACACTGATTTTGCAAAATCTACCTCTTTTATATTCTTCCTGACTTTTGTTCTGGAGGGAAATATTATCTCATCTTTCAAGGTTGCTCCCTGCTCTGTGGGGAGTCTGCTTCTCCCTCTGCCTCTGCCTCTCTCTGTCTGTGTCTCTCATGAATAAATAAATAAAATCTTTTTAAAAAGTACTAAGAAATGGCCTGGAGAAAAGGGGTTAGGAATATCCAGCAAGAACAATATGAGATGTTCAGGCTCATGAAAGATTACTTTGACCAATAATATCCCTGCACATCCCACAAAATTGTAAATATCTCAAAAAGAGTAAACATGCTTTCCTATTTCTTTTATGCCATCAACAACAATTGCACAGTTTTGAACACTAAATAAAAACTGAATGACTCTCCCATTAGTTCCCTGTGTCTGCTGTAACAAATTACTGTGAATTTGGTAACTTAACCCAATATATTCTCTCATACTCCTGGAGACCAGAAGCTGAATATCAGTATCAATGGGCCAAAATGGGGGTGTTGACAGCTCCAAGCTCCCTCTGAAAGCTCTAAAGGATAATTCATTCATCACCTCTTCCAGCTTCTGGTGGCTGCCTGCATTCTTTGCGGTTGCTGTCACATCATCCAGTCCTCGCCTCCATGGTGACATTGCTTTCATTGTGTCTGTCTCATGAAAAATTCTCTGTTCCCCTCTTGGAAGAATGCATTTAGGGATCGCCTGATAATCCAGGATAATCTCCTCATCTCAAATTCTTTAAAATAATCACATCTGTAAAGTCCTTTCTTTTGTCATGTAAGGGTAACAATTACAGGTTCCAAAGATTTGGACATGGATATCTTTTGGGTGCTATAGGATATTTCATTTCATTTTATTTATTTATTTACTTACTTACTTACTTATTTATTTATATTTTATTTATTTATTTGAGATAGAGAGTACAAGATGGGGGATGGATTGGGGGGAAGACAAAGGAAGAAGCATACTCCCCATTGTGAAAGAACCCAACTTGGGGCTCGATGCCAGGATCCTGGGATCACGATCTGACCTGAAGGCAGATGCTTAACTGACTAAGCCACCCAGGCACCTCTTAGGATATTTTAAAAGTTATATTACAAGATAATTACAATAGGATCATTTAAAAATATAGGGGGGAATCATGCAATTATACAGCTGCAATAGGAAGTAAATTGTTTTACTACTTCATTAATAGGTTGCCAGAAGAACATTTAAACCAAAATACATATTTTGGGTAAAAGAGATAAATATATGATCTGAAAAAGAAAGCACAAGTACTTTGTAAACATCTAATAAAATTAGCAACACACTCTTAAAGAGACTTGAAAATACAAGTTCCTGAAACATAAAGTATTTGTTTTTATGAACTCACATAGAATTTGGAATGCTCATTAAGATAGTCAACATGATTCACTTTTCCTTATCATAAGTCAAAAAACAATAAGCAACACAGCTTTCTAATTTGTAGTTTTGGAGAACACTGCTGTGATGGATAAGAATACACTTGAGGGGAGGGTGATTTATAGACTTCTGGTGACTGACAAGCTGTGGATTAGGAAATTCAACAAATGCTATTCTTCTTAATACCTGTGTTTAGGATCTAGTAAGCTTTTACCTCTACACAGAAGTAGAAGTGATACACAGGTATAACAGTGTAGAAAAAAGGGAGGAAATAGACACCAAAAACAAACAAACAAACAAACAAACAAACAAAAAAAACCCAGCTCTAACTTAAGGAAATGTCTGACTCCTTTCCTTTCTAGGAACACATTTCATACACATATAAGTATTTTTAAATCAAGTAGACAGTTCCAAGCACAAATTAGAATTAGCAATTTAGTTTACCCTCATAATTAAGTTTTAAATTTTCTATGTGGCTTTCATACATCAATTTAAAACAACTCTCTTAAGCTATTTCTGGCTCACTAACATTTCCTAATCAGTAAGAAATAAACTTTTCTCTTCATTACTTCCTTTGCTTAAGAAGTCAGAAGGTAATCTCTTTTACTACAAGTAAAAACTTAACTAAATCAAGTGTGGCTAGATCTCTATTTAAGTGACAGATATCACCGGCTGCTATGACTTCTTCCTTGAACAAAACTTTCCAAAGCGTCGATGTGGCGCAAACAAGACTCAAGGGCAGCATTGAGATTCAAGGTGGTGGTAAGCTTCAGTTCCCCACCTGTTTTTGTAAATAATATATGAGTATGATACAGACATGCTCATACATTCACATATAGTCTCAGCATGCTTTTGCTCTACAACAGCAGATATGAGAAGTTGCAATAGATGCTGTGTGACTCACAGAACCAAAAACTATTTATTACCTCTCTCTTTTAGGAAGTTACATAATCTCTGGTCTAGAAGAATGAGAAGATATACATAGTCTTCTTATTAAATAGAAAACAGACAAAAAATGCAGAACCGGCTGCGATATAGAATCAGATTGAAAAAGATATTAAGGGGCACCTGGGTGGCTCAGTGGGTTAAAGCCTCTGCCTTTGGCTCAGGTCATGATCCCAGGGTCCTGGGATCGAGCCCCGCATTGGGCTCTCTGCCCGGCAGGGAGCCTGCTTCCTCCTCTCTCTCTCTGCCTGCCTCTCTGCCTACTTGTGATCTCTCTCTGTTAAATAAATAAATTTTTAAAAAGATATTAAAAGGTTAGAATACTAGATTAAAAATAACAAGATTAAATGTAAAATAGATAAATAGAAGGTTATGAATTCAAAATCACAAATTTAACTGCACAAATAAAAGTTTGTTTGATCCGTAATATAGGTAACTTGAGTCGGTATGGTGGGGCAAACAAAACATACAGGTCAATTTTATGAATTAATAGATATTTGTAGGTTAAAAGAAGTAAATGTTTCTAGATGAGTGAGACTATTAATAAAAATAATTATTGGGCATTATAGTATGTCATATACTTTAAAAGACTACATAGAGATATATGTATATGTTCATGTGTATGTATGTGAATTAAATCAATTCCTTGATGACTTATTTAGGTAGATATTACATCCCCACCTTATATATGAGAAAAATGAGGTGCATGAGTTTCTTGCCCTATATTACACAACTGATAAGATCCAGAGACAGAATTCTTATGCAGGATATCTAACACCAGAACCCACTCTTAACCCCTAGCCCAGTGCATTAGTCAGTCTGGACTTCTATGACAAAAATATCAGGTAAGTGGTTTACACAGTTATTTTTCACAGTTCTGGAGGCTGGGAAGTCCAAGATCAAGGTGCCTGCAGATCCGGTGTTTGGTAAGGGACTTTTTCCTGGCTTGTAGATAACCACCTTCTTGCTCTATCCTCATATGGCCAGAGATCAAGCTCTAGTCTTTTTATCTTCTTATAAAGACATTAATTCCATCATGGGGGCTCCATTCTCATTATCTCATCTAACCTCCCAAAGGCCTCCACCTCCTAATTAGGGTTAGAGATTCAACATGTGAATTTTGGGGGTGTGGTGTAACACCCAGAGAACAAAATAGTTAAATAGCAAAATAGAGGGTCATAATAACTCTATTCAAATATTTGAAAAGCTTTCATGTATGAGAGGATTTACATTTATAATGATTTTTTTCAAAAATTAAAGAGCAATAAGAACAAGTAAAGACAATAATAAAGACAATAGAGTTGACTTTTGATATAAAAAAAAAACTGTTAACAATTGGAAGAACTGTCATAAATGGAATAAGTTACATTTGATTTCTAAACTCACAACGAGTGAATTTCTCCTGGAGTTGCTAGACAATAATTTGGGGGAGAGGGGAATATTCTGGTAGAGATTTTTGTATGAGGTGAAGGAAACTCAGATGTGTTCCTACTAAACCTACGCATTTGAATTAGAGAAGAAATCAGGGAAATATGAATCTGCTCAGGCATCTTATTTTGATATCATGTTGCCATGTGGGAAGATGACTTGCCTGGAGCATAATACAGTTCAAGATTAGTTTAAGAGCATACTGAAAGCACACTTCACATTCACAGGGAGTTTTAGCTAGCACCCTAGAGCAAAGTTAGCGGATTATTTTTTTTCATCCCTCTGCAATTTTTTCAATTAGACTTAAACATGAGAGCTATAGAAAGTTGAAACGTTTTATTCTATAAAGTTCAAAGTGACAAAGAAGCATTAGCAATGCAAGTTTCCCCATGATGTTCTGTCAATGTTACTCAACTTTCTTTGAGGGATTAAAGGATGATTCTTATTCTGTGACCAATCTTGAGTCTCACTATAAGATTTTCTATGCTTCAACACAGAGATAGATATTTTAAAAAGACTTTCCAACCTTTGGCCATTCACCACATTGAGTACTAGAACAAAATATGAGATAGGAAGATATAAAGAGAGATGCTTATTATAAACTTAACTAAACAAAAGTATAAAATTCTGGATTAAGATTATTAACTTTGACCACCAAACAGTGTGCAGTCACATAGATGCACATTTAAAATATAGCAACAAGAATATGTATGGGATAAATGTTTATGTATTGGCACAAAAGATACAGTTAATATTAATAATCTTGGTGGTTTATCTTAATGACTATTTCATTTTTTTAAAGAATACCCTTTCAGTCTTAACCATCTATTTAAATAAAAATTATATGTACTTAGTAATTATACCTCCCTAATTATTTTTAATTATACATAAAGATCCATTTTAAGGGTCTTTGGTCTCATGGAAAATTAGTCTACATTTCTAGCATCTCAATTATAAGCTCTAGTTCCAAAATCCTATTGCTGAAGAAAGCACATTCATAAATAAGGTAAGTTCCTTCATCAGATAACATTAAATTCCATGAATGAAGAATATGCCTTTGAATATGAGAAACTTTTGATAAGACATGAAGAAAGGTAAGACTGAAATGTAAAACTCCAGTCCAGTTACAAACAAAGCAAGTAAACACTGCGATATAGACATTATGAGAAAGAAGACTTCTTTCACCTTATTCCCCATTGTATTCTTGGTGCCTATGAGAGCAGAAGACACATAAGTACTCAGTAACAGCTGAGGTAAATTAAAAAATGAATGAACAAGGGTTATAGAAAATATCCTCTTATTTCCTTCACAAAATTGCTTATCCTGGGAAATGAAGCAGAACTCAGAAATAACACTGGGTAAGTGTCATTTTACAGGAGATGAAATTATAATAACATAGGATATTATAAGACATTTTCTCAAAAAAAAAAAAACATAAAAAATTCCAAGCAAATTGAAGTGCCATAATTTATTGGCCCAAATTCAATTTAGACAAATGACTTGATACCAGGAACATATCTGTAAAACATTTATGTCAGATTTTTGGAAAGAATTTTAGAGACTCTCCTATGCTAGAATTACCAAATTCACTTGTAATAGAGCAAAACAGAAACAAATAAAAAGAAAATAACTTTCTCCTTTTTCTTAGAACACTGAACTTCTGCCTTGTTACCTATTTCTTATAAAGCCAGCAGTATCAAATTTTAATTTATTATAGAAATGGTAGTTTTAAGATTTACCTAAATGATACAGTTAAGATGTGAAGTTTCTAAGCCTTCAGAAAGGAGATAAAATTTTTGATGTAGCACAGAATGCAATGATAAAAATAAGAGTTAACTCCAAGCTGAGCATGATGGAATGTGTTCAAAACAGAAAAGTATATTAATGAAATTTTCATTAATTTTTTTAAGATTTTTATTTATTTATTTGACAAGCAGAGATCACAAGTAGGCAGAGAAGCAGGCAGAGAGAGAAGAGGAAACAGGCTTCCTGCTGAGCAGAGAGCCCCAATGTGGGACTCGATCCCAGGACCCTGGGATCATGACCTGAGCCAAAAGCAGCAGCTTAACCCACTGAGCCACCCAGGCACCCTGAAATTTTCCCATTAATTTGAGCTGAGTTTTGTTTAGTAGCTACAAGGGAAACAGATGTCAACTGAAGGCTGAAAGTATTTCCAATCCAGGTGTGAAAGCATATTGCTTTTTTAGGAATCAGAATGGAGGTGAAGTAAAGAGTCAGAAGCTGGATATTAAAAAGTGATTGCCTAGTAACAAAAAAAGGAGGAAAGAAACTTAATGGTTGGTCTAGTGTTGGGACAAGTTTTCTAATAGACAAAGAAAAACGAAATAATTATCAATAAAATTATTGCACTTCAAATAAGTGGGAGACATATAAGTATGTAAGATTTCATAGTTCCAGATTGTCCACTGGAGTCTGAGTACACCCTTTTTAAGACAATGTGAGGGTTGCTCTCTGTTCACTCATTAACTCAGTTAAACAAGTTTTTCTCTTTCTTTTGAAATGGATTAAATTTCACAGGAAGCTATAAAAATAGTATGGAGAGTTTCGATAAAGATAATACCCTTTTTTAAAATGATGTTTGCATAACCATACTCTATTGTCATAAATAGTAAAATATTATTAACTAAAAATCAGACATTATTCTGATTTTACCAAGGTTTTACATGAACTCCTGTTGTTTTTGTTTGTTTGGATTTGGTTTGCAGGGGGTTTTGGTGTATAGTTCCACAAAAGTTTATCACACTCACAGATTAAACATCACTACAGTCAGGACATGGGACTGTTCCTACAGACAAAGAAACTACCTCCTACCTCATTATCTGTAATAATCATACCTTTCCCCAAGCCTAAGCCCTGGTAATCATTTATTTGTCCTTGATTCACGTAATCTTGTCACTTCAAGAATGTTGTATAAATGCAATTTTTAGAACATGATTTATTTTGGGGGGGTGTTGGCGTTGTTTTGTCCTGTGTGTATTATTTTTTTTTCTTTTTCAATCAGCACAATGCCCTTGAGAGTCATTCAACTTGTTCCATGCACAAAAGTTCATGTCTTTTTGCTGCTGAGTAGTAGTATATCCTATGAATAGGTCACAGTTCATCCATTCACCTAGTTGAATGACACTTGGGTTATTTCCAGATTTTAGCTATTACAAATAAAACAGCTATGAACATTCATTTATTGTACTTATTCATTTTTAGCTCTATAAAACACTGCCTATCAGCAATGTATGAAGAGTTATAGCTGCTCTCCGTCCTCAGCTGACAATATACATTTACAGAGAACTAACTACATGTAAGACACAATACCCGTGTCCAAAATTAAAAGCAAATAGGACACGTCTTTGACTTTAGAACTTACTGAAGGAGTCAGACTTTATCAAATTGAACATCTTGTTAAATGGGGAATAGGGAGGTGCCTGGGAGGCTCAGTGGGTTAAGCGTTTGCTTTTGGTTCAGGTCATGATCACAGGGTCCTGGGATGGAGTCCCGATCAGCCTCCTTGCTCAGTGAGGAGTTTGCTTCTTCCTCTGTCTTTCCTCCTCCCCTTCTTGTGCTCTCTCTCTCTCTCTCTAAAAATAAATAAAATCTTTTAAAAAAGGGAAATGTAGAGATGTCCCTCATTCCCAAAGTTATAAATAATGTTACACTTCCAACATGTAATATAATCTATAGCAAACTACTTCAGTATGAACTTAAAATTAAAACTATATAAATAATGATTAGAAAGCACTCAAGTGCAAATACCACATTTTACAAATGACAGATCTGTGGATTGAGGAACTGGTGCCTTCTTCATGGTCATAAAACTAGTTATGACAGAACATCAGATTAGAACCCCAGGTCCATTGCTATTATTTTCATATTTCCTCACTATACTGCACTCTTATTATTTATATGAATAGTAATCTTGTTATTATATAAATATATTATACTTAAAAATATTTCCTTGCTTTAAGAAAATCTGGTATTATACAACCATGTCACTTTCCATTGCCAAGAAAGGGCTAGAATAAGTTAAATAAAATAAGATGCACCACAATGAAATCAATTAAGAAAATAATAGGGCAACTTGAACATCTCCTTTAAAATAAAAACATTATTAAAATATCAAGTGTGAGTAGCAATTAAAAAATTAAATTATACACTTAGTACCAGCTTTTCTTTTCCTGGTTGTGACAAAGTAGAAATAGGAATTAAATACACTCCATTAGTTAGCACATCATGAAAACTGTTTCATGGAGACTGGTCTCTCAATGCACATCTATCTTTTATAGCTTCCAAATTCTAGTTTTAAATTAGGTATTTTATTTTTTATTGATATTTTGTTTTAATATATATTTTTAAAGATGTTATTTATTTATTTGTCAGAGAGAGAGAGAGACCACACAGAAGGGGAAGCAGATGGCAGAGCAGGCAGAGAGAAAGAAACAGTTTCCCCACTGAGCAAGGAGCCTGACTGAGGCCTTGATCACAGGACCCCTCCGGGCTCAAAAGGCACTTACCCTACTGAGCCACCCAGGCATCCCTGGTTTTAATATTTTAACGATTACTTTTTAATTGTAAGAACTGTCTCCAACTGAAATCAGGTCGTGTTCTCAACAATGAATGCAAGCAGAAATGAGACAGATGTATTTCTCAGACAAAAGTAATCAGTTATTATAATTGGATCATTACTGGAAAACATTCATTGTATTGTTGGACTCTGACAATGGAGACACTATTAAGCTTTTTTGTCCCCTAAAGCCAGACAAGATGATACCATATATTTTATGGAAAAAATGTGGGTGGGAAAGATGACTGAACCTAGAATAAATGATAACATACACTAAAAATCTCTATAATCAGAAAGTGTGGTGCTAATGCATGAAGAGACAAAAGGTCAGTAGAATATAATGGAAAATAAATAAAGCCAAGTATATAAAGATATTTATTATACTAAAATGTTGGTATCAAAATACCAGAGGCCAAAAGGACCCATTTAAATGTCTGTATATAATTTGTTTGCCATCTAGGAAAACATAAGATTAATTATTTTCCTGACACCATATGTAAGAATTAACTCTAAAAAGATCAGAAATCTAAATGTAAAACATGAGCCTATCCCAATAGCAGGAGAAAACATGCATGAATTTTTAAATATCCTGTAGGTAAAGGAAAGCTTTACAAGTAGAACTCAAAATCTAATGTAATAAAAACCATTTGATAAATTGGCCCACATAGAAGTAATTTTAAAACACTTTTACATGGCAAACTGAACCATACCAAACAATGACAAAAAGACCATAAGCGACATCCAAAAATGATGACAGATTAGAAGAAAATATGTATAGTATATATTATATAAAGAGTAATATCCCAAATATATAAAGAAACTTTTAAATGAAGGAATTTCCAAAAATTATTTTAAAAATAGATAAAAATTAGTACACAAGTCACATAAAAGAAAAAAAAAAGTCTTAAACATGAAAATGTATTTAACTTTATATGCCAAAAAAGAGTGATATAAATTAAAACTATATTTAGATACAATCTCTCACATACCAACTTGGCAAAAATTTAGAAACTTGATAATGCACTCTATTGATGAAACTGTGGACATACTGTTATATATTATAGGGAAAATGCAAAATGGCATAACCACTGTGGAAAGGAATTTGGCACTTGTTAGTAGAACTACCTACCTATGCATTTGTCCTTTGACACAGTACATCTCACATCTATGAATTTTCCATGAAGACACAGCTTTAAAATATAAAAATATATATGCACAGTAGTGAAGTATTAAAAACCATGTAAATATCCAAACATAAAAAATTTATTGGTAAACTATCACATACACAGGATTGAATACTATGCAGCTTTGTAAAAGAATACAGGAGTCCAAAGAACACAAAAATACTAATTCAAAAGGGCCCATGCACCCCAATGTTTATAGCAGCATTATCTACAATAGCCAAATTATGGAAACATCCCAATTGTCCATTGACTTATGAATGGATAAAGATGTGAGAGATATATATATTATATATATATAATATATATAATACTAATATTAGATATATATATTATTCAGCTATAAAAAAGAATGAAATCTTGCCATTTGCAATGACATGGATTAAGCTACAGAGTATAATACTAAGTATAATAAGTGGGGAAAGACAAATACCATATGATTTCCCTCATATGTGGGATTTAAGAAACAAAACAAATGAGCGAAAGGGGAAAAAAAGAGAGAGCGACAAACCAAGAAACACACTTTACACTATAGAGAACAAACTGAGGTTTGTTAGAGGGGAGGTTGGCAGGTGGATGGGTTAAATTGCTGATGGGGTTTAAGGAGGGCACTTAAGCACCAGTGTTATGGAAGTGTTGATCACTATATTTTATACCTGAAACTAATATTACACTGTAGGTTGACTAACTGGAGTTTAAATGAAACTCTCAAAAAAACAAGAATACCAGGGCACCTGGGTGCTCAGTGAGTTAAGCCTCTGCCTTCGGCTCAGGTCATGATCTCAGGGTCCTGGGATCAAGCCCCGCATCGGGCTCTCTGCTCGGAGGGGATCCTGCTTCCCCCTCTCTCTCTACCTGCCGCTCTGCCTACTTCTGATCTCTCTCTGTCAAATAAATAAGATCTTTAAAAAAACAAAATAAAACAAACAAATAAACAAAAACAAGAATACCGGAGTCCATAGTTGATATGTAGTGATTTCCAGACTATATTGCAAAAATTAAAAAAAAAAAAGAAAGAAAAAGAAAGCAAACAGCTAGAGTCCTGAATACTTACGTTAGTGTGCCAAAATGGCACAGGAATCAGCTCCAAGTGTGTTCTCTCTGGCCAAATCTGGAAAAATTTGAACCTCTAATTAAATAAAGACAGTAATGAATTATAACTCATTAAATAAAATAAAAACCCATGAATGCATACTATAAAACTATGTAAACAGATAAATTAAAAAGAAAAGAAAAACTCTTCTTCACAGTAAAACTACCACTTTTGCAACATCACAGTAAAAATTGATGAGGGCAAGAATCAAATAGTTGCTAAATTTAAAGTTGAAAAAGTTGATGAAGAATAAGATATTTACATAGCCTCAAATTATCTCCCTCAAAAGTACGTATTAATTGCAAAAAGGAAAATATTAACTTTATACATAGTAAACAATATAAATGTTAATATTTATATTAACATAAATATAAATAATAGAAATAATATTAACAAAATATCAGGTACCTACATACGATAACCTGGGAACACACTATTCATGTAGTTTTCCAGCTCAAAAAATAACCTGAATCTAAACACGAGGAAAACACCAGCAAAATAAATCTGAAGGAAACTCAAAATACCAGAGCTATTTTATTAAGAACGAAAAAGTCAGTGTCCTGGGAGACAAAGATTAAAAACTGTTCTGGATTTAATCTCTCATGATTAAAGGAAATTTAAGAGATACAGCAAATAAATGTATACACAATTTGGATATGATCCCATTGTGGCAAAAATAGCTATAAAGAATATTTATTATTAGGACAACTGTAGAAAATGGAATGTAAAATGTACATGAAAATATAACACCAAGGTTAAATTTCATGAATTTGATCATTTTATATGATTATAAAAGAGAAGTTCCCTATTCATACAGAATTCATATTAAAATATTAGTTGCATATGGGGCATGATGTTTGCAACGTAATTTCAAATTGTTCAGAAAAAAAATTATATGTAGAAAAATGATGAAGCAAATAAAACAAAATATGTAATTATATAATAAAACAAAATAAAACTGGTGAATCTGGGTAAAGTGTATTTGACATAAATATACCTGGTTAGTGCTAAAGATTTTGGGTAAAATATTATAATGACTTTTGAAATTGTTATTTTTCTTTAAAGAGGGTTAGATTTCCTTTGATAGCAAATAATGTTATCAAAAGTGTGTGTTCTTTTCCAAATGTGGATTCTTTTGAGTGCTGATTTAAAGCTCTGCAGGACTATTCTCCACCAGCTTTGTTGTTAATCTTAGGTTGTAGTCCTTACTCCTAAAAGTATGTCCTTATACCTAGGGTGTGGCTTTAATTCTAGACGGTGGTCTTTCTGGGTTCAACGCAAGACTTGGGTGTTTGAGGAAAGCGCTTCCAACTTCCAGGGCTTGACCTTCAACTTCTGTCTCCCCAAAACTATGTGGCTGATGAAATTTCTGCTTAGTTCTCTTGTTTTCAGTTACTATTTATGACAGGGCTTTGTTTTTAGTTTTACTTTTTTTTTTTTTTTTCCCCTTTCTTTTCTTTGGAGTCTTGTCTTTCACATGCCAGGATTAGGAATCGACCAATGGCTTGAGGGAGAGTTGTCTGCAGATAATTTTTATTCACTATTGTAGTCCCCTCATTTCAAGATTTTTGCTTCTCAAGTCTCATTCAATTTGGCAGCTTTAAACTCCAGCCATTGTCTTTCAGCCCAGTGAGACTACTACTCTGTTTGGGTTCTGCTCTGCGTGCAGTGAATTGGCAAATGTCTTCAAGGAGAAGGCTGGGTGAATGTGGGGCTCATTATACAATGAGCATTATACAATGCGCTTCCATTCTCTCAAAGGTTACAGATGCTCAAATCCTGCCTGAGTTGGTTCCTCTCCAGTGCCTTTCAAATTGTTGTTTTAATATGTTTTGTCTGGCTTTTATTTGTTTATGTTTTGGAGATAGGATTTGTCTAAAACAAGTTACTTCCTGATAGACAGAACTGAAATTTCAAAATTGTTATTTGAGTTCATGTTTATCGTTCTTTTTTTAGAGACTCACTCATAGAACAGAGTAGTAACTAGCAGAAGTATAATTTAAATTCAGATCTTCTAATAACAAGTCCATTTATCTTTCAATTATACCTCAAGGGTTATAAGTATTTATCATAAAAGTACTTTCAATATATAGAATCTGTGTATAAAATGTAAGAACCTATGTTATTTATGTTAGACTTGTTCATCTTCACATATACCGCATATACGTGTGTGTGTTCATATATGTGTATATATATTTTTTCTTTCAAGCATAGTATAGCTCAGCACATATAAAATTTATTTCTAAGCATCCCATCCTAAGGTGCTATTACTTTTGTAAGTATACATTTATTAGACTTGACTGATGCTCTCACTCAGGAGAGGATGTAGGGTAGAAAAGAACTTAAATACTTAACTCAATATCAAAATTGCTAGGATGAGTCATTAACTCTAATGAAGAGCAGTTTTTCTTTGCTTTTTATAATTTACCCACTCATGTAATAAATAATAGTTACAATAAAACTATAAAAATGATAATGATGATCTGGGTGCTTGTATAATTTCACACTTCCAGAAGGGCTAAAGCATATCCTACCCATGATCAGTTGTTTAAATTATATGTCTAAAAATGGCACTTGGTGTTTTAAAAAAGAAAATGTATTTTTGGAGAACTTAATCCTAAAAATAAATCTGCCTCAATTAGAAAGCTTGAGTCCTAATTCTCCTCCTCATTTAGCTTAATGAATGCCATTAGCATGGGCTGTTGATCATAATGGGTAAGATATGAGTTGCTTTTTCTCTCCCTTATGTTTTCTACCCCAGGAAAAAAATCCTCCATGCAAGTTGGATTTTTATAAACTTAGTCCTTCTTCATCACAGAGTATGAATGATGAGACAAAAAAATTCATTTGGACTTAACTTTGATAAGAACAAGGCTGAATTTAAATCCTTGCTTTCCAAATTACTCACTGTAGAAATCCAAGCATATTGAAAATGTGTATGCAATGCTTCAGAAGAGTGTGGAAGATTAAAAATATTTATATAATATATTAAATAAAATTTATAATATGACTATAACAATATAATACGGAGATCATCATTTACTCTGCCAAATTGACTTATATAGACATACACGTATATGCATGTGTATGTATGTGTGTGTATTTATGTATGATTGCAGGCATAGCTACTAAGATATTATAACTTCAAAGCTTAACTCCTCTTATGCTCAAAAAGGATAAGTTCCTTCCAGGAAATAAAATAGTCTCTTCAGGGAATGTTAGAAAAACTGGTAGTTAATCCATGGCAATATGCCAGTGAAAGAGGGCTGGAGGACACTGGCTAGATGGCCAAAGTTAAAATGCACTTTTTTTTTTTTTAATAGAGCCCAACATGGGCTCCAACTCTTCACCCTCAGATCAAGACCCGAGGTGAGAGCAATAGTCGGACGTTAACTGACAGAGCCATGCAGGCACCCCAACATATGCACTTTTAAGTGGCTTTCTTTTACTATCACTTTATTTAAATAGTCTAATTTAGAGAAACAAACTCCTTAATAAAAATTTCAGTCCTAAAAGCTGGTATTACAGTAACACAGGAATGGTATGTAGTTGTCTTGAAAAGGACCATCAAATCAAAGTGTATCTTTCAAATAAAATGTGGCTCACAATTTTTAAAATTCCTTTTTTTTTTTTTTTTTTTTTTTTTTTGCTGCAGAGAAATACTTTAAAAGATGATTCAGAAGTACTTTAGGGAGAGAACTAGGGAAATTTTCAACCCGTTAGCAATGCCAAAAAAACACGAGGGGTTTATAAATAATCTCTATCTTGCAGAACCAGAAAAACAGAAAAGCAAACAAACAAGACAATCATGAATCTTAACAGTAAAGGTGAAGTCTGAATGTGGAAGAGTGAATGAAGAGAACAGAGTGTTGGAAGAGGAAACAAAACCAGCAAAATATAGTACAAAACACAGAGTTTATGAAGAATGGGAGGAATAGATCTATAAAGGAATAAAAGAGGAAAACTTAAAATGTAGATAAATGCAAACTTAGAGGAAAAAGAAATCAGGCAGACTCGTATTTAGGCCCATCAAAGCTTTTACGAGATAAGCAATAGCTAGATGCTGAAATATTTGCTCTCCCCTGAATAGCAGGTACAACCAGAACAGCTATTTTTCTCAAGTTATGGAACAAATATTCCAGCTCAACAGATCATTAGAGGCTTGCTGATTGTCATTTTGAATTTACTTGATCCTTTAGTAAGTCTAGTTGGGATACTCTGTCTAAATCAGAAGACACCCACTCCTTGGGAACTGCTATTGCAATCCATCCCTGTGGCCCCCTCGAGCCAGTTTTGTAGGATATTATGGGTATTGCATAGAACTCTAGAACCATAGTGTCTGGGTTCAAATACTGGCCTGGCCGCTTACTCCCTGTTTCATCTTTGATAAGCACTATGGACCAATAGATTGTGTCCCCCTAAAATTCATTTGTGAAAACATCCTCCTTAATGTCACATTATTAGGAGGTGGGGCCTTTGGGAGGTGATTAGGTACCGATGGTGGGTCCTCATAAATGATATTGATTCCCTTCTAAAAGAGACCCCAGAGGGCTCCTTTGTTCCTTCTGCCACGGGATAACACAGCAAGAATTAGACCAACTATGAATCAGGAAATGGGCTCTTGCCAGACACCAAATCTGCAGTGACTTGATCTTGAATTCCCCAGCCTCCAGAAATGTGAAAGATACATTTTTATTGTTTAAAAGCTACCCAGTCTGTTATAGAATACCCAAATGACTAAGACCATAGGTAACAATAATTCTGTGCCTTAGTGTCCTCATCTCCAAGAAGGGAGCAATAATGTTGTCTTGTAAGGTTGTTATGAGGATTAAATGTGCTTTGTCATATAAAGTGTCAAGAACAATGCATGTCATAAGCTTGGCACTATATGCTTGTTGAAGGAGAAATAAAAATTACATGTGCTGACTAGAAGTATTCTGTCATTCATTTAATACATATTTATTGAGCATCTGCTATTCACCAGGCATTTTGGATTCTTTATTAACAAAATAGACATCCTTATGTTCTTGGAAATTAAATTTTAGGAGATGCATGCTAGTGAAAATATTCAAGGTAGAATAATAATGATAAAAGCTTGTTAGGCTCTTTTCTAACCTCTTGGGATATATTATCAATCCTGACAAGTAGGCCCTCTTTCTATCCCCATTTCACAGATAAAGAAGCTGAGTTACAGAAATGTTACCTAAGATATCTAATACCTATATGTTTCTAAATGCCGATATTTCCTCTAATTTATCTACTTTTATTAATTATTTATTCACCTGCTCATTCATGCATTCCGTCTATTCAATGTACAGTTATTACTATTTTCTGGCAGATCCTGAGTTCTGGCTTCAGAATCCCTGCTCTTAAGCAATTTGTTTTGCTGCCTCAATTCACAATTTGGTAAAACTGGAAACAATTTCGTCTGTGTTGAGCTTATTGTGAACTTTTAATTCCCACTCAGTTTCCAATTCAAGGACATTACCTATCTAGTGATAGATTTTGAAATACTTGAATAAATTGGTATCATCTTAAAAAAAATAAAAAATAAATAAATTGCTATCATCTAAGTAGTTTTCTTTATTCTCTAACATAACGTATCAAAGCAATCACAATACCATGTCAACTTTCTAAATATTTCCCGAACACATTGTTTCTTCCCAATTTCCAACCCACTTGCGTTCATGTTCATGTTCTCATGACTCTGAGGTAAAGAGATGTTTAGATTATATCACTTCCTTAACCAGTTTCATTCTTTCCAAACTTCCTTATTTTCCTCAAAAGCATGTATTTGATCATGTTCATCTCATACGTACAACTCTTAATGAACTCTTCAGCATGTATTAAATCCAAGACTCATTACACGGGTACACAAACCCTTTCACTATTTGCCTCTCACATAGTTCTCTAACACAGCTCCTGACTTGGAATGATATTAGTCCTTTAAAATATTTATTAAATATAATAAATACTTATCTTTATATAAATATAAATTTATATATTTATATAAATACATACAAGCTGTTTCCTGTATTATTCAGGGTTCTCCAGAGGAAAAACTATTTATACATTATTTATAATTAATATATTTATTACATATAATTATGTAATTAGTGTAAAATTTGTGATACATAATTTACATACATTTTATATACATATATCACCTATTAGTTCTGTTTCTACTACTTATATGTTTCTAAGTACCTATCTTTCCTCCATTTAACTAATTTTATTTATTATTTATTTCTTCACCTATTTATTTGTTCTGTATATAATGAGGCTCATGAGATTATGGAGGCTAAGAAGTCCCATGATTGGTTATCTACAAATTGGAGACCCAGAAAAGCTGGTGGTGTTCTTTGAAGGTTTGAGAATAGGAGAACTGGTGATGTAGATTCCAGTTCCAGTCCGAAGTCCTGAGAACCAGGAGCACTGAGAGCAGGAGATGATTGATGTTCCAACTCAACAGTCCAAGAGAGAGCAAAGCTTCCCCTCCTCCACCCTTTTCTCTATTCAGGCTCTCAATGGATTGGATGATGCCCACCCACACTGGGGAGGAGAAACTGCTTTATTCAGTTTACCAGTTTAAATGCTGATCTTGTCTAGAAACACCTCACACCCAGGAATAATGTTTAATGTTTAATGATATCTGGGCATCATTCGATCTACTCACATTGACATATAAAATTAACTATCACATTACCTCCTCAGAAAACCTTCCTGGTTAACTCCTTTATACACCCTCCACCAAGAGTTTGTACTACTGTCTCTGGTTGATATTGGCAACATGCATTTTTCCTAATTACTAATTATTTAATAGTTAGTTATTTATTATATATGTCTCCCACATGAGGCAGAAGTTCTGTAGGGCAAGTTTTGTGCCTTATTCATTATTCTGTCCTTAGGGTGAGCACAACACTTGCCACAGACTAGTTGTTCAATAAATATTTGTTAAATTAAATTAAATAATGTCAAGTCAAGCATTAAGGGAAATCGACTTTCTATATTCCATTGTTCCATTAGCCATTTGCTCCTTTTACTTATTTGATCATCGCTCATAATAAAAAATCAGTTGGTGTCAAAAAACAAAAAAAACCACTACTTTTCCCGTGAAGGGATTTAATTGCTTTGTTTTCTCAGATTGACATTATAACAAATGGGTATTTGGTAGATCTTCCCATCTGGCAGTTTTCAGACAAATAAATTAGAAGAGCAACTGTACAAACTGAAGTCTCATCATCTTTG
Organism: Lontra canadensis; assembly: GCF_010015895.1. Classification (NCBI taxonomy): domain Eukaryota; kingdom Metazoa; phylum Chordata; class Mammalia; order Carnivora; family Mustelidae; genus Lontra; species Lontra canadensis. The sequence continues at coordinate 6,446,585 of NW_022631042.1, forward strand.
ACCATCTCACATTTATTTGAAAATTTTAATAACCAGAGCCAATTTATGGAATAAATAGCTTTCAGGAAAATATGTGTGATACTAAATATCATTATCTCTAGGACTTCACATCCTGTGGAGAGTCCAATCAGGATATCACCTGATACTATAATCATAGGGGATTTAATGCAAGGAGCTGGTTATACAGGTAGTGAAAGAACCAAGACACAAAACAGGAAATCTGTAAGGTGACTCAGAGATTAAGAAGCAGAAAACCATTATCACTCCTAGGCCTATGTGACAAATGGTAATAGTACCAGAGTTGAGGGACCATAATCAGCTGGTGGAAGCTGGAACCACAAAGGGCCTTTCTGGAGGCATGTGGAGGCTTGGAAGAAGAACAGTTTTAGTTGGACCACTTTAGAGAGACAAGAGATGGAGGCACATATCCGGGATTTTCCCTTTCATTCGCTGTCTACTTTCCTGCCAATGTCTACCATCAACCAAAGCCAGAAGGCAACCAGGTGACTTGTAGCCTGAGAAATGCAGCCTGTAGTAATTATCCTTGCTGTGATACCCAGCAGGACACAGCAATTTTGAGAAACAAATCTCAGGGCACAGCTGTCCAGAAATATGATTGTCTATGGGATATGATTCCATTTGTATCTTAAACTTTAAAACTCAAACCATAAGCTGTTTCTTTTGGGGTATCTATTTATTTTTAGAGTATGTTCATCAACAGACTATATAACTTGAAAATTCTGTGTGATTTGAAACTTTTCACAATCCCTTATGATGGAATCACACATGGATCTGATCAAAAAAATAACTTTTTTTTTCCAGAAACAGTGGTCACCTGAGAGAGAATTAGCCTTATTCATTTATCTGACCAATTAATTGATGCTTTAGGAACCAATTCTATATAGTAGAGGTAATTTCATTAAGAGAAATTTTAAGAACCTAAGTGGTGGGGGAAATGGTGGAGAAAGGAAAGACAATAACAACATTGTGAAGAGGATCTCTTGTTCAGTTTGTTGCTGTTATTGAGGCTATGAGAGACTGGGATCTGGATAGGTAATACTCGTGTGAAATTTGCTAAGTTTTCAAAAGATCTTCTAAATACTTCTCCAGTTGTAAACATACTGAAATTAATAAGATTCCCTTCTAAGATGTAAATAACATATGGGAATAGGAAGTCATTTTGCTATTTACAAATTGTGTAATGATTTTCTCCATATAAAGTCTTTGGATTAAAGATTGTAACTATTTAGCAGGCTTAAATAATACTGGATTTATTATAAGGGAATCCACAAAGAGAACTGCAGAAAATTAATAACTAATACATAGGAAGAGGAACCACAAAGAAGGCCCTAGTACAGGAAAATGGGCATATATTTTTTTCTGCTCTCCCTTATTAGTTATAATCTGTCTTACATAGTACTTTTTGTTTTTCTCTCTATCTCCTAAATTTATCGATCAGAATTGCTGCTTCCTAATCTTATTCCTATTCAGAGTTTCCTTGTCTATTTGGGCCTAATTACCATGATCCATGATTCTTCCCAGACCCTTTCAGATTCAACAATTTTTTTTAAGGTTTTATTTATTTATTTGAGACATAGTGCAGGCAGAGGGAGAGGGAGAAGAAGATTCCCTGCTGAGCAGGGAGCTCAATCTTAGGACCCTGAGATCATGACCTGAGTGGAAGGCAGACGCTTAAACGACTGAACCACCCAGGCACCCCAGCTTCGATAATTTCTAATTGTGCCAGTCTCTTGTTCTATTCTTAGACAAAAAAAAATCAATCCATATAGTTTATCTTTTCTCTGCAGGCCACTAGGGTTACTGCCAGGGGTGTGGATTGACTATTCTTGGGATGAATATCTATCCATGAGCTAATCAGTTGTGGTCAGAAACAAACGTTCCAGAGTGAGAGAAAATTAGCCATACAAACTAGGTTTTAGAGCAGTTTTGGTGGTGGCTGGAGGAGTGGGGTAGTTTCGTTGGTTAAATAACAGTGTGGTGGGTGCCCTGGGTGGCTCAGTGGGTTAAAGCCTCTGCCTTCAGCTCAGGTCATGATCCCAGGCTCCTGGGATCGAGCCCCACATCAGGCTCTCTGCTCGATGGGGAGACTTCTTCCTCCTCTCTCTCTGCCTGCCTCTCTCCCTTCTTGTGATCTCTGTCAAATAAATAAATAAAATCTTTTTTAAAAAAATAACAGTGTGGTTCCCTAACAAAGGCAGAATTTTCTCTTGGCCCCATCTCACTACAAATTTAGTCACAGAAGAAAGAGAAATGGCTTTCTGATTCTAAACCTTCAGTAACATACATCTTAATCAGGAGGAATATCTCTAATGTCGCAAATGAGAAAGTGAGGGCCAGAGAGGTTAAAGAGACACATGTCCTATTATATAATTAGTTACTGGCACAGCTTTTCCGAATACCTAGGGGTTCTGTTTTTTATAGCCCACTAAGCTGTTTTCAATTCTTTATTCATTTGAGACTGAACATGAACAGAAAAACAACAACAAATAACACTTTTTTTTTTTTTTCTTGCCTGTGAATGAGCAGTCCCCACACTAAGCCTATTGCACATAATTCTGCAGATTGGGGCTGACCAGAGTGGTGGGGAAGGCATTCATGGGTAGGCTTGATGCTTCTGAACAGCTTGTAACCATTTTGGCTTTCAAGGTACTGACACCCACGAAACAGATTTCTTGCTGAAGGCTTTGTTTTCTTTCTAGATACAGAATATGAAAACAAAGATAGAAAATTTGGCTGGAGCCAAATACTGGCCACTTTCTTTACCTAAGATATTCCACATAACCTAGATTCTATTTTTGAGTTATAGTGATACCAAAGACACCACTACTTAGAAAATAACTCACATATTTCAAGGAGTAAAAACTTACATAGACACGGTAACTTCTTTTTGGAAAAGAAAAAGTCTTTGCATTTCAAAAAGTAATTAAATATGGTGCTAAGTGAGAAGATCTTGGTCAGAGCTACTGATGGTGCACTGATAAAAATGAGGAGGAGTGAAAAGGCCAGAGTACTTCCCATGTTTCCTACCCTTCACATACTCCCCTAAAGACTGTACATGAAAATATATGTATCTGATATATTTGACTCCTAAGAGACATTTAGTAAAAGGAGAGCAGGACTTTTTAATGATCTACTTAACAGGAAAGAAGGTATATTAGAAAGACATTTAATGAAAGAAAGGAAAGAAGGAATAGAGAGGCAAAGAGAAAAGCAAGGGGAGAAAAGGCAAAATTTTGTTTCAAGAAGTTTCAAGAAATAGGTAATGGGTAGTGATGTTGGCTGTGTAACTTGGGTACTGTGTGGTGAAGTAGCATTCCACCCATTTTTATATAGGTGAAATATTTCAAAAGCAATTTTAATGAAGCAAATGTACATAAAATCTGTACATTATTTGGTACTTAACAGCATACTTCCTATTCAAATGCATGATATTACATAGTTATGTCTTCGATTCTCTGAGAATGGGTAAAAGAAATTCAAGGGGAGAAAAATGTTTTTGGCAATAACATTTCAGAAGAAAAGAGTAACTACCCAGCTCAAATTATGTTTATATTGATGACCATTTATTACGTTATGTTAAAATATCATGGGGTAACTATTTTCCAGGGAAAAAAAGAAAGAAAAATCATGTTATGAGCTATGTACCAGTTCCCTATGTCAAGGCCCATTTTTTCATCTGATGCTAGTTAAACATTACAAAGGTTCTATAATTATGCATCTTGTGTTAGAAGTGGGACAGATGCTCTATAGCCAGAGAACCTGAATTATAACTTTAATCAACATAGGAGTTCTGAATATGAGGTCCTAAGAAATGTCCCCCACACACTAAAAAACAGGTCTCCCACTAGCGAATATTGCCTCTCTAAGATAAGTAAGAACATGACCCATATATTCAAGAAATTAAAAAAAAATTTAAGGGGTCTCTTGACCCTGACTGCTGGATGACTTTGTTCATAGCATCGTTTCCCGTGTGTGTGTGTGTGTGTGTGTGTGTGTGTGTGTGTGTGAGAGAGAGAGTTCACCTTAAGGAAAGGAGCCAAGCTCTATACCAGAGGAATTAATTGTTCACCATGGAAAATGGATGATCTTTTCCATCAAGGCTGACAGTCAAACAGAACAAAAGAAACTTCATCCAAATGTTAATAAAAAAAATTACCTATTCTTGTTAAGAATAACACTTTCAAGCATACTTAACTTACTCTTTATATGTTACTAATAAAAATTAACCCTTTACTATCTCTCTTATTAATAAATGGGAAACAAATGGTAATTGGGTTCATTTAATTAATAATGGTGAAATAATTTGTTGTTTATTGTAGTTACATTCTTGCCAATATTTAAACATACTTCATAATTATTTTTGTAAATGAATGAATCAATAGCATAGGCATTCACTTATAGTCAACTCAGTTGTATTCCATTTCCAAATTTAATTACATTGTTTCTGCCCTCATTTAATTGTTAACATTTGTTCTCCTCATTTGTCTCTTATTCTTTCTCTTTATCTACCTCCTCTCTTCAAGTTTGTTTTAAATTCTATTTTTGTACATATAATTATCTTATTGCTAGCACTTATCAATGGCTTCTTGTTCTGTTAGAAGATTTACACATTTCAGTAGGATTGAAAAAAAAGAGAAAATGTCATGATGAAATGATGTTGTTAATAAATCAATTTACTTAGTTGTCTTGATTGATGTAGGCTACAATTCAAATTCCAACTTTTGGAAGCATTTTTGAATCAGAAGGTGAACATTACTGATGTGAATAATCTATAGATAATTTTAGAACATATCAAGTGTTCATGCTGCAAATGTAGAACATCTCAGTCATTTATAATTACTTATCAGTGTTTTTAAAATTTTCAAAACAATTGGAAACAGCACAAAATTCTGTATTTTCATTATCTCAGACTGAGGGAATGAACAAGACGGTTTTGTGAATAAGAGTAAAGAATTCTACATATGTCTTAAGTAGGCTTCAAGGTTTGGGTTTTTTTCCTGTAAATTACTGAACTCTCTTTTTCAAATGGACCATGGTGTTTGCCCTTTTACATTTATGATGGATGCTATATAATTAACATTATCAAGACAATGGGCCTACAAAAAGTAATTGCAATAAAATAAGCCTGGCATTTTTCAAGTGCAAAAGTGGAAAGTATTCTATCTCAGTATCTGATATATATATATATATTTTTTTAACCTTTACTTAACACATAAATTTGTTTTACTATTATACATATTTCTTTTTTCTTATTCAAGGTCCATACAATTATATTATTCTGGATACAGTTTTGTTTTCACTTCTCCATGAGAATAAATTAGAGTGATTTCATAAAAAATAATTGCAGCAAATATTACTTGGTTTACTTGCTCTACTTCATATTATTCACCTTAATTCATGAAGGTTGTTACCTTTAAAAGTCAATATTTTATTGGACTACCAAATGATATAGTTATGTGCATTAGCATAATTCACTTTCATCCTATATGTTTTGGGGAACTCTTATAAATAGGCTTTCTTAAATGTATTTCTGTATTTATGAATACATATTTATTATTATTATTATTAATTATTTTGTTTAGTACCTTTATCTTATATAGCATATTGGGATTTTGCATTTCAGCTTTATTTTCTCTAAATAAGTGTTGACATTTTATGCCTTTCTTTTTAATATCTAAAAGTTATTTATATTGCCAATTAGAATTTGAAGATAATTGAATGACTCCAGATTTTTTTCCTTTCTCTCACTTTTTAATAACAACAGTAATTATAAGTTTCACCAGTTTATGTATATTTATAGACAAGGAATCTTAGAGTCTAATTTCATGGAAGTTTTGATCATTTAGTTTCTCTGATCAGAATTTATGATTAATAGAACTTCCTATCTATATTTAGTAAAGTTATATAACATACTATAAGTGAGTAGAAAAGGAACATGAAGCATGCTTTGGAAGCCAGCAACAGCAAAAGTGAGCATGGAAAATTCTTTAAGCTCTGAGTTATGCCTTCAGGGTTCCAACTCCAGCTCTGTTACTACTTACTATCTAACTGACAAATTTGATCCAGTTTTAGGGCTAGTTTGAATAAACAGTCTAATCCTATACATTTTACACAATTGCTATGATACTAATTTTAAATTAACTGCTTAAAAAATACTTTGTTCAATCAAAAGAACTATGCAACCATAAAATTCTATTATTACTATAATCAATATTATTAAAGAGCATAAAAAAGCAAGGTAAACTAGAAAAAAGAATAGCAAAATATGTCCCATAAAGTAAACCGCCAAAAGAGAACACTCAGGAAAAAAAAAATAAATCACTTGTTTATGAGGACTAAGAGGAATCACTAATAGGATACAAACCAAAATAATGATGAAGAATATGGGCCATTATTAACATAAGTATAGTTGTTAAACCAAAATAATGATGAAGAATGTGAGCCATTATTGACGTAAGTATAGTTGTTAAGAACACCTTTTTTCTCCTGTCGAACAAATAGTAGTCCTGGTAAGGTGATCTTTAAAAAAAGAAATTAATGGGATGCCTGGGTGGCTCAGTCCATTAAGCCTCCGACTCTTGATTTTGGCTCAGGTCATGATCTCAGGGTTCTGAGATTGAGCCCCCAGTCAAGCTCCATGCTGAGCATGGAGTTTACTTAAGATTCTCTCCCTCTCCCTCTGCCCCGCACACCCCAGCTCATGCCTGCTCTATAAATAAATAGATAAATAGGGTCTAAAAATAGAATTCACAAAGTTTTCTTTTTCATGTAGACAAATGTACAGATTTGGAGCAATGTTAAAAAAAATCTGTTTATGGGGTGCCTGGGTGGTTCAGTCATTAAGTGTCTGCCTTTGGCTCAGGTCATGATCCCAGGGTCACTGGTTTGAGCCCCGCATCGGGCTCCCTGCTCATCAGGAAGCCTGCTTCTCCCTCTCCCACTCCCCCTGCTTGTGTCCCCTCTCTTATTATGTCTCTCTCTGTCAAGTAAATAAATAAAATTTTTAAAAAAATCTGTTTAATACTCTGTAGCAGCTCTTAGGCTCATAAACATTTTTCAGACCAGAAGGTTTTGCTGTGCTCTTTTAGGAGCTTCTAATCAAACAGGTATATTCCTCCACCTTAGCATGTATTTTTGAACTAACAAGAGAGAACCTAAACTTCCAAGGAAAAAAAAACCAAAACCACACGAGATTAATAGATAAAACAGAACTCTTGCAAGTATCTAATTGGCGGAACCAGCATAACAGCACCAGTGGGCTGTATTAAGGCAATTGTTGCGCACTAATGAGTAGCTGCCGTTTCATGGGTAGGTTATCTGTTCTAAGCTTTGGGACCTATGGGTGGGGAGTAACACTGATTAATTTACCAATTCCTATTCTCTGCATGTTGCTAGAAACGGCATTCTTATTCCCCATTCCAGTAAACACTTAATATTAAGAATTACAGTGTTTCGTTGTCAAAATAAGGGGAAACTGGCCTTGGGCCACATTTGTAAATCTACATTCAAGTATGCCATCAATCACATCTTACCCAAGTGCCAGTGTGCAGCTGGGTATTACAGATGTTCAGTAGGATCACTCATCTTCTTTCCACCAAAACAGAGCTAGGGAAGAAATTTAAAACAAAAGGAAAAAGCAGAGGAAACTAATTTTATATTAATACTCCACTTTTCTCGCCCCTAAAAATACTAGCTGTCAACTGATAGATGAATCTGTGTTATTTACAAATTGACTGTTATTTGTACAGATTTAAGCATATTCAGAGTTCTATTTCCCTACACATTTCCATTTCATTAATTTTTCATCTATTCTAGATATGCACATGACTAACCATGGGATAGCTGTTACTTTGAAACCACTCTATAGGACAACTACATCGCCTTTTACTTTGGCGAGTGTTTTTTGCTTGAATGGGTTAGAATATTTAGAGCATTGGTTTTAATGTATTGGCTTGACATGAAGTGACACTAAAATGATATCCCTGAGGCCTTATGTTCATTCAACCAAGCTAAGTAAATTTCTTGTTCTTAAAATGAAGAAAATATAGATATACACAATATTCTCTGAAGCTTACTAGAAACCACTTAGCTACTTTAGCTAACACCAACATTCTTTTAACTTTAGTCACTGTTCTCCTATTAATTAACAGGTGTAAATATTTTTAAATAGCACCTTTAGGTTCAAGAAAGAATGCTAAATATTTTCATTCGTTTTTTAGGTATTTTACTTATTTTTTAAAAGATTTTACTTATTTATTCGTCAGAGAGAGAGAGAGAAAGCACAAGCAGGGGGTGCAGCAGACAGAGGGAGAAACAGGCTCCCTGCTGAGCAGGGATCCTGACCTGGAACTCTATCCCAGGACCCGAGATCATGATCTGAGCTGAAGGCAGACCCTTAACAAATTGAACCACACAGGCAACCCTAACTTTTAGGTATTTTAATTTAATATTTTTAATATTTTAAAACTTTTAGGTATTTTAACTTAATATTTTTAGTCAAATATTACATTTTTGACATTATGTAAACTACCTTATAGTTTACATTTGCCTATAAGTCTTACATAAATATTATTTAAGATATAGCAGAATTGATTAAATAAATATATTTATAATCTTACTGCCCAAATACTGAAAATGAACATATATGATAAAATATAAATTGTTGAACTAGATTATTAACAAGTCACAAACAGTCACTCTTATTTTTTTAATTACTAATTTTTTAAATTAAAAAGAGTGAAAAATAATTAAAGGCCATGTTATTTAAAAAAAAAGGTTTCATGGTGAGATATTTCACAAATACATTTATTTTAACTTCCTACCATTTTTGGTCACTAGCTGTCTCTCCACCAGCACGATTCATAAGACGGCCAAGGATTACATCACTTCGTACAATGGCCTGATAAATTATGCAGTCATTTTAGAAGCTGGTGACATGAATTGAGAAAAAAAAAGAAAGAACCATTCTTAGCAGAGTTTTAAAAGTTAATGTCCTTTGCTATGAATATTTTTTAAACTTAGGGACCAGAGAATTTATTATAGGGAATACAAATATAATAAATGCATATTCATTTGCTTAAAGAAGCCATTATTAAGACAAGATCTTTTACTTACTTGGGCCTACCCAAATTTCACACTTTTTTAAAAAAATATTTTGTTTTAAGTGAAGCAACACTGCTGACAAGTCCTGTGTTTAATTTCCTAATGTGTACAAAAGACTGCTATTTAAATGGCAGATTCACCCGCCAGAAGCTGGCTCTGAAGAAATCAGATACATTGGCACAAGCAGGGCTCAGGTGCTGTCCGGTGTTCCTGCCAGCAGGTCGGAAGCCAGCTCAGAGCTGGAGTCAGAGCCAGGACTCACATCAGAGTCCTCAGGCAGTGTGAGCAATCATCATAGCAGGAACAGGTTTCAGACACAGAGTCTGTCGATGGCTTGTCCCTGGCAAACCTCGTAGCTGTGTGTGCATGACGGGTGGTGTGAAACACAAAACAAGTGGTCAATGGTCAATCAGCAATCTCTTTGTGCTTTCTGTGCCTTTTTCATAAACTCTGACCAATCACAGAAGATGAACATGGAATCATGAGACTGTGAGCTGCCTGCAGTTGATAAAATGATACACCATAACAAAAATGGTTTCCAGATTAAGAAAAAAATCAGAGATATTTTTATGTTACCACAGCTCACTTCTGATTTTCTGTGCACTCTGATGATGCACTTCATACTTGTTGTTATTTATGTTTTGATTCCTTTCTTGGCCCTTTGAAGTCTGTATTGTAATTTCACTCACAGCTATTGTGTTATTTTGTGTATTCTGAAAATAGATTAAAGAGTTATCATTTCAGTACCGTAGTTTAACTCTTTCATTATAGAATTTGATTTTAGATATTCTAACATATGCTTTAACTTTAAATGATGATTTATTTTAAATTGAGTGTATTGGAACTACATTAAAAAGTTAAAATGAAATTCCAGGGGTGCCTGGGTGGCTCAGTCAGTTCAGTGTCAGACTCGATTTTGGCTCAGGTCATGATCTTGAGGTCATGGGATCAAGCTCTACATGCAGCTCCTTGTTCAACAAGGAGTTACTTGGGATTCTCTCCCTTACCCTCTAACCCTCAACACACACTCAATCTCTCTCTTTCTCTCAAATAAAGAAATAATTTTTAAAAATGGAATTCCAAATCTTCAAGCCACTTTATAATTGTACTTTTACATTAATACCTGGAGTGGTTTACATATTATCATATCAGATGATTATCTTTTAAAGTCTCCCTTGTATTAAGAATATACTGGAAACTCATCATAGCACTCAATTTATAGGACAATCTTAGAAACTGAAATTGTCTTTGGATTAAAGCCTTTGTCCATGTCAGTAACCAAATTCACTTGATAATGATTTAAGATAAACTCACTACACCTCAAATTTCGTCTCTTAGGGTACAATTTGTATTAAAGTTCCACTTTCATAATATAAACTTCTAACAGTTGTGCTTTTAATCTGAACTATCCAGTGTGCAGTTTTAGTTTTTCTGGGTGGTTTTAGTGTCATTCTCTATAGCAGTTAGTAAATAGCTCTGACCAACACATAACAGAATAAGATCATCTACCTAAGACATTTATATCTTAAAAAAAATGATACCTACGTTATTTCAAACGAAGGAAACTCCAAGTGAAAATTCTCAAAATAAGACCAATTAGTGAGGTAGTGGGGCTCAATCTTATAAAAATTATATCTAGAAAATTAGCTATAATAGTAAATTAACTAAGTGTTCCTCAGCAAAAAAGTAAACTTATGTTTAAGTGTATAGTTTTTAATAGGATTCACATAAAGTTAACAATACTCAATAGTTATAAATATAACTGGGTTTATGTGAATGTTTGCTTCAAATGTGATCAAAAGGAAAAATAAATACTGTTTAATAAAAAAAACAAGTATCAAATCAAAAATCCTTCTTTTTATAACAGGCTACAGTTCAATTTCCTTTTGTATTCTGATTGGTCCCTATCACTTTGGGAACACCTCAAATATTTTTTTGAATGGGAGTGAAAAAAGATATAGACACACAAGCTTAAATTGAAAAAAAGTGATTCAAAATGTGATCACAGCAAACGAATTGAGGCAAGAAAGAAAAAACACATCTATGTGTATACATGCATCTTTTCCTAGGCATTCTAAACATTTTTCAATGTTTTTACCTCCTTTAGTCCTCAAAATGGTCTAATAGAATAAACATTATTTTCCTCATTTCACAGGTGAATTAAGACTTTCAGAATAAGTAATCTGAGGTCAGAATGTTAGTAACAGATAAAACCACAATTTAATTCTAAACTCAGTAGCCTTCAAAGACTGTTCTTACCTCTTTATAGCTCAAAATGTTCTGTAATAGCAAAATTTTGCATATCAAGCTTGGTCAACCAACAGTATTTACTAATGTCCCTAGTTTCCTATATGGTGACTACATCACTCCCTTTCAACTGTCCAAGTTGTTGTATTTGCAATTCCTGACCAGGCTATGCACAGATACTAACAGAGTGAAATGGAAAAGGAGAGAGCTGTGTCTGGCAAAATGCTCACTCAACTAAGATTAATGGCCTAGTGCATCAGCTCTAACATGCCAGTCAGAAGCTGATGATTGCAACTGAGCTCTTTTGCCCTTTGACATAGTTCTAAAACCCCGTGGTCAGATTACAAGGAAAACCAGTGATGGTCCCTCTCTTTTTCTCACAAATTATAACTGTTCTAAATGTTCAGATTTCCATTAATTGCAGTCTTCCAGGTGATGAACAGAACAACTCTCTACTATGAAAATTTGAGAACCACTGACCACAAAATAACACATTATTTAACTTATTTCCTTTGCTCAATTCCTTCCTATATTTCCTAAGTATCCACAATGTCCCTAAAATTTTGCCTGTGGACCTCCATCACAATCACCTGGAATACATATTAAAATGCAGAATTCTTGGGTGCTTCTACAACTAATGTATTGCCCTCTCTAGGCATGGTGCCTAAGAATCTGCTTTTCTCTAAACATAATTCCTTGAGGATTGTTTTACATGCATTCATATTACATACACTGTAAATTTATTTATATTCATTAATATTAATATTTCAGACAAATCAACAAAATTACAGACAAACCGACCACACTGCCCAATAGACCACAGCATTGAAAATTAAGATGGGAAACAATGATATAGATTAAAGATGATGGACAACAGTAGTTTATCTTGAAACTGTAGCTTCTTAAAACTGTAGGTCACTAAGAAATCCCTGATGAAGGGATTTCCAGGAATACAATAGTCAGAAAGTACCCTATGTAAACATTATTTTCAGGAAGAGTACATAGGAAGAATTTAGTGGATAGTTTTATTTATGTTCTGAGTTTCAGGTTTTTCTTATTTTTCTAAATGTTATATGCACATATTAATTTAAATATATAAATTCATATAAAGATAACATATTTATATAGATATTATAAATCTAAGACAGCAAAATAAGTATCTAAACTGGCCTATTTTGCGACAGTTTATGTAATCAGGGCAGAAATTTCAAATGACTAAATGTTTATGAAAGTGTTATAATTTGGTCAAGATTCTTACTGGCTATACTAGGAAGTCTTTTTAAATTAGAACTCATTTGTCCTTCCTCTTCAAAATCAGTCACTTGTGAACTGAAGAAAGTTGAACCATTGTAAATAAACTATATTCTAAGGTGATGCTACTGTAATTTATTTCAACCTCAATTAGTACTTTAAAACAAAATTATGAAATCACTCATTTGATTATTAGAATTTGTTTGCAGTCTCTAATTGAAGTATTAGAAAATAATCATTAAAAAAGAATGGTATCAATTTTAATTAGCGTTGTGAATTGAGACAATCTGCAATGTAGAAAAAAATCCATTTTTTTCTCTAGTTTGCTATCTATAAAAATGCCTATTTTAATAAATCGTTTTTGTTTTTACATATATACTGTAGTTAATGAGTCCACCGCATTCTCTGTAAAATATTATTTAAAACTGCTGGTTGAGAAAATAAAGCTGCAGTACTTAAAATCAACTAAACAATGTCTTGTTCCTTAGATATATTGCTATATAATCTTTATTATTACCAGAATATCAAAATTTAAGTCTTCTCTGTGTCACAAGAAGTGATTTTTAACTTTTATTTTATTTAATAATCAAAAACTCTCAAGAGTATGCTGTTTGCTTTTGCTTTTTTATTTTCCCATTTTGTTATTGCATGTTTGGTAAGCATAGGTGACTTCCCTTAAATGGTTTATTTCATAGACATTATAAATCTCAGAGAATATGCTATTTTTTTTTTTTTAACTAGCTACTACCCCATTGGTCTTTTGTCAGATGCACAGACATCTTATTGGGCTTCATTTATTTTTTTTTTAAAGGTTTTATTTATTTATTTGACACAGAGAGAGAGAGAGTGATCACAAGTAGGCAGAAAGGGAAGGAAGACAGAGAGGGGGAAGCAGGCTCCCAGCTTAGCAGAGATCCCAATATAGGGCTCGATCCCAGGACCCTGAGATCATGACCTGATCTGAAGGCAGAGGCTTAACCCACTGAGCCACGCAGGTGCTCCTGGGCTTCATTTATTGATGCTTAAATCTTTAACTTGAAGTGAACATTTAACTTAACAAAGATAAACACCAATTCAGAATCCATCAGAATATAAAGATAATTTAAAACTCTTCATTTACTATGTATTAATTAATTAAGCACCAATGGGTTACCCATGGAGTTTTTATCAGAAGAAAAAGAGTGTATGATATTGAAATATTTGTTACAAATATAAGTGAACTCACAAAGTTTGTGCTGTAAGTATATTTTACAGATTTTTACTAGACAATTTTCATTCTTATAAGTCTTAATTTTCTTCACCTTTGAAAAAAATATTGAATTTTTCTCTAAGTGATATTAAATTTGCCCATAAATGCCACTGAGGTTAGCTAAACCAGTAAAATTAATCAAGGAATTAGAATATATACCTGCAAATAGGCACAACCTAAGTGATTTTATATAAATTGATATTGTTTATGTGACCCCATTTTGAGAAAATTTGAGATCTACCAGGAAGTTGAAGAAGACCAGTTAAAACTGGTAAAGGGTTAGGGATAGGAAAGGAAACTAAGAATTCAAAACTCGATTTCATCAAATCATTCCCCACTCTGGATGAAACAAGTAAAGCCTGATAATGAGGCATTTGGGTGCTGAATGCCTCATCCACCAGATGTCAGTATGACAAATCAAAATGATGGAGGCAGAAAGGCTAAGAAGAATTAGAAGTGGAAACAGAGCCCTCAGCAAACTGGACCAAAATCCCCTGCTGGTACTGAATTAACAGGGAACTTGGATTTGGACTGAAAGACAACAGAATGGCTACAAAGAGTCTATGGCAAATAACGTCTGTAGCCAAATTTCACATTGTGCATTCCAAAGGCTAAAGTTGCCATAGAAAGTTTTTTTTTTTTTTTAAGATTTTATTTATTTATTTGACAGAGAGATCACAAGTAGGCAGAGAGGCAGACAGAGAGAAAGAGGAGGAAGCAGGCTTCCCGCCGAACAGAGAGCCCGATGCGGGGCTTGATTCCAGGACCCTGAGATCATGACCTGAGCCGAAGGCAGAGGCTTAACCCACTGAGCCACCCAGGTGCCCCTGCCATAGAAAGTTTTTAACAGACCTAACAAGTGCAGAACAAACTTTCAGCAGAATGTCTAGCAGCTTAGGATCAGCCCTAAGACACAGAAGCCACAGGAATAGACAGCTGCTGGTGCTCACCAAGATGTTACAGCAGTTAAAGGGTGCTGTTCTCCTGGAATAGAGGTTCACTTTCTTAAAATTCAAAGCAAACACAGCATTCATTCACTTTGCTGTCTCATTCAAATCTTAAGAAATAACCCAGTCCCAGTTACATTATAATGTTTGCCAGAAAATTACTCTTCTATATTAATTTTTTCCAATGTTCAGACATTCACCAGAATTTATTAAATACTTGCTAGGTTCTTGCCACTAAACTAGTATATCTCTTTCTCTCTGTCTGTATCTGCATCTCCCTTTGTAATTGATTGATTCATCAACTGATGAATAGGTAAATAAAATGTGGTATATAGATAGCTTTATGGATAGAAAAGCTTTTTTTTTTAAAAAAAGTCTGATATTTGGAGTTCTTTAGGATATAAATTTCTCCTATGATATCTGCTGATTCTCACTGATGATGGCTTAATTCTTTATATTCTTGTAATATTTGGTTGAGACCCTATTGTTGATTTTAATTTGGGGGAATCTTATGAGTGGAGAAGTCACTGCTTGAACTAGGAAACTTCAAAGAGGCTAAAATTTTGCCAGGTTAGTGGTGTCCCTACAAATCCTCTCCAGGAGAAAGCATCTCCAATAAATTATTTGTCTCCCTCTCTCTCTCCATCCATCCATAGAGCATAAAATAGCTACATATAAAAATGTATAATCATACAGATAGGAATTGGCAAACTTTAGCCCATATATCAGCCACACTTTTTAAAAATAAAATGTTAGTGGAACACAGCCACTCTCATTTGTTTATATATATCACTACACCAGTAGAGTTGAATCAATAGTTACAACAGAGACTGTTCAGCCCATGTCCCTAAAATACTTACTATCTGCTCCTTTAAGAAAAGTCTGTCAAACATTGAAATAAAGACTAGAAACAACTCACAAAGCCAGCAGCAAAAGGATACCAGGAATGTTCATGCAGGATATTAAAAAGAAACAAATGAAACCACTAAAATGAAGAAAATAATAATAATAGTTTTAAACTTAAAATTATCTTGGGTGGATTCAAAAAAGAGATTGAACACCCTGGAGAGACAGAAAATATGAAGACATGCACAATATAGATAGGCAAAAAAAGACAAAAATATATATGAACATTTAAAGATATGGAAGATAAATAACATGTATGGAGTTCAATGGAGACAATAGTGGAAATGCAAGAGAGAAGATATTTTAAAAAAACAAAGGCTTGGTAAAAGGAACTGTTGCCAGATCTGAACCTACAGAGATAAGAAGCTAATAGACAAGGCAAAAATTACATGTTTAGTCACACGATATAGCAGTTGCAGAGTACTAAAACAAAAGAAAAAAATTAAAAATAATTAAGTGAACAACTGGTGATAAAAGATCAATCATTGCAATGAAAAAAAAAAAAAAAGACCAAGGAAAGACTTCTCACAACAACAAATGAAACCAAAAGATCAGAATAATATCTTTAGAAAATTAAAAGGAAAAAATCATTAATCAAAACTTTTCCTCCAGAAAAATCAGTCTTTCAGGAGTCAATAGACTTTAAAACAATAGCATTCTAAGGGATGGATAGGTTCCCTGCAAGCATTCATTAGGAAAAATATTCTAAACCTATATACTTAATACCATAATATTAGGTATGCATTAATAAATTCATCTCAAATATATCAATAAATAAGATTAATGAAACAATAGGGAGAACTTTGAAAAATCTCTCATTATAGTGAGAGATTTCAACATACTTCTTTTAATTATTGATAGGTTAATTAGAAAAAAATTAGTAAAGGTAGAAAAGATGAACAACACAATTAACAAGCATGCCTAATGGTATGATATAAATTTCTGCCTCCAAATGATACAATACAAGTAGTTCTCAAGCATGTAGAGAATACCAAAATATTTGTATTACACAGATAACCTAAAAGTATAAAAATCAAAAAGAAAAAAAGCAAAATGTTACTTCTTTATCACATGATGTGATTGTCTACATAGAATGCTCTGTTAAATATATGGACAGTAAGACCAAGTTAAATTACCAATTATATTTCTATATGTGAACATCAGTTTCATAGTTTTGTGAACTTCATCAGGCTAAACTCTTTGGGCTTCAAGTTCCTTATCCATAAAAACAGGAGAAATAATCATAACTATGTCTCTTAGAACATCAACTGAGCCAAGACATATAAAACTCCTAGAATAGTATCTGGCACATGGCAATTTCCAAGTAGGTATTAGATAAATAATGTATAGTATTTATAATATTTTTAGGTTAAAATAAATATTCAAGCTATTGTGCACAATTTTTCATGCTCCTCCACTTTAATGTGAAGAAGGAAGATATTAAACCCAATGAAATCTGATGTCTTTCCCCAAAAAACATAAAGCAAAAATTAACAAAGTAGGTAATAAAACAAAACTAAGGAAACTGATATAATCAATAAATGTTTGCCTAAAAAATAGACAAAACCTTGGCAAGGAAAGTTTCATAGAACAGAAAGACAAAAATAACTCAGCATTTAGTATGAGGAAGTAGAAAACAAACAAAATAATCATAGAGAAATAGAAACAATGTAGGTTAGTGCAGAAATTTACAAATGGTAAACTACAAAGCTAATAAAAAACTGAAAAATGAGGGCACCTGGGTAGCTGAGTCATTTAATCCTACTCTTGCTTTCAGCTCAGGTCACGATCTCAGGGTCCTAGGATCAAGCACCATGTTGGGTTCTGTGCTCAGCATGGAGGTCTGCTTGTCCCTCTCCCTCAGCTCCTCCCCCACCAATTCTCTCCCTCTCTCTCACAAATAAATAAATTAATTAAAATCTTAAAAAAAAAACAAACTGAAAAATGTTTCCTTAGTAGAGTCCTGTAAGAAACAAATTGTTAAATGAGGTAAATCAATAAAAAATAAAGAAATACAGAAAAGTAGAAATTACATATACTAATCAACAGAGAAATTATTTTAACAAAAATCAGAGAATACTATGTAAAACTTTACCAGTTATATGAAAGAATTTTGGGGAAAATAAAATAAGTGATTCAAGACAAAGTAATCAAGGAAGAAAATAAAATGTTTTAAAATACATTTTATTTATTTATTTACTTTTTAAAGATTTTACTTATTTATTTGTCAGAAAGAGAGAGAGAGAGCACAAGCAGGGGGAGCAGCAGGCAGAGGGAGAAGCAGACTCCCTGCTGAGCAAGGAGCCTGACACAGGACTCAATCCCAGGACCTGAGCCAAAGGCAAATGCCTAACAGACTGAGCCACTCAGGCATCTCTTAAAATACATTTTAAAATGTACTCTCAGAGTGTTCATCTCATACAATTTTAAGGATATCAAAGAAAAAAAATCATATCCCAAAGAAGACAAAAATTTTCCTTGTTATGTAAAAGAAGGAAAGTGACCTAATTTAATCCACAATGCTATGAAATCTCTAAAGCATTTTGAGCATATGGACTTACTAAGATCAGATGTACCATCTGACATAAATGAGTAGAAATCTGGCAAAATACACAAAACGGCAGTTTTTAGACGTTGGAAAAAAAAAGTGACCCAGGATTCTGAATTTGAGAGAAGAAACAAATAACATTATGTTTATAATTGCCTTAGCTTTCTGAGAAAATGTTTAGACAGTACAGTTGTATATGGGTTGAGAGCAACCCAAGTAAAGCACAACCTTCTAGTTAAGTTGTTGAATGAAGATCAGAGTTCAAAGAGACTATCACAGATAGTAGTTTTGGTGCAGAGTACCAGATCAGACTCCCTGAGCACAAAGGGAGTCTATAGCAGAACTGAGGGTGTCCATAGCAGACAGTACTTTTAGTGCAGACTGTTTAGGTCAGAATTCATGGAGTCTAAAGCAGGAAGAATTTTTGGTGCAGAATATCAGAAAAGGACACATAAGAAGAAAGAGCTCCTGAAACCTGCATAGGATTACCCCTGAATGGACAGTAAAGGGTGCATGAGTACTGATTCTTCCTTATGCTGGGTAAAGAACTACCAGGATGTTATAAGCCAAATGATTCCCAGATCAAACATAGGGCTAAGAGACTTTCAGTTCTGATCTGCAGAGTAGCGGGCCTGCATTGGACATCATGGACATTCCGTAGAGACCACAGAAGGTCTAAGCCTTTTTCATAGACCTAACCTACTCCTAAATTAAAAGCTACTCTAAATCCACCCTAAACAGTCATAGAAAAAGCTGAGACTCCCGCCCACAGTTTGCCATGTGAGTGAGCCACCTTGGAAATGGATCTTCTATCTGTGAACAAACTTTACATGACTGCAATCCTGGCCAGTATCTATTGGGAATCCCATGAGAGACACCGAGCCAGAATTCCTGAGCCACAAAAACAGAGATGTAAGAAATTTTTATTGTTGTTTTAGCCACAAAAATTTGGACTAAACTTCAAAATACAACCACAGATAATTTCAACACTGAGAGAAATTCAGCTGTCTTCACTGTTGAGTGCCCAATCTGCAATACCAGAAGCCAATACTAAGTCCCAAGTTGTAACATCCCATAGGTGCATCAACCATCTACCTCAGAGGTGGTTGATTTTACTGGACCTGTTTTGTAGATAACAGGTAATTCTTTGTCCTTTTAAGAAATACAAAATCTAGGTATGGATTTGCCTTTCCTGCCTGAAGGACCGGTGTAAACACCACCATTAGTCAACTTATAAAATACTTATTCCATCACCAGCACATCCCCACAATGTGCTGTTTCACCTACCTATGTAGTTGTTCAGAAAAAGTGTGGTATTGACCTCGCATACAAAGAGATTGGTTTTCTATCATTATTCATCTATAGAAGCAGCTATTCTCAGTCTGTTAAGTCTCCTGAGAAAGGACACACTGTGAGGCTGGAAAACAAATTTACAAGATATGGTATATACTTTAAAACCATGACCAATGTATACTGGCACTCCCTTATATAAGTAGGGGAGATGGGTGTTCTCTTATTTTATACAGGTTTCCTTTACTATCTGAGAGTAAAGTGTGTCCATGTCAACATGAAGCCAAGAAGCAATTACCACTAATTTATTAATGAAAGGGGGCTACTCTCCCTGCTTGGAGTGTGTGCTGCTTCTATAACAGCTCACAGCAAAATGAATGCTGAAGGCTGTTTTCACTTTTTTGCCTTTTTTCATGAAAGTGAAAATCTTCTTCGGATTTCTTTCATTAGTGAAAACAGGTTCATGCTAATCTAAGTCTTTCATAAAAACGAAGGATACCTAACATAAATTTTCCAAAAGTAAGGGTACCTGACTTAATAACTCATTGAAAAAAAAAAAATGTTTGTTTCACTTTCCCACAACCTAGGAATGATGGATTTAGAAGTGGTTGTTGACAAGAGAGGAATATTTCCAAAGTAGACACAATCAAACTTCTAATGAATTGGAAGCTGAGTCTGTCCCATGTTCAGTTTACTCTCATCATGTCTATGAAACAATAGTCTGAGGAGGCGTGTTGTTGAACTAGGAGGTGATGACTGATCATGGTTACCAGAGAAACCTCTCAACTCAGTTTTGTGATAGAAAAATGGAAAACCAACATTTTGGTCCATGAAAAACTAACAAAGACTGGCCTCCCAAGACTTACATTTGTAGGAATGAAGGCTTGGTTCATTCCATAAGAAAAAATCTTGTTTAACACACTAGGGGAAAAAAAATCCTGACAGAGAAGAAGGAAACACAGAAGGGAGAGTGTTGAACTGCAATTCAAACATTTCTTATTCCGTCCTTATTCTGTGAACCTTTCTTTAATCCTGTGACAGGAACTTGTGAGCAGAGAAAGCTATAGGGAATGCAGTAACTAGTTATGTTTTATGTTACCAAGTGCTTCTTTTCTTACCCTTTTCAAACTATGTGAAGATAACCTTCATGAAGAATATGAAAGCTAATGTTTTCAGTTTCAGGTGAAACTATGCCCAGATGTATTCTGAGACTCCATAATTATAGAGAGGGTGATGAGATTTTGTGCATTTGCTATGATAGGGAAGTGTAACTCTCATGCAGGCAGAGAACAAGAGTGTATATGAAGGTACAAAATGGTTGTGTTGTATTCTGCTCTGTTCTGCTTTCTGTACCAAGAGCCCACTTACATGGAATTTGATTACAGTTAGTTTTAGCCAGTGGGAAACTGCATAGAAGATCTAAGGGAGGGAAGGAGTAAAGTGAACGAGGATATTTCTTCCCCTGATGTCTGTTTTTAAGATCATCTTGAGCTGACCATCATCCTGATCAAATGTCACTACCCTTCTT
This sequence comes from Lontra canadensis, assembly GCF_010015895.1. NCBI lineage: Eukaryota > Metazoa > Chordata > Mammalia > Carnivora > Mustelidae > Lontra > Lontra canadensis. The sequence continues at coordinate 6,467,674 of NW_022631042.1, forward strand.
AACATGGCCACCTCTACACAGTTCTCTCCAATTTCTACTAACAGTTTCCTTTCTTATCCTTTTAGAGTAGCAGTTTAGCTGTTGTGCTCCACGTGACTGCTGATTCTTCTATAATTTTGTATTTGTAATTATCTCATTTAAATAAGCCTTTTTTGAATCCTATTTAAATGTGCCATTCTAACTCATATATACCAAAGATTAGCTCTTAATAGCTAGAAATATTCAAGTCAAAGATAACTCCACCAGGAATCAAGAAATTGTGGTTAATAAAAGGTATGGGCCATGCCTTGATCTTCTTTGTAACTCACAGTACACCAAATATCTAGTAGATCTTCAGATGTTTTTCCTGATTAATTAAAATTTTATTTTAAGTAACATCACTTCTTACTCTCAGATGTAATTAACTATCATATACATAGTAACTCCTGGAAACATGTAAAGTTTATTTTATTTTACAGAGACAATATTTTTAAAAATGCCAGGTGAGAAATAGCCAATCAAATAACTTATCTCTAAAATTGCAGTCATAGAATTTTGTCATTACATTTTCCCTATTTCTATATAATAAATCCCAAAAAGGAGCTCTCATCTGGAAATGTACATGATAATAAATGTGAATTCCTCTTGAGTCTACTTGTGTCATCTATCCTATACAACCATATCAGTAATGTCACCACACAGTAATGTTCTTCTTGTCCAACATCCACCTCTTCCCCAGTTTCAGGAATGATTTCTCATTCTGTTTCTGGTCCCCTTACAATTCACACTTTCCTTTCCCCAGGGCCATTTTCCAGTATGGGTTCAGTGAATCATTAAGCCCCAATCTCATTTCTCTAGATTAGTAACCTATATTTGTCCTTTTTTCATTAAAATTTTGATTTTTTTTCATGCAGAAAATTATTCATGAGGAAATGTCATCTTAGCTACCAAGTTCAGGCACTTTTAATTTGAAGTCAAAGACAATTATAGTCAATAATAAGTTTACACCTTTCCAATTGCAGTAGCTTACTACAGGGATATTTCCAGGTTTGTTAATTCAACATGTATAGAGCATTTAAAGTAATTAGGAGTGATAATTTTTAGTAATTTGTTACTATTACCAATATCAGATTTTTTGCTGAGAATAAGAATATGAATAAGACACAGTTTCTGCCTCTAAAGCACTCACAGGCTAAGAGAGTCACGTTGAGAAGTAAAATCCCCAGAGAATCTGACAAGGATTCATTACATTTAGAAATCCTCCTACTAAGTCTTCTGTATTTTGATATATGACCTTCTTCCAGAATCAGAATAATTTCACACTGTCTATCCAACTTAAATTGAAGCTACCATTTTACTGAAAATGGTTTAGATCATATTTAATTTTAATTTTATTTTTGATATTTATGGTATGAATTTGATCATTTTGAGTTAAATTGACACAATTCTGTCCACACCAAATAAACCAATAATAAATGGTTAACAAACCAATACAATTTTTACCAGCATTACTGTCACAGCCATGAAATCCTTGAATTCCTTAGGTTTGAGAATAATTATTTTGAAGAACTTTATTTTGAAGACTTATTTTGAAGAACTTATTCTGTTGAAATGATGTTAATTTGTGATAAAAATTGCCTAGAGATCAAGCAGTGAATCATGGTGAGACTCTGTTCAAAAATAAAGCATAGGGGTGCCAGGGCGGCAGAGTAGATTAAGCATTTAACTCCTGGTTTTGGCTAAAGTCCTCATACGGGGTCATGAGGTCAAGCCCTGCCTCTGGCTCCATGCTCAGGGAGGAGTCTGCTTGAGATTCTCTCTCCTTCTCTCTCTCTTTTTTTTTTAATAAATTTTATTTTTTATAAACATATATTTTTTTTACCCAGGGGTAGAGGTCTGTGAATCGCCAGGTTTACGCACTTCACCGCACTCATCATAGCACATACCCTCCCCAATGTCCATAATAACCCCACCCCCACAACCCCCCTCCCCCCAGCAACCCTCAGTTTGTTTTGTGAGATTAAGAGTCACTTATGGTTTATCTCCCTCCCAATCCCATCTTGCTTCCTTCTCCCTCTGCTCTTCCTGCTCATGTTCTCTCTCTCTCTCTCTCTCTCCACCCCCAAAATAAATAAATAAATCTTAAAAAAAAAAAAAGAACAGACAAAAGAGACAAAGAAGGAAAAGGAATTAAAAGAAAATGGGAGGGAAATGAAAATAGAGATAAACTATGCCTTGTCTTTTAAACTTTTTATGTTTTTAAGACACACCATGGAACTTACTACAGTTTATTTTGGTGGGTAACAGTAAACACACTTATTACAGTTTAATACTTGACTTCTTAATTTAATAATTTGGGGAATGGGGTAGTATTGTAAACGAGCAGATGTACTAAAAAGTAAGAAGGGAAGGATAAAGCAATCAGGTCAAATAAATTTTCTACAAAATAGATGACTTTCTTTTTTTAATATTTTATTTATTTATTTGACAGAATGAGAGAACACAAGAAGAGGCTGCAGCAGAGAGAAAGGGAGACACAGAGAGAGAGAGAGGGAGAAGCAGTCTCCTCACAGGGACCCCAACATGGGACCCTGGCATCATGATCTGAGCTGAAGACAGATGCTTAACTGACTCAGCCACCCAGGTGCCCCTAGATAGATCATTTTCGAGAGTCCAGATAAATTTTAGCAAATCTCAGTTATCTAAAGTTAATTATCTAGAAACTGAAAATATTCATGATCTTGTCTCACTTCACTAAAACAAAAATGAAATGTTTTAAGAAGCCAAAGCATCATAGAAACACACAGGACTGAAAGTCTATCCTTAACTTTAGTAAAGTGTAAGAGTAAAATTTGGAAAATTCCTTATATGGATTTCTCCCTGCCTAAGAGTGTCGAATGAATAAAATATGATTATATTTATAAAATGAATCAGTTGGAAAATTTTAATATTCTTAAAATGGCAAGTGATATAAATGGCTATGATAAAATAAAGTTGATGTTATGCAGAATGTACCATGTTAATTAAATAATGTATAAATGGTAAGGGGATTGAATGAGCACTTAAAATAATTTCAGACATATCATATACTTTCATTAAATTATCAATCTCAAATTCATGTAGGAACAATAGCATAGAGAACAACATACTGTTGTAATTCATATTCAAGTAAATAAAGAAACTCAAGAAGTAATTGGCCTCATTAGTAATCCCATATATACAAAATTTATGAAAGAGGTAAAGACAAAGTGGAAAACTTTGACCAGGGATAATTCAATAATGAAAGTTTTTCAATATGTGGAAAATATACATTAATTAAATTTTTAAAAGATCTACAGTTTTACCTTATGACACACACTGAAAACATGGTGTATGCTGAAAATACAAATTTGTTTGCTTGAAACCTTCCTGGCCATAAGTCCTTTTGCCAGCAGTTCTACAGAGATACGGCTCAAAGACATGTAATTAGACTTTTGCTTTGTTTTGTTTTTGGTAACGGAAAGGCTAAAATATCTTTTCAGGCCATACAAAGACTTTATTATGTTAGTGTTAAACTGAAATTCAAATCATTTCTTATTCCATTCTTACTCCATGAAACTTTTTAAAATCCTACACAAATATCTAATGTGTTTTCTGTTTTCCTCTAGTAAGTGCAGCATTGATAGATATATTTCTGAATATATACACCAGGCAATTTTCTTCACATAGTTCAAAAGTTTAAAAAAAAAAAGCCAGGGGTCATTTGATCTATGGAATGTATTGAAAGAAACCAAAGGCTAATTGTTTTTGCAAACCTACGCTTTTACCATGAGGTTCATCAACATAATCTTTGTTGCAGATAAAATTCTGGGCTTGAAAGTACAATAAGCTTAATTCAGCAAGATGTTTTCTATGTTCTTTAACATGCTACTTTTTGGAATTGTTATAATTTGGGGCAATTTAGAGACTGTTTTTAAATTATGACATTTGATTCTCAGGATTTTATTTTTCAAGTTAACAATATTTACAGACCAAGGAGAACAAGAATATTTTCAGAGAGATATGTGAATAAAAAGAGCATACAGCCCAATCCAAATTCTTATCTATCCTTCTGATCATGACTATGTTAAGACACCATATATTCTTAGAATTCCCCAAAGGTTTCTGTGTGTGTGTGTGTAGTGTGTGTGTGTGTGTGTGGTGTGTGTACATATAAAATATATCTATTTTGTTTAACATGGGTGAATGAAAAGCAGTATGGATTAAGTTTTTAAAGAATCCATCTCCATAAAACCAACTGATCAAAGGTTTACATATCAAAGTACGTGACTACATTATACATTGTTCATTCCAAAGGCATTTTTAAAGACATCTTTTAATATGTATGAAAATTACTTTTCTGTATATACTAACTTGAATTTTAATGAATATGTTGGAGTAAAATATATACCCTACAAACAGCTCATTTATGAAATGTACATACTTCTTCACTGGGAACATGGGAATCAGAAGTACACAGGTTTTTAGCCCTGGTATCATTAATTAAAAAAAGAAAAAAAAGAGGGCAAACTTCAATACAAAGGAAAGGAACTAGTGTTTTTCTAATACCATCCACTATACCAGATTTATTTCACTTAAATCTTACAATAATGCTATCAAGTTAATTCTCAATGCATCTCACAGATTAGGAAATCTAGGTTTAGAGTAAGTAATATTCCTAATGTCAAGCTACCAGCAAATAAATATAAATGATAGTGAAATTCAAGTGTGTTTGAATCCAAAGATCTCATTCTAGAAATAATATATTACTTTGTACATTCATGTCAGTTTTTAAGTTTCTAATATGTCCTACGCACAATAGTAGACACTTTTCATCATTTCAAACTTGCCATTTTTTAACCAAATCTTTGTTCCTATTACACTTCTGAAAACAATATTCTGATTATCTTAGGAGTTTGCTTAATTTAAAAACCACATGACACTCAGGTGGAAAAGAATAACTTATTACAACTAGTATAACTGAAGTCTGAACTTTTCTTCCCCTTATTCACCACTGTGAAAAATAGAACAAACTCATTATGAAGTTGAGATTCAAAGAGTGCTATTAGATGTCTTATAGTTAAATTGGGTTATGTGATATACTCTCTATTCAAAGTGATAATTTGTGGAGTATACTTTAGGGTATGTCATACCTGGAGAGAATAATACTTATTTGAAAATCACAATATTCTGCTTTAAAATAATGGCTTAGTTTAACTCTAGATGAAAAACTTATAATGCATTTTAAATATAGGTATATAAGAATTTATAGGCATATAAAGCTATACAAATAATTGCTTTTATGGAAATGCTGTAGCTGAAATATTTGCTCTGATCATTCACTGTGAACAATTTAGATATCCACAGATGTTAAGGCAAGCAAGTTATTTAACGGCAAGTTTTGAAGAGAAAGTCATTTTTTAAATCTCCCTAGACCCTCACATTATCTCAAATGTTCTGTACTTATTATTAGACCCTCAAATTCAACAAGATTATATTCACCTACAAAATGTTAAAAAAAATTTTAAATTACATGCTTCAGAAAGATAGCACAGAATGGCTATATGTAATTTGCAAATGGGCACTAATATGAATACCATCAAGTTCTTCCTGGATAAGTTATTGTGATTTCTCTTTTGTCTTCTCACTGGAGAAAACTGTTACCAGTGTGCCTTTGGTTTATCATCTAAGTTGTAAAAATGAAAATTCTCCAAGGAACCATTTATTATTAAGTAACTTAAATAATTAAATCACAACAATTTAGCTCTTAGAAATTGTAATTAGAGAGTTTCTGTTTCTAACTTCAACTTAGTTTGTGAAAAAAATAACGAAGGCCTTAACAGGAATATGCATTTTCAAATTATAATTTCAGCTAATGCAGAGGAGGTCATCTTTCTTCTAAAATTGTCAATTATTTCCTCATAAAGAAAAACATATCTTATAATTTTATATGCGAAGACTCAGTATTCATGGCAGAGCAAAAAGGTTTATAGTGTATATTGTACTTGGGTCATTTTAAGGCTTTTTACTGCTTTTCAGAGTCAACTGTAGTGATCGAAGGGAAAAATACATGAATGTATCTGAATTCATTTTATTCTTTTTTATAATATTTCAATATTTCTACAAATTGTCACACTCATAAATTGAAAAAAATCCAAATATCTGTTTTAAGTAATTAAATTCATAGATTGCTACAAGCATTGAGTACCATAATATGCAAGAAAATGTAGTTTATTTTATATTTCTCCTAATTTAATGTGGTGCTTTTCAGATTTTAAAGGTAATACATGTTGTTACTGTTTTGGAAATGAATGCATATGCCTCCACAGTTAACATTATAAATTCAATTCAAAATATGTAAAAACAACTATCTGAAGCTCTGATAAGTGACCACAAATAGGTAGAAACTGCAGATGTATAGACCCTCGAAATAGACCCAAACTCTATTTGTTATTTTTGTTGAGGTGAAACTTATTCCTGAGCACACTCACCAGTCCACAAGGCAAATATAGCTGAAATTCAAACAAAAATCCCTAATTTTACTGGCTTGGGGCACCAGAGGGTAGTTATGGGCTGTCAGAGGAGCTGAAAAAGGGAGTGAAAAAATCTTGGAAACAAGGGAGCTATCAGGAAATAAGTCCCAATTTCTGTGTTTAAACTTTACGAAAAGTTTGAACAAGACTGCCATGCCTGCTCTCACCACTGGTATTCAAATTTGTAACAGAGGTCCTAATACAGTAATAAAGGGAAACAATGAATACTAGTTTATAGATACTAGTTTATAGTCTGAATATTTTATGACAACACATTTGATGAATCAGATAACACAGATAAATTCCTTGAAAAATCCAAACCAGTAAATCTCACTCAGGAAATAATAGACAATTTGAATAGTACTATTCTTGTTAAGAACATAAACTTATAATTAAAAACCTTGTATGTTCAGAAAGAAAGAAAGGAAAGCATTGTTCCTGGATTTCCTTAAAAGCTGCTTGTAGACACAATTTAATCCCTACAGGGAGAGGACTGCTGGTATCCCAAAACAGCCAGAAGAGATGCAAGCATCTATATGAAGAGAACTGTGAGCAAGATACTAAGAGCAACTGAATCTCTGGAAAAAGTCACTAATGTGTCCCATGAAGTAAAGAGTCAGCTTTAAGCACCTGCCAAATCTGGAAATGGTTTTTCCACCTGACAATGGCACTAGTCAAGTCAGAGTTTTGCTGTTTCCTTTTCTCCCTCCATTTCCTCTGACCCAGTGGAGAGAACACACCTGGTTAACAAAACAAGGTTGGAGACAGGAAAAAGTAGAAGATGGGGGAAGGAGAAGGAGCCATGCATTCAATCTCTTTCTACTTCAGGTGACTGTCCATCAGTAGTTCAGAGATGGGAAAGCACAGAAGCTTAGGAGAGAAGTGACGACATTTAAACTTTCTATTGCACTGGATTGGACTTAAAAATACTGAATGCTCATTACTTGTAATGACCTGAAAATTCAAGAGACTTTCCCTAAATTTCATCCAGCAGAATTAGAAGACCCAGAACAATAGAATAAATGGAAACAGAAACTATTCATAATAGTATAATGCTAGAGATAAACATCTTTACTTTTTTCAGTGTTTTATTCACCAGCTTTCTGGTGAATAACAGACTTTACTTGGTTGCAGTTTAATAATTTTGTGATCTGCCGCTGACATTTATTCCATTTATTTATGTAATTAATATCATCTATATAACTATTTGGAATTTTTATCTTAATAAATAAAGTTTGTTCTACTTATATCTTTATTTTTTATTTATTTATTTATTTTTTGCTATATGATCCAAGGAACACCCCTTCCAGTTCTTTGCACCCTGGAGACAAAGACTCTTCTTAACTTTTTGAAGTTTTTGGAAAATTCTCAAAAGGAAATTTTTCTTTTTAAAATCAGGGTACATAAAGTAGTGTGCTGGAGTTAGCTAGTACCAGCTCAATAGAGTTGCTTGTTATTTTTTAAGAATTTATGAGCTGACTACATCTTCAATGGTGGGACCATTCCACCCCAGAAATCGACAAATGCTACATATGAGGATTTTTCTTTTTTCTTTTCTCTGAGATGCAGTTTTTAAGTATTAACCAGCATACTACAGGTGCAAAATCATTGAAATATAGGTAAAATTCTTAGGTGAAACCAAGGAAATTATAGGTCAAAACTACAAAAGGGCAATGAATTAATTTTTCTGTGTGACTGTGAACAAATAGTAACCAAGCACAAGTTATGAGAACAGGAAAATTCCAGAAAGTGGATATACATGGAAATATATAAGTGAAAGAGACAAATAAGGTCCTTGTTCTCATAAAACTGTCCTTCTTAGAATGAGACAAAAAGATGAAAAGATGAATGAATGAATGAATGAATATCAAGAGTATAGTGGGGGTAAGAGTGCAGTCAGAAAGCAAGATATTATTAGATATAGGACATTCAATTTTAGTGATTTATACAACAAAATGGTCCTAAAATTTATCTAGGATATTGCTAAGATTCATATGGCACAAGGTTAAGCAAAATATTAATAGTATTTTATTTAAGGTTATATACCAAAACTTAACTTTAAAAAAATGTGCTTGAAAAAATTATGAACAGACTCTCTGGCTGTCTATTATACCTCCCTGAGGAATAAGAGGTGAATTTCCAACTCTTTTCACCTTTAATTATACATATGGATGAACTTGCCTTTAGCAATAGTGTTTTTGAAATGATTATTGATCAATAGTTCTACTTTCAGAGAATCCTGCTCTAATCTTTTATAGTTATAATGATTTAATCAAAAGTTGGCTCTTCTGAATTTATTTTCCCATAATTCAGGCCAGAAGTAAAAGGTTCTTAAATTTCTTCACTGAACTATTCTTTTTTTCCTTCAAAGTAAAAATTGTGCTTTCATGAAAAAGTTAATATGAAAAGTACATTTATGTGGTACTAAACTGAATTTGAAAGAAGGTATAAAAGTAAACCATAAACTTCTCCTGTATTAGTGAAGGTTTAATTTGACTCCACTGAATAAAAACCAGGATTAACAATTTAAATAACTCTAATTTTGATGCTAACGAATGATTATAAATAACTCTTGGGGAAATAGTGTTGCACACTTTTAATCTCTCCTTCTCAATGAATGGTCTGTCTAGAAAATAGCCAGTAAGTTGCTGTCAATAACATTTTGAATTTAGAATATTTTCAAACATCACATAATTGTTGAAGTTTAAAATGCTTGCATTTAATTATATTGTCCATCTATATTGATACTAATGCTTATAAAGCAAATTAGAGATGATTTGAATATTAGAAAAGTGATGAGGCAATACTAATTCTCTAAAAACAAAGGTATGACTTCTTTGCTCCCTCATTTCAGAGCAGCCTTACATAGTCTATGGTATTAGTCTCCTTTAGAATAGATTGAACTAGAGACCAAAAGTTTAGGAAGGTACTTCCTTATTTTTTTCTGCCTTTTCTATAATTATAAAAATAATCTTTTGTAGATATATAATCATGTAATCAGGTGAACATTGTACCACTGCCATCTGAGGCATAAGAACAGAATTATAATATATACATTTATATGCAATTTTCATATATGATTTTTCCTACAAATAGCATACTCATTTACGCACCTGTACCAGATAATTTTCTTCTAGCACCCCTGGCAAGATTTAAAAGCAGAAATTCATTTGGTTAAAAACTATATTTTATTGTTGCTGTGCTCCTCTGCTGATGTCATCATTAATGAGCTAATGTCTACATTTATCACTTTCCTTATGTACTATAATAAATCTAAACAACTGTTTTATTTTCCTGAACTATTTTCTATAAAACATTTATTAGCAGATATAATAGTAGTTATATTACTTTCTTTAAGTCATCTTCTTTTTGTCCAACCTCCAAAAGTTAAACCTTTAAAAATAGTTTTTCATCACCCTATAATTACAAGTTTAGTTATATTTCTACATCAGTTTTAATATTAAGGCCTTATTTTAATAGCTGGAAATCTCAAAGTCCCACAAGGATAGTTTCCAAAAGCTATAGAAAAAGGAATTATCGCCATTTCCCCCCTTTCAAATTATTCCCATTAGTTTTCCCCAAGATTTGATCAGCCTCTTCTATCATTCCACAATATTTGTCATGCTTATATTCTTCCAACAAAGTCATTAGGTTCACTAAAACATGACTAAATAAAAAGCATATTCGGACCAACATAAAACAGAGGAAGTGATTTATAAAAGTGTTGGAAGTTGTCTCGAGCTGTTGAAGTCAGTAGTTATGCCTCATATGGTCTCTGAAGTAACTTTAAACATCAAAAACTTAAAGAAATTAAATTCACACCTCTTCATTTTTCCATATTTATTATTTTCTTAAAATAAGTCAAGCAGAGAGAGTCAATTATCATATGGTTTCACTTACTTGTGGAGCATAAGAAATAACACAGAGGACATTGGGAGATGGAGAGAAGTGAGTTGGGGGAAATCAGAAACCATGAGAGACTGTGGACTCTGAGAAACAAACTGAGGGTTTTGGAGGGAGAGGTGGGAGATTGGGTGAGCCCAGTGGTGGGTATTAAGGAGAGCACATATTACATGGAGTGCAGGGTGTGGTACATAAACAATGAATTTTGGATCACTAAAAAAGATTAAATTAAATTAAATTTTAAAAAATTGTCCTTTTTAAAATTTCTCATTTTTGTTATCAAAAATAAAGAGATGTGGGGCGCCTGGGTGGCTCAGTGGGTTAAAGCCTCTGCCTTCAGCTCAGGTCATGATCTAGGGTCCTGGGATCGAGCCCCACATCGCGATCTCTGCTCAGCAGGAATCCTGCTTCCTCTTCTCTCTCGCTCTGCCTGCCTCTCTGCCTACTTGTGATCTCTGTCAAATAAATAAATAAAATCTTTAAAAAAAATTTTTTTTTTTTTTAAATAAAGAGATGTTGTGTGCCTGGGTGGCTCAGTCCTTAAGCATCTGCCTTTGGCTCAGGTCATGATTCTAGTGTCCTGGGACTGAACCTCACATGGGGCTCCCTACTCAGCAGGAAGCCTGCTTCTCCCTCTCCTACTCCCCTTGCTTGTGTTCTCTCTCTCTGTGTTTCTCTGTCAAATAAATAAATAAAATCTTTTAAAAAAATAAAATAAGGGGCGCCTGTGTGGCTCAGTCCTTAAGTGTCTACCTTCAGCTCAGATCATGATCCCAGCCAGGGTCCGGGGATGGAGACCCGCATCGGGCCCCCTGCTTGGTAGGAAGCCTGCTTCTCCCTCTCGCACTCTCTGCTTGTGTTCCCGCTCTCGCTGTGTCTCTCTCTGTCAAATAAATAAAATCTTTTAAAGTAAATAAATAAAATAAGAAAAGTAAAGAGATGTGTTCTCAAAACCTGAAATATAGTCATGCTTAAAGGTTTTCTTTGTCAGTGTTTAAGGCCTGTGTCGAAAGGATGTATATGAGCCCTCATCCATTTCAATGTGGCTCTCCTGCTGGCACTTTGCCAGCAAGATCTCCCTCCCTGGACCAAAGAAATGATTTTTAATTTCTATTTATCATTTAAAAATTATTCCCAGGAAGTGTGCTCAAATAAACATTAAAAAGATAACTAAGGGTAGTTGCTGGTCTCTAGGAACCCCTCCTCATGACATCAGGAGCCACCAGTTGGTGTCCTGAAGAAGAAATAAGAAAGAGACTTGAAACTAGATTGGACAGTGGCTGATTTTATTTTCTTATATACAATTTCATCTCAAATCAGTTCATGGTATTCTTAAAAGCAATGTTTATATCAAATAAAGAATCCTTGGTTCACACAGTATTCACCATGATCTTATTAGGTTTTGGGGAAGGAAAAAAAAATAGAAGTTTCCTGGCAATAAATGATAAAATATCATTCTCACAAAGAAAAATACATAACACACTCATGCACCAGAGGTAGATTATTGGGGTCTCAATTTTGTCATATCAGATCTATTTTTAGTTTAAAGTACTCTATGTTTCCACTGTTAACTAGTAATAAGCAGTAGTCCTCTCAAACTCTCATTTTCTTTTGTAAGACTGTTGTATCTCATGGGTTAATGTTCCTTAGGAGATCAGGGATTGGTTCTTTCCTACTCTTATAAATAAGTAATAGGGAAAGCTGGCATACAGTAACCTGGATTGGATCTAATTTTTTAAAAATCAGACTTGGACACAAGTCAAGTCACCAAGTTCTCAGAGTTAAAATGAAAAAAGATTGTTTTCCCAGATATGTTCTCTACACCAGAAGAGACAGTTCCTTAAACATATTGTCTATTCTGAATGAGTTTAGTAGCAGCTGTCGTATTTTAGCCAGTTTCCTACAATCACATGGAGGAAAATGATACCACAATATTAAGAAATGCCACTAATTATTTCTGGAATTTACACATGCTACTTGTAATATTTTCATTAAAATTAGTTTTATTCCCCAAAGACTGAATTACTTAGAGTGGATTGACTGTCTGAGGCAGTAAGATGGCTCTGTTTAGACAAAGGCAAAAAAAGCAAAATGCATAATTCTTCAGATGAGACATTGCATTTATGTTAACAATAAAATAATTTTTGTTTTTACATGATGTGTGGCAATTTCAAAGTTGATGATATTTATGTTGGATGACCAATGACAATCCTTTGATATTACTTTGGTATTCGAATTTTTGAAGAGGAGACGTTACTTTGGATTGTCTTAAAACAAAGAAATAAACAACAAATAAACAACTCTTTTTATATGAGATACTGGTAGTCTCATAGAATCCAAGATTTAAAAAGCCTTAGAAAATTTTTTCCAATAAGAGCTCCTTAAATCTCAATGGTAGTCATTTTTAGTCAACACTCACTCAAAAGCTCACCTGTTAGCTGAGACTAACTTCCCAATGCCACTCAGCATTTCCATATCTCAGATCACCACTCTAATGCTGAGAACATCATAAAACATAAACATAGCTTTAGGATGCTCTAGACTGAATGTTGTGTTCTCCTAAAATTCATGCTGAAACCTAATCCCTAATGTGGTGAGATCTGGAGTTGAGGCCTTTGGGAAGTGATTAGGTCATCAGAGTAGAACCCTCATGAATGGATTTAGTGCCTTTATAAAAGAAACTCCATAGAGCTCCTTCATCCCTCTGCCATGTGAGGACACAGCAAGAAGATGCGGTCTATGAACCAGAAAGTGGGCTCTCACAGGACACTGAATATACTAAATCCTGGTCTTGAATTTCCCAGCCCCCAGAACTGTAGAAGAGAAAAAGAAATTCAGTTGTTGATAAGCCACTAATTCTATGGTGTTCTGTTATTGCAGCCCAAATACACAATGACAGAATATAGTACCAGGAGTGGGGTAGTGCTGTAAAAAACAAAACAGACCAAAACAAACAAACAAACAAACAAACAAAAACCTGAAAATAGGGAGACAGCTTTGGAGCTATGTAATGAAGACAGGCTACAGGAGTTTTGAGGTGCATGCTAGAAAAAGACTATGCTGCTGTGACTGGACCTTTAAAATCAATTCTGGTGAGAGCTTAGGCAGAAAATACAAGATGTATAGAGAAAGCCTCAATCTTAGAAACTACCTTAGAAATCCTGAACAGAATGTTAATAGAAATACAGACAGTAAGGATTGTTCTGATAAGATCTCAGAAAGAAATGAGGAACTTCTTGGAGAAGAGGTGACCTTTGTTCTGAATTGACAAAAAAAAAAAAAAAGAACTTGGCTGAATCATGTTCGTGCTCTATTGTTTTGTGGAAGGTGAAACTTGCAAATGATGAAATTGTATATTTAGCTGAAGCTATTTCTTAGCAAAAGTGTTGAACATGTGGCTTTTCTCCTTCAGACTGCTTATAGCAAAATGATGGAAGAATGAAATGATTTGAAGATGGAATTGGTAAGCAGACAAGGAAGTAGAACTTAAAGATTTGGTAAATCTTCAGCATATCCAAATTGCAAAAAATGACAACACTAAGGATGTGGCCAAGCAATTATTTGATAAGAGTAGTGTGAATGCCCTCTCGAGAGAAATCTGAGCTCCTCTCTAAGACAATGGAAGAATGACCCTGAAGATAATTCAGAGATCATTGGAGCTACTACCCACACCAGGACCAGAGTACAAGATCTGGGATGGGGATGGGGATTTCCAGGGATTTCAAAGGAAGGGCCGCTGGCACCTTGAGGACTTGGGTGCTCATACCTTAAAACCCAAAGTGATGAAATTTTGAAATGGGGACTATGGTAGGTGATTAGGTCATGAGGGTGGATTAGTGCCTTTAGAAAAAAGATCCCACAAAGCTCCCTTGAACCTTATGCCCTTTGAGGGCGCAGGAAGAAGACCCATCTATGATACCCCATTATAGCAGTCCAAATGAACTAAGACACAGGGGTACCATCTCTGTGAGAGCAAGGTGAGATCTAGCAAAGAGATGTCAGATATTATACACAGTATATAATTTTCTAGAAATTTCTGAAATTTTCCAGCAAAGGAAAAGATAAAGCCTAAAACTAAAAAGTACTACTCAAAATCCAGGTCTGCTTATACAGACATACATAAAGCTGTTTTAAAAGAAACTTTAAGCTATTGGGCAAACTGTTACAATGTGTAATGTTGACAAAGTTTAACACGGGTGGAAATTGATATCGGATCTTTCATTATGGAAAACTCTGCCTCCTTGACTAAACTGTGGAATGTTATACCCAAGTATAGGCTCTCAAAGAAAGAATTTTGGGGGTTAGAAAAAAAAAATCAAAACTCTGTCAGCCCAATAGCCAGGAAAGTGAGAAATATGAAATTTATTCAAAGCATTTTGAAAAGGCTATTCCTCCGCATATAAGCTAACCCACATTATACCATACCCAACTGCATAAACCTATTTGGCTTTTGTTTTTTTCCTCCAGAAGAAAACTGCTTTGCAACAGCAGGTTATTTTTATATGAATCCATTAAATATATTGCCAATATACTTTGTGCTTTAATTCATCAGTTGGCCATTCATAAATTTGTCAATTATGCCAGAATTAATTACCCCGCTAAATTCAAATATTTTGCAACAATACCCCCAAAGACCATATTTTGTCTTGAACTTTGCATTTAACATATGTTCTTGACTTTAGATTTCTATAGATCATAAAACATTAAATAATAAGCTTCCTCCTTGACTGATATTTAGAAACATCAAAACATTCTATCTTGAAGTCAGAAAAAGCTGTGAGAACAAGTTTATTCAGGGCATAAATTCTCCCTGTGGTTTAATTAAAGATTGGTAATTAGGATTATTATGTGTTGTGGCTTATCCTGAATTTTGATCACTGTGCTTTGTTCCCAGTTGGCCCTTTTGATCTTTTCTTTCATGCTCCAAATAGTTTTACCAATTTGAGTCTGAAAAAAAAAATCCTTTGTGACTCGATTTATAAAATAAATGTGCTACAACAGTTCAGGGAGAATATTAATGAAGATATAATAGAAACTTTATGATGAAGTTATTTCTTTTGAAATGTGCTCTGCTCAAATTTATTTCTGTATCTACTTTTGTTTTAAAATAGTTATACTCATTTTAAAATAGTTATTATCAGTAGATTACCATGTATGTGTGTGTATATATGTGTATACATGTATAACTTACTCCCTTTCCTGTGATTTTTTTTTTAAAACATGTGTGGTTTTAATAATTTCTAAATGGAAAACACACTATAAGCCTTTATATGAAAAGGAAAATAGATACAGGAGATGATGTTTCCTCAAGATTTTTCAAGTGTCAGAATTTAATTTTTTTTTTTACTTTTGTCAACTCCTACTATTGCCATTTATCCAAGAGAGTCAAGAAACTTAGTTGAAATGGTGAGCTATGAATCCAGAATTTAAATGGTTGAAAATTTGCCAGATTCACAAACTATGGTTTAGCTGTTTGAGGAAAATAAGAAGATTATATGCTGGAAAAATGTGGTCAACCACATTCAAACATTCAGAGTAACACAACAAAGAAATCTTCCACATTATCTCAATGTTCACCTCGTGGAAAACTAATAACTGCTAGGAAAGGCCCAACCTTGTGAGCTTGATTAATGCAGCCCCAATACCAGCAAACTCAGGAGGAGGAAAATAAACAACAACAACTAAGCATTTTAATTTCTTCTTTTTGTTTGAAAACAAAAATTCCTGCTAATGAAACTTCAATTTTTAAAACCTGTTTTTGGGGCACCTGGGTGGCTCAGTGAGTTAAAGCCTCTGCCTTCGGCTCAGGTCATGGTCTCAAGCCTGCTTCCTCCTCTCTCTCTGCCTGACTCTCTGCCTACTTGTGATCTTTGTCTGTCAAATACATAAATAAAATCTTTAAAAAAAAACATTTTCTTTCATGCTACAGTTCAAAAGGAACAAAGATATTGTAAACATTATCATTGTTAAATAATGGGCTACTGGCATAGTCAATTTGCTATTTTACCTTGTACAAATGGTAGTGGTGAAAAAAAATTACAGTATTATGAAAACTAGGGTTTTGTATTAAACCTTAGATGGGAATAAATAGCTGATAATTTAAATTGCATTATGTCAAACTTTTATTTTTTATGATATTCATCTAATTTTTATGATATTTTCCTTCCTATGGCTATAATTCTTTGACAGATTGTCTTAATTCCATAATGATTTGCCATTCTAAAATATGTTGATATGGGAGTATTAGTAAGAATGTATATGCGTTCTTAGCCCTTAAAATTTTAGCTCCATTTAAAATAAAGCTCAGGAGCTTGCAACCACTTCAGCTTCAGCTGTCCTGCCAGGGCACATTTTGCATGAGAGTCCAAGGGCCTCACCAGCCAACACCCACTTGAGTTCTAGCTGTCCGGCCAGGGTGCACCTTGTATGAAGAATGCCAGGACCTCTGAGCCTGTACTCCTCAGCTCCAGCCATCCCGTCAGAGTATCCCCCATGTAAGGAGTCCTGGAATACCCTGGTTTATAACCATTTCAGCCTCAACTATCCTGCCAAAGTACTTTCTGTACGTAGAGCCTCAGGACACCCCAGCTTCCACCTACTTTAGCCTTAGCTGTCCTGCCAGGGCACCCATGAAGGGAGAGTCCAGGGACTCTCAGCCTTTACCAGCCCACAGCTCCAGTCAGCCATTAAAAGTCACCAAACACACACAGTCTATATAAAGGATGACCACACACAAGAACATTCCTCCAAGTTTAGGAGAAGTAGTTGTTCTAGCTAATTGACAGTAACAAACAAAAAAGTCAAGCAAAATGGGGAGACAGAGGAATATGCTCCAAAAGAAAGAATAAGACAACACCTCAGATAAAGAACTAAATGAGAGGGAAATAAGCAATCAGCCTGACAAAGACTTTAAAGTAATGATTACATAGATGGAGAGAGGAGTGGAAAAACTCAGTGAGACTTTCCACAGACAGAAAATTAAAAAAAGAACCAAGACCTGAAGAATACGATAACTGAAATAAGACAGTATTCACAAATTCCATTGAGGAAGTCTATTCCACACTTGTCATGTTCATGCTCTGTAAGTAGTTGAAGAAACGGTTTCCTAGTATTTTGCTATTAATGTATTGCTATGTACCAGTCATTATAACTGGTCAATTGTGGTAATAAACAGTCCCAAATCTCGGTGGCTTAAAGCATCAAAGCTTTACTCTCTCTCATACAGTTTCTGGTAGAATTAATCAGCTTCCCAGGCACTTGTCCTATGTGGTGGGGCTATACCTTCCCAGCATCCCAGGTTACACCTTCACACCAACAGTTTATAATAACTACAGCAGCAGAATGAGAGAGAACATGGAAATAAACACATTTTTCAGTTAATACTTCATGTATTCGTAAAGTGATTCATGACACTTCTGTTCACATTTTATTGCCAAGGTAAGTTGTTATGGCCTCACCTACATTCAAGGGGTTAAGAAAGTGAAAGCCTTCTGAATGCCTGAATGGAAAAGGGAACTAGAAATATTGGTGGGAGTAGTAACATCTACTATACACTCGGAGATTTGCATTTATTTTTTTGGTTTTTCTTGATTTGTTTTCATGATTACAGTGTACTTTGGGCAGGTGTTCGCAAAACTTTTCTGTCTAAAGTAGCACAGTAAAAATGTTCAGCCTTGGGAGCCATATCCTCACAAATACTCAGCTCTTTGGTTGTAGCATAAAAGCCACAATTGAGATAAACAAATGAGCATTCTATGTTCCAAGAAAAAAAATTTTTTTTTCCCACAAAACGTGGTAGGTCTGACTTGACCCGTAAGTCACAATGTACTGAATCCAACCTTGAGTAATATCCATCCCTTCTGATGCAGAGGCCAAATGCTGATATCAAGATATCTCCAGAATCCTCTTCTGTTTTATCCCATCTTGATCTCTCTCCAAGGCTTCCTCATATAGCCATGCAGTGGGACTGTTTACTAATAAGCTGCTTTTTAATATCTCTCAGGAAAATCAATCTTACTAATGTGTAGCCACATCATTAAGTTATTTATGAGTTTATATTTTATTGCTTGTGTAGTCTCTGTGCATTTTTATTCTTTTAAGCTCAATAGTGGAAAGGGGGAAATCATCTCTTCCAGTTGGTCACAGAAATGGGAGGAATGTAGAGATGATGGAGATATGGTTTGGAAATGGTGTATTTGAGGGCCATTTCTCTAAGAAGAAAGGGCAGAGAAGTAAGTTAGAAGCATTTTAGAGACAAGAAGAGTTAGGAGTCCTTCTGTTCTGCTCTCCTTGTGTTTTTCGTGTTTTTCAAGTTTTCTCAAGCTGCTTTATCCAGTTTCAAATATACTCCCATATGTCCTCTCAAATAATGTTTTCTTGTCTATTAATGGATTCACTAAGAACAAATTTACATGAAATTGCTTTATATTTTTTCAAAGAATATATGAAAAGTTGTTGACTTTAATAATTACAGTTGTACAGTTAACTATAATAATGATAATAATTAGTGTTATTTTCTAAGTTTTCTTTAGCCTTTTTAGAATGTCATCCACAACCTATAGTTCTATTTTATGCAGTAGGCATGTGTTACAAATGTAATAATAGAAAGATAGAAGGAACAAGACAGGAAAAAGGGAAAGGGTTAGGGAAAGGAGTTTCGAACTTTAGGGTAATACCAGGGTAATACCAGTAATACTGGTAATACCAGTATTAATGGCCTATAAATTTAAAAATATAAAAACTATATTTTTATTGTTATTACATGAGTCAATAAAAAATTTAGATATTAGTACTGCATCTGAATGTTGCCCTGAAAATAATCAAATGACAATACATCAGCAATATTAGCAGTACCAACTTTCTTTAACCTTTAACTCTAAGAAACTTTTAGATCACATCATCAGCCAAAATGATTAGTGTTCTCTCTCTCCCGTAGGGAAAGGAATTAGACATTATATCTGTTCTGTCTTATCATTGGACATCAGGATAGTAAGAGAATGGGAATAAAACCAGGTGCAGCAGACACTGCCAGTTGTCCCACATTTCCAGTCTCACCCTTTCAATGTGAAGTTTGGTGACAGCTGATGTTATTTCCTTCTTCCATGCATCTAGGTATGGCCACGTGACTAAGTTCTAGTCCATGTGACTAAGTTATAGGGTGTGAAAGAATGTGAAGGAAATAACTTTCAGGCCGTGTTCTAAAAGGCAAAGTACATGCCTTACATTTTTGCCTGTCTCAGTCTTGTTAGCTGGAATGCAGGTAACAAAAAGGAGTGGCTACCTCAGAGGGAAGCTGCACGTTGAGTATAGCAGACCAGCAAGATAGGAGGCTGGGTTCTGGCACTGTGTATCCACCATATCATACCTGGAATACTTTGGCTCTGACTGTATATAAGAGAGAATTAATTTCTTTTATTATTATTTATTTAATCATTTGAAAGATAGAGAGAGTGGGGGACCAGATGGAGAGAGAAAGAGAGAGAATCTCAAGCAGATTCTGCACTAAGCATGGAGCCTTACTCTGGGCTCAATCATATGACCCATGAGATCTTGACCTGAGCTCAAACCAAGAATTGGTGGCTTAACCAACTGAGCCACCCAGGTGCTCCAAGAATTAAATTTCTATGTGGATTAATACTTTCCTATTTTGTATGTTGTTATTGCAACCAAAACTTTACTCAATTAGTCAGCCAACTAAACACAAACAAAACAAATGTAAATGGGCTAGGGTAAGTAAGAATAAGAAATTAATATTTTCTTGTGTCTGTAGCTATGACAATAAGATTGAGCACTATGGATATATTAAATAGTCGCAGTTGTATAGTAAAATATTTGCTTCTACATTTTAAATATATAAATAAGTCTGGTTAAGTACAAACTCCAAAGATTCTATGAATATATATATATATATATATATATATATATGAGAAAATTTGAATAAAATATGCAATACAATCCAACAGACTTTACATGTTGACTCTAACCACTGAAGTTGGGGGAGGCAAAGGCAAGCATAACTAACTGTGATAGATCACAAATACAATTATATTTGTGTGAACAAAATACTTTGAGTTCACAGAGGAGTGAGTTTATACTGCACTTATTTACAGTTTGTAAAATGTATTGCACTGTGTTGTCTATTTTCTTTGAATTTTTTCACATAAAACACTAATATAAAAATGTGTCTGATTTGTTCAGAAGATTATAAAATTTAATCTATCTTCAACAAAGATTTATTGACTGCCTCCTATTTGTTATTTTGCTTGGCACTGAGAAACAAAAGTTAGTTCACAGTTTTTTTTTTTAAGAAACTCAGAATCGGGTTCAAGAACAGAGGCAAGCAAAACTAACTGTTATAGATCATAATAAGTGCAATAATATTAGTATGAAGAAAGCACTTTGGGAGCACATATGGGTAAGTGATTAATTTTCTTCTAGAAGTCAGAATAGGTTTCATAGAAAAAGTGATATATGAGATAGACCTTAGAGAATGAGTTGTATTTTTCCAGCCTTGTCCTTTCAGGAGTTTCAAAAGTCAAATTTATCACAATGTGAAATGAGCTGCTTCAAGAAGCGGTACATTTTGTATCACTAAAGATGATAGAGCACATGCTGGACAAAGCTCATACGGAATGTTTTGGTAGGAAGTCAATATCTGTGTTGGGATGTTTGGCACATATACTTTGCTTCTTTAAGTTCCTTCTCCCCCACGACGGTAAACTAAATTCTGAGCTGGGGTAAGCATTGAGATGAAGAGAGAGTGGGAGGATAAATGTATTCCAGGCAAATGGACAGCATGTACAAAACTCTAAAAGTAGTTCATATATTTGAAAAACGTGAAATAGTTTTGGATGGCCAGGGTGGATAGTGGCGGGAATGCACTGGTGGAAAGAGAAGTCAAATGGGCAAGAGTTGAGATGCAAAGTATGAATTGAGTTCACATTAACAAAACCCTCAAATAGAATGTGTAGGAGTTTTATCCTATAAGCTAATGAAATACAATGAAGATTTGGGAGTCAGAAGGGTATGTGAGAGTTTTGAAAGCATGAAGCGAAGATACATTATATATATATATATTATATATATATATATGTATATAACAAAATTAGATTAAGATCATAGATGATGTCTAGTGGACTTCTGGTGTTTTTGCCCATGAACCATATTTCCTTCTCTTGCTAAAAGTGCCTCCTCTTTCTTTTAGAACCACTTCTTCTCCAATACCAGAAATCTTGGCATGACTGTCAATTAAGGTAGACAAATAACCTAAACCAGAAGAAGTTCCCTTGAATTTTAATCTCGTGTCCACAGTCAAAGCTAATGATTGTCCCTCACCCCAAAAACTATATCTTGAAGAGATTATTTGTTTATAAAACTCTATCTGCAGAGTTGCTTTGTTCTTGTTCTTCCTAAAGTATCATTGTTCAGCTTTTCCTTCAATATTGTTTGCTACCTCACACCTTTTCATAAATGACTGGTGATTTAGTCATAGTGCACTTCTGTTTTTTGCAAATAGAGAACCCCAATATACATCCACCACAGACCTATCTGATAATGAATAACAAGCATATGCTTCACACATCACTTGGTCACATATGAGATCATGAGATCAGTTGTTTTAGTCAAAAAACAGTTGGTGTTGGATAAAAGTGAAAAGGTGGAACAGGAAGCCCCAGAATTTCCCAATTCAACAACACACAGACTATTTTCCTTTGAAAGAAATCTAGAGACCAGTTGAAAGAGTCCTGTACCCTAAGCAAAGTGCAAAAACAGAGGCATCAAAGCTGGTAAGAAAATTCATAGCACCCCCTCACCATAATCCCTCCTCCTGGCACATAAACAACAGAAATTCCCCTAGCTCCCAGCTTCTCCCTGGGTAGGGAAAGAGATGACTCTACCATACATTGAAGTTCTGACACTACAGGAGGCTACTTAAGGGACTGATATCTGTCTTGCTTGAATCTAGGACCTGATAAGGGAGGGCCCCAGGTTGGGAGCCACTGAGAACAAAAATGAGAGTTTGGACTAGTATACATTCACTTGCCATACCCTTCCCTCAGGCTCAGCACAGAATAAGTGGATGAAAATCTCCAAATCCCACCTCCTCTCTGGGAATGGAAAGGTTGGAGCTTGGGTCCAACATTCCAGCTCTTTAGTGAGGTCTCTTGGAGATTGACTTCTGTCTCATCTACTGTGGAGTACTAACAAGACCTGGCACACTCTAGATGCCTGAGGGGCCAAAGAGAACTAAGTCAGAGATTTGGACTATTAACACATTCACCTGAAATTTATAAATAGGTAGTATGTGAATAATGATAATTGACTATATTTTGTTAGGCATATTGCTGTCCCCCAAAAAAATCAGGCAGGGATTAAGTTAGCAATTAACAAAGCCTACCACAGAAATGCCAAAAAAATGTCTTCAAATGTGGATAAGTTATCTCCATTACAGAATATTATAATGATATGTCATTTTAGAGTTTTTCCTGTGAAGTTCTGGAGCCATGGAATTTGTGTCTCTCCATCTTTGGCTAGACAGCATGAAAAAAAGGGACTCTCATTTAGTAAGCATAGGTGAGCTGCGATAATATGGCAACAAAGTAGAAAACCAGTAAGGAAGACTCTTACTCATGACCAGATGCAGACAATAGATGCAGAAATCAGAAATAGCTAATATTTATTTGTATTTTGCTTGTGGTATTTGGATTCACCTATGTTATCTGTAAACCTTAGTAAATTCTATTAAGCGGAAACCCAGAGGTGTGAATCAGAGGCTAAGGTGATGGGCTCCTACCAGGAATCATTTGTGAAACATATAACTAAGCCCTAGAAACTGGAGAAGAAACTGGATTCCAGCATTTATGCTAAGTGGTGGTGGGATGGGATCATCGTTATTTGGATACTAAAGTAAAAGCTGATTTTTACTTATCACTTGTATTCCACATAGATGTGGAAATAATCAAGTTTGAGACAGGCTAATAGAATGAACTCCGAGGTGATTTGTTCTGCCCATGGCTCTTGTAGCCTCATTTCCCTTAGAAAAGCACAACTCTGGGAACCAGCAGGATGTTCCTTCGCTTGAAGATCTACTAATAAAGGATTATATAAATGTCTCTCCAAACTAAAGAAGTCTAATTTTTATAGCTAACAATTATCCCCTTCTCTCACTTTCTAGTGCCATATGTGCCTCTCCGAGATACGGCAGGCACACAATAGAGCTTTGTTTCTTGCTTGTTCCCTACTGAGTTGAACTGATCCCAAGCATCTCTAGGCCAGACAGTCAGATTTATTCTGTAACAGGAGCTTCCAAGTCCATGCAGGTTAAGGAGGGCAGAGAGTGGGCAAAACTGATGGCATCGTTTCAAGTGTCGGGGAGAAGATTATCTGGTGCGGGATCATATCTGGAAGCTCTGTCACTTCTGTGCATGGAATTCTTCATAATTTCCCCAGTAATGACATCTGAATTTTTTTTTTTTTTTTGAGAGAGAGTGCAGGCATGCAAGCGGGGTGGGGAAGGGGCGGAGAGAGAGGGAGAGAGAATCTTAATCAGGTTCAACGCTCAGAGTGGAGCTCACTCGGGGCTCCATCCCTCAACCCTAAGATCATTACCTGAGCCAAAATCAAGCTTAACAGACCGAGCCACCAGATGCCCTGCCATCTTAATTTTTAATATCAAGGTTCATTTTCAACATTTCATTTTTTTGTTAGGAAATCTATGTATTCTGGCCAATTATAATATTGTTATTATCCTGAGGATTGAGTCAGATTGCACTTATTTCACTTATTCCTTCAATCATTCAACAGTAATTATTGGGTCCCTTTAACTAGGTACTTTGCCAGACATTGGACATATGGTAGTGACAGTAATAAATAAACTCTGCCCCCCATGGAGCTGGAATTCTAGTTAAGGGAAAATTATCATCAAGTTCAGTATATATATCTATATATTTATATATGAGCAAAATTATCATAAATATGATAATTTTGCTCATATATATAAATTATCGTTTACATTATCATATATATCATATATGTCACATATATCATATATATCATTAAATTATCATATATTATATATGATAATTTTGCTCATATATATAAATATCATGCCCTCATTTTATTAAATTATCAACTCAAATGTGACCTACTCAAGACAAACATTCCCAGGCAGCCTATCTAAATTCTTAAATAAAAGTTGATAGTATATCTTGTTTTATACATAGCCATCTGACAGAATTTATACATGTATGTACTATATATATATATTTATATATTACATGCATTTTATGTGTATAAAATATTAAACATATAGCATGTTTAAACTATAATATAATCTATGACAAATTCTGGCAAACATTTGTTATTTTAGCACATTCATATACATTGAACAACAGAGTGCTCAAAACAGAATAAACAACAGGAAGACAAAGAAGAGTATAATGGAAGAGTTTTTTTTTCCTGATAAAATAGAATAATATAAAAAGCACTTTAAAATGGTTAAGTGTTTTATTTAGCTCTTTTTTGTTGTTGAGCATGAAATGACTATGAAAGTGTAGGAAAAATAATAGTGTTAAGAAGTACATAGTTAAAAATATGCTCTTCTCAAAATAAAAAATATCTTTTTGTGATAGTTATTATATATTAGAAATGGGGTATGTGTGCATTAAAAGTGAGTGTGATTTTAATATACAATGCGAAAAAGAAGCCAGACATTACTCTCCCCGCCCCCCCACAAAAAAAATTACCCAGGCACGTGGGTGGTTTGGTCCATTGAGCATCAGGTCTTGGTTTCAGCTCAGTTCCTGATCTCATGGTTGTGGGATCGAGCCCCACATGGGGCTCTGTGCACTGTGCTGAGTCTGCGCAAGACTAGCTAACGCCTTCTGCCCGTCACCCCATTCTTTCTCTCTCTCTCTAAAATAAATACATATATCTTTTTAAAAAATTACCAATGCTCTTTCAGCTTCTAAAACAACTTTGGTATTTTAATAAAGTATTAGTAAACACATTTTGAGTTCTTTAGAATGTGTTCAAGCTAATTAATTTCTACCAAAATTTGATGAGAAGATATTTTGTATTTTTGCTTTTTCTTTTAGTGCATACTTCTTTTCCACTCCCCATCTGCCTAATTAGGTTTTTTTGGTTTGTTTGTTTTTGTTTTGTTTTGTTTTTGGTTCTTTTCTTAAAAATCTGAATCATTAATTCTACCTTATTTTTTGTTATTGAATTACAGTTGACATATAATTTTATATTAGTTTCCGGTGTACAAAATAGTGATTCAACAACTTTAAACATTATGCTATGTTCACCACAAGTGTAACTACCATCTGCCACCATACACACTATTACAGTACCATTAACTATATTACCTTTGTAGCACCTTTCATTCTCTTTTATTCCATAACTGGTAGCCTGTACCTCCCACTCCCTTTCACCAATTTTGCCCATTATGAAAAACATTTTGTAAAATTCAAAATAAGCAGCTAATAAAATTCCTTATCAGGCTACAATGAGAAAGACAAATTACTTAACATTGTTAATGTTATCCACCAGATATCTACTTAAAAAAAATGTAAACCATAAGCATCATCCCCTTTAAAACTAGAGTCTAGATGAATACATTAATGTATCATCTATGATATTTTCAACTGCAAATAATAAAATGAAAAATTAAACTTGCTTAAATGATAAAGAAATTCACTGACTCACAAAGCTAGAAGTCCAGATATAAGTAAGTTTCAGAATTGGCTTGATCCAGTAACTGTATCTTTGTTTTTCTATAATTCACTCACATGTATTATCTGTGTTGGCTTCATGCTCCGGCTCAATATTTTTCATGCTGGAAAAATGGATACAGCAATTTTCAGACATCTAACCCACACACCTACATGTCCTAAAGAAGGGAATGTATCTTTTCTGGTGGATCTCTTTCAAGAGAGAAGAAACTTCATGCACAGAATTCTCCAGCAAGTCAGTGCCTATGTTTTTGACCCCAAATCGGTTCATATGCACAACTTCTATTTACCACTGTGGTTAAGAATAATGTTTTATGATATTTGGTTTTGGCCTGAGTTATTGAATCAGTCATTGTGGTAAGTGTGATAGATTACTCTTAGCCAAGAAAACTTAACTCTGATACCAAGGTTGGGTCAGTTATCTCTGAAGCAAATGGGGTACTTCAGAGAATTTTAGATACCTGATTTTAAAAATCAAATCACTGATTAAAAGAAAGAATAGGTAAATAGCTACTAGCAGTGGTCACTACATTCACTATCACCACAAATATTTTAAATTATATAACAATTCAAAAGAACAATAAAAAATAAGTAGGAGATATAAGTTTTGGAGAGGAATAATTAGAAGAGGAGGCAAAGTTGTCATTTTATAATATACTGCAGAAATAAAATAGAACTAACTGAAAATCTAGACTATTGAGGAAAATGACTTGGTTCAAGAGCAACACTAGAAAATTACTGTCTTATGCATAAGCAATAACTGATTAGAAATTGTAAAAGCTTTTTAAAAACATTCTTTTCACACATTCATAATAGCCATGAATTTCTCTTATATGTTGAAATTAGTCTAATACATAATGTGCAAGACCTATGTGTTTAAAGTATAAAGCTTTAGTAGAGGGCCGAACCAAGGTAAAGGACCTGGCCTTGAATGGCATGATTAAAATATTAAAATTTTTACAAAATAAAATGTAGAGGGGACACAAAAATGAGCCAAAGCATGCCACAGCAAAATTTCTTCGGAATAAGCAAGGAAAAAGTGGTATCTTGCTAGGGGTTTTATGTATAAATACCTTAAGTATGTAACAGTACAACCCACAGCTCATTTCTGGTTTTGGTTCGTAAATTTTCAGTTTTCTAAGTTGCTGCAGGATAAAGTTTATAGTATCTAAAGAATGGAAGAATGTTCATATTTTTCTGTGGATTTGGGAAATTATTGCGTTAAATATTTATCAACTCTATCTGAACATTAGAATCACCTAAGATCTTTAAACATTATTGATGTCCATGTCTACACAGATCTATGATATCACATTTCTAGAAGTGACACCAGGCCTCTGGGATTTTCAAAGTTTCCCAGGTTATTCCAAAGTAAACTAGGGTTGACTGCCTCTGACTAAATTCTGGTCTTATGAAGATGATGATGATAAGCTCCAGAAAAGAAAGAAAATAAAAGCATTTGTCTGAAAAATATGGAAACAATTTTCCTAAATTGTTGGGCTACAAAGAAATCAATGACCAAAGCATCTTAACTATTCATAGAGGATATGCTTTAGAAGACTTCAATTATTTAGAGAGGACAGAATGTTTTGGAATTAAAATATTGTTTCATTCTCATAAAAGTATAACCTTGTCTAGAAAATTAATTCTCTTTCTATCAAGCTGAGTGTGTTGCCATGAGAGATTCTATAGAAGATGTGGTTATATCCAAAGGCTGGAGCAGAAATACAGTCTCTGACTAGACTCAGAAGAAAGGGGGAAATGGGTACAGACCAGAGAAGATGATGAGGAGGTTATGAAGAAGGTCAGGTGCTGATTTGGGAGCAAGAAATTTCAGCCTACATGAAAAATCCAAAAGCAGACTGAAAAATAAGTAGGACCAAACTTGGGATTTCATGATATATTGTTTTTTTTTTAATTGTATTGTATTTCAATATTGCTTTTTTTAAGCCTTGACCTTGCAGGGGCCTAGAGACAGTAAGTGCCATGTCTTAGGCATTTAATTGCTAGTTCTTTAAGATATTTTCTGCTTTGCATATATTTAATGTCAACTGTGGAATAACTGAAAACAAGTTAAGATGTTTTATAAGCAACAAATTACACTGTCTCTTTCAAGCATATTATTGCATTATTAGAAAACAATTTCCCTAATCCAAAGGGATTCATTAAAAAATACTGAAGTACTATTTAAAATAGAGCTTATTTTAAACTCTATCTTTATTTTAAACTCTATCTTTTCAAGTTGCATTTCAGTAGGCAGCATTTTCTGTTAGGTGAGTCTGAACAAGTAATGTCTCTACTTTTAAATAAATTTAGAAGCATTTTGATATATCATATTTCCCTTTCAGTGATTATTGATATAGTAATAAATATTTTCTGTTTAGTGGATTTGTCAGTATCAAAAATATTTGTGGGTGGAATGGGATAGGAGAAAGAAAAGATTTGCATAAAAAAGAGAAATAATAATTATTTTAAGCTGAAAATACTATTTAATCTTTTGAGTTTGGTAAAGAAAAATTTTCTTACAAAATTCTATTTTTAATAACCCCAAAATTATTCACACAGTATATATGATAGCTTTTTCTAGTATGGCAGGCTACCAATTTCTCTACTTGTTAACAATATAGACAAATATATTAGAGACCAGGAATTATTTCTCTACAATATTAAATCAAGTTTATAAGAAGAGAAATTTCCTCCTGATGTACTTGCACTTTTTTACCCTGTGGTACTCAATCATCTAACAGATCCTTCTATGCTTCTTAATTATGCTAAGGTCTTAATAAATAATCAGTGTCTCTGATGTTAAAATAGAAGAAATTATCTCATATGGAATGTTAAAAATATTTAAGTACTCAAAATTCTAATTTATTTCCAGTTGGTGCACCAAAGTTCTACCAATTGAAGTTCTACTGAATCCCTGTTCTACATAATTGAAGTTCTATTGAATATCCCTAAAGGCCTCTGGACAGAACAACCCAATGCTAGCAAACCTGGAATATCAAGGTCAGGGAGCACAATCTAAGTCAAAATTTTACAACTGCTCAAATCCCAAATTACATGGGTGTCAGAAGAATGAAGTTAGGTCACTTTTCTGACTCAGGAAACAAAGCTGATAGCTAAAACTAGACAATTTTGACTGACATCCACTTACCAACATCATGGAGAAAATTACTATGACAGCAGTAGGCTGGAAGATCTTAACCCATAAGCTATTTAATACTTTGGGACAAAATTCTTCTCCTCCTAACTTTATCCTTGGTCTCTGACTTAAACCATTTTAAGCTTCTCCCTCAGATCTTCCAATAACATGTTGTTTTGCCTCAATCATAATTCACTTTTTTTCTTATCATAATATTAGAAACACATGAAGATGTTTCTTTATGAAGCTTGTGGAAGTGTTGTCTACTGGAATCTAAGCCATACAAGCTCAAACTTTTACTTTGTTTTTGGTTCATCTCTACTTTATGGTTGGCAGAATATAAATGTTTTTCAGTTTTCCCTGAGTACAGCTATCATTTCATGAGGTGTTCTGGGTTGAATTATAACCCGAGAAAAGAGATACTGAAGTCTAGTCCCCTCTACTTCAGAAAGTGACCTTATTTGAAATGGGATCTTTAAAGAGTAATCACATTAAAATAAGGTCATTAAGACGGGTACTATCCAATATGACTAGTGTCCTCATAAAAAGGGGAAATTTGACACAAATCTGACAGACATGTTCAGAGGAAAGACCATAAGGAGACAAATAGGGAGAAGAAAGCCACATGAGTGGAAGCATGCAAATACAAGCCAAGGAACATCAGCAGAAAAAGGGGATTTTCCTCTGAAACCATTGGAGACATCAGCATGGTCCTAATAGCACTTTGAACTTCTAGCCTCCAGAATTATGAGAAGATAAATTTCACGTTTTTTTTTTTTTAAGTCAGCAGTTTTTGGTACCCTATTACAGCAATTTTAGGAAATTAAATCGCGAGATTTTTCTTATCTCTACACAATCTCAAATTTCCTGACTTCACACATTCTATTTTTCAAACTCATTCTGCACATTAGAAATTTTAAAAAAGTTTTCACCCATTATAGTAAAGATATCTCTGATTATTGTACCTTATATGCATGTTAAAAAAATTGTGTATACATCTATATCTGTCCTGTCCAAATAATATTCTTCAGCATCATATTTCACTGTTTTATTTATTTATTTATTTATTTGAGAGTGAGACAGCATGAGTAGGGGGAGGGGCAGAGGCAGAAGAAGAAGCCAGCTCCCCACTGAGCCTGGAGCCTGAAGCAGGGCCCAGTTCAAGGCCAACATGGCCCCAGTCCCAGGACCCTGAGATCATGACCTGAGCCAAAGTCAGACACTTAACCCGCTCAGCCACGCAGGTGCTCCCTTATTTCACTGTTTGGTATGAAGTTGTTGGTAATGTGCAACTGCAACTGATCCTTGGCTTTAATTAGGCTCCTTGTCTCTCACAGTGAAGGAGACCATCCACCCAAAGCAGCCCAGATAGGAGAAATGCTCTGAAGCACCCGAGAAAATCATTATTACCACAGAAGCAGATGAAATGAAAACTATTCCACTGAGAAGTGTTCCTAATCAGCCCCTGTAGATTTTTGTCATTATTTCTTAAGGTGTCTTATTTTTATATTATTGTTATTCTAATCATTGTGTCAAGAAACAACCAAGAATACAAATAGCAATTTATCTAAAACCTTAGCTAGAAACCAGCTTAGTCATCAGAGATAAGTTCAAACGTTCTAACAGCAAAAAAATCCTGGACTTAAAATACATTACCCTCTACGCATGCATCCAGGTGGGCTGGACATCCCCTGGTCTTGCATCTGAAGTCTATTCATTCTTAATGTATAAATAATTCTACAAGCAAAATCCACTAATTTTCAGATCAATGTGGAAAAAATGTAAGAAACTTCTCAAATTTAATATATTCCCTTTTATTTTTGAAGTAATGCAAATACATTATAGAAAAATCTAGATATATAGAAAACCAGTGGCAATAGATTAAATTGCCTTTAAAAATGTCTATTAGCATTTTTAAATTCTATCTGCATCTTTATCTATATATACATCTTTCATAATAAATATTGTACATCTGTAATATGCATTTTTCTTCTTTATCACTGTATATCAAAGATATTTTCCATGCCACTACAACCATTTTAATGTTGGCACAATATCCCACTGAAGTCCTTTATTTCATTCCATTAAATCTATAAATTAAAATAAGGGTGAGTGTTGCATCAGATAACTAAATAGATAGCAGTAAGCAGTGGCAGAGGGAATTGTGGCATGGAGGTATGAGATGAATGTTTATTAAAAGTTCATCTATGAACTCCAGCATAACCATGGCACACTCCTCAGTTGCTACTAAATGATTCATCATAATATTGCATGGCTAAAATCATTCAAAAATTTTAATTCTGTACCTCTAAATCCACTTTTTAAGAAGTCAGAAAAACTTGTAATATGCAAAACACTTTGGTCACATTCGTAGAATGTTTAAAATTAAAGTGTGCTTTAGCTCACAGAGAGACATTCAGATTTGGAAAATGAACTCAAGAACTGCAAAAGTGATGTTTGATTAAGACAGACTAATTACATATTATGCCTGGTCATCCCACTTTTCAGCGCCATAGCAGGCAATACCACAATTAGCTAATCTATACAAGGAACCATGCACTCGTCTGGTGGAAAAAAGTCTCTGCTGGTAAGGAATGATTAATATAACCCAATCCACAGGATTCCATAGGATCCATCCAGTTGTGGAAACTGCTCCATTTTGTAATAAAATTAGACTTTAAACTTCCCCATTAGGAGCACCTGGGTGGCTCGGTGGTTTAAGTCTCAGCCTTCGGCTCAGGTCATGATATCAGGATCCTGGGATCCAGACCCACATCAGGTACTCTGCTCAGCAGGAAGCCTGCTTCCTGCCCCCCATCTCTGCCTGCCTGTCTACCTGAAGAGATACTTGTGATCTCTCTCTCTCTGTGTCAAATAAATAAATGTAATCTTTAAAAAAAAAAAAAAACCTTCCCCATTGAGACTCATATAAAGCAAACAACAACAAAAATCAGTCAGGGATATATTACTGTAATAATTAAGGTATTTCCAAAGCAACATATTATACCAGTTCCTTTTTATATTCTATTCACCAGACAGGTCTTTCCAGAATTCAGAGAACCATGAAGAATCCTTCAAAACTGCTATGGCACCTTTTTATCTCCCTGATTTAAACTTAATGTAAAGCAGAAACAGGTGGAACTACTTCAGTGGCCCTTATCTGTCTCTCAAACTCATCAAAATACAATTCTCAATATTTGCATTCTAAGGTCCAGAGGCAAAGAAAAGGGAAGTAAGAAGAGAAATAAAGGAAAACAATAAAAAGAATAGCACAGTTGAAAAATTAAAAGGATATGCAAGAAGGTAAGGTAGACGAAAACAGAGACAAATACAGCTCTGATTCCCTACTTTTCAGTTACTCTAGTGGAGAAATGCAGTTATATCACCATTGCCTGAATGGTTGATGAGGGAAAAGTGTGTGTGTACCCTTGTATTTCATCTTGCCATATTTTAGTGTCTTAGGCTAAGTTTTGAGTCCTTTGAGATTTCTGAATGTTGAAAAAATGAATGAAAAAGTAACTCTAGAATTTGAAGGATGACATGAATCACAGATTGCATATTTCATCAACTGTCCTCTCAGTTTCAATTTTTCTTCAGGACACATCTTCAAGGAATTCAGCCTGTCTTCATATCCTGACTTCATAAGCTTTGTAGTATTTAGTACCATAAAAATAATTTTTAAAAAGAAGCGTAAGGAAAAACAAGTACATATTATTCATATTCATATCATGGACATATTCACTGTCCGTGAAATTTGTCTTTACTGCTTTTATTGTACTATCACTTCTCAGTACTTGCCAAGTCTGCTGATGACTGGGAGTCTACTCAACCTCCCAAAGTGATGTATTTTATATTTCATACATAGTCTAAGACATTAACAATACTTTTAAAGCATGGGAACCTGACTTAAAACCAAATGTCGGGACGATTCTGTATACTCCAGTATTTAAGTTCTGTACTCAATTCCAATTCATACATGGGGTGGGTATGTGTGGGGATGGGTGGTTCCCATCACCAGACCATACTCCAGACACCAGCTGGATGTCTTAAAATTCAGCTCCATCCATTCTGATACTATCTACTTGAGATAACATGACTCCACAGGTAAAGAGCTTAGTCCCACAAGACTTCATTCACCTCACTTCAGATGCCAATTTTAAGCTTAGGTCGAACTAGTCCTTTTGACCAACAGGCCACAGAACAAATTAGAAGTTACAACTTCCTCCAACTCAAGATGCCAATCACAAGTGCAGACTGTACTTCAGAGATTCCCATGACCCCCTCTTTTGGGTTTGATTAATTTACTAGAGTACTCATAGAACTTAGGAAACCCATTTACCCACTAGATCACCAGTTTATGATAAAAGGATATAGCTCAGGAGTAGCCAGTTGGAAGAGAGGCCTAATCATTGGCCATTAAGGTTCAGTTCATCCTCCATTCTCTCTCACCTCCATGGAGATGGAGGAGTGGAGCTGAAAGTTCCAGCCCTCCAGTCACTAGATTGGTTCCCTCTCACAGGCAGCCTTCATTCTTAGGTGATATAAGGGTATTTTGAACATCACCCAATTAACAAAAGACTGTGATGGCTCTCACCACTTAGTTCTAAGGATTTTAGAAGCTCTATGATACAAATTGGGATTGAAGACCAAATAAATATTTTTTTAAAGATTTTATTTATTTATTTAACAGAGAGAGAGATCACAAGTCAGCAGGGAGGCAGGCAGATAGAGAGGGAAAGCAGGGTCCCTCTGAACACAGAGCCCAATGCAGAGCTTGAACTCAGGACTCTGGGATCATTACCTGAGCCAAAGGCAGAGGTTGAACCTACTGAGCCACCCAGGCGCCCCTAAATATTTTTTATTATAAATCACAATATCACATCCAGCAAAGATATAAGATTCAAGATCTATCTGTGACACTTCCTTGTGCTAGGTGACCTGAGGCAATTCACTTCAGCTTTTTGTGTTTTCAGTCTTTTACATGTAAATAGAGATAATAATACTTGCCTCCTAAGACTGTTAGGATTAAGGAAGATGTGTCTTGAAAAATACATAACATTGTATATCCTATGGAGAATGCATTCAATAAATAGTAATACTCTTAAGTTTCTTATTATTCCTGGTATCACCAATGTGAAGTAACTAAAGAAAATAGTCTCACACATCTAGAGACATCTAGAAGTATACTGGCCCTTTGGTATTTAGTATATTATCATTACCCTTATTTGTTAATTACCAATTTGGTTCAAAATCACACATGCAGACAAGTTAGGTGAAGTAAAATGAAATTATGAATTATTTGTGAGATACTAAAGTAAAATGTATTTTCGCATGTGATTTCTGGGATTTGAAAGATCCTAAATTCATGCTGTCAAATAACTTCCTAAATGAGTATTCAAAGATAGGATGTCTCAAAAATCCTACACCAGAAAGGGTGAGTAAAACAGCACCCTGAGGACCATTGGGTGGAAGCCTGTCTGTCTCCCTTCAACTTTCTATCTCGAGAAACATATGTAGATACCTAGAATTGCTGCCCTTCTGTGTTATTTGCAATCAGTGTTGATGCAACATCTAAGTGATTCACCTACAGTTATCTTCAAGAATGAGGGCTTTCATCCTGGAATAAAATACAATTTAGTATTGTATTTTAATATGAAGCTCAAATTATAAAAACTATGAAGGCAAGTCTTTTAGCTCATATGAACAATACCCCTTCTCATAGTATAAAGTAAATCAATACACTAGTAATGATGACAAAAGTAATATTTGTATCACTATGTAGCCTTTAAAAGTTCATGTTACTACTCTATAACTGTCAACCATTTAAAATTTAGTTTAATATATTAAATAAAAATATATTCTAAGTTTTCTGCCTGTGACAAGTCTTGTTACAAATGACAAGTCGTATTACAAATCTGTGATAACATAGTTTATCACAGAACTGCTGAGATCCACAAAAGAGAAGATGCCAAAGGGCAATATTGTAAGAACTGGATTGTGCTGCATCCTTCTACAACTACAAAAAATATCTAGGGAAAATCATTAGGAGATCATTTGAGAAAGTTCTCCAAAGTGAATTAAAATGTAATGTAGGTATTATCACTTACTTATCATTTATGAAGAATCAGATTAAGGTTTCTTTAGTAAGGTAGAGCTCCTCTAGTGGTGATATTACAATGAGAGCAGCAGAACTCTTTAATCAGTAATAGCCATATATTACGTATGTTGAAGGGAAAATATTGGTCGCTTGTATCAGTTAAGTTTGGGTGCCATAAAGTAAAAGAACTATACTCAAATGAAAAGGAAAGTATGTCTTTCATTTCAAATCCCCCATTTAAATCTTCCATTTTGTCAGATTTAAAGTTCTACTCTTTCAACTGCCTTAGGTCTTTTAAGTCACAAACATGCTGTCGTACTTTTAAGATGCAATTATCTTCCCCGAATTTTTTTAACTTCTGAGCCATCTATTTTATTCCACTACAAAGAAGTAGAAATTGAAGTCAAATACCACTTTTTTTTCCCCAATGAGGTTTTCATAATGCAATGGTTTAGTTGTCTTAATTTACTATTGCTCAAAAAAAAAAAAAAAACCTCATGTATTACTCTGTAATAATACAGTTTAGATAGTCAAAGTCAGCGAACTGGACATCATTCTTTTCATTAAAAATTATGCCCAAACAAATATAAATAAATCCAATAAGTATAAAATATAAGAATATTTTAGATTATTAAATTATTTCCATTATTTTACTTCAATAATGCCTCTAATAGTCCTATATTTTAAAATGTCATGGTTAATACTTATTAATACACATGAAAAAGTTTTAAAATTGCAAATATAAAGTATCATTAACAACATTTATCAAAAGCAGAAAAAAAAAGTGCTGCAACTGTTATTATTTTAAATGTCCTGTAGCTGGAATGGGAATCATTGTATCATGATTTTACCTCTGCCTCTGTGACTAATTTTTTCATTTGTTGTAATTTGGTGTTATTAAAATCGTATCTTGGTATCAATTCCAATTTGTGACCTCTAACTTTGCTCTGGCAATGGCTATAGTCTGCAGTAAAATTTTAATTCACCAGTCATGAACACGCTCCCTTGGCCACAAAGGGAATTACTCATGAGACCAAGGATAAGTTAGTATAAAGTCACCATCTACATTACTAAAATAATTTTGAAAGTCAGGTATACAACTATATTCATGATGGACAACATACTATTAGCATCATTATATGTAATTTAGATTCATAGCCTTTACAACATATTAAAAAAGTAGAAAATACTAGTAGGCATCATCAGCTTTTATCTTTCAGCTTCTAACAATGCATTATAATAAAAGTAATAAAAATCTATTATTCCTCAGAAGGTGAATCTTGTGAAGTATAAAATAAATTAAGATTATGCTATACACAAGCTTTCCACTGATCTTTTATGGCAACCTTCAGTTTTCTAGCAGGTGACCATTTGCTGTGATTTGTCATAAACCAATGGTCTCACACGCTGAGGAGGCTGCCTGATTGCTGTAGGGGAGGTTAGTTTGATGGAATAGAAATGAAAAGTGTAATAGAAAATTCATCCCACAGCAAATGCCTTCCAGACTATAGAAAGTCTTCTCTCAGTAGATGAAGTCTCCCTCAGACTTGGGCATTCTGAAGGTGAAGCACCGAATATATACGGAAGAACTTCACTGTGCACCCAAAATAATTTAGTGGCCATTCATATCTATTAGCACAAAGGCTAACTCAAACCTGAAATCTTAGGTGCTTGATTGTAGTCAGGGACTTGGAATAGATATCCAGCTTGTTTGCAATACATTATATCAATTCTGTCTGTTTGGATTCCTCGAGGGTTTATTAAATTCCAAGAGAGTATTTTGTTTACTATGCATCACAATTGAATTTGAGGGTTAGGTAAGTCTAGCTAAAGTAAAACATTCACATCAATTCAGGCTTTCATAGAGTTTTGAGCTTTGGCTGCGAAATAGTCTTATGACTTGCAAAGAGTAAACATTTACTATGTTTTGAAATATATGAGTTGTATGCCTGTGAACCAGAAAATATTATACTAAATATGATTTACACAATGGCTGTAAAGATGCAGGAGACCCTGAACACAGAAGGAATTTGGTCCACTATCTTTTACCACATTCCAGGCTGTGGCCTTCTTGGAGTTCTGCCATACACAATTACTCCTTCTCAGGGACTGCAGGTATCCCCTGTGGACTAAGAAAGAGGGCCCTGTGTGACCCTCTTAACCTTTCTGAAGTATAGGGAGGGGTCAGGCTCACTGAAACACATAAACTCTTTAAATGTGCTTGTTTGTCTTAAATATATATTAAAGGCCTGATTCCTCATCCCCAAAAGCTTTTGAAATGAAAGAAAAGTTTATGAGCCCTTAATTATATATCAGAAGATCTTATTCAATATGAAGCTGTCATAGGGCCTTGACTTTGAGAGGGGAAAAAAAACCAATCTTCGGATGCCAAGAACTAAATAAAGATTTCTCTCCTCTCTTTTATTTTCCTTCTCCTCCACTTCTCCTCTTTCACCTTCTTCTTTTGTCTTTCTCTCTCTCTGACTCTCTCTCTTTCATTGATAACATATTTTGCATTACTATAATTACATTTTGTACATAGCCCATGGTCCATAGTCTCACACAACACACACAGGCATAAAAGTTGCCTTCCTGTGGTTTTGGTAGGTTGAAAAATGGCCCCCAAAGATATTCCAGTTCTAGTCCTTGGGCCTGTGAATTGTTACTTTATGTGGCAAAGAGAGTTTACAGATGTGATTAAGGAGTCTGAGAAGGGGAAATTGTCATGGATTACCCATGAAGGGTCTAAACATAATCGCAAGTGTCCTTGTTAGAGGGAGGTCCTGGGAGAGTTGACTCCAGAAGTAAGAAGAGCCTACATGATGACAAAATCAGAGAGAGAGGGAGGAAGGGGCATGAACCAAAGAATGCAAGTGATGTAGCTCTGAATTCTAAAAAAGGTAAGGAAATGGATTCTCTGCACAGACTGCCTTTTTCAAATAACAACATACATTTAGCAAAGAAATTACTTTTTGGAAGTCAAGAAAACTAAACTTACACTCAAAGGTTTCTCAAAACTATCCTGAATCTAATGGACTTTGTTCTACAATTACTGATGAAGACACGGCAAAAATATTTTCTATCACAGGATTCTATCTCTACTTTCCCTCTAAATCTTCCATGGGTTATTGGACCAGGAGTGGGCACAATGTACAAATGCAGCCAATTTCAAGGTGGCTAGTGTCCCAAGGCCTGGAATAGAAAGATGTGAGAAGATGTGACATATGTATTTCAGATGTAGCTGAGAACTTAAAGAAAATTACAAGAAAATAAGATGATTTTAGGTGTAGGAGGAGAAGAAAAATCATGTAGGAAGAGAGGCCACAAGCATAAGCCAAGTTAAAAGGTCCACAATTTATGAAGCACTAGGAAAAGAAAATAGGCAGAGATAAATGAAACAGATACTCAGAAACCAAGCTACAATTAAACTGAGACCATGTTCTCCAGAAAAAAAAAAAAAAAAAAAAGACAAAGAGAAGATATGATCCCCATGATGACTTTTGGTTCAAGGAGACAAATGTTCTAGTCTTACACAAAGCCAAGAAGATTCTGTGCCTTATAACAAAAATGGCCCTGGCTGCAACAAAATGAATATTTCTCAATATATTTTTTTTGAATTTTTGAATGTCCTATTTCAGTAAGATACCCTACATTTTACCTTTCTCTTTTTCTTTTCTTAAAGGACATGATTAGAATTTGAGTGGTTGAATTCGCCAAATCCTGAACTATACAGGGTCTGCCTGTATCTTTTGAAGCCAAGGCTTCAAATCTGGTTTGATCTCAATCTTAGCCCTTAGCATCTATGGGAACTTGATGTCTAATAAACCGATATAATCCTCACCTTCCTCTGTGCAATAGTCATTCCTTAGAGTAATTGGGTTGATTCCTGAAAAGCACTTGGTGAAAAATGCTTGACACACAGTAACCTCTCAATAAACATTAGCTGTTCTTTCCCTTATCATTTTGTTAGAAGCAAGGTTAGTTGGCCAGTAAGGTTTGGAAATGCAGGAAGATTGCTGGAGAAAGAATAAATTTTTCATACTATTTAAAATTCTGTATTTATTTTCACACTGATAGTCTCTAAAAATTATACTAATTTTAAGAACTAACTCATAACATTACTAATTAAGGATTTTTTCTGAGCCGTACTTTAAAAACAATTAAACACCATTCACAGTAAAAAAAAAAAAAAATTTCATATTGCAATCCTGTACACATGTACTTTTTCCAGCATAAAAAAGTTTCTATTAAATCAACCTATGTGTGATACATTTAAACATTTTCTCTTATTCTCTTCTCTATTCTATTCCATTCTCATATTTTAATTTTTAAGATCTAGGAGACATTACAATCACATATATTGCTGAATTTTTATAACAATGAGAAAGTGTAAAATACCTACCTATCAAGAGAACAATGGATGTATAGTGGAAATTAATGAAGTAGAGAAAATCACATCAACATAAATAAATCTCCAAACTACATTGAGATACCATCTGACTATACAGGGATACTTTAATAGAAAATTTAAAAACATACAAAACAGGGACACCTGGATGGCTCAGTCAGTTGAGTGTCTGACTCTTGGTTTGGCTCAGGTCATGATCTCAGTGTCGTGAGATGAGCCCTGCATTGGGCTCCCTGCTCAGTATGGAGTCTGCTTGAGTTTCTCTCTCCTTCTCCCTTTTCTCTTCCCCTTGATCATTTGCAAGCTTTCTGTCTCTCTTTCTGTCTCTCTCTCAAATAAATAATAAAATCTCTAAAAACATACAAAACAAAACTATACATTTTGGGGTATATTTACTAAAAATATAAAATATAATGATAAAATTTGGGATAGTAGTTACCTCCAGGGAGTAAAAGAATGAGGTGAATGGAATTAAGAAATAGAAATAATTCTATTTGTAGTTTTATTTCTTAAGTAAAAAGTGGGCACTTGGAAATGTACTTAGTATTCTATTTTTTTGTGTGTTTAAAATATTTCATTATAATAAAAAAAGGAATGCAAGATGCAGAAATAATTATAAAGAGAAATCTCTAAGACTATTATTATACTTATCTTTGCATAATAACTCTATTCAAGTTAAAATAATTAATTCAAACTTTGGTGCCCTCCTATAGTTAAGATATGGCATATTTTCCATAACCCCATTGAATGAATTCTTCATATTTCTATCTGGATTTGAACCTTCAGTAAGCTACCATAAATTGCTCAGTTTTCCTTGGTACTGAAAATCCAGAACTAAATTGATATATATATATATATAGAGAGAGAGAGAGAGAGAGAGAGAGAGATTACATAGATAGATCTATATCTATCTATGTATATATATATTTTACAGAAGAAAATGACTTTGGGATGCCTGAGTGTCTCAGTCAGTTAAGCATCTGCCTGGGGCTCAGGTCATAATCCTTGGGTCCTGGGATCAAGTCCCGCATTGGGCTCCTGGCTCAGCAGGAGCCTCTGTCTGCTGCTTCCCCTTGTGCTTGTTCTTTCTCTTCCTCTCTCGCAAATAAATAAAACATTTTTAAAATTTTTAAAAAAGAAAAGAAACTGACTTTGCATAACCACAATATCTCACCAAATTTTACTTGTAAACCTGCACCGATAGAGTAAACCCTCATTTGCATGTGGACATTACTCAAGCTGAATGTGTCTAAATTTTAACTTTAGCCCAGGCAAAAAGATGCTACTATTTTCAGACTTTTTTAGACCAAAAATGAAGTATCTCTGAAAATGAATTCAGAGAACTGAGGAGTGTCAGCTGAGTTGCTCACTTTAGAGGAATAGTACATCTAGATGGTATTGTAATGGCCCAATAACACAGAATTTAATGTGTAGATCTTTGCTTTATTTTTATAAGCTCACAGGCAGATCTATTTAAATCTATGCTTAGTTTTCAAGGTACACTCCATCTATTTAAAATTATAAATCAAATTGATGACAAACATCATCAATGACCTTATAGTTTATCTGTGTCTTGGTTAACTGATGTCCACTAGGAAAAGACAGATGACGGGACAGTTGAGGCTATTTGATATAATGAAGACTGATAGCTTCTACCTTTGTAGAGTGAAGCACATTTGCCATCAATTTAAATTCCAGCAGTTCATTTCAGGCAGAACCATACAAAATAAGAAAGAAAGTATAAGGAAGGGACTATACTTTCAAAAAGATCTGAATGAAATCACTTAAAATGTCAGAGAGTAGAATTTTTATGCTAAAGACATGTAAGGAAGGAAAATAAAAAAGAAACCATATGAGTTGTATTTTGCTCTAATTTGAATGACACGTATTACTACTACATGATTTTTTAGAATTTCTAAAATATGTGATATTTTGTAACATATATCCATTCTTCTCATGATAGATAGGTATTTCATACTTTCTCATTGTTACAAATATCACATATGTGATATTTGAGATTACTATTTTTATGAATTCTATATTTATTTTCACACTGATAATCTCTACAAATTATATTAATTTTAAGAACTAACTCATACGTTACCAGGTAGGGAATTTTTCTGAGCCATACTTTAAAATATGATTCCCATATGTAAAATATGAAAATATGATTCCCTTATCAAATACTGACATTTGATATCAAATACTGGTGAGGATAGTATGAATTAGAAAAGTACAGACAGGAATAATTCATGATCCTGGATTTTTTTTTTTTGACAGACAGAGATCACAAGCAGGCAGAGAGGCAGGCAGAGAGAAAGGAGGAAGCAGGCTCCCTGCTGAGCAGAGAGCCCAATGCAGGGCTCTATCCCAGGACCCTGGGATCATGACTGGAGCCGAAGGCAGAGGCTTTAACCCACTGAGTCACCTAGGTACCCCCATGATCCTGGATTTTTAAAAGTCCTAAAAAGATACTAACAAAAAAAAAAAAAAAAATGACCAGATTGGATTTATTTAAGTATATAAGATTAGTTTTAGGATTTGAGTATCATTGCAATTATTACATTAACACAATGTGGTCCTCTCAAGTGATTCAAAGTAAAAAAATTAATAAAAGTCACTATCTATTCATAATTTACAGAAACCTTTAGCAACTAATTACAGAAGGCTATTTTTTAATCTGATAAGGAGAATTCAGTAAAGCAAAATAAGAACAATCATCACACATATTGGTGACATTGTGAAAGTTTTGTCTCTGACAGCAGAAATAATATATGGGTACTTTTTTTTTAAAGATTTTTATTTATTTATTTGAGAGAGAGAGGGGACATGAGTGAAGGAGAGTGGGGCAGAGGGAAAGGGAGAAGCAGACTCTCTAGTGAGCAGGGAACCTGAAGGTAAGCTCCCCAGAGACCTCAATCCTAGGATCCTGAGCTATAGGCAGCCACTTAACAGACTCACCACCCAGGTACCCCTAATTTTGGATATTTTTATCACCTCTTCATGCAACTTTGTGTTGAAAGTCCTAGACACTGATTAAAGGGAGAGTAAAATGCAATGTAATGCTTTAAGAGGAAGAAAAAACCCATCATAATGTATAGGCTATACTTTCATCTAAGAAGAAAATCTGAAAATATCTACAGATAAATTATTAGACTAATAAAACAGTCTAGCAAGATTGCTAGATATAAATTCAATATAAAAACCTGCATTTCTATCTACCAGCTACAAAATATCTACAAAATCCAATATCTAGGAATAAACCTAGCAAAAGATGTGGACGAACATGAGGCAGAACCAGGAAGTGTTATTGACACATTTAAGGAAGCCTTCCTAAAGAAGGCTGTAACAATTTCATGGATTGGAAGATTCACTGATGAAAAAAAAGTCAGTTCTTCCTAAAGATTCATGCAATCCCATTGAAAATACTAGTGGAATTTTGCGAAAGTTGCTTTTAATTTTATATGAAAAGTCGTTAAGACAGAGTAGTCAAGAGTTAAGAACAGTGGAAGGCTTTGTACTACAACACAGCAAGATACAGATCTATAGTAATTAAAGGAGAGGCTTTATAATAGACAAGCAGTCCTGGGATGTAATTCAGAGCATGGTGAGTATAGTTAACAATAATGTTTTGTACATTTGAAAGTTAATAAGAGTAGATCTTCAAAATTCTGATCATAAGAAAAAAATTTTTTGTAGCTGTGTGGTGATGGATGTTAACTGTAATAATCATTTTGCAATACATACATAATATGAAATCATTACGTTGTACACCTAAAACTAATACAATGTTATAGGTTAATTATATCTCAATAAAAGAATAGACAATGACTATAAAAGAATCTAGAGCTAGGCATAATATGAACACTTGAGTTTCAACAAAAATCTTACTACAGAGCAACAGAGGGAGGGCAGTCTTCTTAATAACAGATGCCAAGGTTGATTGCTTATCTATACGGGAAAAAAGTGAAATTTGAATGTTATCTTATGTCATACATACAAAAAGTAACATTGGGATGGATTTTTGATCTATCCATGATTGGTAAAGCAATAAAATCACTAGAAGATCATATAGAAAACTTTTTTTAACTTAACATTGGACTTTTTTAAAAGATTTTATTTATTTGAGGGAGACAATAATGAGTGAGAGAGAGAGAGTATAAGCAGCAGGGAGGGACAGAAGGAGAAGCCGACTCCCTGTTGTGGAAGGCGCCCAACCATGAGGCTGATCCCAGGATCCCCTTAGGTCAGGCATCATGAGCTGAGCTAAAGGCAGGTACTTAACCAAGTGGCCACCCAGACCCCCGTAACATCAGTTTTCTTAAATAGGATACAAGATGCACTAATTATAAAGGGGAAACAGGTAAAATTAAAAATTTCTATCCATCAAGACACCATTAAGAGATGAATCCTGGACTGAGTCAATAAATTTGTAACAAATATACACAACA
The DNA here is from genome assembly GCF_010015895.1 of Lontra canadensis. Classification (NCBI taxonomy): domain Eukaryota; kingdom Metazoa; phylum Chordata; class Mammalia; order Carnivora; family Mustelidae; genus Lontra; species Lontra canadensis. The sequence goes on from NW_022631042.1 coordinate 6,511,939, forward strand.
ACAAAATCCTATCCAGACTTTATTTTTAAAACGCTTTTAATGAATGAGGAAGAGACAAACAGAAAAAATGAAAAAGTGACTTTAGCAAGCAATTCAAAAAAAAGGAGAACCAAATGGCCAATAAACATAAGAAAATATGCTCATACTAATTTTTAATAAGGGAAAAGCAAGTTAAAATCACACACATTTGCCAACGTAGCTAAAATTAAAAGCATGACTAGGAATTGGAGTGGAGGAAGAATGATGGGAATGTGCATAAATTGAACATGAGAAATGAAATTTGTTCGGTTTGGAAAACTTTGTGGCACTATCTTTTATAGTTTATAATACACATACCCATGACCTAACAACTCACTATCCAGGTATATACCAAACAGAACCTTAAGTGTTGTGAAAGCATGTCCATAATAGCATTTTTAAGGCCATTACTTGAAAATAACCAAACAATTCATAAACAATAGAATGGATTCATATATTTTGCTAGAGACATACAATAGAACACTCCAGCTATGCAACAACGGATAAATTACATGGTAATGTTAAATAAAGAAAAACAAGGAAGAATATATTCAAATCATATTAAGTTCACAAATAATATGAACTACTATATTTATGGATTTATGATTAGGTTGTTAAACTCTCAAGTAAAGCACGGAAGTGTTTACCTCTTGTGGAAGGTAGGGGAGTGGCCAAAAGCTGGGTTTAGCAATGTCCTATTTCTAGACCTGGGTGTTGTTTACAGGAGCATTTTCTTTGTGATAAATTGAGATGTACATTTTTTCTTTATGCCTATCTCTATGAGTATTACATTGTATAATAAAAAGAGGTAAGCACTAAAAAATAATCAATGGGGCATGTGAGAATAGATTCTGGAGGCAATAAATCCGGTTAGGACACTGTTGCAATTGTCTATCCCAAAAGTGTAAGCACTTAGGCAAGAGTGATTATGGTAAACAAATAAAAGAGAAGCGAGGTAAAAAGAGTCATTCAAAGGGAGAATTAATATAAAGGTAAGACATAATCATATAATATAAATACCGCAAGTTTAGGAAAAAGAGAAATCTAGGATTAAATTTTTTTCTACCACATAAGATTAGTGGATTCCTGGCAAAATAATTACATTTTGTGAGTCTCAGTTTTTTCATCCATGCACTGGGAAAAATTATTTATGTGGCACAAAATCACATATATAAAAAAATTAAAACTGTAAGTGGCAAAACACAGGATTTGGCAGAATTTAGGAATACAGTGAATGCCTCTTCTCTTCCTTCAATTGATTTCTCCCAATAAAATAATATTATTGATGTGGATTAAGAAATAATGTTATAAGTTATTTGTATATTGTAAACATGTTTAAAAACTGAAAATTAGGGACGCCTGGGTGGTTCAGTGGGTTAAGCCTCTGCCTTCGGCTCATGTCATGATCCCAGGGTCCTGGGATCGAGCCCTGCGTCAGGCTCTCTGCTTAGCAGGGAGCCCTCTTCCCTTCCTCTCTCTCTGCCTGCCTCTCTGCCTACTTGTGATCTCTGTCTGTCAAATAAGTAAATAAAATCTTTAAAAAAAATGAAAATTACATGAAAAAGTTTAGATTCAGGATGATATTTGGAAATTTATTTTGAAATGTACTCTGCATTTTAGTTCATTGATATTTTCACAGAAATTTCTAATAATAATATTGAAAGAAAGATTCAAACTCTATTACTTATAAAGAGTGGAATTAAAACACAGCTTGACATGATTATAACTCTGAAGACTTTTACGAGTGCTTTATCCTAAGATGTTTCTAAATGAGTATCATTCAGCAAGCACTTTGCCCTCTATTTGCCTTTGGTCAGGTACTCCATATTACCTCTAGCCAACTTAAGAAGTGATGACTCTTACTGTACAAAGACTATAGATGTATCATGGACCAGGTAGAACCCTTTCTCAGCATTAGTCTCTGGGACTGCAAGGTAGAAACTTTTAAAAGAAGAGCTTAGAATTTATAAGACTTTTCCTTTCCTCTCATATAGACTAGGGTCTTTTACTTGGTTCCTTGAAACTCCAAAAAGCCAATAGAAATATTTGGGGGCCCCAAGGAAAATTATCTAAGGAATTGTGGAATTCAGGTAGGCTGTTTTCTAAATTTTAACAAAAAGAGGTACACAAGGATCCTTTAAACAAATTCATTTCCATCCTAAACTGCCACTGCAAGAAGGCAAGAGGAAGTCTGGACAGAAATCTTAGTAAAAAGTAAAAAATTTGCCATCTTCCCAGCAAAGTAAAAGAAATGGGAGTCAGCTAGATGAGTGGCTATACAAATAGCAGATGTAAGAAAACATCCATGTATTTTGTATTTCCATAGACACACACATATGACAATATGAACATTAAAAACCTAAGTTAAATAATTACCGAGACACATAAATTAAAGTAAACAAATGCTTGTTGGTAATCTACCTGTTAAATGTAACTTTCTTGGGCATTTTCTCTGACATATTTTTAACATCCCTCTAATAAGAGAAGATAAGAGGCATAATTTCTGGTTTATGTCACTAGATAACATAATGACTAAATATATTATTATAATTGTGCAGTCCAATAGTTAGGTAATCACCAACCATGTGTGATTATTTAAATTTAAATGAACCAATTTTACTAAAATCAGAAATTTAATTTCTTAGTTAAATTACTCATATGATAAACACCTAGTACCTACACTTTGTTAATAGCAACTGAATTGAATAGTGGAGAATATTTCCATCATTACAGAATGTTCTGTTGATCTATATTATATTCAAAATGTTGATCGATATTATATTTAAGTCAAGAGAATTTCTTTAGCTAATTTATATTCTAAAACTCTTCCTTTCTTCAACAAGATTTGAGTATTTGCTTAAAATGATTTAGAGTTGCACTGCATTATTTAGACTGTGGTATAACTGTTATAAACAAGGAACCAATTAACATGGCTCAAAAGAGATGTAAATAGATAACCGTCCTGAAATGAAAGTAATTTTTTCCATGACATCAAATAATCCAGGCCTCTATTAGTTTACTGCTTTGCCGTCTTTCTTATATAGGTTCTATCTCATGTTCTGAGATAGCTTTTCCAACTCCCACCATCATGTCCTTACTCAACCAACTGGCAATACGGAAAAAGAAGGAAGAGCATGCTCCTTTCCTTTTAAGTGCATAAATCTAAAATACCACACCTTGCTTTCTTCCACATCTCCTTTCACATCTCATCATCCAAAAAATAATCCCATGGTCACATCTAATTATGAGGGTGCCCAGAAATGTGATTTTCAGCTTGGTGTCTGTGTGCCAGGGCAAAACCTTACAGAAGATAGGTAGAATGAATATTGCTGATGGATCTAGCAATCTATCCTATGCATACCTACATTTCATCTTCTCTTACACATATAATTGAGTTTCCCTGCTTCCCTCTATTAGATGTTTCAGTAAAGATGATGTAAAATTTCTATTGCAAACTCCAGAACACTAAACAAGACCTTCATATTATCATCTGAATTCTGTAATAGAATTTATGTTATTAGTTTAAAGTTCCATTCTTCCTTAAGAAGTGAGTTACCCCCAAAACAGAAAATAGAAATTTACTCCAGTCTCCCAAACACTTGATAGAAACAAAATGTTAATACAAAAGCATCTTATGGCTGCCTAGTTTATCAATTTTTGATACTGCATGCCATTCTTTACCTATGACTAGAAGCTGAGTATTTGAAATAGAAATTCATGCCAACTTAAATCATAACATGGAATCCTATCATAATTCATTTTTGCACAGAACATTAATTAAGAATTGTTTGCAAGCATTAATTAAGAATTGTTTTACATAGTATCTAATAAAAGACTCCTTTAATAGAATAGGGTATTATGTATGTAAACCATTCTCCTCCCTGATTTAAAATATAAATATAAGTTAAATTAAATTGAACTTACATGGGTATAATTTATTGGAATAATAATTTCATGTAAATTTTTAATAATTGAGAAATCTCTATTAATTCAGCTCTTTTTATTCTCTTGATGGGTTACATGAGAAGAAAAGTCAGATTTGTGAATTATTTCATTTTTTTGAAGGTGAAAAAATAAATAAATCTTCATGATAAATATATGGTTACACAACTCTCTAGCCTGAGAATATAAGCCTTCATTTGATAACCCTGAGCTTGTGGTCTACAAAGTGGTTGGCAACATAACATACTTGTGATAACAAGATCAGGTTTGATACTGCCATCCATTCAAGTAATCAGCACTTTACTAAGAAAGATACATAGTGTATTGAGTCATTTCCTAAAAATGTTCATCTTACTTTTTCTGTTCATTATTTAAACTATGTGGTACCAAGACTATAATATAATAGGACTTTTTTTTCCAAGGAAGAAGTAGTTTAATTTTGAAATCTCAAGAGATGCCTCTAAGCCACCCACAGATAAATATAACATCATAGCCCCATTGACATTTCATATATGAAATTTTCTTCATCCCATAATTCCTCATATCTGCCATTTCTTCACATTTTTCCCCTTTATTGCAATTTATCTCCTATTCTGTCAATCTCTCTCCTCACTTGAGCCTTCCATGTCATTAACATAGGACCACAAAGCCAAGTTACTGGTTCCCAGGAACTCACCACATAACCAAAATGACCAACCTCTGAGTACAGGATTATGTACTTGAAATATACTGAAAAACCAGGGGAACAGAAGACCAGAATGTGACAAACATTAATTGATTTTTCTCAAATATAAGCTCTAGATAACTATAGGATACTATCCTAGAAAGGTGAATATTTCCTGAAACTTACTGTATCAAATCATCTTTAATCGCCTTTAAATTTTTTACTTAATTCACCTATTATGAAGCTACAATTCTTAATGATCAGAAGAAAATATTCCATTTTTTTTACTTCCATTTTGTGTTGTCCTAGTCAGTGACAAAAGAAACTACATTAGAATAAAATAACATAAATATTTCTTTCCATGGTCTCCTACAGGGATCTGACCATTAATTAATAAAATAACATTTATATAAAGATAATATTGGTTAATAAGAGACTCTTAATGTCACAAAACAAACTGAGGGTGGCTGGGGGGAGGGGATTAGGGAGACAGGGGTGGGGTTATGGACATTGGGGAGGGTATGTGCTATGGTGAGTGCTGTGAAGTGTGTAAACCTGGTGATTCACAGACCTGTACCCCGGGGCTAATAATACATGATATGTTTATTAAAAAATAAAAAATATGTAAAAAAAGAAAAAATATAATATTGGTTAGATGTATTTTCTCTACTAATTTCTTTTCAGTTTCTTATAGGATGGAGATGCAAAAATATTTCCTGTTCAAGAGTTATCTTTGTTCCATTAAATTTATTAGATTTTCACACCAACAAGTAATCTGAGAGAGGCATTCTTTATCTGTTTGTTATGTTTGGGATCTCCCATCTATACTGAATAGATCAGTCATCTCTGGGAGCTTAAACCAAATTTTTGTAAAGACTCTAATATCAAATCATCACATTAGGACAAATCCTTTATTACAGTATTTAAAAAAAAACTATAATAGTAGAAAATACTATGAAGTGTCCTAAAAAAAAAAAATTGAAGATCGAACTACCATATGATCCAGTAACCACAACTACTGGGTATTTATTCAAAGAATACAAAAATACTAATTCAAAGGGCTGCATGCACCCTCATGTTTACTGTATCATTATTTACAACAGCCAAATTATGAAAGCAGCTCAAGTGTCCATTGACAGATTAAGAGATAAAGAAGATGTGTTATATACATACAATGGAATATTACTAAGCCATAAAAAGAATGAGTCTTGCCATTTGCAACAACATGGTTAGAGCTAAACAGTAAAATGCTAAGCAAAATAAGTCAGTGGGAGAAAGACAAATACCACGTGATTTCACTCATATGTGGAATTTAAGAAACAAAACAAATGAACAAAGGGGAAAAAAGAGACAAACCAAAAAACAGACTCTTAAATATAGAGAAAAAACAGATGGTTACCAGAGGGGAGAGGGCCTGGAGTATGGGTGAAATAAGTGGAGGGGATTAAGAGTACACTTACCTGGATCAGAGCACCAAGTAATGTATAGGATTGTTGAATCATTATATTTTACACTTGACATTAATATAATACTATATGTTAAATATACTGGAATTAAAATTAAATTAAATTAAAAAGTATAATGGTTGGTTCTATAAAAATAATTTGAATAATTTTGTTTGTTTTGTACTTCTTGTATTTAAGATCCCAGACAAATGACCACAATAAGCTTTATTGTCTTTGCTTTTTTCCTAATAACATCACCCCAGCATAGGCTATAATCACCTATGTCTGGATTATTATGATAGACTCCAGAATTGTTCCTTCACCTCAGACTAACTTTGGTCTAACTGACACTACAGCTATGAAACACCTCTCTAAGTAAATTACTAGACACAAATGTGTCAGAAGAAAAATCTACAAAAATCAAAACAAACAAACAAACAAAAAACTATGAAAGATAGAACAACTCACCAAAAAAAAAAAAAAATCTGAACTTCATCAACTCAAATTGCTGGCAAACTAAAGTCCAAATGCTCAGGGGTCAAGGCCCTACACCACACATATCACTCTCTTATGTCCACACTGTCAACCACAGTGTGAAACCTGACTCTACAATGCCTCAGCCTCATTTCCAAAATAAAAGAAAGTAAATTAAGAGATGAGTCAGATTTATAAAAAATGTTTATATCATAATGGAAGTATGTTTAAGGCACTCCCCTTGACTAACAAAAGGACAAAAAGAACAAAAGAACAAAGTATATTTGGGAAACAATAAGTAATTCTGTGTCATTTCAGCATAAATAACATGGCCAGGAAAATTTTGTTTAAGAAATTTCTATGTCACGGGACGCCTGGGTGGCTCAGTTGGTTAAGCAGCTGCCTTTGGCTCAGGTCATGATCCCAGCGTCCTGGGATCGAGTCCCGCATCGGGCTCCTTGCTCAGCGGGGAGCCTGCTTCTCCCTTTGACTCTGCCTGCCACTCTGTCTGCCTGTGCTCGCTCTCACTCTCGCGCTCTCTCTCTCTGACAAATAAATAAGTAAAATCTTTGAAAAAAAAAAAAGAAAGAAATTTCTATGTCACAATAGAAGACCTAGATTTTATCCAATACACAATGTGACATCATTGAAGAATTTTAGGCAGAACAGTGACAAAATTAGGTTTGTGTTTTAGAAAACTATCCTTTTTGGCATATGGATGATTGAGCAGAGAGGCTAGAGAACTTAGTCTGGAAATCCAAATGGAAGATAACAATGGTCCAAAAAAAGAAAATGGCACCGGAAAGGAGTTCTTTAAGAACAGGGCTATTTCTTATTCTTCCCTGGTGCCCTCAATACCTAGTGTAGCATCTGTCACATAACATCCTCAATTTTAAATTGTCTGGGAAAGAAAAAGTGACTAGTATCAAAATATGACAAAAACATAAATTACTGTCACATCTTCCAAGTTTATTCATTCATTTAATGCAGCATGCTTATATGCCTGTAAGGACATTGTTATAATCAGCCTGTAGGTGGGTATTTCACAGACCACCTCCCCACCAGCGGACTCTAATTCTGGTTCCACCATTTTTATGGCACAAAAGCCAAGAAGAGAAAGTTAACCTCTTTCACTTTTCTATTTTTCTCTACTCTTCAGACAAAAAGAACGAGGTAAAAAATTCCATCCAACATTTTTCCTCATCTAATAATCCCAAACATGCTTAACTTCCCTAGTTAATATCACACATTTTGTCATAAACAATTCTCTATTTAATTTGTTTTGCTTTCTCAACCATATTGTCATTTTATTGACAGTTTAAGATTTGTTTTTCAACATTCATAGAAAAGTGTGAGGCACAGCATGATAGATGCTTTAAAATAATATTCTTTGATTAGTTCCTGAAAATTATGCACATTTAATTCACTGATACTCCCTTATATTAAAATACAATTAGAAGTAGGGAGTCATGACTTTTTTTTTAAAGATTTTATTTATTTATATGGCAGAGAGAGGGAGAGAGGGAATGGAAGGAGGGGGAGTGGGAGAGGGAGAAGCAGGCTTCACACTGAGCAGGGAGCCCAATGCAGAGCTCCATCCTAGGACCCTGGGATCGTGACCTGAGCTGAAGGCAAACTTAACTAACGACAGAGCCACCCAGGCACCCTGAGAGTCATGACTTTCAAATCATTATGATATGCAGGTGCCCTAGACTGCCTTGAAAAGTTGAAACTTTATTTAAATTTATTTGAAATTTATTTTATTTATTTAGATTTAAATTCAGTTTGACTGAACATCTAAGATGTCATATTCTACTTCTGTTATGTGCACAAGGAAAGGAACTCTGGCTATGACTGGCATAAGAAGAATCCCATAGAGTGAGGCAGCCAGCTCTGAACAGTCTAGTCTTTGTAAAATCCTAACAGGTGTCAGTGTTATTAAGATTAAAATCATGATTACCAAGACTAAAATTTGTATTGATCTAATTTTACTGATAGGTTTGATTGGCATTGAGTTTATTCTGTTGACACATATAATTTGCAATTTCATTTTTAGTAATATGCATCCCAATTTTTTGTTTTCTATGTTCAAGTAATTTGTTAAAGGTCTTGATGACTTTAATAACCACAAAGAAAAAATGTGAATCACTAACCCATATTTGGACTCAGGAAAATTTGTGTATAGGCTATAGACCTCAGATTTTTAAATTAAGGCCAGACCTCAGATTTTTAAAATTAAGGCAAAATTTAGTGTAAAAATGAGGATAAAATGACAGGCTCTCTAATCTGATACTGCTGAAGTTCTGCTTGTCTGGCTTCTCAGTCTTATCCACCACTCCACTGCGAGAGGAGAGGGGATCCTAAGAAAGTACACTGAGTAAAAATTTACTGAGCATTTGTTACATGCTTGGCCCTAAATCCTGGAGATACAAAGCTGAGCTGCCTCCAGGCACTGAGAACTTGCAAGGAACTTCACTGGTTCCTTTCAAATTCAAAAGTCTAGCCGCCACTGCTTATTTGGGCTCAAGTCCTACCTATGGAGTTCCCCACTAGCTATCTCTAGTTATCCAACTAAATAATTTAACTAGCTCTTAAAATTTTGCATGTCTAATTCTGAGTTAACCATTTCTGTTTCTCAAATTTGGTGCAACATTTATCTCTGTGCAAAAGCCAGAAACAAAGCAAGTATATCTCATTCTTCTTCTAAGTCATCTTCTTCTCTACAAAAAAAAAAAAAAAAAAAAAAGGGCTAATTGATTTTATCCCCTAAGTATCTTGTCCATCCACATCTCTTCCCTGACATTCCCTAGTCCATGCTGTCATATACTCTGGCCCGAATGACAGCAAGTGCTACGCTTAACTCCATATCACTCCTGTTCCCTTCAATCCTTTCTCCCTACTGCAGCAACAGCAATCACTTTGAATTGCAAATAACACTATGTATACCCTACTTAGACCTTTCCAATTGCCTCTCATAACACTTAGTATAAAAAACACACTGTTAACATGGCCTCTGAGACCCCATGTGATTTAACTCCATTTTGTGCTACTTTGCCTGAAACCTAAATTCAATGCAAGATAGGCTATTTAGTTTCTCTAATACATTCTGCTATTTAGCCTCAGAGATTTTGCAGTTACTAAAATCTTCTCTCTGCAAAATTTCTCTTCCTTAGTTTGCCTGATTAATACTGTAAAGCAGTGCTGGCTAACTTGGTAGCCACTGGCCATACAGCTATTGAGCACTTGATATGTGGCCAATCAGAATTGAAATGTGCTTTAAGATGTGCTACAATATACAATGGATTTCAAACACTTCATATAAAAATATAATATAAATATATATAAATATAATAATATATAATAATATAATATATAATATGAATATAAAATAAATATGACTAATTTTTATAATGATTACATGTGGAAATGATAACATTTAGATCTATTCAGTTAAAGATATTAAAATCAGTTTCATTTTTTTCTTTCTTCAATATAGCTACTAAAAATTTAAAATTTAATATGTGGCTTGAATTGTATTTCTATCAGATAGCCGTGCTTGAGGACTTAGTTTAAACTGTCAGTCTTGCTAAGAAATGTTTTGTAAATTCCCAGACTACTTCAGTTCCTTCTACCATTTCTTTCATTGTGCTCTTTGCTTCTTAGTTGTAGTATTTTTCTAGTTGTAGTTTAGTATTCTTTGTGCATGTTCTTATTTTTTAAACGTCTCTACTCACTGTTAATATGCAAGCTTCAGGAAGGCTGGTGCTGGTGTAACTCATTCAACCATTCAACCCATTTAACTATAGGAAAAATTCTTATGTATAACAGACAACCAATAAATAGTTGATGAATGAATAAATTAAAAATTTAGGAAATGGAGAAAAAATAACACAAAAACAATCATTTAGAACACAGTAATAAGTGAAAAAATAGTGAAACGAATAAAGTAGCAAAAACTAATACATATGAACAACATGGCAAGAGAGAGTTTCAGTAAACAGTATTCTTACTCTAAGAGCCTTCTGACTAAATACTGATGTATTTCCTCTCACATTTCAAGATTAGATGGAGAAAGACCAGGGATATGGAACTTGGCAAATATCTTGGCTTAGGTCCTCTACAGCAGGGACAGATAGCTCTGTATGACACTGGGTCAGTACCCATTAGACCCCTTAGAAAGTTTAATATGATGTACACAGGAATCACTTTCATTTGGGACTTTTTTTTTTTTTTCTCTCGAAGAATATGAACTGAGGTGAATTGAATTTTTGGCCTCAATACTTACCTCAACAGTGCTATGGCCTTTTCTGTGTGTAGAGTGTCCCTCACTGCTCCTTGATGACATCAAACATTATGTTTGGCCATGTTTGACCAACGACAAGTAGGTAACAGTGACCTTGAGCCCATTCTGAGCCTCAGGCTTTATGTTATTTCACTCACTCCCTTCCAAATCTGCCTTCCCCATGACAAAAACCTGACTGCATAGCCCACTATTCCCAAGAGATGAAGAATAACCCAGTGGCCCAAAGATAGGCAGTAAGAAGCAGAGCCTCTCTGACAAGGCCAGACTAAATTAGCCAAATCCTACCACCTACTCTGTGTGTGTGTGTGTGTGTGTGTGTGTGTGTGTGTGTGTGTGTAATAACAAGTACTTGCCGTTTAAAGCTACTGAGTTTTGGAATGATTAATTATGTAGCAATAGCTAACAGATACATGGACAAATTTCCATTGAAAAATAACATACAAAATACCTCTAAGAATGTCTCAAGCCTATTGGGACCTTAATAATAATATCAATAACAATCACCATTACATAATGACCAAATGCCAAACACTATGGGTAAGTCTTTACAATACTTATTTAATTTTTGTACTAACACCGGGCATAGGCACTGTAATCTTCATCTGGATCAGTGAGAAAATTGAGAGTCTAAACATCTGTGAGGCAAAGCCAGAATTTTAATTCTGATTCTCTCATATTTATAATTACAAAAACCTATCTATTCTCATTTTAGATTTCTACGAAATATTTGACTTTATTTGGATAAAAATATTATGATAGGAAGCAAACAGTCTCACCAACTTTTTATTTCAATGTATCTTTTTATAATTATGCAGTTTTTGACACTGGGTGAAAGGAGAGCTGGCATCTGTGTTTTACATACCATGAATCAATATAATGAACCCATTAGTACAAAATACCTAGCTATGATTACCTCAGTTTGTGTATGCAATATATTGTAAAGTCGTCACTGAACATTCTTTATTCTGTTTTAATGTCATGATATTTAGGAATGGTCATTACCTGGGAGCAATGTTGCCATATAGTGCCGTATTAGATTGGAAGCCACACTTAAGAGAATTTCAATTAAAAAGATTTTTAGGGGCACCTGTGTTGCTCAGTTGGTTGTGTGTCCAAGTTTTTTTTTTTTTTTTTGACAGAAGATAGTAAAATCTTTTTTATTTGATAAGATATCCAAACCTCAAACTAAATATCTTTATTGACATTATTGAAAACTGACATATATTTCTCAAAATTAATATAAATTAACTGTTGAGCAATTTGGTCCATTGTTTCTGATAAGCATGTCACTAAGTTGTGAAAATGGAATGCCTCTAAGTAGCAAAGATCATGATACTGGGGCTAAAATGGAGACTCCAGGGCCCAAATCAGCTTCAAGAGAAGGAAGTCAAGCAAGTCCTTCACAAGACACAAAACTTGGGGGAAAATTTGCAGCAAAATGTCATTTTGGAAGGAGACGACTTGTTCTATATTTACGGTTGCTATATTTCATAATAATATAAAGAGAAATCTCACCCGCCCACAGGATGGATGGCAGCCCACTGTCTTCGTGCACAAATCCTCTCACCTCACTCTCAGAAGCTCTAGTTCCCTGAAGGTCTTCTGTTCTGTCAGCTTGCAGATACCAGACATATCACAGAAGCAACACATTTCACCTCAGCATATCGACATGGAGCTAAGCCTCCCAAGTAGCCAACTCAGCTCAAGCAAGACTAAACAATTCTTACACAATGACAGTTGAAATTCTGGCCTCCCTAGAACAACCAAGAAACAAGGAAACCCTGTTGTGACTACAAATCATGGTTTATAGATTAGCGTTGTGAGGGAATATGAGTGTTCCAGCCTTCAGAGTTTGTTTTTTTCCAACAAAAGGAAATCCTCTTCTGTGATGCAAACAAGTGTAAAGTCTTTGAATGTGAATGTAAATGACAAAGATGGTTTAAGAGTCGTTGTTTTTTTTACTCCATGATTTATCTGGAAGAGGACATTTATCCTCAGAGGAAAGATGTCATTAAGGGTCAGCAACCTGCTCTCTTCACCATCCAGCTAGCACACACCACAGTTTCAGCTGTACCATTTCACTGTCATGGCTTTGCACATACTATTCCCCACTCTGCAGAGGTTTCCCTCATATGTTCAGCCTGTGCAGACTGACTTTGCAATTACTGTTGGTGCCACAGAGTTAATGACTTACTCTAAACAGCCTTATTCACTGGTAGTCTACAGTACATAATTTAAGCATTTGAGTAGCTGAATGATCTGTGGACACTGGGTATATCCTGAAGTCTGTGAACGAAGAGTGAAGTGAATGTAAAAAACACAAACAGAACCTTTTCATCTGAAATTTAGACTCAATTTCAAACAAAGTTCTTCAGTTCCTAGGGTCATCTTTGATGTGAATATGTTGGGGTTTGAAGTGAACGGTCAAGAAAGAATTCTTGAGGTGTCTTTGGTGCAAAAAGGTAGTTTTATTAAACCAAGGGACAGGACCCTTGGGGAGAAAAAGCTACACTGGAGTCATGAGAAGAGGATGATTATATACTTTCAAGTTGGGAGGGGATTAGCGACAGTGTAAGTCCCAAAGGAATTTGGAAGCATGGTTTCCAGGCCCTTGAGGAGCTAGCTGTTGTCAGGAAAATGTCATTTACTACTGTCTAGTAAAACCTTAGACATGAGACCCTTCAGATGTATATGGTGGGCCATATGCTTAGAGGATGATTGCTAATGTATATCTTGGGGAAGTAGGCATAAAGGAAATTTCCAAAGGAATTTTCTTTTTAAGATTTTATTTATTTATTTGACAGAGAGAGAGAGATCACAAGTAGGAAGAGCAGCAGGCAGAGAGGGGGGGAAACAGGCTCCCCATTGAGCAGAGCGCCAGATGCAGGGCTCGATCCCAGGACCCTGAGATCATGACCTGAGCTGAAGGCAGAGGCTTTAACCTACTGAGCCCCCCAGGTGGCCCCCTCCAAAGGAATTTTTATATGTTAAAGGAGACTTACAGGATCCTGGAGGTCAGACTAATGTTAAGCTAAAGTATTAACACCGAGGGAGTTGAGTTCCTAAAGGCAGGTCAGTCTGCCTATCTCAAAGACTTGTCAAAGGACTATAAGTTGGAAGGAAATTTAACTTTTTTTTCCTGTATTTCTTTTGCTTTTGTTCTCCACATGAATCTTGTCCCAGAATATATAAATAAAGATGACACAAATTACTATTCCCTTGGGAGGAAATATATCACCCCCACTCATACCCACATGAGTATTATTAGGGAATATTGGGAACATCATAAGTTTTATAAAACTGAATTACTCATTTCCTGTTTAAACTGGGTTGTTGATTTCTCTCACATCTCACTTCACAGACATGCAGGTTTCTCTGCCCCATAGTAACTGAGATGGAGAACAAAGCACCTTTTCTTTCATGTTACCATTATCTACAACTATATCTAAATAGACTTTTCTTAATATTAGAACTTAAAAATATAACACAAATTTAAACTAATTTTATTTGTTTGTTTGTCTGTTTGTTTGTTTATAAGTAGGCTCCACACTCAGCATGGAGCCCAACATGGGGCTTGAACTCACAACCCTTCGATCAGGACCTGAGCACAGATTAAGACTTGGACACTATATGATCCTAAACTAATTTTAAAATATTTACTTCTATAAGGTAAAATGCAAAAGTCTTTTATCTCTTACTTCCTAATTCATTCTTCAACAAACTCTGTGTGTATATATATGTAATATTATGTTGAAAAGATTAGACATTGTAGCCATAGAAATTATCTGCTTTCCCCCAGCTCAAGACCAATATAGACTAGAGAACCTGCCATAGGGAAATGTCCCTTCTCTTTCCTCTACTCTTTCTTCCCTTCCCTTCTGTTCCCTTCCCTTCTATTTTTTTCCCTCCCATTCCCTTCTCTTCCATTCCCTTCCCTTCTGTTTTGGGCAAAAAATCTATTTGTAGATATTGCCCTCTGAAATGCTTCAGTGACTTGTCCTGCCTGTGACTGGGTATGGACCAAAGGTCGCAAGCCCTGCTATGCTACTTCTTAGGAACACATGCGCTCTAACGTCTCTCTTTAGAATGTTGGGACCTCAGCAGTCCTAGTCCTCGGCATAAGCCCTTAGCCAAAACCCCAAAAGAAGAGGGAAATATAAATTAAATTTCCTGTTACATATACACAGACATTTAATTCATCTTTAATTATCTGAGTACTATACTAACAAGTTTTATTTTTAGAACTTAGAGCCAAAATCTCTTCCCTCTGCCCATTATTAGAAAATACATCTTTCTAACCCCTTTATATCTGCAGAAATATATCACTTTGTTTAGTGTGGTTTTTATTTAATAAATAAGAGATCATATCATACAGTACAACCTACCTCAGTCTTTTAAACTGTAATGCATTATTCCGTATGAATGTGGCAAAATTTATTTAGCCAAGTCACTAAAAACCATCAAAAGCCAGTTCATTAAAAACCATTTCACCAAATGATCAATGGGTCAAGTAAATATTTTACAATATTTCCTTTTAAAATTTTAATTTCAACAATGTGAAGAGGAAAGCTGGATATCAGGTTTGGCAAGTATCTGCAACGTTTAAATTAAAATGTTTAGAAACTAAAAATATCGGTATTTCAGCAGCTGGTGGTCATATTTACCCTTCAGGTCTTCCTTCTGCCCCTCACTCACCTGGCTCTGGTGTACCATCTGCCTGGGCTGTTTTCTTCCTTTTGTCCTTGGCAGTATGTTCTCTATGTTCTAATTCCTTTAACTACAGTTGCAAGTTGAGGCTGCACAGTTGGGCATCCTTAAAATCCTGTGATGAAAAATAATAAACATTTATTAATCATCAAAAATAATTTCTTTTTTTTTTAAGATGTTTTTATTTATTTGAGAGAGAGAGCATGTGAGTGCAGGGAGGGATAGAGGAAGAGGGAGGAGTGAATGAATCTGAAGCAGACTTCCTGCTGAGTATGCAGCCCAGTATGGGGCTCGATCTCAGGACCCTGAGATCATGACCTGAGCTGAAATCAAAAGTCAGACACTTAAAGGATGGAACTATCCAGGCACCCCTTTCCAAAACAATTTCTGGGAAACTGATTGTTCTCTGGACTGACTTTTGGCAATTTGGCCATATGGTAAATTAGCTTTTCATAACTGACTTGAGTTAATTCACTTCTATAATTATCCACTTCTTGCATTAGAGGAAATTTAGTTTCTGGTTGTATTTTCCTTTGGGTTTTTGTATATAAAATATAAGTACATGCTGCAACATTTTCTGCCAAAGAGGCTTTTTAAATTTCTATTCCCATAATAGTACAGAATGTATTAAATTCAAATTATTTGTTGTTATCAAACTTAGTGTTTTGTTATTGCTGTGTTTCCCTATTTGTTAGAAAGACTAATAATATTTGTACTTTTTTATTGGTCACTGGAATTTCCTCTCCAGTAAATTTCCTTTTTTTTTTTATTTTTTAAAAAATATTTATTTATTTTAAAGAGAGAGAGTGGGAGGGCCAGAGAAAGAAAGAGAGAGAATCTCAAGCAGACTCCACACTGAGTGCAGAGCCCCATGTGGGGCTCAATCCTAGAACCCTGAGATCACAACCCTGGGATCATGACCTGAGCTGAAACCAATATACTCTTAACTCATTATGTCACCCAGGAGCTCCCTGAATTTCCTTTTAATATCCCTTGCCATATATCATTTTGAACACTATGCCTTTTTCTTAAAAAAAAAAAATCAATCCATAGAAAGCTTTGTATATTCTAGTCCCTGTTCCTTTGTCACATGTCTTATACAAATACAATTTTCCAGTTGATAGCCTGTATTTTTATTGTGCTGTTTTGCCTTTTTTCTTTTTTGTAATGTTTTTTTGGGGGTAAATTTGGTCATAATGTAATTTATCAATAGAAGTTCACATTTAAGTGTCAATTAAAAATAGTTTATTTCATGTCCCTAGTTTTATTTTGGGGGAAGGGGGCAGTATACACAAAATGGACTTCCCTATCTTAAAATCATAAATATTTTCCTTTATATTCTGCCAACATTTTAAACTTATTTTTTTGTGTGCCCAACATATATAAAAGTCACTATTCTGAAAGATGTGAGAGAAATGTCTCATTTTAGTATTTGAAATATTCAAACTTTACTTTTTAAACTTTCTGCATTTAAGACATAACTTGTTACTTAATAGAGTAAATCCCTATCTTTTTTTTATTTATTTATTTTTAAAGATTTTATTTCACAGAGAGAGGGAGAGCACAAGCAGGGGGAGGGGCAGGCAGAGGGAAAAGAAGAAGCAGGCTCCTCGCAGAGCAGGGGAAGCCTGGTGTTGTACCTGATTCCAGGACCCTGGGATCATGACCTGAGCCGAAGGCAGTCACCTTACTAACTGAGCCACCCAGGCACTCTAAGTCCCTATCTTTCTTAGTCAACTTTGTCAATCTTGCAAACCTGACATACAAATTTTAGAGTAAGTTTGCCATTCCATGAAAAATCTCCAGAATAATTTTAATTGAAATTATAGCAAGTCAATAGGCTATTTTGAGAACTGATCATTTTACCATATTTATTATCAATGAATATAGAATATTTCAAATTTTTCCTTGAATGTCTAAAGGTGTCTTTTAATAACTTTTTAATGTTTTGTCTATTTCTGCTTCAGTTTATGCATAGATTCTGGTGTCATTTTAAAGAAATGTATATATTTTGTTTGCATTTAGAATTAGTTATTGTTGTTTCTTAGGGAGTTTTGGGTTCTCATACATTGATCTCAAATCCTATAATCTTGTGTAACTTTTTAAATGGCTCCAAATTTATTGGAAATATTTCTAATGTTTCACAACAACTTATTTTACTTGCTGAAGGTTTTAGATAGAATGATTAAATCAGAATTTTACTTCTCCCTATTCTTGGTGAAATATTTTCATCAGAAATGTGAGGTAAATTTTATAAAATACTTTCCCAATACCTATTGAGATGACAGTGGTGCCTTTCTCTCTAATCTTCAATAAAGTTATATTGATAGATTTTTGAATGCAGTATCATTCATGAATTCTTATGTTCACATATTTTCATATGTTTACAAAATACTTTTATTTCTTTTTTGTTGACTTGATTATTCCTATTCTTTGTTTTTCTCATTTATTATTTCTATATTTGTAATAACACTTTGTTTTTAATGCGTATGACCATTTTGTCATCGTGTGTTGGCAAACATCCTCAATTCTTGTCCTTTAGGTTTATTTGCTGTGGGTTTGTCTCTATATAACATATAAATATATATTTTCATGTGACAAATTACATATTAAACTATATATTTCTTATAGCTTCCTTCCTTTCTACCTCCTTTCCTTTCTTTCTTTCCTCTGTTTTCAAAGCCTTCTTCAAAAAGGCTTGCTACTTATCCCAAACCATTTACAATGTACTCCATTTTTGACCACTCATTTGACACGTCATCTTTGCCATTTGTTAAATTCTCATGCATACTGGAATATATTTCCCAACGTACTGTACTTAACGCCAAACTCCCAATCCTACATTCTTTCACTGATATTTACACTGCTTTAGTTGCCTTACCTTTGGCACATTAGATTTCCCCCAGCTATTTCAGTTTTTAATTTCTGTTTTTTTTAATTTTTTAAGATTTTGTTTATTTATTTGACAGACAAATCACAGGTAGGCAGAGAAGCAGGCAGAGAGAGAGGGGGGAAGCAAAGAGCCTGATGTGGGGCTCCATCTCAGGACCCTGGGATCATAACCTGAGCCAAAGGCAGAGGCTTTAACCCACTGAGCCACCCAGGTGCCCTCAGTTTTTAATTTCTAAGTGAACAATTGATCACTTTGTAAATTTCTAAATGATACTTTCGTAGTCCAAATCAAGAGAATTGTTACTTTTTGACTATTACATCTATAAAAGTGAGACATTTTATTTTATATATTCAGTGCTTTCTTTTGTTCTTTAATAGAGTTTTAAAGCCTCACCCATACAGTTTCTGAATGTTTCCTGTTGAGTGTGTTCTTTGGAATTTAATTCTTGTGCCACTAATTTTTTTCATTTTATTTTCTAACAGGTTACTTTTTCACATACAAGCAAATATTTCAATATAGGCAAATTATTATTTTTAAAATATTATCATCTAAACAAATCATGTTATCAACTACCTGTTTTCTTTCCAATATATACTTACTTGACATTTGCCTAGAACTTTTTTTTTTTTTTTTTGGTTGAGAGAAATGGGAAAAATTTACAGTGCAAGTTATTTTAGTATAAAATATGAAATTTAAATTTGGCCACCCTTGTTCTTACAATTTCTGAGTCATAGCTGCCCTGGGAATTTCTCCCTGAAGGGTTCCTCTCCTTGGTTCATAGCTTTTTGCCATCCTGTTTGGTCCAAACACTTTCCCACTCCCGTTTTCTCTCATTTCCCTCTATACCACTGGACTCTTACTAACTCTTCTGTAGATACTTTCCCCAAAGTAAGAAAGTCTTTATTTCCAACAAGTTATCTTCCTGTCAGTTTTATACCAACCTAATCACATCTTTGAAACTATATTTCCAAAACCATTCTCTTCGAAACAAATCAAATTGTTTCATTCAATGCAAGACTGTGAATTTTGTTTGAGAAGTTCTGCCATATACTTTGAACTGGCAATGGAACGTTGTGTGTGTGTGCGGGGGGCAGTTTTGCATCTGTTTTTCAGAATACTTTCAAATAACAGAGCTGTATGCAAAGCACTGTAAGGCCCAAGGGGAACTAACTAGCACAATAACCCATGATACTGGTCCCAATCCCACCAGGAACAAAGGCTTATAATGATATCATACCATACACTTAAATTTTGAACCAAGAGAGGCGCATGGTGGCTCAGTCTGTTAAGCTTCCAAATTTTGACTTTGGCTCAGGTCATGATCACAGGGTTGTGAGAACAAGCTCCAGGCTGGGCATGGAGCCTGCTTAAGATTCTCTGTCCCTTTCAGTCTGCCCTGCCCCCACCCTCTGCTGGTGCTCTCTAAAAAAAACAAACAAAATAAAACAAACAAACAATAACAACAAAAAAAACCATCAACAACAAAAAATAAAAAACAACTTAGCGCCTACAGAAAAACTGTCAGAGAAGATTTGATGTATCCAAAGACCTGCACCCATTCTCAAACTTATTGCTGTGTCCAATGTGGAATCCAAGTTAGTTATCCAAGCTTTGGGTAATGTGACCAACACTGTCTGACAGGGAGAGGGCAGGGTCATTACAACCTAAACCAAATAAAAAACAGGGGTACATTAGTCAAAGCAGAGGAAGGGCACTAGACTGACACAATCAACAAAGGTGCACTATAATAGAAGTGTTAGAGATTTAAAATAAGGCCTATTATG
This sequence comes from Lontra canadensis, assembly GCF_010015895.1. Taxonomy (NCBI): domain Eukaryota; kingdom Metazoa; phylum Chordata; class Mammalia; order Carnivora; family Mustelidae; genus Lontra; species Lontra canadensis. Next base: position 6,532,169 of record NW_022631042.1, read on the forward strand.
GATGGTCACTAGAGTGTATAAAAATTATTTTAGAGAATTCAAGTAAATCACACTTTCATAAACCCATAATACCATTACTAATAAGCACTAAAGATATGAACCATCATCTATTTATTAAACAGACAGGTATTTTTTGAGAACCTAATTTGCACCAGGAACTGTTTTAGCTGTTGTGATTAGAGCACTGAGCTAGCCATAAATGAATTCTTCCTTCACAAAACTTACAGTGTTTTAAAGTACATTAATGTTGTTTTAGTTGCAAATATTAGAAACCCAATTTCAAACAGCTAAAGAAAAGGAAAAAAAGAGAGAGAGACCATAAACAGTTCCTTCACTTTATATATGATAGTTCAGGCACCTCATTCTTTCTAATTGCAAAATTCCCAAAGAGCCACTAGGAATATCAGTGAAATGCTTACTATGGGACCAATTCTCTATGGCCAGAGAAAGTGGCAAAATTTAGTGTCGTCACGGCTACTGCTGCCAACATACAGGTGGGAATTGGAGGAAGTTACCAGAAAAGGGTGCAAATATTACTATTTAACGGATGTCCATTACAATTTTTTGTGAAGTACTTTGTGATAAGGAAAATATAGGATCTTTTGAAATACATAGTGCTGAAAAAGGGAAAAGAGCTCTTACTTTTTTAAGGAAAAGCAAAGACCTCTCAGTCAAAGTAATGTTTCCATTAAGTCTTCAAGAAATAAATAGCCAATCCAGGCATCCTAATTTGGTGTCACCCTGCAGTCTCCCCATGAAATCTCTAAACACAAATTAAATTTCAATAAAGCAAAATTATAAAACTTTTTCCTCTGGAATTAATCCTTCTCTAGTGCAATACTTATCAGAATTTAATGAGTGTATAGTCCTGGGGGACATTCTTGCTAAAATACAGATTCTATTATCAAGATTCTGGGGTGGGGATTCTGCATTTCCTTAAGCTGATAGGTGATGATGGTAACGTTCATGCATAGGCTACATTTTGAGTTACAATGTCTCAGTATTTTAAGGAATGATTTACATTTTGGAGATTAATATGTTACTTAATGCCTTAAATAATGAAGAATAATCACCATGTACTGGTTACTGAATGAATGAATGAATGAATGAAGTGATAACAAAGCATAATCAAAATTTTTGAAGTCAAAAGTCAAGTATATTAAGGTTTGGATATTGGATAATTGCAGTCAATGCTATGACATATAAAGTTTAATATAAAATTTCTTTGACATCTGGGGGGACCCACTGTGAATAAAGCAATTTTTTTCATACCATGTTATTTTTAAAAATCTGATTTTATGCCATTTGATTCTTTGAAATTATGTTCAGTGTCTTCTAGTGGTCTTCTGAGGAAAAAATAAATACATGTTTTTTATATCCTCAAGAGTTCATACAAACACCTCTTTACAATGTCCCTTCATTTTCTTAGCTGATTTACTGAGCGTATGAACTAATTTGGTAGGACAGATTTAAATATACAAATACTTGAATTCAAAGGCCAGTGTGTAACAAACTATGAAATAATATCATAACATCTTCCTATATACTATGAAGTCTCCTATATAAAATAAGACTAGTAATTGAGAAATAATATTTGCTTTGTCTAATAAATCAAAATTAATTTACAATTAATAACATAATGTAGTAAGTCTGGTTCCCAAGAAGCAGAATACAAGGTGAATATTTACATGCAGGTTTTTTTCTTGGAGAATGTTCCCAGAAAAAAACACAAGTGACAGGGAAGGAGAATTGAACAGAAGGAGAAGATGAAGCCCTAGGAGAACACATGGGTAGCTCTGAACCTGATCCTTAGAAATGCTCTGAATTGAAGAAAGGGGGTAGACTTTTATTTCCCTGCCCATTGCTTGAGGGCAATTTTCTGGGAAGGATTTAGCTGTGAACCATCAACTGCCAACACTTAAAAACTGTGAGAATGAATGTCTCTGTCTTAAAAGACGATCTGAGCGAGACACCCCAGCATCCACTGAGAATACATGTTGCACATGGCTGTCCCTTCCCTACTGCTGACTTTAACTGCACCTCATTCATACCTCTGCTCATCTGGGTTAATTACCTGGTGGATAACCCATATGCTCCTTCCTGAGGGGTCTGAGCCCTATAACTGTGTCCTGTCCAGGCCACGACTGCTACACTTGTTGATTATTGTCCAAAGTAGCCGAGACAATACCCAAATTATTCTTTAGTGGATTGCCTGCATCCTACAAACATTGATTCCTGGCCCCATTTTATAACAATAGCCTTACGTCTCCAAGGTTATTTGCCCTGGCCAGGAGAGTGACTCTATTCCATGACTATTGGTTTCTTGGAGACCAGGTGGCAACTGTGGCTTAAAGTTTATGAGATACTTTCTATTGGGGTTTCGTACATAGCAGAGCAGCTCCCTCCCTGTGATCTATTGAAAGTCAGCCCTCGACACAAGGGTTTGTAAAAAATAATAAAAAAAAATAATAATAAATAAATAAATAAGAATGAGATCCTTTCCCAAGTATAAAGAAAGATTTTCTCCCTGGAAACCTATACACATTAGAACCTAGAGCTACAGTGGTGGAAAGCATATTTGTGCTCCACATGAGACACTGCTCTAAGTGGGACTACTCTCACTTCTACCTCTTTGTTTCCTGTTCCCATCTATTTAACACCTATAGGACACAATATTGATTTGTGGTGTATAATAATTAATTTAGTTAATATACTGTGTCCTGGAAGATGTCACTGCATCCTTTCAGAACATTATTTGCAAGCCCTCTAAGAATGTTCTGTTACTCTGCCTCCCCTGAAACTTCCTGCTGGTGTTATATGTGATAGGACCAGTATAACCAATGATCACATACCCATAGTTGCTGTGTCCTTTGCTGTAAAGGGATCCATTGTTTGATGTGATGTAGATAAGATCCCATACTAACAAATTAAGCATTCTATAGGTCCTAGAATAGTGGTTTGGTTGAGGCAATATGGACAGGAAAGATAAGTCTATACTATATTAAATGAAGCTAGAATGTTGTCTCTTCCAAAGTGGAAGTAGTTCAATTTTCCACAAGTGTTTCCTGAGACCCCTTGGGAAATAGTACCAAGTTATGGCTTCAGCTTTGATCTCTTGGTGGCATGCTGAACATTTAGTACAGAAGTAATTAAACCAGTCTTGTTGAATGGGAACCCATTATGTTGGACCAATGCTTGCCACTGTGGCTATTCTGTTTATGAACCTGTTGTGTCAGAGTGCAGTAAGAGTAACTAATGGCAGGGGCAGACTGAAGTCTTCTTAGCCAAGTCGTTCTGTCCATTTGATTATTGAGTTATTCTTCTATAGAGAGTGCAATCTAGCAGGCCCTAGATCGTGATATATGGTGCTTGCTATTTAGTGCCCGGTCCCAACAGTCCAACCACAGCTTACTATCCAGACTTTCCTGCCTCGAATCTAGTTTTAATCATTCTCCTTCCAGGTCCATGAATAGCCAACAAAGTGGGGACTATAAGGTCATACACAGGAGCTGGGACAGACATACTATTGTAACATTGGTGGATAACAGGGACAGTCGCTTTCATGTGTCCAGTTTTCCAAGTATAGTACTTCCCAAACTTAGTGCAGATATATTAAAACATTCTAAATTCTTGACTAGTGAATATTTCAATCCACAAATCACATAGCACGAATGTCCAGAGATAATATATAATTAATGACTTATATGCATCACTCTCTTATAATGAATAAAATAATAGAATTGCATGTTAGCTTCCATTTACATGGAAGATGCAGTGAAGAGGAATTTCCACAATTCTTTTTAAATAAGGAAGAAAATTTATAGATATCTGTCAAGTAAATATAATAACAGCAAGTTTTAAAAACATAACTTTCACTCATGTAAATTTCCCTGAAGTTGTTTGTATTGGAGTTTGATTTTAGGACAAGTTGAACCTTTCAAATAGCACCATCTGGTCATCTATTAGACAGTGACACACAGTAGAGCAGTTTCAAAATGAAAAAGAAATGAAGCAATGCTAAAAAGTAAAGGCAAAATGGTTTCAATTTCCTAAATTTCTGAATTGACAGAATACTGATTTAGTAACCGTGCAACTGGGAGCATCACATTCTAGACCAGAACCACAATAAAACCCAAACTCACATTTTCAGTAGCAGAAGTGAAAGGTATATTATACGATAATTCTAAGTCTTGAGAATAATACAGTAGACCCTAATGGTCTACCAGAACTCATTTTTCACTACTAAAACTGTTTTTTTAAAACACATGTTGATATTCATACATAAAATGATAAACTAACTGTCCATTGTTAAATTCACATGTAAGTGTGTATATCTGGGTGAAGAATGAGCAGTGGTGTTAGTAACAAAATATTTTAATGATGGTCATCTAAAGTCTCTTTATGTACCTATCTGTGAATTAACGGTGAAAGTAAAAGGTGCAGTGTAACTTGGTGAAAGAAAAAGAAATACCATCTAAGATACAATAAAATCATATGAAACAGGTCTGCTCACTGAAGCTTAGTGGATCAGTAACCGCTCCTGGCTATAGAATGAAAATTCTTATAACAAATGAAATAAACTCTTCTCAAGTATTATCCTTTTTAAAATGGTCCTATAGAAAACATCAAACACAAATGTGGCAATAATGGTACAATGAAACTCCATTTACCTACTATTCAGTGTCAGCCATATAAACTCCTAACCCATCTGGTTTTATCTGTACCCAACTCATTTCCCCCTAATTAGTTTGAAGCAAATGCCAAATATAACACCTTGCCATGGGTAAATATTTCAGTATGAATCTCTAAAATAGTATGATTTTTCTGACCACAGCAGACCATATTATACACAACTGAAATTTAGGTAAGCTCATACTATCAATAAATATCCAGTTTACATTTCCTGACTTTGATAACTTTTGTTTGTTTGTTAATGGACATCCAAATAAGATCTGTAGATTATAACTGATGGAGAAAACTCTTAAATTTCTTGAATTAGAGGTTCACTTTCCATTATGTGTTTTTCTTGCATTTTTTTATCGATGACATCTTGTCACCAAAGATTTTGTTCTTTGTGTCACTATTTAAGTACTATTTAATACATTCTTCTGTCTCTTTCCTGTAACTAGAAGTAGGGGTGGATAAGATTCTGTCTTTTGTATGCTTGTTTGTATTGCAGGAGTATTTCATAGTTGGTATGTTCGTTCTCATTAGGAGGTATATGTGTCTAAATTACTCTATTTGTATATCATCACATGATCATTTCCTACACCTATGGAATAATTAGAGATTGTAAATGGTAATGTTCTAATTTTATTATTCTGTCTTCATTTTTATCAGGATAGTTCTATAAAGAGAAACTTCCTTTTACCACCAATTTGGCTAACTGCCATATAAATGGCATAGGACAATAAATACTATACGCTTTCACTGTATTTACCAATTTTCAAAATAATGAATTAATTGCCTACCATCTTCCAAAAAAGAGGCTATTTTTAATAAAAGTGTCATTAGATGTTTATGCATTTAAAAATAATTGATGTCTTTTAATCTATTCTGGTATTCTTTATTTAGACACTGAAATGACATCATCTCTGATCAGTGGAAACCTATCTACTTTGGCATAACACTGCTAGACTTTGAAAGATGCATTGCGTGGTGCTATGACAATGTATTCCGGGCTCATCTAGTATATTTCCTGCTCAGACGTTAATCAGTCATTTCTTAAAGGAAGTCAAGCACTTTTTTGTGTGAAATTGTATTTACAGATCATAGATTTGATAATAGAAGTACTCATAGCAATGGAATCTGTCATTATTTCCTGGCTTCTTATGTAGGAAGAACTAGGACATGTAGATTATATTATTTATGAAGCACCTCATGAGTTCATATTGATACTTCAAATTCAAGGTGATAGTGTTTTTATTTAATTTCCATTGATTTTACATCTATATCTCTTTTCCTCTAGGTCAGATATTCTGTATTTCAGTTCCATCAAAAATTACTGATTCACTTTATATTCTAAACTACATCCAAAACAGTCTCAGAATAATAATACTAACATCACCATCAATATGTTTATAAAAGCCATTTAATTCTTTTTATTTTCCTTTGTATATTTCACACCCAAGATGTACAGCCCATTGCTATGCTTTAACATCCTTGGATTAGTTTCTCTTGTATAGGAATGACACTAAATCTACATACACTTAGATTAATTTCTTTCATTTAGTTTCCATCTTTGAAAGTGATTTTTATAATCTTGTTTAATAATCTTATAATTTGCATGGTTTGAAGTCAAATCTACCAAAGTATATTCAAAGATGACTGACTTCTGTGCCTTCAAGCTTATTGATACATATTGCCTAGAAATACCTTTCTTAAAAAGTATGATTTAGGTTCAACAAAAAATTAAAAATAGAACTACCCTATGATCTAGTAATTGCACTATTAGGTATTTATCCAAAGAATATGAAAACACTAATTCAGAGGGATACATGAACTCCTATATTTATAGCAGCATTATTTACAATAGCTAAACTATGGAAAGAGCCCAAGTGGCCTCTACTGATGAATGGATAAAGATGTGGTATTGGGGTGCCTGTGTTGCTCAGTTGGTTAAGCATATGCCTTTGGCTCAGGTCATGATCTCAGGGTTCTGGAATCGAGCCCCATATCAGGCTCCCTGCTCAGAGGGGAGCCTGCTTCTCCCTCTTCCTCTGTTCCTCCCCCTGCTCATTCTCTCTCTCTCTCTCTCACTTTCAAATAAATAAATAAATAAATAAAATATTTTTTTTTAAAAAGAAGATATGGTACACACACACACACACACACACACACACACACACACACTGGAATATTACTCAGCCATACAAAAGAATGAAATCTTGCCATCTGCAATGACATGGATAGATCTAGAGAGTGTAATAAATACTAAGCAAAAGAAATCAGCCAGAGAAAGACAAATACAATATGATTTCACTCTTATGTGAAATTTAAGAAAAAAAAATCATGGGGGAAAAAAGAGAGAGGCAAACCAAGAAACCAAAAAACGGACTCCTAACTATAGAAAAAAGTGGTTACCAGAGGGGAGGTGTGTGGGAAAATGGGTGAGATAGTTGATGTGGATTAAGAGTACACTTATCTTCATGAGCACTGAGTAACGTATCAGAATTGTTCGATCACTAGATTGTACACTTGAAACTAATGTAACACTGTATATTAACTATACTGGAATTAAAATTTTAAAAATAAAAAATAAAATAAAAATAAAAATACTCAGTACCAGCCCCACACCAACCAATTAAAAAAGGAAAATAAGTAAATAAATAAATAATAAAAATATAAAAAGTATAGCTTCTGTTTCCATTTCTTAAATATAAACATATATATTATTTAGGAAATCTTATTTATATTTTTTGCTCTAGTGTAACTAATATTCAGTACCTTTATATACTACTCTTATTCCCTCTCACACATGCTATTCATTACTATTGTCTATTAATAGTTTGTGCCATGAGCAGTTCTGAAATTGCATGGTAACTTTTTTATTTCTTTTGCCTCTCTCTTCCCATTATCTGAGTTAAAGTAATACCACATTATTCCAAATTAATATTTGAAAGACAATCAATGAGTATCCTATTTTTCATATAATTTCCTTATTCTATCCCAATGTTTAATAATTGTACACTGTGTATTGTTAATATGTATAGCCATTACATACAATGCTGATTTTCTTATAATACATCATTTAGTCATGGATCTACAGGTAAATATATTCAGTACCAGCACCAGTCCTTATGTTAATGACTCTCCAATCATTTAGATTGTCTGCACTCATAATCTAATAGATGCTTCAGGAACAAATTCTCAAATTTTTGCATGTTCATAAAAGATTATGTGTAGCCTTTATATTTAAAGGTCAGTTGGGTTGAATTTACACCCTGTGACTCATATTTTCTTTTCTTGGCTATATTAAATGATATTTATTTTTGTCTAGCAAAAAAATGTTACTTTCATAGGGGTTGGTGATAGTCTGACTTTTTTCTTTGTAAATAATTCTTTTAGGGTTCATAGTGCTTCAACTACTTCCAGAAGTTTTAAACTTTCTGATAATTCCCTAAAGCTACCTGAAAACTGGAATTCTACAAACCTCCTACCAGTTCTTTTGCTTTCTCAAGAACAATCTGTTGCTCATTTCACCCAGATCCTGATGACAGTTTGGGGGTTCTTGTGTTCTTGGTCTTATATGCCTTCTCTACAAGTACTAAATGGGCCTCGTAGATGTTGGTGCTTTATCTCCACTTGCTTAGATTTTCGGTTCATATAGTTTTGTTGTACACATTTACTCTGGGATTTTGGCTTTACTATGCTAGTCATTTTATGTTTTTTTAGTGTGTAAACTGAGGAAGGTTAAAACACTGCATAATCATCTCCCCCAAATCCAGGGGAAATATCAGAATCAATGTTAATAAAATCTCAAAAAATGCATTATATAAATAGAACAAGAATTGGCAAAGGAAAGGACTGAATTCACTTTAGCAACAACAGAACACTTACAACTTTGAAAATGACAGTTTTCGTCCTATAAAATGGTAACTATATGAGTCCATTATTTTCCATGTGTACACCCATACAAACATATACAATGTTGGGAGCAATAGCAGAAAAAATAGTAAGTTTGAAAGACAGGAATACAAACATACACAATGTTGCCAACATATACATATAAATATACACAACGTTGCAAGCAATAGCAGAAAAAACAGTAAGTTTAAAAGCAGGACTAAATAAATGAAATGAATGGCTACTAGAAATTAAAGACTAAAAGATTATAGAGTCTTATAATAAAACCTGAGCTCCCAGAAATGATATGTTTAAAAGTTGTTAGGTTATTACGAGATCTGATCCAGAATTCCACCTTATGCCTATGTGATTTTCTATTTTATTAAAACATAGTTGACAGGGGCGCCTGGGTGGCTCAGTGGGTTAAGCCTCTGCCTTCGGCTCAGGTCATGATCCCAGGTTCCTGGGATCGAGCCCCACATCGGGCTCTCTGCTCACCGGGGAGCCTGCTTCCCCCTTTCTCTCTCTGCCTGCCTCTCTGCCTACTTGTGATATCTTTGTCAAATAAATAAAATATTTAAAAATATATATATAGTTGACATACAATATAATACTAGTTTCAGGTGTAAAGCACAGTGATTAACATTTATATACGTTACAAAACTAAGTGATTTTCTTAAATTCACCCAGTAAGTTATGAAATATGAAGTACAGCCTTATTCTTTGTTTCAGTATTATTGTATATTGCAATCAAATGAAATTAAAAATTTTCATTAATGATTCAGAGCAGCCAAAAGTGTCTTTATGCAACCAAACTCCAAACAAAGAAATATTAATAAAATGTTAAAATAATAAATTTCATAATTTTGTATAATGACAACGCAACACATTTCTGTCATTTTTTCAATTAGTAACTCACTGCTACTTTTTAATTTATTCTTCCTTCTCTGTTACTTTCTTTTTTTTTTAAGATTTTATTTATTTATTTGACAGAGAGAGATCACAAGTAGGCAGAGAAGCACTCAGAGAGAGAGGGGAAAGCAGGCTCCCTGCCAAGCAGAGAGCCCGATGTGGGACTCGATCCCAGGACCCTGAGATCATGACCTGAGCCAAAGGCAGAGGCTTAACCCACTGAGCCACCCAGGCACCCTTCTCTGTTACTTTCAATTGCCAAATATTGGAGACCTAAATGGAAGGCAAAAAGAGCTGATGTGTTGATTGGCAAATGGTAGATGCAGGACTAGGGGGGAAGAAACCAGACTACAAGGATAAAAGGAAAATGGCTAAAAGGTACAACTTCTTTCTGGCCATGAAAATCTTCAAATGTTTGCAACACTTTGTAGAACAGTTACATAAAGTTTATTTTCCTCATAAACTTTACTGATTTACTTCCTCAAAACCAAAATCACTTTCTCAAAGTTAACATGCATTTTAGGATCAATCCCCCCATCTGAGATAATAGGAAATAGAACCCCAGGGTTAGAAATGACCTTAGAAATCAAACTGTTTTTCATCATTGGGCAGAGAAGGGCAGGGCAGGGATGTTTACAGATGAGGGACACCTGGGAATGCCTGGGGTCCCCCAAGGGCCCAGAAGGTACCACCAGCACAAAGACACAGAGCATCTCCCTCCTATTTCCTGCCTCTCCCAGCATCCTGGGTGCAGTGGGCAGAACACTGGCTACCAGAAGAGGGACTGAAAGACCTAGAAGTATTGGAAACATGAGGGCAGGATATGCACTGAAAATGAAAGTGTCCATGAGCCAGATCCTCCCAACAGGCAGGCAGGCTTATATTTAAAAAAAAAAAAAGTGGGGGGGGGGAGAAGAAGAAGGAAAAAAAAAATCAAGTTGTCTTTCAACTATTACTAGTAGTAAGAAATCCTTCCTTTCAAATGAAAATGTTCTGGGGTCCTCAATAGATGAGATGAGAACAGAAGTGTGTTGTATGAATTTGACAGGAAAATCTCACTTTGCTGAGCATTTGTGACAGGTGTTTGAATAACTCTGCAGAGAATATTAATCCTTCTTCAGAGTTTGGGAATCTCACATTTAATTCAACTACTTCATGTCTCAGGTAAAGAATGTGAAGTTAAATAATTCCCCTAAGTTAGAAGCAGTTAATCAGTAATAGAAGTGATGTTATAATAAGTAACTTGAGCCCAATTACACTATTATTTGCATTATACATGACACCCTGGACCTTCCTAGAAAATCTATTAAACAATTTTACTTTTATTTTTCCATTTTGCTTACATAACTATGCCTCATTTTGATTGATGGTTCAGTGCTAATTAAAGTTTTATAAATTGAGTTATTTAAATGAACTTGTGGAGCTCATGGTTTCCAAAGGACCTTAAATAAATCTTTGTGAATTAAAGAATCTTACTGTACGCAGTAAGCCATGCACACCTTTCTCTAGTTTATAAACTAATCATTTATCTTATGTAAGCAAAGACGAATTTTACAAACTTACAAATGCACCTGTGGAAAAACATAGGCAAAGCACGGGTGTGGAAAGTTTAGCTAAGTTAGTTCACAGTGTTGCTTCCTCATTCTGCATTTTGTTTGGCCAAGCAGTCTGCAGTGACCTAAAATTGACACAAGCCCTTAGTGTGAGCACGTGCCCTAGATAGCAGCCGGCAGAGTCACCAGCAAATACTAAGTTTCTGATACGATTTCTTCAGCAGTCCTAGTGATCAACACCCTTCCTGCCTTCCACCAGCATTCTCCTAAAACTCTCCTTAGAAAAGATCACTGTGCAGCTTACCAAAACCCTGATCTTTCGGTTTTAATAGACCAATCTGACTGTAGTCAGGGAACCCCAAAGCACTCACCCATGGATCCCAACATGTGCCTATGAGTAATAAGCAGTATTTCAACTTTTCCTCTGCCCTCTTGTTGAATCAAGGCTCACCATTCAGCACCCTATGCTCCAACTCACATGGGATTTGATAAATTCAAGACAATGAGAAAAAAAAATGGGGAAAATTTTAAGAAGAAAAACTTAAGAAGAAAAAATATCATGTGAAACAGGTACCATCAGTATCAACCAAAAGCTACCGGAAAAATAAAATAATAGTTGAGAATGGTGAACATCACCTCTGTAGTTTCTCTTCTCTCTTCTATCCAAGCTGTTTATCAGTTCTTATGGCTGAATGTCATGTGTTCTTATGCCAACATAATACTCTCTATAAACTGTATTTATTGGAAAAACAACAAAAGTATGTTAAGTTTCAAGATACTTCATGAAAATAGAAACTTCACAAGAAACAAAATATGTAGCACTAATATACTAACATTCTTTCCTCTACTTCATTTTTAAATAAACTCAGTAAGATGTCCCTCAAAACAAGCAGCCACAAAAGTCAAGTAGAGATAGATTTGAAACCTGAGTAGCTGGTAACTTCAAAATAAAATATCAAGGGGCATCTGGGTGGCTGTCAGTTAAGCATCTGCCTTCGGCTCAGGTCATAATCCTGGAGTCCCAGGATCAAGAGACATCTGGGGAGAAAAGTCTGCTTCTCCCTCTGACCCTGCCCTGTTCGTGCTCTCTCTCTCTCATTCTCAAATCAATAAATAAAATGTTTTTAAAAAAATTAAACATCAAAATTGCCATAATTATAGTAATAATAACTAATATTTATTTAACACTTTCAATTGGCAAATATTCTGTTCAGTACTTTATATGTATTTGTCTTATCTCATTATTACAAATATTATAAGAAGTATATATTAATATTGACATCTTACACATGAAGAAACTAGGGCTCATAGCCATTAAATATATTTTAATCTTTTATTTTTTTTAAAGATTTTATTTATTTATTTGACAGACAGAGATCACAAGTAGGCAGAGAGGCAGGGGCAGGGGGGACAAGCAGGGAGCATTCGCGGAGAGCCTGATGCAGGGCTCAATCCCAGGACCCTGAGATCATGACCTGAGCCAAAGGCAGAGGCTTAACCCACTGAGCCACCAAGGTGCCCCTTAAATATATTTTAATCTTTAAAAACATAATATTTAGAGTACAGAGAGAACTGGGTGAAAATTCTAGCTCTGCTACCTACCATGTGTAGGGCGGATGATGAGTTATTAAATCTCTCTGAGTTTAAAATTTCTACTCCAGGGGCGCCTGGGTGGCTCAGTGGGTTAAAGGCTCTGCCTTCAGCTCAGGTCATGATCCCAGGGTTCTGGGATCAAGCCCCGCATCGCATGGGCTCTCTGCTCAGTGGGGAGCTTGCTTCCCCCCCACCACTTCCCTCTTTGCCTGCTTGTGATCTCTGTCTGTCAAATAAATAAATAAAATCTTTAAAAAAATAAAATAAAATTTCTACTCCAATAATTGGGCTTATTTTACTTAGTTTGCAAGATTATTGTGAAAACCAGAGATTATGTATGAAAGAATCTGGCCATAGAAGGCATTTAAGACACTAGAACTAATATTATATTCTTTTACTACCTATGTAAGTAACAACTTACTTACTTACCTCATTACAACTGTGACTATTGTTATACTACTCTATGCCATTTCCATTTCTATCATCAAAAATGCTTTGGCTTTTGCTATGAGAATTTTGTTTTTTCTGCTGTGACTAAAATGACCAAAAAAAATACAGGAACCATAATTGTAAGAGTTTATCATAAGCTACTTGCTCAGAGATGACATTTCAAAAGTGACCTTATTTTCAAATGTGTCCAGTGTCTTGTGGAATTAGTAGAGTATGTAAAACATCCTATACTGAGGAGATTAACAGTCTCTAGCCATTTCTAAAAATGTAGGAGACACTGAAACAAATTGCTATCTATTTATTTTCTTGAAACTGATAGTCTTTGTAACCAGTTGATAATCAGTGGTTAATTCAAAAGAGAATCACTTCCTATAATTGCCTCATTTTTAATAATCTTGGTGAAACCTTCAGGAAAAGGTCACTCACTATCACCCCGAGGAAAGTATTCTAGAAACCTAACAATTATCTCCCTGGAGTAAGATTATTTCCTCCATTAACCTTTTAAATACAATTACATGAGTTTATTAACAAGAAAAAAACTATTTGTTAATCTCAAGAGGATTTTTATGGTATGCGATTTGTCATCTTAAAACATATTAATCTAACTCACCCAACATCACAACCAATCCAAAACCATCTTCGGCAGTTCATTCATGTGCTATGGTAAGCACAAAATAAAGGTTCATTATTACCATGTAATAATTCTAATGATGTTCTAAAATGTCAGTAACTCCTGTCTAATCAATTTGTCTTCTCTAACCCCTTTTATTATTATTTGCAGGGGTGATAACATTTTGAACACTGGCCTATCAAATGTAAGGATCATTTAACTTAAAATCACTCCTTTCTTAGTATTTCTCTTCAGTAATATAAATCTGCTTAATACCTTATAAACCACCTGGAAATTTATGTGAATCAAATTGTTACCTAGAAAATCAAGACCCAATAAATGGGTCTTGGTGATAGCTCATATTGGTAGGACTTCTTGTACATGGAATGATATGTAAATGTTATTTTTTTTTAAGATTTTATTTATTTATTTGATAGAGAGATCACAAGCAGGCAGAGAGGCAGGCAGAGAGAGAGGAGGAAGCAGGCTCCCTGCTGAGCAGAGAGCCCGATGCGGGGCTCGATCCCAGGACTCCGAGATCACGACCTGAGCCGAAGGCAGCGGCTTAACCCACTGAGCCACCCAGGCGCCCCTGTAAATGTTATTTTTTATAAAGCACTTCAGTGTTTATTCATTCTAACAGATACTTACTAAATGTCCAATTATATTCAGTCTCACTTACTTAGTTTCACTTTATATTGAGTAGTCTGGTTCCAGTTTCCCAAGCTGCAATTTATAGTCATCAAAATAATTTCCCCCTTTTCTAAATTCTCTGCCAATGCCTCATTAATGAACCAATTTACTTCCATCCCCCAAATATTTTTGATATGCAAACTGCATGCCATCTAGCTACTCAAGAAAAGGCAATTCCAAACTCATCTCCAACTGGTGGATTCTTAGATTTTCCTCAAATACACTGTTGAAATACAGTGCAGAAATAATATCTCCCTATCACAAATTGCTAGAATTAAGTTAAAGAACACTTATATTCATAAATGAATAAATATCACTCCCTTTGATGTCCGAAACTCTATTAGAAGAGTTACAAATTATAGGGAAGGAAAAGGATTACCAGTAGATGCCTTCCTTGTGGAAATATGCTTTCTTCCTTCTACCTCAGGGGTAAGTGCACATTTTAAGGGCCCATGGATAGATTTAATGTACACCAAGTTAGTGCCTACTATGTGCCAACACGCATCGGGGGATCTAATGGTGACTATGACGAGCAAACTATACTTTAGATGGGGGAGAAAGAAAATATAAAAGAAAACAAAAAATGAGCATGACAATATCAGATGACACTAAGCTCTGGGAATTTAAAAAAGTTTGTAAAAAGTTCTGGGGTGTTATGGCTACTTGAGATAGGGCACTCAGAAAAGCCAGCTCAAAGAAGTTGACATTTGAGTTAACAAATGTAAAATTTAACAAGGAAAGGGTAACTGACTGGAAGGAACAAATTGATTAGCTGAGTGTGAACCGTTCTTAAAATATTCGCCTTCTTCAGAGAGGTGTGCTCTCTCCAGTCACCAGGACTCCGAGACTGGATAAGGATTAAATGTCAGAACAGGGGCATTAAGGACTCATACATAGTCCAGGAAGTTTGAGAAATGAATTAATCCTGAATTAACTAAGATAGGGGATTTTTTTTTTAATTTTTAAATCGTGAAACAAATATTTAGGAGTATCTGTTACATACAAAGCACTATTCTATGCATTTTCTTATCGATAGGTAACTTGTTTACCAGCTTCAAGACTGGGTTAAGATAACACAGATTTAAGTGTTCATAGACTAATACATTCAGCAGAGATTTATTCAATTCTGTGTACCTGGATAGCATTAACAGAATTTTAAATTTAACCTACTCTTCCTGGTGATTTATTAAAAACAAACAAACAAACAAAAAAAACTGCTTCTGACATCTTTACCTTGCCATGTGAACACAAAAGTTTACATTACACTCTGGTAACACTTTAACTTTTCCTCTCCCAAATTTGACATCACTCAATTCCCTTTAGTGTGCATTGATTACCTTGGCTCTTTTAACCATTTTGACAACATTCATAACCAAGCCATGACTTGTTCTCAAATGCTTGCTGAGTCCAGAAAGCAGTGTCAGCATTGGTTACTGGAAACAAAACCCTCTTTGAAAGGTCATTATGATAACTTTTTTAAATGGAAAGTTTTCCGGCATGTTAAATACTTTTAAAATGAAAACACAATATTTATAAAACAGATCAAAAGTGCTTCAGAAAAATTATTAGAGCATAGTGAGTTAAAAAATAATGAAATTCTATTTCAGGAATATAGCCCCATTCAGCCAAAGTGCTTTATGGATGGAGATCGCTTCAATCATTCTCACCAAAATAGAATGCACTTTATATTGTAGCTATTTATGGTAAAGAAAAATAAAATGACTGCCCCTCACTTAAAACAAAGAGTGTTAGATGACAAATTGTGATCAGTAAAATGCATCTAGTGTAGGATGGCAATACGTGACCCGAAAGTATGAAAATTAATTTCATCCTCAAATCAATTATGAGGAAGGAAGTCCAAACTGTATAGTCAGTATAACTGAAAGTCGTGAGGACAAAATACTTGCCTCAAGTTGGATGCCAGTGCACAGCACACTGACCTACATGTTTTGTTAGGTCTTTGTGAGCACAAAGCAGCTAAGGTTTTACCAGGAAAAGCAAAAACCAAAACAAAAGGACAGCAAAAATCATGAAGCCTTATGTCCTGAGTGACAGCAAAGCCCAAAGTAAACAGGTGGATAGTATATATACTATTGAAAACTATTTTTTAGTATAGGAAAAATGAAGCCAAAAAATGGATTTGACTGCATGAGATTAGATTTCATTAACTACAGAATAATTGTTTAAAAAAAGGAAGCCCTTGTTTGGAATGCCTTTACTTGCAATACGAATCCTTTTTATGTCTGCATGGTGGCTATGGTTGCTTTTATTCCTGGGCCTTACATTCTCCAATCCGTGTTTTGGCATCATTATTGCGGGTTCTCATAGTGTAGAGAGTTTTTACACTGAGAAGCTGATTTGACAATAGTACTTAGAGTTTTTGGAAGCAGATTACCAATCTCTTTTAGAGAAACTAGAGCCCAATACAGCAGGACCAAATTCTATGGAAATTCAAGAAGACTGGAAAGTTTTCCATCTTGTTTCATTTTGTTGTTGGATAAAGTTGCATACTGGTTTTATGTGGTTGGCTTGGTTACCTTTTTTATGATTTTATTTATTTATTTATTACCAGAGGGAGAGAGAGAGAGAGCAGGGAGAGGAGCAGATGGAGAGGAACAAGCAGTCTCCATGCTAAGTGGAGAGCCTGCCTTAAGACTTGATGCCAGGCCCCCAAGATCACGACCTGAGCCGAAATTAAGAGTCAGATGCTTAAGCGACTGAGCTACTCAGGTGTCCCTGGTTGGCTTGGGTTTTTATCAAATATTTGAACATGTGTTATTTAGTCCCATAAATTCTATTAAGATTTTCCTATACAAATAGAGAGTTAAATTTCAGGCCTAGAGATGATGTTCTGGAAATAATTCCCATTTTTTTTTTTAACCTGCTGCCCTGTAATTCAGCATCACATTGTTAAGTATCTAAGAGGTCATATGCATTTTATAGGTGATTTTTCACAATTATAGATTAATCCTATTATAATGCCAACCACAATAGTTTAATCCTAGGTTCAGACATTTGTGGAAATATGACTCAAATATTCCATCAATTGTTCTAATTACTGATCTATTATTTTATACAGATAGGTGATACATTTAATCTTTCTTTAGAAATCATTTGGTTATATGGAACTGAGAATCACCAGAACTTGCAAGACAGCTCAAAATACTATTTCACCTAATTCAATGAATTCTTTCATTGTTTTCTTGGTTTACTTGCTATGTTTCTTTTCCTGTCTTTCTCTAAACTCTCTGAATTTCATTGTCTGCATCAAAACTATTATTTCTTCCCTCTTTGAGATTCTATCCTAAATACTCCTTTTTCTTTGCACCAAATATTTGTTTTCTACTACTGCTTCGAAGACACCCATCCACACACTAGTAAAAAACACTTATTTTCTGTATCTCCATTCCTAAATTCTCTCTTCAGTTCTAGTTGTACATTTCCTTATTTCATATTTTCAGCTATTTGATCATTAGCTTTTGCCTATCTAAAAGTTCTTCAAACTTAGCATTTTAAATGAAGTAAACATCTGTTTCCAGTAATATGGTTGGAGAGCTAATTGGACTGACTTCCACTAGGAGAAAAAAAAAAAAAAGTCAAAACAAAACAAAATAAAGCAAAACCCCAAAAACGCAAACAAAGAAAAAAAAATTTTTTTAACCTCAAGTATAGCTGACACAAAGAAACTTCTACTAAGCATTGTTGTACTAGCAAGAAAGGAATACATTTTCAGGAAGCAAAGAAGTGAAGACAGGAATAAGAAAGTAGCAGAGACTGCAGCAGCCTATCATCCTAAGTACATTTCTCAAATGGGGGAAGCTGTTGGTACAGGAAATCTGCTAGAGGAGAATAAAAATGTCTAAACCCAGGGCACAACTGAGGTGAGGAGCCTAGCAAGTTATCCCTATCCAGTAAAGCGAGGGCCTTATCCAGAGTGGCCAAACTGTAACACTTGAGGACACATTCCTATAGAGGACCATCCTCACTACTAAGAGTAACTACAATTTCCTGAGGTTCAAAACCAACTTCAGTTTTAATAATGCATTAGATGGACTCACGGAGCTCACAGAAAGCTATTACGCTCACAGTTAGAGTTTATTATAGGGAAAGAATACAGATTAAAACCAGCAAAAGGAACAAGTTGATAGGGTGAGGTCCAGACTGTTCCAAAGACAGAGTTTCTCACATCTTTATCCAGTGGAGTCAGAATATATGACTTTCCCAGCATCGATGTGAGACAATACAAATGGAGTACTGCCAGTCACGGAAGCTCACCTGATTTTGCATGTTCAGAGCTTTTACTGGGGCTCCACTGCATAAGCATAAGTGATTGATTGACTGCCACATGGTTGGTCTTAGCCTCTGGGTCAACTTATACCACATGACCCAAAGCCCCAGCCTTCGGTCACATTGTTGGTCTTTCTGGCATGGCCAGCCCATATCCTAGGACTATTAAGTATGGCAAGCCCCATCCCTTGAATCCAATGTAGCTAGGTCCTACTCTAAAAAGTCTAGGGGAAAGGACAGACTTGTTTCTGGGTAAGGCCAATTTCTTTACTGCATAAGCCCCAAAAGGTTATATAACTAATATAAAAGTGAATTATAAAAAAAAACTCAAGGAATAAATAAATAAACCAGAGAATGAAGAAATACTAGCTATCTTAGGTCTTAGTGCTTAGCAAAGGAAAGAAAATAATAATCATTAAAAATCTGGACTCATAGCTGACTGCACAGTTTTGCAGCCCAATTTCATAAGAAATGGGAAGTCCAGGAAAATCTCGAGCCAAGAATACACAGAAACAAATTTAGATCCTCTTTAGTGTAAGCATTCTTCCATTTCAGGCCTCAACAATTTTGGTAGATAAAATTCCAAGGAAAACGAACATCTCATAGTAAAAATAAATGTACCATCTATCTAGCACTGTAAACAAAAATAAACAGAAACAATAGAGAACAAATCAAGCTCCCAAACCTTCACGTAGTGAAATTATTAGATACAGAGAATAAAATGTATATGTTTCATATGCTTGAAGAAATAAATTGATTAAAGGAAAACATCAAGTAATCCTTTGAATGGATGTATACTAAACTGATTAAAGAGAAAAGCTAATCAATACCTAAGTATATTTCAAAGAAACATGTTATAAATTTGTATACATAGGGTGTTATATTAGGAAAGTCAAAATAGAGAATACATAGAAAGGATGTTAACATTAAAATACCTTCATATTATCTTCCTTTGTGAAGTTTTAGGATGAAATTTTGGATAGATTATAATTAAGAGAGAAAGATATGGGTAGATATGAAGATCTATGTACGCATATCATTAAATATATATTAATACACAGGGTTTTTTTGTAGTTTTCTTTCCCATTCATCCTTAATGAAGGTTCTCTTTGAATTTCATCATATATGTTTGCTGTAATAAATGTTCTACTTAAAAAAGTTTTTGCTTGCTTTGAAATTATCAGGTGAAAATAACTAACGTGTTTATAGCATATTAAGCTTCCAAATTTGTAAAATGCATTGTTCTATTTTATCCCTAAAATGACTCTGATAAATGGAGCTTACCATTATCTCTATTTTACAGTCAAGGAGAAAGGAGTGACCGAATATGAAATGCTGCAGATAAATCAAGTAAGATGAGAACTGAGAATTAACAGTGAATTAAGCAACCTGGAAATCACTGGTGACCTCTACCCCAGAGTTTCTGTAGAGTTGTGGGTTACAAAAGAATGGGGAGAGAAAGGTTGGAATGGAGAGATTGGAAATATATTTCAAGGAGGTTTGCAGCCTAAGGAACAAAGAAATGGTGTAGTTGATGGAGGAAGTGGGATCAAAAGCAGAGTTTCATATTTTTGAAATTGAAAAAATAATGGCGTGTTTGCATGATAATGAGAACAATGGAGCAGGGATCAAAACATTAATAAGGTAAGAGAGGTGAGAGCATTAAGGGTCCACTTACAGATTCTAGCCCTGAACTGAAGTCAGGCCAGTGAGTGAAGTTGTGTGTTTCTCTTTCAGCTGCATAGGTTTAGCCTAGAATGGGCAATGTAAGGTTTAACTGGGGTGTGGCTATGCCAAGTCTTTAGTACAACGTGCCTACCATGGTATTTAAACATAGTAGGTTCTCAGAAAAAGACAGTTTTTACTATTTATGTCTGCTCATCGTTTTCCTGGAGGACATTAAAAAGAGAGCAAAGAATTCTGGCTAAATAATGCTTTAAAATGCCTGGATACCTGTGGGGCGGGGCACTGTTTTTACTGGGCATTATCAAGCCATTAGTGGATAACATCAGGCTGGTGATGAGAGAGAGCCTCCTGGCCCTGTTTGCTTCTAGCCAAGATACAGACTGAAGTTCCATCTTTGAGTACAACCATTTCTTTCTTTTCGTTGACCTTTTCTATTTATCTTTGTCCACTGCGCCAAGACTTAGGTAAGTCCAATTAACTGACATGACACAAAAAATTTGCGCAGGCCTCTCTTCTAACTCCCAGGAAAGGGTGCTGTCATACAGACCGCAGAGGTAAGAAAATCCACACCCACTGTCTGAGGGGTTCCTGCTTGCATTTTACAAAGTCAGCAAAATGGGCTCTCTGTAACCCCAAATTTATCAAACAGACCTATGGAACTCACTACACTTTCTAAGGAGGGAGGGCAAGTAAGTTGCTTATAGTTTACATTAAGATTGTTTCAAAAGATAAATAATCCCCTTGAGCAACAAAGGATTCACCCTTGAAACAATCTCTTCCAGAAGCGAGAGTGATAGAAGTTTATAAAGCTTAAGCAAAGGTGGTTTTAGGTGGTTTCTGAAAACTTCGGGAAAATTCCTAGAGAAAAAAGAATAGGATGATAATAAATCAGGAAAGACTTTTTGAGCACAAGCTGTTCTTAATACAGTTCTAAAGGCAAAAATACTGGACAGGGAATCCAGAGTTGGGGGTATGGGGAGAAGATAAAGCTTGCAATTATTTTTAACTGTTCTGCAATTAGCCTGTAAATGACCAAAATATTAAATATCATTATAACAGCTTCCAAATATTCAAATATTGGGTCCCTTCATTTCATTGTTTCTCTACTTGATTTTCTTGTAACAACAACTCTGCTCCTTGATCTTGAGAACTCCAGATTCTAAAATAATATAGAATTTTTAAGTTGATCAAATTAATTCATTTCTCCATTGATAACAGATTTCTAAAAGTGTTTTTCACACCTATAATAAAGTAAGGTATAATGCTATTAAGTTTTATGAAATATGTGACTCCTCATATCTTACTCATTTATAAAGTAGAAAACAAACAGGAAGTCTTATAAGAGAAAGTAATAGCCTTCTTAAAAAACAACAACAATGACAACAATAGGGGGTGCCTGGGTGGCTCAGTCGTTAAGAGTTTGCCTTTAGCTCTGGTCATGATCCCAGGGTCCCAGGATCCAACCCCACATCGGGCTTCCTGCTCAGCTAGAAGACTGCTTCTCCCTCTCCCACTCCCCCTGCTTGTGTTCCCTCTTGCTGTCTCTCTCTCTGTCAAATTGGATAATGAAAGCATTTTCCTATATGCTATTCAATTAAAAACTGAAATGTTCACAGAAAATTTCTTTTATTATAATGAGATGAATAATGTGATAATGGACATTTAGAAGCACAAATAAGAAGAGTACAGAATGCTATCTCAAGAGAATGTAGCTTTTCCATTTATATATTAAAGATAAAATTGTTAAGTTTCCAAACAAGATTATGAGGCCACTAATTGAAATATTTTACAAAGTAAATGTCAGGTGAATTTTACCTTCACAGTAATTACGTAAATAGCTAAAAATAAATATAAGAAAATAAAGGGAGTTATAAAGCTTTAGTATAGCATCTTTTCAAGAAACAAAAAGGTGGGAAAATAAAAAAAAAATTTTTAACTTAAGTCTCAAAAATTTAAAAAATTCTCATTGATATCAAAAGCCAAAGAGTGAATTTTAAAATGGTTTCACTTTCAAAGAATTGGTGAGAAAGAAATGAACTGTATTTGAAGTTGATATGATTATATATCTGAAAAATTCCAAAAAATAAATGGAAAAACTAGCACAATGAGTAAATTTTGTGAAGTAGCAAGTTACAGAATTAATAGATGGAAAGCAATAGCCTTCTTATATTAAAACAGACAACACTGTGTGTGTATATACATACATATATACACACATAAGTATATGTGTATATACATTATATACAGAGGTTCACTCATCATTTTAAAAATACAATACCATCTAAAGATAAATAAAAATCAAATTTTGAAAACAATATCACTAATGAGTTTCTGAGGAAAAGGCACATGGTAAGCAGGAAATTAAAATAGATTTTAACATTTTATAGTTATCAGAAAATCCAGTTAAATTCCATAAGCATTTACCCAGCAATATCACCTAATTACCAAGTCTTTATTAAAACTATGATATGACTCAGCTTACCTCAGGTCTCAATTTTTATTTATAAATAAAACTATGTTCACTCATGTTTAATTTACAGCTCATTTTTTAGAAAGCGTAAGAAGAAAAAAGAGTGGCATGGGCGGAAAAGAGGGAGACCATGTTTCAGGAAACTTGGACCATAATTCTGTATGGAATTGAGCCTCACTTGCTGGATGACTTTAGACACACTTCTGAGACCTCCCAAGGCTGAGCATTGTGTTAGGTATAATAAAGTTTGGTTTGCTTTGATTAAAAGAACTTACCAGCTGTATCTCCCTAGTTATATGCCTTATATTCAGGGTAGCCTTGACTATGCTCTCCAACTTCTTGATGACCTGTCAGCCACCGCCACTACTTACCTTCCATCCTTGAACTTTTCTCCTTTCCTATTCAGAATAGCAACATGGGAAAAAAATGGCATAAAAACTTTACTAAATGCCTCAGTCTTGGCCACCTTTGTGTTGATTTTCTAGTTTTTCCTCATTTTGCAGTAATTCTTACATCAGACCCCTTAGATTCTGTCTGCTCTTTTGTTCCTACATCTCCACCAGTGACACTAGCTTGGCTCATCACCAGACCCAATGGATTAGCAGCAATAACTATACTCTTTAGAAGGTAGAGAAAGTGTAAAGGGTTAGAGATTGTACTTGCTACAAACTCCCTGTATGGGTTTTCTGTAAGTAGCTGTACACCAAAGTAATAAGGGAAACTTTCAGAAAGTTCTAATCCTGATCTTCGACTCCAAAGTCTCTGCCTTGAAAATTTAGCACAAAAGAGTAGCATTTGGTCTTACAGAGTTGAGAACTACTACTGTAAATAAAAAGAATGGTTGAGTATTTGACTAACAGGTTTTAGATTGTTGCAGGAAAGGGAAAATTCTATCTAAAGAACCAAAAATGAACTTGGTGAAATTAAAAGTATGAGAAGTTATTAATTTTTAATATCTCCAAAGAAGTATATTTAATGCAATACTAATTAAATGATCAAGTGTTTAATAAGCTGCTCTGTTCTTACGTGTATCACTGAAATCATTTTGTGACAGCTCTGACTCATTTTTTTTTGTCTTATCTTGTGGTTCCTGGAGACAGGATAGGAATAAGTTACCTCTTTGGTAACTTTTTTAAAAATCTCTTTATTGAACTTGTCTGATAGACCTAATTTTCTAACCCACTGCTTTCCCATAAAACCTGAAAGTCCAAAATTCAAGCCAGTAGAAGTAGAATGTTTGAAATTCAAATTAGTACTTTATTTCACTTATTTCTTTGTAAAATGTCCTTCCATCCCTACTAGTATCATAATTCACATAATCTTTTATATATATTACAACATTTTCTCTTCATGTCTTCTTGTCTGTAAAAATGTTTTAGCAATATGCTATGCTCTGCAGCTGATGTCACACACAGTTATGCCAGCTGGCTTAATTTATTAAATACTACTCAAAAAGGGAAAAAGTTAAATAAATTCCTTTTCTACCTACATGCAACTGAAAGTTTTGTGAAGTGTTAAAGAGTGACATTCACTTTCATTTCTTGATGATAGTCAAAAGCTTCATATAAACTAACAACCAGGAAAAACCTGCTGTTAGTATCTACTGCCTAGCCCGACATGACCTGTCTAAACATACTGAATTTTCTCCAAGGAAAACAGGGTTATTTTTGTGTGTGTGGCGGTTGTTTTTTGTTTGGTTTTGTATTTGTCACTACTATTCAGTAAATAGACCTATGACTTTTAGATCAACCACTGCCAAATTTACTTTAATCTTGTATTTTTTTCAGCAGATCTCTCAGTCTACCAATCTCAAGATCCTTAATTTAATCACATATGCAAAGATCCTTTTACTGTGTAAAGTAACACATTCATAGGTGTCAGAGATTCGGATGTGAACATGTTTGGGTGACCATTAACCTGCTTACCACAAATCAAAACAAAAAGAAACATGATCCCTCCTTCAGGAAGTGTCTCTAGATTATTCAGGCACACTAAGGCATCTTTCTAGTCTCAAGAGTAGGTTTTGTATGTCTCTATTGTTGATACTTCTATGATTACCCAGTTATGTCTACCTAACTGTGAGTGCCATAAGGAAAATGGTGGTGCCATCTTCAGCTCTGTGTCCACAATACCTGACACTTAGTAGATATTTAAAAACAAAATAACTGCTTGACAAAGTACTAATCATAACTGAGACTAAAAAAATTCTTAAATTGAGATGTTTTCATTGTTTCCTAATAGAAATGTATTTATCTATATTTGGTTTCTAGAGCTTGAGGTGGTATCATGATAAAAAGAGATCAATGAACTATTCTGTGCCAAAATTAGTCATTTTTAAGCCTGACAAATGTTAACATAAAGTCATATATTCCCCCTCCTTGGGTATTAGCTAAGGTTTTATTCCTATCTAATTTTTTTTCCTATAGCCACCCCAAATTTTAATATATTTATTGTAATAAGCCATCATGTGAAATAACTCTTTATCTTTGAAAAATATAAAATAGTCTGCATACTACTACGTATTACAAGAAATCTGAGATCTCTCATCCTGAGAAAGAATATGACTTTTCTTCTAACAATATTTATTTTAAAAAACTGTATTTAAAAACGAATTTGGTCACGACATTAAGCAAGAGTCTTATTTTATGACAATTAGATTTCAAAATGTGCTTTTTAAGGCTTTTTAGCCCCAATGGCAGAAAAATTTCTCATTTGTATATTACTGGAAACAAGGTGAAATAAACACAATGTCCTTACAGATTATTCTAGGTAAGGCTGATTTTGTTCAGAGAGGTTAACAACATTGATATTATAATGATCTTAGTATTTATTAATAAATATCTGTATGACATATAGTTGGCTGTGACAAAATGACAGTTTTTCAATAAAATATTTATTAGGTCTGTGGTATGTTGCACAGACTGCAGAATAATTGAAAGGAATGGCGCACATTTGATCAATACCATGAAAAACAGAAAGAGTCTGGATAATTTATCTCTAACAGAAAATGATTTTCTGTGCGTGTAACTCATCAGCAGCATCAGTGGGAAGTAACAGGCATTAACGATGACAGAGCTAGGTACCTACTGTCATGTTTCAATAATTGGATTAGAGTCTGTAGTTCAGGTTTGTCTTGCCATTTCACTTCTTTGTCAGTCTCATAAGAACAGCCATAAAATGAAAGTAGTAGCATTCTCATTAGATGTTTCTGGTAGCAAACAACAGAGTGAGTCAAAACACAAGACAAATGGAGACTTTTTAAAATTCAGTCCCTCCTTGTCAGTTGATGCAAACCATCCATTGATCCAATTGCCCAGTTGGCCAGCAAACAAGCATTACACTTACACAGATGTAAATTCATAACAAAGTCTATGGATGCTAGTGATTACAAGTGAAGAGAAACCGCAATAAAATGATTTTAATTATAATGGAATAAATTTAATAACCACTTGTTTCTGAGAGGAAAAAAAAAAAAACATTTGCAGAACTCATTTTGGAAATCCTGCCATTTGCAATGACTTGGATGGAGCAAGAGAGTATTATGCTAAGCAAAATAAGTCAGAGAAAAATAAATACCATATGATTTCACTCATATGTGGAATTTAAGAAACAAAAGAAATGAACAAAGGGAAAAAAGAGAGAGAGAGAGAGAGAAATCAAGAAACAGACTCTGAACTATAGAAAACAAACTGATGGTCACCAGAGGAGAGGTGAGTAGGGGACAGGTAAACTAGGTGATGGGATTAAGGAGTGCACTTGTCTTGATGAGCCATGGGTGATGTATGGAATTGCTGAATCACTATATTGTACAATAGAAACTAACATAACATTGTAGGTTAACCATACTGGAATTTAAATACAACCTTAGTAAAAAACAAAAACAAAAACAAAAACCTCACTTTATTTTATATATGTATGGAGGGAAGGAAAGTCTTTCCCTCCGCTCTTCTCCTAGGTTCTATAACTAGGTCTTCAAAATAAACTAACAGGCAGGTTATAGGAGAAAATGTATTTTTAGTATTATATTAGTGTATTTATAATATACTAATTTTTAGTATTTCATATGAGAGGCATCACAGGGGAAAAAAAGTGAATACTCAAAAAAGCAGTAAGATTTGAAAACGTGTACATTGTCTTAATAGGGAAGAGGGGGACAGACATGTAGGTCACTTAGGGGAGAGTAAATGATCTATAGGAAAGATAAATGGGCCCTTAGAGAATAGATGGTAGGTATGATCGTTTGTTACAAAGTTCATCTGAATCTGGTGTTGACTTTGAGTCTCTTCTCCTGTGATAAGAATCAATCTACCCTGGTTAATTAAACTCTTGGGGAGTGGATTTATGACAATTGAATTTCTTTTGGAAGATCTGTCTTTAGGCAGATGAAAGGAATTCAAAGAAAGTCTCTCCTGTATTTGCTGTTTTTCAAATGCCCTCAGCGCAAAATAAGCAAAATATACCAAAGCTAGAATATTTTGCGGTGGCATATCCCAAACTCCCTCATTTGTCAATACCCAAATACAGAGTACTCACAAATCAAGAAAAAATTTAGGTGCTGCAGATTAGAAGTATGATTCCTATATGAACAGAATGATAAATGTTTTTGAAATTTCTGAATTTCGAAGTTAAATTCTTCAGGAACTCTACGGATTGCTTAGAAAGAGATAAAATCTCTTCTATTACCTTTATATCCTGCATAAATCTAACTGAGCGGTTTTCATTTTCCTTTATCTCTTCTCATGTTATTTTAAAAGTGTTTGCTTTTTAATGCCAATATCCTCAAGATGAGATTTATATGTTCTCACAGGAGTGAAATAAAAGACAGAAATGGAGACACATTTTGCAAAATTGGCAATGTAGTTATTTTTTGACTGGCATTAGATAGCACAACAGTCATTGTTATGTTCTAAGTTGTGCCTTTTTGGGGCTATGACTCACCTGAGTTGCTTTTCCATCATTCCTGTTATTTTCTCTAAGGACAGTCCACCTAAATCACAAAGGGCACATTATTAATGTGCTTTGGCAGGGACACTTGACAAAGAAAACAGCAGCCCTCACAGAGTTAATATGAGTACCATTGTACTCACATTAAGCTAACCTGAAACAGGTCAAACTTTTTCAAATGTATTGTCTTCTGTTAATGGTACTAAAAGAACAGAAAATTGCCATTTTAGAGAAATCCAACAAAGTGTGTTTCCTTCTAACTTTAAATCAGACAGAAAGAAATTTTAAATGAACACCATGTCTAAAGATCATAATATTTAATGGTATTTAAATATTATGTGTGTGTATTTAAGTCCATTGTATATATAATTGTTTAGCAAAAAGTAGCTTCCCTTTAGTTCATAGTGAATTTGTAACTAATAGTCATAATACATAGTACTTCAGACTTCACAAACTGCTTCCACAGACATTATTTTAATTAAATCTTACAAACTTCCTGGGAAATAGTTATTATAATTTTGCTTTTGGAATAGAGAATCTGAAGCTCAAAGATCTTATGGCATATAGCCAAAGGATGAATCTTTTAACTCCATTTCCTTTGTTCTTTTCAGTAAACCTCAGCAAATATTAAATATATTGAGTGATGACATAATGCTTTAAATATGAAAAACTTGGGATTTCTATTAAGATGTTTATCATTCTTTATTAATAAATATTTGCTGAACAAAAGAACATTCTTTAATTTGAAACGGATTTTAAATTGTGAAAGTAAAGAAAATTTAAAAGATACATTAAATGTGCTGAATGCAACAGAAAAACTTCTATTAGAAGTGGTATTCCGAAATTGCAAATGCAAACAGTTTAGCATAATTTAAAGACAAATATAGTTTTGAGTTCCTAGTCTAAAAAGAAAATTAAGGTAGAAATTAATGGATTAGCTACACAAAAGCCATTCACAAGCAAATTTCTGCTATTCTTATAATACACAGGTTGGAAATATAAAATATTCACTTTGCTTGGCTTTTGTGAACATAAGAACCAGTTCTGTCCATGGAATATAAGCAGAAGTTACTGATAGGGGTTCCAGAAAAAATGTTTAAAAGAACAGATCAAGTCAGCCTTTTGCCTTTCCCTCTTCTTCCACCTGGAATGTAGAGGCAATGTCTAAGGGAATAGGATCGTGACAAAAGATTCATGCACAGATGAACAACCAGGAAAAGGGAAGACTGTCTTTGAATAACTACCCAAGCCTCCTTATTCAGTGGGATATAAAATCTAATCATTGTTAAACATGTCTTCATTTGCAGCCAAACAGAATTTAACACATATAAAATTTGAGCTTGAAATTGGGGTGCTGAAAACGCCAAAACAAAAATCCTGATTTTGCTGAGTATAAAGGATGTAGAGGCAAAGTTGTGGTAATTTCTGGTTAGGAGGGTATTGATTCTTGTGCTAAGAAGAAAAAGCATTCTGATAAAGAAAGTCTTACCAAGAACAGAACCAAAGATTCACTGAGGAATTCTCTCCATCCCCAGAGCAGTGCTGTCCTTATTCCTAAATAGCATGCTCGGGTAATGATTAGGGAAAAGTTGTTTTCTACTTCTCATTCTCCCCATTTCCAAATGGGATTTTTATTGCAGACATCCTATGGTTCTCTGTCACCATATTTGAATGTATGAAAGCCAATAACTGGTCTTTTAAGCTTATTTGCTATCAGGCCACATCCATGTCTGATACAAAAACTGCATATCACCCAGATATCCTAAACCTGTAGCTAGCTGCAAAAACTGCATCATACTTTTAGATTGTGTCTGTCAGATGGGAGTGAGTATATTAAACTATAAAATAAGAAATAAGGTATTTGGGGTGGCTAGAAGGGGAGGTGGTATGCCTGGGATGTTAATTCTCCAAATGGCATTTATAATCCACTTTTGTTTTGCCTTTTCTGACTACAGCAGACTTAAAGTAAAAAATACCTACTTTCCTACCTTAAGGAAAAGAGTGGTTATGAGGTCCCAGCCTAGATAATGAGATGTTTGTTGAAGCTAATGAGAAGATTATTGGACAGGTTGTGTTTTTTTTGTTTGTTTGTTTGTTTGTTTTTAAGGGACAGATCTTAAAGGTTTCTTGCAGGCAGGCTTTTGCTCTTTCCCTTTTTTTCCTACCTAGAACACACATTTTATGTTTTTAAGTGCAGAACCCATTTTCTGATGACAAGGATGAAAAAGCCATAACATAAATTTTGATGTAAAAGGAATATTGAAGGATCCGGATCTATAACAATATACCTCAAAGATTCCACAATCCAAGATTTCCTTCTTCAGGAATTCTCATTATAGCAGTAAGCACCATAAATATATTGATCAATTGTTATTCAACAGCAAAACTTCCCAAAATTCAGAGGCTGATCACTCCTATATCTGTGGGTCTGTCAATACAGTATAAAGTTGGCTGGGGTGGCTTGGCAGGGGTGGTTCTGTTCCACATGGCTTTCATCCTTTTTCTGAGACTAGCAAAATAGTCCAAGGAAATCTTACACTGATAACAGAAACACAAGAAAGCAAATAGAAATCTAAAAAGCCTCTTTCCAGCCTAAACTATAATGGGCATGCTTCATCTATTGGCTAAAGCAAGTCACATGGCTGAATCCCAGTCAAAAGGTAGGAAACAGGCCTGCCCCATGTAGTGTAAAGAAATACAAAGTCGCATGACAAAGAACACTGGATCCAGGAAGGTTGAATATTCTGGAGAAATAATGCAATCTACCATAGATAATGTTATTCATATTTTCTGTTAGTTAAACACAAATGCAAATCTAAATACATCACCTAGATGATTGCTTTAGGGGATAAATTAGCAATGTAAATCAACCAGTACAATACCAGAAACAAAATACACAATAAACAGTTATTACCTACTTTATCTCCAACACGACCTAAATTGAAGTCAGCAACAGAAATATCCTAAAATTCTAAAATGCAACAATCATAACATGAGTGACTTTATACTTTTGCAAATTTTATTTAGTGATGACACGATTTAATGTATTTGAATTTTAACAAAGACACCATGATAAAACTAAAATGAAACTGGAGAACAAAAACATTCCTGGTGATTTTGCATTCTATTGTTACCTACCTATTTAAACAATAGTTATAATAAACAATAGCATATATTTTCATTCATGGAAAATAGAGATTGCATTGACAACTAAGCTTACTAATATATAAGTAATACATTCCTGTTTGAAGTTGAATGTTTTGTTGAGTACTTTTTAAGGCTTCATTAAAAACAAATTAATTTTAAAAACTGTAAGATAATATAAATAAATAAGATAGGATTTTAATGTATTTAAGAAGTATGCATGAAAAACATTAAAAATTTAACTTAGTAAGCCCTTTTTCAATACCTGCTAGTTGAAATTTCAAAAATTCCAAGTGAAGATTGTGTACATGTAATACTAAGCACACATTTACTGCATTAAGGAACAGATGATAAGAACAGCAGCCATCCAGAAAATGGAATAGTTGCACATGAACTGTCCGACTCTCAGACAATCATTACCCTATTGACTGAATTAAGACTTTCCGAAAACATGATGAATAGTAGTTCATAGAGCAAAGAGTCAGTCGAATTCTATTTCATCAGAGAAAATCTGACCTGGTAACTGTTTAACAGTTAGCTGTCTAGGCTCTTCTAACTGAACTAAACTTAGCTGGATTAGTCTAGAGACAGAAGCCATCTCAGCGCCAAAGAAATAATGCCACGTCTCTGCATGCTTTGAGATCTACTTAGATTGAACTCAGCCTTGTCATTACAACACATTCCCATAACTGTAGGGCAACACCCTTGTTAGACCTGAGCAAGAGGGACCTCTGATGTGGGGCTTATTTTAGGGGGTCTTATGTTGTAAAGGGTCTTCTCTTCTCTCCTTTTCTCTTCTTTTCCCTTCTCTTCCTTTCTCTGCCTGCATGCGCACGCGTGCATACACACACACACACACACACGCACACACACACACACACACTTAAAATTTAATACAAAACACATGGACCAGTCTATCAGCTGGGATCCAATGTGCAGCACTGTCAGGACACAACCTGCTCTCGTGATAAATACAAGTACCAAGGCAAAGAAAACAATTCTCCACATCTCCTGTCCTATATCCGAGAAACAAAAGTCAAATGTGTCCTGATGTCATGAAGGTTTGTGGTTTGGATTGTGGCCAACATTGGAGAGGGACAATGTTTTAGGGTTCTAGAAGAATTTTATTGGTGGGAAACGTAGATAAAAGAACAAACACATACTCCCTCTCTGATTGTATAAAACAGTAGTTTTTGCATAATAAATATAATTTCACAGTAATGTCAAATACCATTTTCTTTTTCTCTTTATGTCCAGAGCTTAGTTCTAGACATACTCAAGAGTTATCATGTTTGTAAAGTTACATATAGGAAAAGGAAAGATATTTTACAAAACTAAACAGTTCATATTATTCTCAAATTTATATATCTGTAGATCTATAGATGAAGTATGTAACAATTTTTCACATTACCAAATATGCCCAGATATTACTTTAAGAGAGAGCAAAAATTGTTGTACAAATAAGATGAATTTTATTAAATTTAACTGTTCTGTAATAGTGCATAATTACAATTTATTACACATGTTGTTTTTTTACAATGTTTGAGTATGATAGGTAGAATTCATGATTAATTTCTAAAATTGTTTTACTTTAAGAAATTTATTAGTAATCCCAATCTAGTGACAACTCCAGCAGAGCAGTCTATACATTAATATGAATGAAGCACTATATATAAGAACTAAATTAATAAATTATAAAATAAATCAAGAATATTATTTGATTTTGCACTACTGTTACAAGAATATGTTTGTGTGAAAGTAATTACCTTAACAACATATTTTTGCTTGAAATAAAAGCAGGAAAAGTTATGAAATAAATACTACATAATTTATAAATTGTGTGTATCCATTTTATCACACAGCCAAACATCATTAATTGATTAATTGAACAACAGTTAAATTGTTTTAATATTTAGCCAACTCTCAATCATATGGTTTATTTTATGTATATATAAAATTTCTTTTTAAAAAAGGACATTCTCCAAGGTAGTGGGGTAGAGGACAGGATACATTTTAAGACTTCTAACCTGATTTATACTCCACAAGACATAGACTCTTAGCGTGGGAGTCTCTATTTGTATCATTGCCTTATATCCAACAAATGTGGAAGTAGAAAGGCCATCAGGG
This sequence comes from Lontra canadensis, assembly GCF_010015895.1. Classification (NCBI taxonomy): domain Eukaryota; kingdom Metazoa; phylum Chordata; class Mammalia; order Carnivora; family Mustelidae; genus Lontra; species Lontra canadensis. The sequence continues at coordinate 6,565,203 of NW_022631042.1, forward strand.
ATTTCAATTTGAAAAAGTGGTTTAAAAGTCTTACAAGGAAAATTAAGTGCACTTGTGATTTTCAAATGTCAACACATTAGGGAAAGAAAAGTCAATATTTTAAAAAGAGAGAGAGAGAGAGAATTATCTTCAATTCTTAGCCAATAGCACCTGAGAAGGTGCTCTGCTTCTCTGCTTTTCTAAAATAATAATTAATTTCAATATAAGGTATTTTAATTATTAGTCTATATTTAAAATAATATTTTGGAATCTCATTATTATTGTTGTTATTGTCATTATAATTTGTAAGTGATTGATTTCCAAGTAGGGACATTTCACCTATATTGGATTAATATCCTATCAGGCCATGTATTTCCTTTGTCCAGCAATCAATAGATAGGATGTAGTAGGTACTCCCATCCAAAGCAAAATTCTTTATTCATCAGTTGGGTGTTTTTTAATCTAAATTTCTGTCTTCTTCTGTTGCCCACTGCCTGTAGTTCAGATAGACTATTTTGATCTTTTTCCATATCACATAATATTTAGTGCACTATGTAGTCAGAGGCTTCTCAAACTTAAAGACATTTCCAGGTTTAGGTCTATCCACTACATCAGGAAACTGTAAACAGAGAAGTAGAGAGGGGATCCAAAAATAACCAGTGAATAATATTAAAAATCATGCAGGACAAAAGATCTATTCAAAACGCCAATTTGCCTGAGAATTTTATTTAACAAAATTTGAAAAAGGTGTTGATATTCAATCATATCATATATAGCATACAACTTTTAAGAAACTGCCATTTGAGTTTTGTTTGGTAGTGAAACTCAAAAAACAATACCACCACTATCTGAAAACACTAATAAAAAATTTTTACTTTATCCAACTACATATCTGTGAGGGTCTCTTTACAAGATCGCCACCAAAAGAACATATGGCAAAAGAATAAACAAAGAAGTAGATGAGAAAGAGGCACCTGGATAGCTCACTCAGTTAAGTGTCTGACTCTTGGTTTTGGCTCAGGTCATGGTCTCATGGGCAATGAGATGAAACCCTGCATGAGCCCAGTATCAGGCTGCACACTCAGCTGGAAGTCTACTTAAAGATCTTCTCCCTCTCCCCCTCTCCCCACTCACACATGTACTCTTTCTCTCTCTCTCTCAAATAAATAAGTCTTTTTTAAAAAAAGGAATAGGAAATACTAGCTGTCTTGATAAGTATAAACACCTACATAGAGAGAGATAAAGAGATTTTCCAAAATGCAGTGAAGTTCTTTTCTCCAATTTTTCTTGTTTTGGAAAATAGATGTCATTCTCAAAAATATGTTAAATACAACAAATTTAAAAGTTTCAAATAGGAGAACAGAAAAAATGAGAAAGAGAAAATATCAAAGAAATAACTGTTTTCCCAAAAAAAGAAAGATGAGGTTTCCACTCAAAATCATCCTGAGTTCACAATTTTAAGTGTGCTTATTCATCCCAAATGATACCAATGGAAAATTTTTGGAAATTAAATTAAATATGTATAATTCTGCTCGAAAACAAGAAGAAAAACAAATCACTATAGATTAGAAATCACAGAGCAGGCACAAAGTCTCAGATCTATTTGGCCTTAAATTCAGTAACAGGTAGAAGCCACCAATTCTCTGGCCCTTGCAGAGTAACTGTAACCCAAAGCCCCCTACAGATGATTTGGCAAGGCAAGAGCCAGGCTCACAATATGAAATCAAGGTCTGGAATGGACTCTCTCCATCCATGGAGAGATGCTGAGCATAACTGTAATTATTCCTGTAGCTGTGACCCATGAACTTAGTTTGGCAAGTGGCATAGAGATAGCCACCCAATCAGGATGTATGCCAACTCAATTTCTGGCTCCATGAGTGGATAGGAGATATCCCCAGTGTCACCATGGGACAGGTGCCAAGAATCTTCTATATGATCTGCTTCTTGACTGAGCTGGAGAGTAAGCAGATGGAGAAAAACACAATGAGAGGATGAGAAAGAGCAAAGCAAACAGAACAAATCAAAATAGGGCCTCAAGATGAGCCAGCAAGTGAACACTATAAAATACCTGAAAAACAAAGCAAAACAACATGAAAAACTAAAGCCAACAAACGTAATAATTATACCAACATGAAAATAATGGCTTTGAAATAACAACTTTAAGATACATATTTTTAAATAATTAGAAAAAAAGAATGACATTTAAAAAATAAATGAGTCATGAGAAAACTGATGTAGAAATTAGTCAAAACAGATGGCTATGGAAGGAACCAATTAGAAACAGCATATAAACATTTATTTGTAATCAGTCTAAATTGGCATACCCTCCAGACTTGTCCAATAGAACTTCCTGTGATGATGAAAAGATTCTGTACCTGCCCTGTCCAGTATGGTAGCCATGAGCCACTTCTGGCTATTGAATAATTGAAATATACTTCTATGACTGAAGAACTGAATTTTTAACTTTATTTAGTTGTAATTAATTTAAATGTGTTTAAATAAGCATTTATGGCTCCTGTCTACCTTTTAAAACTGCAGAATGAGTTAGAACATAATCAAAGAAAGAAACTGAAGTTTGAAATGTAGAATTTGTCCAAAAGGCATGAGGAGATTAAAAAATATATATAAAAGCATGAATAATGAAGAATGATAATAATTAGGACTTTAAAACCTTGCCTAAATGATTATCCAGTGGCAGAAATTAGAGGGAATGATGGAGAATCAGTATATGGAAAGATAATGGCTAAAAATTGCATGGAATGAGAGGTAATTTCAGGTTGAAAATATGCTCTATAACTAGTAGAATAAAGATAAAGGCATCTAAATATAGCCCCATGAAACAGCAGAATAGCATGGTTAAAAAAATAAATCCTAAGAATTACAAAAGGGAAAATAAAGCACAATTGAATGACACTAGACTAACAGATAACTCATCAACACTATATTGGCCAGAAGTAAAGAATAACATTTTCAGAAATGAAAGAAAATAACTGACAATCTATAATCAAAGTTCAGGTAAACTCTTGTATATGAGGGCAAAGTCATGATTTTTTTTAGAAATAATAAAAATGAATGTATTTCATAGATGTATAGATTTCCTAGATCCTTTATGAAAGAAGTATTTTATTTATTTATTTATTTATTTATTTATTTATTTTTATGAAGGAAGTATTAAAGCATTTCAACATGAAGAAATGTTTACTTAAGAGTAAGATGCAAGAAAGAAAGAAACAAAATTTTGTAAGAAACATTGTTAAATCTAACCATTGCAACTGTTAGGTTACAAGTAATAGACTAATAGAGGGAGGTCAAACTGTTTCATAAATTAAAATGGCATTTCCGGTGTCAACTGGGAAGTCCTGAAGAAGATAAACTGGGCAGATTGATCCAATGGCTCTACAACAAATGCAATCACAGGCATTTCCTTTTATTTCCTAATTCTACCATCCATAGTGCTGTAAGGATGATATGCTAATATCGAAAAAGGACTTCAACTTCCACTGTTTTGGCCGCAGTCTGTACTTTCTAATTGATTAAATTCTTATTTCCACTTATCTCTTAACTCAGGCAAAAGATCCTACAGGAAAAGCATCCCCTGAGAGGAAGAGAAACTGCCCCCACCAGTAATAAGGACTGTCCTGAGCCAGCAAGACCCCACATGGCTGACCCCCAGACAAATATCAACTTGACCTTCACTGCCCACCTACAGTACTTGCTGACCTTTGTCCCACATTTTCTTCATATAAATCTGAAAGTATTTTCAAAAACTTCAAAGACAGTCTTTTGAGATTCTAGTCCACTATCTTTCCAATGCTGTCCTCACTGAAATAAATTCCTTTCTTGTTTCACACCACTCATTTCTCTGCCTTTAGATTTTATCACCAGCCAATAGTTGAACCTAATTTGTTTGGGACCCCTGGAGCCCTGTGCTCTTGCACCTGAGCCCTGGCTACAGTTTATCCAGTTTAATTATTATCTATAATGAAGGCATTATTCAATTTCTATGCTTGTCAATAGGTGGAGAAACTGAAACGGTAGATTGTAAAAAGGAAAATAGGTGGGATACTTCAGTAGGTACTGCTACAGCCACTGTGGAAAACAGTATGGAGTTTCCTCTGAAGCTAAAAATAGAACTGTCCTATGATCCAGCAATTGCGCTATGAGGTATTGACGCAAAGAACATAAAAATTAAAATTAAAATTAAAAAAAAACCAGTAGGATACAGCACCGTACTCTTTATAGCAGCATTTATAATAGCCAAAGTATAGAAATAGCACAGATGTCCATTGACAGATGAATGGATAAAAAAAATATGGCATACACACACACACACACACACACACAATGGAATACTACTCAGCCATCAAAAATAATGAACTATTGCCATTTGCGATGACTAGATGGAACTACAGGGCATTATGCAAAATTGAACAGGTCAATCAGAGAAAGACAATTATCATATGATATTACTCATATGTGGAATTTAAGAAACAAAACATAGGTTCATAGGGGAAGGGAAGGAAAAATAAAACAAGATGAAATCAGAAAGGAAGACAAACCATAAGGGACTCTTAATCATAGGAAACAAACTGAGGGTTGCTAGACGGGAGGTGGGTAGAGGGATAGGGTAACTAGGTGATGGACATCAAGGAGCACACATGATGTAATGAGCACTGGGTATTATATACAACTGGTGAATCACTGAATTCTACCTCTGAAACTAATAATACATTATGTGTTAATTAATTGAATTTAAATTTTAAAAATTCAAAAAAATTAAATAAAAAATAAAATAAATAAAAAATAAAACAAAACAAAAGGTTCCTACTAAAAAATGCAATATTCCTACTTCTGTTTTCTTTTTCTATGAGAAGGATAGTTATGCTGAATCAATTTAGAAATATTTCAGAAGTATAATATTTGATCTGTGCATTAAACATTTAAGGATATACAATGAAAACTAAAAATAATAGGTACCGTTTGCAACAAAGGAACACACAAGAAACAAAGGAAATGTTTTAAATTCACTGGAATGCAGAAAAAAAAGTAAAAAAATAAAAAAAACAAGAGACATGACAAATTGAAAACTAAAAAATACATGACTGGGATATGTTCAAATGTATTTTAACAAAAACAAATAGAGGGACACCTGGCTGGCTCAGTCAGTAGAGCAAGTGACTCTTATCTCTGAGTCGAGAGTTTGAACCCCATATTGAGCAAAGAGACTACTTACTTATTAAACAAATATATACACATTTAAGTTATCTATTAAAAGACAAAGACTGTAGAATTTTATTAGCTCTACATAAAAAGCACATTGATAAAAATTATGCAAAATGGTTAGAAAAGCTATACTTCACAAATATTACCCAACAGAAATTGGGTGTCATAATTTTAATATCAGAAAAAATAGAATTTAACATAAAATAATAATAAAGAGAAAGAGAAATTATGAGATTGCAAAAAAAAAAAAAAACCTAAAGAGGTATTTCAACTTTCAACTACAAACATCTAGAACTTTTATAACATTGCTTACAATTATGTATGACAAAATTGACAGAATTTGAGGGAGAGGTTAAACAATCCACATGTACACTGGGGAATTTTTAACCCAGCTATTTTAGAAAATCGTGGATCAGAAAAACCCAAAAATGTAGTTAAGGCCCAGAATATTTCAATAACATAGTTAATCAATTTGATCAAATCTCTTTAAATATAATACTATGTTACATAAAAACAGTTTCTGTTCTAACATACATGAATATTATTAAAAAATGACCACATAAATTGATATATATGAAAAGATGTATATAATAAATCACATTCTCTAAGTAAACTGCATTTTCACTCAGAAAGTTATTGGGATCAATTGTTAGTAAGTTGGAACTGAGAAAAAAAGAAGAAATGAGGAAAATGCTGTCTGTTAGTAGGTCCTGGATTCCAGGACTAGACAGTGGACAGAAATGTCAAGGAGTGGCTTCCCATGGAGCACTTGATCTTTATAAATGATCAAGTTTAAATGGCTTCCTATTTTACTCAATAACATTTTCACCTTCAAACTACAGTAAAAGGCTATTAAATGTAACTAATGTTATATAATGCACCTAGGAAAATAAAGTGGAGATAGATATATTTACTTTTAGGAGCAATGTGGAGGAACCCATGCAGACTCTAGCTGTATGTAGAAAGAAAAACAGATGAGCCAGCGTGGCCTCAGATGGATCAACCTTGATAGACTAACATGACCCCATGGTCCTGAATATGGGAGAAAGATGACACACTTTGAATAGCTGTGGGGATGAGTGTTGAGGTGGTTTTCTTAGAATAAGAAATGAAGGATTAACACCTTGATAGCAACATTCAGGTTACACTAATGTAAAATATCTTATTTATTTGAAGAATATGGCTTAGTAAACTCAAGGGATGACTGTTTGCTATAGAAACAGATTTTCAGTCTGGCATGCCTGAAATAAATTTGCTACAATCTGTGTCTTTATTACACATAAAAAGATTTACTTTGGGGAACAACTAAGCCAAGGACATTGTGTTTCCTTTAAGAAGGAAAAGTACATTTCTCATTAAAAGGCAAAGCCATCATTTCAAAAAGATGAATTAGTGAGTACTTTTAAAAGATTTCCAGCTGGTTAAGTTATTTAAAATAAATCTAAGAAAATTTCTTAACTTTAGTCCCATAGAATTTTAATTTGATTGTGCGGAATGTATATTTTTCACCATAAACTCTTGCTTTATAAGATTTTATTTTTGTACACATGGAAGAGTAAGTAACAGTCTCTCAATAAATCTTTTTTTTTTTTAAGATTTTATTTTTAGGTAATTTCTACACTTAACATGAGGCTCAAACTCACAACCCCAAAAATCAAGTATCATGCTCTTCCAACAGAGTCAGCCAGGCACCCCCTCTCAAATCTTTTCAACTTAAGAAAAATAATCCTCAATTTTCATCAACTCAAGGTGAACTTAGATTGCTAATATGTTGAATGCTCAAAAAAAAAAACTGCTTATTTGAGGTATTCATTGATTAATTTAGATTTCCTCTTTCAAGACTTTGAAGGTTATTGGCAAAACAGAGATCCATCAACATGAATTCATTCTTGCATTAGAACTTGATATGAGTGACTTTCAAAAAGAACCTTATCTACAAACATTCAGTGTCTTGCAGTTATAGAATTGATATAAAGTCCACCTACTGCATGGATTTTAGTAGTAGACTTGTTGTCCCCCCTCTTACTTCTGAAAAAAATACACTAAGCCAGCTCTTTCAGTGGAAGAGTTTTTAATACTTGAGCAATACTGAATTAATCCTCTATTCAAAAAGATAGGTATTGTGAAATTTTATGTTATTTGAACAAGTTCCAGACAGTTTAACACAATAAATATTTCAAGACTTTTTATGCATTCTTGAATGTGCAAACTGACTTCATTCTGTTACAAGACAAAAACTGAGATGGCCTTCTCACAAATTACTGGTAATAGGATATGGAAGAATCAGTATACCTTATCACCATTACAGAAAAACAATGTAGAGAGCATTTTCTGTTAAGTGTGTTATCTTTGATCTGTAGTGAAAGTATCATCATGTCTGAAATGGTTATACAGTTTAAATGACTTAAATAAGATTTCAGTTTGCATTTCAAATATATTAATCTTTCTGATATGTTGACTTTAAATAACACATATAGACAAATAATATGATGCTAAAGCTCGCAGCCCATCATAAGTTCCAATAGAGCAGGAACTGTACTTTCAACTGTAAACAGCATCTAACACAGACTGTCATAGACAATATGGTCAACCAATAACTATAAGTGAATTAAGTGTTGGATGTTTCCATAAGAGCCTTTCAAGAAACAGGACAACACGTGAAGCAAGTTTGTTTGTTTGTTTCAATTTACCCTATTGAAGGATGATATGAGAGCCAAATCTGAATCCATGCTCTAAAGATTAATATTTAAATTATCTTAAACAAGTCACTTAACCTCTTGATTCTTACCTTTATCACTTACAAAATGAGGTTAATAATATGTACCTTATATACTTAACAATTTATTATAAAGATAGAAATGATACTATGAGTCCACAGTCTCTCATGGTTTGTCTCCCCCTCCAATTTCCCCCATCTCACTTCTCCTCTCCATCTCCCAAACCATGAGAGACTGTGGACTCTGAGAAACAATCTGGGGGTTTTGGAGGGGTGGCGGATGGGGGCTTGGGTGAGCCTGGTGGTGGGTACTAAGGAGGGCACATATTGCATGGAGCACTGGGTGTGGTCATAAACAATGAATCTTGGAACACCTAAAAAATAAAATTAAATTTAAAAAAAATACTATGAGAGCCATTTATAAGTTAATATAGTATTATGCATACCTAATTTAGTTAAAGTAATTGCTACATCAAAATAAGTTAAAGGTTATTTACATTAACAAAATAGATCTGAGTATTTGTCCTAACTTTCCTAGTAGCTATGTGTAAATTTATAATTAATGTAATTATAGTTGTTAATTTATAGTAAAATAGAAAATCTTGGGGATTTTCTTTCCTAAGAGCTAACATTTCCTGATTAAGGTTGTATACCTAAAGAGTGAGACCACCCCCCAAAAAACGCCCAAACTTATCTGATAAATTAAATATCATTCAGACCCTGGAAGAATAGCTTTCCCTCTTCAGGGTTCGGGAAAACACTCTTTCTTCTTCCTCCCACTTCCCCCATGAAAAGATGTGTGAAGGCAAAAAAAAAAAAAAAAAAAAAAAAAAAATTAGGCTAGTTAAACTTAAACTTGCTGAGGTATTGAAAGCAGAGTTCAAGGACGTGCAGAGTACTGGCATCGGTCTCAGAGGTTCTTTATTTTGTTAAAATGTAGATAGTCCATTGTACATAAATGTATAAGTTTTGTTCTTCTCAGGAAAAGACCCTTTATCTTTTATCAAATGCTCAAAGAGTTTCTCAACCCCTAAAAGATTAAGATATCTTGCTTAAAGAAAATTGGGTGGCAGATACTCAAGATAAATCATGAAGAAGGTTGTCATTTCAGTTATTGAATTGTTAAATATGTTCATGGAACTCAGTGTTTATGAAATATCTTTGCACAAAATGCAGCAATACTCTACTTTTATTACTTCACTCTTTTTACTTTAACTTCTAGTACAGAATTTTTAAGCAATAGAGTCTATGACAATCCAGTGTTCAATGGGATTAATTTTATAAAACCATGGCCGAATTTTAGTCACGATTTCTTATAGTGTCCATAACTAAAAATTAGATTTTAATGACTAGCCCAATAGCCCCTCTCAAAGTGATATAAGGTTTAAATATTGCCTAAAAAATACTTGGAATACTGAAGGAATAATAAAAATGTAAGAAATTACTGTATTAATATTTCGTACTATGCACCTTTTTGTTTCTTATGTTCTCCTTTATAGCTTTTGCTTTGGGAGTTTAGAAAAACCAATAAAAATTGAACACTAAAATATTAAGCTTTTTCATTTTAGAAATTGCCACATTTTGGAATTCGGAGAAGCTGTCTCAGAAAGCCAATTGATTATGAAGTTTTCAGTCATAAGTCATTGTATTCTCAAGTCAAATCTTTTCAATTTTGCTTTTATAGTTTCACAGGAAGTCATATGAAATCACAAAACTTATTTTAAAGTTAGTTTCTGTATTTATCTCACTACTATTGGAAAAGCACTGAATAAAATTCTCAAAGTTTACTTTCTTCCTTTATAGAGCTGGTAAATGAATGGAGTGAAGATTCTGATGATTTTTCTTTATCAATTAATTGTTAAACATAGTAAAAATTGGTGGAGATTCCTTGCAATTTCTTTAAAAATATTTTTATAAAAGTGGATTATGCCTTCGTTATTTTTCCATGCTTGACAGAGAGTACTGACGAGGGAGAGGAAGTTGGAAGCAGAGGCATTTTTTAAGGGACTTATTAAACAAAATACCCCATAGTCACTAAAAAATGATAAAGAGTCACCATATGAATATGTGAATAATAAGATTTAAGATAATGTAGAAGCCTATGTGATCACCTCCTGCTATGTTTTATACTTTTGTATAGTTAGATTTAAGAGAGATTTAAAGTAATTTACACTTAATATATACTCTATTCAAAATTAGCTAAGATTAAATGTCTCCCTCATTCAGTAATCCTTTGGTTTCAGAGAATAGAAATCTACTTAAATTCAGTAAATTAGTGGAACGGTCCAGGAGAAATCCAGCATACATATTTATAAGAGGTATATACAAGTGTTACATGAGCTAAAAATATCAGATGCATTTGTTTTCTCTTGTTGCTTTATATCTTTCTCTTTCTCTCTCCTTCTTTTTCTTAATAGTACACTGAATTCTTGATCCCAATGTTGTACATTTTCTATATTACATCAAGGTTTTGATCACATGCTATCATTCCCATTTCCATTAGTGTGTGCAGAATACTTTTGTACCCCATTAATGTTGATGTTGGTCATATAACTTGGTTTGGCCATGAAATGTTAGCAAACAGGCATAGTTTTCATGGTTTAGAAAATTTGTGTTGTCTGGCTGGACTGATTATGCTGTTGTAAACTGCCATGAGAAGAGCACATCTCAGCAAGCCACTGCCCTATTAACCTGGGCCCCAGAACAAAATTACATGGAGACATAAGATATCAGACTAAAAGCCTCGAGTGCAGCCTAGCTTGCCTGGCTTACACCAGTTCAATCACTGGCCATATGCAAACTGGAATGAAAGAAATTATAGTTATCATAAGCTATCATAAGGTATCCTATGGAAATAAATAAATCAGACTAGTAAATGCATTTGTTGTTCTTTTTCATGTTTTATTTATTAGTCTGTATTTGATCACAAATATGATTTCTCTCATTACTCTTCAACAAGTAAATTGTTAAATTACCAAAAATATTTGCCATCCCAAACCCTACATGACCTTACAGCTGTACTGCATGTCCCAGTATTATCTTTCTATAGTTTGTATTTCTTAACTCACAATTTGAAAGAGAATTTGATTGTTAGCCAGAAAATAAATTAGCTAGCAGTGAATTAGCTGTTTACTGGATGCATGGTACAATCTTCGATGCTTATTCTGGGCTGTCAGAAGAAAAAGTGTTCTTAAAATTCTCCTTAAAATGGATGTGGATGGGAGACTGATGAAGGATTTTCTAATATAATGTTTAAAGAGATAATGCATATTTTCAGGCTTGACATGTAGGTTGACTTGACATTTGTCTAACAGTGTTTGCTTCAATTTGCCCCAAATTCCTACAAAAATATATATTACAATATAGGAAAAAAGTTATAAGCACAAAACATTGGATCTGATAGCCAACCTATGGTTAAACTTCAGGAGTTACTTCCATTAACATAAAACCAATAATGAGTTGAATTATAAATCAAGTTGAATTATAAGTAGCAAGATAATAGAAGAAAGAGGCCCACACCTTGTTCTCTTACAGAGACACTAACTTAAAAACATTACAGGACCTAAAAACTTCATGAAAACTTGAGAAACCAGATAGAATAGAAGCTCTCAATATTCAGATAAACTGACAGCCAAGAACAGCTGCACTGTAATGGATAAGAAAGCCATTTTATTTTACTGCATCATCTTCTCTCCCAAGCTGGTACAGTTTGTGTTGGGAAGGAAATGTCCATCCTTTATCTTGGCTTCATCCTTGGAAGAGAATAAGAAGACTGGAACATATGTCCTAAGTTCTGGCTTTTTGGGAGGCAATCCAAGAGACTGGTTTCTGTCTTGCTTGACTCCGAGTTCTAATAGAACTCGCATACTGTGGATGCTTGGGGACCATAGAGAACAGAAGAGAACTCAGCAACTTCTGGCACCACCAGAGAACTTATAATACTGCAGACAGAAACTGGCACAGCTCACACTGATCAGGAGAAACTACCTGGCTCACAGCTTCTCACTTGAGAGACAAAGGAGAAAGGGAACATATGTCAAACATTCCAGCTTTGGGGGGGGGTGCTCCTTGAGGGACTGCCTTTTGCCTCATCTGACTTGGAATGACATAATTCATATTCTTGGGGTACATAGAAAGCAAAAATGCTCAGTGGTTTATGGCAGCCTGAGATCCTGCAGTAACATAAAAAGACACCAGAGAGAGCAAGACTCTAAGATCCTGAAAAAGAAACCAGAAAACCTGTCTAACTGAGAAATTAGAGACACAAGCTCAGAAAGGCATATCGTTATAAAAGTTTTGAGAGACCCTTAGAATTTATAGCCAGGCTGGTATGTGAAGGTCTTTCCTTGTACAAAGCCAGTCCATAAAGACTAGGAGAGATGGATATTTTTTTTCAAATGCGTAAATCATAACAAAAAATAACAAAGCAAATGAAGAAACAGTAAACAGGGACCAATAAAAGAAACAAAATAAATCTCTAGAAACTGATACTAAAGAAATGGAGATCAATGAGCTACCTGATAAAGAATTCAAAATACTGTATTTATTTATTTAGCACATTAGCCAGAGGGAGAGAGAGAATCTTAAGCAGGCTCTGTGTCCATATAGAGCCCAATGCAGGGCTCCATCTCACAACCCTGAGATTAGGACTTAAGCCGAAGAGTAAACCACTTAACTGACTGAGTCACCAGGCACCCTCAAAAATACTGTCTTTAAAAAGCTTGATGCATTACAAAAGAACACAGATTGAAAGGTAAATGAAATCAAGAAAACAATGCATGAAAAAAGGAAAATATCTACAAAGGTGTTTTCAAAGTGATGAAAGAAAAAAAAAATGCCAACCAAGAATACTGTATCTGGAAATACTGTCTTTCAATAATGAAAGAAAAATAAAGACTGCCAGATAAACAAAGGCTGACAGAGTTCATCACCATTAGACCTGTCTTAAACTGCCAAAGAAAGTCCTTCAAGTTGGAAAAAGGGACACTAGGTAGTAACATTAGAGCGTACAAAATATAAAGCTCTCTGGAAAAGATAAATATAGAGACAAATACAGATTCTTGTAATATTGTAATGGTTTTGAGTAAATAACCTTTAATTCATCAATAGAATTAAAAAGAATAAAAGTATAAAAATAAATATAACTGTAAAACTATGTTAACGGATACAAAATACTAAAAATGTAATTTGTGATATTGATAACATAAGCTTAGGGGGGTATAAAAGTAGATATTTTTGTAGTAATTGAAGGTAAATTTTTATCTGTTTAAAATAGACTGTTATAACTAAGATGTTTTACAAAATCTCCATGGTAACACAAGAAAATACCAAAAAAGATGTACAAAATAAAATGAGAAATCCATTAAAGCATATCATTACAAAACTTCAACAAAACACAAATGAAAGTAGCAAAAGAAGAATAGAAGGAATTTGGATTTGAGAAAGAATAAGAATCAACTGTATGCTGTCTGTAAGAGATTCACTTTAAAAATATGGACAAACTTGGGCTGAAAGGTAAATGTTAGGAACAACATTCAATGCATTGATAACAAAAGAGCAGAGGTGATACTTAGATAAAACAGACTTTAAATTAAAAACTATCACAGGAGACAAAGAAGAACATTAATACTAAAAGAGTCAATTTGCTAGGAAGATATAAAAATTAAAAATGTATTTGCATCCAACATCAGAACAAATATTGACAGAACAAAAGGGAAAAATACATAGCATTGCAGTAGTAATAGGAGACTTCATGTTTGATAGTAGATAGATCAACCAGACAAAAAACCAATGAGGAAACAGAGAACTTCAATAATACAAACCAGTTAGACCTAATAGACATATACAGAACACTCCATCCAAAAACAAAAAAAGCAGTATTCCTCTCAACATTTCCCAAAATTGATCACATGTTAGGCCAATAAAAAGTCTTAACGTATTTAAGAAGACTGAGATCATAACAAGTATCTTTTCCAACCACAATGAGATGAAACCAGAAATGAATAGAAATGGAAAACCAGAAAATTCATGAATATGTGGAAGTTAAACACCACACTCTTGAATAGTTAGTGGATCAAAGAAGGAATCACAAGGGAAATTAGAAAATATCTTGTGATAAATGATAATAAAAACACAACATACCAAAACTTTCAGGATGAAGAAAAAGCAGTACTAAGAGGGAAAGATTGACAAATACCTAGCCGGGCTAAATTAGAGGGAAACAACAACAACAACAACAACAAAAAAGATGTCTTAGTCAGCACAGGCTAATATAAAGGAGTATCAGAGACAGTGGTATAAACAATAAACATTTATTTCTAACAGTTCTGGAGGGTTGGAAGTCTAAAATGAAGATGGGAACAGATCCAGTGTCTAATGAGAGCCCACTCCCTGGTTTGCAGACGGTTATTTTCCTGTTGGATCCTAACATGGTAGGAAGTTAAGAAAGGAAGGAAGCTGTCTCATATCTCTTCTCTCTCTCTCTTTTTTTAAAGATTTATTTATTTATTTTTAGCAAGAGAATGAGTGGGAGGTGCAGAAGAAGGAGAGAGAACCTCAAGCAGACTTCATGTTGAGCATGGAGCCTAACCCGGGGCTTGATCTCACAACAGTAACAGAAACAGAAACAGAAACAGAATGGACATAGAGCTTCAGTTTTTTAAAATGAAAGTTCTAGAAAGTTCTGTTGCTGTTACTGTTGGAGATTTCCCAAACACCAAGATTACCATATGATCTACCTCTGGGTATATTGATCCAACCACTTCTGAGTATATATCCAAAAGAATTGAACACAGGATCTTAAAGAAAGGTATTTATTTCAGCATTCACCATATTCACTGCAGCATTATTCACAATAGCCAAGATATGGAAGTAACCTAAATATTGATCAATTGATGAATGGATAAAGAAAATCTGGTGTATACATAAAATGGAATATTATACAGCAACACCAAAGGATATCCTGTCATATGGTACAACAAAAATCAGGACATTATACTAATTGAAATAAGCCTGTTTTTTAAAATGAAAGTTCTAGAAATTTTTTGCATAACAATGTACATATAGTTAACACTATTATACTGTACATGTAAAAACTGTAAAGATGGTAAATTTTTGTTGTGCTTTTTTTTTTAAACATAATAATGGAAAAAAGTCCCTAAAGTAATAGTATATACATCTTTTTAAGTTTGAAACAAGTCAATTTAAGTAGCTTAAATAAGACAAGAAGTCTCTCTCTTTCTCCCTCAGTACCCTGAATAAGCTCCTAATCTAACACACACACTATTTCCCACCCTAACATGTGAAAAAGGGGAATCCCTACCCAAGGCCTGCACTGTAGAGAGCCTAGGACGATACCATACCCCCACCAAAAATTTATCAGGGAACACAAGAGTGCTTTGTCACTCAGATTCTGTCACTTAGCAGACACAGAGCAATCCTATAATCCTAAATTTTCATTCTTATGACAATTCTATTCAAACAAGTACAAAGGATATTTTTCTTCACATCTCTTGCCCCCAAGTCCTTGAAACCAAAATCAGTATGTTAAGAAGGTTTATGAGAGCACCTCTGCTAACTTTGGAGGAAAAGTCTTCATTGGGATAGAGAGAAAATGAGCAGCAGAAGAATTTAGGTAGGGAAAAAGACTAATTTGTAAATTCTTTCTCTAAAACAGCATGAATTCATTAGACTCTTATGTAACAATGTAAGGTTTCCCTCTAGTTGTGGAGTGTCCATATTCTTGCTTTCCTTTGTGTTCAATTTTAGGTCCAAAATTTGGCATGTGACTGGCAACTGTTGAACTTTGCAATTGTTGCACTGGAGAATGAGAAACATTTTGCAATATTAACACAATTCATATTATTCCTAATATACACCTATATACTTTTATGTATGCATATGTGTGAAGCACAGTACTTATTCTTTTCAATTACAGCCAGATAAATATTGAATTATATAATTGTGAACAGTTTTAGTTTTACAAAAATATTTTATAAAATCTAAGTAAATTTTAAAAATAAAGAGTTCTAGCTTTATTTAAATAAAGTTGGTTAAATATAGATATTTAGTCATTATGTTAAGTACCTTGCCTATTAATTTTAATAAATACTTACAAAGGTTTGAGAACTGTAAATTTAGAGAACATGAAAATAATTAGTATTTAATTTTGTTAATTTACCAATTATTTAAAATATTTTCAAATTTTATATACTTTGAATGTAATTATAATTTATTTTTTAGACATTTAAACACAAAGATGAGGCAGGCAAATAAATATATAAAATAGTCATGACCATATAAATTTCCAATAAGATGGAATTCCTGAGAAAAATGGTTGGAAGTGATTAATTGGAGTGCTTTATATTAAGATACTTTCTGCAATAAATATATTAACTATGGATCTTCATGTACATAATAATAGCATTAAAATGTACAAAATCAAAAATTAAGAAAATGGATAGAAGTGCTATCATTGAAAAGTATTTAAACACACTTTTTGAGTCAAAAACAGATCAGGAAGACACAAAACAAGTATATGATTGAGTAATATCAGGAAGAAACCTAATTAAAACCTATATTTAATATTTTCACCTTTATAAGAGTATTTTCATTTTCTAGCATCTGCAAAGAAGAAAAAGATAAAAATATAAATCTATAAAGATCTCATGCATACAACCTTAAATTGATTATTTTACTATTCATTTAAACACAATGCAGTGAACCTAGGAATGTTTTTAAAATTTTAACACATCAAAAAAACCTATACTTAATTAAAAAAATCTCTTTATGGGGCACCTGGTTGGCTCAGTGGGTTAAGCCTCTGCCTTCAGCTCAGGTTATGATCTCAGGGTCCTGGGATCAAACCCCATGTCTGGCTCTCTGCTCAGCAGGGAGCCTGCTTCTCCCCCTCTCTCTCTCTACCTGCCTCTCTGCCTACTTGTGATCTCTCTCTCTCTGTCAAATAAATAAAATCTTAAAAAAAAATCTCTTTATGACTGCACAACTATTAACTTAGAATATCCAAACTATAATTTCAAAATGTTTAGACAGCCTATATATCAACATTCAAAATATTTGCAAATATGACTATTATTCATTTTATACAACATACTAATGCATCCAACTAAAATTATGCAAATATTAACAGGAGCTGAAAATGCACTAAAAATTTAACTTTCAATCCTGCATAAGGGTTCGTAGAGTGGAATGGGAGGTCATATATCTTAAACCAAGAGCCAGGATTTACTAAATTTGGAATCTTTATTCTCATTCACGTTACTACTAAGAATGCTGTTGGGGCACGTGGGTGGCTCAGTCAGTTAAGCGGCTGCCTTCTGCTCAGATCATGATCCCAAGGTCCTGGAATACAGCTGCCCATCAGGCTCCTGCTCAGCAAGGAGCCCGCTTCTCCCTCTCCTTCTGCCTATGTGTCACTACCCCTGCTTGTGCTCTCTCTCTCACTATCTCTCCCTGTGTGTCAAATAAATAACGAAAAACTTTTTAAAAAAAGAATGTTGTCATAATTTAATATTTAACCTTATTTTTTGGAAGATCTAGTTCAAATCAAAATTAGGGTAGAAGCTAAGATCATTGCTTTGATGAACAAGCATGACTACCAGTTCTTAAGATATTGGTCATGGAATCAAGGCAGCCTTGGGGACAAGAAAAAGTCATGTGGAGCATTAATAGGGCTATAAACATAATTACTTATCTTGTTTTCTTTTCCCTAAAAACTAGATAGCCCTAAATCACCAGTATTACTTAACATAACTCTTAAAGTTCTGGCTAATGTAATAATTTGTAAAAAAAAAAAAAAAAAAAATAACAGGGGAAGATAATTACTGTTTGCAAATAAAAAAACTATATATTCAGAAAACCTGGGGGAAATTCAAATTTATTTTAAAAGTTAAAGGAAATAGCTGGGTTGAAAAAAAATTCTTTATACCAGCTACTAACACTTAATAAATAAAATGAAGATATCCTTTCAAAGAGAAATAAACCAAAATAATCAAACATTAGAAATAATCCCAATAAATGATTGCATCTAAATTTTTTAAATAATAAAAATATTTCTGTGTAACTAAGATATATTTAAGTCAATAGAGAGATATATAGCACTCTGATTTGGGAACTTTGAAAGTGAAGCAGTTATTATCCTCTCAAAAAGTACACCATAGGGGTACCTGGGTGGCTTAGTGGGTTGAGCCTCTGCCTTCGGCTCAGGTCATGATCTCAGGGTTCTGGGATTGAGCCCTGCATCAGGCTCTCTGCTCAGCGGGGAGCCTGCTTCCTCCTCTCTCTCTGCCTGCCTATGCTCTCTGCCTACTTGTGATCTCTATCTGTCAAATAAATGAATAAAATTTTTAAAAAAAAGTACACCATAAATTCAATCTAAGTCTCAACCAAAATTTTGTGTGTATGTAAAGGTGATACATAAATTCTAAAATTTCTCAGGGATAAAAAAAATATCCTAGATGAGCAAGTAAGTTGTCTGAACAATTGGAATAGCAAGGTCAAATATCCCCTATCAAATTTAAATTACATTGCAAAGTTAAAATAAAAAGATTTGATACTGATATCAAAATAACACATCATAACCTGATGTGGAAGACTTAGATAAAATAACAAATGATATTTAGGAAAAATATCTATGTAGAAACATAAAATTAGAGTATCAGGTATTTCAATCACACAAGTGAATTTCAGAATTCACTGTAGAAATTTTAAAAATAGAGATGATGATGATATTGGACTCTGGTCTCCAGGTAGAAATTTTCAATGTGTTCTTAGCACTCACAAAGAAAAATTCTATCAGACTTGATTACATATTATTTAAAAGAGTCTTGTTATTCTAGTACCAAAAAGAATGTTAAATATGAAAAGAGACAAATGTAATAGGATACAAGGGATATAATGTATTTTCTTCAATAATTATTGTGTATCTCTTCATAATTGCAATAATTTTTTAAGAAAATACATTATATTCCTTGTTACGTAAAAAGGTTTTACAGACAACTCAATAGCAAAAAAAAAAAAAAAGAAAGGAAGAAAGATTAAAAAGTTGACAAAGAAACCAAATAGATATTTTTCCAAAGAAAACATACAGATAGTCAACAGACACATGAAAAGATATTCAATATCTCTAATCATCAGGGACATGCAAATCAAAACTGCAATGAGATATCAACTCACACCTTTCAGAATGGCTATTACAAAACTAAAAGAAATCGTAAGTGTTGGCAAGGATGTGGAGAAAGGAAATCCTTGTGCACTGTTGATAGCAATGTAAATTGGTACAACCATTGTGGAAAAGAGTACAGAGTTTTCTCAAAAATTTAAAAATGGAAATACTATAAGATTCAGTAATTTTATTTCTGGATATTTAGCCCAACAAACAAACAAAAACACTGACTTGAAAACATATGAACACTCCCGTGTTTACTGCAGAAGTATTTACAATAGCCAAGATACAGAAACAACCTAAGTGTCCACTGACAGATGAATGGATAAAGCAAATGTGATGTGATACACATAATGGAATATTATTCAGCCATAATAAATAATGAAATCCTGCCATTTGCAACAACACAGATAAAACTTGAGGGTATTATAGTAAGTGAAATAAGTCAGCCAGAGAAAAACAAATACCCACCTATCTCACTTACGTAGAATCTAAAACGAAAACAAAAACCAGCTCATAGATAGAGAGAGCAGATTGCCAGAGGGAGGGGTTAAGGGGAGGTGAAGTGGTAGTCAAAGGTATAAACTTCCAGTTAAAAAGATAATTAAGTCACTGGAATATAATGGCATGGCAACTTTAGTTGATATTATACTGCATATTTGAAAGTTGCTAAGAGAATAGATAAAAGTTCTCTTAAAAGAAAAAAAATTTTTGTAACTATGTATGGTGATGGGTATTAACTAGACTTATTCCAGGGATCATTTCTCAATATATACAAATATCAAATCATTATGTTGTACACCTGAAACTAATACAATGTTGTATGTCAAATATACCTCAATAATTTTTTTTAATTTTTACAAATTATGAAAACAACTCTAAAAACAGTGGGATGACAAATCATTTATAAAAGAAACACAACAATGACCAATGTACAAGTGATTAAAAAAACATCTTTTACCAGTAAACATGAAGGAAAATTTCAAGCAACTAGATACCAATTTTTTTTCACTTAGGAAATTGTTTTCATGAAGTCTATCCTCAGTAAATTATCAGTGTTATTTGTCACACAATTTCTGAGAAACAATATTTCGGAAATAGCCTATTATGTAAAAGCTTTAAATTGTTTTACAAATCATGATGTCTCCAGTTGGTGGGATATTATGCAGTATTTAATGGTATGCTTGATAAGTGTTCCTTACAGTTCTGGAGTCAGAAGTCTAAAATCAAGGTGTCTGCTGGCTTAAGTTCCTTCTTGAGGACTCAGGGGTGAATTTATTTCCTTACTTTTTACAGTTTCTAAAAGCAGTCTGCATTCCTTGGCTTTTGGTCCCCTCCTCAAATGATTCCAACCTCTGGCTTGCTTCTATTGTTATACTTCCTACTCCTTACCTGAATCCCCTGCCTCCCTTTAATAAAGATCATCACGGATTGCATTGGGCCCACCTGGATAATCCAGGATGCCAGGACACTATCACAAGATCCTTAATCACATCTGCAAGATCTCTTTTACTTTGTAAGTTAACATTCACAGGTTTGGGGATTAAGATATGGACATCTTTGAGGGCTCATTATGCAGCCTTCCATTATAAAAAAAGGTTTAAAAGAAGATGACATATACTCCTACTCTTCTAAGTAGTGGAATTGTATGTGTGATACTCATCTATTTCCAAATATTTTTACAATAAGAGTGCAAAACTCCTATAATCCACATTTTTCCATGTCTGCAGGCAGAATTTTTTTTTTTTTTACGATTTATTTATTTATTTGAGAGAGAGAGAGAGAGCATAAGTACGAGGGGTGGTAACATAGAATGGGAGAGAGAATATGAAGGAAACTCCATTCTGAGCATGAAGCCCATCTTGGGGCTCAGTCTTACGACGATGAGATCACCACCTGAGCCAAAACCAAAAGTCAGATGCTTAACCAAGTGTGCCACCCAGAGCTCCCCCAACTCTGCCAGCCAGAATCTTTTTAAATTCTGACTTGCTTCTGTGGCATTAACAGTGGTGGTTAAAAAGTATTTTTTTCCATTTCAACACATACTACATAAAAAAAATCACTTTTCAGATATGACTAAGTAACTAAATTTGAATATCCAAAAAGAAAAACATGCACACACACACACATGCATATTTCTTTGTTATAACGGTTATACTATGATCTTACCCCAAATTGCAAGTCTATGCCCTATGTAGTTTCTTCCTGCTCTAACTGAATATCTTTAATGCTTACATGAAAGTCAAATAGTTATATATTTTTTTGGTTTACATAAACAAAATAAAATAAAAGTGCCTTTTCTATTATTTTGCTATTTTTTAACCCTTAAAATATTACCAGTTGTCCTGCATAGCTTGTTTTTTAATAAATGCAAATGTACTGTGGCTTCTGGGAAATTTTAGATTCTATTAATCATCTTGCCTTATTAATTTAATGCTACCACTAATTTAATACTGGGGATTAAATCATTTGTACCCTGATTAAAATGTTTGTTTTACAAAAATATAAACACAATAGATCAGTTATAATAAGCTTGGGAAATACTATTTCTTCTTTTGGTGATAGTATTGAAATGATTATTAGTAGCTCATTTTACTCTGTATCTATTTTGCAAGATTTAATCCGTTTGTCACAGATTTTCTTTTAACACGAAGTCAAAATACCCATGTTCTTTGTATTGTATTGCCACCCAGATATCATTCCTTAGAAACATATCAGTTATGATTTTTTACTGTATGATTTTACACTTAAGTCATTATAATAATTTTCCTCTGAAAGTAGCATTCAATAATAATATTAAAAGTTCCAATTATTTATTAAAGAAAAAGGTGACAATCCAGTGGTATTTTACTGCTATGAATAATTTCTCAGAGTATCTGATCTGAATTTGCTAATACCAATTCTAATAATCTCTTTCTAGGTGGAAGCAGTGGTATGCCCTCTGCTCTCTGCCTCTGGATCTTTCCGTTTCATTTGATAACAGTGCCAAGCCAACCTGCTGTGGGATTTATGAATTTCTTGGGTGAAAATAATGGAAAAAGTAATGGCATTCATTTGGGTACTATCTTCATTACACAATTCATGGAGACTGTTTCATTCAGTTTAACCTTTTTTTACCAACTAGTTTATCTTCATATCTGTATTTCTATTTGGCCCTGTTTTTATTTGGCTTTCTCACTGAATATTTGAGAACAAAGTGATCAGAAAGTATGTGCTGATTTTCATTGTAATTCAAGGTAGATTGGTTAAGTTACTTTCTATTGCTGTGTGGTTTGGTCTTGATCTGAGAACATTTAATTGGTTCTCCTGAATAGTATTTATTATTTCTGTCTGGTAGCATGGAGTTTTGACACACAGGGGTGCTTGGACAACCCCAAGAGGTCAATTGAAAATAGTATTTCAATCAAATTCCATAACAAATAGTTGACCCCTAGATGTTTATGGTGAGGATTTTGAATTCCTTTCACCTTATAATTCTATTGAAAAGATACTTTCTTCCCTATGCACTATTTCAAAGCTATTGTTCTTTGTAACTTCCTATCCTTTATGATTATCTTTACTATACTGACCTGTACTCTCTTTGATCGGAAAAAACTCATGAGACATAACAAACTTCTGACCCAAGTCACCAAGTTTGCTGATTAAATACCTCATTACTTTCACTTTACATGCCAAGTAAATTCTTTAGCTTGATTTAAAGTACTTAATTTGAGTTGAAAATATTTGCCTTTTGGGTGAGGATTTATTATGCTATGCTGATTTTTTCATACTGCATTTATCATATTTTAATGAGATTATGGGAATGGGGTTCCAATTTCAGATGGATATGTCAACACCTTGACTCTTGACTGTCCTTTTTTGTTATTTCTGCTAGCTTTGACTACTCCTTCAGTCATGCATTCAAGGCTCTTGGAATTTATTCTAACTCTGGCCCTGATATTCAATGAGTTTCTAAACCATAATTAGATGTGGGAGCCTTGCCAATATTCGGTGACTATGAAAGCCTACAGACAACCTCTAGTTTTAGCATAATCTCTTTCAGGCTTGAAAATACATAGAGATCCATAACATATTTGTAATTTATAAATAATCCTAAATTCATAAATAAATGTTTTACAATGGAATAAAATTTAACTCTTTTGGATTCTGAATAACATTTCTACTTATAATTAAAAATCAGTTTCCCAAATACTACAGGTTTTTTAACTCAAAAAATAATCTGTTAAGTAATAAAAGTAGTGGCATAAATCTATCCTCAATATTAAAGTGCTCCTGTCAAACTTTAAATTGTTACAAATATATTGATTATAGAATGTAATGCAAAACAATTTGGTTTACATTTAAATTTAAATTCAGTGATAAATAATGATATACAAACATAGATTATTCTTCATTTAGTAGATATAAACATGTAAATATAAATTTACTTTGGTAGCTGTTTGCTATAAAAAAGTTGTTTGCTCTTTTCATTCGCCAGTAATTGCATCTAACCTTTTCTGAATACATGAGCGAACTCATGCATAGACTAAGTTCTCAGAGAATTGTTTATTCATTCATAAAATATACAAATTCTAGGTTGTTGAATGTTTCAAAGTAAAAATTCATTATTTTGATATATGCTTTTTTCTACAGCAACATATGGATAACTATGTTATCCTTGTTATTAGTTTGCTAATTGTATAAAAATTGCATTAAAGAATGTTATATAGAGAAAACCTTTCCATCACTTTAAAATATAATATCTATTTTATGAAGAAATAATTTACCTTTGAAATTATTTTTAAAACCTTATTATTCTTTACTGGATTTTTTTTAACCAAAAAGGAGGTTTTTTCAGAATTTAAAAAATGGACAACTATGTCCAAAATATTGGACAGTTTTATTATTTTTACTATTTACATATATTAGACATTAGTCCACTATGATTTATGGGAAAGGTATGCTTTCCTTTTCTATTATAGAATAATGCTTAAAACTTAAAAATATTTTGTATCATTACTTAGATTCATTTTTGATTTTAGAGTAGATGGGTTAAGCCAGTTCTGTAGTCAAGCAAGGAATATTTTTAAATGCAAAATAGTTAACATTTCAATGTCAGATCAGTTTATGCAATTATAATTTATACTGTTAAATTATATTTACACTTTTTCTAATTTCTAGGTTTGGTTACACTGCATCTCCTTTTTTTTTTTTTTTTAAGATTTTATTTATTTATTTGACAGAGAGAGAGAGAGCACAAGTGGGGGAGGCAAAGGGAGAGTGCAAAGCAGGCTCCTTGCTGAGCAGGGAGCCAGATTGCATCTCCTTTTTAAAAGCTATATTTAATATAAAAAACTATTCTACCGAATATATGAAATTTGATTAAAATACCCATAACTACTGTTCCTTACAAAGTCTAAATGTGCATGGAGGTTGAAGCAGCAGAGAATGTAATGCAATAATCAAATACAGCGACATGGTGAAGGCAGGAGGCAGGTCACAGCATCAGAGCAGAGCTCTCACGGTAAGGAATAGAGGTATATATAAATAGGTAAATAAAGAGTCTTGGGGACATCCAAAACAGAGCACACGAGACCATGTCCAATTACAAAAGAAGAGTTCATGGTTAGGATAAGATTTTCTGTGTGCTGGAAGTTCCAGTTCCCAGAATATTGATCATGAAGCAAGGCAGAGACTTAGACACTTAGGGAGCATTACTCATTAAGAGTAAAGACATTATATTCATTGAAGTAAAAAATAGGCTGATGATGATAAATTTAGATATTATTATTAAAATGGTCTTATAGGGGTGCCTGGGTGGCTCAGTGGGTTAAAGCCTCTGCCTTTGGCTCAGGTCATGAATGCAGGGTCCTGGGATGGAGCCCCACATTGGGCTCTCTGCTCAGCAGGGGGCTCCCTTCCCCCCCACCACACATCTCTCTGCCTGCCTCTCTGCCTACTTGTGATCTCTGCCTGTCAAATAAATAAATAAAATCTTTTCAAATAAGTAAATAAATAAATAAAATAGTCTTAAAGTCCAGAGGAATAAAGAAAGTAGAGAAAGAAAGGAAATAGATGCAATGAGACTATAACAGAAAGTAATCTTTCAATTCTGCTAATAGTAATCAATGACAAAATATAAAGGGAAAACAATTACATTTGCTTTAATGACAACAACAACAAAAATAAAGCACATGGGAATACATTTATGAAATATATAGGAGTTAAATGAATAAAACTTTTAAACTCCACTGAAGAACACTTAAGACTTGGATAAGTGGAAAATGTACATTCTTTTTAAATAGAAAAAGCCAATTATTATAAAGATGGATGACCTTCCCCAGTTTAAGTGATTGTATTGGAGAAAAAAAAGAGGTTTGAGGGAAAATTGACAAATTTTATTCTGAGTATTCTAAAGAATAAAGAAAATTAACTCTGTGAAGATGAATTTCTGAAATAGAGTACTGATGATTTCCAATGCCACTTTTTTTTTTTAAAGATTTTATTTGTTTATTTGACAGCAGAGGTCACAAGTAGGCAGAGAGGCAGGCAGAGAGAGACATTGGAGGAAGCAGGCTCTCTGCCGAGCAGAGAACCCGATGCGGGACTCGATTCCAAGACCCTGAGACCATGACCTGAGCTGAAGGCAGAGGCTCCAACCCACTGAGCCACCCAGGCGCCCTCCAATGACACTTTTAAAATCCATTGTAAAGCTTAAATAATTGGAGCTGCATGAGTTTTGTCAGATCACTCAAACAGACTTTGATTAATAATGAATATGATATTCAGAATCTGTGATGTAAAAGTTTCATTCAATAAACATTATTGAGATGACCAGCTAGCTATCTGAAAGAAATATAGATAGATCTGTATACCTATCTCATTACTTATACACAGCTAAATAAGTCTAAATGAATTTAACATTTTTGGATACTATAAAAGTTGTGAATTAAATATTTAAATGTATAATACTGGAGTGGAAAAACTGTAAAAGGGCATAGACTACAAAAGTTGTTATGGAAAAGTTGATAAATTTTATTATATAACTAAATTTTATTTATAAAAAATTCTAAAAAGTCAAATATAAGCAACAATCTTAGAAATGATTTATATATAATTTTTAAAAGATTAATCTTTTAATGAATAAGTCATACAAAAAGACTAACAATTTTATGAATGAATAGGGAAAGGATAAATGAATCATAAATAGAGAAAAGAAAAGTCTCAAATTGCTCATAATTAAAAGGGTACAAATTTAAATAAAAGCTCAAATTTAAACAAGGTATATTATTTATAAGTATTTAATTATAAAATTCCACAAGACTTGAGTGTATAAAAGTCCAACACTTCCTTAATTCTCCAATGACTTTAATCTAGCTTTGAGCCATTAAAAATTATCTTAAATTTCTGCCAGCTCATAGCTTTTTCCAGTTTGAAAGTCAGTCCTATTAAGTAATTTCTCAGTCCATATTACCCATTTTCATCTTAAAAAATCTCAATTCAATACTCAGTTGTTCCCATATTCACCCACATCCCAATTTGGCCTCTGTATTTCTGGGGTGAGATTAGGTGTGTCCTGGTGTCAGATTTGGAGAACATCAGATCTCTCCCTTTCATCTTGCTGACTCTGTCCTTCATGGATATATAACTATGTAACTATTATATCTCCACCTCACATTTTCATTAATCCAGGAATACTCTTACTGGGAATTCGTCTTATTAACAAACAACACAAATAAATATGTCAACATGTACGAGGATGTTCAGTTTTGTCAGTTTTATAATAACAAAAACAAACTAATGATTTCAAAAAATCCCTAAATATCAATCAATGATAAACAATAAACTATAACCCAACCATTAAAAGAACAGTGCATTTTGGGTGTTGAGTTTTATAAGTTATTTATAGAACTTGGAAACTAGTCCTTTATCTGATATGTCATTTACAAATATTTTCCCCATTCCATAGGTTGCCTTTTAGTTTTGTTGACTGTTTCCTTTGCATGTAGACGTTTTTTATCTTGATGAAGTCTGAATAGTTCATTTTTGCTTTTGTTTCCCTTGCCTTTGGAGATGTGTCTAGCAAGAAGTTGCTGTGACTGAGGTAGAAGAGGTTGCTGCCTGTGTTCTCCAGGATTTTGATGGATTCCTGTCTCACATTTAAGTTTTTCATCCATTTTGAGTTTCTCTTTGTGTATGGTGTAAGAAAATGGCCCAGTTTCATTCTTCTACATGTGTCTATCCAATTTTCCCCACATCATTTGTTGAAGAGACTGTCTTTTTTCCATTGGATATTCTTAGCTGTTTGTCAAAGATCAGTTGACCACAGAGTTGAGGTTCCATTTCTGGATTCTCTATTCTGTTCCATTGATCTATGTGCCTGTTTTTTGAACCAATACCATACTGTCTTGATAATTATAGCTTTGTAATATAGCTTGAAATCCAGCATTGTGATGCCATCAGCTTTGGTTTTCATTTGCAACTTTCCTCTGGCTCTTCAGAGGCTTTTCTTACCATACAAATTTTAGGATTATTTGTTCCAGCTCTGTGAAAAATGTTGATAGTATTTTGATAGGGATTACACTAAATGTGTAGATTGCTCTGGGGTAGCATAGACATTTTAACAACATTTATTTTTCCAATCCATGAGCATGGAATGGTTTTCCATTTCTTTGTGTCTTCCTCAATTTATTTAGTAAGTGTTCTGTATTTTTAAGAGTACAGATCCTTTCCCTTTTTGGTTAGGTTTATTCCTAGGTATCTTAAGGATTTTGGTGAAACTGTAAATGGCATTGATTCATTAATATCTCTTTTTTCTGTCTCAATGTTAGTGTATAGAAATGCAACTTTTCTCTGTGGATTGATTTTATATCAATCCACAATTGTGGGAAAATTTTTTAAACTAACTTTTTATTTTAAAATATTAAAGCTCAGAGAAAAACTTATATAATTATAAAATGAAAAATATCTTTCATCCAATATTTACCACATTATTTACTCACCTTTTCTATCTGATCTTTTTCTATATTTACTTCTATATGAATCACAGATGATTTTTTTCCCTTCATTTTATTTGTATATACTTCTCATTCTTCTCTATTGCTTTTGTAATTTAAATAGTGCAAGTTTTATCTTCTGTCTTTTAACAGACTTAAGAATCACAACAATCTTTTCAAACATTATAAAATCATATCATTTTGATCTTAATTCCTGCTGGTCTTAAGTGCCAAATATCTCTTACACACTTAGGTTCTACAGTATTTATAGACTGTGGTTCTTTTTAAGATTTATTTATGTATTTGAGAGAGGGGGGAAGGGCAGAGGGAAAGAAAATCTTAACTGAGAGCAAAGGAGGGCACAATCTCACAACCCTGAGAATGTGACCTGAGCTGAAATCAAGAGTCAGTCGCTTAACCGACTACACCACCCAGATGCCCCAATTGTGTTATATTTTTACTTATGTTTGCATAGATGTAGTTCTTCCCACATAACAGAGTTTGCTATGTATCTGTCGAAATACATAGACATATGTATGTGTCATGAGTTCTCTGGTCCAGGAAGAAAAGAGAAGAAAAGAGCTTACACGTAAATATCTGATTTTTATGTTTGATTATTCCATTCAGTACTAACTCTGGTCTAGAAGCACACTAAGGATCAGCTAATAATTGATTGATTTTTAATTGACAAATGAATAATAAACTCACCTCAATAAATGATTTAGATAAACTGAAAATTTGTTTCTACCACTCAAACTTTAAACTCAACACAAAAGACATTTTAAAATCAAAATGAAAAAATTAAGCATAATTAAAAACATGTTTCATAATCATTGATTTTTAACTATCTATTTGCATATACCTGGAATAATTCCTTGAAAAATGACTGAAATAATTTTAGTACTAATAGAGGAAAACTGTCCTGAATTTATTTACATTTTCTACTTGACAAAGTTCAGAAGACCTTTTGAAAACATAGTGCAGTGGCATTAATATGAGCAGAATTTACTAAAAAAAATCTGTTATGTTAAGATGCCTGAGGTTTCATAACCTATAATATGTTTTAGTTTCACTAAAGTTAATATAGGGGAGAACAGAGAAAGAAATAAAGTATTAATTTTTATTTTGACTCCAATGTATCTAAAATTTAATATCTAGATAATGCTAGAGCTATTCATAACCTCAATTTCAATATACAGCATGCAAAATGAGAATTCAATTGTACCATACAGATTTCATTCAATCAAGGGAACAATGAAACAAAAATGTTCTTTAGGAAAATGCCTAACTCCTTATTGACCAGTGGGACAGAAACCATTGAAGAAAGTAGAATTTGGGACTGGTATGTCTTTTGGCAGTCCTTTTACAAGAAGCAAGTCCAAGATTTTAAAAGAATGGGAAAAGATGCAATTATACCATGTCATTTGTTTCATTTAAAATAAGGATTGCTGAGCAGAGAAAAAGGCTTATAAATGTTAATCTAGTCAAATTTAACAGGTTAAATTTCTAATTCCATGAGTTCTATATTAAAAAATATATATCCTAAGGTCAAAGTCTAGAATATTCTGAAGAATAGGTAAATATGTTACATTTTCCAAAACTGGTACAGTATTTATTCATAATGACCCCAAGTTAAAAAGGTTGGGGAAAGGGAATTTAGTTTTTAAATTTGTTATCTTTCAAGTGCTTTTAAGCGGTGCCTGGGTGGCTCAGTGGGTTAAGCCTCTGCCTTCGGCTCAGATCATGATCCCAGAGTCCTGGGATTGAGTCCTGCAATGGGGCTCTCTGCTTAGCAGGGAGCTTGCTTCCTCCTCTCTCTTTGCCTACTTGTGATCTCTGTTTGTCAAATAAATAAATAAAATATTTTTAAAAATAAAGTGCTTTGAAACAAAACAAAACAAAATGCTCATTGGTCCTACAGGATTAATTACCTGCCCTGGAAAAAGACTCATGACAATCAGGTTTACTTTGTGAGTAAAGCATTATACCTGAGTAAAGAATTAGAGCTTAGATTCTATAGGGTACACTGAATGGGCAATATATGGGAATTGAATAGTCCTAATGGTGTGGACATGTTGGGGTTCAGAGCAAAGGGTCAAGAAAGAATTCTTGAGATGTCTTTGATGCAAAAATATGGTTTTATTAAAGCCCAGGGACAGGACATGTGGGCAGAAGCTGCACTGGGGTCATTAGAAGTGGCTGATTATATATACTTTCAAGTTGGGAGGTGGTTAGGGATAGCACAAACCTCCAAGGTATTTTGGAAACAAGGTTTCCAGGACCCTGAAGGCACTAGCTATTGTTAGGAAAAGGTCATTTATTAATGTTTAGTAAAAACTCACTCTTGAAACCCTTTAGATTCATATCAGTGGGCCATATTCTTGGAGGATGATTGCTAACATATATCTTGGGGGATAGAGAAAAAGGAAGTTTCCAGAGGAATTTCTATATGTTTAAAGTAGACTCACAAGATCCTGGAGGTGGGGCTAAGATTGCCTTTTGCCCTTAGCAAAGTGCCAACAATGAGACAGCTCTTTCCAGAGGAAGGTCACTCTTTTTCAAAGACTTGTCAAGGGGCTGTAAGTACCAAGGAAATTTAATTTTTCTTTTGTCTTTGTTTTCCACATCACTACTAATAAAAACTATGCATCCAATGGAAAGAAAGCTATAGAGAGGAAAACTGTATCTTTTCCCCTCATTTCCCGTTTCATTTGTTGATGTCTTACTTTATTCTAGAAAAAACCAAAACCAAAAAAAAAAAAAACCTCTGCTTTTGATCCCACTTGCTTAATCTCTTTTCTCCTCTCCTTCACATCTCCCTTCTTACTTAATTCTTCCTTCTCCACACCCCCACCCTGTTTCAATCCTCTGCTTTGTCTTCTCACTCCTCCTTCTCTGTTTCCTGTCCACATCTTATCTCTATGACTTTTTCAAGATAATTCTTTCCAAATAATTTCTTCATTCAGATCCATAGTCATCAGAACAGTCTATATAACAGTTTTGATGCTTAAAAATTATTTTCAATCCTTTCAAGTTTGTTTATTTATTTATTTATTTATTTATTTATTTTTATTATTTATTTCATGGCTAGGCATATGATCTATTCCAGTGATGTCCCAGGTGTGCTTGCAAAGAATGTGTTTTATTCTGTTATTTCAAGAAGTGTTCAACAAATGTCAATTAGGTCAAGTTGGTTGAGAGTATTCAAGTCTTCTATACATTCATTGATATTCTTCGACTTGGTTATAACAATGACTAGAAGGAAGCATTGAAATCTTCACCAATAATTTTTAATTTGTCTATTGCTTTCTTCTGTTCTTTTTTAAATTTTTTAATAGAAACTATAGTTAAAATATAAAACTTGAAAAAACTAAAGATCACAATCTTGAAAGCACCTATTAATGTGGCTCTAACCTATCCTGATTTCCAGCCTGCTGTCTCTCATAGTAGCCACCCTGGAATGCCCATGCTCAGTTATCTGAGTTGTCATGTGGTGCTGAGTCTCTGCTTGTGTGGGTTCCCCTATACCAACCCATTCAAAGAGAACTGAAAGATGTAAATTTTATCTGTGTTCATTACTATTTTCAGGAAATAAGTGCAACCATCAGCTATGAAATAATTCAGCTTTGTTCAGTTAGCACAATAGTTGAAATGGGAACCTAACCTCCAGAATTGCCCCCCAAAAGAATATGTTAATCCATTCAATGTACCTGCTTTGTGCCAGTCACATAAATGTGATGGACTTGATCTCTTCCCTAAGTGTTTTCACTCTAGCAGGTAAAGAGACAATTAAATAAGAATTTTCATAGACTTTCTTGGAGTAATCTCAAAGTACAGACATCTAACTTTCTCTGTTATATTGGTCAAGAAAATAATTCTCTTTTTTTTTTTTTTAAAGTTATTTTGACTAAAACTGAATGGGATAAATAGGAGTTTTTCAGGTGAAGAAGTAAGAGTGGAGTGTTCCACTCACACATATAAAAGCCTGGGATAAAAAAGAGTAGAATCTAGTCACCAAACTGTAAGTTTAGCATGGCTGAAGCCTGGAAGGAAATGGCAGACATATTGAGAAATGAGTCAGGTCCTGATGTGTGTGCTAAAGGGTTAGAATTTTATCCTGGAGACAAGGATTTGAGTACGTGAGTGAGATGATCAGTTTCATGTTTGAGGAATATTACTTTGTCTTCCCCATGAAAACCTATCCATTCATCAAAAAATCTACAGACTTAGACGGCAAATAACAATGACTTATATTTTGAGTTTCACATTCAGACGAGCATTCTTTGCAATGTCCCTGAGTCTGAAAGACAGATTTAGTACCATTTCAAGATTGTTTTTTTATATAGATTTTTCCAAAGATATGACTTAGAAGTAAAAGGATATATTTTGGATTAACATAAAAAGTTAAAATAATCTGGTATGTTTTAGCCAATAATTAATGCGTTGTAATGAAGTCTGCTAATAGTTAAGTATAGATATTATATTATTAATACAATTATAGACTATTCATAAAGGCTTCTCAATACTGAACACACACAATGAATGTTTATGAGTGAGATATGATTTATTAGATGAAATCTTCCTTGAAAATTTTACCTATGGCAATATTTTTACATAGTGCTTTCAATCAAAGAGAATATTTATAATAAATTGTTTTGCTAATTTATTTACATGATGTCATTGAGCTCTGTTTTCAAGATAGTCACTGTAGTAATAAGTTCTTTTTCACATGTAGGCATCTTACTCCTGAGAATTACCAAATATAATTAGTGATGGTGGATTGCTGGCATTTTCTAAATAAAGTAATCTATGTCTTCCCAGAAATAGTTCCAGTTATGCCACCAGTTTGAAAAAAAATTTACTTAAGGGCAAATGAGGTAAGTCATTGAAAGCCTGTTAAGTGTTCCTTGTCTTTTCATTCGCTGGAGAAGATAATTACTCAGAAAACGCTTTGTTTCAAGGGCAGATTTAAACTTTCTGGACACTCTTTAAAAGAAAGAGAAGAATATTATGAACATGATATTTGAGAGGAAAGTAAATTTTATACTGAAAAGGGAAATCATATACAAAAATTAACTGAAATGTGACAAATACCACAAAAATTATAATCCAGGAGAAACAATAATAATACTGATCTATCAACTCCCTGACATATCTCTAATATATTGTTTGGCTGCATATTCTTTTTATTTTTTAAGATTTTATTTATTTATTTGACAGAGATCACAAGTAGGCAGAGAGGCAGGCAGAGAGAGAGAGGGGAAAGCAGGCTCCCCACTGAGCAGAGAGCGAGCCCAATGTGGGGCTCGATCCCAGGATCCTGGGATCATGACCTGAGCCTAAGGCAGAGGCTTTAACCCACTGAGGCACCCCTGGTTGCATGTTCTTTGAACACCTCTTCATGTGACATTGATTTCATGATCTCATTTTCTAGCAGGTTAATAGAAATATAATTATTCTGTCTACCAATGCAGTTAATAAAAAATATTGATATTTCAGATTTGTAAAATATGTATCAGATTTGTAAAATATAATAAAATTATGTATCATAATTTACATAAAAGTGCTTGTGTTATTGCTTACAGTTTGGTGCTCTACAAACTCAAGAAAACTTTTATTGTATTTTATACAATTCCCAACGTGCAAAAATACATGGTACTTTTTTAAACTTTACCCTCTGCATTTTTCAATATATTCCTCAAAGAAATTTTCATTTTGACAAGGCATCAAAGAGACTTATTCTTCTGCTTGAAATTTGACATGTTTGAATATTGAGGTTTCCACAGACTAGTTTCTGGTTATTTTTATTTCAAAATTCATCACTTTCTCCTCCACTACTCTCATATTTTCAGTACTTGGCACCATAAGATAATGTCCATATAATGATCAGACCTATAGAATTGTCACTCATGCAGAGTGAGTCAGCAAGTGGGCAGTTCTCCTGAACATAATTACATATGAATGGCTAAAAATAACCTAACTTCTATGGATGTTATTACAAATCTTACAGCATACTAAACCCAAATATTTTAATTACTTCAAATTCACCGTGGCTGGGTCCCAAAAATGGCTACTCTTAGTTGACATGAAAGAGGGGGAAGTCAGAGAGGAAAGTGACGGTAGTCAAAATGCACTTATTTTTAAATCTTACAAAAACATATATTCATGTGAACATATACTAAATGACCTTCCCAGGACTTGGTTGCATCCTTCTAAAATACATACAAAAATTCTATGAGTCTTCCTTTACACCCAGATTCTAGAATAATTGCTCATTTTCCTTGCCTCTTTAAGAGGTGGCACACCCTCTACTCCCTTCCTCCCAACACACATTGTCTCTAGATCTGAAGTGCAGCACTATTCCTTAAGTTTTTCCTATTACCATGCCATTCCTCTTAAATTATTCCTTTACTTAAAAATGCTTCTTATTTAACCACTTGGATTGTACCATCTGTTCACTGCAAGGAGCCTAACTGATACACCCTCTCATCCTTGCATTCTTATCTTAAATATAAATTCCTCATCAAGTTTGTTTGTTTGTTTGTTTCTTATCATGATGCTTAACTAATTTTTGTCACACACTTATCCAAATTACATACATTTGTTCATAGTCCCCTGGTTCCAAACACAGTGCCTATAATATAACAGGGCTAAATATTTATAGTAAAACCCCATAAGAAGTTACATTCTCTCAGACCTCATTACCAAACAAGGTTTGGTTCAAGTTCTTTCCTTTGGAGGGAGGGAGGAAAATGGAAGAAAGAAGGAAGTACAAGGTTAGCCACAGGGAACGAGCAGGCAATCTTAAGATGTCTCTTAACTTTCCCAGTATGTCTCTCACCCTGTTCTCCTTAGACAAGCCAAAAAAAAAAAAAACAAAAAAAAAACAAAAAAACACAAAAAGAAAACAAAAAAAAAACTATGAAACTAACTAAAACAACTTGTACTATCCCAGATGTTCCATAACAACCACAAGAATAGGCAGTAATTCCACTGGTAGATGAGCCAGTCTGTACATCTTATACCAGATAATGCCAAACCACATTTGGAGCGAAAACTCTCGGTAGGTCTGTTAGATTGTGATCACTCCTGATCATGTTCTTCAATTTGCTGTAATGCTATCCTGCATTTATAAGACTGGATTTTCTGGATCCTGCTTATTGTATTGTAGTGGGGTTTTATTATATTTCATGTGTGAGTGAATGAACCCAGGTTTATCAGTATTTCTTCTATTTTATTTTTAAAGATATATTTGTTTATTTGAAAGAAAGTGTGTGCGTGTGTGTGTGTGTGTGTGTGTGTATGCACACACGCATGCATGAGCAGGGAGAAGGGCAGAGGGAGGGAGAGAGGAGGCAGACTGCTTGCTGAGTGGAGGGCCCAACAACATGGGGCTCCATCTCACCACCCTGAGATCACAACCTGAGCTGAAATCAAGAGTCAGATGCTTAACTGACTGGGCCAAACAGGTGCCCCTGTATTTCTCTTATTTAAAATATAACAAATAATGAATTAAAATCAGGAGTGGAATATAATGAAAAGAATTTAATTTTTAAAGACTGAATTTAAACTAACACAGTGTTTTGAGGAAATAGAATTATTAACTTTATAAATAGAAAATGAACTAAATTATCAAAATGTTTTAAATTATCCATACTCTTCTTATGAGAAATCATGTACAACATACTTGGAATTAAATGTTCTGGGAAATCCAATAACTGTTTCCATTTTTTGCCCATGTTTTTTATAAAAGTTTAAAAGCAAGTTTACCTCCATTAAATCATTTGAGTATAAAAACCTTATGAGGTAAATCTATTTATAGGGTAAGTAGACTGAATCAACATTTATTCTAGCCCTACTTTCCCCTATTTCCCATATTTTAAATCTAGAAACTAATCTTTCTATACCACATTGAATCTAGCAAAAGATATGTGACAGTCTAGCCAAGGAAGGTATATAGAAGTCATTGGGATTTCAGGAAAATATCTTACTTGATACAGCACCCTCTTCTTTCTCCTCCATTAATTTTCCTTCCTGACTTGGATGTAGCCGTAAAGAGTGGAAATACCAAAGCAGTGATACTTCAATCATGAAGAAAAGTCTTAGAACATCACAAGACTAGAATCCTTGAGATACTGAAATAAGGCCAACAATCGCATATTTCTTGGCATTTTGTTGCTTTGGAATAATATATGTCTGAAGTTTATTTAAACCTAATTTTAGTAGAATATCAGGAAATTAATTTTCTATCAAAAGAATAGAGAGAGGATTTATTTTGTCTTTTGTGATACTTAATGGTCAAACACAATCAACAAATAAGATAGTGACACAGGAATATTATTGTGTAACAGATGGGTAAACTGAAGCTTAGCATTACATCCAAATACAGAATAAGCAATACATCCTAGACCTAAGTCAGGTTGTTAGGGGAAAACCGTACTGCCATTCACTAGGAATTGAAAATCTAAGAGAGAAACAAGACTTGTGCTAAAACAAATACATTAAAATATGTGATAATTTATTAGGTTGGGCAGTTTGAATGGAAGTATCTAACCCTTTTTGAGTAGTTAGTATGTGTCCATCACTTTTCTAGCCACTTTACATTCATTAACTTTCTTTATTCTCAGCATAACCTTATTGCATAAGTGCTATATTATGCACATTTTACAGGGGAGAAAACTGAGGGTATGAGAAATTATGAGCTTTTAAGTACTTTGTCACTAGTGACACAGCTAATAAGTGGCAGGGCTGGCATTTGGACTCAGGAAGTCTGGCTCCAGCAGTTATGCTCTTAGCCATGACCTCACACTATTGCTCCTGTTATGGTCTGTTTATGTCAGTCTGAATGCAGTAGATACTTCATCCTAATATTAGGGTAACATAATTAAAACAGAATTTTTTTAAAAAAAGGTTTCAGATGCAATAAATAGAAAAAAATATTAACACTTAATGTACTTCATGTGTTCTGGCACTTTGCCAAGTAATTTACATATATTAACCCATTTAATTCCCACGACAAGATACCAATCCAATGTAGCTAGACCTATTTATTTTTTTATTCTGTAGAGAAGAAATTTGGAATCCCAGAAAAGCTAAGACCCTAGCCCAAGGTGGCATAGCTTATAAGTTGTGTAGCTGGGATTCTTATCCAGGAACACTGGCTCCAATAATTAGCTCATAAGCACTTCAGTAACAAAAGCACGCAACTTTGACTCACTACACACATAGTAAAGGCTAGTAAAATCTACAGAAGAAAGAAAATATTTGCTGAGCATTCAGGGACAGCCTCATGGAAGGGGTAATTTGATCTGAATAAACTTTGAAGGAAAAGAAAGTAAGAAACAATAAGCAACAAAATTGAGATTCAGAAGTTATAATAAAAAAATGAAATATGTGAAAATAATTCTAGAGTCAACTAGATACATGTTGGCATTCAATGAGATCAGTTGTATTTTTAATTTCCAAATTTGAGAATTTTTTTCACATCCAAAGCTAACTTATTCTATTTTCATCCACCAATACTTGTTCATTTAAATTCCTGACTATTCATTTTAATTTCATGACAGTTTAAATTCTGACTGGCAGCTCTTAAGTCCCACAAAAATTAAATTTAAAAACTATGGCTCCTGCCTTCAAGGTAATTATAACCTTTCAAATTTACTAAATAATTTAGCAAATCAGTTTAATATACATTTAATGAGCAACTGCTATCTCTCAGACATTGTGCCAAGATCTGGGACTGTAGAAGCTTTGCAGGGAAAAGACACATAAACAGATAATTACATTGCAATATGGCAAGGGTAATGAAACAGCAGGGTCCATGAACTCTGGTATCAGAGAAAACAGTCATGCTGGAAAAGATTGGATATTTAGAAAAATCTTTCAATGTTTTCCTTCAAGAAATATTCAATTACTATATATCAGGTACTATGCTAAGTGATGGTGATACAGTACTAAAAGTTTCAAACCTCATCTCTATAATTACAAAAGGTCAACAGAATTAGTGCAATTATTTTGTCACTATGGGCGTGATAAGAAGCCACAATAATTCAGTTTTCTAGCCCTGTTTATAGGTGCTCTTTATCACCAGAAACTAAAACCAGATGCCAGAAGCCACAAGCTCCAAACAAGTCCCCATGATTTGGTTTTTGACTGGTTTCTTCCCGTTCAGACCTCAGTTGCTAACCCTCCAGATGACCTCGAGATCATTATCTCCTAATTCTAATAAAGAACACATCTACTAGCACCAGGACAAATCTGACTATATCCATTTAAGGGATGAAAAGAGGTGGCACTCTGATTCCAAGAAACCACCTCTCTTCCCTAAAACACCTTGACATCAACTTACTTACCAGCCCCTTGTCATAAACCCATAACACCCTAACCATGAGACGTAATCAGGGAGAATGTGCCTTAAAAGCATGAGTTTCCTTTCTCCATTTTCTGACCACTGAACAAATTACCTGCTTGCCATCAAATACTGTTTTGTTATTTGGTTATTTGGGAATGGTGTTAAGTAGAGAAAGAACCTACCACTTCAGCAACACTTTCAGCAAGGTGATAGAGAATAAAGAAATAGAGGATGAAAGGAAGAAAGGAAGGGTAGGGGCCACAGGCAGACTGCCTCAAGATGAGCCACTTTGGCATGAATATTGTTTTGAGTTAAAAGTAATCAAAACCCAGCAAACACAAAAAAAGCTCTCTTCTTGGTCCTCAACTGCCTAAATTTACACTGGAAAGGAGAAACTGTATCAAGTAGAGTGCTATTTATAGACTTCTCTTTACCAAAGAAACTTATCTGCATAATAGGGCAACCTTTGTTCATCCAAACATTTATTCTCACCTTCCTGCTAATTACCTTCTCACCTTTGTATCCTCAGACCCTGTTCTTCTCCTTAGCTCATATAAGCTTCCTGTTGCCTCACTGTCTTTGGAATTTCCATGTCTGTGGGGATTCCTCATATGTATGCCTATTAGATTTGATATTCTCCTACTATTGTGTCTCCTGTCAATTTAATTATTAGTCCACCTAAAAGGACCTGGAAGGGCAAATGAAGGTTTTCCTCCTGACAGAATGAGGGAACAAGGGAAGGGACCACAGAAAGGGATTTTGGAACCAACAGAGTTTGTTCAACTTGTGAATCAGTAACTTCTGAAAATGGGAGGTGCTGCAAGGAGAAAAAGCCAAATAAGAGGGAAAAGCAGGGGTCAATTCCAACACTTAAGCCAATAGCTTTATAGGATGAGGAAGCTCAGCTATTGAGATAAATCTGAAAAGAGCAAGAATGAATATATATGCAAGGTGACTAAAAAAGCATATTAGATTGATGATTCAGAGGTAATAATTTTCTCTGGAAATGACAGCCTAGATCTTCCAGCTATGCCTAATAAAGTCAACATAGATTTTTCCCCCCTTGGTGCCCATGAAGCAAAACGTCAAAATCCATGGGAATGATAGTATATTTCACTTTACAAAGTTGTCTGTGAATAAAAACTATGCAAATTGAATCAGATTTGTATTGCTCTTGTGGAATTTTCAATGCAGACCTACAATTCTGTGATTCCAATAAAAAACAACCATTTCTAATGCAGATGATGTCATTCAGCTTCCTTCTTTTCAGTAAATTTAAAATTCCTGTTAGAAGTCTTTTACTACTCTGAGTGAAATAAGTCAAGCAGAGAGAGTCAATTATCATATGGTTTCACTTACTTGTGGAGCATAAGAAATACCACAGAAGACATTGGGAGAGGGAGAGGAGAAGTGAGTGGAGGGAAATTGGAGGGGGAGATGAACCATGAGAGATGGTGGAGTCTGAGAAACTAACTGAGGGTTTTGGAGGGGTTGGGGTGGGTGTTGGGTGAGCCTGGTGGTGGGTATTAAGGAGGGCACGTATTGCATGGAGCACTGGGTGTGATGCATAAACAATGAATTTTGGAACACTGAAAAAAAAATAAAATTTAATTTTAAGAATTCA
Source organism: Lontra canadensis (assembly GCF_010015895.1). Classification (NCBI taxonomy): domain Eukaryota; kingdom Metazoa; phylum Chordata; class Mammalia; order Carnivora; family Mustelidae; genus Lontra; species Lontra canadensis. The sequence continues at coordinate 6,605,253 of NW_022631042.1, forward strand.
GAAACAAACAAAAATGATGAAAGAATAAATATATAAATTGAAAAAAATGTAATCCTTTATCAAGTTAGTAAATATTTTACGTATAATAAAACATATGTACAACAATAAAAAAAGAAGTCTTTTACTGATACTTCAATAAACATGTTTTGTATTTTCAAGCATCATGTTAGACCCAGTGTAGTCAGATACAGTTTGCAATTTCTTGTCAAGATAGCTTTGTAGAATCAGGCTTTATGGAGCCCCTTTCCTCCAAGTAGATAGCAATGACAGATAAAATACAAGAGGAGTAAGTCAAACACAGTTAACTGTTTTAAATTTTAACACAAGATCAAAAAAAGATAAACATCTCCATAAATAAGTACAGAACTACAACATAGATTAAATTGCAGGTCTCCTGAGCTATTGGCTGGAAGAGAGATGTGTATCTCTACTCTCCCCAGTAGAGATGACTGAGAAGTGAAGTGTATCCCTTCTTAATAACAGAAAGTAGAAGTACTCTTTAGGAAGAAGAAGAAATTTCCTAAGCTCTATTCATGATATCAGGATCTTCCACTAATGCTCATGAAAGAAAGATGAAAAATGCTATTAACAAATCTGCCATGAGCTCTGGATTCAAAAAATGCTATGCACCTAAGTAGGAAAAGGACACAGGTAAACCTTCTCAACAGCAACTTAGCTATACTACTCAATGGCTCATTGTCTGTATTCTATGACAGAAGAAAGTTCTATTTCCAGTATAATGATGGAAGTCCATACCAAGCAGCCATCCAGTTGAAAAAAACTACTAAAGGATACTAAATAACAAACAAAATCAAGCAGAATATGGAGGAGTCAAAACTTTGAGGGATGACCAAAATAAGCATGGTTCTCACTATGTTAAAGCCTTTCCCCTGCCAGAGGGAAATTCAAAGATAACTTCTTAGGAGGCAGCATGACCTATTCTCATGGAATAAGCAGCCTAGAACCAGATGAAGTAGGGGAAAGGTGAGCCAGACAGGCTGAATGGTGGAGGGGAGGTAAATGTGCTAGAAGATGAAGGTGTGCGTAAAAGATAATTGACAAAGCATAAACTATTCTACGATATTCTAGTGGATTTTAAAGTAACTTGGAAAGTAGGATCAGTATGTCAGGGTTTGTTTAGGATATAAAATATATGTTAAAATTATGACAATATAGGGGAAAGTTTCTGAATCAGAAAATTACAAGATTGGAAAAAAAGCTATTAAATTAAAAAATAAGATGAAGTGGTTAAAAAGAAAAAGTAAAATACATTAGAAGTAAACATTAAAAATATATAAGCCAAAATAAAATTCAACTTAAAGACAATTGAATAGCAGAAATAAGACAATAAATTAAAATACTGACATAAGAAACAGAAAAAATGCAAACAAGGCAAAGGAAAAATTCAGTAATAGATATAATACATGGAAGATAAAAAACTAGGATCCAGGGTATGAAAACTAGCTATTTCCCAAATCAGGTCTGAACATTTAACAATGACTGTCCACATCTCACCTAGGTCTGCTATGAGAGTACAACCTACATAAATCTGAAGCAACCAAGTTCAGATTTAGGAATCCTGTTCTCATCATCATATACCATTTCAGCCTGTCACATTCGTCTGTTGTAAGAGAGAAGCAAATGCTGACCAAACTCATTTTCAGTTCTCATGGCTGATGAGTAATTGAAGCAATCCGAAGCTCTACCACCAAGAAAACTGAAGTTCTCTTTTCCCTACTACAATTTACAAATTCAAATTGGGTATATAATAAGTGAAATGGTATATTTTGTTTCCATATCATATATATTTTGTTTCCATATCAACAAACTTTTACACCATCACTCATGTCATGTAGAAGATCAAAAATGTTTTCTTCTCACAAAATGTTTTTTTAATGCTTTTTATCTAAATCTTGTTTTACAATGAAAAATATAATCAGCAGATACTATGAAGGTTTTATAGATCTCTCTGTCAGGTGGATAAATAAAATGACTAAATAAAATCTTTAAAAAAATAAAATAAAAAGTTAATGTGTTCCTCTCTAAGTACTATGGAGCTCCACATTTACTACTTAATAAACTTACCAAGCACATTATTTGATAGTGAACTTGATTCTTGGGGAAACAAGAAACTTACAATAAATAATTAAAATATATAACATCCTAAAAAATTCTCATTGTGTATATCCTAATGTAAATGACTACTAGATGCACACGATAACTATTGGGAGCTTTCTAGAAAATGTAGACGAACCTACTGATTAGGTTCCAATGAAGTATACCGTGTAGAAGATCATATGACTGCATCTGGCTCTCTGCTCAGCGGGGAGCCTGCTTCCTCCTCTCTCTCTGCCTTCCTCTCTGCCTACTTGTGATCTCTGCCTGTCAAATAAATAAATAAAATCTTAAAAAAAAAATTCTTAAGAATAAACTAATCTATAGTGTCAAAAATTAGGTCAATCAGATATGAGGGTGTAGGAAGGAGGGATTACAGAGGACTATAGGGAAACTAGGGAGAGATGGAAAGTTTTATATCCTATGATATTGATGATCTCCCAGATTAGTATACATATGCCCAAACTGATCATATTGCACACTTTAAATATATGAAGTTTAGTGAAATGTAATTATACTTCAGTGAAGTTGAAAGAAGCCAAAAAATAAAGATGGATAAAATTACATCTATTTCAGGATATGGGCTTATAGTAAAAAACACATTTTTAGGATAGGTTGCCATAAGCAGGTTTACATGAGACGATTTTTCCTATAACTTCTAATAACTACTTATCCTAAAACTTATCACTTGTTATATAATTGAATGTCTGTTCAGATATTTTTTAAGGGATTAAGGAGATACCTTATGCCATTTTAAGAAAATGATAACTAATTTAAACTGATATAAACTCTAGTAAATAAATATAAATAAATAAATAAAAATAAATAAAAAACTTTTTTAGTAAAAAAAATGTTTGAACTTACAGCATTTTAGTAATGAAGGAAACTTTTCTTTCTTTCTTTCTTCTTTTTTTTTCTTTTTGAGAGAGAGATCATGGAAACAGAGATAGAGAGAGAGAGAGAGAGAATTCCAAGTAGGTTTCATGCCCAGCACATGGCTCCACTCCCCACACCCCCTGTGGAACTCCATCTCACAACTTTGAGATCATGACTTGAGCTGAAATCAAGACTCTGACACTTAACCCACTGAGTTACTCAGGCACCCCAGGAATGATCCAAACTTACCTATCTCTGTGGATTATTTTTATCTACTTATGAAATAATTTTTCAAAATCATAGTGTATATACCAAAAACCACTGAATTGCATACTTTAAATGGGAAAAGAGCAAAATCTTTGTTAATAAATGCTTATATGATTGAGAAAATTGAAAAAGTGTTATGGAAAGGGAAACTCTGTGAACTTTCAAGGACTGTGTACACCTATTTACTGTTTATTTAGGATGGAATTCATGTTGTACCATTGAAGGTCTTGAACAGGGCAATAGCTTGACCTAGGCTATGCTTTGATAAAATTGAGCTGACAGAGGTGTGTGGAATCTTATTTGTTGTAGGGGTTCAGTATTGAGTATCTTAATATTCAGGTTCAGGCAGGATATGGAGAGTCTGTTTGGCCATACAGAAAGCATATTTGAAGCATTCTGAAAAGAATACAAGTAACATTTATCATTTTATAGCTGCTCAGTATTTGAACTCCCTGTCTATATTTAGGGAATTGGACATTGTTTTTACCCTACAATCGTGATGGTTTCCCAGTTTTTACATAAAAGACCAGGTACTTGCTCCCCTAAGTCTTGGATTTACACCTCAGGAACATGTCAAATTTAAACAATCTGATGATCCTACTCAGGACATGAGTCTGAAATAGCTAACACAAAGAAGCTAGAAGAGTTGGTTTTGTGCCATCATTGAAAAAGGCCAGTATCTGTGCCACCTGATGGCTGAGGCGGTATGTATCCAGGAGTGGCAGGACCCATGGCAGCTTGGAAAATGGATAGATCCTGTGTCCAGAGCTGGCTGTGTCTTACTCTTACTGGACTTCCATGGTCCTGGATGGACTTTTTAAAAACAGTTTTATTGAGATACAACTCACGCATCATAAAAATTTGCCCATTTAAAGTATACAATTCTGAGGGGTTTTTTAGTATATTCACTAAGTTTGTAATCATCATCACAATCTAATTTTAGAACATTTCATCACCCCAAAGAAACCTTTTCCAAGCTAATGGTAGCTGTCAACCCACCTCCCTCTGGGCAATGACTGATCTACTTTCTATCTCTATAGATTTGCCTATTTGGACATTCATATAAATCAGCCATACAATATGTAGTCTTTTTCAGCAGATTATTTTACTTAGCATACTATTTTCAAGATTCATCCATCTTATAGCATGTATCAGTACTTTACTCCCTTTTATCTTGAATAGTTGTATGGATATATACAGTTTGTTTATTTATTCCTCGGTTAATGAATACTTGGGTTGTTTTACTTTCCAGATATTACAACTAATGCTGCTATGAATACTCATGTGTATACATTTTTATGTAGACATATGTTTTCATTTCTCTTGGCTATATATATATATACGACTGGAATTGCTAGGACATATGGTAACTCAGTGTTTAACATTTCGAGGAACTGTCAAACTGTTTTCCAAAGTAGCCACATTATTTTACATTCTCACAGACAATGTGTGAGCATTTCAATTTCTCCACATCCTTGCTGACACTTGTTATTATGCACAATTTTTCATTACAGCCACCTTACGGTTATAAAGAAGTTTCTCTTGGTTTTGCCTTATATTTCTAATGACTAATGACATTGAGAATCTGTTCGTTTGCTTATTGAACATTCACATATATTCTTTTCAAGTTATTTGCCCATCTTTTTAACTGGTTTATTTGTCTTTTTATTATTAAATTATAAGACTTCTTTCTACTTGAAGAACAGAGACTTGACAGAGACTCCTTAAATAGGTATGAAAGAGAGCTTTAAAAAGGAGGAGAAATACTTTTTCTTAGAAATAAGGAAAATAATAATTACAACTTAGAAGTGGATAGTTAGAAGATCCTGAGGTGGAGATTTTAATCTGAGAGGGTCTTCTGCAGGTGGCTGTGACATTCTTCAGAGATATGAGTAATAGTATGTTAAGGCCAATGGTCATAGGTTGGATAAGGATGTTGAGAAAAGTAAGGAGTAGCTGAGGAAGGAACCAGATAGTAAGTCAAAGAGAATTTGAGAATTTTCTAGCAGAAATTATGTTCTAGCAGTAGCAAATTCAAGCATATTTTCTATCATTCTGCCTAAATCTTTAAATTCTTCTTTCCTTTCTCTCTTGCACCTTAGTTAATAAAAATGCATCATGAAGTAATAAAATCTTCAGCAAACATTCAAACAATGAACATTAAATATATGTGAATCATTGCTCTGGCTCATTCTCTTCAAGTTTTTCCCTTGTATGTTTTTCCCTCCTTCTTGTTTCAGGGTATTCACAGCAAAAAAACGTAAATACTATGAACAAAATTGTTCATTTAGTCTTAAATTTCAGAAATGTTTTTTTTTCATCTGTCAAGTATCTCTGACTTAAACAAGTGTAAAAGTGATTTCCACAGTGATTTATAGGATTCTTCTCTAAGCTTCTTTCAAAGTAGGTATCTCACTTAACTCTTTACAAGTGATAAATCATTGTGGTCTCGTATGGATAATTTCTTCATATTGCAATGTTAACAAAATAAAACTACAAATAGATCAAGTTATTGGTTTTTCCTTTTGCATAATTTATTTGCCTATTTTTCCTTATTTTGGCATTATAAAAACTCACATGCAAAGGACCTTGGTTAGACCTGGTGTCCTTGGTTAGAGACAAACATTCTGCCTTTTGGTCATTAGTGATGCTTACCCTACTAAACAAGAAAAGTAAAGACAACCCACTAACATCCTCTTAAGAAGCAAAAGATAGAATTCTGATGCCTGCATTTCCAGGAGACCCTCATTGCTTTTTTTATATTTGTTTATGTATTTGCATTAATGTTAAAAATTAAAACCATACCTAAAAATAAAAAAAAATATTATGGATAAAGTCCACATGAGATTTAATAGATACTGATCCAAATACTCTTCAAAGTGAAAAAGTGCTGCATTTCAATTTTCTGTGAAGTTGGGGAGTTTACATCCTACTGAACTCTTCAGCTGAAGTTGGCACTCCAGGGGATTTCAAATCAGTTCAAAGTTATATGGTAAAGAGAAAAAGAAGAAGAAATGGGTGAAATTCCTTCAGTTCAATTTCATTGTTTAGCATTTCAAAGGTTCCATCTATTCTCTTGGTTTCATTGGGTTTATGGATTGTCTGAAGCTAGGACTGTGTCCAAATTCACAGCAAGCATTTTGGTATTCAAAAGTAAATCAAGAAGCTTAATTGAGAAATCTCCTTTCAATTCAGAATGAACTTAAAGCCTATTCAAATGTGGATATAATCTATAAATAACCAATAGCATTTTAGCTGGCATATGGAGATGAGGAAAAAACTTAGGGCTAGGAATTTGTGAACCTGAGGGCTCTCAACACAGATCTTCAATTAACTGGTTATTTGATCCTCAGTATTCATTTTACTGGATCTTAATGTCATCTGTTATAAAATAAGATGAAATTAGATATTCATTCTTTTTCTAAAATTTCATTAATATACTCTGAAGGTATTTTTTAATGTATACTCCTTTGGGATATTTTTATAAAATACACCTTTTACTCTTTATAATGTCTGTTAGATGCATAAAATGACAGCATGTAATGTTTATTATGTACATATGTACTCATAACTGAGTGAATATTTAGTCTAATATTATTTACTCTATTTATATATGACCAAGACTGTTCTTTTTTTTTTTTACGATTTTATTTATTTATTTGAGGGGGAGAGAGAGAAAGTGAGAGAGAGCATGAGAGGGAAGGAGGTGAGAGGGAGAAGCAGACTCCCCACAGAGCTGGGAGCCCGATGTAAGACTTGATCCCAGGACTCCGGGATCATGACCTAAGCCAAAGGCAGTTGTTTAACCAACGGAGCCACCCAGGCACCCCTGACCAAGACTGTTCTTAAGAAAGAGCAGAATAGGGGGCACCTGGCTGGCTCTGTCAGTAGAGCCTGTGACTCTTCATCTCGGAGTTGTGAGTTCAAGTCCCATGCTGGGTGTGGAGTCTACTTAAAAAAATAAAATAAATAGAATATTTAAAAAGAGAGAGAGAGAGAGAACAGAATGACGTTAGCCTGTGAAGTACTTTAAAGAACTCTAAAGGCCCCTACCCAAATATTTTTCTACTATATTAAAAGACTTACACTGATATCTTAAATTCTACCAGTGTATATTGAATCTGGCATAAAATTAAATATGTATTTTCTATTCAAAAGTATATATACACAGGAGAAATTATATATGTAAAATTTAGCATTTATGTTAACCTAATGTGAGTAACATTACTGCATCTTTCTCAAATGTCAGTTAGAAACAACTGAATTTTGGTGACACAGAGAAGTAATTTTTTAAGGATTTTATTTATTTATTTGAGAGAGAGAGAGAAAGAGAGAGCAAAAGCACAAGCAGGGGGAGTGGCAGAGGGAAAGGGAGAAGAAGGCTCCCTGCTAGCAGGAAGCCTGATGCAGGGCTCCATCCCAGGGTCCTGGGATCATGACCTGAACCAAAGGCAGACACTTAACTGACTGAGCCACCCAGGTGCCCCAGAGAAGTAATTTTCAAATGCTCCTTCCTGGGACATTAGAAGTTCTAGAACAGGGGCGCCTGGGTGGCTCAGTCTGTTAAGTGTCTGCCTTCAGCTCAGGTCATGATCTCACGGTCCTGGGATTGAGCCCCACATCAGGCTCCCTGCTCAGAGGGAAGCCTGCTTCTCCCTCTCCCACTCCCCCTGATTGTGTTCCCTCTCTTGCTGTGTCTCTCTCTGTCAAATAAATAAGCAAAATCTTAAAAAAGAAAAAAAAAGTTCTAGAATGTGTCTCAGGAACCTCAACAAAAACATCTCTATTTATATTTTCTTTAAAGCCACTGGACTAGAAGATGGAAGAAATGTCAGTTTTGAAATTTGTATAATAAAGGGTGCCGGGGAAGCTCAGTCAGTTGAGCATCTGACTCTTGGTTTTTGCTCAGGTCATGATCTCTTGGGTCATAGGATAGAGCTCCATGTCAGGCTCCACACTCAGCAGGGAGTTGGCCTGAAGATTCTCTCCCTCTGTCCCTCTTCCCACTCTCTCACTCTCTTACTCTGTCTCAAATAAATAAATAGAAATTTTTAAAAAAAAAATTTGTGTAATACTAATGGAGTACAAAGTTCTCATGGGAATGGATATAGGAAAGGAAGGACAAAGGAGAGAAGACCTCAAAAAGCAAGGAAACTGTGACAAAATGGAACGAAGGTCAATAAAGCTAGGATTTGTAGAAAGGACTTTAAAAATTGATCTTGTGGGGTGCCTATATGGCTCAAGTCTGTTAAGCATCAGACTCTTGATCTCAGTTCATGTCTTGATCTCAGGGTGTGAGTTCAAGCCCTGCTTTGGGCTCCACATTGGACATGGAGCTAACTTGAAAAACAAAATTGATCTTGGACATAAAATACATACTTTACAAATTTGCTTATGTTCACATATACCAAAATATCAATAATGTCTTATTGTAACTCTCTAGGTGATGGTTATACTCACGAAAGTTTAAGAATAACTGTTCTGGTTTGTGTTATGAAATTGTGTAACATGAAAGTCATGAAAAATACTTTACAATCACAAACTAACCATTTAAAATTAATTTAGAGATGAATAATAATGAAGCACACTTTTCAAATAGCCTACATTCTAACCCAGCTCCCATGAACAATAAATTTCTGTATTTTATTAATTCCTATTGAAATGTAGAATTATCTTTTTATGAAACAAAATCCCTAAGTCCGTGTCACTATAGAAAGTTTTACTATTTTCACTTATCTAGGTGTCAGAATAATATGCACATTAAAAGTTATTTATGCTCTTATATTTTTTATATTTTTAAAGATTTTATTTATTTATTTGAGAGAGAGAGAACATGAGAGGGGAGAAGGTCAGAAGGAGAGGCAGACTCCCCACGGAGCTGGGAGCCCGTTGTGGGACACAATCCCGGGACTCCGGGATCATGACTTGGGCCAAATGCAGTGGCTTAACCAACTGAGCCACCCAGGCACCCCCTGCTCTTATTTTTTTTGTTGCTGTTTCATTCAAGAGCGTTTATTGATCACTTAATAATGTTTACAAATAAGGCAAGTTTTAATCTCAACAGGCAGAAGTGAGTAAGAAGTTACTATGTTTTTGCCCCAAGAAGTTTTCAGTTTAATGGACATAAATAGGCAAATAAGAATCACAATTTGGTATATGATGTATACTTTTATAATATCTAAATATGAGTCAAAAGATAGCAACCTTCATTTAATAAATCAGTGATAACATGATAAGTACTAAAAGATGTGGCTTATTTTATCAAACGCTGGTTTCATAACAGAGAATTCAAAGCACATGGGCGATACGCTGGGTTTTTGTCCTGCTGTCAGAGTCTAAATGTGATTTGATGTCTAAATGTAAGAAAAAAGGGTGCCTGGGTGGCTCAGTCGGTTAAGCATCTACCTTCACTTCAGGTCATGATCCCAGGGAACTGGGATCGAGCCTCACATCAGGCCACCTGCTTAGCTGCTTAGCGGGAAGTCTGCTTCTCCCTCTGCCCCTCCCCCTTGTCATGCTCTCTCTGCCTCTCTTTCAAATACATAAATAAATAAAGTCTTTAAAAAAATAAATGTGAGAAGAAAGTCCCAATGATGTCTCGCTGGAAAACAAAAAAACATAAGTAGAAGCACAAAACAAGAAAAAGCACAACCGCCACCACCACCACCACCACCACAACAACAAAAACTGCCCTTATGAAGCTTAAAATCTAGTAAAGAGAGTCAGAAAATTAAATAAGTAATTAAAATACAAATGATATGATCTTGATTGTGTTAAGGTTCGGAGCTATGCCTGCTTCATCCATAGTAACACACAGGTTTTTAAGACCTGTAGAGAATAGATAAATCAATGCATTTAAAAATATAACACAGTGTTAGAGTATGTAGCAAGTACCTGCAGGTTTCCAAGCGAGAGAGTAGCAAAATGCCAAGAAGGTTTCTCAAAAGCTAGTTGTGTGATCATAGCATAACATTATCGCAAAAGTATGAAATAGTTGAGGTCAAAGAAATGGCCTAAGGATCACTTAAGAATGTGTTCAATAAAGGGAGGCTTCCAAACAGAGGCCAGGATACCTCAGCAGAAAGACATTTTAGGCACCAAAGGGCAGAATTATTTTAAGAAATGCTTGGAGTGCTTAAACATTTTCTCTCCTTGATCAACAGGAGGGCTCTCTTCCCTCGTACCTCATGCCAAGTAAGAGGGGCTTTAGGGCATCATTCTGACAGCTTGATATGTGTTGCAGGAAGGTTGATGGGGCAAAGGGGCTGGTTTCTATTCAATGTAATAACAGAGTGAACAGGCTCTGACTGGATTAGCTGCCCGGCAGTACAGTTCACAGAGGTTACCATTGTCAGATCAAGCCACTACCCCACTGTTGGCTTCCTGAGGTGTGTATTTCCCGCGGATTGAGTGTGGGCCCTGTGTCAGGGAGCCAATGCAGGAGCCACTTAAAAAGGTCCCACAAAATGCTCGTGGCAAGTAACAAAACAGGCCGACTGGAAGACACATAAGACTTAGAGATGGTTTTACTTCCTAGCACAGTCATATTCTGATGCTCCTGTACTCTGGCAGGTATTCAAAAGCTGACTGTTTTGATCACATTGTGCTTTCATAGGTATCTCAAAGATTCTCCTACTGAGAACAACTAACTGCAACTACCGAAATGAGGGCAAAGCCCTTCCACCAGCCAGCTGCTTCTCTGTCCCCCTCAGCTCTTGCATCCTGCAGTACTCTGCAGGGCTCCTTCCATTCCCATCTCAAAGCAGCTGCAAGAAGCCCACTTAGATAGGATCTATTTTAAAATGACATCAGAACCACCCCTTCAAAGTAAACCCTTTTATATCCTCTTATATGACAAACTAGTTTTGGAGCCATTGCCACTGAAATTTTGGCATAATTGTCCTTGTAACTCACTTAATATAAGAAAAGAAAAAAAAATAAGTGAAGATACCACTTATTGGTTTGTTTTTAGCTTTTGGACTTTTGCTAAAGCTGAGGCAGAAAAAATTCCATTTTTAAACTGTGTTAATAAACAAGCAATTCAGGTTATTTTAAGTGTCACTGCTGAAGTAAGTTAACACCATGAAGACTATGAAAGAAAAAAAAAATCAACGAAGTTCGGATATGGGGGAAAAAGGAGAAGCAGGAGTTAAGCATGACTTTAAGGATTAGGTTTGTGGTATTAAAGGAATGAGGGAGAGATTTCTGCATAACTAGAATAATTTGACCAGTCTTTTATTCACCTTCATAGTCTTTTATTTTCCCCCAAATTCCCATTAAAATTCAACAAAGAGTTAAAAAGCTAACAACCAACAGAGATGAAGAGAATGGAGTAGAAGACAATAGTAAAGTTTTGGTCATTGTACAAAAGCAAGAAAGAACCCTACTCAAGGTTTGGTTTGGATATTGAGACTGATAACCCTATCTACATACCAAGAGGGTATGAAAAGCTTTATTACTTACATAAATGTGGTCTCCAGGGAGAGCAGGGCAAGCATTTCAAACAGGTCTGAAATAGCTTGAGAGAGCAAAGAAAGGAAACCAGCCTAGCTTTGTGTTGCAGTTTGGATGTGGAAATAGATGGAGTGTTCTCACATAGCAGGCAGAGATTTGCATGATTTGAGCCTTCTACTGGTTCCAAAGGAGGGAGCACCCAGGCTTTCTTATCAGCTTGCCCAGTTGTGGGATACAATGCATATAGGAAGGGATGAGACCTAAAAGTTGTCAGTGGTCGATCCTCAAACAATGAAGTCTGTCTCCTCGTGACAGTAGGCATTTTGAAATAGAATAGTTGGGAGAAAGGCAAATAGCCAATTGGGGAAATCGGAGCCATTTTCAAGCAATGGAAGGAAATTCTAATTTAAAGTGAGGGTATGTGCTATGGAGAGTGCTGTGAACTGTGTAAGACTGATGAATCACACACCTATACCCCTGAAACAAATAATTCATTATATGCTAACTTAAAAAAGTGAAGGTATTATAATACAGAAATCCTAAGAGGCATGTAGCAAGGGATATAAAGCTGGAATGAGGTTTTTACTTTTCAGTAGCAACTTATGGGAGCCAAGGACTCTTGGTAAATGAGGTAAATAAAACTTATAAAATACAGAAGGAAAATGATTTCTCATTTTTAAATGGTGTGAGAGTGAGGAAAAAGGTCATTTTCAGACATTCAAGGTAAAACAATTTATTTACTATAATGACTTTCCTTTGGAAATGACCGGAAGATGCCCTATGGTTGAAGCAAGCAAAAAACAAAGAGAGGTCAGGAGTAAAATTTGTTTTCTGGCCCAGAAGAGCAACAAATCATGATTAAAGATGAAAAAAGTAGTCCAAAAAATAAAAGGAAGAGGATGAAGGACAAGGGAGAGGAAGAGGAAGAAACTACGGAAGGAAGGAAGGAAGGAAGGAAGGAAGGAAGGAAGGAAGGAAGGAAAGAAGGAAGGAAAAAACAAACAAGAGCATGCTTGACTATTTTCCAGTCATTTAACATATACATGGGAACATGATAAATTATTACCAATTATGAACAGCAAAAAATTCTATTAGATAGTAAGTACAGTTATACCATACTATTCAATTTAACAGTGAATAATGTTTATAGTCTCATAGCAATATAAACATTGTTGATTTAACAAAATTTGTAATTATAAAGGAAAGATGGAGGGAACAGAAGTATGAGTACGGTATAAGAAAAGCAAATCCTCAGCTACCATATTAGAGTGACAGTAGATATAAAATTGCATCATTGAATTAGCCAAGTAGAAATATGAATGCAAATGATGATATAAAAAATATTAAAAAGTGGTTCTTTGAGAGCAGAAAGATACTTAAAAATATTATCTCTTTAGTATTCTTTGATATTTTAATCATAAGCATGTATTACCATGAAGAAAAAAATATTTTAATAATTAGAAATTTAAAATCAAGTAGACATGAGAAGAAAAGGTGGGCTTAAGTTTAAATGTGTGGTGTTTCAGAGGCACGATGGCAGAGGAGTAGCAAACTGAAATGACATCAGATCCCAGGAGTTCAGCTAGATAGGTATCAAACCATTCTGAACACCTACAAACTCAATAGGAGATAGAAGAGAAGAAGAGCAGCAATTCTTAGAACAGAAATCAACCACTTTCTAGTTGGACGTGTGGAGAAGTGAATCCGAAGCCATGGGAAGATAGACCGCAGGGGGCAGAGCAGTGGAGTACCAAATGAGAACTTCTAGAAGTCTGCTCCATGGAGGAACATGGCTCCAGAGGCTAAGCCGGGGTGAAGCCCTCACAGGGACAGTGTGGTCTCAGCTCCCACAGGGTCACAGAAAGATTGGGGGTTCTGAGTGTGGCAAAGCTGCCAGGTATCAGAGCAGGGAAGCCGACTATAGAGACAGAGCTTTCAGATCCGGGTTACCTTAACCATGATCGAAGACACAGTCCAGCCACTGCTCTTTGAGCAGGGTCCTGACAAGTGGCAGAGACTCGCCTTCTGGCTCCAGGAGGAGCAATGTGGCAGGAATCTGCTGGGTTTGGAGACTTCAAACGGGGCCGTGCACCAGAGATAGAAATGCTCAGTCACAGGCTGAGTAAGCCTTGAGTGCAGCCGGAGACCAGGGAGACAGGAATGATTGACCACTTTTCTCTGAGGCACACTGAGGGGTGGGGCCCTGAGCTCTCAGCTCCTCCAGGCTGGAGATTGGGAGGCCGCCATTTTCATTCCCGTCCTCCACAGCTCTACAGAAAGAGTTCAGGAACAAAAGCTCCCACAAGTGAACCCGAACAGATTGCTTAGCCCGGCCCCTGGCAAGGGCAGTGCAATTCAGACTCCAGCAAAGACACTTGTGAATCACTACAACAGGCCCCCCCCCCCAGAAGATCAGCAAGAAATCCAGCCAAGACCTACACTTATCAAGGAGAACAGCGGAATTCCAGAAGGGGAGAAAGCAAAGCATGGAATTCATGGCTTTCTCCCCATGATTCTATAGTCCTGAAAAGTTAATTAATTTTTTTAATTTTATTTTTTCTTATTCTAATATTTATAACATTTCCTCTTTCCTCTTTTAGCATTTTTAACTAGTTTATCTTAACAATACCATTCTTTTAAAAACTCTTTTTAAACCTTCATTGTTATAGTCATATTTTATGACTAAATTTTTTAAAAAATTTTATTCTATTTTTTTAACTTTCCTCTTTCCTCTTTTAGCATTTTTAACTAGTTTATCTTAACAATACCTTTCTTAAAAAAAATTTTAAACCTTCATTGTTATAGTCATATTTTATCACTTCATTATTTAACATTATTTTTTATATACATATTGGGTTTTTTTCTAATGAATTTTGGGATACAATTTCTTGTAATAGATCAAAATATACCCTAAATCTAGCACAAGGCTTTTTTCTAATCTCCAGGCTAAGTAAATTCCCTTCTCTCTTTTTTTTTTTTCCCAATGAACTTATCAATTCCTTTTTTAGAATTTTTTTTTAATTTTTATCTTTACAGTCATACTCCATCCCTTCATCATGTTTACCCATATTTTTGTATATATATAAATTTTTCTTTCTTTAAGATTTTGGGAGGTAATTTTTTTCTAAGAGACCAAAATAAACCCAAAATCAAGTGGGTGGCTCTGTTCTATTCACCAGCCTAATATATATATATATATATATACATATATATATATATATAACATATATATAATTATTATTTTTTGTTTTTTATTTTTATTTATTTTCCCCCCTTACCTCTCCCCCTGATTTTGGGTCTCTTCTGATTTGGTTACCATACATTTTTCTGGGGTCTTTGTCAACCTTTTACTATTTTATTCTCTCATTCATATATTCCTATCCAGGTAAAACGACAAGGTTGAAAAACTCACCACAAAGAAAAGAAGAAAAGGCAATACCGATGGCTAGAGACCTAATCAATATGGACATTGGTAATATGTCAGGACTAGAGTTCAGAGCAACAATTCTCAAGGTGTTAGCTGGGCTAGAAAAAAGGCATGGAAGATATTAGAGAAAGACTTTCTGGAGAAATAAAATCAATTTCAGAGAAATAAAAGACCTAAAATCTAACCAAGTTGAAATAAAAAAAGCTATTAAGGAGGTGCAATCAAAAATGGAGGCTCTTATGTTAGGATAAATGAGGCAGAAGGAAGAATTATTGATAAAGAAAACCAAATTATGAAGATAAAGAAGCTGAGCAAAAGAGAGACAAACAACTACTAGACCATGAAGGGAGAATTCAAGAGATAAGTGATACTATAAGATGAAACAATATTAGAATAATTGGGATTCCAGAAGAAGAAGAAAGAGAGAGGGGGGCAGAAGGCATATTGAAGTGAATTATAGTAGAGAATTTCCCTAATATGGCAAAGGGAACAAGCATCAAAATCCAAGTGCCACAGAGAACCCCCCTCAAAATCAATAAAAATAGGTCTACACCCCATCATCTAATAGTAAAATTTACAAGTCTTAGTGACAAAGAGAAAATCCTGAAAGCAGTTTGGGACAAGAAGTATGTAACATACAATGGTAGAAATATTAGATTGGCAACAGACTTATCCACAGAGACCTGGCAGGCCAGAAAGAACTGGCATGATATATTCAGAGCACTATACGAGAAAAACATGCAGCAAGAATACTATATCCAGCTAGGTTATCATTGAAAATAGAAGGAGAAATAAAAAGCTTCTAGGACAAACACAAATTAAAAGAATTTGTGAACATCAAACCCGCTCTATAGGAAATATTGAAAGGGGTCCTCTAAGCACAGAGAGACCCTAAAAGTAGTAGACCAGAAAGGAACAGAGACAATATACAGTAACAGTCACCTTACAGGCAATACAATGGCACTAAATTCATATCTTTCAATAGTTACCATGAATGTAAATGGGCTAAACGCCCCAATCAAAGACAATCAGAATGGACAAAAAACCCCAAACTCATCAATATGCTATCTAGAAGAAACTCATTTTATACCCAAAGACACCTCTAGATTTAAAGTTAGGGGGTGAAAAACAATTTACCATGCTAATGGACATCAAAAGAAAGCTGGGGTGGCAATCCTTATATCAGGCAAATTAGATTTTAAGCCAAAAACTATACTAAGAGATGAGGAAGGACACTATATCATGCACAAAAGGTCTGTCCAACAAGAAGATCTAACAATTTTAAATATCTATGACCCTAACATGGGAGCAGCCAACTATATAAACCAATTAATAACAAAATCAAAGAAACATATCAACAATAATACAGTAATAATAGGGGACTTTAACACCCCCCCTCAATGAAATGGACAGATCATCCAAGCAAAAGATACAAGAAAATAAAGGCCTTGAATGACACACTGGACCAGATGGACATCACAGATCTATTCAGAACATTCCATCCCAAAGCAACAGCATACTCATTCTTCTCTAGTATGCATGGAACGTTCTCCAGAATAGATCACATCCTGGGTCATAAATCAGGTCTCAACTGGTACCAAAAGAATGGGATCATTCCCTGCATATTTTCAGACCACAATGCTTTGAAAGTAGAACTCAATCACAAGAGGAAAGTTGGAAAGAACTCAAATACATGGAAGCTAAAGAGATCCTTACTAAAGAATCAATGGGTGAATCAGGAAATTAAAGAAGAATTGAAAAAATCCATGGAAACAGATGAAAATGAAAAAACAACGGTTCAAAATCTGTGGGACACAGCAAAGGCCATCCTGAGAGGAAAGTATATAGTGATAGAAGCCTTTCTCAAGAAACAAGAAAGGTCTCAAGTACACAACCTAACCCTACACCTAAAGCAGCTGGAGAAGGAACAGCAAAGAAAGCCTAAACCCAGCAGGAGAAGAGAAATATAAAGATTGGAGCAGGTATCAATGAAATAGAAACCAAAACAACAGTAGAACAGATCAATGAAACTAGGAGCTGGTTCTTTGAAAGAATTAATAAGATGGATAAATCCCTGGCCAGACTTATCAAAAAAGAGAAAGGACCCAAACAAAATCATGAATGAAAGAGGAGAGATCAAAACAAACACCAAAGAAATACAAACAATTTTAAGAACATATTATGAGCAACTATACACAAGCAAATTTGACAATCTGAAAGAAATGGATGCATTCCTAGAGACATATAAACACCAAAACTGAACCAGGAAGAAATAGAAAACCTGAACAGACTGATAACCAGTAAGGAGATTGAAGCAGTCATCAAAAATCTCCTAACAAACAAGTGCCCAGAGCCAGACAGCTTCCCAGGGGAATTCTACCAAACTTTTCATGAAGAATTAATACCTATTCTCCTGAAACTGGCCCAAAAAATAGAAATGGAAGAAAAACTTCCAAACTCATTTTATGAAGCCAGCATTACCCTGATCCCAAAACCAGACAAAGACCCCATCAAAAAAGAGAATTACAGACCAATATCCTTGATGAACACTGAAAATTCTCAGCAAAATACTAGCCAATAGGATCCAACACGACATTAAAAGGATTATTCACCATGACTAAGTGGGATTTATTCCTGGGCTGCAAGGTTGGTTCAACATCTGCAAATCAATCAATGTGATATAATACATTAATAAAAGAAAGAAAAAGAACCATTGATACTCTCAATAGATGTTGAAGAAGCATTTGACAAAGTACAGCATCCTTTCTTGATTAAAACTCTTCAAAGTGTAGTGATAAAGGTTATATACCTCAATATCATCAAATTCATCTATGAAAAACCCATAGTGAATATCATTCTCAATGGGGAAAAACTGAAAGCTTTTCCCCTAAGGTCAGAAACATGGCAGGGATGTCCACTATCACCATTCAACATAGTACTAGAAGTCCTAGGCACAGCAATCAGAGAACAAAAGAAATAAAAGACATCTGAATCACCAAAGAAGTTAAACTCTCACTCTTTGCAGATGATATGATACTTTATGTGGAAAACCCAAAAAAACTCCACTCCAAAACTGCTAGAACTCCTACACAAATTCAGTAAAGTGTCAGGGTATAAAATCAATGCACAGAAATCAGTTGCATTTCTATACACCAACAACAAGACAGAAGAAAGAGAAATTAAGGAGTCAATCCTTAAATGACTCTTAAGGAGTCATTTACAATTGCACTCAAAACCACAAGATACCTAGGAATAAACCTAAGCAAAGAGGCAAAGAATCTGTACTCAGAAAACTATAAAATACTCATGAAAGAAATGGAGGAAGACACAAAGAAATGGAAAAATGTTCCATGCTCATGGACTGGAAGAACAAATATTGTGAAAATGTCTCTGGTACCTAAAGCAAACTACACATTGAATGCAATCCCTATCAAAATAGCATCAATTTTTTTCAAAGAACTGCAACAAATAATCCTAAAATTTATATGGAATCAGAAAAGACCCCAAATAGCCACAGGAATGTTGAAAAAGAAAGCCAAAGTTGGTGGCATCACAGTTCTAGACTTCAAGCTCTATTACAAAGCTGTAATCATCAAGACAGTATTGTACTGGCACAAAAGTGGATGAATGGAACAGAATAGAGAGCCCAAAAGTGGATCCTTAAGTCTATGGTCAACTAATCTTCGACAAAGCAGGAAAGAATGTCCAATGGAAAAAAGACAGTCTCTTCAACAAATGATGTTGGGAAAATTGGACAGCCACATGCAGAAGAATGAAACTGGACCATTTCCTTATACCACACACGAAAATAGACTCCAAATGATGAAGGACTTCAATGTGAGACAGGAATTCATCAAAATCCTTGAGGAGAACACAGGCAGCAACCTCTTTGACCTCAGCCACAGCAACTTCTTCCCAGAAACATTGCCAAAGGCAAGGGAAGCAAGGGCTAAAATGAACTACTGGGACTTCATCAAGATCAAAAGCTTTTGCACAGCAAAGGAAATAGTCAACAAAACCAAAAGACAACTGACAGAATGGGAGGAGATATTTGCAAACAACATATCAGATAAAGGGTTAGTATCCAAAATTTATAAAGAACGCATCAATCTCAACACCCAAAGAACAAATAATGCAATCAAAAAATGGGCAGAGGACATGAACAGACATTTCTGCAAAGAAAACATCCAGATGGACAACAGACACATTAAAAAGTGCCCCACGTCACTTGGCATCAGGGAAATACAAATCAAAATCACATTGAGATACCACCTCACACCAGTCAGAATGGCTAAAATGAACAAGTCAGGAAACGACAGATGTTGGAGAGGATGCGGAGAAAGGGGAATCCTCCTACGTTGTTGGTGGAAATGCAAGCTGGTGCAGCCACTCTGGAAAACAGCATGGAGGTTCCTCAAAAAGTTGAAAATAAAGCTACCCTATGATCCAGCAATCACACTACTGGGTATTTACCCTAAAGGTAAAAATGTAGTGACCTGACGGGGCACATGCACCCAAATGTTTATAGCAGCAATGTCCACAATAGCCAGACTATGGAAAGAACCTAGATGTCCATCAACAGATTTATGGATAAAGAAGAAGTGGTATATATATTCAATGGAATACCACGCAGCCATCAAAAAATGAAATCTTGCCATTTGCAACAGCGTGGATGGAATTAGAGGGTATTATGCTGAGTGAAATAAGTGAATCAGAGAAAGACAATTATCATATGATCTCCCTGAGATGAGGAATTTGAGAGGCAGCGTGGGGGGTTTGGAGGGTAGGGAAGGAAAAAGTGATACAAGATGGGATCGGGGAAGACAAACCATAAGAGACTCTTAATCTTACAAAACGGACTGAGGGTTTCTTGGGGAAGGGAATAGGAATAGGGTGGTTGGGTTATGTACATTGGTGAGGGTATGTGATATGGTGAGTGCTGTGAAATGTGTAAGCCTGACAATTCAGAGCCCTGTACGTGTGGGCAAATAATACATTATATGTTAATAAAAATAATTAATATAAATAAATAAATAAATGTGTGGAGTTTCAGATGATGGCATGATATAGCCCTCAAATCATTACTTGCTGATTTAGTATTAAGACTGAACAGGATAAGGGTGAAGATACAAACACTAGACTCAGAAAGTAATCAATCAGAGAAGTAAATTGTTCAAGGAACAGTAAAAGTTATTAACAAGAAACCAATAATCCAGATTGAAAGAAACAGAATATGCCATTGAATTACAGAGAGATCAAATGCTTCTCATATTCATAAAATTTTTATATTCATTTTCTCATGTTTCACTATTTTTCTGGAATTTAAATAATTCCCTTCATTATAAAAATAATACTCATAAACAAAACCTCCCATGTCAAAAAGAAATTATTAGCAGGAATAAATTAAACTAGCAGAAGCAGGGTGCCTGGGTGGCTCAGTTGGTTGAGCGACTGCCTTTAGCTCAGGTCATGATTCTAGAGTCCTGGGATGGAGTCCCGCATTGGGCTTCCTGCTCAGCAGGAAATATGGTTCTCCCTCTGACCTTCCCCATGTCATGCTTGCTATCATTCTCTCTCTCTCTCTCAAATAAATAAATAAAATCTTTAAACATAAAAATAAATAAATAAATAAATAAATAAATAAATAAAATAAAGTAGCAGAAGCAAATGTCCAAGAAGCATATAGATGCTAAGCCTGTCCCAACTGTAACATGAGTGGCATAGATATTGTTTTCTTCAAAGTAGCCATGTATTAATATTAAATTTAAGTAGTGAGAGTTTTACTGTTTAATGATCTTATCTATTTTCTCATTAGCTAAGACAAGAGAGTAACATGATACATTATAACTTTCCTTATTGACACAAATGCTACTTTTTCTCAAAACTTTAACTTAAATCTTAATAACAAAAAAACTTTCTAATGTTTTTAAATGATTTCTATTTAATTTCATAAGCTTATAAAACATTACAAAAAAACTTTCTAATGTTTTTAATGCTTTCTATTTAATTTCATAAGCTTATAAAACATTAATCAAAAAATTCTACAGCAGTCAACTCAGAACAGATGCAATGACCCCCACTGAAGTCTTTATAAGGATTTCAGAATGAGGAAAATTCACATTTCTCCATTATGTCACTACTCAGGAAAATTGTTTCATAATAAATGATCTCACAAGAATTTCATAATGATGAACATATGCTTGGCCTTTTAAAATCCTATAGGCTCAATGTTTAAATTTAAAGAGAGACAAAAATGCAGAGTGCCCATCTTCCAATCACAGAAAAAAATAATGTAAAGAACATACCCTTTGCAAACGCATTTTTATAAAATTTTTTTTGGGGGGCCATCTTTCTAATTACTCTCTTTGAGTACATACAGCAAATTAGAATTGGATTTTAGATAGGTATTTCATGACTTAAAATCTGATATACACTCCACCAGCAGTTTTCTCTCTCATACTTGCAAAAATACTGAATTATCTTTTTTTTAAAGACTTTATTTATTTATTTGACAGAGAGACAGCGAGAGAGGGAACTCAAGCAGGAGGAGTAGGAAAGGGAGAAGCAGGCTTCCTGCTGAGCAGGGAGCCTGATGTGGGGCTCAATCCCAGAACCCTGGGATCATGACCAGATTATCATTTTTAATGTTTACAAATGTGTTAGGAAAAAATGATTTTGCACATTTATTTAATCTTTTTCTTTATTATTGGTGACCACTTTTCAGATGTTAATTTATTATTTCTTCTTTTTTGTATTGCATATTTATACCCAATTTCACTTATTAGTAATAACTTCTTATATATTGACAATAATATTTTTTAATGTGACAAATATTTTCACATTCTTTCAATTTATTTTGAATAGATCAAAAATCAGTGGTGATAATTCTGTCACCTTCATGTATCTATTAGAAGATGAAAATAAAATTCAAGTCAGTGTTCAAATAAAAGGCCATATAATGTTATTTAGTTTTCTTCTTGAGATGAATGTTCTTTGTCACAAAAATATCAAAGAAGAAGCTCTAAACTAAACCTTCCAGTCAAGAACAGGGAAATGGATATGACATCATTCTTTTCATTCAATTAGCTAGAGTTTTGTCTTTTAATTTTTTTAGAACTTCCTCTGATTAAATTGGTTAAACCATTTGATTCCAATTCATCTACTTTGGGATATGATAATTTTTCTCAAAATACTATAAACATGACAAAAATAATTTTCATTTTTTGCAATATTTTCAAATTATCCAAAATATGATATTCAATAATTCACAAGTTAACAGTGCCACTGTATGTGAATTATGTTGCTTAGTTAATTGGAATTCTTCAGAGGAATATTAATCTTTTTCATTCTTGTATTCTCCGTTTAGAAACTTTATATATCTATGTGCCACAAAGAAATATCCTAGACTTCTGGCAACTAGAATTCTGGGAATAGATATATTAATTCCACAAAAACAGAACCCTGAAAAACAGGAGTTTCAAACTTCATAATAAATACAATTTTGCTGGCTAAATATTCATATTGGCTGGCTTATTTATTTAATTTACATGTCTTGGCCAGTGCTATAATTACATTAGCAAATATTTTCACATCTGGGAAGGGGATGCTAACAGTAAATAATGAACCATATATAAGAATTAAATACCCAATCCCATTCAAAGTGTTGTTTTAAAAATGCATCATCCTCTATTATTTCTCTATCATTTTATATAGATATTAAGTTGAGAAAATGTTTTTCTTGTAGAAAAGGGAGTCATCAGCCATTTACAGTACTATCAAAATTATTGCATAAAATTCTGATGTATTTCTTATTCCTCAGTATAGCTAAATTAATTAGCTTCTAATCTTCATTTTCTGTTATCAGGGAAAAAAAGGAATTAAAAATACTGCTGCCATCATTGTGCAATAAAATCCAACATTGGTTGAAGCTGACTTAAGTTTAAGAACTGGGTGATAAATATCTGATATTCTTTCCTTCCATTGCAGAGACAAAGAAAAATTATATGGTGCTATGCTTCTATTGTAGGAGAGAAAAGCAAAATAAAGGTAAGCAATTGGAACAGACGCTTTCAGGAAAACAGAAACAATCAATGCTCAGACTACAGGCAACTCCAGCCACTTCATCATACTCTGAATTGCCATAAACACTAATGCTAAAAACCGGATGGTATCAGGATTACAACCCACATACAGATGTGAGGTCAGATGAGAAACAATGGCTTTACCTTAGAAATTGTCCCCACACTGATTTAAAAGTAAAAAGTTTTCTTTCTTCCTCCCTTTTCCCCCCACCTTTTCTTTTCTTTTCTTTCTTTTTTTTTTTTAAGATTTTATTTATTTATTTGACAGACAGAGATCACAAGTAAGCAGAGAGGCAGGCAGAGAGAGAGGAGGAAGCAGCTCCCCGCTGAGCAGAGAGCCCGGATCCCAGGACACTGGGATCATGACCTGAGCCAAAGGCAGAGGCTTTAACCCACTGAGCCACCCAGGCACCCCTTCCCCCCATCTTTTCTTATTTGCAGTGTTACCAGATCTTCAGTCTTTTCATTATATGGCTATAGATTTTGGAAGGCATTTTCAAAGAGGGGGAAAAAACTGGTTCAAAACAGTAAGTAGGGGGGAAAAAAGAGGTAGCCAACTACCAAATTCGTATGTTCTCCGTAAAAGTGTGGAGCAAATTATTTGATGTGCCAGTTTTGTCACATTTTTTTTTTTTACCTTCATAAGGTAATTTAAACATGTTCCATACTGATTAGAAATTGAGAAAAACAAGAATAAAATCATAATGTCCTGATTTCAAATAACTAGTTTTTATTCCCCTTGTAATGTCCTTTTTGCCTTTGCTATTATTGCTTTAATTGCTATATTTGCTATAATTGCTATAATCATAGAATATGTCCAATTTTTTTATTCAAACTTGGTACTTTATAGGACAAGAATTATTTATTACATTGTCTTCAGAGGCATTTGGGATATTTAATATTCCTTCCCATTAATATATGACTTTTTATATCTTGCCAGTTTATTTAAGCTAGTAGAATAACGTTTCATTGAACATCTGCAGCCATATAACTTTCCACATAGTTTAAATTATATTCTGAGAAATAGATTTACTAGGTCAAATAAAACCCTATAGATATATTACAGCTTTTGATGAATATTGACAAATAGCTTCCTGGAAAGGTTACGTTGATTTTGAAAGTCAATAGTACTGATTTTAAAGCTAATAGCAGCATTTATTATATGTTTGCCAGCACTGATACAATTTTTTTTTCTTTTATTCCTTATTTACTTATTAAGATTACATTTTAGAGTAATATAATTTTTAATTGATTTTTTTGACTATACATTTGATTCTGCTATTATAAGCAGGGTTAAATTTCATAATGATTTTCTAATATTTCTGGATTTTAATTGCATTTCCTCTTTTGTATCTCCACCTTCTTTTTCTGCTTTTCCTCTTCTTAGCAATTTCTATTTCATCATCCACTTATTGAAGATGCATTATTTTTTCTTAAAGATGCCTTCAAAGTACATACACAGACACACACCTTATTTCATATATTTTGCAAGTATTCCCCAGAATCTTATTTCCTCTTTTATTTTCATGTATTATGTATTCAATATTATAATTATATATTATACACAAATTATATAATTATATATAATTAAAGAACTATTAAAAATATTTCTTACTTGGGTTCTTCTACCTTTCTATTTCTTCCAAGATTTGCTAGATTGTGAATTCTAAAAGGTCAGGAACTTTGTTGCTTTTTGATCAGCTTTGTTTCACAAATATCTAGCATGGAGCCTGACTAGCAGAAAATATTCATTACAAATGAATAGAGTTTAGAAAGTTCTTCACTGGCTGTGTGGTCCACAATCATCCACTAACTGGTAAAAGTGAGAAGTCAAAGAACATCTTCCTCAGGCTTTGGGACAAGAGGTCCACACACCCTCTTCCAATAATTTAATAAAAGCTATCAACCAAACAAACAAAAGTTTTACAACGAGATGACAGATCAGACACAGACTGGCTTTTTGACTAAGTACAAATGTGATTCCTAGGATATTAAGAAATGAATCTGATATCCTAGTTAAATTCATTTCATTAAACTCCTTTATTCCCTGTATGTAGATATAGTTAAAAGATTTAGATATTAAATATAAATATGGGTATAGAGACATATGGATAGGTATATAATCTTTTTTTTTTTAAGATTGTATATATTCATTTGTCAAGGAGAGAGTGAGAGAGAGCACAAGCAGGGGGAGTGGCAGACAGAGGGAGAAGCAGGCTCTCTGCTGAGCAAAGAGGGGAATGCTGGATTGATCCCAGGACCCCTGAGCAAGGAAAGCCCAATATGGGACACAATCCCAGGAACCTGGGATCATGACCTGAGCCAAAGGTCATGACGGAGCCACCCAGGTGTCCCTATGACCTTAAAATATATATGCCACTGGGGGTGGTAGTACACCCCATCCCTGTCAAAAGTCAACTCATCCTCCAATCACATCAAAAATAGATTATCAAATCTATAAATATTTTCTTATTTAGTTTCTTAGATTCAAGAAACTATAACTCTACTAAAGAAGGCTTTTCGCACCCAGTTTATGACATTTTACTGTGTTTTAACCTAATAATTTTATGGTTTAAAATATTACCTTAAACAGTGACATCATATATTTATTCATTTATTTAAGTACATTTTCTATTTGACAGGGCCTATATTATCCAGTTATATGAAAGTAGTAAACAAACTTGCATCATAATGAGATTTTGTCTTGTTAATGTGAAGGCTTAATAGTTTTTGAGGCTTTCCATTATCCTTATTTTCTTAAAGTAAAGCCTACTTGGTCATCGTATTCTTTTAATAAACCCTTAGATTAATTTGCGAATTATTGTTTAGGTTTTTTTTGCATTATTTTTGTGCTTTTCTCCATATAAATATCAAGATATCACACTTCACATGAAATCCAGCTATTTATTGAATAATCCACTTTTTCTGATTCATTTAACATTCAGTATGCATCATATGTGATTTCCATTATGCCTGGATTTGTTTTGAACTCTACTGTTCTTCATTTATTTACTCTCCAATACAGCTTTGAAGAATGTATTGATTTCATTGAGCAGGACATTCCTCATTGTTCTTTTTATTTACAAGATGTCATATTTATTCTTTTGCATTTTCATTTGAACTATGAAATTAAATCATCAAATTAAAAAATCTTAGTGTGTCTTACATTGATATTGAATTGAATTTAAAATTTGAAGAGAATTTATATCCTTACAATATTGACTCTTCATTGAAGAATATGGCCAATATATAGTTACTCAGATCTTTTAGGTCCTCTTTAATTTGGGGGAAATCTTGAAAATTACTTGAAGTGTTTATAACAAATTTCATAGTCTTATCGAGTATTTTTAAGTTTACCTTTTAAAATTAAATTTTCTAATTGGCCATTGTTGAAGTAAAGAGGTCTATATTTTTAGTAATATGAAATTTATATCCATTCATCTTGGAAACTCTCTTAATAGTGCATATAGCTTTTGAATACAATCTTATAGATAGTCTTGGTAGACAATCATATTGGTTGTGATTAATGACTTTTGTGATTTCCTTTCCAATATTTTACATATCATATTGATTTTTCTTATCTCATTTGATTTCTTGGATTTTATTCTTGATTTTAATAGAATTTTCCAAATTTATACTATTAAGAATAACATTGTCTATAGGATTTTGGAAGGTTAACAATATTCATTCTAGTCCTAGGTCCTTACAAATGTAATCAGGTGTGAATTTTAATTTTATCAAACACTTTCCATACAGTAATTCAGAGGATAATACAATGTAATTTTTTCTTGGTTAATATGCTAGAAATATTACTATTTATACTTTCTTTTTAAGATTTTATTTATTTATTTGACAGAGAGCGATCACAAGTAGGCAGAGAGGCAGGCAGAGAGAGAGGGAAGCAGGCTCTCCGCAGAGCAGAGAGCCTGATGCGAGGTTCGATCCCAGGACCCTGAGATCATGACTTGAGCCGAAGGCAGAGGCTTTAACCCACTGAGCCACCCATGCGCCCCAATATTTATACTTTTAGATAACATCTACTGGCCATGTTATTTTTCAAGTAAGTTACTAAATTTAATTATCTTTATTTTCATTTTCTTTAATTATCAAATTTATATAATCTTAAAGAATTCATTGGGAAGCTAATTCAAATTTCATAATTATTTGAATTATTTGAATTGCCTAATTCAAATTTCATAATTATTTCTTTGTGATATAAGAGGAATGTGTGTTCATGACTATTTGGATCTGCCACCTTTTTAGGTGTGTATATATTGTTTATTTAAAATAATTCTACAATTATCAATACTAATATGTTTTCTTCTTATTTTGGGTTCAATATTCAAATGTTCCTCTAGTAGCTACTTCATCCAGAATTTCAAAACTTTTAATATAAATATGAATTCCAATTCTTTTATACTAGTAATTTCTATCTGTAGTTATAACTTCTTTTGTATTCAATTTTGAATGAGATTTGCAAAAGAAATCTTTGTCACTTTATTGATCTTTTTAATGAAGTCTTTTTATTTTTACTGATTTTTTTTGTTAATATATTTTTCTGGTTAACGGATTTCTAATTTTACCAACATTCTTCCTTTTAATTCACAGGTTTATTTCATTGTTCATTTGCTAGTTTTTTCAAATGAATGATTACTTAACTCAATCTTTTTTTTTTCTTTAATTTGGGAAACACTTTATTGACAGAATATGTGTCTCTTTTATTTTTTAGATATTTATTTATTTAGAGCCTGAGCGGGAAGAGGGGCAGAGGGCGGGGGAGAAAGAGAATCTCAGACTCCACACTGAGCACAGAGCCTGATGCAGGGTTTGATCTCACAACCCTAACTAAGATCATGACCTGAAACAAAGTCAAGAGCTGGACACTTAACTGACTGAGCCACCGAGGTGCCCTAGTATATCTTTTTTCCCCCTAGTCTTTCTCCTCCATTTGTAATCAAGCTAGAAACCTGATGTCCACTAGACTTTTATTTAAAAAGAAGACAGCAAGCCTAAAATGGAGTCATTTGTGCTAAATGCCACATCAGCTAACCAAGACTTAATACTTAAGCTAACTACAATTTCAACCCTCTAGGAATGTGACCTTATCCAGTTAACAGAGAATTACCTGGTTAACGCTAATGAGATAGTCCTCCTGATAGGTCCCTCCCATACTCCTTAGGAAGGAAACCTTGCTTGAAACAATGTATTATTTGCTAATAAGTTCCTTTTTCCACCACCATTCCACCTTTTAAAGTCCTTCCTTTTTTGCAGCTCGGTGGAGTTCCTTTCTTTTGTTAGATAGTATGCTACTGATTAATGAATCGCCTAAATATAAAGCCAGTTAAATCTTCAAATTTAGTCCTCTGACTTTTGCTATTTAACTGTTATTACCATTTTATAGATCTGGAAACTGAGATGCCAACAAGTTAACTACATTACCCAAGTTCCATTACAATTTAGTAATAGAATTTTAACCATGGAAGACTTTGATTCCCAATCTTATGTTCTAAACCATAATATCACAATGCAGACAGATGATGCAAAAACCACAATATACAACTAAAGCAGAGATTTGATTTTTCACTTAAACGTATTCAGTTTTTATCCTGTCATTTAGAATGCCAGAGTCAATATCCATATATTTTTCAATAAGGAAGACAAAGTAATGTATCATATTACCCATCCTAATTTAAGAACAATGTTTCCAAATTTGTGATAACAATTTTCATAGCCAAGTCCATTGAATGTCTCTGTTTGCCTTTATAAGAAATGAAAACAATGTCATATTCACAATAGACAATATATCTCTACTTCAATTAATTTTCTATTAACCAGGAAATAAATCACAAAACAAATCTAATTAGACTACATTCTAAGAAGATACAGGGACAGGACACTAGGACAAAGTTCTCAGCTTAGTTAACTAAACCCATAATCAAGGATATCATTTGTTTGGAAGAATTTTAAAAAAAAATTTAATATTGTCTACATTTTTTTTATCTTAATCTGAACTGAAGCTAAAAGCACACTAGATATTTTTTCAAACCACAACTTCTTCTGCCAATGATTATTACCCAGCTCCCTTGAGCACCAAATTAAAAAAAAAAAAAATTAATCCAGCCCAACAAAATTTACTTGTTCTCATTAGTATTGCTGTATTATCTTGTCTGTATATCATATTTAAAATTTAATTCTGAAGTCTTTGTGAATATTCAGCCAAAAATATTGTAGCAAATAAAAGCAGTTAAATTATAGTTTGTTTGGGTAAGTTTAAAATAGTTGATGCATTCTCTATCAATGTAATGACATAATAAGAGAAAATACCCAAGAAATTGTATTACAATTGGACATAATCTAAGTTATCATTTCCAAGAGAAATTCACTAACTTTATATAATGCCTCTTCCAGTAACTAAATGAAGGCAGTGCAGGTAATTATACCACAGAAATGATGTAATGATTCATGGGTTGAAAGGAATAAGAGAATGTGACTCATCAATGAAGATACATTTTAAGGAAAGAGCAAAGGGTAGATTGGATTAAGGAGTTATAATTTAATAGTTGTCATTTCTGAAGCTTACAAGAAAACTTTACTATAAAAAAAATAAAAATTATAAAAATGGTTGCCAATAGAGTCAGAGAGCCAAAGCTCAAATTTTTTTTTTAAAGATAGAGAGAGACCTTGTATGATAAAGTTCTTACTCAAAATAGTTTTGGGAAATTTATTCTCTAATTGTATTTTCCCAAAGGTCAAATTTCAAATTTGTCTATGATCTGTGGAATATGGTGATACCACAACTTTATACATGTAAGTACTATTTGCTTAAACTCTATTCACAACTATACTGTTGAGAAGAGAGTAGAAAAATGAGCTCACCACAGATGTAAAAGGAAAATGTGGAACCAGTAGTTAGCACCTAAAAACTACTTAAATTATTATTTAAAATATAAGGTGTTCCCATTTATAATTTAGTAAAAGTCCAACCTCTATCACAATATCAAGTATTTTATAATCAAGCAAAATTTTCTTATATTCTTCCCTTAAAAAAATTCTGATGTTATTAGCATTTTACCAAATAAAAGATTACAAGACTCGGCATAGTCATTTAGCAACTAAAAATATACTAGCAGTTTAATATATAAATTTGCTATCAATAGTTTTTGCTGCGTAACCTAAATTAATGCTATTCTCTTTCTTTTCTTTTATGATAAAATTCCTTTTATTTATTTATATTTTAAAAGACTTTATTTATTCATTTGAGAGAGCTATAGAGCACAAGCAGAAGATGCAGAGGCAGAGGGAGAGGGAGAGGAAGAAGCAGACTCCTCACTGAGCTGGGAGCCCGATATGGGGCTCAATCCCCGGACACTGATATCATGACCTGAGCCAAAGGCAGACACTTAACCATCTGAGCCACCCAACTGCCCCTCCCTTTCATTCTTTTTGTTTAATTTCAATTAACCAACATATAGTACATCATTAGTTTCATATGTAGTGTTCAATAATTCAATAATTCATCAGTTGTGGATAATACCCAGTGCTCATCACATCACTTGCCCTTCTTAACGCCCATCACTCAATTAGCCCATCCCCTCACTCACCTCCCCTCCCTTTTGTTTTAATAAGACTTTGTGGTGAACCAAACCAACTCAAAAGTAAAATTTTCAAAATGACTTAAAAATAGATACAATGTATGTTGAAAGTGGAAAAAACATAACAATTAGAGAGCTGAGTCAATGACACAGTATGATTGCCAGACTCCTTTTCCATAATTTGTTTCCATAGTGCATACCACCTTCTCAAAAGCTATATAATTTACTTATTTACATTGCTGTAATTTGTTGATCCCTTCAACACCAGCTATAAAGTCCTTAAAAGGACATATTTGTAGTATGAGTACATGTTTTTATAGAATGAACGAACAAAGACATAATTGAACATGCCATTGCTCTCTTTCTTACATTTCTGGTCATAAGGCCCCCAATGGGTGAGAGCCAATGTACACTTGATGAATA
Organism: Lontra canadensis; assembly: GCF_010015895.1. NCBI lineage: Eukaryota > Metazoa > Chordata > Mammalia > Carnivora > Mustelidae > Lontra > Lontra canadensis. The sequence continues at coordinate 6,636,488 of NW_022631042.1, forward strand.
ATATTTGTGATGTTGCATAATATTCTGATCTTGGAATAAAAAGCATCAGTGATCTCTTACTGAATTTCTGTGACATTACATGAATAATGATTATAAAAGCAGTCTTTAACAAAAAACTTAAAGTACATATTTTCTCCAGTTTATTTTTGGGAAGAAAATAAGTTGAAAAAAATAAGTAAACATTTGTATTCATTGCTTTAAAGTTATTCTATTTACTTATGCTCAGATAAAAATGCAATCCCTGATTTAGTATCTATTTATATTTTTGATGAAGTCATTTTGGAAAGTTTTTTTTCAAGAACATGATGACATTCCTTTTTCAACATTCATATATATAATTAGAAAACAAATACTTGCATTCATTGACTTCAAAGAATGTATTCACAAAAAAAGAAATCTATACAAAACTGCTTAATATATATTTCAAAAAGATCTTTCAGATTTTATTTATGTGTAGAAATAAATTTAGCATATAAATACTTTCATATTTATATATAAATATGAAAATTGAAACTCAGGAAACTGCCTTTTTAATATATACTATATGCTGGATATATACATAATAATAATATAATCTTTTTAGGGAATACAGAAGAGAAGAAAATGAAAGAAATTTCAAATGTAAACCAGAAAAATCTATTTTTCCCTGAATAACATGTAGGCTTAAGTTATTTTCTTTCAAACAGATTTTTTTTTAGCCTTTACTAATGGTCACAAAACACAAATATGACCTTAAACATAAAACCACTTTCTTATGTGGCAAACTTGAATATTACACAGATGAATAAGAGCAAAAGACTGCTCTTTCTTTTTATTTCTTTATGTTTTGGTTTTATAAATTATTTTTTGAATAGAATCCATCATCACAATATTTTCCAAAAGGGATTCCAGGTTAAGTTTAAAATTGAAGTAGAGTTAAAAAAAAATGCTTGAAGTAGAGTTAACTATCATCTTGTATACCATGGTATTATCTACCCTGGTTTAAGGGCTGTTGAGGGTACTGGTGCCCTTCAGAGATATTTCTGGTTCCCTTCCTTCCGATCCATGGTAGGCTTTCACTTCCCTGTTTCTGTGAAATGAGATGAGGCCTTGTGACTCATTCTGGCCAATGAAATGTGTGAGGAATTGTTATGAGTTACTACCATGGTGAAAGATTTAAGTGCCAGCATATGATCCACCCTGTTTCCTTTGAATTCCTTAGCTACTAGTGACATTACAGATGGTGAATTTTCTTTTATTCTGCATTCCTGAGTAAGGATGTCACAGAGCAGAGGCTTCAGTTAACCCTCAAGAGATATGTAGAAACAAAAGATGTCAATCATCACAAGAATCACTAAATGGAAACCTACTAAGGAAAAGAGATGCATAAAAGTGCATTTCCAGGGGTGCCTGGGTGCCTCAGTGGGTTAAAGCCTCTGCCTTTGGCTCAGGTCATGATCCCAGGGTCCTGGAATTGAGCCCCACATCAGGCTCTCTGCTCAGCATGGAGCCTGCTTCCCCATCTCTCTCTGCCTGCTTGTGATCTCTCCCTGTCAAATAAATAAATAAAATACTTTTTTTTTTTTAAATGCATTTCCAGTGTGGTGAAAATGTAGATGAACAGGGTACAATGAGAAAATATTTGGGGTATGAAGTCAAACCAAACTGAGAGGTCAGGAAAGGTATCTGAGAGATGTTAAATTATTAATGAAAATGAAAAGTTATTCTGATGGGGGGTATGTATGTGTCTATGTGTGTGTATTAGTAGTGGTAGTAATAATGATGGTGAAATAAGATCTAACAAAAACATTCTACTGTAGAATGATGGAATGATGGTGCCATATGTGGAGGGCCAGAGATGGAAGAGAGCATGAGTTCCTTGAATACTGCATGGGAAATGAAGCTAAAAAAGTCGAGAATGTTAAGGGTTCTTTGATATTAGCCTAACAAGTTTGGAACTTTTCTTGGGAAGTTACTGAAGAATTTTAGTTCAGAGTAACAAGATCAGATTGGAATTTAAGAATAATCACTTTTGCATCAGGTAGAAAACTAGAACAAGGAAAGACCAAAACCACATCATCAGTCTGGAGGATAAGTTTCTATAAATAATACTCAGAAAAGATTCCAGTTCCCAGAGATTCCAATTTATTGAGAGTATTTCAATTTATACTTGTCAACAAAACACATGTAGATTCAGAGGGGTCACTTTCAACTTAATTACAGTTTTTCTCCTAGGGCTATTTTTTGCATTTAGGATTCATGAAATTAAATTATAGGGGACCCAAAGCAGTCTAAGTAGTAACTGATAGCAAACCTATGACACTGAGATAAGATATTCAAAGTAGCTCGGAGTAAGTCCTTGTAATATAAACATGCTTAAGTGACAAAGTTTTAAACAAACAACCACCCTCACTTAACCTCAGCATTCCAGGTCCGACTTGGTTCACACTCAGCATTTCACTCTTGTTGCTTGGTTTACTCCCATGGAATACTTCTGTGATAGTATTTCTCTCCCACCAAATTTTAACGTTTTGAAAGCAGTCTAATATTGATGTCCCACACCACTGATACTGGAATATGGCATGTTCTAAACTAAGGTTGCATAAATATGTAGAAAAATTAAAGCAGAACATTTTCAGCCTCTTTGAAAAAAAAATTTTTTTGAATGATTTAAACCCCAAGCACAATTAAGTATCCTTCCAAGTAATGACGGTAAATATTTACTACAAAAAGGAAAGGGCATCATTTATTAAATGGTGAATTGTTCTAATTTAAAAAAATAAAATAGACCAGATGAGATCACACTGGCTTAAGATTTGCAGTGTTATTTCTGAATTTTAAATAATATGATACTATAAGGTCTTGATAAACTAAAATTAGTGTCTTCAAAAGCATTTGTGATTAAACTAAATGTTTTCTATTGGCCTATTTTGTATTTTAACACATATTGTTTCTTTAAATGAAATAGGAATTTTTTATTGAGTGGTAGCAAGGGGAAAGAACTGAAGTCAAAATCCTGTGCTCGAGCAAACAAATTATTTTGGACTAAGCCTGTATCTCAAAGGGATGTAACATAGAGCTATAAAAACAAAAGACTGCCACTGAAATGTAGCACCATAGAAATACATTACACTATATCAAACCACCTTCTGGTTTTATAAAATATAAACTGTAAGTAATGAACTGAGATAAAACCAGACAAAAAGAAAACAATATCTCTGCAAATCCAAAAGCAGAAGGAGAAATAAACTGCTTAGAACACTTCAGAGATAAAACGGCCATTACTTGTAAAAAGAACACTTATTTTTTTTCCTCATGATCAACACATCACAGTTTTTTAGGAAGACTCTATGTGTCATATCCATCTCTAAATGTGCTATACATCTTCTTGAAGAGCCCTTTTGGACAAAGTTATTGCTCTAAGAATAAGCTTCAAATTCTGCAATATTCAAAAGGAAATTTTTTCCAACTATTACTATATCCACCTGCTCTCTGTTGGCATCCACACAACTGAACATGACAGGTGAAAAACACAAAATCTCACTGATTAGCTTCACTTCAGATTTGTGACCATTAAGTCCAGAGGTCCCTCACTGCTGCCCAAAGCACAGTTCAGTTCCTGCACCATGTAGGCTTCCTTCCGCAATCTACTCCCATGCCAAATATGTCATTTCTTCACCTGTCCCCTTGAAAACTATTCTCCATGCTTATTCTCAGCACATGGATATACTCTCTCTTTATAAGAGGAAAAAGAAACAGTAGAAGAAAATGTCTTCAAGTCCCCATCACTGTATCTATCCACCCATGGGCATAAATGCCCACATATCTTGCCTTTCCTCCTACTATTATCAACGAAATCTCCTAGCCCTTCTCTTTACTTTTCTTCGAGTCTCCATTCTTATCATCTACCCAAGTATGTCTCTTCAGAAATTCTCTCCTAATCCTCTAGTAACATCAGTTTTTCCTTTCTATTGGATCATTCTCCTCAGTGTGCAAATATGCTATTACTTCTCCTGTCCTAGAATAGTACCCTCAATTGTACCACTTTCTCTTATAGCTACTTCTGTACATTTTTGCTCATCTTTTCAGCAAATTTTTTTAGAAGAGTAAGCTATAATTGCTGCCACAATTTTTCTTTCCCAATTCTTTCTTGAACTCACTCCAGTCAGGCTTTTGTTTATGATGCTTAACATATCCAAATTTGAGTTCCCAACACTCCTGATATCCCCATTCTCTCCACAGCATATGTTGTCTTAAAACCTTTTCCATCTCATTCCCCCATTTGCTCATTCCCAAACACTTGGAGACACATTTTTTTTTTATTATAATTTTATTTTTTATAAACATATATATATATATATATTTTTTCCCCCAGGGGTACAGGTCTGTGAATCTCCACGTTTACAAACTTCACAGCACTCACCATAGCACATACCCTACCCAATGTCCATAACCCCCCCCAACCCCCCTCTGCCCAGCTGGAGACACATTTTTATTGCTCTCTATTTCCCCACCCCGCAGATAATCCATTGAAAAATCTTGCCAAATTCCATCTTCAAAGTATATTGTAAAAACAGACCAATTCTTATATCTACATGTGTCAGTTTGGTCCAAGCCACTATGGTATCTTGCCTGAATATGTACCCTATTACTATTCTCCTTGCTTCTGCTTTTGCCTCATGTCAATCCATTTCTCACACAGTACTGAGAGAATGTCAAACCTCTTTAAGAAAAAAAAAATGGTGCAATGGTTTCCCTAATCATTAAGAGTAAAAAGAAATGTTCTACTATGGTCTTTAAAAGCCCTACTATGGCCTATGAAGTAACCCCTTTACATCTTACCTGATCCTCAACCTTCTCATTGCTTTCTCTCTACTCCAACTATAATGTTTTTCTCATTGTTTTTTCAACACAGCAGACATGCTACCATTTCACAGCCTTCTAATAAATACCTTGTCTGGAAGGATCTCCACAGCCCTCTCCCGCACCCTGTGTACTGTTATTCTATTCAACAAGGTCTTCTTTGACTGTCACATCTAAAATTCAATTCTGCCACCCCACATCTCCTCTCTCTTTTCTTGTTTTAATTTCTCCTTGGTAGATATAGGTATCACTATCATACTAAACAATTATTTGTCATTATATATACATATATATATCCATTTTATATAACCATTTTTATGGATATGAATATATACTTTTATGGATTGCTTACAGTTGGACTTGGGTTTACTTGTAAACTGCTTTCTGGAGAAAAAGGCACCCCCAGTTTGTAGCATTTGTTGAATTCCATGGTATCCATAGAGCTGGATTGTGTGTGTATATTTTCACAACTCTGTATTCAATGACATGTTAGTAGCTTGAAATTGGTCATTATTAGCATATAATATTTAATATTTGCTGAATAAATGAATTAAAATAGGTTAGGACAATTCAAATAAAAGTATTCTTTTCCATCTGGAAAGAAACAAAGACACATATAGCAAATGGCACATGACCATAAAATCAAGTGGATTTTGGACTTATGAAATATAATGGGAAGGAGACTGCTGGAACAGAGATTTCAAGCGGAAGACACCGGTAAGAGCAAGATGAATAAATTGTGCAGAAACACATATCCTGAAATAACTCACTTTCTGTATTAGCACTACCCAGATATTTACTATAATAACTGGCAAAATTATACTCAGAATTTGAAAGGTGAATTGAAAGCTCTACTGTAATGAATTTACATATACAGACAAACATTTGTGACTAGTTTAGTTCCTAGCTAGGATCACTTTTCAGGAGCTTAATGGTTAACACACAGAATGTCTTCATATCACCTTCCCCACACTGTTGAATAACAATGTCTTTCAAGAAAGTAGAAAAGTCTTTGAGGAAAATAGTTAAGTGTACAAGAACTAAAAAAAATGTTAAGCTTAGGGGCGCCTGGGTGGCTCAGTGGGTTAAAGCCTCTGCCTTCAGCTCAGGTCATGATCTCAGGGTCCTGGGATTAAGTCCCATATCAGGCTCTCTGCTCAGCAGGAAGCCTGCTTCCTCCTCTCTCTGCCTTCCTCTCTGCCTACTTTTGATCTGTCTCTGTCAAGGAAATAAATTTAAAAAATCTTCAAAAAAAAATGTTAAGCTTAGAAGAAAATTTGGAAGTGAAAAGGAGACTGAAGGGAATAAATGTAGAAAGAAAGCAAATAATAAATAACAAAAGTTATTAGTTTGCCCATGGACATCTGCAGTTCATGTTATTTTGCTATGTGTGAAAAGCAAAAAAGAAAACACTGTCACAGTTTCTTTGTCAGAGATTCACCATGTTTCTCAAGCACAAAATAACATATTTGAAGAATTAGAGAAATACCTTGTGCAGTAGATTCATAGACACAATCCACATAGGAATCCCTGAAGAACTATGTTGTTACAGCAGAGGTCTTGGACATCTTTGAAGATCTGTGGAAGGTGAAAGAGAGAGAGGATAAGATGAAGGCACTGAGTTTCAAATCATGTGAAGAATGATTCAAGAAATTTAAGAGCCATGTAAACCTGCAAGATGTGAATGACTTAATAAAGCAACTCCAACTGATAATGTAACTGCAGTCTTCCCAGTGAATGGAGGAAACCTAATGCAAAAGTGATTCGATTATACAGCAAATTTGCAATCATAGTGAAATTCAGGTTTTCTTTTGTCTTAAATGAACGACTTCCTATACATTTATTTCAGAAGATGAGAACTAATGTGGCAAGACCTAATACTAGATGGGATGAAGTTAACCCAAATTATGTTTTTTAACAAAGCCAGTTTTAAGCTTGAGGAAGGTAATTTTCCTATTCTCAAAACCACATGAGTCATATACATTGCAGAGAGGTGGGAAGAATAATAGGCAGCCTCTGGGTCCCTTACTAAGGAGACCTAGAGATCTCAGGAGATTGAGATCACATTATAGAAATCTCTGAATGCAAAGTGGGCTGAATTTTATTCTGTGAAGGCCTAAGAGGTTTAAAAATGTCCACCTAACAAAGTGACATGGTAAATTCTGTGCTTTTGGAATATTACATCTTGTTTAAAATAGACTGAGAAAAAAAGAGATTGAAATTGGGGGAAACATAAAACTAATGTATTAGTATAGGAGAAGCTATAAAATCTTGAACAGGTGAAGGAGCAGTGGATATGGGCAAAGAGTCATATTTGAAAGATATTGTTCATTTGGAATATATACAACTTAGGCAGGATTGAATTTAGGAGGTAAAGATGATACAGAGTTTTGAAGCCTGAGAGATGGTAAACTTAATTTAGCAATCCAAGAGAAGAGGCAAGTTTATTCATTCAAGAATATTTATTGGGGCGCCTGGGTGGCTCAGTGGGTTAAGCCGCTGCCTTCAGCTCAGGTCATGATCTCAGGGTCCTGGGATCGAGCCCCGCATCAGGCTCTCTGCTCAGCGGGGAGCCTGCTTCCTCCTCTCTCTCTGCCTGCCTCTCTGCCTGCTTGTGATCTCTCTCTGTAAAATAAATAAATAAAATATTTAAAAAAAAAAAAAAGAATATTTATTGAGGTCTTACTATGTACCAGGCCCTGGTACAGAACTAGACAGACACCAGGAATAAAGAGACTAATAAGATACATTTTCTTCTCTTAAGTATCTTGACGTTTACTGGTGGATCAATGAGGTAAGATGGAAAGTGAGATTATAGACAGATTGAATTTAAGTGGCCAGGAGATCCCCTAGGAATAAATGTCCAAGTGGCATTAGAAATGTGAAACCAAAAATATTTTTGGGTTTGTTATCCCATTGATATTTTTTATTTTAGTTAAACAATAAGTTTTCCTTTCATATTTGCACCGTGCACTGAGATCACTATCAGTGCAAAGCTTAAGCAATCAAACTGTGAATTGGTGAGTGTTATAGAAAAGGTCTTGTTAGAGAAAAAGGAAAATGAAGTTGTTTCAACATAATTAATTATAATAAAGCTATTCTCAGTCCCAATTTAGTCATAAATTTAATTATGGAAGATAAATTTAATTATGGAGATACGACTTTGAGAAAGAGAAGTGCAAATGAAGGAAGAAAAGTTGTATGCATAATCAAACAAAATGAAACTGCTTGCTGTTTTAACCAGAGTAGCCTGAACTCTGTTCAGAAGAATTGATGATACTGATCTCTGCTTTGTTATCTGATTAATCCACACTCGACAGAGAAAACCACATGGGAAAACCTGACCATTTTCAGGAGGATGTAGCTGCTGTAGACACCTCACCAGCAGAATGGCAAAGGTCAGTTTGTCCCTGTAGTGTCAGTATCACATTTCCGCCATTGTAAATAGATCTGTGACTTGAACCTACCACATATATTAAAGTTGCCCTACATATATTATGCCTTCATAATGTACATATAGCTTCAGATTTCTAAACTGATGTTAGACTCACATATACAGTTAAAGGCAAATATTCTCTGTGACTTTGAATAAAATAACTTCTTGAAACATTAAAAAGGCTTGAATGTGGGAGAAATGAAAGTACTTAAACAACCTTACACTAGATTGAGGAAAATTTTCTCTTTCACAATGTTAAAACTTCTTTTCATTACATGCCTTAGTAAAGCCTGATATTAATTTGAACACGGAAAACCGATTCAAACATCAAAAATACAAAACACTGAAGGCAAAAGTTATGATCAACAGGTTGAATACTTTTTAATGTGCATGACTTTTTACACAATGATTTAGGAAAGAAATCAGGAACTATGAACATCACAAATCCATAGTGATAACTGCATTGAGTCTGGTTCCGAAACCAAAACAGTAAGGGAAAAGAAGATCTCTGGTATAACTGCATGTTCTGTCTTTCCCACCCAATTCTCCTCAGAATTTGTTATACAAGATAACATTGGAAACCTCTACACTGAAGGAATAGTTGAAAAAAAATTTTTTGAAAGATACCACACTAAAAAGAAAAGAAACCACACTATTTACATATGTATAAATTAGTACCTTGCCCTAAAATAATTTTATTTAGTAATGAAAATCCATAAAATGGGAATCAGGGCAATGCTTTGTGATGTTAACTTTGGTATGCACATCCCTCAGCATGTCATTGCATGTGAAAGGCTATTCATCTTGTCCCACATGCACACTGGTTCCTTGGAATGGGAGGATTCCTGCTCTGGGGATCTGTTGATTTGGCAAATAACATTAAGAGGGGACTTTCCTGAAATTTTTGTTTAAGGAACAAAAGTGCACAAAACATTCCACATATTTGCAAAGTGTCTTCAAAAAAATTTTAGTGATATGTGGCTTCTAGTTTACTCAGTAAAGGTTTAAGTATATATTCATACAGAGAATGAATGTGTGATATGTTACATACATATTAGATATATATGTTATATGCATATTTATATTTTTTACATATTGTATATGTTATACACATAAATATATTTTGTATATATATGTGTGTAACATATACATGTAATAGATATATGTTAATTATATATTATATATATTATATATATATAAAATATATATCAGGAAATTGAGTCAAAGAGTTATAGTTCAATAACACTTCAAGTCTGGTTTGGTAAGAGGCTTTAGGCAAACCTTAACAGCTCATTGATTTCTATCATTACAAACAAGTAATGGAATTTTCATGTTACGGAGATGGCAGTCTACCTAGACCTGATTCAACCTCTTCCAATTTTCAATTAAAATACCTGTACAAATTCACAAAAGACAGAAGCAGAGAACTACAATTTGGATTGAAGTTACCAAGAGATCATATCCCAAATATCTACTGAATGATCCCTAAGTGCATCACAAAGTGTGCTGAATTTTTAAACTGCACTCTGGAATTGTACATGTTGTGTAGTCTTAAATAGATAAATAGTAGCTCTAAGAAAGGGAGTATAAGGCTGTGTCTTACACAACTGCCTGATTCTGGCTTCAGGGCCTAGGGAATGTGAGGAATGTAAAATCAAATAGTTGAACCCTACACCACAGTGTGGGGACAGATAGGAATTGTACTCCTAAATTTCTCTACTCCTTATCTCTTCATGCTGACTCAAAAGAAATTTTTAACTACTTTTTAAAAAATACTTATACTGACAGCACAAATACCAGCAGCACTAGCGACAGAAAGTGGTGAGAGGTGGTGTATTGTACCATGAGAGGGTCTGTGTGGCTAGGAACTACAGTGAAGTAGAGAAAAATAGGAAGTTAATATGGCACTGTGGCAAGAGCCCATCAATGAAAGAGAATCAAATATATTCATAAAAGGTAAAGGTAGCATTTCAAATCAAGGGAGAAATGAGTGAAGAGTCAATACAGGTTATTAAAACATTCAGCTAACCATTAGCATACAGCCAAAAAAGGAAGGAAGGAAGGAAGGAAGGAAGGAAGGAAGGAAGGAAGAAGGGATGAAAGAAAGGAGGGAGGGAGGGAAGGAGGGAAGGGAGGGGACTAGAGAGAGGAAGGGAGAAAGAACAATTGAATGTCCTTACATGTTAGGCTAAAGTCCAGATGATTTAAAATTTATATATAAAACAAAGGAAATATAGAAATAGAAGGAACTCTATAGGTAAATAATAATATCTAATATCTTGTGTTTGAACCTTGTGCCAGACTCTGTGGCATAATTTAAATATATTGTTTATTCCTTGTAAGTATTCAGGAGATATTAATGTAATAACAAATAATAATCTGGTGAAAGATTAAACAAAAAATATAAAATAAAACTCAAAATTAAGAAATATGCTAACATTATGCATCCTCTTAGTAGATCTTAGAAAAATTGTATATTAGTATCCCATAGATGTTGAAAATTTGGAATTTGGCAAAACTGAATACTCAATAATATAAGAATGATAAGATATATCTATTTCAATGCCAAATCCAGCATTATGCTGTATGGAAAAACACTCAGAGAATCTCTACTAAGTTCAGGAACAAGACAGGATGAACATTACTCCCACTAACATTTATCATTGATTAATCTTGAAACCATCTAGAAGATTGCACTGGAAACTAACAGTGGGTGCCTCATTTGTTATTTTGGATGGGGAGATGCCTCTGCACAGATGGGAATAGGAATGTGTAATAGATGTTATTATTATTTATAAATATTTGGTACTCCTTCCTGGGGTAGGATTATCCCTTCCTACCCTATTGGCCTCAGGCTTCACTATGGAATTTGCTTTAGCCTATAAATTGTGATTGGAAGTGATAGGTTTCACTTCCAGGCAGAAGGTTTAAGCAACAATAAATAATTAGTTTAGAGGTGATATTTCAAAACGGGTGGGGGGGATGTTCTTTGAAATAAATGATGATGGCGTGACAAAATAGCTTTATAGAGAATGATTGGATCCATTCCTCACACTAAAAATTACAAATGTATCAGAGATAGGAATGCAAAAATTGAATTAATGTAAGTATTTAAAATTGTCAACAGCTGAGCTGGAGATTGCTGAGCTGCCACGTGTCAAGGTGGTAAATTAGGACAAGTCAAAATGAAAGAGACAATCAAGCCTTTATTCACTCATTGAGATATCATAAGTAAGAGGCAAAGCAGGAAAAAACTACTAGCTTTCCCAGTGCTTTATTTTTTTCCCTTAACAATTGCAGGGTGAGGGTCAGATGTAAGCAGATGAGAGGAAATCTCCAGCTTTGTATGGACCTGGGGGGCGGGGGAGCAAGGAGAGACTTGAAGAAGGGCTTGAAGTTGAACAACACTGAATCTTGAGTTGAAGTGGAGAAAAGCATCTTCAAGGTGCCTGGATAAGGTGGTATCCATGAAAGAGATACCTTGGATAGGCCCTTCCCTGCAACCAAGTAGGTCTCTAAATGGAGGCATTAGGGCTATAGATGCAGATATTTCTATATTTGCAATCCAAGAGCATTGTAGGTGTGGGAATGCTGAGTCCTTAACTGTACCTTCCTCCAGACTGTGCACCAAGTCCGGTGTGAGGAGGGCAGATTTCTGGGTAAAGACTATACCTGCCTTAATTTGGACCTAAATGATCACACATAAGTTTTTGGCCTGGAGCAGGACTCCTCAAAAATCATGTGTAAATTACTCTATATGCTGGAATGAAGAAATGTTTTCCAACCATAATTTAGAAGCAGTATGGAAAAAAGATGGATACATTTGATTACATAAAAATAAAATAAAACTTTACATCACAAAATATATGGGCAAAATAGAAAGACAGATGGAAAATTGTAAAAATGAATTTGTAATTTAACTTAAAAAGGGTTACTCTCTACAGTGTATACAGTACTTCTAAATGACAAAAATAGACACACAAAAAAACCATCAACCCCACAGAAAAATGAGTTAGAAAGATGAAGAGACAGTTAAAAATGTAAATGACTCTTACCCATATGAAAAGATGCTCAGAATCATTCAAAATAAGAGAAATGTAAATTAAAACTACATTGAGATGTCATTTCTCACATATCAGATTGGAAAATCAAAAGTTTAACAACACCGTCTATTGATGAGATTATGAATAAATGGCACTGCCATTACTTGTTGTTGGTGCTGCAAAATGGTAAAATGCCTATGAAAGGGATATTGGATATATCCAGCAATATTGCATATATATTTACCTTTTGACGCAGGAGTCTTACTTCTATGAGTCTATCTCAAAGTTACACTGACAAAAATAAAAAAAGGATGTAAAAATAAGGCTATTTATAGTAGTACTATTTAATACTTGAAGACGGAAACATATATATATATATATATATATATATATATATATAAATGAAAATATATATACATATCAAAAGGGAATGGATTGTGGCACCTGGGTGGCTCACTCAGTTAAGCATCTGCCTTGGGCTCTGGTCTTGATCTCAGGGTCCTGGGATTGAGCTCCCCATCAGGTTCCCTGCTCAGTGGAGAACCTGTTTCTCCCTCTCCCTCTACCCCCTGTCCCTGGCTTGTGGTCCCCCTCTCTCAAATAAATAAATAAAATCTTAAAAAAAAATGCATTGAGGAGCACCTGGGTGGCTCAGTCATTAAGGGTCTGCCTCTGGCTCAGGTCATGATCCGGAGGTCCTGGGATCGAGCCCCGCATTGGGCTCCCTGCTCCAGGAAGCCTGCTTCTCCCTCTCCCACTCCCCCTGCTTGTGTTCTCTCTCTCGCTGTGTCTCTCTCTGTCTAATAAATAAATAAAATCTTTAAAAAAAAAAAAAGAATGCATTGAATAAACTCGTGTATGCACATATTGGGGTACTATGCAACTTTAAAATGGAATGAGAAATATCTATATATACTAGTATGGGATGATATTCTGTAGATATTCTTTTTTTTAAGATTTTATTTATTTATTTGACAGAGAGAGATCACAAGTAGGCAGAGAGGCAGGCAGAGAGAGAGGAGGAAGCAGGCTCCCTGCTGAGCAGACAGCCGGACGCGGGGCTCGATCCCAGGACCAAGAGGCTGAACCCACTGAGCCACCAGCATCCCTGCATATATTTTTAAAGAAACTGCTAAGAGGGGGTCTGGCAGATAGCTCTCAGCGATCAGTCCTATCAGACAACTAAAGACAGCCACCTTGCCCAAGGTGATATTTCTTTTCCAAGGGAAGCTGAACATAGAAAGGTCTGTCTTCCTTGCTCCAATTCAGAGCATTTCTGAACGGTCAATCCATCTTTACATAACCTGAAGTTCAGCTAAGGCTTCAGTTGAAACTGGATCCAGTTAATCTTCTTCCTTTGCAAAGTTCTACTTCTTTCATTTCCTCTCCAAAATTATAATAAACCACCTGCACACTAATCTCTATCACAGATTCTGCTTCCCTGTGAGCTTAGAACCTGGAGTTGTTCAAGACAGCCAAATTTGGATGGGAATTTGAAGCTGGATCACTCCCTACCGCACAGCAGACTATGACTGGAATATAGTACCACTGGCACAACATGGCAATGCAAATGTTAAAACTGTTACTAGTGTGGTACTGGGGTGCCATAATGAAGGATGGGAGTGCACTGGCTGGTGTAGCATATAAACTATTTAAGAAATAGGGGGGAAACCACAACTATAAGAACAGTACAATTGAGTGGTTTGTATTTTTTTTAAAGATTTTATTTATTTTTATTTGTCAGAGAGCGAGCGAGCGAGCACAGGCAGACAGAGTGGCAGGCAGAGGCAGAGGGAGAAGCAGGCTCCCCGCTGAGAAAGGAGCCTGATGTGGAACTCAATCCCAGGATGCCGGGATCATGACCTGAGCCGGAGGCAGCCATTCAACCAACTGAGCCACCCAGGTGTCCCCAGCTGAGTGGTTTTTGATAAACGTGATCATTCTGAATAAGATGATATATAGCCAAGGTGATTAATCAGCAAGTAAAAGCTAAGGGTGAAAGACCAAAGGTCTGGAGACTATTGTTTCTTGAAGCCAGAGGGCAGAGAAAACTGAGGACCCAGCTCAGAACACAAGCCTCAGATTCACCAAACTAAAATTGTTTAACTCCCAACTAAGGCAGAAGTGCTATGCCTAGGTTGGAAACATAGTGAAGAGAAAAATAGGATCCTGACATATGGAATGGTTATATCCATTTCTGGTTGCCCTGAAAATTCTCAAAGTCTTCTAGGTTTGCTGAGCCTATAGAAATGGCTCACGTCTCTCTAAAACAGGATAACAGTCTCCCTTGCTTTAAAAAAAAAAAAATGCAGAGGCCTCTTCCCCACAAAACATCCCTTGAAATCTGTCCTGACTGAAAAATTCTGGGCATGGGGTGGAAAGGAACTGTACCCCAAAAGAGCTACCGGACATAGCCATCATGTGCCAGGAGGACAGTGGGACTAGATCTAAGAGAGTGTAATCAAGAGTGCCAGAACATAAAGTTGGATAGGAGGAAACTATCAATATATCCTCTCCCAAGATATGGAATATAATTCTCTGTCAAAGGCTTAAAGAGACATAAACATCTTATTAGGATAACTCCCAGAAGCATGCAAAATGTAATGGCTTATACTAAGTGAGGTAGAAATGCCTGAATTACTATATCAGATAGTGGGAAAAGGTTATTTAAAAGCTAATATAAGTGGGTTTGCTAGAGTGAATATAACATATAGGGCCAGAAAACCCACAATACTTACCCAAATTATAAGAAATATGTTAATGAGAAGGTCATCAGCAATATTTGAAAGTTTAGCACAGTTCTCCTCTGTAGGTTAGGGCTAATAAATAGAGGATGACGTTAGAGAATAGGGTCAAATAATAGCAATAGTTATGCTATGCTCTCAAAACAATAGAGTCCAAGCAGGGACAGAAGCTGGATGGATGCAATAATTATGGGTGGTGAGGTCAGAGAAAAAACTAGGGATGCTTGATAAGCAGGGACTTATGGAAGTGTTTAATATACAGCTTTCCTAAAGGCAAGTGAGATGAACAGGAAATAGGATACTATACAATCTGGAAAATTAAAAGATTTTAAAGATAACCAGAATTCTGAGAATAGTTGCCCTAGCAAAGAATCATGGCCTCTTGTTAGTTTTTGGAAGTCCAGAGCAGAGAGGACCCTGGAACACCAAGACAAGTATAAATGGTCATAAATATTCCAATCTTTTCCTAATGGAAACTACAGCCATTTAATTGGGTGACTATACACTGGGGAAAGGGAATACTTAAACATTACAAAAACTATTACAACAATAGTCTTCATGCCAAAAAATGAATGATCAGATATTTCACAGAAAGGAAACAGATGGCAAATAAGCACATAGAAGATGTTCAACATCCTTAGTCATTATGGAAATGAAAATTTAAAACAAAATGAAAAATCACTGTACACCTATCAGAGTAGCTAAATTAAAAATAGTGACAACATCATATACTGACAAGGATGTGGAGAAACCGGAATATAAAATGATACAACCACTCTGAGAATATTTTGGCAGTTTCTCAAAAATCTAAACACAAACTGCCATATGACTCTTCAATTGCGCTTGAGCATTTGCCACAAAGAAATGAAAGCTTATGCTCACAAAAAAAAAAAAAAATCTATATGAATGCTCATAGCAGCTTTATTCATAATATGCAAAATTTGGAAACAATCCAGATACCCTTCAACACACTTAAACAAACTGTGGTATATCCACACCATGGACTACTATTCAGCAATTAAAAAAAAAAAAAAAGAATAAACCAGTGATACACATAACAATCTGAATGAATCTCCAGAGAATTAAAGAGAGTGAAAAAAAGCCAATACCAAATGGTTTCATACTATATATTTCCACTTACACATCTCTATTGAAATGACAAAATCTTAGAAATGGAGAATAGATTAGTAGTTGCCAGACTTAAGGACCAGATGGGGGGTGGGAGAGAAGTGGATGTGACTGTAGGATGGCAACACGAGAGACCTTTGTGATGATAAAAATGTTTTTATCTTGACAAAATGAATGATGATACCCTGTATATTTACTATAATTTTGCAAGAAGTTACCATTGAGGGGCGCCTGGGTGGCTCAGTTAGCTGAGTGTCCAACTCTTGGTTTTGGCTTAGGTCATGATCTCAGGGTCCCAAGATTGAGCCCTATATCGAGCTTGTCTCTCTCTCTCTGCTCCTTCGCCAGCTCTATCGTTCTGTCTGTCTCTCAAAAATAAACATAATCTTAAAAAAAAAAAGAAATATCATTGAGAGAAACTGTAAAATGTGCACAGAATCTCTATATTATTTCTTACTATGAATTATCCCAAAATAAATTTATTTTAAATAAAGCTCTATGCTGTGATGCCTCCTTATAGACTCTGTGGAATTCAAAGCATCATTGGTGAAAAAGACATGGTGTGAAGTTTATGACTAGACCTAATGGGAGACTCATACTTCAGATTATGTGGTTCCTAGAGCAATAGTGCTATATGAAATAGAGAATTACAGACTTTTTGAAAAACACCTTCTGGTGTACTACTAGGATCTGGTAGGGAGTGTCTGATTATGGAACACCAATTGACTATGAAGGCAATCTGGATATATTCATCCAAGGCAATATTGCCTAGCAATTAAAAAAAAAAAGATTTACCTACATATAATATTGATGAATCTTAAAACTTTATAACAAGTGAAAGAAGATAGACATAAGGAAGTACATATAGTAAAATTCCATTTATATGAATTTTTAGTACTAAAAAAATGAATCTATCGTGTTAAAAATCAGGTTAATACTTGTTTGAGGTTGAGGGAGGAGTCAACTAATTCCAAAGGAGCAGAAGGAAGTTTTCTAGGATGATAGAAATGTGCTATATCTTGATTTAATGCAAGCCCTATCAAAATACCAATAGCATTTTTTATAAAACTACAACAAATAATCCCAAATTTCTGTGTAAACAAAGAAGACCAAAACAGGAAGAGCAATCTCGAAAAAGAAGAACAAAACGAGGTATCACAATCCCAGATTTCAGGATATACTGCAAAGTTGTTGTAATCAAAACACTGTGGAACTGGCACAAAAGTAGACACATAAATCAATGGAGCACAAGAGAGAGCCCAGAAATATACCCATATAAAATAGTCAGTTAACCTATGACAAAGGAGGCAGGAATATGCAATGGGAAAAAAATGGTGTCTTCAACAAATGGTGTTGGGAAAACTGGACAATTATAGGCAAAAGAATGAAACTGGACCACTTTCATACACCAAACACAGAAATAATCCAAAATGTGAGATCTGAAACTATAAAAACCCCATAAAAGAGCATAGACAGTAATTTCTCTGACATGGGCCATAGCAGCATTTTTCTAGATAGTTTCCTCAGGCAAAGGAAATAAAAGCAAAAATAAACTATTGGACTACATCAAAACTAAAAGCTTCTGCCCAGCAAAGGAAAATAGCAACTGAACAAAAAGACAAGCTACTGAATGGGAGAAGATATTTGCAAATGATATATCCAGTAAGGGATTAGTATCCAAAATATATAAATTATATATAAATGATCCAATTAAAATGGGCAGAAGACATGAACAGACATTTCTCCAAAAAAGACATACAGATGGTCAACAGGCACATGAAAAGATGTTCAACATCACTCATCATCAGAGAAATGTAAACCAAAACCACAATGAGATACCACCTCACACTTGGCAGAATGGCTAACATCAAAAACACAAGGAACAACATGTGTTGCAAAGGTATGGAGAAAAAGGAACCCGTATAAACTGCTGGTGGGAATGCAAACTTGTACAGTTACTGTGGAAAAAATTAGAGGTTCCTCAAAAATTTAAAAATAAAATTACTGTATGATCCAGATGTTCTACTAGTGAGTATTTACCCAATGAATACAAAAACACTAATTTGACTAGATATGTACACCCCTATGTTTATTGCAGCATTATTTACAATAGCCAAAATATGGAAGCAACCCATGTGTCCATCCAAAGATGAATGAATAAAGCAGAAATACACACACACACACACACACACACACACACACACACACACTGGAATATTACTTAGCTATAAAAAGTAATGAAATTTTGCCATTTGTAACAACACATGGATGGATCTAGAGAGTATAGTGTTAAGTGAAATAAGTCAGTCAGAGAAAGACAAGTACCATATGATTTCACTCATATATGAAACTTAAGAAACAAAACAAATGAACAAATGAAAAAAAAAGGGCCCCTCCCCCCCAAAAAGCCAGACTCAAATACAGTGAAAAACTGGTGGTTACCAGAGGTAGGCTAGGGATAGGTGAAATAGATAAAATTAGTACATTTATTGTGATGAGCACTAAGTAATGTACAGAATTGTTGAATCATTATATTGTACACCTGAAACTAATACAACATTTTAAGTTTAAGAGTAAATAAATAAGTAAAATAAAACATGTATATGAGTGTAAAACAAAAAAGGAATGTACTACATCTTGCCTGGGGTAGTTGTCACATAGATTTTTACAACTGTCCAAGTTCATCAAACTGAGTAAGTAAAATGTGAGCATAATCTTACATATAAATAATATCTAATAAGTTTGATTTAAAAATTGTTTCCAAAAATGACCTACTAACCAACTTGAACAAGCTCCCACTGGCAAAAGATAGGAGAATTTGAGACATTCCAAGATGATGGAGGAGTAGGGGATCCCAGTTTTGTCTGATCCCTGGAAATCAGCTAGATAATTATTAAATCATTCTGAAAACCTGGAAAATAAACCAGAGATCTGAGAAAAGAATTTTACAAATAGAAAAGCAAAGACTTTTTGCAAGATAGGAGATGCAGAGATGTGAATCTGAGGTGATACATCGGGAGATAAAACACAGGAGTAGAGAGCCTCCACAAGCCGGCTACTGAAAGTGTTACAAACAGCAGAGTGCAAAGTTGGAACTTCTGTAACTTTACCTGAGGCTTCCAGCAGGCAGAGTCCCAGGTGGGACAGCATGGTCTCAGGATTCCTGCGGTCACAAAAAGAACAAGGGGCACCCTCATTCTGAGTATGGCAGAGTTCCCAGGCATTGGAGCAAGAAAGCTGGTTGCAACAGTTAGACCAGGTGCTTCTTTCTCCTTGGTGTTGCCATAAACCAGGAACCCCTGCATGGTAAGGGGAAAGTTCTCTGAGCAGGGTCCCAGCAAAAAGCAGAACTGCAGTGAGGCCCCCTTCCCTCCCCTGAGAGGAGCAGCCCGGTACACTCCACAAGAGTCTGTTTACAGTTTGGAGACTCATGAGCGGGTCTTGTGCTTGAGGTGAAAATGCTCAGGCACAGACTGGATGAACACAGAATTCAGTCCGAAACTAGAGAGACAAGAGTGATTGACTCCTTTTCTGTGAGGGTTCACTGAAGAGTGGGGGATTCAAAATAAGCTCCTGGGACAGAGATCGGAGCACTGCCATTTTAAGCCCCCTGGCAAGAGCGGTGCAATTCCTCCCGGGCAAAGACCCCTGAGAATCAGTGAAACAGGCCCCTCCCCTAGAAGACCAGTGGGAACTTCTGGCAAATACCAAGTTTACCAATCATACAAAACTGTAAAACTCCAGCTTCGGGGGAAAGAAGTATATAGCATTCGTGGTTTTTTCTTATTTTTCTTTAATCCTTTTTTATATTTTATTATCCTTTGCAGCTATTTTATTTTATCAATTATTTTTTTTCAGTTTTTCACTTGCCGTTTATATATTTTTCATTTTTGGCTTCCGTTCATTGTATTCAAATATATTTTATTTTATCTTATTTTATTTTCCCTTTCTGACCAATTTTGGGATCTAGTTTTTTCTAACAAACAGACCAAAATACACCAGGGTCTAGTTTATTGTTCTGTTCTGATCAACTTCTTGTCTGATTTTATTTCCATTTTATTCCCTTTTTTCCCTTTTCTGCTTGGTTTCTGTTCTCTTCTGACTGTGCAATGTATATTTTTCTGGTATAATTATTATTCTTTAGTCCTTCAGTTTTATATTTTTACACTTTTTTTTAATTAAAAAAATTTTTTTAAATTTTATTTATTTGACAGAGAGAGAGAGATCACAAGTAGGCAGAGAGGCAGGCAGAGAGAGACAGGGAAGCAGGCTCCCCGCGGAGCAGAGAGCCCAACGCCAGGCTCGATCCCAGGACCCTGGGATCATGACCTGAGCCGAAGGCAGAGGCTTTAACCCACTGAGCCACCCAGGCGCCCCTATTTTTACACTTTTCAATTATTTTCTTGTCTTTTGTGGGGGAGGGGTTTAAAGAAGGGAATGTATTAATAAGCACAAGGAGAGAACCTGCCATTGGGCAACCCCAGAGGAGGCAGTCCAGGCCAGGCTCCCACTCTGGCAGAAGGGAGTCTGAAAGTCCCAGGAGCTCTCAGGGAGTGTCACTGCTAAAACATATATATATACACACCATTCATGGAAGGGCAGGAACAGGGCTGGGATAGGATCAGAGGATCTGGCAGGGCATCCTGGCCTGGGATGCCCAGCAGTTGCTGCCCATCTGCAAACCAATGACAATCTTGCCCTCTTGCAGCTGGTTGTCTGAGAAGTTCCAAGGGTTGTCCTTGGACTTCTTAGGAAAACAGTTGGGATCCCCAGAGAAAAGCCCATTACCCTGGGCTACCACCAGTCCACCCAGGTTCATCAGCATCCACCGCATATAGGCTATCTTCTTTTCTTCCCAGATGTCCACAGTCTGGAAGATGTCAGTGGTGTTGATGCCACAGTGCTTGGCTGCCTGCAGGAACTGAGATATCTGCTCCAGCAGGCTCTAGTGGAGGCCTGGATATTTTTCCCTGGGGCCTGTCCCTTGGGGTACAGCCTGTTGATGAGCTCACACAGAACCATGCCATCCTTAAGCCTGTTCTGGAAGTTCTCCCACCCAGGCTAGAGCTAGCCCACATCCTTGTGGCACTGGGTGGTGATTCACTGGATCAGGATCTGCTCCAGGTCTGCATCCTACTGTTTCTCAATCTTCTGCTCTACCTCCCAGCTCAGGCTGTAGGCAGGTCCCCTACTGGCCATTCCAAAGGGTAGTGGTGGAGTGGTGGCTGTAAGTAAGTGGTATTGGTGGAAAGTGCAGCACAATCCTGGCGGGGGCTGCCAGTGGAGTCCAATTATTTTCTTGTCTTTTCAATTATTTTTGTCTTTTTAAATTTTCATTTTTACACTTACAGTTTATAAATATATATATATTTCATTTTTGGCTTCATTTCATTGTATTCAACTGTGTGTGTGTGTGTGTGTGTGTATCCCAAATATAGTCAAGTATAGGCAAGATCCCAAAATAGGCATATACATATATATGTATATATATATATATATATATATAGTTTTCTTTCTTGCCTATTTTTAATATCTGGTTTCTTCTAACAAACAGACCAAAATACACCCTGGATCTAGATTATTGTTCTGCTCTGTTCAACTTCTTGTTGGATTTTATTCCCATTTTTTTCCCTTTTCTTATCTTATTGGTTTCTGTTCTCTTCTGATTTGTGTAGTGTGTATTTTTCCAGTATAGTTATTATTTTTTAGTCCTTCAGTTTAATATTTTATTTTCCTTTTCAATTATTTTATTATCTTATTAATTATTTTTAAGTCTTTTTTAAATTTCATTTTTACACTTTTACACTTTCAAGTTTCATTTTAAACTTAAACATTTTTGAGGTTTTCTTTCTTGCCTATTTTGGGATCTAGTTTCTTCTAACAAACAGACCAAAATACTCAGGATCCAGTTTATTGTTCTGTTATGTTCTATTTCTTGCTTGATTTTATTCTCAGTTTTTTTTTTTTCTTTTTTCTTTTTGGTTTCTGTTCTCTTCTGATTTGTGTAGTATACATTTTTCTGGTATCATTGCTGCTATATTTGTATTTTCCCTCCCTTTGTTTTATTCTTTTCTGGACATAATGACAAGATGGAAGAACTCACCCCAAAAAGAGAACAAGAAGCAGAACTCACAGCCAGGAATCTAATGAATATGGATGTAAGTAAAATGTCAGAACTAGAATTCAAAACAACAATTGTAAAGATACTCTTTGGGCTTGAACAAACCATAGGAGACACTAAAGAATCCCTTGCTGGAGAAATAAAAGAACTAAAACCTAAATCAGGTTGAAATAAAAAATGTTATTTCTGAGATGCAATAAAAAATAGAGGCTCTAACTGCTAGGATAAACGAGGAAGAAATGTCAGTTATATAGAAGACAATATGATGGAAAATAAGGATGGTGAGAAAAGATAAATAACTACTGGCTCATGAAGGGGTGGATTTAAGAGATCAGGGATATCATAAAGTGAAACAATATTAGAATAATTGAGGTCCCAGAGGACTCTTCTACCCAATTTTCCCCACTTCTCTTTCCCTCAACAGTCAGAACTGCATTGCAATCTGGTAGTACTCTGAGACAGTCCTGGTTTCTTTCCTATTTTCTCTCACTGGCATTTACTCTAATAAATCTCATGCATATGTAATCTCAAAACAATACAACATAGATCTTAATGACAGTTCAAACAGCAAACTATATCGAAGTCTGCAAACTGTAGGTTGTAGGTCAAATCCAGCCTGTGACCTGTTTTTACAGTCTACAAGCTTAAAAAGGCTTTTACATTTTTAAATGTTTATAACAGTAAATAAAATAATATATGCAATGAAAACTATATGTGGCCAACAAACCCGGAAATGTTTATTTTCTGGTCCTTTACGTAAAAAAAGTTTGCTGACTTCTGAACTATAGAAAGGAAGGAAGGGAGGGAAGAATGGAGGAAAGTGGTGGGGGGTGGGCATTTTTTCCCGGCATTTGATGAAATTTTATTTGACTACATGGTTGATGATATTTAGAAATTATTGTTTATTTTTAAGTATATTACTATTGTGGCTATGTTTTTAAAGTTCTTGTGTTTTTAGAGATGTAAAACCATTATCAGATAATATAATACCTGGGATTTACTTCAAAAATGCATATGACTGGAGAGGGCAGAAGTGTAAATATAAGACGATTGGCCATGAGTTGCTAAGTCACAGGAACCAAAGGCACAGCTTAAGGAATATAGCCAATGATAATTTTAACAGGATTGTAAGGTGACAGATGACAGCTATACTTGTGGTAAGGATAGCATAATGTACAAAGTTGTGGAATCACTATGCTGTACACCGGACACAAAAGTAACATTTTGTTTCAACTACACTCAAATAAAAGAATCTTTAAAAAAAGATTGGTCATGAGTTGATAATTGTTGATAGTGGGTGATAGTTACATGGCAGTTCCTCATACTATGCTCCCAATTTATGCATACTTTTGAAATATTCTATGAAAAAATGATTACAAATGTATTAAATAAATTAGAAATCAGATAAAAATAAGGAAGACTTTTTAATACTAAAATACTATTTACAACACAATAAGAAAATATTTGACGTTACTAATTCCTATGGGTTAAATTATATCCCCATAAAAATCATATGTTCGGAACCCCCCAGCATTTCATAATGTGAACTTATTTGGATATAGGTCATTGCAGATGAAATTAGTTAAAATGAGGTCAAGGCTGGGTAGGATGGGCCCCCAATTCAGTATGACTAGTGTCCTTACAAATAAAACAACACAAGAAGAGGAGATAAGCATAAAGGCAAGATGATATGAAGAGACTCAGGAAGAAGACAGACATCTTCAAGTCAAGGAGAGAGACCTGGGACAGATGCTTCCCTCATGGCCCTCAGAAAGAACCAGCGCTGCTGATTCAAATTTCTAACCTACCAGAACTGTCAGACAAACAAATTTGGTTGTTTAAGCCACCCAGTTTGTAGTACTTTGTTATGACAGCCTTTGCAAACTAATATAGTGATGAAATGCACAATTTCCAGAAAAAAATTAAATGGCCAAAATCAATTTAAAAAAGAAGAAAAGAGCCAGATAGCTAAGAAACTATGGATTAAAATTGGGGGGGGATTTCCTCCCCAAAAGTCTATAATTTTAGGGATAGATTTCCTTGAATTTCCAAATTTCCACAGAACCACAATTCACATTGCATGTAAACTCTTCCAAAGTGTATAAATATATGACTCTACTAGGCATTTACTTAGGAATGTAGATAATGGGGGTGCCTGGGTGGCTCAGTGGGTTAAGCCTCTGCCTTCGGCTCAGGTCATGATCTTAGGGTCCTGGGATTGAGCCCGGCATTGGGCCCTCTGCTTAGCAGGGAGCCAGCTTCCCCCTCTCTCTCTGCCTACTGCTCTGCCTACTGTCAAATGAATAAATAAAATATTTTTTTTTAAAAGGAATGTAGATAATGTTAAGGATCCATAGATCAAAAGACATTTCCTCTTCTATGCTTATATTTAAGAAAATGATAAGAACAAATATTAATAAAGAATTTATATTCTAAATGTTTTCTATACATGAATTAATATCGACCTCCAAACAACTTCTGAGGCACATACTATTATTATTCTGATTTTTTGATGTGAAAACAGATACAGAGAACATGTACAGGTACATGTCATTCATATATAGAACAAATGGTAGAAAAAAGAATGTTTAGCTTCCATGGCATGCAAAGTATTTCCTTCTTTATCCATAGATACTATTGTTTCTTTATCCTTCTCTATGTATTCTTATCTCTTTATTTTCAAAGAAGAGAGATAAAACAAATGATTTTGAGACAGGAAAACAATTTTCTTTAACTTGTGAGGAATCATCATGTGAAACCATAAGTTTTTTGGAAGCTGGATAATGTCATATTTTGTTAATGGTTTTAAAGTTCCTACATTATGGGGCGCCTGGGTGGCTCAGCAGGTTAAAGCCTCTGCCTTCACCTCAGGTCATGATCCCAGGGTCCTGGGATGGAGCCCCACATCAGGCTCTCTGCTCTCTGCCCCCACCGCCCCGCCTGCCTCTCTGCCTACTTGTGATCTCTGTCTGGCAAATAAATAAATAAAATCTTTTAAAAAAATAAATAAATTCCTACATTGTGACTTCTTTTAATTAGCCACCAAGAAGTTAACTGAAGTTGGTTACTTACTATACTCTTCGGTGATATTTGTGGGGAATTAAAAGAGTGTTAGTATAAAAACAGTGAAGACTTTTTAAAATTACACTTCTGCTGAGTTATTGTCAAGAGAGATTGTAGGGAAGGAGTAATAACCTTTAGGTTCGGAAGCTAAACATGTCTTCTTGCCCTCTCTCTCAGCAATGCAAACTGAGCATGATAATTTGTAGTAATATAATTCTCAAAATCTAAATTAGCAAGTGTGTAATAATACCATGATTAGGAACAGGTGGACTACGGAAGAACATTCCAGAATGGGCATTGAGAGGCCAAGGTCTCTCAGTCAGTGGTAAATCCCTTCTCATTCTTCCTGGTCACCAAGTGTTGTACCATGTGCACACACACACACATGCACACACACACTTACCCACCTATACATGGAACCCATCTGAAGACATATATCAATCTTCAGTAATAATACTCCCAGACTCCTATTAAAAAAAGAGAATATTTTCTCAAACAATATTACCTATTCTGAATACTCCATTCACAGGGGAGAAATTGTTTACAATGTAACATGAATGGTATCAATACCCATTTAGTACATCCTCCTGCTTCTAAACCATGCCCAGATTCTTTTTTGTGTGTAAGAAATGTGAGACTCACCACAGCTACCCTTTTAAGTAGTAGAACCATCAGCCTTTAACGGCCATTTTTGGCAATATTGAGCACTAGCAAAAGCTTTAGAATTGCTTTATCTTTTACAATAGGGCTAATACAATTCTTAGGTAAGAAATTCCCACGTCATTTACTAAAGGTAAAATAGAGCCTGTACAGGGATATTCATAGAAACCCCACAGACTGGGAAATGGGGACAAACTCATTCTGCCTGTAATACTACATATTTAGCAGTCCAACTTTATATCCTTAGTTGATTATGAGATCCTTGTAAGCAGGGAATATGTCTTCTTTGAGTATCTTGAGAATATTTTTCATAGTAACCTGAAAATGAGCATATTTTCTAAAGTAAAAAATCTGTTCTCACCATCTGATCAAAGATTTTTTGGTTAGTTAATATTTATATAAAAGTCTTTCAAATATATAAAAATTATATTTTCTTATAAATTTAATGGAAATATTAAATAGCCATTAAGTGGTAATCAAACGCCCCCTTTTTCACTGGTGCATAAACATCATCTTAAATATCACTTCAATTGGGTATTGAGGCCAAATTTACATAAGAAAGTGAAAGTAGTTAAAATAGCTTGCTTTATCTTGTACAATAGATTGATAGTAATAAAGTAAAACCCAGTTTCCTGACTAATGTGGTATGAAGATTTGCAAATTACTCTCTGTGATAAAAGAGCACATTTGTGTGCTCACATTTGTGGTCTGTGAAATTTCTACAGCTATCTATGAGTTTTTACAAACTATCAAGCTGATGCCTCTAATTGTTTATCAACCATTCATCCCTAACCCTTTCAATTTGATTTTCTCCCATTCCACTCCACTTAAACTCCTTTTCAGAAGTTATCAAAGATCTTTTTCAGGTCTATCTCTCTTGTACGTTCAGAAAGAGAAAACTGCACATTCCATCACCACCTTTTGAAATACTTGTCTTACCTACAACATTAGAATACCTTGGTAATTCCTTCATCTCTTTGTTTTGCCTCTCTCCCCTTCATGGTCTTTCCCCCTCTTCAAGGTCACAAAATGTGGTCAGTTCCTCAAGGTTCCATCCTTGACTTTCTTTTCTTTGTGCACTAGTCTCCTCTCTTCTCTGTTCATTATCTTTCCAAGTGACTCAGATCACTATGCAAATGAATCTCAAAACTATACTTCTGACTTCTCTCCTAAAATTTAATCCTAACATTACAAATACCAGCTAAATATTACTACAGGTGTTAGGATATAGTGATGGGGAGAGTAGGAAGTGAAAAGATGGAGATGTAGCATTCTATATATAGGGAGATAAGACATTTAGAAAAAACATATGAAACTGGGCAGGAATTGATAAGTTCCTTGGAAAAAGTTATGTATACGTAAGAATGTTTTGTCATTATGTTCTTTGGTAAAAATTTATTGTATTGGATCCATATAAGTAATTTTCTCAGTTTATAAGAAGAATATGTCTTAGTAAGACATTGGAGATTTCAAATATATATGAGATGTATCATAAAGATGATAACAGAGTTTTGTTTTGTTATCTTTACAGAGTTTAAAGGTGTAAGAGAGTGAGGAAATATGAGGAAAGTTTAAGCTAATGGATAAAAAAAGAGTACATACAACCTGGAAACTTAGCACATCTTGAGTAGTACTCATGTCTGTCATTTCTCTGACTGCTATGGTGACAAATATACATAATCTCAAGATATCCATGTTACATCCATTGTCCTGTCTGTTGCCATTTCAACACAATAAGAAAACCTAAAGGGAGTAGAATACAGTCAACAGCACGGTCTAATTTCCTTTACATTACTCCAACACCTTTCTATGCAATCCAGGTTCTTCTCCTACCAATGGGACCATCATTATTTCATATTGGGTTCTACCTGTATCATGTTTCACATCCTCCTTACTTCCTTACTTCCACACTTTGAAATGTGGTTCCAGGATGCCTCACTGTCCCCATTGTGTCACTATTTATGTAGTTATTTATATAGTTATTGAATGAAAATGACTGTCTCATTTTAGACTAAATTTCAGTACTAAAGATCACTACCCTAAGAAACAAACAACAGAGGAGTGCCTGAATGGCTCAGTTGGTTGAGTGTCTAACTCTTGATTTTGGCTCAGGTCATGATTTCAGAATCATGAGATCAAGCCCTGTGTTGGACTCTGTGCTCAGCAGGGAGTCTGTTTTAGAGTCTCTCTCCTCTCTACCCTCCTCTCCCACCCCCCTGCTCACTCTCTCACTCTGTCTTTTGCTCTTTCTCTCAAATAAATAAATAAATCTGTAAAAGAAAAGAAGCAAACAATAGACATGACAACAGTAGATTGAGAGCTAAAGAAACAAAGCAGAATCCATTATTTATGAATGATTTTGGCTAAATATTGCTCTTTTTCTATATTAACGTATATGTATTATTTTCCCCAGGGGTACAGGTTTGTGAATCATCAGGTTTATACATTTCACAGCACTCACCATAGCACATACCCTCCCCAATGTCCATAACCCAGCCAGCTAAATATTATTCTTGAGGTGAACTCTTTCCTGAGAAACTTTTATTAAGAAATCAGTCTGAAATCAATTAATGTTATACCCTTAGCCAACCACAAAGGAAACTATAAGAACTATGAGGTCCTATCACTTCTGTTTCACATTGTCTGGGGACTTTCTTCATTTTACTGTTTAAATTTTGAGACTCAGATTCAGTTGATGACTTCCTTCTTCTGTTTCTTCTGACCCACACATACACATTTCAGCACTGAGCAAAACTTGACAATCTTTTTAACAAAATTTTTATTACCTCCCAGTGCTGGTCTCCACAGCTACTATTCCAAAACTTGAGCTCTTTCCCTGTAATTTTTTCCCTTTCCTATTCTCATACACAGAGGTGGTTTTTCTTACTTCAACAAACCAAATGTGAAATTTGTAATTCAGCCCCATTATCAAAGGATTCAAATTTATAGGAACAAAGAATGAGAACAACCTTCAATTAAGATGAAGTAGCCAGACTAAAGAAACTGAGGAGAGGCATAAATAATTGCTTTTTAAACAACAGTGGAATAAACTGGTGTCCCTTCCTCTAATCCATAGTGTCTCTAAGAGTTGTCATCCAAATTGAACATAAATACCACAAAAGCTCTTGCTGAACCTCATCTTATTGGGCCTGTAACAGATTTCACCCATTACTAGAAAGGTTTCACAATGGAATCTGCTGGAAAGATATGACAGAGTAAATCAGTATCTAAGCAGTATTATTTTGAATCTATCCATTGGGGCATTGCTCTGTTTTTATCCCCTAAATTTTAAAACAGTTAACAATTATAATTTTTCTAATTTTTCATAAATTTAATCTATATTATTAAGCTAGAAAAAGTTGGTTGCATCCAAGTACATTATAAACTGTTCTCTTGTTTGTATAATTTTTCCTCCTACTTGTGAAAGGAAGTCATCATGGAGCCTTTCTTTTATTTTATTCTGACACCTTATTTTTCTCTTTTTCTAGGCTGATCAGTGTAATAACCAGTAGAAGTAAGGGAACATTTTAAAATCACATTTCCAAGCAGAGGCTTAACATAACTAAAAAGATGTTAGGAATGTTCAGAATCTGAGTACAGAGTACTTTGTATTGGATCCATCTTTTCTCAAAACCTGCCTTTTCTCAAAAACCTGCCTTTCTCCAATGTTCTTTATCCTAGCAATAGTCACACATTCTGACCATCTGCTCAAGCAAACAACCATCATCCTAGATATTTCCCTGTCCCTCAACCTACATATATAACCTATGACCAACTCCAACTGCTTTTATTATTTGGAATATTTCTCAAACTACTCCACTTATTTCCCCCTCCATAGCCATCACCCTAGTGCCAATGATCCTCCAAACTACAACCAGTGTAGTATGAAAAAATTAAAAGTATAAGCTTAGAGAGCAGGTAAGCCTGGCTCAGTTCACTCTCTGCCCGGTC
Organism: Lontra canadensis; assembly: GCF_010015895.1. NCBI lineage: Eukaryota > Metazoa > Chordata > Mammalia > Carnivora > Mustelidae > Lontra > Lontra canadensis. The sequence continues at coordinate 6,666,476 of NW_022631042.1, forward strand.
TTACCTGTCGTCCATTGGGATATGCTTTTAATTCTAAGTTTCTCAATCATATAATGGAACTAATATGAGTAATATTAGTACTTTTTTATCCCATAGGTTTACAGAACCTTAAATGAGATAATTCATGTAATATGCTTAACACAATTTTAAGCACATACTAGAAGTTCCTAAATGTTGGTGTTTACTTTCACCAACGCATTGTATTGGGGCACCTGGGTGGCTCAGTGGGTTGAAGCCTCTGCCTTTGGCTCTGGTCATGATCTCAGGGTCCTGGTATAGAGCCCCACATCGGGCCCTCTGCTCAGCCGGGCACCTGCTTCCTCCTCTCTCTCTCTGCCTGCCTCCCTGCCTACTTGTGATCTCTATCAAATAAATAAATAAAATCTTAAAAAAAAACAAATGCATTGTATTAATCAATGCATTATTTACATCTGCCTATCCAATATGATAGCCACTAGCCATTGAGGCTATTGAGCACTTGAAATGTGGATAGCACAGACTGAGGTGGTCTCATAAGTGTAAAACACACAATGGAGTTTTAAAATTTTGATATTAAAAATGTCAAATATGTCAATAGTAATTTTTATATTGTTTATGGGCTCAATGCTAACATTTTTATAGATTCGGCTAAATGTTATTAAAATTAATTTTATTGATTTATCCTAACATTTTTAAACAGCTACTGAAAAATTTTAAATTACATATGTGATTCACAATTATGAGCATTATATTTCCCTCTCCCACAATATTATGAGCATTATATTTCCATTGGACAGCCCTGATCTAGACTTTGCCCATTGTCTCTTACTTGTATTTTCTTCTAAAATGACCAGTTACAATCTTGAAAGGCTTCAAGTGATTTGAGTTTTTGTTTAGAAGTATATTCAAAATATTTGATATTTATTAGAGAAGAAGATCTAAAAAATCCTGGCCAGAGGTGTGGGTGTGGAATTTTTATATTAAGCAATTTTGATCTTTTAAAACCATAAATCAGCTTCAAGGATTTTTTTCAAATAAGATATTTATAGTGTTCATTAATATCCATTCACTATCCCCTTTAAGTAGTCTTTTTTTTTTTTTTTAGTTTTACACCTTTATTTAACAATCTGTACTTAGTTCTCATCTGCATTAACTGCAGATTTTTTTAAGTGGTGACAGGTACATGGGTAACAAACATATAGAAACATATAGAGCTCGTTTGGCGAATCTTCATCCTCCTTACAATTTCTGGGCAATTGGACACAGACACCATATGGAACATTCCTTATTCCTTTGGCCTAGACAGCTTTGTTGAGCCTGATGGTACACATTTGGAGTTTCCATCTCCTTCATGGCAAATTTCCAGATGTCTTCGAGTGCCAGAGGGGTAAGCTTCTTGAAACCCACTCCATGGATGCCTTTGTGAGTGCTGATGGAGTATTCTCTGGTCACTACCTCCTTAATGGCAGAACAGTTCTTCTTCTCCCCACCCTTCTTTGTGGGTGCTATTCTGCCGGGCCAAGGTTGGAAAGGAAGCGCACAAGGTATTGTGGGAGAGGGAAAGCAGCACCTCAAGTACAACTAAGAGGTCTTTTTTAATAAATCAATTCTTTCTGAATTTAAGATAAAAATCCATTTTAAAAACTCTTTTTTTTTTTTTTTTTTTTTTGAGAGAGAGAGAGTGTACAAGCATTGGCAGGGAGGAGTATAGGGAGTAGAAGAGGGGAAGTGGGAGAGGGAGAGAAAAAATCCCAAACAGGCACCATGACCACCACAAAGCCTGATCTCAGAACCCTGAGATCACGATCTGAGCCAAAATCAGGATACAGCCGCTCAACCAACTGAGCCATACAACCGCCCCTTCCTTACAAACTCCTAATATTAGAAATGCATATGTATCCCTGAATACACGGTGATTGTGAGAAAGAAATAGTAGATGTTAAGCTGGAAGAATTTGGGGGGAAAAATCTCGATTGAATTAATTGAAAATTTTTGTATGACAGATTAAATAATTGTTGCTCGACCTTTAATTTTTATTTTATTTTATTTTTTAAAGATTTTATTTATTTATTTGACACAGAGAGAGAGATCACAAGTAGGCAGAGAGGCTGCAGAGAGAGAGGGGGGAAGCAGGCTCCCCGCTGAGCAGAGAGCCCGATGCGGGGCTCGATTCCAGGATTCTGGGATCGTTACCTGAGCCAAAGGCAGAGGCTTAACCCACTGAGCCACTCAGGTGCCCCGATCGACCTTTAATTTTTTAATATAAAAGAGACTGTTTCAAATTGTTTGTTCTAGCACACAATGCTGCAATGAATTTTTCTTGTATATGCATCCTTTTTATTTAAAAAAGGAAAATTTGAAAGGATTTAACTTTATTTAAAAAATTAGAACAAATTTGAAAAAATGATAGCATTTTTCTTTTCTGAATAGTGGTCATATGGGTATGGATTATTTCTTCAGCCCTTAAATTAACTTAATTTTCATATTAATGCTTTTAAAAAATTTTTACATATATTTTTTAAAGATTTTATTTATTTATTTGACAGACAGAGATCACAAGTAGGCAGAGAGGCAGGCAGAGGGAGAGGGAGAAGCAGGTTCCCCACAGAGCAGAGAGCCCGACACGGGGCTCGATCCCAGGACCTGGGATCATGACCTGAGCTGAAGGCAGAGGCTTTAATCCACTGAGCCACCCAGGTGCCCCTAAAAATTTTTATATTAATCATTTATAAATTCTCTTGGGCATTGCATGAAGATATTCGTATCATAATATGTTTACATTTTCTTCCTATTCTCTTTAATCTCTTATTATTTTTCTAGCTTTAATGTCTTGTGCAGGATCTCAGGTATGTGTGAACTATATGGAAATAGCAGTCATCCATGTCTTGACACCCACCCGAAAGGTAACCAAAGTAAAATGTCTCCATTAAATGTGATGATTTCTGTAGATGTACTGTAAATACCTCTTTTTGTTGTTGTCTTTTTTAAAATGTCTTTTTTAAAGATTTCATTCATTTATTTGACAGAGAGAGAGAGAGAGAGATCACAAGTAGGCAGAGAGGCAGGCAGAGAGAGGGGCGGGAAGCAGGCTCCCTGCTGAGCAGAGAGCCCCATGCAGGGCTGGATCCCAGCACCCTGAGATCATGACCTGAGCTGAAGGCAGAGGCTTAACCCACTGAGCCACCCAGGTGTCCCTCTTGTCTTTTTAAAGAAAGTGTCTTTCTCTCTCCTCCTTTGCTAAGAATTTTTATCTTAACTGTGTAGAAAATCATACTGAGTGCTTTTTCAGTCCAAATAGAAAGAAGAATCATTTTTGATCATTTGATGTGGTGGTTATTAATTGCATTAATAAGTTTTCAAGCTGAAAAATCCCTACATACCTTAAATTAACTCCACTTGTTAGAGTTAAATATAATTAGCTACTAGGATCTTTGCTTTTACATTCATGAAGGAAATTGACCAACAGTTTTGTTCTCCTGTATTGTTACTGAGTTTGGGTACTCAGATTTTATTAACCTAATGAAATGAATTGGACGGCTTTCCTATTTTTTTATTTTTGGAATAGATGTTTTGAAATAGATGTTTCTTGAAAATGGACAGAAATTACATCTAATAGCATCTAGCCTTGGCTTTTGCTGGGAGAAGGGGAGTTGTGATCATTTGCAGAAATATATCGATTTCATCAAAATTTCAATTTTTTATATATATTGGTCCATTACACACTTGTAGGATTTTGTTTATATTTAGTTATTTCCCCTTTTGCATTCTGCTATTGTTTATTTGTGTCTTCTCTCTTCTTGTTTTACTTAACTGGTATCTCTAGAAATTTGTTTCTTAGTTTTCTCACATTGTCTTATTTTTAACTGTTTCTTTTGTCATAACTTTATCCTTATTTTTATGTGCTCCTCTCTTTTCCTTTTGTTTTTGGATTTAGTTTGTTGATCTTTTCAGATTTTAGCTAATTTGTTTTCCATCTTTCTTTTTTCATCTTTCTTAAATTCTGCTTAATATTCATAATTTGGTACATTTTCCTCCACATTTCAGCAGAAAACAGATTTCAACTCAGTGTTTTCATTGTCATTCAGATGTAAGAATTTCACATTTTAGCATATAGTTTTAGCCTTAAGTCAACAGGCAAATGGTAATATGTTAGTTTTTAGAGATAGGAAATTTTCCTAAATATTCTTGTTTGATTTCTAATTATTACATTGTAGGTATAGAATATAGATGGTATGTTGCTAATTATTTGAAATATTTTGAAACTGCTTTTTGGGACTGGGTGTATGACCATCATTGGTAAATGTTTCCTGTGTGTTTGAAAATATATATTCTATGTTCATTTGATAACAAGTTCTAGACATATATCTATTACATCTAGCTTAGTAATACCATTGAAATCATCTCTATCTTTATAGTTTTCCATGTATCATATACCCATTTCCATAAAGTGTGTGTTCATTTATTATGCCTTTCCATAACAGAAATGTTATCCATTTTTATACTAATAGTCTATCCTCTCAGCTCCTTTTTTTTTAAACATATTTAACATCTCTTGGATAATAATTTTCATTTTTCTCATATTAAAATTTCTAGTTGATATTTTAAGATATATCTTTTCCATACCTTCATTATCAATTTTTCTGCATCTTATTGTGTGTTTGTGTTTTAAATGAGTATCTTTTGGACAACACTTTTAACTTTTATTTTTTTATTTTTTTATTTTTTAAGATTTTATTTACTTATTTGACAGAGAGAGAGATCACAAGCAGGCAGAGAGAGAGAAGGGGAAGCAGGCTCCCTGCCAAGCGGAGAGCCCAATTTGGGACTTGATCCCAGGACTCTGAAATCATGACCTGAGCCGAAGGCAGCGGCTTAACCCACTGAGCCACCCAGGTGCCCCTTAACTTTTATTTTTAACACAATCTGAGAGTCTTTGTGTTTTCATTATTGTTTTACATATTTTAATTAATAAACTTTACCATAAATTACTTTGTTACTATTGTACTGGAAGATGTTTTCTACCTACTACCATTAATTTTATCTTGTTTCCCATTTCCCTGACTTAATTAGACATTTTTTATGAACTAACTATACATATTCTATTCTTTGTTATTTTAATAGTCATTAATTCATTAAGATTCTTTTAACAATTTTTTTTTTTACCATTGACTATGTGCTTGTCAATGCTTTAAGCAGGGGAAATAAAACAGATTAATATTTTGTTTGTTTCCTTTTCAATGTCTATAACTTTGTGAATAAATATGTTTCCCCCTGAACAGGAAAACGAGTTAATACAGTTCCCTCTCCCATCTTTTTCTCTTCTCCTCACAAGTTTTAGTTTTAGATTTTTGTGCTTACATAAATGATTAAATTATTACTTTTTCAGACACCAATATATTCTACTTATTTTTATACATTCTTTCCCTTCATAGCAGTTTCTTCCTTATGAAATCAATTCCTTCTTTTCAAAAGTTAAACCTCTAAGAATCTTAAGAATTCTTTTAAAGAGATTCTTCATGCTGCTAGACTCTCTGATAACTAATATCTTTATTTTTGCACCAACATTGAAGTGATAACTTAGCTGAATCCAGTGTCAGATTCAAATCTTTCCTTGTAAAATTTCTTGCATTCAATGTTACTGTTGTCAAGGCTAATAGGCATTGGTTTTAGTTTCCCTATGAAAGATAAGTTTTAATTTCCTTCTGAAAATTATAAGTGGTTCCCTTTGTGGTTGTTTTATTTTTGTTTTGAGAGAGTACCGGAGTCTGAGGGATGGAAGAGGAAGGGCAGTGGGGGAGGAAGAGAGAATCTTACACGCTCCACCCCCAGCACAGAGCCTGCTGCAGGGCTTGATTTCAAAACCCTGAGATCATGACCTGAGTCAAAATCAAGAGTGGGACCCTTAACCAATCGAGCCACTCAGGCACCCCTCCTTTGTTTTTAATAATCTTAAAAGTCGTTATTATTTATCTATATGAGAAAGTTTTTCTCCCACATAATACCTCCTATTCAGTTCTTTACGTACCCTTTAAAATGGAAGTTTTACATCTTTCATTAATTTAAATATATTATCAGTATTTTTTTCTTCAAATATTTTCTCTATTTGTGTGTCTTCTTTCTCCTTCTAGATGGGTACTGCTATTTCTATTATTAGTCTCCATATCTTTTTACTTCTTTTCCCATTCATTTCATCTTTATTCCCTGCTAATACCTTCTGAAAGAGTTCTTCAATTTTATATGTCATTTCAGTAAATCATCCTTCAAGTATATTCAGCAGGTTCTCTTCACTGGCAATAAGTAACTAGAAAATGAAATGAAAAGAAGATGCTACTTGTGATAATAATAAAGACTATCAATTGCCTAAGAGATAATCTAGCAAAGATTACCTGAGAGGTTTAGGGAGATTTTTAAAAATTCTATTAAAAGATATCCAAGTAAATCTGAACAGAGATATAATATACTCAAGAATACAATGGATAAAATTTTAAAGATTTTAATTGTCATCAAATAAATCTGTAAATTCATCACTATTCATTCAACATCACGTCTAAATTTTGGGAGAAACTTGACAAATATCTTCCAAAGTTTTTTGTTTTTTTTTTAAATTTTTTATAAACATATAATATATTTTTCCCCCAGGGGTACAGGTCTGTGAATCGCTAGGTTTACACACTTCACAGCACTCACCATAGCACATACCCTCCCCAATGTCCATAATAACCCCATCCCCCCTCTCCCAACCCCCCTCCACCCAGCAACCCTCAGTTTGTTTTGTGAGATTAAGAGTCACTTATGGTTTATATTCCTCCAAATCCCATCTTGCTTCATTTACACTTCTCCTACCCCCTTAACCCCCATGTTGCATCTCCTCTCCCTCATATCAGGGAGATCATATGATAGTTGTCTTTCTCCGATTGACTTATTTCGCTAAGCATGATACCCTCTAGTTCCATCCACGTCGTCGCAAATGGCAAGATTTCATTTCTTTTGATGGCTGCATAGTATTCCATTGTGTATACATACCACCTCTTCTTATTCCATTTGTCTGTTGATGGACATCTAGGTTCTTTCCATAGTTTGGCTATTGTAGACATTGCTGCTATAAACATTCGGGTGCACGTGCCCCTTCGGATCACTACGTTTGTATCTTTAGGGTAAATACCCAGTAGTGCAATTGCTGGGTCATAGGGTAGATCTATTTTCAAACTTTTGAGGAACCTCCATGCTGTTTTCCAGAGTGGTTGCACCAGCTTGCATTCCCACCAACAGTGTAGGAGGGTTCCCCTTTCTCCGCATCCTTGCCAGCATCTGTCATTTCCTGACTTGTTAATTTTAGCCATTCTGACTGGTGTGAGGTGGTATCTCATTGCGGTTTTGATTTGTATTTCCCTGATGCCGAGTGATACGGAGCACTTTTTCATGTGTCTGTTGGCCATCTGGATGACTTCTTTGCAGAAATGTCTGTTCATGTCTTCTGCCCATTTCTTGATTGGATTATTTGTTCTTTGGGTGTTGAGTTTACTAAGTTCTTTATAGATTCTGGACACTAGCCCTTTATCTGATATGTCGTTTGCAAATATCTTCTCCCATTCTGTCAGTTGTCTTTTGGTTTTGTTAACTGTTTCCTTTGCTGTGCAAAAGCTTTTGATCTTGATAAAATCCCAATAGTTCATTTTGCCTTTGCTTCCCTTGCCTTTGGTGATGTTCCTAGGAAGATGTTGCTGCGGCTGAGGTCGAAGAGGTTGCTGCCTGTGTTCTCCTCAAGGATTTAGATGGATTCCTTTCTCACATTGAGGTCCTTCATCCATTTTGAGTCTATTTTCGTGTGTGGTGTAAGGAAATGATCCAATTTCATTTTTCTGCATGTGGCTATCCAATTTTCCCAACACCATTTATTGAAGAGGCTGTCTTTTTTCCATTAGACATTCTTTCCTGCTTTGTCGAAGATTAGTTGAACATAGAGTTGAGGGTCTATTTCTGGGCTCTCTATTCTGTTCCATTGACCTATGTGTCTGTTTTTGTGCCAGTACCATGCTGTCTTGATGATGACAGCTTTGTAGTAGAGCTTGAAGTCCGGAATTGTGATGCCACCAACTTTGGCTTTCTTTTTCAATATTCCTTTGGCTATTCGAGGTCTTTTCTGGTTCCATATAAATTTTAGGATTATTTGTTCCATTTCTTTGAAAAAAATGGATGGTACTTTGATAGGAATTGCATTCAATGTGTAGATTGCTTTAGGTAGCATAGACATTTTCACAATATTTATTCTTCCAATCCAGGAGCATGGAACATTTTTCCATTTCTTTGTGTCTTCCTCAATTTCTTTCATGAGTACTTTATACTTTTCTGTGTATAGATTCTTAGTCTCTTTGGTTAGGTTTATTCCTAAGTATCTTATAGTTTTGGGTGCAACTGTAAATGGGATTGACTCCTTAATTTCTCTTTCTTCTGTCTTCTTGTTGGTGCAGAGAAATGCAACTGATTTCTGTGCATTGATTTTATATCCTGACACTTTACTGAATTCCTGTACCAGTTCTAGCAGTTTTGGAGTGGAGCCTTTTGGGTTTTCCACATATAGTATCATATCATCTGCAAAGAGTGATAGTTTGACTTCTTCTTTGCCAATTTGGATGCCTTTAATTTCTTTTTGTTGTCTGATTGCTGAGGCTAGGACTTCTAGTACTATGTTGAATAGCAGTGGTGATAACGGACATCCCTGCCGTGTTCCTGACCTTAGCGGAAATGCTTTCCATTGAGAATGATATTTGCATTGTGTTTTTCATAGATGGCTTTGATAATATTGAGGTATGTGCCCTCTATCCCTACACTTTGAAGAGTTTTGATCAGGAAAGGATGCTGTACTTTGTCAAATGCTTTTTCAGCATCTATGGAGAGTATCATATGGTTCTTGTTCTTTCTTTTATTCATGTGTTGTATCACATTGATTGATTTGTGGATGTTGAACCAACCTTGCAGCCCTGGAATAAATCCCACTTGGTCGTGGTGAATAATCCTTTTAATGTACTGTTGAATCCTATTGGCTAGTATTTTGGTGAGAATTTTTGCATCTGTCTTCATCAAGGATATTGGTCTGTAGTTCTCTTTTTTGATGGGATCCTTGTCTGGTTTTGGGATCAAGGTGATGCTGGCCTCATAAAATGAGTTTGGAAGTTTTCCTTCCATTTCTATTTTTTGGAACAGTTTCAGGAGAATAGGAATTAGTTCTTCCTTAAATGTTCGGTAGAATTCCCCCGGGAAGCCGTCTGGCCCTGGGCTTTTGTTTGTTTGGAGATTTTTGATGACTGTTTCAATCTCCTTACTGGTTATGGGTCTGTTCAGGCTTTCTATTTCTTCCTGGTTCAGTTGTGGTAGTTTATATGTCTCTAGGAATGCATCCATTTCTTCCAGATTGTCAAATTTGTTGGCATAGAGTTGCTCATAATATGTTCTTATAATTGTCTGTATTTCTTTGGTGTTCGTTGTGATCTCTCCTCTTTCATTCATGATTTTATTTATTTGGGTCCTTTCTCTTTTCTTTTTGATAAGTCTGGCCAGGGGTTTATCAATTTTATTAATTCTTTCAAAGAACCAGCTCCTAGTTTCGTTGATTTGTTCTATTGTTTTTTTGGTTTCTATTTCATTGATTTCTGCTCTGATCTTTAGGATTTCTCTTCTCCTGCTGGGTTTAGGGTTTCTTTCTTGTTCTTTCTCCAGCTGTTTAGGTGTAGGGTTAGGTTGTGTACCTGAGAACTTTCTTGTTTCTTGAGAAAGGCTTGTACTGCTATATATTTTCCTCTCAGGACTGCCTTTGTTGTGTCCCACAGATTTTGAACCGTTGTATTTTCATTATCATTTGTTTCCATGAATTTTTTCAATTCTTCTTTAATTTCCTGGTTGACCCATTCATTCTTTAGAAGGATGCTTTTTAGTCTCCATGTATTTGATTTCTTTCCAAATTTCCTCTTGTGATTGAGTTCTAGCTTCAGAGCATTGTGGTCTGAAAATATGCAGGGAATGATCCCAATCTTTTGATACCGGTTGAGACCTGATTTAGGACCGAGGATGTGATCTATTCTGGAGAATGTTCCATGTGCACTAGAGAAGAATGTGTATTCTGTTGCTTTGGGATGAAATGTTCTGAATATATCTGTGATATCCATCTGGTGCAGTGTGTCATTTAAGGCCTTTATTTCCTTTTTGATCTTTTGCTTGGATGATCTGTCCATTTCAGTGAGGGGAGTGTTAAAGTCCCCTACTATTATTGTATTATTGTTGATGTGTTTCTTTGATTTTGTTATTAATTGGTTTATATAGTTGGTTATATAAACCAATTAATAACATTGTTAGGGGCATAGATATTTACAATTGTTAGATCTTCTTGTTGGACAGATCCTTTGAGTATGATATAGTGTCCTTCCTCATCTCTTATTATAGTCTTTGGCTTAAAATCTAATTGATCTGATAGAAGGATTGCCACTCCTGCTTTCTTCTGATGTCCATTAGCATGGTAAATTCTTTTCCACCCCCTCACTTTAAATCTGGAGGTGTCTTCGGGTTTAAAATGAGTTTCTTGTAGGCAACATATAGATGGGTTTTGTTTTTTTATTCATTCTGATACCCTGTGTCTTTTGATTGGGGCATTTAGCCCATTAACATTCAGGGTAACTATTGAGAGATATGAATTTAGTGCCATTGTATAGCCTGTAAGGTGACTGTTATTGTATATTGTTTCTGTTCCTTTCTGATCTACTACTTTTAGGGTCTCTCTTTGCTTAGAGGACCCCTTTCAATATTTCCTGTAGAGCTGGTTTGGTGTTTGCAAATTCTTTCAGTTTTTGTTTGTCCTGGAAGCTTTTAATCTCTCCTTCTATTTTCAATGATAGCCTAGCTGGATATAGTATTCTTGGCTGCATGTTTTTCTCGTTTAGTACTCTGAATATATCATGCCAGCTCTTTCTGGCCTGCCAGGTCTCTGTGGATAAGTCTGCTGCCAATCTAATATTTTTACCATTGTATGTTACAGACTTCTTTTCCCGGGCTGCTTTCAGGATTTTCTCTTTGTCACTAAGACTCGTAAATTTTACTGTTAGGTGACATGGTGTAGACCTATTCTTATTGATTTTGAGGGGGGTTCTCTGAACCTCCTGGATTTTGATGCTTGTTCCCTTTGCCATATTGGGGAAATTCTCTCCAATAATTCTCTCCAATATGCCTTCTGCTCCCCTCTCTCTTTCTTCTTCTTCTGGAATCCCAATTATTCTAATGTTGTTTCGTCTTATGTTGTCACTTTTCTCTCGAATTCTGCCCTCGTGTTCCAGTAGCTGTTTGTCCCTCTTTTGCTCAGCTTCTTTATTCTCTGTCATTTGGTCTTCTATATCGCTAATTCTTTCTTCTGCCTCATTTATCCTAGCAGTGAGAGCCTCCACTTTTGGTTGCACCTCATTAATAGCTTTTTTGATTTCAACTTGATTAGATTTTAGTTCTTTTATTTCTCCAGAAAGGACTTTTATATCTCCCGAGAGGGTTTCTCTAATATCTTCCATGCCTTTTTCGAGCCCAGCTAGAACCTTGAGAATCGTCATTCTGAACTCTAGATCTGACATATTAGCAATGTCTGTATTGATTAGGTCCCTAGCCTTTGGTACTGCCTCTTGTTCTTTTTTTTTTTGTGGTGAATTTTTCCGCCTTGTCATTTTGTCCAGATAAGAGTATATGAAGGAACAAGTAAAATACTAAAAGGGTGGCAACAACCCCAGGATAATATGCTTTAGCCAAATCAGAAGAGATCCCAAATTGTGAGGGTGGGGGAAGGGGATATAAAGATGTTCAGAAAGAAAAAAAAAAAAAAAAGAAAGAAAAAAGAAAAAAGAAACAAATAAAAAAAGAAAACCAATAATGAAAAAATATAAAAAGGAAAAAAAATATATATATATATTAGATAAACTAGTTAAAAAACGTTAAAAAAGAAAAGGGTAAAAGTTAAAAAAATTCAGCAGAAGAAGAGAAAAAAAAATGAAAAAGAAAAAAAAAATTAAATTAACTGCAAGGCTAAAGATTCATGGGGAGAAAGCCATGAGTTCTGTGCTTTGCTTTCTCCTCCTCTGGAATTCCGCTGCTCTCCTTGGTATTGAAACTGCACTCCTTGGTAGGTGAACTTGGTCCTGGCTGGGTTTTTGTTGATCTTCTGGGGGAGGGGCCTGTTGTAGTGATTCTCAAATGTCTTTGCCCCAGGCGGAATTGCACTGCCCTTACCAGGGGCCGGGCTGAGTAATCTGCTCAGGTTTGCTTTCGGGAGCTTTTGTTCCCTGAGCACTTTCCGTAGAGCTCCAGAGAATGGGAATGAAGATGGCGGCCTCCCAGTCTCTGGCCCGTTGGAGCCAAGAGTCTGGGGCCCCACTCCTCAGTGCGCCCTTAGAGAACAGTGCCCGATTGCTCCCATCACCCTGGCCTCCGGCCGCGCTCCAAGCTGACCGAGCCTGCGAGCAGTTCAAGGTAAACCCGAGCTTAGAGCTCACTCCTCGGCTCTGTCTCTGTAGCCGGCTTCCCCATTCTAATACCTGTAAGCTCTGCGACACTCAGACACCCCCTATCCTTCTGTGACCCTGCGGGACGTGAGGCCACGCTGACCCCGTGTGGGCTTCACCCCGGTTAAGCCTCTGGAGCGATGTCCCTCAGCGGAACAGACTTTTAAAAGTCCTGATTTTGTGCTCCGTTGCTCCGCCACTTGCCGGGAGCCGGCCCCTCCCCCCGTGGTCTATCTTCCCGTCGTTTTGGATTCACTTCTCCGCCAGTCCTACCTTTCAGAAAGTGGTTGATTTTCTGTTTCTAGAATTGCTGTTCTTCTCTTCGATCTCCCATTGGATTTGTAGGTGTTTGCAATCTTTAGATAAGCTATCTAGCTGATCTCCCGCTACCTGAAGTAGTCTCAGCGGGCTACTTCTCCGCCATCTTGACTCCTCCCCCTCTCTTCCAAAGTTTTAACAGAAAGATAAATTTCCATAAATAAGTTTCAAAAAGTACAAAGAGAGGAAACTCATAGTATCAGATAGTAAGACAGAGTACATTACCAAATGATAAAACCATCAGTGTGGTACTAGTGCAGGTACAATTGATTGACTGAAGGAATAAAAAAAACAAAGATTTAAACAGATCTCTTGTTATGTGACAGAGGTTAGATTACATAACTATGAAGTCATTATGGATATTTTTATAAATGATACTAGAAACTTAATTTACTATTTAAAAAAAATAAAATTGGACCTCTAGTACATACGGTTACATAAATAAATAAATAAATAACCCCAAATGGATAAAAAACTTCAATATGAAAGTGAAGGAATCAAGTGAATCACAGATTATGTTTACCAGAGCAAGATATAAGAGCCCAAATCACAAGAGAAAAGCCAGCATAATTTGACTCATACAAGAATTGGGCAATGCAAGTAAGAATTTCTATGAATAAATATTACTCTCTGGTTGTGCCACCAGGAAGCAGACCCTAAGAAAGACCATAATAAAGAGCAGATTTATTATGGAGTGTTCTTAAAGTCAATTCTGTGTAAGGGAGAGAAGAGAAACAAAGCTGGATTGGGTTAGAGGGAAAAGTACTGCTCTGATGCAGTATCAGTGAAAGCTTTTTCTCTGAAGCTAGAGAGGCTGAGCCCAAACATCCCTACAATGACTCGTCCCTAGGAGGAGAATGTGAATTTGGATGAGACAACTTTTTTTTAGCCAAGGCTGTTCTTAATGATTATTATGGGCTCTCCGCAACTATCTCTTTTCATCAGTGGAAGAATAAGTCCTCCGGTCCTGAAAAAGGATCTGAATGATATATCACAGATTCCATTGAATTCATAAGATTGAGATTAAAGTGGTAGCCAGGGATTACATACTTACAATGAATAAATAATAAGAATTAGTATATAACACACCCGGTGACTTCCACAGAACCCAGCAAAAAAATAAATAAATAATAAAACAAAATAAATAAAAGAAAAAAAAAGAGAAGTAAAAACTTAAATGATTAATATGTAAAGTTACTCTAATCTCATTAATGAAAAGAATGAAGAGATATATATTAAAGATGTTGATTATAGCATTATTCTAGTAAAGAACTGGAGTAACTTAGCTATTGAACACTAAAGAAATTAGTTGATAACATATAGCACATGCATTATAATAGAATGATATGCATTAGGCAAAAGAAACAAACCTATTAACTATACATAAAAAAGAATAGATTTTAAAATATATATAATGTTGACTGTGAAGAATCAGAAACAAAATAAGATTTTAACACTGTTACCATCTTATAAATTTAACAAAACATGTAAAACAACTATATTTTTGTATTTGAAAATAGCATGTCTAAAGCAAGATATGCAACATGTTTTGGAAGCCGTGATGGATTAGTTGCTATCAGGTTTAGCCTATTGTCCTTAAAAAACTATAAATGCTGATCAACATATATAAAGCAATTGTTTGCAGGCGCTGGGCAGAACCAATCCAGGCCTACTATCTTTAAGAAAAGAAAAGTATATGAAGTGAGTCTTCTATTCTCCCCTGTTTTCTGTCTGAAGTTATGTTTCAATCCACAGCAAAGGAAAATAGAATACAGAGAGTAGAAGTCTAACTGAGCAGGAAACACAAATTTGAATGTAAGGCTGTTGAAGTGGCTGGGACCAAAGTGGAAAGAATAGCAGGAAAAAAGCCCCCCAAATCTGCATAATTATTCATGTTCTTGGCCAACTTCTAAATTACCCATGCATAGACTGAGACTCTGAGAGATGGTATTTATTGCTTTCTATATTGATTTTTATATTAATAATAGATTTTTTAGTTTTACCTTATTGTGACTAGAGAATATGATCTTTTTAAAATTTTTTGTAAAAGATTTATTTGAAAGTGAGAGAGAAACTTGAAGGAGGGGCAGAGGGAGAGGCAGAGGGCATCTCAAGCAGCCTCCCCACGGAGCACAGAGTCTGATGTGGGGCTCGATCTCACCACCCTGAGATTATGACCTGAGCTGAAACCAAGAGCTGAACATTTAATTGACTGAGCCACCCAGGTGCTCCAAGAAAATGGTCTTAATTAGAGCATCCTTTCCTTCTTCCCCAAGAGAGAAAGCCCCAGGTTAATCAGAGTCTCTCAAGATGGTTGCCAGATCAAGCACCAAAACTATTTAAAGTAAGAGGGTTAGTGAAACTACCAAAAGTGCTAGTACTGCAACTAGCCCAAAGGCCATAATTGATAGATATCCATCACCTTTCTCTTCCACCACTCATTTTACATTTTGTTCACTGTTGGCCATCTCTTTGGTTGGTCTGAGGGGCATGCTTGGCAGGAAAGCTCAAAACTTGACTCTGTAATGGTAAGCCCTTTGTTTTCTTTTCTATGTGTAGTAACTATTTGAAAAAACAGACCCACAGTGACCCACATTTCCCACTACTTAAGCTCTAGTGTAGTGTCTTCATGCATTATATCAAGACTATTCCTGTGTTAAAATAGAATATGACAGAAGTGATAATGCACGACTTATAAGACTAGGTCATAAAAGGTGTTGCATCTTCTGCCTTGGTCTTTGGGACAAGCTCTCTTGGAGCTCTGAGCCACAATGGAAGACATCCAACTACCTTGAGGATCATATGCAGAGAGATGACATTCAGAAGCTTTGAATGACATAAGTCCCAAAAGTACACAGGGAGAAATGCACAGGTAGTCCTCAACTGTTCCAATCCCTATTTATTCAAGTCATTCCAATGGAGACTCCAGAGAATTCATATAGCAGAGGTAAATTGTCTCTGCTGAGTTCTGTCCAAATTATAAATTCATAAACAAATAACAGATTTTTGTTTTAAACCACTCAATTTTACACAAAAATAGATCAAAACACTTCAACCGTGGTTGCTGTAGTTACCCATTTATAGTTATCATGGGCATAAAAATTCATAAATTCTTCTGTACTTTCATTATGTAGGTGCTATAGCCTGTTTTGGTAATTAGTGTGCGTTGAATGTTGTGGCATGTTACAGACCATTAGGCTTCCAAAACTGTGGAGTCTCATGAATCTTCATGACTTATCTCCATACTGTGTCTTATTGGCATATCTGCTATATTTTCCACTTCCTACTCACTGATTACCATGATGTCATCAATATACTGAGCTAGTATTGTGATCTATGGCTTGTCAAGATGATCAAGATACCTGAATTCTCTGGTATAACAGAGAACAGCACAGTTAGCATCCCTGGGCTAGGGAGAAAATGTGAACTTTTGTTCTGACCATCTGAATAAAAAACCAAACTTGATCCTCCTTAGTAAAAAGAATTGGAAAAAAAAATTATCTGAAAGATCTGTATCTATAATAAGTGCCAAAGCCTGTGTTAATCTATTACCACTTAACCAAGTGGTAGTCCCAATAGTAGCTACTACTGCAGATGGTAGAATCCAGCAGCTGTGACTGGGGTTGCCACTTGGATAAATTTATAATAATATATACATCTGCCAAGATCATTTTCATTTTTTGCAGACTACATATAGTTGAATTAGATGGAAATGCGTGAACCATCACTCCTACATCCCCTGTCTTTGATATTGGTATTAATTTCAGCAATTCTTCTCATAAGATAGTATTACTTCTGATTTATAATTTTCCTCAGGATAGGAGTGTGATTTCCTCAGGAGTGTGATTTCTGCTTCTACTTGGCTCTTGATGACCTAGTGGCTCTTATTCCATAGACCATAATTTCAGCTGCTAAATATTTCTTTCTCAATAATGTACACATGGCCAAGGAAATAACAATAGGTTAGGGACAAAGATACTTTGATACACTGTGAAATGGACTTGAACCAAATTCCACCTGGCCTCCAGAAGCTCCCATTTAACCAGAGAACCATGGTGCTGTTTCAGATCCCATGGCATCACTGTCAGCTCAGACTTTATACCTAACAGTCCTAGAAGTGTCTGGATTTTCCAATTCCTCAGTGTCAGCTACCCAGGGAATGATTCCAGGTCCCTTTGGAGAATAACCAAGGGCATATTTACTGTATAAATGTCATGTGGAATTGCAGGTTTCTTTCACAAGGGAACCATGTGCTTTAATAAATGAGTTCCAAATTTGAGAACTAACTTAGATCTGGAAATTGAGTGTGAAGGTACTTAGATCTGGGAAATTTTCTCATTTTAGCAGTTGATGACAATCTTCTATCATCTTTTTTTCTTTCTCTCTTTCTCATAAGTATCTGCCCACCTATCTCATGTTTAAGAACACCATGACCTATTGGCTATTACCATAGATCCCTGAAGGTCAAGGCAACTTGATGGCAAGCTAGCAATTATATCCTCCATGCCTCTGATGACTTAGTGGTATGCCCTGGCCTTATCGCCATTGATATTAAAGAGCCCAGTTTGATAGCAACAACCTATACTGTCAATCACAGCCCGCAGAGTGCAACTACCACCAACCAAGCTTCTTAAAGGTGTTGGTATCTGCTCTGTAGCACATTCCTTTGGGGTGTCTTCTTGACCCACACAGGAATCCTAATCAGGTCATGGGTGATTAAGCTTTACATAGGAAATCTATTCTAATATTCCCATCTCCTTGAGTATTTTCACCTTTTCTGTGATGTCATAAGAAATTTCCAGATTTTTGATCCTATTTTCTTTATTCAAGGTTCAAGAAGGTATCCTAGCAAAATCTGGGGAGAAATACTTCACTGTTGTTTCCAGATCATCAATTCTGAGGCAGTTGTGCTTATTTCCATTCAATAAATTCTCTCATATTCAGCATTATATTCCACACCTTGAGGAATAACTCTCAAGCTCTGCTCTCATACTTGCTTCTCAAGTTTCTACCAGCACTTACTTTTCAGAGATGACTTGTATTTCTCAGCTCAGATTGTATTGAGGCTTAAACCTAACTATTGACTGAGGCAATGAAAGAAAGTGGGTAGACTATTATGGTAGGCACTATCTTCAGAGGCGCCTGCCTTAGATGTCATTACATTTGTTTCTGTGGCTACGGAAAGAGGGCACCTTCTGCTGGTCTGGATGGTTCAAGATAATTTGGAAGTTGACGATTTTCAGGCTTGTCTACCCAAATGACCTTCTTTGAGTCTCAATGTCCCATTCTCTTCCTAATCCACTAACTTAGCATACAGACCACAAAGCTATGCATTCTGGGAGTACTGAGCCTTTGATTTTATTCTGAGCCTGATTTTAAGCATATTCTACTCTGATGCAACAGAGGAGAGTCTTCCTAAAAACTGCTGGAAGCCCTCTGGATTTCACATTGTTGCTTGTGTTGATGCATGGCTAACCTGAACTTACTATTTTACTTTTTCATCATCTATAATATGATTAAGAAAAGCTGGCCAACACAATCCTCATAATTATTACTGACTCCATACTTTTAAGATAGCACAGACATCACATATTCAAATGTTTCTCATTTTGCCTTGCTTTATTCCAAAGCAGCAAATGTGAAAGCCTTAGAAGTCATGGTGCCACAGCTAGTCAGGAATTTTCAGCCTTCTACCACTACTAATACTAGAATCTTCATTCCTGTCAGGTGAATAATATGGCTCCATGGTCTGCTTTCTAAGAACATTCTTATTATCAATGGTCTTGCCCTCAGGTCTCCAGAAAGCAAAGCCTAAGGCAGAGACTGATATATTCCTACCTTTTTAAAATAATGAACTTCCAGGGTATCGGGGTGAGAAAATAAAGGCAGTGAAGAAAGGGGGAAAAGCCAATATACAAACAGATTACTATGCTTGCTCCTGTTTAGTATATAGTATAGCTGCTTCCATCCATGTGGTACTTTCAAGAAGTGATAGAAATGAATGAATATTAAGGCCTTTTGTCCAAGAAAGGAAGGGTAAAGAATTTATCCATTCTATCTTGTCTCCTATTGACCAAAGTTATACTGCATGGAAAATTAATTTCCTTGCACGTCTAGCTTGCTCATGAAGGAAGGGACAAAAAAGATGCTATTGAAACTCATTCCTTAACATCATCATGAAAGCTCAGGACAAGAGACAAGAGATATATGGCATGGCATGAGGCAAAGTATCCTATATAAGGCAAAGTATCAAAGTATCATAGGTTGCAAGAAGTTGATGAGTGTCCAGGCAAAGCAGCGCTTGGTCTGAAAAAAGTGGCCAAATGTCCAGAGATAGATGAAACTGAAAAATAAGATGTGGTACTTACATGTTTAAAAACTTTTCATTTAATTTGTATTATGTTTTTGGTTGAAGCACATAATTCACATTCTCTATAATTGTTTCTGACGTACCTTTGCCTATAGATATGTAAGGGATTTTTGATTACTATAATAATTGAAACTGCATTTACTTGTCATTGACTTCTGTATTTTATACTAATTATATTGCTGTCTTTGGGTTTAGTCCTTTGCAATGTGCGCTGTGTCTTGTTTCCTGTTTTATGGGGTAGTAACTTTGAAAGAAGGGAGTATTTATTTAAATTATTTATTGGAGCATTTTAAAGTTTTGCTTTGAGATACTTTATGTTCTTTTTTTAATAGAAAACAAAATTTTAAATTTGATTTCCAGTGTAGTTAACATACAGTGCTATCTTATTTTAAGATCCACAATATAGTGATTCAACAATTCTATACATTACTCAGTGTTCATCACAATAAGTATGCACTTAATCCTCTTTATCTATTTCATCCATCTCCCCACCTGCCTCCCACCTGGTAACAATCTATTTGTTCCCTATAGTTGAGCTTGTTTTTAGATTTGTCTCATATTTGTTCTTTCTTCTTAAATTCCACAAAAGTGAAATCATGTGTGGAAGAGATTTCAAGAGTGAAATCTCTGACTGACTTATTTCACATAGCATTATGTACTTAAGATCCATCCTTATTGTTGTGAATGGCAAGATTTCATTTGTTCTTAAGTCCGAGTATATATGCGATCTATATCTATCTATATCTATATGTATATCTATATCTATTTCTATTTCTATATCTATATATGTATTTTGCATACTTTGGATATTTTAGATAAAGGTACAATAGATATAGGGATGCATTTATCTTTTCCAATTAGTGTTTTATTTCTTTCAGTAAATACCCAATGGTAGAATTACTGCATCATGTGGTAATTCTATTTTTAATTTTTTGAGAAACCTCCTTAGTGTTTTCCACAGTGGCTGCACAGTTTGCATTCCCACTAACAGTGCATGAGAGTGCCTTTTTCTCCACATCCTTGCCAACACTTGGTGTTTCTGTTTTTAATTTTAGCCATTCTACAGTTGTGAACTGATATCTCATTGTGGTTTTGATTTGCATTTCCCTAATGATGAGTGATGTTAAGCATATTTTCATGTGTCTCTTGGTTATCTGTACATCCGTTTTGGAGAAATGTCTGTTCATGTCTTCTGCCCATTTTTTAATTACATTTTTTTTTGTTTTGGGGGTTGAGTTATGTAAGTTCTTTAAATTTATTGGATATTAACCCTTTACCAGATATGTCATTTGCAAATACCTCCTCCCATTCAGTAGGTTGTCTTTTAGTTTTGTTGGTTGTTTCCCTTGCTGTGCGGAAGTTTTTTACTTTAAGGTAGTCTCAATAGTTTATTTTTGCTTTTGTTTCCTTTGCTAGGAGATATATCTAGAAAAATGTTGCTACAGATGATGTCAGAGAAATTGCTGCCTGTGCTCTCTTCTAGGATTTTTATGGTTTTAGGTCTCACATTTAGGTTTTACATCTATTTTTACTTTATTTTTGTATATGGTATATGACATTGGTCTAGTTTTATTTTTTTGCACGTAGCTGTCAATTTTCCCAATATCATTTGTTGAAGAGACTGTCTTTTTCCCATTGCATATTCTTGCCTGCTTTGCCAAAGACTAATTGACCTTATAATCGTGGGTGTATTTATGAACTCTCCCTTGTAGTCCATTGATTTAGGTATCTTTTTTGTCCTAGTAGCATACTGTTTTGATTACTACAACTTTATAGTATATCTTGAAATCTAGGATTGTGATACTTCCAGTTTTATTCTTCTTTTTCAAGATAGCTTTGGATGTTTGGAGTCTTTTGTGGTTCATATAAATTTTACATTTATTTGTTCTAGTTCTGTGAAAAATACTGTTTGTATTTTGATAGGGATTGCATTAAATTTGTAGATTGCTTTGGGTAGTGTGGACATTTTAACAATATTTTTTCTCCCAGTCCATGAGCATGGGATATCTTTCCCATTTGTTTGTGTCATCTTCAATTTCTTTCAATGATGTTTTGCAGTTTTCAGAGTATAGGTCTTTCACCTCCTTGGTTAAGTTTATTCCTAGGTATTTTATTATTTTTGGTGCAATTGTAAATGGGACTGTTTTCTTATATGTCTTTCTGCTACTTCATTGTTAATGTATTTAAGTGCAACTGATTTCTGTATATCAATTTTGTACCTTGTCACCTTTACTGAATTCATTTATCAATTCTAATAGTTTTTGGTGGCATCTTTGGGTTTTTTTTTTTTTTAAGATTTTATTTATTTATTTGACAGATAGAGATCACAAGTAGGCAGAGAGGCAGGCAGAGAGAGAAAGAGGAGGAAACAGGCTCCCTGCTGAGCAGAGAGCCCGATGTGGGGCTCCATCTCAGGACTCTGGGATCATGACCCGAGCTGAAGGCAGAGGCTTTAACCCACTGAGCCACCCTGAGGCACCCCTGGGATTTTCTATATATAGTATCATGTCATCCGCAAATAGTGAAAGTTTTATTTCTTTCTTACCAATTTTGATCCCTTTTATTTCTTTCTTGTCTGATTGCTGTGGCCAGGACTTCTAGTACCATGTTTAATAAAAGTGGTGAGAGTAAACATCTTTGTCTTGTTCCTGATCTTATGGAAAAACCTCTGGTTTTCAACAGTGAGTATGATATTTGCTGTGGGTTCTTCATATATGGCCTTTACTATGTTGAGGTTTGCTCCCTCTAACATAGTTTGCTGAGAGTTCTTTTTTTTTTTTTTTTAATGAATCAATGTTGTACATTGTTAAATACTTTCTCTGCATCTATTGAAATGACCATATGGTTTTTATTCTTTCTCTTGTTGATGCAATGTATCATGTTGATTGATTTGCAAATATTGAACCAATCTTGCATCCCAGAAACAATTTACACCTAGTGTGGTAAATGACTTTTTAAATGTATTGCTGGATTTGGGTTGTTAATATTTTGTTAAGGAATTTGCTTCTATGCTTATCAGAGATATTGGTCTGTAGTTCTCTTTTTTGTAGTGTTTTTATCTGGTTTTGATATCAAGGTAATACTGGCCTAATGAATGAGTTTGGAAACTTCTCTTTCTTTTCTATTTTTTGGGAACAATTTGAGAAGAATAGGTATTAACTCTTCTTTAAGTGTTTGGTAGAATGCATCTTTGAAGCTGTCTGGTCCTGGACTTCTAATTTTTGGGAGTTTTTATATTACAGATTCAGTTTCATTGCTGGCAATTGGTCAATTTTCTAATTTTTCCTGATTCAGTTTCAGGATGTTATATGTTTCTAGGAATTTATCCATTTCTTCTAGGTTGTTCAATTGTTGGCATATAATTTTTCATAATATTCTCTTAAAACCCTTTATATTTCTGTGGTGTTGGTTGTTTTTTTCTCCTATTTCATTTTGGAGTTTTTTAATTTGAGTCTCCCTCCCCTTTTTTTGATGAATCTGAGTAAGTGTTTTTCAATTTTGTTGATATTTTGCAAGAACCAGCTCCTGGTTTTATTGATCTGTTTTTTGTTTTGTTTTGTTTCGTTTGTTTTGTTTTGTTTTTTAGTATTTATTTGGTTTATTTCTTCTCTAATCTTTATTATTTCTTATTTTTTTCTACTAGTTTTGGGTTTTGTTTTTTTCCTATTTTTCTAGCTCCTTTAGATTTAAGGTCAGATTGTTTGTGATTTTTCTTGCCTCTTGAGGTAGGTTTGTACTTTTATAAGCTTCCCTCTTAGAACAGGTTTTGCTGCTTCCCAAAGACTTTGGACTGTTGCATTTTCATTTTCATTTTTTCTATGTATATTTTGCTTTCCTCCTTGATTTCTTGGTTAACCCATTCATTGGTTAATAGTATCTTTTTTTTTTTTTTTAAAGATTTTATTTATTTATTTGACAGACAGAGATCACAAGTAGACGGAGAGTCAGGCAGAGAGAGAGAGAGAGAGAGAGAGGGAAGCAGGCTTCTTGCTGAGCAGAGAGCCCGATGCGGGACTCGATCCCAGGACCCTGAGATCATGACCTGAGCTGAAGGCAGCGGCTTAACCCACTGAGCCACCCAGGTGCCCCTGGTTAATAGTATCTTATTTAACCTCCATTTACTTCTGTTTTTTTTCCAGACTTTTTCTTGTGGTTGATTTCTTGTTTCATAGTATTGTGGTTGGAAAAGATGCAAGGTGTGACTTCAGTCTTTTTCCAGGTGTTGAGGCTTCTTTTGTGACTTGATATGTGATCTATTCTGGAGAAAATTACATGTGCATTTGAGAAGAACGTGTTTTCTGCTGTTTTAGGATGGAATGTTCTGAATATATGTTACATCCATGTAGTCCAGTGTGTCATTCAAAGCCACTATTTCCTTGTTGATTTTCTGCTTGGATGATCTATCCATTAATGCAGTAGGGTGTTAAAAGTCCTCTGCTATTATTATATTACTACTGATTATTTCCTTTATGTTTTATATTAGCTGCCATGTGTATTTGGTTACTTCCATGTTGGGTGCATAAATATTTATAATTGTTATATCTTCTGTTGGATTGTTCTCTTTATGATCATATAGTGTGTTTCTTTGTTTCTTGTTACAGTCTTTATTTTAAAATCTATTTCGTCTGATATAACTATTGCTTTCTTTTCACTTCCATTTGCATGATAAATGCTTTACCATTCCTTCATTTTCAATCTCCTTGTGTCTTTAGGTTTGAAATGAATCCTTTATAGGCAGCATTTACATAGGTCTTGCTTTTTATCCATTCTATCACCCTATGTCTTGTTTGAGCATTCAGTCCATTTACATTAAAAGTAATTACTGATAGGTATATACTTATTGCTATTTTGGTTTTTTTGGGTTTTATTTATTTATTTGAAAGAGAGCATGTGAGCAAACATGAGCAGCAGGGAAGGGCAGAGGAGAAGCAGACTCTCTGCTGAGCAGGAGGCCCAAAGTGGGGCTTGATCCCATGACACCGAGATCATGACCTCAGCCGCTTAACTGACTGAGACACCAAGGTGCCCCATTATTGCTATTTTGTTACTTGTCTTATGGTGGTTTTTGTAGTTCTGTTTCTTCTCTTGCTCTCTTCTCTCATGGTTTGATGGCTTTCCTTAGTGATATAATTAGATTCATTTCTTTATTTTTTACATATCTAATAGCAGTTTTTGATTTATGGTTACCATTAGGTTTATATGTAATATCGTATGCACATAGCAGTCTATATTAAGTGATGGTTGTTTAAGTTTGAACCCATTCTTTGTCTCCTTCCTTGTTTTAATTATATAGTTTTATACTTTTTTTTTTTTACTCCATTGACTGATTTTTATACATATACTTAATTATACTGCTTTATTTTTTCCACATTTTTGTTTTACTCTTACTACAGTCTTTCCTTTCCACTCATAAGTCTGTTTTATCATTTTTTGTATGGCTGGTTTGAGGTCATGAATTCCTTTTGTTTGTGAAATTTCTTTATCCTTCTTTCTATTGTGAATGATAGACTTGCTAGATAGAGTATTCCTGGCTGCAGGTTTTTTCCTTTCAGCAATTTGAATATATGAAGCCTATTCCTTCTGGCCTGCCAAGTTTGTGATGAAAAATCAGCTGATAGCCTTATCAGTTTTCCCTTGTATTTAAGTGTTTTGTTTTCTCTTACTGCTTTTAAAATTCTCTTATCACTACTTCTTGACATTTTAATTACTATGTTTCTTGTTGTTCACATCCTTGGGTTGATTTTATTGGGGGCTCTCTTTTCCTTTTGGATCTGGATTTCCATTTCCTTCCCCAGATTTTGTAAGTTTTCAGCTATTATTTCTTCAGAAACATTTCCTGCTCCCCCCCCACCCCTCTTTCTGCCTTTGTTTTCCTTCTGGGATCCCTATAATGTGAATGTTATTATGTGTGATGGTGTTTCTGAGTTCCCTAAGTCTATTTTAATTTTTTTTTTCTCTCTCCTGTTCAGCTTGATTGCTTTCCATTACTTTGTCTTCCAGGTAGCTGATCCAATTTTCTGTTTCTTCTAGTCTACTCTAATTCCATTTAATGTAGTTTTAATTTCAGTTTATAGAGTTTTTCATTTCTGATTGGTTCTCTTTTGTTTTTTTTCTCTTTGTTGAGGGTCTCATTGAGGCCCTCCACTCTTTTTTTCAAGTTCAGTGAATATCTTTATGACCATTTCTTTAAATTCTTTTTTTCAGCCATATTACTTATCTCTGTTTTATTTAGCTGTCTTACTTTTTGTCCTCTTCTTTCATCTGGGAGATATTCCTTTGTCTCCTCATTTTGTCTAACTCTCTATGTCTGTATCTATGTGTTAAAAAAATCAGCTATATCTCCTGCTCCTGAAAGTAGTAGTCTTATGAAGAAGAGGTCCTGTAGTGCCCTGCAGTGCAATCAATGTCCCCTGTTCATCAGAACCTGGTGTTTAAGGGGTGTCTTGTATGTGTGCTGCATACCTCCTACTACTGTGGCTGAGTTGCTTTTGCCTTCAGTCCAGTCATCGGTGATGGTCTCTTTGCCTGTTGTGGGCAGTGTTTGGTCTCTGTGCTATTAGTGGGCCAGTTGGGAGTCACCTTGGGCTTGAGTTGAGTTAGGTGAAGCACTGGCCAGAGAGGCGGTAGCACTGAACTACAGGGTGTTCTCCCTGAATTGTCCTCTAAGAAGCTTTTATTGGTGGGTGGGACCTGTAGTCAGATCAGATGTTTGTCCCCAGTCAATTGCTGGGGGCTGCAGTTAGTATGAGTACTCTCTCTAGGGCAGGAGTCACTTTGGAGTGGTGTTGGCCTCTGTCAGGGCTGCTTACACATTGGCAGACTTGTGGAACCACTTTGGATAAATTCCTGCCAAAGGCATGTTGGAAGTGGCCAGTCTGCTAGTGAACAGGGAGTGGGACACATACTGTAGCAGGTCCATGCTGGTCTGCTGTGGGAGTTGACCTGCAGCCACTTGAGATGACTCCTGAAGAAACTTATTGGAGGGGTGGGTCCACAGAAGAGTGCAGGGGTGTGGTAAACTGTTTACAAGCTAAGTGGAGAGTTGGGGTTGTGCTGGCTCCCACAAGTGTCCATGTATCTGGGTTTGGGGGTAGAGGAGGGACATAGTGCCCCTGGTCTTTTGTTCTTGGAGAAGTCTCCCAAAGAATCCTGACTCTCCAGCACATGCTCTGAAACTAGTAAACATATCTTTTTCCTACATATCCCAGACATTTTTCACACTGTTGCTTCTATGCTATATATCAGTGGGGTTGGTTTTTTGTGCTGTCCCTCTAAGAGCAGGCTCTCCCAGAGCTGAGCTCACTCATTTTTAAGTTTCAGGTATTAATCCTCACTGATTGTTAGGCTCCTCTGGTTTTCAAAGGCAAGTGTTATAGGCATTCATCTTCCCAGTGTGGGGTCCCCATGCCTATGTGTGGGTCTGGTCCTGTCCACCATTTGTGCTCACGACATCCCTCCCTCCTATGGACAGTCCTGCAGGTATACTTGGCTTTGATGTAGCCTCTTCTTTACATTTAGCTGTGATGAGTCTGTTCTGCCATTCTTTGGGTCATTTTCTGGATTGTTTACACAGATATGGTTGTTATCTAGCTCTATCCATGGGACAAGATGAGCTTAGGATTCTCCTACTCTGCCATCTTCCCAAGATGTCACTTTTATATTCTTTGAGAAAGGTCTTGATTATATAATTTTTTTTTTTTTAGTTTCAAATTCAACAAATTTAACCTCTCTCCTATGTAAAACAAGAACTTTACTTTGCTTTTCCTAATGCATCCCAATGCTTACAGATCTTTGCTTATTTAATATGAGTGTAGATTATAGGTAAGAAGTACAGTTGGTTTTATTTTTTTTTTTTTAGAATTACGTATCTTCTTTTTCAAGTGACATTTATTATACTTGTGTCAAGTGTTAACATGTGTACACATATTTCTTGGATTCACTTATATCAAGGTTCACCATAAAAACATTCATTCAAAATTTTCCATTTTTTACTTCTCAATTTTAATTCTTGACCCCCTGAATTAAATATTAAACTTTTTAGTTTCTACATCAGTGCTATAATTTATAAACACTTACCAGAAAATGAAAATTTCAGTTGTCATCAAGCCTTGTCACTTGGCAGAAAAGGGGAAAAAAGAAAACAGAAATCCATTATTTCTTAACGTTTGATATTGCACAGGTTTAATTTTAAAGCCAGCCTGGAATTTGCTTTAGGTTTCTTTTATTTTGTCTGGTCCCTAAGTAACCTACATCTCATTGGGACTGGATTTTAATAATTTATTTATCCTCAGTATTTCACCAAGCTTGTCAAGGTATCTGAGATACTAAATATT
Source organism: Lontra canadensis (assembly GCF_010015895.1). Classification (NCBI taxonomy): domain Eukaryota; kingdom Metazoa; phylum Chordata; class Mammalia; order Carnivora; family Mustelidae; genus Lontra; species Lontra canadensis. The sequence continues at coordinate 6,694,000 of NW_022631042.1, forward strand.
TTTAACTAGATTGTTTCATTTCTAGGTATTTTAAAAGTAACTGATTTTGCTTATTAAAGTAAAATCATTTTTAAAAGTATTTTAGAATAATTCTTTCCTTTGTGCAGAATTTCTTTCATAAGTTTGTTTGCCTCTGGTTTTATTATTATTCTGGGTTTCTTTATTTGCTTGTATATTGCCTATGTGCTTATCCTTGAAAAAGGAATGCTCAGTCCTTTCAATGGGTCTGGTTTAGTCTATTAAAGGGAGAATGGATTCCTGTAGATGTCTCTCACTACCTACTTGATTATTAATAGATAATAGTTAATAATCCTTTTATTCTTAAAGTGGAAGGGAAATTAATATACATAACTTCTAGAACAACTTCTAGCTTTTAGCAGCCTTGACTGCTAACTTGGGATCTCGTTCTATTGCCTGGTTCACTGTTTTCTAGGAAGTTAATTTATTTTGAATTATTCTATTTTTTCTCCTGAAGTAACATAAAATCCTTTACTTTCCAAGAATTTCTCACAAGCACTGTCCTTGGCTATGGTACAATTTCCATGAACCACTTTTCTCCCTAACCCCCCATTTTCCTCCTTCAGCTTTATTGAGGTACAAAAATTAAAGATGAAAGTTGTATGTACTTAAAATGTACAATTTGGGGGCACCTGGGTGGTTCAGTGGGTTAAGTCTCTGCTTTCGGCTCAGGTCATGATCTCAGGGTCCTGGGATCAAGCCCCGCATCGCATCGGGCTCTCTGCAGGGAGACTGCTCCCCGCCCCCACCCCGCCTACTTGTGATCTCTGTCTGCCAAATAAATAAAATCTTTAAAAAAAATGTACGATTTGAGGTATCTATCTATATATCCATATATACATATGATCTCCACAATCAAGCTGATTAACATTTATCACCTCAGTTACATTTCAAAAAAAAAAAATTTGTGTGTGTGGTGAAACACTTATGATTTGCCCTCTTAACAAATTTCACCCAGGTTCAATTCCAGATCAGATAAGCCTTTTTTATTCTTCTCTGCCCACCTACCTCCCCAGGGCATCCGCATCCCCAGTCCCTTTTTATTCATACTGCTTTACCAGGAACTGAATTTTTGAAGAGTCTGAAGGCTATAGGTACTTAGAGGGTAGTAAAGTCTAAGCAGTGTTGTCCTGAAGTATTACTGAAAGTAAAGTAGATTTTAGTAAATGGACAGTTCAAATTTGTGGTTGGCAAAATCTCTGCATCACTGTACTAGCGATGGGTAGTGCCTGTGTACTACAACCTTGATCAGCCTTCTTCTGAGGTACTGCTCACACTTGAGCGGAAAAGTATATGATGGCCTCCAGCAGTTTCTGTCTAACCAGTGTCCAGACCTTGAGAAACAGTTGTTTTCATTTTTTTTTTCAAGATGTTTTGACTTAGTAACTTATAATCTGTCACGTAAATGGAAAGTTGAGAAAAGTAGTTTCCAGAGTAGTTTAAGTGGTAAAGTTTAAGCCATTTTTATTCTTAGCACAAATAGTATCTATGAGGAAATGTAATCTTGAGGCTTAATTTACTAATCAATGAAATGATTTTATTACTTCCCCCCAACTTAAAGATTTCTGAATATCAATTTTTGATATCACGAGTTATAAGAAATATATATTTGGTCTTCATCCATGTTTCCTGACTCACAGCTCCCAAAATCCATGAACCTTCCTGAGCAATTAGAGCAATAGGAACATCTTTCTTATAATATTTGGTCTCTTGTCCTCATCTCCTGAAATGGATTCAGAGCCATAAAAATGAAATGGGTACACTGTTGTTCATAACAGGTTCCTTTCCATGACTGGGCTTATGAAGTAACTTCTGCAAAGCAACCGATAATAGGGGCTTATTTTGGGGGGAACAAAGATGAATACAGGGTTGAAACTTTTAGTCCTAACCCTGATCCCCATCTGACTTCTGATGAGGGGCAGGAGAGGACTGGAGGTTGAAAAAAATTGTCAATGGGCAATAATTTAATCAGTAATGCCTATGTAAAGAAGTCTCCATAAAATCTCACAAGGACAGTGTTCAAAGAGCTTCTGGGTAGGTGAACATGTAGAAATGCAGGGGGAGTGGTGCATCACAGAAGGCATGGAAGCTCGAAGTCCTTTCCCCAAAGCTTGCCCTATACATCTTTTTCATCTTGTTGTCCTTGAGTTATATTCTTTCATAATAAATGGTAATCTAGTAAGTAAACTATTTGCCTGAGTTCTGTGATCCTAGCAAATCATTTGAATCTGAGGAAGGGGTCACTGGAAACTTATCTACAGCTGATTGGCATCTGAAGGAGGGCTGGGCAGTCTTGTGAAACTAAACTTTTAAACTGTGGAATCTGATGCTGTCTCTGGGTAAATAATGTCAGAACTGAGTTGAGTTGTAGAATACCTAGATGGGTATCCAATAATTGTTTGTTGGTGTGGATAACCCCTCCACCCTACCCTGTAGGACCTGAATGCAGAATCCTTTATAACTGTTCTCAATACTCAGTGTGGCTAAGTGACAAAGAAGTCTGAGCTAGATAAAAAGAGATGACTTTCAAAAAAAAAAAAAAAAAAAAAAAAAAGACATGGTTTGGCTCTCTAAAGAAATGTCTCTTAGATAGGATATCTTACCATCAGTCAAAGTAAACGGGAGCAAGTTCACATCAATAATACCTACATTAAAAGGAAAAATCTTGAACAACCTAACTTTATACCTCAAGAAACTAGAAAAAGAACTAAGGCCAGAGTTAGTAGAAGGAAGGAAATAACAAAGTCAGAGCAGAAATAAAGAAAATAAAGACTAAACAGACAATACATCAGTGAAACTAAAAGGTGTTTCTTTAAAAAAAAATAGAAAAACTTTAGCTATTATAAGCCAACAATTTGAACAACCTATAAGATATGGATCAGTTCCTAGAAATATGCAGCCTATCTAGATTGAATAATGAATAAAATATCTGAACATCACAATCATTTTTAGGATACTGATTAAGTTGTCAAAAACTCTCAACACAGTAAAGTCCATTCCAGATGGCTTCACTGGTGAATCCATGGAAGACTTTTTTTTCCCCCTTACTGAAGACTTAAAGAGTTAATACCAATCTTTCTTTAACTCTTCCAAAAAACATCAAAGAGGAGGGAACATTTCCAAACTCATTTCATGAAGCTAGCATTACCCTGATACTGAAACCTGACAAGGACGCACACACAAAAAAATTACAGGCTAATATCACTGATGAATATAGACAGAAAAATCCTCAATGTATTAGCAAACTGAATCCAACAATACATTAAAAGGATCAAATGCCATACTGAGTGGGATTTATTCCAAGGATGTTAAGATGGTTCAACACCCACAAATCAATCAGTGTGATACACCACGTCAATGAAATTATTAAAATCACATGGTTTTCTCAATATAGAAAAAGCATTTGACAAAATTGAGCATCCATTTATGATAAGTCATACCTACTTTCATACCTACTCAAGAAAGTAGGTATTCAAATAAAGTAAATGGGTCAACAAACACACGATGCCAGAAGCCTCCAATGATAAGTTGATAGAAGACAGATAAATCATTAAATCATTTTTAATGGGTTATATTAGGATTTATTCCTTAAGGGATATTAAATGGAGAAGTTTAAAGAATGAGTTAGGGGCATTTGAGTGGCTCAGTCAGTTAAATGTCTGACTCTTGTTTTTAGCTCGGGTCATGATCTCAGGGTCATGAGATCAAGCCCCATGTGGGGCTCCATCCTCAGTGTGGAATCTGCTTGAGCTTCTCTCTCTCCTCTGTGTCTGTCCCTTCCCCCACTCAAAAAATAAATAGAATATTAAAAAAAGAAATAGAGATATGAGTTTGGGCATTGAGTGCCCCTGTAAAATCATGGTTCTTTCAGGCTCCTTGAGTATATGTACACACACACACACACACACACACACACACCTGGGCACACACAATAATACACTTAGAAAATAATAGGATTCACTGTAACAATGAATAACAATGTTCAAATGTATTTAATAGTTTGATAAATAACTGTGAGTGATCAATTTCAAAAACACAATGGGGTAAAAAGCTGTAATTTTTCTGAGATTTAATTGTAGTTAGGTATCTGTTAGTCCCTCAGATATAGGTATTATCCCTCAGATTAATCCTTTAAAATGGATTACTTTTGCCAATTAATGGACATTATATGAACTCTGATGTACTGATATTCAAGAAACTGAAGCCCATCTCTGGCATAAACTTGTAATAGCATTTTATTTTCCTCACATAACAAGAAGTCTAAAGGAAGGGAGTCTAGGCCCCTTCTATCACTTTACTTTGTTCCATTATCCTCACAGGGAAGCTTTTATCTTCATGCTTGTCTAATCATAGAGGCAAGATGGCTTCTGCCTTTTCCGTTGTGCTGTAGAGAAAGGGACAAAAAGAGTTTTTGTATTAGAAAAACAAAAATAATGCCAGAAGTCTCTTAGCAGAAATATACTTGTGTCTCATTGCCTACACTTTTATTACATTGCTACCCTTGGCTGCAACAGAGTCTGAGGTGACTATTTTATCTGGGAACACTGCCAACCTGAACAAAAAGGGGTCCTGTCAGTAATGGAGAAGTGGAAAATAGCTCTTAGGTAGGAAATTAGGACTGTCAAAGGATTCACTGAATTCAGAATGCTATATAATCACAACCAGTATTGTTAAACAGTCTCAATTTTCAAAGTAATACTAAATATTAATAAATATTAATTTTTGCTGTATTTTGGGGTTTTATTTTTTATGAATAGCCATGGTTAATAATGAAATAATAATAAATACATGTTTTATAAACTTTATTATCTACACCATAGTAGTAAGAATGAAGTCATATGGGACATTAATAGTCTTTTATACTAGAATTTTCCTCTTTTTAATACACCTCATTAAATGGTGGTTTTAGTGTCCAATAGAAATCTCCTTTGAACAACATCTAAATTCTGAATTATAGGACCTAAATCCAAATTCTAAAGATTTTCTAAGTTAACTACCCATATCAGTTTCAAATAACATTTCTGTAAATGTCCACATATTGATAGTGTAACACTAAGTCTTAAATAATTCTTTAAGTTAAATGTGGAACATTTATTCAAGAAACTTTTGTGTTTTATATATCTTTTCTAGCCTTAATATCTAAAATTCAGTATTTGTTAGGTTAGCTTTTAAGATATTAAAATTGTTACCTCTTAACATTTTTTTGACACATAAAATTACTTCTTACTGTATTCTATCTCTGACTAAAATGTGAATCTTAGTTTCTCCAGATTTCTCAAAACCAGTGTTTAATATTGGTAATCAGGCTAGGCAGATTTTCCAATAACATTTAAGTCGCAAGGGGAGAAGAGAAAATAAAGATAGGATATCTGTTCTCATGTTCTGTCTAAATGGTTCTCAGAAGTGAACATAGTACATTTTTCTGAATGCAAATCAAATACTAATTTATATTCAATGTAATATGATACTACAGATTTACATCTAATTTCAAATCCTCTATGAATTTAATTAGAATTAATACTATCTCATCATACACATCTTATTGAATACATTTTTTCAAATCTAATTCTGATCCTTTGATTTGAAATGATTTGTACTTTATAAACATTCACAAGGAAAAAACGATGGGGTGTCACAGATCATATGTACATGGTGTTCAGATAAAATTTGGTTTTCTTCAATTATAAAGAAAAACATAGACTACTGCATATAAAAACTTGACCCTTCTTTGCTTATAACTAAAAAATTTAGAAAGAATACAAATGCAATTAAGAGAATAATCAAGTAAGGACTTTTAAAAAATAAGAAAATCTGCAAAAGGCAATGTGCTCCATCTGATACATGCACATATAAAGATAAATGAGTATTTTTTGATATATGGTACATGGATATATAAATCTATGATGATATTCTGAAGGAACAGAATTGCCAAATGAAATCATTACATAACTTTTTCTCTCAAAATGTCCATTAAAGTGTGCTCCATAGGGTAATTCTTCTCCTTCTCCTGGATAAAATCTTGGTTGTTGTCCCATAGCCGTCATAAATAATAAAAATCCCCCTGGTACTTTAGTTACTTAAACTATTTCAATTCTGAAAGTGATAGGTACAGCCAGAGTATAGTAAAAACTACAAGCTTCATTTAAAATTAAAGCTTCTGCACTCACCTAATCAGCCATGCAACAGAAGGCAGGCCTGCAGCACACGGTACGGCTTGGATAGAGATTCCTCTGTTTTCCCAACTTGTCTTTCTTTCTCTCTTCAGTTACTAACTTGCATTGTTTCTGATCACACCAGGGTTTGAGATGGTGGATAGAGAGGCGAGGGCACAAGAAAGCTACTGCCTGCTGGTACTTTTGTGAGCTGCCATCATTGCTGTCTGGCTTGACAAGTGTCAAAAGTGACTCTTGGTTTTTTCCTCGCAGAGTATTTCAGTTCCTTGCATGATTTCTCAGAATATTTACTTCTCTCTCCATTCATTGGTAGGCATCTCTCACCTATGATTCACTGTGATTTGGTTCTCAGCAGGTCCATCTCTTCATAGATTCTCTTCTGGGATCCTATTACTTACTAAGCAGTTCCTTTGGATAATGCTCATTTAAGATGATTCCAGGCACTCTTATGTTTTTGCAGCATTATTTGCAACAGCCAAGATATGGAAGCAACCCAATTGTCCATTCATACACGAATGGATAAAGAAAATGTGGTGATGTGGTGTATATATACAATGGAATATCACTCAGCCATAAAGATAAGTGAGATCTTGCAACGTGCAACAAGGTAGATGGACCTAGAGGATATAATGCTAAGTGAAATACATCAATAGAGGAAGACAAATACCATATGATTTCACTTATATGTGGAATTAAAGAAACACATGAACAAAGAAAAAAGGAACACCACCCCCCCACCCCCAGCTGGGGGGGGGGAAGCCAGACTCTTAAATATAGGGAAAAAGTGGTAGTTACCAGAGGTGAGTTGGGGGATGGGTGAAATAGATAAAGGGGATTGAGTACATTTATTGTGATGAGCACTATGTATAGAATTGTTGAATTACAAACAAATAAAAAAATCAAACTCTTAATGACAAGAACAAACTGGTGCTTACTAGAGGGGAGGTGGATGTGGGGGATAGATGAAATAGGTAAGACAGATTAAGAGTACACTTAAGATGATAAGCACTGAGTAATGTACAGAATTGCTGAATCATTATATAGTATACCTGAAATGAATATAACACTGTATGTTAATAATACTTCAACAAAAACATTTAATGACTACAACTGTCTTAAAAAAGAAAGAAAAAAAAGACTCCAGGCCAACTTTTACCCCCATATGTGTGGCCCCCATGTTCACAATTTATCAATGGCCAATTTTCAGTTATAAATTACTTTTCGAAATAAAGTTCTCTATTCTATTGTCACAACTGGTACTTTCCATATGTATATAGATGTGTTGTAATTAATAAAATTGAAATTAAGTTTAAAGCATCACTGAGTCATAATTGTTTTACAATAATGAATATAGACTAGAAAAAAACTATTAAGTGTAGTGAACATTAATTATTGTGCATTAAAAACATGGAGATCTTTATTAAAAACTAAGATAGGTCAACATACTTCCTTTACAGATCAAGAAGCAAAGAATCAGTTTAACAAAAGTTGTTTTCGGCCAGGGACAGTTCAAAGCTTTACATCATGCACTCGAGAGAATACAGGGTCTAGAGTCAAACATATGCGGCTTTAAGTACTAGATCCATAATGTGTTAGTTGCAAAAAGTTGACCAAGTTCAATAAAATATGTAATCTCAGTTTCTTCTTCAATAAAATGGGGATAACAGCTCTAGCAAATAAGTTGTTTTGATAATTAAATAAAATGCAAAACATATGGTATATATCACATAATAATTCCTTATCCATTGTTAATTTTGCCTTCTAACACTGGTCAAAAAAAATTTTTTTTTAATTACAGTGGCAGCTTCTTTAGGTCTTCATTTTTTTTTTTTTTTTAAATAGGCTCCCTGCTACCTGTGGAGCACAACATGGGGCCTGAACTCATTGACCCTGAGATTAAGACCTGAGCTGAGATCAGGAGTCAGACACCTAACCGAATGAGCCACCTATGTGCCCCTTAGGCATTCCCTTTTAAAAAATGATTTTGAAGGTAAAAAGAGCACATATTACATGAATACATACATATATACTTTATTTTCAGGTCATTAAATTATTACAATGCAATATTTAGCAAGTGTGTATATGATGTGGTATTAAAGTGGGAATCTTTGTTTTACTTAGTACATAAAACAAATTTTAAACTGTCATACTATTTTTCACACTTTATTTTTCTAGATAAAGCAAAGGAACTAGTAAAAATAAGCATGGTCTTCTATTGAATTAATTTTGGGGATTAGTAAAACAAGTAGAGAAGCTCTGGTTTTCAACCTAGTAGGGGAGATACAGATCATTGCATGAAAGTTCTCCAAGACATGCTGGGAAGAGAACTCTGTAGAACTAGAATAGTAGTCCTAGGGCTTTATGGTGCAGATCCTCAGTGTTTAGATATTCATAACTTATCCTCTTAATCTCTCAACAAGTTACTTGTGTTGGTAGTCAAATAATAGTCAAGCTATTGCTAAGTGAAATGGTTAGTATCTATAGCCACTGTATTTATCCAAAGAGAAAATACTAGTATTTTCCCCAGGTAGGTAGTGTCGCTATGTCAGTGTCACTGTAATACTTCCTTGTTTGTTTATACTCTTCTCAAATATGCATTCATTTCAAGATTTTGGGTGTAATGTATGCTAAATATGCTTTCCCCATGTGGTTAACAATGTTGTGAAGGATTAGTAAAATATTTTGCTCCTGATCTTATTTTCTATTCTAATGCAGATCCAGAACAACACTACAAGAGTCTACAAGTCCCGCCCCTGACTTGTGCTCTCTCACTTTCAAATAAGTAAAATCTTAAAAAAATAACATCTAGATCACAATTCTAGATAATGCCTCCCTCTGATATCCAAGATTCTAATATACATTATGTTTAAATATTAATGAAACCTATTTCATTGAGCTTTGTATGAGAGCAAGATTATTACTTTCCAGGCCCACTTTATATAGGTAACAAATACTGTCCCTTCAAAACTGCTAGTGTTTTGGGACACCTGGGTGGCTCAGATGGTTAAATGTCTGCCTTTGGCTCAGGTCATGATCCTAGGGTCCTGGGACTGAGAGCCACATCAGGTTCCTGGCTCAGTGGGGAGTTTGTTACTCCCTCTCCCTCTGCCTTTCCCACCCCTGACTTGTGCTCTCTCACTTTCAAATAAGTAAAATCTTAAAAAACAAAACAAAAACAAAATCCAAAAATGCTAGTGTTTTGTTCATAATAAGTCAGTGATTTGAGTTATCTCTTCTTATGGAACATAAAGGGACTTGTGATGTTAACTGGAAATATAAGTATGATATTATTTTTCATATATGTAAGTATAGTTAATATATTACATATAAATACACTTGAAATGTCTCTATATACATTTCCTAACTCTGTCCACTGAAAGGGCTTAGAAATAATGGCCCAGTAATAACAATAAATAAGCCAATATGTATCTTGGTTTCTAAATATGATCTTCCACTAAAAGGAACAGGGTTCCTTGTGGGGGTGGGGGAGGAAAATTCCAGAGCTCAGGAAGAGAAAGAGCAAGATGAAACTGGAATATTTTGTTATATAAAGAAGCAAAAAAGTGTTCAAATAATCAAAAGCACATGCCAAAAGGATAAGCAAACCATCTTGAAGGAGTTCCTACAGGGCAAAGCAAATAATTTGAGTATCAAGATCAAGAGTATTAGTAGTAGATTCTACCCCATTAGATGAAATAAGAATTTAGAAGTACATATTAATATAAACTTTCAAGACGAATAAATAAGGGGACTGATATTAAAGGCTTATGCATTTATTCATTAGCTTAGTTCATTCAGTAAATTTGCATCCTTCCCTAGTAACCCCCAAGGACTTCAAGGAGAACTTACAGGGTGGAATCCTCTTCCTGACTAGGATAAAGCCTACCACATAAGCCAATCACTTAGACACCTCTTTAGACATGAGCAAGTGTTAGTATACTGGAAGCCTCCTGGGGTGGGGAAAGCTCCAAGTACGTTATCTCCAATTCTGCATGGTTACTTTAATGCTATATCTCTGTCATCTCTTAAAGTTTGGCGCTGCCCTAATGTCCATATGCTCCTTCTACCTCTCTTGCCATATCTCCCATAATTTCTCCTCCCAGGTCCTCAGCTATTCTACTTCTGCCAGGCACTTAGGAACTGGAAAAGCCCTCAGGTTCCAAGTTAAGAAAGAACATTGAGTTCTGGTGAATAAAATGTAATGAAGATCTCAAATATAACTCTACCATTCTAAATTAAAAAGAAACAAACAAGCTACATAAAACATGCTATTAAGTCATGATTTTCATTAAATATTACCCAGTTCTCAATGCCAACGTATTTAAAAGTAGGCTGAAAATCTATTATAAATATGCTAAACAAAAAAACTGAATTGAAAACTACATATCAGAAATTAATCTTTTCAGAATATTTCCATAAGTGCAGTTTGTATTAAACATAAATGATTATACTTAATTTAATTTTTTTGTTGTTCTGAAATGAAATAATGATAAACATCCTAGTGCCTATAGAAAAATAGCTACAATAAGTGCAGTTTGTATTAAACATAAATGATTATACTTAATTTAATTTTTTTGTTGTTTTGAAATGAAATAATGATAAACATCCTAGTGCCTATAGAAAAATAGCTACAATGAAGAGTTAGTGTATGGCTGTTAACTTGAATAATTATGTATGGAAACTGTTTGGAAGACAAATGTCACGTTAGTTAAGTTATAACAACAAGACGATACCCCACTGACTTATTTATCAATGATTTACTAAATGTCTACTATATACTACCAGGATTATGTACTATATAGCAGCATTACTATGGTGGACCATCATACCAGGCAATGAATTATAAAAATTTCTCGGTCTTAAAGAAACTCACTAGTGATAAAAGCAGACCTGTAAATCAATAAATGCAAAGCCAGGACTCAAGTGCACAATCAAGTTACCTGAGTAACTCTATGGGTGGTGGGCAGGAGAGAACTGGTGTGGAAGAAAAATTATTAGATTTCCTTACCCACTGACAAGCCCTTAAAAAAGGCAGAGTGACATTCCTCTAGGGACTCAGCTGCCTCCACCTTAACACTTTGCTTAGGGCAAAGCCTGCTTAGACTTACAGGATCCTGTAAGTCTACTTTAACAATTCTTCGGAAACTTCCTTTACCTCTAAACCCTCCAAGATAGTGTTGACAATCATTCTCAAGCATGTGGCCCACCCTAAGGGGTCTCACAACAAAGGTTTTATTCCCAGTAATGAATAACCTTTTTTTTTTTTTTTAAAGATTTTATTTATTTATTTGACAGACAGAGATCACAAGTAGGCAGAGAGGCAGGCAGAGAGAGAGGAGGAAGCAGGCTCCCCGCTGAGCAGAGAGGCCGATGCGGGGCTCGATCCCAGGACCCCAGGATCATGACCTGAGCCGAAGGCAGAGGCCTTAACCCACTGAGCCACCCAGGTGCTCCTGAATAACCTTTTGCCCAACAATAGCTAGCCCTTCAAGGTCCTGGAAACTTTGCTTCCAAAATTCCTTAGAGACTTATGCCATCTCTGACCCTCTTCCCACTTGCAAGCATATAATGGCCCACTCCTTAAAACCCCCAGGGCAGCAGCTCTTTCTGCCCACTGGTCCTGTCCCCGTGCTTTAATAAACCACCATTTTGTACCAAAGATGTCTCAAGAATTCTTTCTTGGTTATGGGCTCCGGACCTCACCCCACCAAACCCAAGACTTCATCAGAATGAGAAAAAGCTTCCTAAAAGAGGGAATGCTTGAGTCGCAGTTTAAGATACAAGAACAAATGAATGAGAGGCTATTAAACAGAAGAAACAGCTTATACAAAGTCACAGAGGCACCGACTAGCATGGAGCATAGTTGAGAAAGGATCAGGGGAGAATTAAACTTCAAGCAAGGTCCAATTTGTGGAAGACTTTACAAAGACTAACCTAAGGGATAGTAAAATCAAATGCATAAAATAATATAAATGAAAGTTACCCAGTCTCTGACATGTCATGTTCTTTACTACTTTAGGTCCTAGATACTTCTTTTTTCTGTCTGAAAATTCCTTCCCACAGATTTTTTCACAACTGGATGCTTTACCTCATCCAAGTCCTGGCCTAAAAGTATCTCTTAGGAGGGATACCTCCATGGCTCAGTAGGTTAAGTTGGTTAAGCGTCTGATCCTTGATTTTAGCTCTGGTCAAGATCTCCGGGTCATGGGATTGCTCTGCGCTCAAAGAGAAGTCTGCTTGAGATTCTTTTCTTCTGCCCCTTCCTGTACTTCTCTCTTTCTCTCAAATTAAATAAATAAGCCTTTAAGAAGCCAAAAAATAAAAAGAATTATCTCCTAGTAAACACCTTTCTACGCCATCCAACTAAATTATCGCCACCCTATCGCACCACCTATTACCCTGCCATTTCTTTTGTTTTAAAGTCAACATATTTAAAATCAACATAGAGATTAGAAACACAGAATAAATACCAACTGCACAACTTCCTACAACATACCCACCTGCCCTTGATTTCTAATGTCTTTATTTGTAAACTAGACTGAGAAAATCGTGGAAATTGCTAAGCAACATATAATGCAGTACTGACTCTAGGGATTTGTTGGCTGGCAATCATCCTTTTATCCTGTAACACAGAAACACATTTTGTCCACTAGTAGCCAAATGAATGACTAAAGTAGAAGAAACCCCTTCAGAGATACTTGAATCTTACTATCTCAAAAGGATACATCTCTAATGCAAAATCATCAAGTAATATGACAAAACATAGTAAGCATTTTGGAGATCAGAAAAGGTGTTTCTAGCCTTTAGAATCATAGGCAAATCTTCCTAGCCTTGAGGAGAGACATTTGTCTCCAGAGAATAGGGCTAGGAAGTAAATCTCCATTTGTATTGGGAAAACGTAAACTTTTTTTATTTAGCTTCCTGCTAAAGTAGGAGCTTCAGGGAATGTTTACATATAAACTGACATCCTTTAAAATATTTCAGGGACTTTAAGAGGAAAATGAAATGTTCATTATTCCTGTGGTCTGCAGACATCTGAATGCGTCCCTGAACTTTTACAGTCACCCAATCAAATTACCAAGTGCCTAGGACCATTTACCTCTTCAACTCTGATTTAGGAAAAAAACCAAAACTCTTGCTACTAAATGAAAGAATTACTTCCATATTTCTAGTTCTCCTATCAAGATATCTAGTTGTCCTATCTAGATCTCCTATCTAGTTCTCCTATCTATTGTTGACAATAGAAATAAAAATATTAAAATGGCCTAAAGTAAACGCATAATTATATTGTAATAAAAATATGTTCTCAAAATTTTTAAATTTTATTGAACTGGCAGTCATTATACTCTAAAAGTCTTTAGTATACGCAAATTCTTTCATTAAGACTCAAAACTAGATGGAATTCATCTAAATCCAGACCATACATTACTACTAATAGACCAATGTCACAAATATTAACTGTAGGTAAAATATTTGTAATTGTCTTTAAAAAATAGTCTGAAATTCATCAAACATTTGTATAAAATTTTTAAATGTATGCTTTTTTATATTTACTTTTTCATAGTATAGTTTTATATACACAAAGTATATTTTTTTGAATTAAAGAGATGTTGATTAAATTTGCATTATACATTTACAATATTAAAATTGTGACAGTGGTCTTAAAATATCTTACAGCTTTAGGGTCAGTAATTACTCAAAAAAAGGCTAGATGTTTTGAAAGGATCAGAAGCCATTCCACAAAATCAACATGAGGCAACAATGGGAACTAATCAAATAAGCGAGCATATAGGCCATTGAGAGCATTTATGAGAGGTAAGTAACAGGCCTGTTTTGTGCAGTTCTGGTAAAGTTAGATGTGGAGAATGTAGAGCATTTGCAAACTGAAATCACTTGTAGAGATTACACTGATGATGGAGACGAGGGCTTTGAGTATTCATTGCTGATATTAGAAAAGAGGTGATGGCATTAATGCTTAATGATTTGGCTAACATGGATCCACAACAAATAACTCATGCTTTATAAACAAAAATGTGCATTTGCCTTCTTTACGAAGCTATGCTAGCTTCATGTTATCACTTCTTTCTCTTGATGTCCTAATTTTTGTGGTCCATTGTTTGTGGAGTACATCCTTCTCTTGCAAAGCACAGGATAGCTTTGCCTTTTAACCATCTTCTGCTGACTCCCCTACCGTTTTTTTCCGAGATTACAGAAAATGGCTTGCCAAACCTCCAAACTCTTTTATTGCCCTACAATTTAATTGAGGTAAATTGGAAGATTAAGATGGTCTAAGAGAATTAAATGATTTCCAATTATTCTATGACCCATCTTAAGCTACAATTTTCCCTTAAAGAAATTTGAATTCCCTCTTTTACTTTTAAAAATATTCTCAATAGCCAAAATGGGAGACAACTATCTCAAAACAATAACAGCTTCCTAAACTTCTTGCTGTCCTTGATCTTTTGAAATACACTTAAATTTTGGGTTTACTTTACTAGCATCAGTTGATTCTTTGCTTAATAGATATATTTTCATAGTAAGTTGTATATATTCATTGTAGTGATGTGTTTTTTTTTTTTTTTTTTTTTCCTCCTAGTACTGTATTCTCCTTTATTCACTGAACCTCTGTCAGGGATACAAACATAAGCTATGCTCTCAAAGAAGTTATGGCTTAGAAGTGAAGCTGAGATAAATCTAATGTTATAATAGAAGGCAGAAAGAAATGTCATGAAAAGGATCAGGTTGCATTTCATAGGAATTCAGTAGATAAGATTACTTTCAGCTGATTAAATATAAATAAAAAACTACAGAAGAGATTTATTTAGGCTGCACTTTCAAAGAATTCCATATCCAAGCAAAAGATTGGGCTTCAGTGAATCTATAAGTTACATGAAATGATATATAATATTTGGAAGATATATGTATATATGCATCTGTGGTAGGGCAAAAGGACAGGATAAGATCACTAGTATTCATCATATTCTGAAAAACATACATGACATTCAAAATGGTTAAATACAAACTATGCCACACAGAGCAGTGTTTGGAGAGGCTTCAAAATTGTTAGAATTAGCAGGATTAGAATTACATTCTCATTGCCTCCAATTGTTCATCAGCATTTTTTCTTCTCAGCAGTCTGGCTGAGGAAACATTAAGTTTTCTTCGAAATTTTCTGAAATATGTTTTTCCAAAGACTAGAAAACACATCTGACTATTCCTAACTATTTCAAAATAGAATATGTTGACTTTATTTCCATCATTTTCTTTAGACCTACAGATTGTTCACTACTGACAAAACTGAGTTCATAATAATACTATGCCTTTGTGCTTATTCTTTGCAATGGAAACTGTTATTATTTTAATTAAGAGCAAAAATGATAAAAAATAGAAAAGATTAGAACTTGGACAGTAGACGTCATATTAAAAATGCATGTAGGATAGTTTAAGTTTATTTTAAAAAATTTATGATGGGAGTTGATGGGTAACTGAAGACATATCTACAGAGATCTATAGAGAAAAAAAAGAATAAATTGAGATGTCCATTTCGTAAAGAGCAGGAATAATAATATGGAAAAAAAGCACTTAGAAAAATAAGAGTGCTTTACAGAATTTTCTATAAGGATGAATGCGTGAAAAAAATGGCAAGATGGTTTTAAAAGATTTAGAATCACAAAGTAGAGAGTGACAGCAATTGAACTACTCACTCAAATAAGAAAAAGGGGGGGCACACATTGCTACTTGATGGCATGAAACTGAAGTACCTGAATTTCTGAGGTGTTTTAAAAAATCTGGTATGAAGGGCCTAAAAGTATAATAGGTATGAAAATAACTTTTTGAGTTTAGTAGAATGCGAGCTGATGATAAAAGACTGACATGTACAGAGTAAGTAAAAAGCAAAATAGTAAAAAAGAAAGATAAATTCAGATATTGATAAATTTAAGTATACCTGCATAGCACCGCATAAAAAGTATACATTCCAGATCCAAATACAGTATTAGCCTATTGTATTCTGTGCCTATGTTGAATAGGTAGAAAAAGTATGAAGAGTTCTAACTAATGTAGCCATTATCCTTTACAAAAAATATTGCAATGACTTTAAAGTCACAGGACAACAACAAAAAATATTTTCATGCTTTCTTTTATTGAGCTGGTCAAATTGCTCCACACATTGTGAACACTGTAGTTAAAGTGAAGAAGTTATTTAAATATTTTTGCAGTTCTTTTTCCTGCCTTGGTATATCCTGTATGGTCCAGGAAATTCACACAAAAAGGTGCGAAAGGACCAAAGGCACATCATTCAGAACTTTCTGCTGACTAAAATGATCTAATACCCTTGTAGACTTAACTAGTCACATTTTGCCTGTCTCCAGATCTTTTACGCAGGGCTGAGTGACTGATTGACAGTGCCATTTAAGAGGAAGTTCAAGTTGTGGAGACTTTGGACCATATATTCCATCCCAATATTATAACCAATACTAAAACATAATAAGATGGTTCTACCAAATGCAGAAGTATAATCATGAACATTAACTTTAGACTAAAATGAAACAGTTCTGGCCCTCCCATGTAAATTCAATTAATATAAATCTAAAAGTTACAGTCATCAAAATATTTGAGGCTTTCAGTTGAAGAGAATTAGCACTATAATGTGATTTGATAAGATACCAAATGAAATATGCAATTCTGCGCAAGTGTATGGAGCCATCTCAGCCCCTAAACTTACCCCTCACTAACTTCAAGAAGCTTGATTTCTCAACATTCAATCCTCTCCTTGCAATAGTCTTTTTTTTTTTCATTGATCTTTCCTATGTTCTCTGCCTACTAACAGATTTTGTAAAATGGAGTTCAGTGTTTCTCTCTTCTCACCTTTAGCACAGTGCAGGGGTAAGGCTGAAGAGGCAAGGTTTCAGAGTGTCCCCACATCCAACTTTGTAGCCCAAATTCTCTCCCCAGGACTTGGGCTTGTATATCCAGTCACTGTACTTAAGCTTAGATACCCATGGAGTCAGCAGAAACCAGCAGATAAACATAGAAAATCCTCCTGGAACATCATTTAGGCAAAGTTTGGGAGAAAAAATCACATTTTATAGCCATATAATTATGAACTGACTACAGAGTAGAAAACGCATATGAATTTTTAGATAAGAACTGGAGACTTGAAATAAGATTACTCTTAAAAAATAAGATTATTCTTGGTTGGGGTGGGTGAGTGTATCATTGTTGGAGATATTTTGATAGAAAAGTCTGAGAAGCTCAGTATTATGCTAAATAAATCTACCTTATAAATATGGATTAGCATTTTTGTGTGTGAATAATGAAGCAGAAGTGAAAGGAGGCTTAATAATAGGGATGGCCACAGACACAATACGGAGTGGGTCAAGTTTATCCTCCACTGTCACTACCATGACCAATATCACCTCTCAGACCCTGTCCCAAGCTCTTGAAGAATCTGACTTCTTTTCTTAACCTCGGCCTCACTGCTAAGCATATTTTGTCTTTTCTTCATCAATATGTGCTCTTCTGCATTCCATTTCCTTAAGAAATCACTATGAGTGTAACGAGATAATCATTTGGGGTGCCTGGGTGGCTCAGCGGGTTAAAGCCTCTGCCTTCAGCTCAGGTCATGATCTCAGGGACCTAGGATCGAGCCCCGCTTCGGGGTCCCTGCTCAGAGGGGAGCCTGCTTCTTCCCTTACACTCTGCCTGTCTCTGCCTACTTGTGATCTCTGTCAAATAAATAAATAAAATCTTAAAAAAAAAAGATAATCGTTTAGTACTAAAGATAACAATTCATAATAAGGTGGTAGTCATACAATGAAATTCTATACACTCACTTTGGACATATCTGTCATTAGGTAGAATTCTGCTGAGCATTTACAGAGTGCCAGAGAATGTGAAAAGTGGTAAGAATGCTTTGCTTCCTTCAGTTTTTAAGATTCCTAAACTATTTTTTTAGTAGCATGCAAAATCTAGTGCCATATTCTGCACAGAGTGCTCATCAATGAAATAATTCTTTCTTGACACAGGCATCAAACCCAGAAAGGGTAAAGGAGACAAGAAGAAATGAAGCAAATGTGAAGGATACCAGAATAGAAAGTAATCAAATTAGTCTGAATCTAGCATTTTAAAATTATTGTAATTTCAGTCATATTTTTCACAGCACTGGAAAATTGAACAATTTGGGACTCACAATTATATGCTTTCATCTGTGAAAAGTTAGCAAAGTCATCTAACCAACCAATAATATATTTATTTGATGACAACAGATCTGACAGAAAATGCTGTTTTTTTTCAATCCCAGGAAACAACCTAACAAGTCCTCAGAATACATATAATTTTTTTTCATGTGTTTAAAATGCATTCAAATTTTACATGATGCTAACACACCCTTGTCATATACATTATCACTTTCTTTTTACAGATGAGGGAACAAGTTCTGAGAGGTTAAGTGACTTAGTTCAAGTTGTATAGTTAGAGGCAGGATCCCAATTTCTAAGACTGCAGATGGTTCTATATGATTGCTTTACACCTACAGCAATCAAGATCCAGGCGGGAGCCAGAAGTAACAGAATAATTGACACAGAGTGTCCGTAGAATTAACTAGTAAAAGGGAAGTGACTACTAAGAAGGGAGATCACTAACAAATACAGGAGTAGTGGTTTAGGGAGCAGCCAGTACCTCTGAGGCTGTGGGAAAATACCCAGTAACTTAGGGAAATAAACTGTAAGAACCATTTTCTCCAACCCTGTCCTCTATACTACTAAGCCAGGGAGACAGAACCTATTGGAGATAACGTGGCTGTGGTCCAAGAGATGGCAAATGAAATTCACTGAGGTGTCACAGACTGGGCTGGTAACCCAGCTGGGGTGCCAGTGAAACTTCCTAGGAATCCACCCACTGGGTAAGGCTTATTGGAAAGTCACACACTAGGGAACCAGCTAAAGATACCAAAGGGTAGTAAAACACTTGTATCTTGCACATCACTGGCCAGAAAGCCACTCACTGACCACACCATATGAGCAAGAAGAAAACACCGGTACCAAGAAGTTTTATGCAGTGTCCCTTCAGCAGCTTCTACTGACAAGTCCTAACATTGGACCAATTGAGAACAAAGCAATGTTTACAGGTTCCAGCTCTAAATATCACAATTCAGGGCAATGAAGATGAAGAAGGAGCTGAGAAGCACTCAATTGTGGGCACAGACCTCAGTGACCCTTCTGAGTTCTTGAGGGGAAAATGCTTTTATGTCAAACTCCTACTCCAATTTTTCCCCCTAATAATCCCTACAATAAAATGCAGCTCTAACCTCTGAGGACACTGTGTGCAGATCGCAGGTATGACACGTGGTTAAGGGCATGAAGAGAGTACAATGCAGTGAATGAGACCAGGTCTGAAGCCAAAACACTTGGGTTTGAATATCAGTTTCAGCACTGATTAAATTTGCAGCCTTGCAAAAGTTAATCTTTGTATGCCTCAGTCTCCTTATCTGTAAGAGGGGATAATAATACCTACTTTATTAAGATGCTGGGAGAAACAAATGTAAAGCCATCTGGCACATGGTTAGAATTTGGTAAATATTAGCATTTACCCATACATGTTAATAATTGGTGTGAAAAATATATATTCAGTTCTTATTTTTAATTTCCATGTAGGTCTGTATCTCATAATGCTAAAGCCCAACTTGTTTGGGTGAGACTGGGTTATGTTCCAAACAGTCTTGCCCCTTCCCGGGCATTGCCTTCAGCTCTGGTTTCAGATCCTGGCACTGCCCCTGGCTCACTCAGTAATCCTCATTAGGGTGAACCAACTCACTGGGGAATCCATCTTCTCAGGGGAAAAAAAGACACGTTTAAATAATTCATGTTTAAGATTTCTTCCAGTTCTGACTAAATTTGGTCCCCCTCGTCCCCAAATAGTGAGTTATACTTGAGAGGAAAGAGGAAGGAAATTACTATTTTGAGCACCTACCCACCTGTGCCAAGCAAGCACTTTGATGTGCATTACCTGATTCATCCTCATCCCATCAAATTAGGACTTTTAACCCTATTGAACAAATAAGGACACTGAGGGTCAGAAAGGTCAAGCAATTAACTCAGGAGCACACTCTTGGTAAGCAAGAGCTTGAATTCAAATCTGGTCTTTCTGTTTGGGTGGGCTACACGTTTCTGTTCTTGCCTCCCACACACTCTTCATCTCAGACATTGAAAATCTTAACTGCTCAGTGCTTTTCAAGCTTTGCTTTAAAGAGAAGAGTGGGTGTGCGACTTTTTTTTTTTTCTTTCTCAAACGTATCATTTGGAAAAAAAGCAAATGAAATTCATTTACCAGTTACAGGAATTTGAAGTCACTCCTAACATCTTACACAAAATTAGCGTTTGAGTGAAAATCAGCAGCCCTCCTGCATCTTGGCGCCCCTGTCCTCACCTCTACTCCTGGCTGCAAACTTGGTGAAGGGAAAGGAGCCTGGTGGTGCTGGGCCTGCGAGCTGAGTTCCAGCCCGGGTTCGGCTGTGTTCTGCCGCTGTGTTCAAGCTCGCTCCGAGAGCCTTCTTTTCCTTCTCTGGAGCACGGAGTGGTCACGCCAGGGCATGTCAAGGTTTCTTCCTAAGGTACAAGCCCGTGTCTGACGCTTTCCCGGGCGAGGACGTGTCCCAGCCGTCTCCGCCGCAGTTCCCGGGGAAAACAGCCCATTTCCCACAGGAGGCCCCACGCTACAGCCCCTTCCGCTCCGCGTCTCTTAACCTGGAAAAGTGAAGCCCCTTCCCCCGCGTCCCTGGAATCCCCTTTCACCAGACTACTCCGCCCCGCCGCCAAGTTCCCATCCCCGCCCGACGCGCGGGCTGGGCCCACACCCCGCAAAGTGATGCTCTGCCTCCTCGCAGTCGGGGTAACCAGCCTGCACTTCCCTAACTTTCCGCTCCCCCGAGAGGGGAATTCTAAGAACTCTGCGACGAGTTTGACTGAAAACGTGAGGAGACAAAGCCTCTCTCAACAGAGAACTCCTCCGCCTCCACCCGGCGCCTCGCGCCCAGGCCTCCCCCGCACGTCCACGGGGTCCCACCAGCTCGGCTTTCCCGCGGCAGGGTCCCGCGCCTGGGGACTCGCAGCGCTCCCGCCGAAGCCCCCGAGATGGGGGCGCGCCGCCAAGTCCAGGTCTCGCTCTTTCTGCTCCCGCCGAGCCCTAGTCCTGAGGAAGCCCGGGCGTTCTCACAGCGCACAGGCTAGCGCGCCGCGCGGCCGCTCGGAGGCTGAAAAAAGGTCCGCACAGGGCTCGAAGCCCTTCCTGCCGGCCTCCCCACACCGGGCCTCGGCTCCCCTCCTTTCCCGCTCCCGCCTCTTCTCGTAGGCTGCCAGGCGGACCCAGCCTGCCTCTCTCTCCGCCTTCACTACCGGGTCAAGCTGCGGAGGGAGGGAGCGGAGACAGTGGCGAACCGGCTCCCCACCCGGCGCGCGCGCGCGGCCCTCCTCCCCCTCCAGCTTGCTCCCTCCTCCTCTGCCTCCTCCCCTCCTGCCAGTACAGTACAACTAGTACACACACTCACACACACACACGGACCCTGCCGCTGCCACTGCAGCTACCATGGATATCAGCTAACAACACACACCCAGGCGCGCGCGCTCCCACTCGCACCACGCAGGAGTGGCCCCCGGCATCCCTACCCTCCTTCCCCACCCCCACCCCACTCGCTCACCAGCTCGGCTACCGCTCGCTCAGGCTGCCGCCGCCGCCGTCGCCGCCACCACCACAGCTCTCCTCTGCTGCGGGGCCACAGCCTTGAGTGTCATTCAAGGGACAGCACAACCTCACCCAAGCTCTCCTACCTCTGCCCAGCCGTCCCTCTCATCCTCCCCCTTCATCATCCACACTCCATCCAAAGAAGAGGGAAAGCACCGAACAGAAGGGGGAGGAAGGCAAAGTCTGCTCTTCTCACCTCTTGGCCCCCTTGTTCCTCCATCCTCATTCTCACCACCAACTCCCCTACCCGAAAGGAACCCCTCAGGAGCTGAGGCGACTCACCCCACTGCCATGTCCAAAAGCTTGAAAAAGAAAAGCCACTGGACTAGCAAAGTCCATGAGAGTGTCATTGGCAGGAACCCGGAGGGCCAGCTGGGCTTTGAACTGAAGGGGGGCGCCGAGAACGGACAGTTCCCCTACCTGGGGGAGGTGAAGCCCGGCAAGGTGGCCTATGAGAGCGGCAGCAAGTTGGTGTCGGAGGAGCTGCTGCTGGAAGTGAACGAGACCCCCGTGGCGGGGCTCACCATCAGGGACGTGCTGGCCGTGATCAAACACTGCAAGGACCCCCTCCGACTCAAGTGTGTCAAACAAGGTGAGCGCCGCGGCTTGCTGGGTGCCCTGCCAGGCGGCTGGACCGCTCGAAGCGCAGAGCCGCGGAAGGGTGGGCTCGCGTGTGGAAGGGGGTGTGTGGCGCGACGGTGGGTGAGGTCGAGAGAGTACCGGCAGGGCAAGTGAGCTTTGCAGGGGATCCGAACGGGGGTGCTAAATGGAAGGGAGGGGGCAGGTTGCGGTGTGGCGTGCAACTTTGTCTGCGCAGTTACACCTTCCAGTTTGGAAGGTGTTTGGCCTTGTGTGACCTCAGAGGTGCGGGCGAGCTCCCGGGGCAAATTGAATGTGCGTCAGTGGCTTAGCCCGCAGTGGATGAAGAGCTTTTAAAAGGGAAGGAAGGAAAGAAGGCAGGGAGGAAGGAAGGAGAGAGGGAGGGAGAAAAGGGGAGGAAGGAGCAACTTGAGGGTGCAGCGGCATCACCAGCAGGGCGGGGAGGAACATAGGATGGCGGGGCGAGCGGAGAACTACGCCCCCCTTTTTGGGACCTGGACCGGAGACGCCTTGGTCCGCAGCCATCCCCCAAGGATCCCACCCGGAGCCACTAGTTGACGAAGAAGGGAAGGGACAGATTGCTTTGGGCGCTTTGACGGGTCTTCCTTAACTTTTTCCCTGCCTCGCTCCTCTGTCCCCCTCCCCCGCCCTCGGTCATGTCATGTGGGCACCGCGCGTCACGTGCGCACTGACTAACCCGGGCGCTCACCCCGAGCTGGCCGGCGCGAGAAGGCTCGAGAAGAAGGCGCGGCACTAGGAGCGGGTTCTAGGGTTGGGGGTCGGGAGGAGAGAAGTGGTTGCCCGAATGTTCTCTCCTCAGGGGTTGCCCTCGTTGAGTGGAGGTTCTCTGTGGTTGGACTCTCTTTTGGCTTCCGATTTGAGGGGTGTGTTTCTGAGGAGGAGCTGGATGGAAAGGCCAGTTGGTTACTGGCTCAGGCTCCCTCAGCTCCAGCCTGGCTTAGATGAGCCTCACTTGAAGGTTGTGATGGGGACTTAGGGACACGGGAATCTTGCAGAACTCTAATTAACTGGTTTTTTTTTTTTTGCTGAAGAGAAAATAGGTCCTGAAGGAGGGAAGAGTGAGATAAAAGTTTCTGGGAAAGAGGACAACTTTAACCAGAATAAAGTAGTGTATCTTTTTTTCCTCATGTGATTTGTGTATGTTCTGAAGTTCAAACGCACCTTCCATGTGTGGTGTGTGTGTATATGTGCAAGTTCATATCCGACTGAAGGCTTCTTGATGACTTTGCACGTTTGTCCTGCCTCGAAAATAAAAGTGAGCAGGCCATTGTCTGAGTTTTGAGCCACCACTTAATCTTACTGCATGACCAACTATTAAGAAACACTCTTAGGGAGATGTTCTTCTCTATGAAACCAGCTTAAAAAGTAAACAAGTGAAAAGTCTCGGGCAAAATTTCTTAAATGTAAGTTGCCATACAAGAAAACATTTTCATTGGGGATTCTTGAGTATTAATAGCTGATGACTTGAGATAAGCTAAGTAAACATCGATTTGCAGTCAGCCTAGCTTAATGCTGTATGGAACTGAAGATTTATAAGTTAGGTAGGAAGGCAAATAGAGTATCTGGCATTTTTCAAGGAACCATACCTGAGGCTCAAATATAGGGATTCATGTTAACTTATTTAATGTCATGATATTATCTTATAGCAGTAATTACATATGTAAGGTTCTGCTTTTGAGTCCAGGAAATCTACCACACAATTAATGACCAGGCTTTTATTGGCAGAAGCTAGGTATTTGTAGTGGTAAATGGCAGCAAGAGTTACTGTGTTGTTAAACTGGACTAATGATAGTATCCTAATGAAGGAGATGATTGTCTTAGTGTAATTTGCAGTGATGACCACAATTTAATGTTGCATTCTTTCTGAGCACTACATTTTGAGATGGACCCTGGCAAACTGTAACTCTAGGAGCAAGAATGTATTCAAAAAAGAAAGGAAGATTATTCGGTATTATAGATGTATTTCTTAAAATCCAATAGTAAGACTTATCTTGGAAAAGTGAGGGCATGAAAGCTATCATTAAATACAGAAAAGCTGTCAGTTAAGAAAAGGAATTTTGACTATCCTGTGATAATTTTCATAGGGCAAAACTGGGATAAATTTATAGAAATTTTTAAAGGATGAAACATCTTTGTCTACATTAAGAAGATGAACTTTCTAAAACAGAAGAAGAAGAGCTTTTCTAACATAACTTTACAAAAATCTGTGGGCATATTGTGAATTCATGAGCTCTCCATCATGTGGGGTCTTTATTATAAAGAGGCAGACGTGACAAGGTATCATGATTCCTATGTGAGATGGGGCCTGGACTAGATGTCATTTAAATCTTGCAATGATTTGATCCAAGGTAGTCTCTGATCACCCAACTTCTGTATAATATTTTGTCTCAAAGATTACTGATTTTAGAACTCATGAAATATGCAAATATAAAGTGGTATATTTAGGGAAAAAAATCTCTTTTCTTTCTCTGTTAATTCTCAGTTCTGGGCTTCACTTGGTCATTGATGACTGATGCTTGTAATGATGTTTGCAGAGCCCCCTCAGGAACCCGATTCATATCCTAAGTCATTATTGATCAAAAAAGAAAAAAATGCTCACTTAACTTTCATGGAAAATATAATCTTCTTGTATATTCTTCTAAATATGATGATTCATATATACTAGTCCCTTGTTGAAATCATCCTTTCCCTTGTCAAACAACAGATAGGTGTATTTTATTTATCATTGTAAACAAAGTGAAATTTTCAGAATGTTAGACAATGGTGCCCGTGTGTCTTGGGTTTTACTACAGATTTCACTTGCTGGAAAAATACTTAGAAGCTCTTGGCTCAGTATTTTTATTTCTAGTGAGTCAATAAGCTAGCATAGCCGAAAAACTTTAACATGATTTTTCAGAAGTTGTATTTTTAAAGGATGAATGAGATAATTGATTTCTGAATATTCATTTAAACATGGGGAATTATACAGAAGCTACATACATAATCAGGTAAACTAAGGCAGATTTTCCAAAGAAAAGGAGACATTTAAATAACAAGAATATTGATTAAAAAGTGCACTAGATAAAATTGCACTCTTTACTCCATTTTTATTTACTTGTTTGACTAATTTGACATTACAATTGTAATTATTTTATTTTATTTTTACTTTTATTTTTTCTTTCAGCACTGTATTTTTTTTAAAAATTTTAAAAATTTTATTAAGTTTTGTATTTTAATTCCAGTAGAGTTAACATACAGTGTTATATTAGTTTCAGTATACAACACGATATATTAACAACTCTATTAATTGTCATAATTTTAAACTATCATAATTTTAAAAGAAGTGAACTAGTAGGATTTTAAGACATACTAGACAAAATTGATGTATCATGATTTTCCTACATTATTGTCCTTAAAACAATTTTTAAAAGCCATTTAATTAAATTCAAGGGATTCCATTTTTAATTTAAGCTACTTTTAATCCACACAGTGATGAGTCATATATGAATAATACCACTTATTGTCACATCCAATTATTTTTTATAAACTCTGGCTTTTTAGTATATTATGCTTTCCTCACCAAACATTTTATTCTAAATTAGCAGTTCTGTTCCATGATCTCATTAATGCAGCAGACCCAGCTGAAGGAAGTATCTTCTAGTGATTTTTGAGATCTGTGTTGAAGTGGTAAAGGCTTTTCTTTCTTTCTTTCTTTTTGTATTTTAAAGTTTGGCACTGAAGTTCACAGCAGCCAGTTACATAGACCATTGTGTCCTACATTCCTTGCACTATGACTGCTACTGCATCTAATCCCACATGGAGACCTACATAGCCTGGACTTATTTTCCCATTTAGGATCTCACAATGGAAAATAAAAGGCAAAAAGTTTTCTAATTCTTCCCATGTGGAAGAAGGGCCAAATAAAGCCTTTGAAATTCAGTTCTAGAGATGTACATTGCTCTCCCTCCTATTGCTCCTTTCAAAGCTGCTTTCAAAGGAAAGTAGATCCACATTTATTAAGAGTCATGCTTTCTTCTTGACTGACTTCAGGCTAGTATCATACAGTTAAACCTCTATGCTGCTTTTTATTTGGAAAGGTAAAAGCAAATTATGTCAAATTTTCTCCAATAAAGGTTGACTTGCGTCCATAAAAATTTAAGGTATGTGAATTTTATTGACCAATAAACAATCAAATTGTTAGAACAATTTGACCAGTTAATTATTTTAGAATAAAGTATCTTTAATGTTTTGGAACCAGGTTAATGAGATAATTATCTTTGAGCATAATTTATGGATGATGTGACTATAGTTTTTAATATATATGTACATATTTAAATGGTATGACCTTGAATGTTAAATATGACTGTTTGCTTTTTTATGTGTGTGTTTCGAATGAGAGTAAACTCAGGATGAAATCACAGCTGAAGTATTTAAGTGCCACCATTTCAGCTCTTAACATTTATACTGTGTGATCTTTTGGCATATTTATTATGCTCACTTTCCTTTTTAGTTTCTTGAAATTCACACATTCACTCTCATAATGAGCAAAAAGTTTTCACATTTGACAACCCGACTGCTTATAGGTTAAACAGTGGCTTTCAAATGCATAGTGGACCCAGGTTGAATCATTTCCCTCAAGAAGTAGGCTAGAATAGTGGTTATTTAACCACTGCTTGGGTTTGAATCTTGGGAATGCCACTTAGTATGGGTTATATATGCAAGTTATCTAGCCGGCGTAATAAGAGTAACTTGAGAATATTAAATTTATGTCTTTAAGTAAGATAGTATCTGGCAGATAATAAACATTATGCATGTTATCTCAAACAGATTGGTCATTTTGAGCTAGTGACATATGAGATGTTTTTAACTTTCAACATATTTTACTCTTTATTGAAGACTAACTGAAATATATGAAATGATTGACTAATTAATAGTATGAGTAATTTTCAAGTGGTATTCTTGAGGTTTTTCTTTAGAGTGAAATAAATCCTTTTCTTTGTAAAGCATTAATGTGAAGAGTAATGCCATTAAGTGGAATGGAACATATTTTTACTTTTTAAAAATAACTTCAACTGATGCTGCCTTTATGTGTAAAGATCACCGTTTTATATTTATTTTCATATTTTAACCATTGTTTGTTTTCATTCAGTAGTTCATTTCCTTTATACCCATATCTTTTCTTTTAAGCAGTTGGTGAATATTTTGAATTATTTACTCTAGACTTGTTAAACATTGAAATCCTATTAGAATTCGCTAATTTAAGTTTAGGAATTTATACTTTTTACATGTGACTGTTTTAGACACAAGTATCATGTTTTAAGGATGAACTTTTACTTCTCAGCTAGAAATCAAGTAGCTTATAAAACAAAAACATTTAATTCATAAGTGTTCACAGTCCACCATATATAATCAAAATGCATAAAACTTCAGCAAAGACCTTACTTTGCACTTGTGAGAATGTCAGTAGTTTAATATAAATAATTCTCTATATTAGCACTTTCAAGATGAAGCAACCAACAATATATCTACCATCAGTCCCCCAACGATTTTAGAATTTTAGTTGAATTAATGCTATCTTTGAATTCAATAGAAACCTCTAACTTGAAGCTCCAGTGTCTACTATTAAATTTAAAAAATATATTTCTTAGCTACAGTCTGGCTATTTACTTGACAAAAGCATGGAACAGGGTCTTACAAATTTTTTAGTATTGTGACTTTTTAAAAATGATTTATTACATTTCATTCCCAACTCTCTCTCTTCTGTCTCCAGTAAGGACCAAAGTGACATTTCCCTTAATAAAAGTAAATTTTAATTAATATTATATAGATAATAATTGGTTCATAATTACTGAATTCAATTAGTAAAAGACATGTATCTGCTAAAAATGTTGTAAAATGCTCACATCATCACAGAGAATTCATAATTCCATTATTCCAATATTCCATCATTGCATTTCATTGACACATTATCAACTCTTTAAAAAATTCCATTTGGCTATAAATTTTTTAAAGACTTTAAAAATTTGTATTATGTGTAGTATATGGTATTAACTGTTTTGGATAGTCTGGAAGAAACAGAAAAAGTTTCCTTCTTTGGCAACTGACTGAATATTCACTCAAATGCATCCGGTGTCTTGATTTTCAAAGATCCAGTAGGCTAATGAGTAGATATTTTAAATAAATGATTGCATTTATTTCAAAATTTATAATTATATGGTTGCTGTATCCTCAAACACATTATTTCTTATAATTGTTATATGAATCCGTGTGAAGCTTTATGTCATTTTATTATTTTGGCCCACTTAAAAAAATCAGTGTCAAAACCATGGCCGTCATTATGTATCCAATAATAGCCAAAAACAAATAGGTGATAGAAAAAACAAAACAAAACAAAAACAAAACTTTTATGGTTTCAAATAAAAGAATCTATAGATACAGATTTTTTTTTCAGTGCTCCAAAATTCATTGTTTATGCACAACACCTAATGCTCCATGCAATACGTGCCCTCCATAATACCCACCACCAGGCTCACGCAACCCTCCCAACCCCCTCCCCTTCAAAACCCTCTGTTTGTTTCTCAGAGTCCACAGTCTCTCATTGTTCATCTTCCCTTCTGATTTCCCCCAGCTCACTTTTCCTCTCCATCTCCCAATGTCCTCCGTGTTATTCCTTATGCTCCACAAGTAATTGAAACCGTATGATAATTGACTCTCTCTCCTTGACTTATTTCACTCAACATAATCTTTTATGGTTTCAAATAAAAGATATTCTATAGATACTGATTTTTTAATGACAAATTTGTGGAAGAATTTTTTCAAACCTCCTAACTGCCCGTAGTGAAATTTGTGCATATGAAATCAGATTTTTCCTTAAATAACCATGAACTTTATTAAGTGACTGTGGAGTGAGCAGGAAGAAGCACACTTATTTAATTTAAAAAAGTATATTTTATTTATTTATTTTTCACATTACATTGTGTTTGAAGAAATTTCTTAAGATATGAGTTTTCCAAATGTAATGTTGAATTATTTATGTTGCCATGGATTATGAGTAGCATAAAAGTGGTTTGCACTTTACATTGTTACGTTGTCACTTAATAGATCATAGAGATTGAGTGAAAGTGCTAAGTGTAAAAAAAATTTTTTTAACGTTTATTTTTCATTATATAGGTGAGCATTTTACCTTGCTTATCCCAGTATTTTGTATTGCTGTGCCCAGGAAGGTTTATACTCGGCTAGAACAAACATGAATACAGGGATAGTAGGAGCTGTAGAAACCCACAGATTATCTAGTGATATAATCTAAATTTTTAAAATCTGGTTAGCTGGATTGCAAGCATGAGCAAGTTTCAGGTATATGAAATGTTCAGTGT
Source organism: Lontra canadensis (assembly GCF_010015895.1). Classification (NCBI taxonomy): domain Eukaryota; kingdom Metazoa; phylum Chordata; class Mammalia; order Carnivora; family Mustelidae; genus Lontra; species Lontra canadensis. Next base: position 6,723,899 of record NW_022631042.1, read on the forward strand.
TATATCTGTGAAGCCTTCTGATCAGTCCATAGTTGACTCGTTTGCTTTTCTTTGCGGTCTATGCTGTAAGGTTGTTAAGGCAACTCTTTACTAGAAAAAATTCCTTTAAAAATTAACCAACATTTAGGCTTTTTAAAGGGTCACTAAAACCATCCAAAAGTTCTGGCTTATTTCCAAAAGCACCTTAAATACGAATGACTATAATCTTGCCTGTCTAGCAAGTCAGGTACTTAGGGGGTGGCCATTTTGTTGGTGTTAGGATTGGAGCCTAGATAGAAAGAAGTTGATGCCCCTCTGGAAAAGCAAGAATGTTCTCAAGATGCTCTTACCTATCTGCAGTTAAAGTATTAAAACCTTCTTTCTTAGTATTTCTTCTGAAACATCTGTAGCTGAATCTCCTTTTCCTCTTTAGTTGAAAGTGCCTCTGCTTCTCTTTAGTGTGGGAGATCACTCTAGTGAACTGCAGATTTATTTTGCATCTTTGTATGTATGGGAAATACACACATACACACATGCATGTAGGTGTACACACACATTTTTCAAACACTAAGGTTTAACGCCAGTTTTTAAATCAGTAGTCCCAGAAAGATATTTGTGAATGTGAGGATATAGTCTTATTTTAGGGAAAGAGTTATATAAAATTATTCCATATATGATAAACCTAGCTGAAAAGCTTGCATAGCCACCCATTAATTTTCAACTGTGACTGGTATTTTTAACCTTTATTAGCTCTGACAATGGGAGACCATAAAGACATAATGAAATTAAGTACCCAGATGATTTCTAAATTTCACATATATATATTTGTCCTTAAGAAGTGAAAATGAGAAGTCAGATTTTAATAGTTTGGAATTTGATTTTTTTAAAAATATTTTATTTATTTATTTGACAGAGATCACAAGTAGGCAGAGAGGCAGGCAGAGAGAGATGGAGAAGCAGGCTCCCTGCTGAGCAGAGAGCCCCATGCGGGACTCGATCCCAGGACCCTGGGATCATGACCTGAGCCGAAGGCAGAGGCTTTAACCCACTGAGCCACCCAGGTGCCCCTGGAATTTGATTTTTAAAAATTAATTTTAAGGGCACCTGGGTGGCTCAGTGGGTTAAAGCCTCTACCTTTGGCTCAGGTCATGGTCTCAGGGTCCTGGGATTAAGCCCCACATCAGGCTCTCTGCTCAGCGGGGAGCCTGCTTCCCCCTCTCTCTCTCTGCCTGCCTCTCTGCCTATTTGTGATCTCTCTCTCTCTGCCAGATAAATAAATAAAATCTTTAAAAAAATTTATTTTATTTTTTTAAATTAAAAAAAATTAATTTATTTATTTGAGAGAGAGAAGGAGGGACACCACAGAGGGAGAGCAAGAGGGAGAACCAGACTCCCAGCTGAACAGGGAGCCTGATGGATCCCAGGATCCTTAGATGATGACCTGAGCTGTAGGCAGATGCTTAGCTGACTGAGCCACTCTGGCGTCCTATGGAATTTTATTATTTTTATTTGCATGGCCAAATGGCTGATGGACTATATAATGCCTAGGATAATACTCAAATGTTAAAGTGACAAAAGATAGAGCAGGGGCAGTGGGCATGCTTATTCATCACCATGATAACATATTTACAGAATGGTTTTAATTTTCATGGATTTAAATGTCTCAGAGTAAGGTGAGAGGACTGGATCCAACATGCTATGGATATAAGGTATATTACAATTCTTTTTTTTTAAATTTTTTTTATTAACATGTAATGTATTATTAGCCCCAGGGGTACAGGTCTGTGAATCACCAGGTTTATACACTTCACAGGTATATTACAATTCTGAAGAAGTACTCATTTAAAAATAAATTAAATGATGCCTAACTTATAAGTGTTTAGGTAAAATACATGCACAGGTATTGCTTTAAATTAAAGATGTCAAGAAAACCTTAGTTTAGTTAGCATGAATCCTAAGAGATTTTGTTATGAAATGGAGAATATAATATTTTGAATTACATTGATGTGTTAAATTTAAAGATTTTCTTTATGTCCAGTTAATCTATTGTGGAGTGATACTGTGTGTGAATCTATAAAGTACACATATACTATGAAAATCTAAGAAAAACTACATTAAATTAATGATATTGTTGATAGCCCACAAAATATGCTAAACTACTACAATGAACCAAGAAAATGCTTTTTTTAAAAAAATATTCTCATCCTACTTTCCCTTTTAAAAATAATTGGAAATCTTCATCGTATAGTGCAAAGAACATCATGATATCCTTTGTCTTTGGGGAAATTGACTCTTAGCATTAACTAAGGAGATGCTTTTGCTTCAGGTGAATATGCTTTCAGACTTTAGAAAGTCACAAAGTTGTTGGGGAGACATTGTTGGTTTTCTACCAGAATGCATTTCTTCTCCTCCTGCATCCCTCCTTACTAACAGAATGACAGCGTTGTTTAAGCATCCACATGTTTATGTGGTGGTATGCCATGTGTTTCATATTAGGTTGGCCTCATCCCAAAGGGATGAACTTAGACTAGTGTAAACCAAGCATGGTAATTTCATCTCTTTGCCAGTGATTGTTTTAGGAAATGGCTTATAACCCAGTTCTAAGTAATGAAAAGTAAGGTGAGTCCCCTTGGAGACTTTCTGAGAAATTTCTTAGTTCTCAAAATAAGATCCAGGATAGAGCTATTCACTTACCCATCTGTGAAACTTTCTGCATATGGAGGTGATGTCTGGAGCAACTATAACCATCTTGTGTTCAGGTGGAGAGCTACCCAAAAAATGGAGATTGGCAGAACAGGGTGATAAAAAACTTCTGGCTCCCTGATAAACTTCTAAAATAATGAACCCAGAACCAGCCCTATCTTAGGGCTTCTTGTTATTGAGGTAAGAGTACATAAGATATTTTAAGCCATTTAAATCGGGTTTTCTGTTATGTTGCAGCCAAAATCTTCTGATTGATATAAATGGTATAAAATGGTACAATGGTATGAAAATAGATATTTCATTCCTATATTATTGTTTTGAGGAGCAATGGTGAAGATCTTTTGAAAAGAGAAATCTATTTGAATAATAAACTAAGATGTATTTTCCTGTTAGGTAACCTCAGTCAAATGCTAGGTAAGCCTTCAATTACCTCATTCAATTTTGCTCTGGTTGGACTCTGTTTTAAATTCCAGAAAATTTTAACCATTCTGAAGTAAAATATGTCAGAACACAAATTCATTTTAACATTATCCAAAATAGAGCATAATCAAGAAAGGAAATCAGCTACAGAAATACACTCACAATGCATGCCAAAACCAACTTGGAATATTTTTTGAATTATGGCGTGTTTACAAATGTCTGTGCCATTGATCCAGGAGTGTATATAATTATAAACTGACTCACCCAAAATGTTCCAACTCCATTTTTCCAGGACTAGAATTCATTTACTTATTATTCAACAAACATTTATTGGTAACTTATTCTCTAGCAAACACTGAACTAGAAAATGGTGATAAAAAGATGAACAACTCTTCATTAAGATATCATCCACACCCTCAAGTAGTAACATCCTATTGTATACCTGTGTAATAGGAGTTAAGAAGTTTCTTTCATCTTTAAATATACCTTCCATGATGTAAAGAGAATAAAAAATGAAAAAACAAAATATTTTGGAGAAAAATTATGGGTATGGGTTACGAGATCTTAGTATTTCATATCATACACAGTTCAAGGGGCTACATGAACTGTGTATGTGTATATTTTTAATGTTGTGTCTTGAGCAGTGTGCTAGATAATGACCAGAGAAAGATGTCTGACTCTTGTTTCCCCTTCAGGAATTTCACTGCAATGTACTAGTTAGGAGCATGGAGCTTTGGAGACAAACAGGTGTGGATTCCAGTTACAGTTTTACCCTGTACTAGATGTAAATTGAACAAATTGTTTTACATTTTTGTACCTCAGCTCCATCCTTTGCAAAATAGGTATTATTGCAGAACCTACTTTATAAAGATGTCATGAGGAGTAAATGTTATAATGCCTATAATATGCATAGCTCAGGGCCTGGAGTATAGCCTCGAAATTATATGTGATAATATATTATATTCTAGAGAAAAAGCAAGGAGGCAATGATATTAAGAGTTTCAAGGAGAGTAATAAAGAGGTTCTAAGCACCAAAGTCTGAAATGTAATGTAGACCATAGTAATAAGTGACCTTGGGGGATTAGATGTGGGCCAAACCATCATATAGAACTGAATGTTGAGCCACTGAATATTATTATTATTATTGATACCAAACATTTGTGCAGTGTTCATTATAGGTCAGGCAGAGTTCTATACAGTTTAGGTAAATGTTATTTAGTTTAATGCTCAGATTATTCTACCAGGTAGGTACTATCATTAAGCCCACTTGCAGATAAGAAAACTGGAGCCTGGAGTGAGTGAATAAGAAACTCACACAAGGCCACATAATAATTAGCAGCACTGGGATTCAGTGCTGTTAACCCCTATGCTAGTTTGCTTCTCCGTATTTGAAAGGTTTTAAGAACGGGATTGACAAGGTTATATTTGTCCATTGTTTTCCCAGTGAGGAAGAATGTAGGCAGTACTACATGGACCACATGTAAGCAAGGAAGAGACCTAATTAGAGAAGGTTGAAGATACAGACAGGAAGACCGTTTAGGAGGCTACAGAGTTATCCGGAGGAGAGGTTTTAAGGTCTTGAACCATAACAATAAAGGTAGGGATGGGAAAGAGGGGAGCTGGGTCAAGAAATATGTATAGGTGATAAAATGTCAGTATATCTGGTTGGATAGGGATAAAGAGTGAGGAATCTTGCTTGGTTTTCTGGTTTCTGTCAAGTGGTGTCAGTCACTTTGAGGCAAAGAGTAGATGTGGTGGAAGGTAATTCCATTTGGGATCTATTTAACCTGAGGTACCTGGAAAGAATAGGCATCTATTACAGCCTTAAATTCAGGAGAGAGCTTGGGGATAAATGTGTAGATTAGGGAACATGAGACTATCCGGCAGAAGAATGTAAAGACAAAAAGACAAAAGAAATGCTGTGGCATCTATGTTATGGAAGTCAAGGGATCCCAGGAAAGAACCTAAGACTGTTATCAGGGCTGCCTTAACACTGAGTGAGAGCTCAACCCTGCCAGACACAACAGAAATGGTTGAAAGAGGACGTCTATAATGGTTCCATTGTATTTGGCAAAAATGGAGGTCACATTTGTTTAGTATCATTCAGTGGAGTGGTTGGTGCAGGAGAGCCAGGTGTCATAGGACTGAAGAGTGAACAGCATGTACATCCTACTCCTTCAAGAAGCTTGCACAGAAGTAAAGGGGGACAGGTGGTTTCTTGCTAGGACATGCATGGTTAAGAGGGGTAGGGGCATGTGTGTGTGTGTGTGTGTGTGTGTGTGTGTGTGTGTTATGATGGAATTTCTGTATTTGTCCCATAAATATATTTTATTCCATCATTATAAAAATCTTCTAGCAAATTAAGATCCTTTAACTTATTAATTGAATAAATTGTTATTCATTATATTTTTGTTTTGTGTCATCCTAAAGCTACATCCTGGCTTTAAAATAACAAGAGTCAGACCCTCCCCTCCAAGCATATGGAATAAAAGGAGAGGCAATTACGTACAAAGCTAACCTTAAAACACTGAGTTTTAGTGGAATGGTACAGAAATAAACATCCAGCTTTTATAGCACTTAGGAGGGCACAGAAGAAGCAGGAGAGTATAATATATAAAGAGGGTGGATCTTGGAGTATGAGGACTGAATTGGATTCCAGTCGCAAGTTCTTTGCTTTCCCTTTATTATGGGGTGTTAAGTTCCTGTAAGACTCAGTCTCCTCATATGTTATATAGGGTTGTTAGAATCAAAGAAGATAATGGGTACCTGCGTGGCTCAGTTGGTGAATGGGTCTGCCTTTGGCTCAGGTCATAATCCCAGGGTGGCGTCAATCCCCTCATAGATCTCTTTGCTCAGAAGGGAACCTGCTGCTCTCTCTCTGCCCCTCCCTCTCCTACTCCCATACTTGCACTCTCATGCTTACACACACTCTCTCTCAAATAAAGAAATAAAATCTAAAAAAAAAAGAGAGAGAGAGAGAGAGGGAGAGAGAGAGAGAAGATAGTGCATGAGGAAATATTTTATAAAACTTCTAGTGCGGTTAAGTTGGAAGTGTTACTTTTTAGAGATGGAAGATGGCTGGGAGTAGGGGACAGGCATGCTTCACAGCACAAGGGGTCTTTGACACTGGCCCTGAAGTATGAGTGGGAATTCAGGAGGGTAGGTGGAGAAAGCAGAGACAAGAGCATGGCCAAAGGTAAGAGATGGTGCTGAGAACAAAATGCAGATCAGTGAGGCCAGAGAAAGGAGTACCTGAGTACCCATAGTGGCAACTGAGAATTATTCCAGGAAGGAAACTTGGAGTCATATCAGGAAAGGCCTCAAACCCAAACCTAAAGAGTTTGGACATTATTCTCTAGGTGAGAATAGTAAAACCACTATAGTAATAGTGGTTTTAGTAAAGAGTTGTTTTAGTAAAACCACTAAAGGTGTTTGAACAAGGAAGAAGCGTAATCAAAGTGCTTGTTTTTTTGTGTGTGTTTTGAGGTTTTTGTTTTTTTTTTTCTGAGGTGGGGCAGGAAGGAAATTTGGTTTGAGGTATGTATTGAGTGGAGAAGAAGCAGCAAAGCCTAAGGTCTGATATCAGTAGTGGAAATGAAGGGACATAAACTTGAGACATATATTAGAGGTGGAAAAATGAGAATTTCTATCCAATTGAATGGGAGGTAGTGGTGAGGGGAGGTAGTAGTCAAAGATGATTCTGAGGTTTCTTACTTGGGATAGCTGTGTGGAGTGGATGAAGATGCCATTAACTACAGAGATTAAAATTTAATCTGCGGGGGAAATAGTTTCAGGCTGTTCTAGAAATTAAAAATTGCTCTCTTCAACAAGTGCAGAAGCAGCAGCATGCTACTCTCAGTATATTTTGGCTCTTAGTGAAGGAGTAATATGATTATATTCATGAGATATTTAATGCTGATATTTTACTTAAAACAATTTAGACTGGGTATCGGGGTTAGAGATTGTGAGTTAACAGAATTAAATTATAAAATGGCCCATTTTTTATTTTTAGTAGATTTTATTTTGTTTATTTTATTTATTTAATTTTGCTCCAATTGATATTATGTTAAGAACAGAGTGAGGGGAAAAAAATTGAGTGTTTGTGAATGTAATGTTTGAGGTGCCTGGCAGGCAGATGGCGTGTTTGTGGTGTTAAGGTTGTTGGTCACATATGTCTAGAGCTCACAGAATTGTTGGAACTACAGATCGGAGAATTGAGTGACATTGTTTTTACACTGATACCAGTGTCCCTTCCAGGAGCTACAATGCCCTTAGGAGAGCCTTGAGTAGGGGCGCCCAGGTGGCTCAGTTGGTTACGTATCTGCCTTCGGCTCAGGTCAGGGAGCCTGCTTCTCCCTCTCCTCCCTGCTTGTGCTCTCACTATCTCTGTTACTATCTTTCTCTCAGATAAATAAATAAAATATTTTTTTAAAAAAGAAGAGCCTTGAATGAGAAGGGACCAAAAATAGGAATTTGAGGAATGCCTGTATTTCACAGGCCTGCACATACAGTCTTCTTTACTAGGGCTTTTACTTTGGAGAGTGGGAGGGACATAGATCTTTAATAATATATAAATATACTCTTATATTGGGTTCTTTATAATATGAATCATATTGGAGATAATTATCATCACAGATTGTTAATGTTAATATATCAGTGTTAAGCACTAAAGATAATGTTTCTATTTCATTAGCAAGCCAAATACAAACAATAATAGTGAGAACTCTGTCTTCAACAGCGCTGTCTTTATCTGCTGTATGTTTTTAGTCTTAAATCAAAGATCACAGAAACTAAACAATGCCTCATTTTTTTATTCTGTGGTGCTATTTTGAGATCGAACTCTTTGACCATTGCTATGATGTTCTAGACTATCTTGGGAGTAAATCCTGAAACTGCAAACCCCTCTTTAAATTATACTGGGAATTCTTCATTGAAACTATATTTGTAATAAATTACCTTCCTTTGACATGTAACATTATTCAAATGTTTCCATATGGCAATGGTTGGAATATATATCTTTTTGAAGGTTCAATATTTTATCTTCTTTCTTGTAGGTAGCTTCTTTAGCTAAAGGTCCCAGAAATGAGGTATGAAATACTTTGAACTGCATATAATTATATAAATGTGTAACTTTTATATAATTTTGTTAATTAATAGAATGGTATATAGTCCAACATCTCAAAATTCAGTTATTTTATCCAGAGTTGGTATATGAAAATTAGATCCAGATTTTTCTAATTCTTAATATCATAACAAAATGTTTGCTGATTTTCATTTTTAATAATGGTTTTCCAATAAAGTTGTCAAATATGTTACTTGCACTAAACCTGGAAATTGTCAAAGGTAAGGATAGTATTTAATTCATATTTATGTCCTTAGTACCTGGAATGATGCCTGAAAATATACAGAACATTTAGAAAATATACAGAACATTTGCTGAATGAGTGAATGATAAATATCTTCTTGCCCTGTGATACTTGATTTATTTGAAACACATTGTATTAGGGTTCTCCAGAGAAATAGAACCAATAAGATATATACATATGTACGTGTGTGTGTGTGTGTGTGTGTGTGTGTGTAGAGAGAGAGAGAGAGAATGATTGTTTGCTTGATTGATTATAAGGAGTTGGCTGATGTGATTATGAAGACCGACAATTCAAAATATATCCAGAATAAGTCAGCTAACTGATGACCCAGGAGAGTGGGTAGCATAATTCTTCTGGAGGCCAGCAGCTTGAGACCCAAAAAGAGCCAATGTTTCAGTTCAAATCCAAAGGCAGGGAAAGTCTAATGTGCCATTTGAAGGGCACTCAGGCAAAAGGATTTTCCCCTTAAGAAGCCCACCTGCATTATGGAGGGCAATGGGCTTTATTTAGTCTAGTGATTTGGATGTTAATCTAATTCCAAAGATACCCTCACAAACACAGCCAAAATAATATTTGACCAGATATCTGAGTACCTTGTGGTCCAGTCAAGTTGATGTGTAAATTTAACCATAATATACATTAGGACACTCTTCCCATAATTAACAACCATTGTAAGTACAGCCATTTAAGCTTACAGCTATATCCTTGAAAAATGTTTTAAAACATTTTAAATATTTTCTTTTGACTATACCTACAGTGCTCTGTATTATGTCGTGGTAGGTTTTTGGCAGTGTGATCATTACCTACTCAACCTTTATGAGACTCGCTTCGTTTAAAGTGTTATTTTTTCCCACAAAATATGCTCTATTTTGTTCTGAAATACATTCTTGCTCATAATTAATCTAAATTACAAAATGTTCCTACTTTATTGAGTAACATTTCATTCTTACACTGAAACTGTTGTGAAAGGAATCTGGTTTTGTTTAATTTAAAAGTTATATGTTAAATGGTTTGGCAGTGTGTAACCTGTGCTTCTCTGATTCAAAATAGTATGAGCCCTGTAGAAAACCAGGTTGCTGAGTCCATTACCCATCAAAATCTAAGAGAGTTTAGCTGCTAATGACTGAGGCAGAATGACATTGCCCCAGACCTCCAGTATCAAAAGGCAGCTTAGAAGTTTAGTTAGAATAAGAGATTGTCTTTATTGGTAGAATTAAATTGGCTCTTTTGCTCCAAAAGGGAGGTTTTCATCTAGGATGAGAATTGTTTCAGGCTGATTTAGGAGAGAAAATTACTCTATTTGCGAACTAAGAAAAATGTAGAGGTGGTAGATTAAGTAGTTCGTAGTAAATTAGTCATAAAATGGTATTCATTAGCCATCCCTTTAAAAATATCTTTAAATTGTCTGAGTAATCATGTATAAGAGCTCATTCCGTCAAGAAAAAACACAGTACACATTTTTGTACTAAAAATATTTATTTTTTCCTTTTGTTCGTCCCACTTGCTATTTTGATGTATTTGGTTGATAGGTAAATCACCTAATTTTCTTATTTTTTTAAATTTAAATATTTATGTGGCCCTTCCTGAAGTTATTAATGTCAAATATAAAAGTTCATGTCTGACTTAGCCCATCAATGTAAACATTGCTGAATTTAATAATAAAAAAAATTCAGTATTAATAATAAAAGCAGCTAGGTTGTAGTGGCAGCTTAGAACATTCCAATCGTGTACACTGTGTCATGTGAGTGGTTTATTAAACAGGTTGGGCTGACAGGGTACAAACATGAAATAATAATTATTATTTTTTACTTACCCCTGCTTTACCATGACCTCACTGCCCCACCTCATGACTGTTTTTTTTTTTCACTTTAATGTATTAGAATAGTCTCATTTTCAGGTATAAAGCAAATGTAGTCTGTTTGCAATACAAATTTAAAAACTTGCATCCATCTGAAAGGTTCTCCTATCTTTTGAACTCAGTCTTGATCAGGAACTCTGAAAACCAATAATGAGAGAGGTTAGTATGGTCCCTTTCATTGTTTTGTTTGCTCCACCTCTCCTGGTCCCCCGCCTACTCTTGTCTCCTCAGAGGTCAGGGCAAGGGAGGAGGAGGAACAGGAACATGAATGAAGGAACAAAGACCCGTTTCTTTAGTTCTTTTAAATCTGCCCATATGTGCCCTCTGTTATGTCAGGCATCCAGATGCTGGCTTTCTGTTATGGATAACATTTGTATGTTTTCCAAACATAGACTTGCTTGCTCATCACCTTTTGCATACCCCACCATGTTGATTGCAGCATGTCCTGACAGAGGCTCCAAACCTGATCACTTGTAATTATGCTGCCAGCTCCTGCCCACTGCATTATACCTCCCAAGTTCTTTCTGCTGCTGTCCCCTTGCCCCTGCAGGCAGCCCTCTTGAGCAGGATCCTTTCTAGAGAGCTTTCATTGCCTTTCTGCTAAAGTGTCTAATTTGCCATGGAAAATTTCAGCAGCCTTGACCCATCCAGTTGCAGAAATGCAACCATTTCTCTTTTTGTTGAGATATCATGGGTAGCTCCACCCAAGCTCCTACCTTTAGAATTCTCTGACCAGAGGCAGGCATAGATCCCTATCTTTATGAATACCCTCAGGCTCAGGGAAAACTTTTCAAGTTGTTCCAAGAACTCTCTCACACTTTGCTTCTGGGTATTAGTAGCACGAGAGGAAACTAGGACTGTTTCAAGACTTCAACAGGCAACCAACCTGGGAGTGATCCTTGGGAGTGACCACTTCCTTGAATGCAGCACAGTTTAAGAGGCACTTGAGATGACACTTTATTGTTCACTAAGATTCTCTGCAAGAATTCCTTTTTTGTGGATCTCTTTTCAAATATTTAGCCTTCTCATCTGGGCTACTGGGAGTGATGGTCTTCGGACAGGTTTTACCATGGATATGACAGACAACTTATTTTTCATTGTCCTTGGCTTTGAAGATTTAGCTATTTTCCAGGTAACAAGAAGAGTCCCACTTCACACTTAATTATATTCATTTAAGGCTCACATTAACTCTATGAGGAAAAGTGATATTTATCATCCCAGTTAAATATGAGGAAACTGAAGCATAGTTTCATTATTTGTCCAAGGTCGCTCAGCTTGTCCAAGGTCACTTAGTTCTAAATGGTTGCCTAACTTTTATCCACGTTACTATATTGCTAAAACAGAGTAGGGCAGAGTCTGAGGATTAATGAACCAATCCCCTAGATGGTGCCCCAAACTGCAGAGTGGACTGTTGTAATACCCAAATGTGTCACTTTGCTAGTTGTTTCCCTTTTCAAAGCTTCAAAATTTCTGATAGAAATGGCATTCATTTCTTTTACTTTTTCTCATCTTAGAATGATTCAAACACTTCAAAGTTAATTGCTGATTTTTGTGCTGAAATCATAAGCATCTTAAAGGTGTTATAATATTTCTTACTTGGCTGTCTCAGTATTGCATAGCATACACCACTGGCAGCCATAAAAATACTACAATAACTGTGTTAAAAGACAAGGAGGATCCAATTCTACAAATGACAAAGAATTTAAAATTCCCTTAACAGGTTTTTATGCTTTCTGAATTTTTTAAACAAATATTATTTTGCAAACTTGGAAGTTTATTACATTAACACTTCATGTGAATATATATATATATTTTTTTTTCTCAGAAATCAAACATTTCTTATTTGTCTTCTTTCTCCCCCCCGAGGAAATTGTTAGTTGTACTGCTCTAGTGACATAAATTTGCTATTTGTTTACTTTCAGTACTATCCAGATACATTATAAATACTGCATTTCTAAAATGTATCTACTTGTAAAATGTAAACTTGGAGATTTGGCTCCAAAGAACCGTCTTATCTCAGGTGTTTCGTTCTATTATGCTCATGTGGAGCTTATATTTAGCATTACTTGAGTTGCAGATTTATTTCATCTTGCCTAGCAGCATCAGCTATTTCCTTCTGCTGGTTCCAATTATTATGATTATTTCCAGCCTGAGTGAAGTTTGGCAAAAGCAAATATAGAAAGGGAAAGAAAAGAATAGGCTATTCCCTCAAGCTAACATTCAAGCTTATCAGTCTTTATTTAACTGCAGAAACCATTTATTAAATATTTGGAGTTAGCAATTTAATATTGATTTTGGTCTTCCTTGGTGTTGCAGACATAAGCCCAAGTATGTGCAGGGCACAGTTTAGTACTATGACATAGTATGGAAGATGCCGCTTTCTTGCCTCTCATGGATTGGGCCATTGTCCTTTTCTATTAGTGAAGCTAGAGTGAAAATGGACTTGTATTTGTTGAGTTCTGTGATATTCCTTGCCCATGTAATATGTAAAGAAGTAGAGGTTATAAGCACATGTGTGTCACTGCATACAATATAAACAATATTTATAGTTAGATTCCCAATTGCGTACTCTGGTGTTTTTGGAGGCCGTTGGGTACTCTTCTTGTCATTCATGTCTGGGGTTCCAGAAAGTTGTATAATGACGTTGTGGAATTGACAGTTGGGTAGGAGTCAAGAAACTTGTTCACACAGGTTGCTTTTTTCCTCTGTATTTCTTTAATAACTTTATGGCAAACACACACACACACACACACACACATACACACACACATAGTTTTTTCTTTATTCTCAAGGATACAAGGGATTTAATAAGAACCTCTAAGAATTTGGCTCATTCTAATAAATTTGCTCTGAAGCTTTTATATAAATTTGTGAATTCAGCAGGAGGGGAGAATAAAGTCAATAAAGGCATCAAATTAGATGCTTTGTGCGGTTGCTTCTTTGTCATTTGTTTCCATATAATGCTGATTGCCAAGGCTAACTAAAAATTCTACAAAGCCTTATTTTACCACTATGAGGTAAAGGAATGACTAAATGTAGAATACTGAATTATTGACTCAGTAATGTATTTAGTATTGTATTCAGTATTGTATTTAAGCACTTTAAATATAATATTTAATAAATTAAACCTAAAATTTCCTATTAACTAAGAATTTATGTCAAGTACACATGCATTCTTTGCAATAAATACTATGGTTGCCTCTTTAGAAAATTATTTTATTTTATTTTTAATTCATTTAACTTAAAAACAAAATACATTTTAAAAGTTTTCTGAAGTGTTCATTGATAGAAACACTGTTTTATTATCTAAAACCTTCATTTTTTAAAGATTTTACAAGGCATTTTTGCCAAGGATGGCATTTTTGTTTTAAGTAATAACCCCTATTTATTTATTTATTTAATTACTTAAAGATTTTATTTATTTGACAGAGAGAGAAAGCGATCACAAGTAGGCAGAGCAGTGGGCAGAGGGAGAGGGAGAAGCAGGCCAGCCGCTCAGCAGGGAGCCCATGCTCAACTCAATCCCAAGACCCTGGGATCGTGACCTGAGCCAAAGGCAGACACTTAACCAGCTGAGTCACTCAGGCACCCTATAACCTCTATTTAAAAAAATTAAAAAATCATTAAACTTGAAAGAAAACATAAAAACAAAAACAAACAAAATCATTAAACTGGACAATAGCCATTAAGGCCAACTGCTGAATTGTCTTCATTGATAGACTTTTTTTTTTTTTTTACCTTTTTTAAAAAAATTTCTTTTCAGAATTCATTGTTTATGCACCACACTCATTGTTCCATGCAATATGTGCCCTCCATAATACCCACCACCTGGCTCCCCCAACCTCCCACCCCCCACCCCTTCAAAACCCTCAGGTGGTTTTTCAGAGTCCATAGTCTCTCATGGTTCACCTCCCCTTCCAATTTCCCTCAACTCTCTTCTCCTCTCCATCTCCCCATGTCTTCCATGTTATTTGTTATGCTCCACAAATAAGTGAAACCATATGATAATTGACTCTCTCTGCTTGACTTATTTCACTCAGCATAATCTCTCCCAGTCCCGTCCATGTTGATTCAAAAGTTGGGTATTCATCCTTTCTGATGGAGGCATAATACTCCATAGTGTATATGGACAACATCTTCCTTATCCATTCATCCGTTGAAAGGCATCTTAGATCTTTCCACAGTTTGGCGACCATGGCCATTGCTGCTATAAATGTTGGGGTACAGATGGCTCTTCTTTTCACTACATCTGTATCTTTGGGGTAAATACCCAGTAGTACAATTACAGGGTCATAGGAAAGCTCTATTTTTAATTTCTTGAGGAATCTCCAAACTGTTCTCCAAAGTGGCTGCACCAACTTGCATTCCCACCAACAGTGTAAGAGGGTTTCCCTTTCTGCATATCCTCTCTAACACACCTTGTTTCCTGTCTTGCTAATTTTGGTCATTCTAACTGGTGTAAGGTGGTATCTCAATGTGGTTTTTTTTTTTTTTTTAAGATTTTATTTGTTTATTTGACAGATGGAGAACACAAGTAGGCAGAGAAGGAGGCAGAGAGAGAGGAGGAAGCAGGCTCCCCGCTGAGCAGAGAACCCGATGTGGGGCTCGATCCCAGAACCCTGGGGATCCCAGAACCCTGGGGATCCCAGAACCCTGAGGGCCCAGGCGCCCCTCAATGTGGTTTTAATTTGAATCTCCCTGATGGCTAGTGATGATGAACATTTATCATGTGTCTGATAGCCATTTGTATGTCTTCACTGGAGAAGTGTCTGTTCATGTCTTCTGCCCATTTTTTGACATAATTATCTGTTTTGTGTGTGTCGAGTTTGAGAAGTTCTTTATAGATCCTGGATATCAACCTTTTGTTTGTACTGTCATTTGCAAATATCTTCTCCCATTCCATGGGTTGCCTCTTTGTTTTGTTGACTTTTCCTTTGCTGTGCAGAAGCTTTTGATCTTGATGAAGTCCCAAAAGTTCATTTTCACTTTTGTTTCCTTTGCCTTTGGAGACATATCTTGAAAGAAGTTGCTGTGGCTGATATTGAAGAGGTTACTGCCTATGTTCTCCTCTAGGATTCTGATTTCATTGATAGACTTTTGACCCTTTTCAATGAGATTATTTTATTATTGTTATTATTAGAGAAAAGTCAATTCTAATATAAAGAATTCTAACATATATGAAAAATACTAAATTCTCTAATAAACTTTTGCAACAAGTTTTTTTTTTCAATTTATATTTTACCTTTGTTGCTAATTTCCAAAAAAGAACACAAAACTCTAGAGAAGATAGGGAGCAGAATTTTTTTTCTAGCAGCCTTATAAATTTTGCTAAGAAATACAGAGAAATCAAAATGTTGCTTTTTTAATTTATTGACTTGTCAATGAGGATTACAGAACAACGTTTATATTCAAGATTTATTATATATTGAAACAATCTGATTTAATTCAAACAAAATGAAATAGATTGAAAGCTGTTCTGTTGAATAACATTTTTTCATGAAAGGTGGGGAAGTACTTTGGTGAATGGAAAAATATATCCTTAATTTATGAAGTATTGCAGCTCTGCATTTGGTGTCAGGGATATTTACATAGATGTGCAGAATATATAAAGAAATTACATAAAAAATAACTTGTATAAAGGTCATTTCTCTTATGAAGCTACACATAGTCTACTTTTATTATTGTTTTCATAATTGGTAATCAAGGCATATTTATAATGTCTTTATATAAAACATACCCTAAATGCTATCTAAATATTTAACTATTGGAAAATACAGAAAGCTGGATGTTTTTGTGCTCTTAAAAGTAGGCTTTTTGTTGTTGTTGTTGTTGCTTGGAAGAATTAAATGAGTTTTTATATAAAACTCTTAAATTAATGCCCAGCAAACAATAAGGGCTACATGTCATTATTTTTTTTTCATTTATTTTATTTCTTTTCAGTGTTCCAAAATTCATTGTTTATACACCACACCCAGTGCTCCATGCAATATGGTCCCATAGGACATGCCTTCAACAAATAGGAGCAATGGCAATTATACATTTTCAGTGGGATATTAACTGATTTGACATTAAATATAACTCAACAAAAATGCAGTACAGATGTATTTTCAGTTACCTGTTCATTTGCTTAACACTCAACTTCTGAAGATTTTACTGATTATTCCTTGATGAAGAAGAAACATGAAGATGGTGATGATTATAACAATTATGAATTTTAAAATTTGACACTTGATAAATCTAGTCATTCTTTACCCTTCTTGTATATTTATAACCCACCAAGAATAAGGATAGGACAGGCTGTTCATAAGTAATGATATTCTAAATCATTTGATCCAGCCAAGTAAATATCACTATGGCAAGATAGTATCTTGGCAGTAGTCACAGAGAGTGCAAGCCATTGTTACAGGACTGTAATGTATTTGAAGCGGAATGGCTTCAAGATGGAATGGTTTATACAAGTACTATTTCATTTTAATCTTAACTCTTTATTTCTACAGATATTCAAATTATTATATTTTCCTCTGAAGAAAATATTTCTTTATGAATAGTAAAGGCAGACTTCTCTGCCTATTTTTGTTTACTGAATTTATACAGATATAAATTTATACAGATATATAGACCTAATTTTAAATCTGGCAAATGCCAAATTTTCATCCAGTCTTCTCTGACTAGACCCAGTTCCATCTTTTCTAATTGTTCTCTGTATCTTTCTACATGTATGCTCTGCTTCTTTCTTTAAAAAATCTACAAGTCAACTTATTTCCATTTTAGTAAGCTATGCCTCCTGATTTTCCAGTTTCTTCCAAGGGTGCCGTTGATCCCTGGGATCTGGAAACATGGAAATCTATGCCATCCCTTCTCTTTTCTCAGACTTCTTAATTTGTTTAATTCTGTTAGTTAGGTCTTGGAAATATTTCTTATCCTTGTTCTTGCTTTCTTTTTCTTCTGTTAACACTCTGTATGTGTCCCTTTATTTCTAATGTCTGTAATACAATAGCTTCTAATCTGGTTTCCTGCTGACAGTCTTTCCCATGCCTTACCCATCCAGCAAATGACTACCAGTTTTTTTCTCCCCTATTGAATAAACTCTAAATGCTTTACCTGACATTCCAAACTTCCCACTTAATAACCTTCTGTATGTATTTGATACCATCATCCTATATATACACTGCATCTCAGGCATGCTCATTTTATCTCCATCTTTTTGTTCTTTCCTCAGCCAAGAATATTGTTCTGCCTGGCTCTAATATCACCTCCTTCTTGAATAATTCTTTGATTGCTTTAATTAGAAGTAGTGTTATCGCCATTCTTATTTACCTCAGTCTTAGGACACTTATAAACTACCTTGCAAAATCATTATTTATATGCATATCACCTACCTACCATTCCATAGAATTCTTAGGTTTGGGGATTCAAGCTTAAATATTTTTGTAGTCCCATTCATTATTTCCCTCACAGAGTAGGTGCTCAGTATTTATTGAATGAAGAAGTTATCTTTTTCAAGACAGGAATGAATTTTTGTGTCCTCAGGTTGCTAATTTTCATTCTATATTGTATGTAATACATTTCTGTTGGATAACAGACCATATTAATATTTTATGTTTTGGGAACCTGGGTGGCTTAGTTGGTTGAGCGACTACCTTCGGCTCAGGTCATGATCCTGAAGTCCCAGGATGGAGTCCCACAGTGGACTCCCTACTCAGCAGGGAGACTACTTCTCCCTCTGACTCTCCTGCCTCTTCCTGCTCTCTCTTCCATTCTCTCTCTCTCTCTCTAAATAAATAAATAAATAAAATCTTTAAAAAATTTATTTTTAAATGTTTCCATAATAAAACCTTCCAATGATAAGATAGTGAAGTTTGGTGGGAGTAAAATATTTATTTATTTATTTTGGTATTAAAACTAACTGTAGACCCATTCATGTATTCAGACAGAAGTGACCTAATTTTCAAAAATGCTTAAGAACACAATTATGTAATCTGAGAAGTGGAGGAGATGGGAAGGCAGTTCTAATCAAGAGAGAGGGGAGAATAGATTTATTATATTTGCAACTTAAGATATCATTAACATAGACTAGGATTTCCCATAATGTCTGAGTCTGTAGTTCAATAATAATTTCTTTAAAAAGAGTAAATTCTAAGGAGAACTGGTTTCAGAACCAAAGTGTGAAGAGTTCAGCTCTGATATTGTGCATCCCTGGTTAGTTTGACAAATTTATGGAGAAAGAATGTAAATGCCCAATTTTCTTGGACAATCCTAGTTATATATGCAGAATTTTTTAAAAACACTACACTTTAGCAGATAAATAACCAGTGTCTTCCATTGAACTCAAGAGGGAAGAGTTGGAAGCTGTGGGAAAATGAGAACCTTCTTAGTTTCATAATTTCTGAGAGCTAGAAAATCATTTTTTAATCTTTGCTTTATCTCACTTGTTTATTATAGTGATAATCTTCTATGTAGATCTGAGAATTTCTTCCATGAAGATGCCAAGGAAGTGAATGAGGAGGAAAAAGGGGAGTAAGGAGAAAAGAGGTGGAAGATGGAAAGAGAGTTTGAGTTAGTCCAGAACATGAGTTTTTGATCTAATCTGTGCATTTATTTTTGAAAGTGTTCAGTCAACCAAATTATTAGAATAATACTTTTATCTAATAATTCCCATATTGGAGTTCTGCAGTTGTGAGTTTAGAGTATAGCTAATAGGAGTTGAGCAGGCAGTTCCATAACAAAACCTAAAACACTGGTTCATAAGAATCCAAGGATCCATTCTCAGTTTGGGGTCAAGACAAAGGTGCATAATGTTTTTGAAGAACATTCAATTAGATTCTGTTAAACACAATAGATTAAACAATCGTTTGTATGTTTCTCTGAAAAGATTCTTTCTTTAAAACAATACAGTATCTTTCATTCAAGTCCAAACACTGAGTTTCCTGGTGCAGCTTTCCTGTTGTTAAATAATCTGCACAACGCTTTATAGTGCAGAGAGGCAGTGGTCGTTGGAGCCTTTATCCAAGGGCTTCAGTGTTTTCTCTCTCTCTCTTTCTTATGTCTATGTGTGTAATTTGTCAACATGTTTCCAAGCAGATAGCAAAAGACACAGGATTATAACAAATGTTATAAGGTTAATTTCCAGTCACATAACTCAGACAACATTAGACTCAGGCTATGATAGTTACATAATCAAAACATTTATATACCTCATATTTTCTACAATACCATTCTGTACTAGTATTTATAGTATATGTATTTGTATATTATATACACTACTATATATGTACTTATGTATAACATATATAGTATATATATTATATATTCTATTTATATATACTATTATACCATATAATAGTACATATATAATATATATTTTAACTATTTATATTTTTAACTATTATATATACTCTTATACCATATATAATAATATATATTTATATATATATATTTTTTTTTGACTTAAAGATGTTAGTGTTCTATTCGTGTGAGAATACCAGAAACACCAGTAATTTTGACATAGGTTGATGTCTCTTGCACACAGCCTTTCAGGTCTGATATAGAAGCATAATGGTTATCTAGAACCCAGAATGCTCCATTTCTTGGTTCTTCTATCCCCACAAATGGTTCTATTCCTAGTGACTTAGTCAACATGTGCACATTTGAAATAGCAGGAGAGATGAGAGAAAGAAGGGGCACATTTGGCTATATATTGGTGAAAGTTTCCAAAAGAGAAGATGAGATGCTTACATTTACATCCTATTGGCCAGAACTTAGTCTAGTTGCAAATATTTTTTTGTTATAGATTGTAATAAAAATACTATTTTTATTATAGATTATAGAAAAATCAAGAATTCCAGAAGGCATGAATAGAAATAAATATCTAAGTGTAATATTATTGTATTTACTTTACATGATGTAAGAGTGTGGCACAAAGAATGAAATGATTTACATGATCCAGCCCAGATTTTGAAGCATTATTTAAAAAATTCTTTCCCAGATAATTCTCAAACATTTGATTCTATCATTATTTCTGTTCTGGGAGATGAGAGTCCATATTTCTACTTTGCATTGCCACTAGTTATGTGACCTCAGATTTTCTGATTGGCGAAACAGATCACTGGGTTAGGTGATTTTTAATATTCTGTGATTTATTGACTATCTCTAATATGCAAACCCAGTAACTTCTTAAGGAAAAGCGATATTTTATGTTAGTATTTCCAGTTCCCTGAACATGGTTTTCTGGGATTGAAAAATTGTAGTTAAATGAATATAAATAGTGAAGATAGTTATCTGAACTAAACAGACACGTCTCCTTACTCCTAATTCTATACTGTTACTTTCTTTGGACCTCTATATAATAGCGTACATTAGTTATGATATTTTCAAGCTCAAGTTACTGAAATCCAAATCAAGCAATCATAAACCATAAGGATATTTATGATTTTATCCAACAGGAAGTCTAAAGATAGGATAGACACCAAGATTGGTTGATTGAGTGACTAAAAATATATTTTCTTTTCATTTCTCTGCTATGTTATCTTCAGTGATGGCCTTATCCAAAATACATAATGAAAGAAATAGTATCAAATATATAATGTATATCATAAATATCTAAATATACATATGTTTAAATAATGTTCCCAATTATTTCTTAAAATCTCTTCTCTCCACAGAAGCTGTTTTTAGGTTATATCCATACTTAATTTATACCCTTTACTCAGTACACATAGTAGAGATTGAGTATTACATCTTGGAATTATTTCTGATCAGGTAAAATTTATAACGTATATTTTGTTACAGTTAATATTGTGAAATCAAAAGAAAATTTTGACATTTTAGAACCAACTTACCGGTTCTAAGTGGTGGTATCCTCATTTCTAAAACATTTTAATGTCTGATTCCTAGTGATACTGAAAATTGAATGTGATAATCTGTAGTTTCTTTTTGGTCATTTACAAGAATTTCAAAACACTTATGAAGACACTAAAATGTGCAAATATATATATATTTATGTATGTCTTTATATTTGGTTCCAAGAGAATGCTATAATGTTGGGAAAGATTTTAGTTATGACAAAAATTTTATTTGATATCAGTATAACACATTTTTGTGAATTTACCTACCTGTCTTTTTTATCTTCTCTATTTTATAACTTTCCAGCATTTTTTAAAACTTATTACAGTAGTTCAAATTTTAAAGGCGTCAGTGATACACAAGATAGGCTCTGGTATGGGAGAAAATAATTCCATGTGCCAAGAACACCCTACCTTTTGTTTTACCATTATTCAGTTTTCTCTATCTACCTTGGCATTCTGTATTTATTGCCATTGGGCAGTCCAAGTTTAGTTTCTGATTGAGCCTTTGCAGAGTCAGGCTGTATTTTTGCACACTGGGAACCTGGCCTTATTCCCTTGAACAAAATCTATAGTAGAAAAACCTTCCTAAAAAAAATAAAGAAAACAAAAAAAAAAAAAAAAAAAAAAAGCAAGTTTATTGATTTATATCTTACTGTTTGAAATTGCAGAAAACCATGAATCCGGCTGAGCTTCATTTTATTTTGTTACGTCAATGTGAAATGCTTAAGATGGCTTGGCTTTATTACTATCTTTTTTCTTTTTTTTTTTTTTTTAAACTCAGAGAAACTAATGTGTATTTCTGTCATTTTGGGTGTTTGTTTCTGATATACCATTTGTATTTTTTTATTGTGTTTGGTATTATAATTAAACTACATAAAATCTCTGAAAAGGGGAGTAACATATAAAGCATTTTGTAGCTCAATATGTATCTGATATGTGTGATTACCTTGAAGCATACCTCATGATTTGGTTTTGGATTAAGACACCCAAACAACAAAAAAAGCAGAAACTAAAACAAAAACAGACCAGCAAACAAACAAAAGACACCCAAACAAAGCAAAAAATAGTCCACTGATAAGCAGAGGAAATTATTTAGGCAAGGACAAAGAGTGCTAATTTGGGTGATGGAGTTGAGCTGAAAGTGTGGAATATGGGTTTAAATAATTCCACTCTATTGCCCAAAGGGTCATGTAGTATTTATTAGCGTATCATAACCAACTAATATCGTGGTTATGTTACTATTTCAGAATTGCCCAAAGTTATTTCCTTTAGCATGACTCGTCCTGAGAGCCTGCTTTGTCTATTTCAACATCATTCTTCAGATACTGCTTGTGAGCACAGTTGGCTTGTGGACTGCCGTGGAAACAAATAGGTCAGGCTTAGAACAGTGAAACATTCCCATTAGTTTGGATCTCACTGAAGGCTGGGTGAATTCAGATAGGAAGAAATATAAGACTAAGGAGACACCAGTATAGAAGTCATAAATTAAAGAAATCATCATATTGAAAATGTAGAAATGACATACCTACTTATTAGGTATGAAAACATGTGTCTTTTATCTTTTGGGACTCAAGTATTCAGCCATCCAAACTACTTAATGTTTTAGTCTGTGTTGTGAATGTTTCCAAGCATATGCCTTTTACAGTATTGGGTATAACTTTCTTTTATACACTATTCTTCTGATTAGGGCCCACCATGTGCATGGGGACAACTTTATTGCCATGAAATAGAACCACTTATACAAGTAGATAATGTGATAGGCAAAAAATAAACAAAATGCCCCAAATATTTGTCTAGTTTTTCAGGTTAGACCAGATCCTGACAATTGCTGGTAATGATGAAATGCTCCTGTCAGATGCATTGGCCAAAACCTTCCATGATTTCTTTCATCTTGTTAATGAAAGCATTTTAAAAACAAGATAGAACTGTCATGCTAGTAATATGCTACCTGGTTGAAGTTTTTTGAAGTCTCAAATTTGGTGTTTAATCCAATAATTACTTTTATCTGTCAAAAATTACTCTCTCTGTTCCTCAACTCTATATAAATGAAAAATCTGACCATTCATAAATATTTGTTCCTTTTGGTTCATTAGAACAAAAATGATAGCAACAAATAACAAAAAGCATCAACTGATAGGTATTATTAGACCTCAAATCTCCAAAATAACTATAAAGTATATCATTTCAGGGTCCAGACTGAACGCATTCCTTTTTGAATGAATCATATTGTAAATGCCTGATGAGATAACAGTGGTGGAATGGAAGAATAAAACAATGCCTTATAAGTTCTGGGCTCATTATATATTAGCCCCAACATATTTTGAAAAATTAAAACAGGTGTTCCCTATAGTCAAGAACAACCCAAATACAATTATCAGTCCAGATATCTAGATATCTGTAATAAAGCTATGAGTTACGTTCTTTAATCTGAATGGGCTATATGTCACAACTCCAACAATATAAATTATCTGACTCTTACTGGAGTCAATTTTCACTTATACTGATTATTTGATGAGTATTTAATTATTACTAATTAATTAATTAGTATTTGGGCTGATAAATATCAACTCTGGTTATGATATTTCCTAAACTAAAAACTTTACTAAACTTTACTAAATTTGTACTCACTCTGCCAAAATGAAAAAAAAAAAAAAAAAGGAGCATCTTAACCTCAAATTTATGAAAACAAGATGGTTTCTTTAGCATCTTGTGGAGTAGGGATTGCATTAGTGGGGCCAGAAAGAAAGGTTTCAGTCCCATGTGGGCCATTTAGCTTTGCATTGTAGACTGCTCTCTTCCTGGGACCTTTTTTCTGGACATATATATGCTGCTGAGCAGTGTGGGAGGATAAGAGTAAATCCACTATATCCCTTAAAAAACAGTCCACTAGAGGGTGGCTCAGTGTTGTCACGATGGGTTACTTACATATTAGCTGTGTTGGCTGAAGTATAAATTTTCGAAAGAATGTTTAAAATCTAAATTCATTTTAATGTGTTCTCTGAAATAGTATATTATTTTAGACATTCAGCATTATTGTGTAAGACTTTGCTCTGTCAAAAAGCTGTACTTTTACTTAATAAAAAGAAACATCTGCTACATACATAAAAATGCATATGATATGAGTAATGGAGTTTTATACCTATCATCCAATATCACAGGTTTGAAACTTTACATCTAGCATAAGTGATACATTGAATTACTTGCTGTGAGTTAAAACAATACCCTTTCCATTGTACATAAAGTGTAATTGTGTGTTTGTGCATGTGCACATGTGCACACAGGAACATGTGTGCATTTGTGTCTGTTTTTCAGCCTCTCTCTAGATAAAGGCTCATAATTTTCATTATAAGAAATTTCTCTTATTGGCTCTTCAATTCCCTATTGCTCCTTATTTAGAGTATTCCAAAGCTCTGCATTCCTGTTGTCAAGGATATAATTAAAGCATTACTTGCCTCTCTTCTAAATTATTAGAATAGCTTCCTAATTGGTATCCTTTGTTTTTATCTCTGTTTTGTAGATCACATTGCTGCGATATTCATCTTCCTAAAAATAAAGCTTTTTTTTTTTTTTAAGATTTTATTTATTTATTTGACAGAGAGAGGTCACAAGTAGGCAGAGAGGCAGGCAGAGAGAGAGGAGGAAGCAGGCTCCCTGCTGAGCAGAGAGCCGGATGTGGGACTCAATCCCAGGACGCTGGGATCATGACCTGAGCCGAAGGCAGAGGCTTTAACCCACTGAGCCACCCAGGTGCCCCCTAAAAATAAAGCTTTTATCAGAGTACTTCCCAACTCAAAATCTCCGTTGCCTCCCATTTCCAAGAACAAAATATCCAAAATTTTTCCTCGAACATTCAAGGATTTTACAGTCTTTCTTCAGTCTACTTTTCTGGTTATGTCTCTCAATACCTGTCTTCCTGAACCTATCAGAACACATCTTTGACCAGAGTTTCATTTTACCCCCAATTGCATTTCCTTTGCCTCTTGCAACACTTTTCCCCCATACAAATTTGCAGTTCAAGGCACACCCAGCCCAGAAAATGATTTTACAGTATCAGGTTCATTGCTGTGCTACAATACTTTGTCATGAGGCCAACAACAGCACATGCTGCCATTGGAAGCTCACATAATGTCACAAAAGAGGTTAAGCATATGTGACTTAGACTAGCAGCTCCAAGACTCTGTCTTAGACTCCTCAGCTCTCATTGACACTTAAGGTTATTGGCTCCAATTCATACACAGCTTCTAACTTGGGATATACTCCTTTAATTTATACCCTCCCCACTATGCTACCTTTGTTTGATATCTCTGCAGGTCATTTTGAAATGTGTTCCTTCTAAATTATTGGGCTCAATTCATCTGGCCCTCGGGTAGTTTGCCCCTAGATTTCTGTAGCCTCACATGTCTCCTGGACGACTGGTACTTATAGGATAATAGAACCCCCGTTGAGCCCTCCAACATTGCAATTTCCCTTAAATTATGATTTATCTGGCACCCTTTACTTCTGGTTTATTTGTAATTTGTGCTTCCAAAAGCTTCCAGACTTCTAGTATTTCTGGCACTCTAACTTATTACTGACCTCCGACTGCTGTATTTCCCCACACGGTTTTGAGTACTGAACATGCCTACCCCAGGGAAGCCTATGCATGCATCCCACACTGCATGTGAGCCAGATAGGTCCGTTAAAGGACGCTGAATGTTAATTGTGCCTTATTGCCCTTCTTTTCTCATGCTGCCTCTTTTCTCTAAATATCATCTCCTTCTGCTTATTTTAATTCTGGCTGTACTCTGATTTTTAACTCATATCTGTATCCTTGATGAAATTTTGGTTACCAGCCCAGCTTATAGTGATCTCCTCTAATATTTATTGACCCTTTTCACATAGTGTCTCATAAGAGATCTGGTTTTTATCAACAAGAGCACTGGTGCTTTGGAGTCAGACAAAACGGATTGTAAGTCAGACATTTTATGCTCTTCTCTCACACTCTGATTTCTCACTTGTAGAATATTAATAATAATAATAAATGATAAAATAAGAACAAAAAAGAAAGATGGTAACAATAATACTAAAGGCTTCTTGTAAAGATCAAACAACATACTGAATTTATTCAATAAATATTTATTGAGTGCTTACTGTAGGCCAGACACCATAGTGGGGATTGTAGGTGAATAAAATAGATAAAATCATCTGCCTGTACATCAGCTGTTATTACAATAATAATGTCAACCAGATTTATTGTGGTAGGATTGCGACATTTACTTTCTTTGTATCTCTCAAATTGTTCACACATTCTTTGGTATCCTACGGAATATTTTGTTTTTCTATCTTCTATTGTTACATTTTCTTCTCTGTTTTAATTTTTTGATTTTTATGGATAACATTTGATTTTATAACATATTCATACTATCACTTTTGAGATCATGAATAATAAATAGAGCACCCCTTCATTTGTATAGAAACTTTCTCATAACTTGAAGCCATGACATTGAGTTCTTATAGATCCGCACTTGATGTTAACATTATTTTAATGCAATAAAAAGAAAAAATACAGCAGAAACTTCTAAGTGCTTATGATGTCAGGTAGGGTCTGGCATTCCCTGGATTTTTATGGTTTGAATAAGAATGCTTGAACTTTGGAGTTCTCAACACAATATTAGTAGATTATGAATTTAACCATGATGATGTCATCTTGGTAGCATATGTGCAAAATAAAGTACCAGCTCCATTGAAGACTTTATTTTAGCCTGACTCATCCATGGCTTCTTGAGCTGTAAATGCTGATGCTGTAAATGTGCCTGGAAAAACCACATGTTTAATTACCCTGTCTGAAATGCTCAGTGCTGTGTTTGTTTTCTTCACTTCCACATTGATCACAGAAAAGATGAATAATGTTGAAATTGAGAAAAGTGAATTTGATACAAAATACATTTAAGAATCAGTATTGTTAGGAAAACAACTAGAAATCCTATGGAGTTTTACAATGGCTGTGTATATGTGATGAGTAGGGGCATTTCTGGAAATAGTCCACACTTTTAAGTAGTTGCTTGTTTTCATAACAGGCTGATTTTAATGGCGTTGGTTATATTCGTAAAGCAGTATCTTTGCAGTATTACAGCATTTTAAACTTAATTCTTAGAGAAAGGGTGGAGACAGAGGTGTGTATTTGTGTGAGTGTGTGCAATGCTTTCCTCCTTTATATTATTTCAAAATGCAGTTACTTAAAGGTCAGTTGATGCATATTTTGCTCTGCTTTCTGGGACAATAGAATCAGAGCATGCTTTCCACAAAGTTGCTCAGATAAAGATCCAGGCTATCTAAAATTAGGTTAGATGGTCCTGAGCAAAGAAATCAAAGCTGCCTTATATTTAGTTCTACTGGGACATCCCACTGTGCATTGATGTAACCATAATATGCCCTCTTGGGCCAATAGGGGCCACCAATTAGCTCTCTGCAGTATATCTTTAGGTACATGTAGGTAGACATTTTATTGGATGGGGGAATATCTTTTTTCATTTGTTATGCTACCGGAAAGTACTAGGATTATTTTGACTCTTTCGCTCAAATTTTTCATGTCATTTGTTTTCCAGCATAAGAATAAAATAGCCTTTTAGGAGCTTTATATTTAATCTTTCAATAATAATAAGATAAATATTTACAGCAGAAAGTTTTTATTTCACAAGAAATCTGTTTAGCATGAATAAGGAGATAAGTTGGTATTTAATAAATAGTTCAAATACTCCTATAATTGTCTTGTTAATGCTTTACTTTTTATATATTGTATGAATCTTCAAAGACAGCTTCAGATGCAAAAGCAAAGCTAATTTTTGGACACTGCAGAAAGTTGTCTCTTGTCCCTTAAGTAAATACAGTCATGATAATTTGGAGGATCCAAAGCTTAAAGCTACAACATTCACACATTTTGTCCCTACTTAGGCAACTTGGGGGAGAATAAGAAAAAGCATACATTCTTTTTCCTCTCCCTTTCCTCTTCTTCGTTATATTTTACTAATAGTCTTTTATTTTGTGACAAGACTTTTAAATATTGTTCTTACAGCAGTATTGATTAAACAAACGTGTTGTAATAGTCGTCATGTTAAAAATGATTATTTTAGAAAGATTAGCATCCGCTTTCCTTCCGTGTGAATAATAATCTATCAAAACATATGAATGAGAGAACAAGAATAGGCAATGATTAGTAAAGAAAATATAAAGACTCTCACTCACTTTAATATTTTAAAACTTATCATTAAAAAATTACCTTAAGAGCCATTGACACTTCAGGATAATGAAGAAGTAGTAATAAATATATGAATTAGAGATAAAGTAGTAGATTTATTCAATGATGAGTCTCTGAGGGAAGCTGGATTGTTTATTTTTCTAGGAATGGTGTTTGGATGGCATTGCTAATTTTTCTTTAATTTTATGTCAAAGGTAATACAAAATAAAATGTATGAACTGAGCTTATGCATAATTTTTATGGCTATTGGATAAAATATTATTTCAAGGGTATTGAAACTTCTCACTTTTGCTTCCACTGATGGGGCTAATGAACGTAAGGGTATTAGTTAAAGAATGTATCAGCCAATATTTATGAGCATGTTCACAAGATTTTATTTAGAAACATATAATCATAAAACTGAAAGAGGCTCAGTTGGTCTTCATTCTAGGACCTCCTCATTCTCTGTGGAGAGACCACTCCCAAAGCACTAAAGGTAATAACTGAAGTCCTTTATTCCAAGATGATGGTGACCACAGCTTTCATGTTGGCCTATTTCTTTGTTACAGTCTTTCATCTTAATGGTCTGAAGTTTATCTCCTTGTCTAAACTGATTGTGGTTCTGAGGTTCTGACAATAACCCGAGTATATACAGTTTCCCAATTTTGGGAATAGGAAGGAAGATATTTAGAGCGAGTATATATAAACATCCAGAAGTGTCCTCATTTGCTAGCTCCATGGGCTACAAGCATTATTATTGTATCTCTGGTTTTAGGGTTTGATTCTATAAAATCATGACTATTTCTTTAAAGAATGCTGTTAGCGTTAAGGACATGTTTTTGATCATCTATAATTCCCATTAGTTATTTATTTATTATGTAACCTACATAAATGTGTCACATCTTCATAAACTTTATTCCATTTCAAATATTGAATTTCATAGAATTTAAGATATGACATTATTTTGTCTATCACTAAGAAAAAAAACATGCTGCTAATTAATTTATGATACAATTCTTTTATGTCACTTAGAATTTTTATTTTATACTTATTAGAAGATAGGTTTTTGGGACTAGTTAGGCAATTTTTATGAAGTATAGTATACATACACATGCAAAAAAGTAAAATGTACATGAAAACCTTAGGTGAGATATCCCCAAATGCCTTGAATTGAGATTTTAACTTTTCTATTTACTTTTCTGTTTATAGTCTTTGATGTCTACCTTTTTTTTTATAGTTTTGTTTTTACATTGAGAATTGTTTAAAAAAAAAGAATTTTTGTAGCAGCTTTTATTTTAAAAAAGGAGAGAACAAGAGAAAAAATAAAGAGAGCTCCACTATTTCTATATAACTTTCTTCCAATCCACTAGATTCCATTCTGCAAAGTGTTTTGTTTTGTGGGTGTATAGACACATTTAACTATGTCACAAATGCAGCAAGGATGATAATAAATTAAGAAAATTAAGCAGAACTTATTTCAGGATCAGAGGCATTAGAATATATTAAAATTGACGACAAATATGGTAGTATATTTTAAATAAGTAGTTTGAATTAGTTCAGCCGGACAGGTTACAGCTATCTCTTACACAAATGCATTCAAAAGATGATCAGTTTCTATTCCTCAATTGTCTGTGAAGGGCCTTCACAGACCCCTCTGTCACAAAATTCTTATGCCCTCATTAAAGATATGGTATCTAAAATATGGATGCAAAGATGTGGTACCAGGACCTTGGTAAATTGAGTCTTAACCATTATGTTAAGGGACACTTAGGACATTCAGTTCTCAATTATTTTCATAGGAGAACTCCGATTTTCCCAGTGCAAAGAACAGCTTTGGAATAAAGTCATTAGTTTTAGATTCCAGGCTACTTTCTACAAAGTAAAATAATTATAATACAATGCATTAGATGTAGTGTATGTGTTTATGCAGAAGTGATCTTTGAAGGAAGCTGCTTTACTCATGTAAGTCAAAAGTTGTAGAGGAGGCAGAGTTAAAACAAATCAAAACATACGGACCTGTGAACTTCTCTTATTCATTTTTAACTCCTTATTATGGAAAATTCAATCACCCTTAACAGTAAGGAGAATAGAAAAATGTATCTGTGTACCTATCACCTATTCAAAATTTATCTGTATTTTTTCAATTTGTTTTATCTATTTCCACTACTTTTCTCCCCCTCTGGAGGATTTTAAGGCAAATACCAGGTATTAGGGTTCTGGACCCTGTTATAGTATATGACAGGGCACAGATTTCAACAACATCCAAGCAATTCTCTGGACACCAGCTGGTGTCCTACATTCAACTCATTTCTGATGCTATCTAGTTGGAGCAGTTCACATAACTCAGGAGACTGTTTACTTACTAAACCACCAGTTTATTATAAAAGGATATAACTCAATAACAGCCAAATGAAAGAGATGCATAGGGCAAGGTATGAGGAAAGGACACAGCTTCTATGCCCTTTTCAGTTGTGTCACTCTCCTTGTGTCTCCACACATCACCAACCTAGAAATTCTGAGCCCTGTCCTTTTGGGTTTCTTGGAGGCTTCATTACATTGGCATGATTGATTAAATCATTGGCTAGTTGTCAACTGACCCAGCCTCCAGGCTCTTTCCCCTCCCTGGAGGTTAGTGGGTGAAACTGAAAGTTGGAATCCTGTAATCACATTGTTGGTTCCTCTGGCAATCAGCCTCCATCCTTAGGTGCTTTCCAAAGGTCCACCTATCAACATAACAAAGACCCCTGTATAGCTCTCATCACTTAGGAAATTCCAAGGGCTTTAGGGCTCTGTGCCAGAATAGGATGAAGAACAAATAAAAAAAATTTATAAATCATAATATCACACCAGGCTTCTTTTATTTTTACTGTCTATATGTCAGTGTGCTTAATTCACATAGAAGGTCATTTTAGACATAACCACCTTGTCCTTATCACAGCTAACAAACTTATGACTAATTACCCAGTATCAATTACCCAGTCCATATTCAAATTTCCCTGATTATGTCAAAGACATCTTTTGAAAATTGATTTTTTCTTCCTTTCCTCCTCCTCTTTCCTTCTCCCCCTTGCTTTCCTCCCTCCTTTTTTCTTCCTTCCTTTCTCTTGAACCATGGCCAAAACAAGGTTGAAAACTGTACTGGAATATTATGTTTCCAAAGCCTTTACTCTCTACCATGTATAGAGCAAATTGGTATTCCAATTATAGAGCAAATTGGTATTCCTAATATATATATTAGGAATACCAATACATATATATATATATATGTATATATATATATATTTATTTATTTATTTTTTAGAAAATAAAGATAATAATGGATTTGGGGCTAGGAAATTTGGCTTCTACTAACAGTTGGTGTCACCAGTTATTGAACAAGTTAGATTCAGTAGAAACAAACAGATAGCAACATTCTTTCCAACTGTCATGCCTTGAAACAAGCTCTATGGATTCTTTCCAGCTCCTAGTTTTCTACTAGTTTTCTAGCCACTATTAGGTATTAAAAATAGACTCTTTTTCCCCCTTGCTGTTAAATAGTCTAATGCAGTCTAATATATAGTCTTACTTACAGTTTTATATATCTGGTGCTGTTTAATCTGGTATCAAACTGCTCTGTGTTTCAGATGCTTAAATGTTTGTTGTTTTTCTTATGAAGCAGTTGTGTGGATTCTTCTGATATTTTACACCACTGGAGACGTCCAGGTCTCTGACTGGCAATTTATACCTTCTTTTCAGATTGTGTCTCCCAGAAGAGTTTCTTCTCTCTTATTTTAAAGAGTTTTCTTAGGAAGAGTCCCTTTCAATTCTCAAGAACAATCCCCTGTCTGGGGGCGCCTGGGTGGCTCAGTGAGTTAAGCATCTACCTTCAACTCAGGTCGTGATCCCAGGGTCCTGGGATTAAGTCCCACATCAGGCTCCCTGCTCAGTGGAGAGTCTGTTTCTCCCTGTGCCCCTCCCCTTGTGTATGTGTGTGTGTGCTCTCTCTCTCTCTCTGACAAGTAAATAAATAAATAAAATCTTAATAAAAATAAAATATCATCTAGATGTGAGTAATGAGCTGAAGTGGATTTACGTTATTTAAAACTATCCTTAGTAGGTCTGTTACCTATTGTTGCCTGCATCTGGAGCCTATAAGAAGGAAAATTCACAATTAACATCCTTGGGATCTTAGCTACATTCTTTAAACTTCATTGGATCTATTTTCTCAGATGTAAATACATTCAGAGTTAAGCCCATTGTTAGACCTGTAATCGGTGTGTCATAAAGAAGACACACCTAAACATACTTATTCTACTAAAACTGGATTAGCAGTGTTAACAGAAGTAAATAGGATAAGCTAACCCTTGAAAGGAGGGAAATGGAAGAAGAAAGAGTTATTACCAACCAAAGTGGGTACACCTTTCAGCTCTG
Source organism: Lontra canadensis (assembly GCF_010015895.1). Taxonomy (NCBI): domain Eukaryota; kingdom Metazoa; phylum Chordata; class Mammalia; order Carnivora; family Mustelidae; genus Lontra; species Lontra canadensis. The sequence continues at coordinate 6,756,692 of NW_022631042.1, forward strand.
TTTATCCCCCACAACTCTTAACAAAGTAACAACTGTTCAATAAATATATTTATATATAAATAAATGGTCAAAGGTGTAAAGATTGGGGAACCATCCACTTATAGGACTGAGGAGGTGGATTTTTTTCCACACTTGAAGATGAAGCATCTGGAATCTTTTTAAAACAAGTAGATCCATTTGCAAAAAGACCAGTCAGTGTCAGAAATAGGACCTCTGGTCATGTATGAGAGTCAAAATAAGAGGCCAAGACAGAAATCACATGTATGAACTTTAGCCTTGTCTACGTTGTCTACTCATCTGACCTAAGTAATTGGAACTCACCAGTTCTTCCCTCTATGCCACATGTTGGTAGGGATCAACTCTGCCAAAAAGACAAAAGAAAAGGACTTGTGAAAAGAAAAGAGGTAGAAGACAGCCTGAGAGGAATATTAAGGGCAAGAAAAACCAGCCTGTGTCTCTGCCATGGTGCCAGGATGAATGGTTAAAATATATGCCTTTATTGAGCACTTACAATGTATCCATTATTTACAAGGCACTGTTGAGGCGATACAATGACCTTTCAGATAAGGTCATTGTTTTCTTGAGCTTTGTATCATAAATCAAATAACTCAAGACAGTAAAATGTTTAGCCTTTTAACAAATTGTTGCCAGCTCTCTGAAGAATGATAGCCATTCTTTCTTCTGATGTCCTGGGAAATTTTACATATTCTATTATAATGTATTCTTATATTGGATTTCTCTCCCCAATGATCTGTGAGGCTCCCTATCACCAATAACAAAAAACATTACAGATCAATACATTGAATGAGTGAATAAATTAATAATGGATAAATGAATGGTGTAGACATGATGCCTGAGTGCTTCAACTGTTGAACAGACTGTATATTGAAGGGAAAAGTGTTTCAACTTGGAAAATATTGCTGGCTGAGAACAGTGGGGGCTGGAGTAAGAAATTTATCTGAGGACATGAAAGGGGATAAGAAAGAAGGCAGAAATAGGGTAATCTCATATAACAGCACCACACTGAGGGAGGATGGAAGAAGAGAGAACTGACGCAAAGGACTTGGTCCAGAGCCAATCCACATTAGGGGCTCAGGCAGTATGGCTGGCTCTTTTCTCAGTGTGTGTGTTTCTGACGTATAATGGGGAGTGGTCAGTCCCCAACAGCCAGTTCAGTTGTTAAAAGAGGTGTTTGTGCCACCAGCATAACTTGGTTCAGTGTCATTGCTTTGTTTACTGTGATGGTTTTGGTGAAAAAATAAAAAGGACTCCAACAAATCAACAAAGGACTTTTATTCACAGCACTTCTTGACTGCTAAAAATCCTACCATTTTTACATGGGTTGACAGGATTTTCCATCGTACATGCTAGTAGACATACAGAAAAATCTCCTCCTTTCTCTAGTGGACAGAATGGGAACAAGGAATTTCTTGGGAACTAGGTTTATTTGTATGGGGATGTACATTAGGAACATTAGGATGGAACAAAGCTGCATATAAGATCTTACCTGACTGCAAAATTTAAATATAGACTCAGCCATCCTTATCCACATTCATTCTTTGAATGAGAATTCAGATTGTTCAATAGTGAAATTGCCTTGTTTTCCAAGTTGTGTCATGGCCATTGGCAGTATGTAGGACTATTCTTATCTCTCAAATGGTGACTTCAAAGGAAAATCCAAAATATCACACTGTGTTCTAAAATTCTTTCATTAGAGATTCAGTCATTCTTTTGAAGTTTTGACGATATTTCCTTCTTCAGGAAGCATCACATGAAATATAAACATGTCTAAAATGGCACTGACATAATCCTTTACTTTTGTCTATCCCGTTAGGGCCTTAAGCTTCAAAGGTAAGCCCAGATGGGTATTCTGTAGCTCAAAGAATTATAGCTTTTCAGATTCTGAATGGGCTATAAAGATTACTGAACCCATTGCCTGCAATATACATACAGTTGGTGAGATTGAGACAAGAGTGGCAGAGCGCTGCCCACAAAGTTATAGATCCCAAAGCTAGTGCTACATCTCCTGACTCTCAACACCAGTTTTTTTTTTGTTTTGTTTTGTTTTGTTTTGTTTTTTCTGTATGTCACACCTTGGTAGGGATCAATCTACTGTCAAGAGGAGAAAGGGAGGGTACTTCTGAGGAGAAGGAAGAGTGATCTGAAGAGGAAGAACAATTGAGAAAGGACAGTCAAGAGCAACAAAAACCAGCTTGTAGCAATGCCAGGATGCCTCGAGCTAGCCTCACAAGGGAACTTAGCCATGCCACCTGGAGAGGTAGTGGCAAGCCAAAATATAGCCCTCAATTTCAGCAGCATAAAATATGCAGATTTTATATCTAATAACACTTCTGGTTCTTTTGTAGTAAACAATTTATATATTTGTATACATTTATGTGTGGAAGAAATATATATATTATATACATAAAATATATTTATGTAAGAATAGAGAGACATGTTTAATATTTAGAATCAAATAAAAAGGAATATAAAATTACAAAACTTCTTTTCTGTCATGAATAACACTTTTCTGATAAGAACCATTTGTATTAAATAGAAAGTTCCAGTGAATAAGGGCCTCATTGGCAATATAGCACACTGTTACCATGAGTCCAGATACCCCTCCAAAGACCGTCATCTGCCAACACATATAAGCTTATCGTGAATGTTGTTACCATTGTGTTGACAATATCAAGCAAAATAAACACTTCATTAATTGACCAAATCTGAGTATCTATAAAATTATGAAAAGGGAAATAACGGTGACCTCAAATCCAGTGATCATAATGTATGGTTTGGGGGGTTGTGCAGTGATAAATAAATATTTATGTACATATATATATATATATATATATCTTTGTGAAATTTAAATTCCTTTGTTTTCTAGGGACACAACATGTGAAGTATTCTTAATTCATATTTTTAGCGGTAATTTTGACTTCTAACTAAGTTCTTATAAATATACATTGCAGTGAAAGAGATTCATATGATTCTTGGAAATACTGAACAATATCCCCTGGGTATTTTCTTCACTCAGTTGAATGAAAAAAAGATGAAGGTCAATATATCGCATTTCTCTTAATTTGTAAACATTCTAGTGTGGTCATAAAAATACAGATTTAAATTATGAAATGAATGGTTCTTATTTTTTAAGTAGTGTTTCACAAGTATATAAATCAGTATCTTAGGAAATAAATAGCCACTTTCTAGAATGAATGATAAAGCTTTACATTTTGTAAACACACTTAATTTTAATTTTGTTCTGTATTTATTTATTTATTTATTTATTTTTAGATTTTATTTATTTGACAGAAAGAGACACGGTGAGAGATGGAGCACAAGCAGGGGGAGTAGGAGAGGGAGAAGTAGGCTTCTCACCGAGCAAGGAGCCTGATGCGGGACTTGATCCCAGGACCCTAGGATCATGACCTGAGCTGAAGACAGATCCTTAACGACCAAAACACCCAGGCGCCCCTTAATTTTAATTTTAAATGATATTGATTTAATGAAAAATTATATGCATATATGAAGTGCTCAATTTTTTCTTTTCTGTTAGTTAATATTTATCAATTTTTCATATATTTTTGATTGAAGAGTTGGGAATTCTTATGGTAGTATAAAAGACTTCAATCAAGATTCTGCTGTTAATTTTGAGGAAAGAGGTATTTGTTTTCTATCTACTACTAACAGTGTGACATGGGTTTGTATTAGTTTTCTTTTGCCACTGTAACAACCACAAATTTAGAGGTGTAAACATGACAAATTTGTCTTACAGTTCTGGAGGTCAGAAGTCCAAAATGGATCTATGTGGGCTAAAATCAGGGTGTGGATCAATGACTCTGTTTCTTCCTGGAGGCTCTGGGGGAAAACTTGTTTCCTTGCCATTTCTACTTTCTAAAACTCATCTAGTTTCCTTGGCTCAGGTCCCTTTCCTCCGTCTACAAAGCTCACAATGTTAGGTTGGTCTTTTTCGTACTCTTGTTTTTCTGTCTTCTGATTCTCACTTCCACTTTTAGAAAACTTCTGTGATAACATTGGGCCCACCTAGATGATACAGAATAATCTCTCTATTTTTAAAAAAGATTTTGTTTGTTTATCTGAGAGAGAGAGTGAGTGAGAGTAGGGGAGGAGCAGAGGACAAGCAGACTCCATGCTGAGTGTGAAATCCAATGCAATGCTCAATCCCATGACCCTGAGATCATGACCTTAACGGAAACCAAGAGTCAGATGCTTAACTCACCAAGCTGCGAGGTGCTCCTAATCTCTTTATTCTAAGGTCAGCTGATTAGCAACCTTAATTTCCCTTCGCCATGGAACCTAATATATTCACAGGTTCTGAGGATTAGGATTTAGACACCTTAGACTTGGGGGTCATAATTTTGCCTTCCACTGAGCTCAAAAGGATGAAATGAAAAGCTCTTACTACCACCTGATGGCAAGCAGCCAGGGTTATCACTGCATTTCTGTTAAGAACTTCATGCTGGAGCTGTACATATTTAGTGGACCCAGGGCAATATTTTTCTGATGCATAGAATGAGGCCCATTTCTTTACCCTTACCTCATATAGACAAGGATGTCCAATAGCTAAATATGTGCTGAAAATTATCTACACATTAACACCAATTATTTGAGCTTATTCTGAGAGGGTAATTGTAGGCAGCTACTACATTCAGATGAAAATTATTTTGAACAAAATTCGAAACAAAGCCACATTCAAAAGGCATACTTAAATATAGAATTTTACTTGTTTCCTTTGATATGCAATCATTTTAGCAATTAGTATATTGTTTAAGTTGGAAATTATTTTTCTCACCTAATGGAATATGGCGATACAAATCCCATGAAATTGATAAAGATGACTAGGCTATTTTATGATATAGGAAGTAATACTATTTATGTCCTCTTGTTTTAATGGGAGACTAGTCAGTTCATTTGTTTCTTCTACGCAGGTTATCATGCCATGTTGAGATCAGTCAGTGCCAACTGTAGAGCAGGTGGTTCTTCTCCTTGGCATCTCTGTTGCTTATAAACTTCACTCACATCTTCCTTTGCTCATGACAGAAAATGCTTTGGTAGTGAAAGACCATGTGCCATCACAGTATTTGTGCACACTAAGCATCCACAGTGTGCATATAATGTACAAGGTGCTGTTGGGTGGAATAAAATAAAAGCCTCTTTCACCTTTTCCATTTCCGTGTTCTTCACTTCTTAACTCTTCCTGACCTTTCAAACATTGGATTCAGAAAGAATTCAGGTTCAAATTTTGAAGATCACAACTCCTCTAAATTTAGCATTATCAGATTTTCAGCTTTCCTAATATATGAAATACATTATACATGGAATGTTATATATAAAATTAAATATATTACATCCTAATTTAAAATGACCACCAAATTTGAATAAATTTTGGAAAAACTAGAGAAAGCACTTAGAATACTGACTGTACGTAATAAACAGTATATAGAGTCAGTAGTAGTAGTAATAGTAGTGGTGGTGGTTGTGATAGTCATGATCTGATTCCTTAATTTTATTTTGATGACAATATAAAAGCACGACCCAAACTCCTATGTGCATTTTTAATTATTTGTCTATTTATTCTTCTTTCAACTTTGTGATTTTGCTCATCAAATGTTGTCTTCTGGTCATCAAAAAATACAAACAAAGGTATGTTTTTAAAATCTAGCTGTGTCAGGAATATAGTTAATTATACTGTAATAACTTTGAGTGGTGACACACAGTAACTACCTTTCCTAGGCTAAGCATTTCCTGTGTATGTAATTGTCAAATTGCTATATTGTACACCTGAAACTGATATTATATATCAACTGTACTTCAATTAAAACTAAATAAATAAAGAAATGCCAAAAAAAAATCTAGCTATATCTAATTTATATACTAAACATTTAAATTGATTAACTTTTGGCAGTCATTCATTAGAAATGTTGTCCTTTGTTTTTATGAGAAGAAAATATTAATAATTAAATTGACTTAGGGCATAGAGAAATGATAAGATCTGTGAGCTTCATAACTCTTTGCCATCTCCATTGTAAAGACTGAAATAATTTGATACTCTGGTTATTCCATGTTATATTAGATATAACGGGAACGATGTGTTGTGACATATAACCCCTTCTTCTTCTTGCCTTAGGATATTACCCATTGTGAAAGAGCTTCTCCTAAATCTTTGTTAAATTTATACTGAAATAATCCACTTTATTCATGTCCCCAAGCTCATGTATGTATAGCAACCTTTAGTTTAATAACATTTCAGGTCTCAAAATAGAGTATTTGTGGTGACAATCACTTTAATGTAATATGAAAAGAAAAGAACACTAAGGTTAAATCTACAAAAGATATTTTGATTACGACATTCTCTGAGAATATATATATTTTTTTAATCTTTGACACCTCTATTAAATTCCCAGTTGCACTGGTTGAAAGGAATAGTTATTTTACTTTTTTTATTGTGAATGTATCTGACAAATGTCACTTTTTCCTTCAGGTAGGTGTGCAAAAATATTGTGTAAATTCACTGAAGTTTGTGTCTGACACTATTCGACATATATTTCTGTAAAGGGTTTTCTCTGGATTTTTATCTGAAATAACAGCTTTTAATATGTGGTGATAGCTGTTTAGAGTGGCGTGCATTGTCTGTGCATGTTAAACCTTGGAACTACATTTATTCGTTGTTTTATTTTTTCTGGATAATGCTCAAGGCACTGAATTGAATCATCTTAGAATCCACTGTTTTACCTTAACTGTTTTAACCAGCTAGAATCATTTTAAGTCCTTAGATTAATAACCTACAGACTTGAAATTTGGGATTTGAAGGAAATGTGGATTCTTCAGTTTGTTTTCTTCTGTGGAAACACACCATGTGAAGTCCCCCATAAGTTCCCGTTTTACTTCTTTCTGGTTTTCCTATTTGCCCTTCTAGATCGATATTTTTGGTACTAAATTTTGAATTTGCCTTATGCTTTTGATATTTCTCTTTCACTTATCATCGGTTCTTTTTGATATACATGATTCTCTTCAGTCAACTATTTTCTCCCTCCCTCATAGTAACAACAAATCTTCATTTTTTTCTATTAAATTTTCTAACTCCCCTCATACTTTTGACATGTACATTTCTCTTCCACTACGCCTTAACTTTTTTTTTTTAATATACACATTTCTGTTTAGTTACTTTTTTCCCTCACTCATGAAAACAACAGATCCTTGTTTTATCCTAGTTCTTCTCTTTCTCTCTTTTGTCTCTGTAACATCTCTACCCCATGGTATTACTTGTGCTTCCTTTTGTAGTTTAGACATTCTTTTCTAACTTTGATTGCAGTGATTTCTGTTCAGTATTTTGTTCTCCATATCTTAATGATGTATGTTGATATATTTCTCATTTAAAATATATTTTAGGGGAGCCTGGGTGGTGCAGTGGGTTAAGCATTGGACTCGTGGTTTTGGCTCAGGTGGTAATCCCAGGGTTGTACCTTTGAGACCCATGTCACGCTCCATGCTCCGTGTGGAGTCTGCTTGAGAGTCTCTCTCCCTCTCTCACTGCCCCTCCTGCTCATGCTCTCTCTCTCTCTCTCAAATAAATAAAAAAATCTTTCTCTCTCTCTCTCTCTCTCTATATATATATACACATACATATATATATATAACACACACACACACACACACATATATAACACACACGTATATGTATTTTATCAGGCAGTTTATAAAATGGATTCAGTTATACATTATTTCTCATTTATAATCATTATCATAATAGTTTCATTTTCCTTAGGAGATATACTGGGAAAGGAATAGAGCACATGAATTACTTATGTTCTTCCAATTCTAACAGTATGCAAAGCATTTAGTAGTAGTAAACTTTTTTGCTGTAGTAAAATCCAGGTTTCCAGGCTAGGCTATTTCTATTTATAGCTTTTAAAATGGAGCATAATATTAACTATCTCACAAAAGCCATGCCAAGGTGAATAAATGGAAAAGCTTTATTAAAAGGCTTAAGTGTAAAAATATTATTTAAGTGGTGTTGTAAAAGTACCTTTTTAAAATCTACTGTCTCTCTGAAAGTGGCACATATGAATTTAAAGGTTCATAATAAAAAATATGCAAATATAAAACATAGACTTTTATATGCTGTATATAGGTGGAAATCCAGTTATTTGCATCTAATTGCTTTTAAAAAATGAATATATTATATTTTTCTTGTGATAAGTGAGTTTGGATCTTAAGACTAATTTAAAATTTATATCTTAGAACATATGGATTGCCATATTTATACTTTTTGGCAGAAGTTTCTTTTCCTCCCCAAATTGAGTTTTGATTAGAGAAGACTTGACCCTTACAACTGACCAAATTTTTCACAAAATAGAAACCCATAGCAGTGTTCTTCAAACCAGCCTCTTACATGGATGAGAAAGCCAAACCTGGAAATGTGAAGTGACTTGCCCATTTCACATAGCACCTAAAATCAGTGCACAAATTAGAACAAGTGAGTTCATGTGATCATAGTTGACTTATGGTTTAGAAGGAACTTTTTCATTTACATCAGACCTCTTCTTAGAAGTAAACAGTTGATGCTAGAGATGGAAAAATCCATTCTGCAGTATAGGGACTAGTTAAGGCTAGGAGTCAAGGTAATACAGCTTTCAGGGTATGTAAGAGTTAATTAGTGCCCTGGAAAAATGACCACATGGAGATTTGCTTTGTGGTAACAATTTATACATCAGTTCCACTTCAAGATTTATCTTTAACTAGCCTTTCATCAGTTCTGAATAGACACTTGGGTGTGAATATTGGCACAAGGTTTAGAAATGCAAAATTCAGGGCACCTGGTTGGCTCAGTGGGTTAAGCCTCTGCCTTTGGCTCAGGTCATGGTCTCAGGGTCCTGGGATCGAGGCCTGTATTGGGCTCTCTGCTCAGCGGGGAGCCTGCTTCCCCCTCTCTCTCTGCCTGCCTCTCTGCCTACTTGTGATCTCTCTCTCTCTCTGTGTCAAATAAATAAATAAAATCTTAAAAAAAAAAGAAATGCAAAATTTATCATTGTGATTCCAAAGCAATTTCATTTTGTAGTGTGATTAGATTTCACAAATAACATAGTGATTTTAACCCTGTCTCTGTAAATCATATGTGTGGATACTTCTTTTGTCTTTTTCTTTAATAATCAACTTTTCTAAACCGAGAAGCAAAACCATCTCAAAATCATTGGTAATATTGGGCCACAAGGAAGAGTTACCTCGACAGTTAGAAGACCATAGGTATTTAACGAAGCTGGTATTAGCATTTGCTTTCTATGTTTTTTGTATCCTGTGACTCCCCACAAAGTCTTGTCTTTTAAGAGGTGCTCCTAGAAAATTGCAGTAATAATTGATCAAAAGTTTAACTTCCCTTTCAACTCTCTTTTGGAGCATCTTTCATATAATAGGCCGAATGATGTTCATTTCTATTTTCCCCACATCCCTCCACATTGGAACTTTACATATATAATAGACACTTACAAATGTTTGCTAAATGTGGACAGATGAGCTAACGACAAATATGAGAGGTCTTTATATAACCCAAAAGCAGAAAATTCAATCCCTGAAAGATCTAGAGTTGATTATATTGTCTTTTTTGGGAAACTCATTAGCTGTGAATTATGGAACCTGTTTATTGACATAAACTTTTAGTGTCCCTATTTAGCCTCCCAACCTATGAAGAAATTCTCTTCTAACTATAGCTTACAGTTTGTAATGCAGCCAGATATCCATTCTTCCACTGATAGGTAACTACTGCCCATAAACCACTAGTCCCATTTCTAGTAGCTCTAGTTGTTAAAATGTAGTTAAGAAGAGCTGCATTCTTAGAACTTACCACCCACTGGCTATAGTTACGTATTTTGATTGAAATAATATTAAAACTAGCACCACATTATAAGCCTTCGACTATTTGAAGTCATTTGAAATGTTTTTCAAATCCATTATCATCCTGCCTGTAATAACTTATTTTACTCTAATATGTTATTGTCTGTTTGTACTCTTCTCTTTATATTTTGCCTTTATTTAAATCTATTAAATAAGGATTTATGAATTCCAATTATAAAAGAAGTAACCTTATCAATACAGAAAATTCTCTTTAAGTACATACTTTGATAAATTTGCACAGGAAATTCCAAAGTTTCTAAACTTTTAGAAACTTTATTCATTTAGATAATTCCATATAGTCAAATACACAAGACTGGGGAAACATCACTTATCTTCATATAATATTATTTCGTAGCTTAAATTATTCCTTTTTTGTTATAAACTATAAAGGACTCCTTTTCTTTGCTTTGTGATTACAAGGTCATTCTTGCTCCAGAGTGGAGCCCCCTAGAGGGTAACGTGATGTGTCTCTTAACAGCACAAAGGATATTTTAGGCTCTCAAAAATATTAGATCAGTCAATCATCAAGGATATTTTCTCTGACCCAGTTTACTTAAGTGATTTATATGGAACTTAAAAGTTTAGTGTCTAAAATTACTCCTGATATTGAATCTGTTTTTTTAATTTGTTTTAGGTCCCCTGGAACTCATTTAAATTCAGATCTTCCATGGACTTAAAGGCCTAGGTAGCATGATGATCTTTATACAAATATACCAAAGAACACACTACAGCTCTTGAGGCGTGGAGGGAAATGTTTAGGGAACCACAGAGAAACCATAGTGGAGATGGGTTACTATTTGAATTTTTGTTTCCAAAGGGGAAGGATTTAATAATAAGATAAGTGTTAATGAGGAATGCTATCTTTTTCTGAATTTATAAACCATAGAAGTTGGCCAATGCTATCTGAACACATTGTTAATCCTTTGTTATTCACTTAGAATTTTGACAGAAAAAGTAAAATTTTGATATGCAGAGGGGAAGAACAAGGTTTCCTGATGTGTTTATGAATGATAACGCTTGAGTAGGTAAACCCCATTGCTTTCTTCAAGCTAACCCTTAACATTCGCACGGCCTGAGGCAAAAGTTCAAATGGAGGCCCACACAAGTCAAGTCTAAATATTTAAAGTTATAAAGCAAGCTAACAAGTCTGTTAAATTATATAGGATCTGTCTCCTGTCTTAACCAATACAGTTTTGCAAAGACTAGGAAGGCCATGTTGAAATTAAGAATTTTCTGTCACTTTGTAGTTTCATACAAAAATCAAATTCCCCACTATTGGTCCATGGCTTGCTCCGTTTCTCTTTCCATCCTGACTTTATCCAACACTATAAGGGAACTCGTAGGTACTTATATGGGCACTTAGCCTGCATGAACAACCTGGCTGCACAGTTAATCCTTGACCAAATGCCCCCATTTGGTCTTCCCTGAGCCATAGCATGCATGTGGATACACACATGGATGAGGTTCTCCTTAGGATCAGAACAGACCTGAGGAAGATCCTTGGAAGTAATATCAAGGCCATTTAGATAAGGAATTTGGGAATTCTGGGCACCCAGAGAATGATATATTAAAAAAAAAAATGTGGACTTTGGGTGTGCAAGACTAAGGCTTCTGGAGGGTTGTGATTGGATGAAGACTGGCATCTATGGGTCTAGGACAGGGGCTCTTCTTGCCTGGGTCTAATGATTATCGGGCTTTTTTTTTTCTTTTATTTCTCCCAGAAGTTGTTCCTGGGAAACACACAAATGTGTGTCTTGAAAAGAGTTGGCATTGTGGTTTCTACAAAGGAAGGTATTCATGTAACTCAACAGGAAGTATCAGAGATAGAAATTAAGGCAAAAGCCTATGGACAAGGAGTAAGCCTATTTGTTCTTGATGCTCTTTACCATTTACTTCCATCGAAGTTTCCCTTTTGTGAATAGAGCTATTAAGACGCTGCAAGAACCTGCTTATCATTGGTAGAAAAATTGAGAATGAAATTCACAGTTGTGTCCTTTTCAGATGTTATTTTCTAGCGGTTGGGGTCATAGAGCTAGGCTGTCAGTTAGTTTGAGGAGCAGGCGGCTATAATTATTTCTTCAGGTAAACAATAATGTTGTCATCCCTGGATGTGGGCGAGTTAAAGAGAGCTTTTTCCAGTTCCCTCATTGGTCCTTGAAAATGCCTTTGGCTTTTTGTCATCAAATCCCAGCAGGTGCCAGGGCACTGCAGGTTTCCACATTTGATACTGCAGTTTTCATCGGTAGAAGTTCATATCCTATAGTGATCTATGTGATTGCGGTTCCTCATGCTTTACATAGTACAACTGTCTCTGTCAGATTTCATGTTGACTTAGATTTACATTATGTTCACTTTGTATTTGGAAAATACCTTTTCTTCAAAGTCTTAATAGTCATTTTTAAATTGGCTAGATTCACTTTAAGATGACTTCTGTGTGTGCTTGAGAAGTAGAACATGAGTTTAGATTTTGAAATTTTCATTTTTGGCAAGCATAGAACAGGATGTGGCCTAGTTTCAAATGTTTATTTGAAACAAAAATTTAACTGGAATTGAATACTGTGCTTTCTGGAGTAAGTTCATAAAATTTTTGACTGGTTGTTTTTGTACCTAAAATATGTATTCTTACACTTTGTCCAGAAATTATTTTTTAATAATCTTAAAGGAATTACTACTGAGTTTTCTTTTTGAAGAGTGCAAGAGAAGCTTTTCTTTAAGGTATTAGCATTTTTATTGTATTTCCCATGTTATTCATGAAAATATTCATGCAATCAAAAAACTAATAGTTGATATACTTATTAAATATTAAGAGAACATGCTTTAAATCTTTATATACTGTTAATAAGCTTGACCTAGAGAAATATTCAATAAAAATACAGTACTGAATATGTGGGGGAAAACCCTATTATTTGAAATACAGTTCTAGTAGAAGAACACTAAGATTTCCCCCAATTTTTATTATATATTGACTCAGAAGTAGCAACAAAGACAACAGTAAAAATTTCAAGTGCATACCATATTATACAAACGTGTGTTTGTGTGTGTGTGTGTGTGTGTGTGTGTGTGTTAAGAACTGTTCTAAGCACTTAATGTGTTTTATCACATTTAAACCCACAGAAATTGGTGCTGTTTTTGTCTCAACATTACAAATGAGGAAACTGAGGCACAGAGCACATAGTGATTTGGCCAACGTCTCATAGTAGTATGTGGTGGATAGGAAATTTGAACCAGCCATTCTGATTTTCTTCAATAATTGCCCTCGGAAAGTTATGAAATTAATGAGACGTGGTAATCCAGTAGACACTGAAAACATTTTTAAATTGAGAAATAATAGAAAGGATAGTAGTAGTTTATTTTCATGCATAATTTTGGGTATATGAAAAGGACCAGACTTAGAAGAGGGAGTTTTAGCTCCGGTCCAAGTTTGCCACTCTGGCTATGTGGCACTAAATACTCCTCACCCTCTCTGAGCTTCAGTTTTCTCAAATATAAAATATAGAGAGTAATATTGTTTCATGAGTTGGTACGAGGATTAAATTAGGCATTTTATAACCTATTTTCTTCATAATAATTTTGAAAACACAGTTAGGCAGATAGAAAAGCATCCTGCCCTCCTTCCTGCCTCCATCTGTGAGCCTCAGGTTTCAGTGAAAAATGGGAGGGTTGAGCCAGATGACGTCGGTTTTCAGTGAACCCTGTGGTTCCTATAACCATTGCAGCTCCTTTTTAAAACCCATTATTTCATTGCAACTAACTTAATTGAGTTATTTCATTAAAACTTAATCTTAGGTTTTGAGGACTGTATTTTTATAGTTCTTTTCACAGAACCATAAAGCTTAGAAAGAATGTGAAAGGCTAAAAACTCAAAATTCTAGGATAGCTAGAAGTGTATCCAGGTTTTATTGAATCCTGCTTTAGAGATTTTTTTTTGGTTTATTTGTTTTGTTTTAGAGATTTTCACATAGCTAGTTGTAATATTCACAATATTTGGAATCACTGATTTTTAAAAATTCTTTATCTAAATCTTCCTTACAAAATTTATGCCTCTTCTTTACTTGAGAGTTATTTAATGAAATAGGGGCATAGCCAATTTTGTTGAGTCAATTTGCTACATTTTTGTGTTTGTAAAACTGTTATTTTCTATTCTTTTGTCATTCCTGTAAGTTTCAGAGACTTTCTATTTATCATAAGTGCAGGACCAAACTGATCAATAAATATTGCGTAGTAAGTATATCTTCCTGTTTCTACATCTATCTCATTTTTAAAAAATCTAAACATGCTCATATTAGGATATAAATATACTAAGAACTCATGTATTTATTCATTACTTTTATCATTTTGGAGTCCTCTGTCCTTATTTGTGCTCTGTATCTAAGTTTGGACTTTTATCCCTAAAGCTAATCTGGCATCTGAACAACAGCGAAAGATTGAGGGCATGTGCTCTTTTTTCCCAATTTAATTAAAAGTCAACAGATAACAAACAAGCAATATGGCATAGTTATAATTTATTAGAAAATGACAGCTGAGAACAAACTGCCATTTTTTTGTTACTTTTCAAGTGAGGATATCCTTTATTCTGACTGAAAGTGATGTTGTCTAAATGAGAGAAGTAGCATATTCTTAAAATTATTCATTCAGTGAGTTTTGATATGACACTGTGTAGGTGATAGCCAAGTGCTATTAAAACAATATACCAAGAACTGTTTGTGAATATATTAACCATGGCCTATGTTCAGATGGGAAAGATTGGATAGGACAGATGTGTCTGTACAAAGATCAGTACTGTTTGTTGGGATATTTTAGTTATAAGTGTCATCTGTGTATTATAAGGCATAGCACTTTTTTTTGCTTATTCATCAAAAATAAATATAAAATCAGGGGCGCCTGGGTGGCTCAGTGGGTTAAGCCTCTGCCTTCAGCTCAGGTCGTGATCTCAGGGTCCTGGGATCGAGCCCCACATCCAGCTCTCTGCTTGGCAGGGGGCCTGCTTCTCCCTTCTCTCTGCCTGCCTCTCTGTCTACTTGTGATCTCTCTCTCTGTCAAATAAATAAATAAAAATTTAAAAAAAATATATAAAATCAGAAAAAGTCCTACTAATGTATAATAAAAATACACTTAAAATTTTTAAATTGAAGTATACACAATGTTACATTAGTTTCAGCTGTACAACATAGTGATTCCACAAGTTTATTTGTTATGGTATGCTCACTGCAATGTAACTACCATCTGTTACCGTACAACAATGCTATTCCAGTACTATTGTCTATATTCCTTACATTGTACCTTTTATTCCTATGACTTATTCATTTTGTAACCGGAAGTCTCTATCTTCCTTTCCTTTTCATCTCAGGCAACTGTCCGTTCACTCTATGTATGGGTCTGTTTCTGCTTTCTGTTTCTTTGTTTTGTTTTTTTGCATACCTCATGTAAGTGAAATCATATGGTATTTGTCTTTCTCTTTCTGATTTATTTGACTTAGCATAATATTTTCTAGGTCCATCCATGTTGTTGCAGATTGCAAGATCTTGCCCTTTTTTATGACTGAGTAATATTCAATCGTATTTACCACATCTTTATCCATTCCATCTATTTATTGGCACTTGGGTTGCTTCCATATCTTGCCTATTGTAAATAGTGCTGCAATAAACATAAGAGTGCAGATATTTTTTCAAATTAGTGTTTTCATTTCCTTTGGGTAAACACCCAGTAGTGGATTTACTGGACCATATGGTATTTCTATTTTTAAGTTTTTGAGGAACCTCTGTAATGTTTTCTGCAGTGGCTGCAGTTTATATTCCTACCAATAGTACAAGAGGGTTCCAGTAAAAATATACTTTGATGATACTAAGTATTCAACCTAGGATTATGTGACTTAAACAAATACATGAAATACATTAACTATACCACTAACTGGCCCTATGTATTCCTATGACTAAAATCAGTCAGTCAAGGGTGTCTAATGACAGCACTTCACCTAACACTGAATGTAGCCACCATAATGGGCATGGTCACTTCTAAAGAACTCTTCATCGTTTGGAAAGCTATGCAGGTAGAATATGCATATGTATGCTGTACTTAGAGGAAAAATTGATGGTGTGCTAAATCAAGGAGGTGTGTCATTTAGGAAAATTACTTTTTTTGGAGAGGTGCAATTACATGAGTCCAAAGAACAAATATACCTAAAAGCACTATGAATTATAATGTATGTCATGACGAGAAATACACAATTGCTGAAAATTAGCAAAATAACACTATTTCAATTATTTCAGTTTATTTTAGAGAATTCTGTAGTGAAGTCACAGGATAAGGATTTTATTCTGCTGCTATTCTATACATTTATTCCTTTGAGTATATGTTAACTGTGAGCTATAAATAACTTGCCTTTGCAGCTAGCTTTTGTAACTCTAAGGATGAAAAGCAAAGTCAGCACTATGGGCTTGGTTTTTGTTTTCTATTTTTTGTTTTTAAGGAATGCTTCCTCCAGTGTATAATATATATTTGCTTTGATTTTCCTTTTTCAAACTATTTTTTTATACTTACACATGTATTTTAATGGGCATATTTTCCTTATTATTTATATACACACAACTACACAATAGTGTGTTGAAACATAATTTCACTAATTCAGTAATACCATCCACTTTGGTAACATTGCTGTTCTATAGTTCTACAATATGTGTCATTTTCATCAGAGCCCTTCTTCCTGTTTCCCATAGCATGTCTATTTATTAAAGAGAAAAATAGAAAAATAGAGAAGAGAAGAGGAAAATGGGCTTATGTTGGCATAGAGCCATATGGTTCCTGAATTCAGATTCATAATCCCTACTGACAACCTTTGCTAAACTCAAATATATTTTCCTGTGTTTTACATTGGATCCAATAAAATCAGACTAGAATATTTTTCTAAAGGTTTTAATTGTACACCATACAGTTACCTTAAGGCTAAATGGGCATTATACTATATTATTTAGAAGTATTAATTGACAGAGCTATAGCAATCTTTGGACATAGAGATAATATTTGGAAAACAATTTGATTTAAAAATTTTAATTAGATCTTTTTCAGGCAAGTGCTTAATATTTGCTGCAATGTCCCCTTTCAGACTGCATTTGATGTATACATGTTGAAAATGTATCTTATTAGAACATATGGGAAACATAGCCTCAGTAGTCAAGTATTAAGATCCTGCAAAGAATTAAGATTCTTAAACTAGAGTATAATCTACCCTTTACCCAAAAGACACATGGAGAGACTATCTGCAGAGTTGGAATAATACAATCAGGTAAATGGGAGGAGACCCCAGATTCAGTAATTTTGGGATAGAGTAATATTTGAGAAAGAGAAGGATTTTGCTGAACTCTGTTGAGAGAAAAAGAATATTTTGAACCTAAAATATCTGGGCTAATTTAGGGTTCTTAGATAGAGAAATTTTATCTGAGCTACATGGCAATAATAAACTATATTCATAATGAGTTTTACTTCCTTTATTTCTGTACTTTGCTATAGATCAGTTCTGTTTTTACTTGTAATTTCCTTGATAATACTTGGCCCTTTGAAACAGAAACATTAGTTCAGGAAAAGAAATGGATAGCTTCAGGGACGCCTAGGTGGCTCAGTCATTGGGTGTCTGTCTTCTGCTCGGGTCATGATCCTGGGATCCTGGGATTGAGCCCCGCATCGGGCTCCCTGCTTGGTGGGGAGCCTGCTTTTCCCTCTCCCTTTCCCACTGCTTGTTCCCTCTCTCTGTGTCTCTGTCAGATAAATAAAATCTCTAAAAAAAAAAAAAAAAAAAAAAAAACCAAAAAAAATGGATAGCTTTAGTCCTTTAGATTAATAGTTTAAATGAGTTAATAGAAACCCTGTGTATAAATTGCACAATCATTTGAAGGCAGAAAATACACTTGAAGTTTTCATGGGTGAGGAAATTTCACTGGTGCTAGAAAGCATTTTACTGGTATGAAAGTAATTGGTTTTGGTTTAAGAACACAACTTCCTGTCCAGATAAATTAATCACTGATGAAAAACAGTACTCTAGGATACTCATCCAAAACTTACATTGTTCAATCGTACTTGACTGCTTTTTATCAGGGAAATTAAAGGCTATGGTAGCTATGGTGACTTTGACAGATTTGGGGATTTGTCTCAAGACATGTCTCACAAACGTCAGGAGCTTACTGAATACTACAAGATTACAGACTTCCTTTCAGCCAGTAAAATGCAAGAGGAAAATTTGGGCCTTAAGACAGAAGATGAAGGGACAAAAGAAGGAAAATGAGACGCAGACCAAATATGCACTGCATAGTGCTCTGTACCAAGCTTCTAAGAAAAAGGAATTGATGTAAAAAGTGAACTCTCACTATGTATTCTGCTTGGAATAATTTCTGTGTAACTTAACAAAATAATACATTGAAATTTGTAGCTTTATTGCCGATTATAGATTGTTTTTGAATTAAACATGTTTTTTTGACAGTTCCAATGTCAGAATTCTAATTAGATATTTTTTGAAGGAAAATATTTGAATTCAGATAGACCTTGTTGAACTTATTTAACTAAAATGTTGGATTAGTTGTGCTGGTCACCATGTCACTATCAGGAAGCAGATATGTTTGGAAAATGCATGTGACTAGAGTCTTGCATAGAGTAGTGACTTAAGTGACTATTTATTACACCAAAATACGTGAATTAAAGAAGTAAGAAGAGAGTGATCAAAGATAAAAAACACTTGGACAGAAATGTGTGAGAATAATTATGTAATGTAGGATAGTCTAAGCATAAAAATAAAAGAAGATATAAGGGGAAGAGTTGAAATAAATTTGATTATCTAAAAATTTTAAGCTGCTTTGTATGATAAAATACTATAAATGACATCCTGAAATGTGATATTTGCAATACATATGATAGCTGGGAATCCACTAAACTTAATATGTAATGCATACTTTTAAATCACAAAAAGGCATATATCCCAGAAGGGTAGGCAGGGGAAGAATGAGCAAAAGGCATAAAGAAGCAACTCTTAAAAACAGAAATAAAAATATGTCTTTCAAATTATTAAACAAAGAATTGCTAATAAAAGCAAGTGTGTGACGAAAATAGACTCAAGATGGATGAAGGACCTCAATGTGAGAAAGGAATCCATCAAAATCCTTGAGGAGAACACAGGCAGCAACCTCTTCAACCTCAGCCGCAGCAACTTCTTCCTAGGGACATCGCCAAAGGCAAGGGAACCAAGGGCAAAAATGAACTATTGCGACTTCATCAAGATCAAAAGCTTTTGCACAGCAAAGGAAACAGTTAATAAAACCAAAGACAGCTGACAGAATGGGAGAAGATATTTGCAAATGACATATCAGATAAAGGGCTAGTATCCAAAATCTATAAAGAACTTATCAAACTCAACACCCAAAGAACAAATAATCCAATCAAGAAATGGGCAGAGGACATGAACAGACATTTCTGCAAAGAAGACATCCAGATGGTCAGCAGACACATGAAAAAGTGCTCCCTATTACTCGGCCTCAGGGAAATACAAATCAAAACCACAGTGAGATGCCACCTCACACCAGTCAGAATGGCTAAAATTAACAAGTCAGGGAATGACAGATGTTGGAGAGGATGCGGAGAAAGGGGAACCCTCCTATGTTGTTGGTGGAAATGCAAGCTGGTGCAGCCACTCTGGAAAACAGCATGGAGGTTCCTCACAAAGTTGAAAATAGAGCTACCCTATGACCCAGCAATGGCACTACTGGGTATTTACCCTAAAGATACAAATGTAGTGATCTGAAGGGGCACACGCACCCGAATGTTTATAGCAGCAATGTCCACAATAGCCAAACTATGGAAAGAACCTAGATGTCCATCAACAGATGGATGGATAAAGAAGAAGTGGTATATATATATATAATGGAATACTATGCAACCATCAAAAGAAATGAAATCTTGCCATTTGCGACAATGTGGCTGAAACTAGAGGGTATTACGCTTATTGAAGTAAGTCAATCAGAGAAAGACAATTATCATATGATCTCCCTGATATGAGGAATTTGAGAGGCTATGTGGGAGGTTTGGGGGGGTTAGGAAAGGAATAAATGAAACAAGATGGGATCAGGAGAGAGATAAACCATAAGAGACTCTTAATTTCACAAAACAAACTGAGGGTTGCCGGGGGGAGGGGGTTAGGGAGAGGGTGGTTGGGTTATGGACGTTGGGGAAGGTATGTGCTATGGTGAGTGCTGTGAAGTGTAAACCTGGCGATTCACAGACCTGTACCCCTGGGGTTAATAATACATTATATGTTAATAAAAAATTAAAAAAAAATAAGTGTGTGAGATCATTGTTATTTATCAGATTAACAAAGATCAATATATTAGTGCTAAGTGCTGATTAGAGTGTGGTGAGACCAATGCATATATTCACCATCTTGAGGAAAGTTGTGAAAACCAGCTTAGAGGTATTCACATTTATAAATATTGATACAGAACCATAGTGGTTGAAAAAATATATCAAAATAAACTAAAAGGGTAGGGAAGGAGTTAAATAGTGGTGCAAACAGGAGATTTTAATCAACTATTAAAAACTGTTATTTTAAGGATAATTTAGTGATATGAAAAAATGTTCCTATTAAAATTAAATATGAAAACAATAAAATTTGTTATCTGAAGCCATTTTATTTTTAACGTACACAAATACACACATGTGTATTGTATATAATTTAATTTTTAAATTTAATAAAACATGCACACATATTACTACTATAATCAAAAAAGTAAAGGAAAATATTATTAGAAAAAAATAAGAAACAGAATTTTATTTATATCGTAAATAAGGGTATAAAGAAATCATTTTAATTCACATTCAGTCTCTATCTTTTTTTAAGTTCTCACACTTATAATTTTTATTTTTTAAGTGCATTTAAAAACACCAACCTTCAAGCTGTTGAATTTAGTGTATGTGGAATGTGACTGTATCTCCAGGATGTACTGTCAATTTTAAGAAGAAGAATGTATATGAATAATGTGAATATTTTCATTGAATAATAAGCCTTTTAAAAGTAATTTCCTTTAGGGCCTAAAGAACTACTTCTTTTCTTCCATAGCTTGCTCAGTAGTGTAGAATTCTATGTATCAGAGAGTTTAGTTTTCTTCCTATGCATGAGTAATTAGGGTAGTACATGCTCTCCAAACCCACAGGATATTAATTGGTGTAATTAAAATTAATTTCCAGTTTCAAATTGGAGCTGTATATGGCCATTGGTAGAGAGTCTCTTGTTCCTCAGCAGGAAACATTTTCAGTGACTGAATTATATTAAGAATGTCATCTAAAGAATGAACTCAAGGACGTGAGAGCAAGCGCCTCCTTAAATTTGGAACCCTACACACATGCCTTGCCTCTCCCTAGCCAGACAGATTTTCTTGGTCAACAGTCAGCTCTCCTCCAGATGATTCAGGAACTGATGTCCTTCTGTTCTATGTCTCTGCCACCATAGGGTCCTTGTTGTTCTATGTACTCATTAGGTAGAATGAAAAGGAAAGCAGGGAACGGGCAGACGCTTCCTAAGAGCACAGCCTATTTAAGTGACAACATTTTATTACTGAGAAGGAGTCATATGGTTGGACCTAAGTGTAAAGGATACTGGTGAAATGGAATCTAGTCACATGTCCGGGAAGGAAAGGAAATGGATTTTTGGTAAAAGTTAGCAGTCTGAACCATCATATGATCTCCCTGATATGAGGAAGTGGAGATGCAACATGGAGGGCTTGGCGGGGGGTAGGAAAAGAAAAAATGAAAGAAGATGGGATCGGGAGGGAGACAAACCAAAGAAAACTCAATCTCAAAAATCAGACTGAGGGTTGCTGGGGGGAGTGGGGACAGGATATGGTGGTGGGGATATGGACATTGGGGAGGGTATGTGCTCTGATGAGTACTGTGAAATGTGTAAACCTGGCGAGTCACAGACCTGTACCCCTGGGGATAAAAACACATTATATGTTTATTTAAAAAATTTAAAAATAAAAATTAAAAAAAAAAGTTAGCAGTCTGTTATTGTATCAGTTGCTCTGCTAAGTGATTCAAGTCTCTATGGACTCTAGAAAACACCTAGTCTCACAAGATAAAGACAACTACATACATATAATTCTAGTGGAACATATACATAGGTGTGTCTTTGTATAGGCTCTTCTTCAGAGCCCTATCTAGAGAGTCATGCTTTAGTCTATATGTAGATGATCTCTTTTGTTCATCAACATTCTCTTCACAATGAGTAGTCAGCATAGTTGCTCTAGGACATTTGAGGAAAGGAGAGAGAAAAATGAGCTCACATGCATGAAAGAGGGTTTGACAGCAAGTGATACAAAATCACACACCTGATTTTATATTGAGGTTTGTATCTATAATGTTCTGCAGAACTTGAAAATAATGGAATATTTACAATATATCAGAATGATCTTAATAAAAGTAGTTAAATGTAAATAGAACCTTGATGGAATTGCAGAACTTCAATTTTTAGAGGTGAAATAGGAAATGACATTCCAAAAACGAGGAGCAATGTGAGTCATTATACATTGTAGAGTCCCAGCATAAGTCTCTGGGAAAAGAAGTCATATTGCAGGACACAGTCCTCAGAACTTGATCGTGTACCTCTATGACACATCGGGGGATGACAAGACTTTCCTATTTTATTGCTGCTTTTTGTCAGATACCAATCATTTGCCTTCTGAAAACCATCATAATCATTATCAAAATTTGTCAAAATTTTAGTTTCCTGATTATATTATTTCACACAATTATTATTTTATGTTCATTGTATAATTACATGGTTTCTGTTTAACAGCAATTTTCTCTTACTTTTAACCAAGATAATATGAGCTTTGAATATCTCACTTTTACATTTATTTCTAAGAAAATATGGCCTTCTGTAATTCACCTTTAGTCTTTTTTTTTTTTTTTAACTTTAGGCTGATTTTTATCATCTATCAGAGAAGCTGGACCAATTCATTGCAAAGGCCTTTTTTCAACTAAATATTATCAAACCTAAGAAGCACATAATACCTATGCCCCTGACAGTACTAAAGCTATGACTGATTTTTTCTTTCTTAGAATTTCACATTACTGTCTATTCAGAAAATTGAAGTGCTAAAAACTAAAGGCATAAACTGTTCAGAACACATTTTTGCTTTTAATACTATGTATTCCTCAGAGGACTTATAGTCTGAAAGAAGCTTAATTTTTTAACTTTTATTTGGGGCCTTAGAAATTTAGTTTGCTTCCATTCTAGAAAAATAAAACCAATTGGAACTGAGAAAGACTTGCTTTGAGAGTGTATAGTGACAACTTTCTAATAATGAAACAAATACTGCCATTTTAAGCAATTCTGTTTCAGCAAGATCAGCACTTACTATTTGTAGAATGAAGAAACGGGTCATTCTACAACGGGCCTCAGTAAGGAGGCCATACAAAGGGCAGGCTGGATGAATGAGACCTGCTAGTCCACTGTTTGAAATACCTACTTTATAATTTAATTGTACAGTGACAACTCTTTTGCCCTGTGTACTCTAATTACGTATCTCAGAGCAGAATTTGATTCCTGGTATATCATATCTATATAAAATTGTCAGAAATAACAGATTACCAGCTTTATAGTAGACAAGGACATCCTACCTGGAAATGGCAACAAGAAGTGGGAATAGACAGAAATTAGCACAGTTAGGCGGACTAATTGGGATAATTATTCCCTATTCACTCACATTTATTGCTACCTACATATATCATCTGCATATCTCAAATAGTCCAAATGAATGGGGGCAGGGCAAGCCCTTTTTCTAGTCAGGATTAGCATAGGCTATAAGTGATCTGAGCACAGGGCCTGATGTTAACTCCCATGTCTGGGAGAACTCACCTGAGTTGGGCTTATCAGAATCAGGCTCAAGAGTCTTGAATCCAGGGAAAAAGTCTGTAAGAAACCAATTGAGAAGCCTTGCTTTCTCCTGCTCACCTTTGTCCTAGCCTGGGGGACATGCGTGTAGCTCTCAGTCTTAGTAAAGAATTCTCTTGTACCAATGACCTTGGCAGCAGTTCTAGGATGCGGGCTGGAAAGAAACAGCAGAGACACAAAGTAGGAAGCTTCCAACTTGATGATCGTTAGTTTTCCATTAGGACACCAAAAAGGATTCCGTCTGAACACCATACTCCATAATAGCTCCATAGACTACCAGGCTTGGCTCTGTTTTTCCTAAGCTTCAAGAGAAGCAGAACCTAAAAGTTTTCTCTGACATGTGCATTGTCTTGTGGAAGCAGGATCTGACTATATTTTTACCACTAAAACAGTAAAATGTGGTCATTTCAGACATTCAGCTTATTAAAGGAAGAGAGTTGGGGTGCTCAAACAACAAGGCACCATTAAGTTTTTCTTAGATGGTACATTATTAATGTGAGACAAACAATACCTGTCAGATTTCCAATAAAAGGAAGCAAAGTTTCACATGTTGCAAAAAATTTACTTAAAAATGTTAATATACTGAAGCCAGTGTACTTATGCTGAGTATAGGTACCTAAGAATGAGAATTCGTTTCTGGCTTTTTTCCAGCTATATTTTAATTTCTTATGAAAAATAATTTTTATCATTGATTTACTATCTCAGTATAGCCATATCAAAGGATAATTAAAACATTATAGAATTCTAATTTTTCTGAAAACTAGGAATTGATTTTTTTTTTTACCCAGATGAATCACTGCATGAAAAGGGGGAAAATGAGAAAGCTAATTTAAAAAATCTTTCCAAGAATCTTTTTTTCCTTAAGGATTGGGTGCTATATTTGGTAATTACCATTTTAGTTATAGAACCTGTCTGATGCAAAGTTTTTAGATGTTGCTAGAGCCTATTATTACAGGATTTTACCATTTAATTCTTTATAATAAATCAGCAAAATGGAAAAATACACCTTTGCTGCCATTGAATGAAAGGTTTCGGCCTCCAGCACACTGTAGTAACTTAAAGATTATGATCGAGTTTTCCAGCCAAGCAGATAGTGCAAATAGATAATAGTAGAGGGGAAAAAAAAAAAAAGCCAGAGTATTGGTTTTTGATGAATGCAGATCTCTACCCTGCCTCAGTTTATATTAGGTCTTTGTGTTGTGATTTGTGAGACTGGAGGGAAGACATTGATCAGCAAATCCTATTAAAATATTTGTAGTAAAATATGTATGTATTAAATTCATTTTTTTCATTTTTTTCTCTATCACCCATAGTTTTTGTTGATGTTGGTGTCTCAGCTTGTCCTGGGAGAACTACTCAGCATGGCCTCATTGCTATATTTATTATGAGTGAAAGTATATATTATGGGTGAAAAAAGGATACTTCTTGAATTTAGAAAGTTGGACTCAGACTTTGGTAAGAGTTGTTCAAAATAGAACTTAATGAAAATTGAGTAAATATGATTGTTTTTGGAGTGGTGTTTTTCCTAATTTATTTAAACTGCTTCTTTTTAAAAAATTTTATAGCAAACCTAAGTTGCCCATAGTAATGAAGTCTAAACCAAAATACATTTTCTGTATGTCTTTTTAAAAAATTTTTAGTTTGTTATTAACCTTCATACAATTCTCTGTAAGTCATGGTAAGATTATGATTTCTTATAATTACTGAAGCTATATTTGCAAAATTTATGAATTATTTCTTTAAGCCAGCTCTCCCTGTTTCATAAAAGTGTAGAAAACTCATTTCCCCTCTTTCTGAGGTATTTATTCTTTATTTTGATATCCTCATTCACTCATTCATTCAGAAAGCCATGACATCTGAACTCCTTGCTGTTCTGTGGTTTCCCAAATTTTGGCGGGGGAAGGGAAAACCTGACAGCATAAACAGGAGACTTGCAAAGATTGCTCAAGGTTATTAATATATCATAAATTCTGCAGCTACATTTCGTATGTTGTATTTCTTTCTTACCTTTCAGTAGGAAGTTTGATAGATTTAGGATACTGTGAATTGGGCTGTTCATCCTGGACCAGAAGACCTTGCACATGTGAGACCTGGGCCACAGAAAAGAAAGTGGTCCTAACACACAATATGGTGTAGTTCTTTCTTCCAATCCAAGATAGAAGGTTGGAAGCACTCATTCTCCCAGAAACATACCTCTTAGACTAAATGTTGCTCTTGCCGGGATTCTATTCCCTTTTACCAAGACTTCCTTGACATGAATTATGACTTGAGTTCATGAAACCCACACTTTGAGTGTTGGTGGGGACAGGGTTATACTGAACTCTGATCTGAGATTAGATTCTTTATAGATGGTGCTATGATTTGGCTATTGTCACATACCTTAGTTACAAAAAGACCATTTCTCCACCTCCTTTCCAAATTCCCCATTCTGCCTTTGCTTGACAACATTTTCTACATCCATCCCTTCATCATCTCATATAGAAAATAAATCTTGCTTGATAGAATTTCTGACTACGATTCATAAGTAACTTCTGAATAAAATAGGATTGTTGGTATGACTCCCAAGCTATTTAATTTGCTTTACTGTTTCATTCAACCAAGACATTACATTTTTTCATTGAATGCCTTACACCACTTTATTTACAAAATTCTAAAACTGGCCAAGTCGAGAGCACCATACTTGAAATCAGTCATGCAGAGTTGTCTTATCTCTGAAGAAAAGAACATTATACCTGAAAATTTTGTTCTGCTCAGCACATTCCATTGATGTAAGAATTATGCCTTGAGTTTGTGATTCTTCTAGTTAGTTAGACATACATAGGAGTCATGTTACCTGATATTTGTAAAAGGGAATTTTGTCATTCCAAGGTGATTTGTGGCCTTATGGGAATCTCCTCATTTATTTGTTCTTATTACCTTCTCTCTACATGTCTGGATTCTAAAGTGTGCAATCTTATTTTCAGGGTTGTTTCTGGAACACTGGACACGAATTTATACTTATTACATTAAAATATAAGATCCATAAGAACCTCTTGCTGGTTTTGTTCATGACCATATCCAAAATTCCTGGAATAATTGCTGTCACTTAACCGGTGCTGATACATATTGTGGAATAAATAAGCTCTTTCAAATACTTGAATCTTGGCTTTCTGTAGGCATCTTCATGGGATTCCCACTGTATCTTCGATTGTCAAAGCTGCTGGAACCATAGCATAGCTCCAAAATTATGAAATCCAACTCTATTCCTGCTAGCCCTAGACCCATGGAAAGTTAAAAGGAATTTTGACAGGAAATAATTTCTCCTCCCCATTATATATACTGGGATTATTTTCATTTTCACAGAATGCATTGCAATTTTTAAGCCAAACATAGTGAATTATTTCCAGGTTAGCTGGAAATAAATATCTTAAAATCTGGAAGAAATGTATAATTTTTATCCAAATGATTAGAGAAGAAAGAATTTCTGATATATGTAATTTTTAAATTAGAAGATTGCTCTCTGTCTTACTTGAAGTAATCCTTTCTGTTGTTGCATTTGCTCCCAAACAATTAATAGAGGCAAGATAGGAAAGGTAAGCACCAAAAAGGCAATATGAAACAAGGTAATAGTGGTGCACTAAGTTAATGCTTTCTCTCTTTCAGGTAAATTTCATTTTCAGTTATTATCTTAGAAATTTGATTTTATTTATCAACAGAAGTTGGAATTTAGCTGTTCTACAAGCAGTTTGGGGGTATTTATCACCAGTTTCTTCTATGGCATGATGGCCAGAATGTTTATGAAATAACATAAATTTCAAATTATCCTGTATATCAGTGTTGAAAATAAAAATACAGAATATTTTAATTTATTAATACTACATGTGGATAGGAGATATGCATTTTATTTGTTAACACACAAGGTACATAGATTATTCAATATAATTGAATAACGTCTCAAGAAATCTTAAAGTTGTCTTCCTTATAAAAAGACCCATATTAGTTCTTTGATGAAAACTCTTCTAACATACACAGCAAAACTCTAAAATAATGCTTGAATTTCTAATAAGCATTCCAGAATTCAAATATTCAAGAAAATTTTATCTCTTTCAAATTACATTAAATTATTAGAAGGTTTTATACTTATTATAATAATGCTACCATTGCCACAATCCTCTTTTGAGATTATTATTGTTTTATATCTGTACCTTGCTTTGGGCCAAGATTATATAAATGATTTTTTTATTGATTTGGTGTATGTGGTTCATAAGGTTGAATCTGATTTGATTTCAAGACATATACTAGAAATTACTTTTTTGGTTAAGACTCTGAAATAAGCCTGATTATCATTTTTCTTATTTGCCTTTCTCATAAAAGTAGAATGTAGAATGTGTATTACATGACCTCCTATTCTGTGTAACCATTTGCTTTTCTGTAAAATTTATTATTAAGTCAAAGGGTGAGTCAGACTTGTCTAAATAGCCTTCTTTTTATAAAATAAAAATGATCACCTTGATTGCATTTATATGTTTTATTTTATCATAATCTTAATATTCTTTTCTTTGAAAATGAGTTAACCCATCAGTGCCCAAGTTTGTGTCTCTGCCTTCCTAATGAATTAAGCACAACTTAATTGATTAAAGTCTCATCATGTTTTATAGATTTCATTGTTACGTGACAATGAACTTTGTTTGTAGTTTTGTAAGTATGGATGTTGAACTCTCCTTTCTTTCTTACTAATGGATATAGTTCTCAACTGAGGTATTACTCTAGTTTGAACCAAAAATAAATAAACTTAACTTATAATAGCTTTAAAAAAAAAGATTTTATTTATTTATTTGACAGAGAGAGAAGACTGAAAGAGAGGGAACACAGGCAGGGAGAGTAGGAGAGGGAGAAGCAGGCTTCCCACCAAGCAGGGAGCCCGATGTAGGGCCTTGATCCCAAGACTCTGGGAGCATGACCTGAGCAGAAGGCAGATGCTAAACAACTGAGCCACCCAGGTGTCCCAACTTATAATAGCTTTTATTTGACTCAATAGATAGCTTAAGCATTCATCAACAATCAGGGTCAGAGATGTAGGAAGCATATCAGCATATTCTAGCAAACTGATTGTTGCATTAAGAAAAATGTGTGGTCTTAATGGACATTAGAATCAGGCTGGGGTGGCATTCCTTATATCAGATCAATTAGACTTTAAGCCAAAGACTATAAAAAGAGATGAGGAAGGACACTGTATCATACTCAAAGTGTCTGTCCAACAAGAAGATCTAACAATTTTAAATATCTATGCCCCTAACATGGGAGCAGCCAACTATGTAAACCAATTAATAACAAAATCAAAGCAGCACATCGACAATAATACAATAATAGTAGGGGACTTTAACACTTCCCTCACTGAAATGGACAGATCATCCAAGCAAAAGATCAACAAGGAAATAAAGGCCTTAAATGACACACTGGACCAGATGGACATCACAGATATATTCAGAACATTTCATCCCAAAGCAACAGAATACACATTCTTCTCTAGTGCACATGGAACATTCCCCAGAATAGATCACATCCTGGGTCACAAATCAGGTCTCAACCGGTATCAAAAAATTGGGAACATTCCCTGCATATTTTCAGACCACAATGCTCTGAAGCTAGAACTCAATCACAAGAGGAATACATTTAGTCTCCAAATACATGGAGACTAAACAGCATCCTTCTAAAGAATGAATGGGCCAACCAAGAAATTAAGGAAGAATTGGAAAAATTCATGGAAACAAATGATAATGAATACACCACGGTTCAAAATCCGGGGGACACAGCAAAGGCAGTCCTGAGAGGAAAATATATAGTGGCACAAGCCTTTCTCAAGAAACAAGAAAGGTCTCAAATACACAACCTAACCCTACACCTAAAGGAGCTAGAGAAAGAACAACAAAGAAAGCCTAAACCCAGCAGGAGAAGAGAAATCATAAATATCAGAGCAGAAATCAATGAAATAGAAACCAAATAAACAATAGAACAAATCAACGAAACTGGAGCTGGTTCTTTGAAAGAATTAATAAGATTGATAAACCCCTGGCCAGACTTATCAAAAAGAAAAGAGAAAGACCCCAAATAAATAAAATCATGAATGAAAGAGGAGAGATCACAACCAACACCAAAGAAATACAAACAATTATAAGAACATATTATGAACAACTCTATGGCAACAAATTGGACAATCTGGAAGAAATGGATGCATTCCTGGAGACACATAAACTACCACAACTGAACCAGGAAGAAATAGAAAACCTGAACAGATGTATAACAGTAAGGAGATTGAAATAGTCATCAAAAATCTCCAAACAAACAAAAGCCTAGGGCCAGACGGCTTCCCAGGGGAATTCTACCAAACATTTAAAGAAGAATTAATACCTATTTTCCTGAAACTGTTCCAAAAAATAGAAATGGAAGGAAAACTTCCAAACTCATTTTATGAGGCCACCATCACCTTGACCCCAAAACCAGACAAGGATCCCATCAAAAAAGAGAATTACAGACCAATATCCTTGATGAACACAGATGCAAAATTTCTCACCAAAATACCAGCCAATAGGATCCAACAGTACATTAAAGATTATTCACCATGACCAAGTGGGATTTATTCCAGGGCTGCAAGGTTGGTTCAACATCCACAAATCAATGTTACAATACATTAATAAAAGAAAGAACAAGAACTATATGATACTCTCCATAGATGCTGAAAAAGCATTTGACAAAGTACAGCATCCCTTCCTGATCAAAACTCTTCAAAGTGTAGGAATAGAGGGCACATACCTCAATATCATCAAAGCCATCTATGAAAAACCCACCACAAATATCGTTCTCAGTGGAGAAAAACTGAAAGCTTTTCTGCTAAGGTCAGGAACATGGCAGGGATGTCCATTATCACCATTGCTATTCAACATAGTACTAGAAGTCCTAGCCTCAGCAATCAGACAACAAAAAGAAATTAAAGGCATCCAAATTGGCAAAGAAGAAGTCAAACTATCACTCTTCGCAGATGATATGATACTATATGTGGAAAACCCAAAAGGCTCCACTCCAAAACTGCTAGAACTTGTACAGGAATTCAGTAAAGTGTCAGGATATAAAATCAATGCACAGAAATCAGTTGCATTTCTCTACACCAACAACAAGACAGAAGAAAGAGAAATTAAGGAGTCAATCCCATTTACAGTTGCACCTAAAACTATAAAATACCTAGGAATAAACCTAACCAAAGAGGCAAAGAATCTATACTCAGAAAACTATAAAGTACTCATGAAAGAAATTGAGGAAGACACAAAGAAATGGAAAAATGTTCCATGCTCCTGGATTGGAAGAATAAATATTGTGAAAATGTCTATGCTACCTAAAACAATCTACACATTGAATGCAATTCCTATCAAAGTACCATCCATTTTTTTCAAAGAAATGGAACAAATAATCCTAAAATTTATATGGAACCAGAAAAGACCTCGAGTAGCCAAAGGAATATTGAAAAAGAAAGCCAAAGTTGGTGGCATCACAATTCCGGACTTCAAGCTCTACTACAAAGCTGTCATCATCAAGAGAGCATGGTACTGGCACAAAAACAGACACATAGATCAATGGAACAGAATAGAGAGCCCAGAAATAGACTCTCAACTCTATGGTCAACTAATCTTCGACAAAGCAGGAAAGAAATGTCCAATGGAAAAAAGACAGCCTCTTCAATAAATGGTGTTGGGAAAATTGGAAAGCCACATGCAGAAAAATGAAACTGGACCATTTCCTTACACCACACACGAAAATAGACTCAAAATGGATGAAGGACCTCAATGTGAGAAAGGAATCCATCAAAATCCTTGAGGAGAACACAGGCAGCAACCTCTTCGACCTCAGCCGCAGCAACATCTTCCTAGGAACACCGCCAAAGGCAAGGGAAGCAAAGGCAAAATGAACTATTGGGATTTTATCAAGATCAAAAGCTTTTGCACAGCAAAGGAAACAGTTAACAAAACCAAAAGACAACTGACAGAATGGGAGAAGATATTTGCAAATGACATATCAGATAAAGGGCTAGTGTCCAAAACCTATAAAGAACTTAGCAAACTCAATACCCAAAGAACAAATAATCCAATCAAGAAATGGGCAGAGGACATGAACAGACATTTCTGCAAAGAAGACATCCAGATGGCCAACAGACACATGAAAAAGTGCTCCACATCACTCAGCATCAGAGAAATACAAATCAAAACCACAATGAGATACCACCTCACACCAGCCAGAATGGCTAAAATTAACAAGTCAGGAAATGACAGACTGGAAGGATGTGGAGAAAGGGGAACCCTCCTGCGCTGTTGGTGGGAATGCAAGCTGGTGCAGCCATTCTGGAAAACAGCATGGAGATTCCTCAAAAAGTTGAAAATAGAGCTACCCTATGGCCCAGCAATTGCACTACTGGGTATTCACCCTAAAGATACAAACGTAGTGATCCGAAAGGGAATGTGCACCCGAATGTTTATAGCAGCAATGTCCACAATAGCCAAACTATGGAAAGAACCTAGATGTCCATCAACAGATGAATGGATAAAGAAGAAGTGGTATATATACACAATGGAATACTATGCAGCCATCAAAAGAAATGAAATCTTGCCATTTGCGATGACATGGATGGAACTAGAGGGTATTATGCTTAGCGAAATAAGTCAGTCGGAGAAAGACAACTATCATATGATCTCCCTGATATGAGGAATTGGAGATGCAACGTGGTGGGTTTGGGGGGTAGGAAAAGAATAAATGAAACAAGATGGGATTGGGAGGGAGACAAACCATAAGAGTCTCTTGATCTCCCAAAACAAACTGAGGGATGCTGGGGGGAGGGGGGCTGGGAGAGGGGAGTGAGGTTATGGATATTGGGGAGGGTATGTGCTATGGTGAGTGCTGTGAAGTTTGTAAACCTGGCAATTCACAGACCTGTGCCCCTGGGGATAAAAATACATTATATGTTTATAAAAAATTTAAAAGTTTAATTTAAAAAAAAAAAGAAAAGAAAAGAAAAATGAGTGGTCTTATACCTGATACAAAGGAAAAAGTATGATTATGACTTGAATCTAGAAAATGAAACTGGGCTGGATTATAATTTCATAAATAGCTTAATTTCAAATATTTTCTTTAAACATATATCATCACCAAGTGAGTGAAAGTGCTATTATTTGTGTTTGGTGAAATGTTGTTATCATTAGTTATTATCTACCATATGAGTTTTATAACCTTAAGGTTAAATGATGTCTTATCATAACATTGATATTAAAAGTTAAATTTTATAAATCAAACATTTTAAAACAAAAATATTGGACTGATATGATTATTAGTGTGGGTGGTTTTCTGAAAAAGGCATTAAAGTTCCAACACATTTCAGATTTAGAAAAAGAAAGAAAAAGAAGAAGGAAATAAGAAATGAGGAAGGGTGAAGTTATCTAAATCCATAGAAAAATTAAAGAAAATTAAAGTATATTCTTTAATAACCCCTGGACAATTTTATGCATGCTTAGTGGTGGATTATGGACACTGAAGGGAAAAGTCTAAATTTGAAATATGAATTATTTAGAGCCAATAGTTAAATTTAGCAATAAGATGACTATGATAAAAAGAGAGAATGTAAGAAAGAACACAATTAGAATGACAGAGACTATGGATCAGAATTCCAAAAGTAGAAAGAGGAGACATTTTCAAAAAATTTATTTTATTTGAAAGCAATAGTTTGTTCTTGCAAACCTCTGATGATAGAGTTACTTTCAGAGCAGTGTTGATTTTTCAGTAGGATAATAGTATATCTTTTTTTAAAAACCTTTCCTTTTTATGTTGAGGTATAATTGACATATAACATTTTATTATTTTCAGGTGTACAACATCATTTGATATTTGTACCTTTTGAGAAATGATCACCACAGCAAGTCTGGTTAACATCCATTGCCCTATATAGTTACAAAACACATTTTTCTTCCTTATGAGAACTTTGAACATTTATTCTCTTAACAACTCTCAACTATGCAATACAGTAGTATAAACTATATTCTCCATGCTATAATAGTATAAATTGTAATGCAGGGATATCCTAGAAGACGTTGAAAGTTGAACACCAAAGTGGTCATCAAGATCCTTGGAAATGTCTGTGGTGACAGAAGTGGCAATATGGCCTATCTAGAAAAGGAAGGGAAAAGTAAACAATTCCAAGAGCAAACAAATGTGGAAGTCCTACTGATGTAAAGAGAAGAGATAATTCCTGCCCAGGTCTAAAGCTTGCATCCTGCATAGAGTCTCTGGACAGCTGAGAAGCTGAAATCAAATGTTAGTGTCTTGTGAGTTAATGCTAACACAGTAAATAACAGGAATAAGAATTTATGGGTGATTTCTGGTGAAGTGAATAAATTTGGAAGAGTGAAGCATCCCGGATTATTCATATATATATACATACACACATACATATATATACTTGCACAAAACATATATACACATATAAATATTTTAAAAATATATTAACAATATCATTCTTATATTTAACTTAAATCAATTTTTAAATAACTTAAATTTTAAATTAATTTTTAATTTAATAATTTAAATTTTAACTGTTTAATATATATTTTTACACTTGATCTTAGCCAAAAGGCCGAGAAGCAATATATTTTTAAATAAAAGTGCTGTCTCAAATTTTGTATACTGTCAAAGTTTCTGGAAAGGAAAAAAAAAAAAAGTTTCTGGAAAGGTATTTTCCAGACAGTACAGCGGAATTATTCCCTGGAGGTAGACCATAAGCCTAATTATGTAAAAAAGTTAATGAAAAAGTATCAAGGCTGAATATGTTATTATGACACCTTAGAATAACTAAGGCATCCATGTTCAATAATTTTCCTTGCTTTAGAGTATCAGCCCCAACTGTTAGTTTAAGAATGACCAAGTAAAAATACTCTTTTATTTATTTATTTATTTTTAATTCATATTTTTTCATGCTAATGACCAGTTAGTCTACTACAACTATACTTGCAAGAGTCTAATGGGAAATTATCTGCTTTGGCTATGCTCTCAATCACAACCATTTTTTTTAAAATCCTGAGATAGATACACAATTGGCACTCTAACTTTTGTGTAAGATTGTCAAAACAGATATTTCATTTT
This sequence comes from Lontra canadensis, assembly GCF_010015895.1. Classification (NCBI taxonomy): domain Eukaryota; kingdom Metazoa; phylum Chordata; class Mammalia; order Carnivora; family Mustelidae; genus Lontra; species Lontra canadensis. The sequence continues at coordinate 6,791,676 of NW_022631042.1, forward strand.
AAAACTTTGAATCCGGTGGAATATTCTTTAAACCATTATAATAATTATAGGTATAAATGCACAGACAGCATCTCAACATTAGCTGGTTACATGCATCTCTAGGTAATATCGTCTAGATTTTCTGTCCACTTTTACAAAACCATGTACAGATATTTTACTACCCAGTTTTAGAATTTTGTTTAGAATTTATACCATTAATATCAGTTATTATTAATGGTGCTGCTGTTGCTTTTGGGATCCCAGAGTTGGTGAAACAACAAACATAGTAAGGCTATATATTTTTTTCTGGCTTTCAGATGATTTTTCACTTCTCCCTCACAGCTTTGAAACACAGTGCAAGTAATTTCATGTAATCATAATCTCCCTGTTTCAGAGAAGGATATAATCTATTGAGAGATAGTAAAATAGATTGATAAGATAAAAATAGGTGAGGAAGATAGAGGCTTCTGATATATGTCTGATAAGAGTAGCTTTTTTTTTTTTTAATTTTTAGGACTATAAGTGATGGTTAAATGCAATAGATTAGGCTTCCTACCTCCACTAAATCTGTAATAAAAATGTGGAAGAAGAATATTTTTAAATTCAAACATTTATTGAAATTTAAAGTTATTTTGCCTTATGCATTTTTATTATACTTAAACATTATTCCATTTCTGCTCCTGAAGGAGTATAATCCAAATTTACTATTGTTGTTAAATAGTACTCTAGGTTAAGTACCTCCCGCCTTATTTTTTTTTATTACAGCCTTATATTTTTGCAACCTTGCACATTATAGCTTCAATAGAGACCTTACTCCGTTCCAGCTTTCCAGTGATTATACTATATGTACATGCCTTTTTTACTACTGCAAACATTTTAGTATGCTTAGATCATTTTAAAGTTCCTTTAAACATGGTAATGGCTACAATGCTATAAAGAAAACCATAAATAAAGGTGCTGCTAGTTTGTTTGAAACACCAATTTTCCTATAGTCTTCCCTGGAAATCTTTTTCATGCTCATTATCAGTTAGTCTACTGCAACTATACTTGCAAGAGTTTATTGGGAAGTTATCTGGGAAATAGTATACTGTTTAGATATTTGTGAAAAACCAGATTTCCATCTAAATGAAACCGTTTACTATGTTCCTGTTACTTTGAGGTTTCCATAGTCAATACAGATGAAAAGCTTTTCCAGTTTACATATAATAAAAGGTAAAGTTTTGTAGAAGTTACATTCTTTGCCCATTAAACCTTTGAGACATTTCGGATGCAGTTTAAGGAGTGTAGTTTAACAGTTTTCCAGAAAAAAATAATGTGTTATTTTTTATTAATACGCTGGAAATTTTATGAATTTTTACATCAAAGCTATTTTATAACCAATTGCTTACATTTTTAAGGCAGATTAATGGAGAGAATAAATTTTGGGGTAGGTAACCCAGCAGTTATTGTTAGGACTAATAATATATTGCTTTGTGTTATTTTTACGAAAGTATATCCCTTAAAAAACCCAAAAACTTGCGGGCGGGGGGAAGAAGGCTTATAGGCCTGCTGCTGGTGCTTCCAAGAATCCTTCAAGTTTTTCTGTTTTCTGGCTAATTGAGTGACTGACCCTTGTAACCATAGGTGGTTATATTTATCAGTATTGTCCAGTATGATTGATTTATTTTTTATAGAAATGATATTCCCAACAGGAGATTGCATAAACATTAACCTGTGGTTTCTCTCATGAGTTCTGTAGCTATTGCTTTGTTTTGGGCATTTACTTTTTAATACATCTGGAATTTATATATACATATATGTAACATATATATGTATATATAATATATGATATATATAATATATGATATATATATCATATATATGTATACATATATATAATATATGATATAATGGTAGGATGTATTTTTTTTCTCTTGAATTCATTAATTGCCTCAAAACAATTAAGTAAATAGTCCATTCTTTCACTATTCTTTAGAATGACCGTATTATAACTTACATACCTAATATGCCACTTACTGTTTCCTTTAACATATGTATAACTTTTATTTCTTTTCCAAATTTTCAAATTTGATTATACTGTCTAGTATATTCCAAATATTACCTTATTGCCTTATTCCTACAGTTAACCAGAATCCTTGTGGTATTTCATCATTTAAAATGATGTCAGCTTTGGTGTGTTGTATCATGTTAGGGAAGCATCCTTGTGTTTCTCCTGGGCCAATCAGATGATTATTTTGGCCTCTGTCAAAATAAACATATTTTTTTCCATTGATGCATTGGTTTGAACTTTACTATTGATAGATTTTCTAATATTAAACTGTCTTTACATTCTTGGCCATGGCATATCATTTCATGTGAACAATATAAACAAAGCCTGTAATATGAATTAATACAATATTTGAGTCTTCTGTTTTGGGATTTAAAACTTAATATGAAATCAGAAAGTGATTGGGATACTTCACAATTTACTACATATTTTACTTTGCTTAGTAGAAATTGTGTAAGTTCCAAGCGATATGTACAGTTATTTCCATGATAGGTTAATAGTTTATATATATGTGTGTGTGTGTGTATTTTAAAGATTTATTTATTTATTTTAGGGAAAGACAGATGCAGGAAGGGGCAGAGGAAGTGGGAGAGACTTCAGACAACTCCATGCTCAGCATGGAGCCCAGTGCAGGGCTTGATCTCATGATCCTGAGATCATGACCTGAGCTGAAACCAGGAGTTGGATGTACCACCCAGGCGCCCCTAGTTTATATATTTGTCCAAAAACCTTATTATTCTCAGAGATAACTATGGAAGGATGTGATTAAATACAAAAATTCATTAAAAAAAACTTGTGGACCATGTACCACAGAGAAATGCCTTTGCCTTTAGTCACATGACTGGATATTTTAAAGTCCAATTTTATACCTGTATTATTTATATTTTGATATTACTATTGAGCTCTTCTTAAATATTTTTGTGAATGTTTTTATCAGCCTTATCTCTATGACTCATGAGAATTCTAGGTCCGAATAAATAAAGATTAGACAGTCTATGATTACTTACCATGAAGTGTAAATTCAAGAGAGCAAGACCAAGCATTGTGAATATTCCCTATTAGGAAACAATAGGTCAAACACCCTCACAGGCCCTTCACAGATAAAAATGGAGACAACTGGATTTATGGAGCATTTTCATGAGCCAGACAGGAATGCCTACCAATCCTGGCCTCACCAAGTTGCATCTTTACTTTTGCTTTCAAGTAGCTTCTTTAGAATATAAATGTGGAAAAACAAGTATTTTCAGTTTCTCATTTCAATCTTCTTGTCTTTAAAATTTTTTTGATCTTTTTTCAGATCTTTTGAAGATGATTTGGAAATAATTTCATATCACTATTGATAAAACAGGGATAGCAAATTAGAATTTTTTCATGCCTCTTGAAGTATATGACAACTATTTAAACTCATTTTTAACAAATGGGGGTATGTCCCTCAAAGATTTATAATTATGAAGAGCTAGGGATCAAGGATTATTGTTTAACCCTTATAGAAACCCCTAGGTACCATAGGTATCATAGGCAGATAGGAAACTGAGGTACAAGTATGTTACATAAGTTTTTCTAGTAGTTAAGAGATAGGGCTGTGATTCTGGTTTTAGGCAGTCTGGCTCCAGATTATGTACGTATAACCCTGTTTTGGTACTCTGTGTCTGACAACATGTCCCCACAATGTTATGGTACAGTGAGATTTATATCATGAGATTTTAGTAATAAGAATTAAATTAGGAAAATTCATGATAAACACTTCCTGGAGAGAATAAGGAGAAAAATACTCTTCTGTTAATAAACCGACTTTGATTCATTCTTCTCTATAGTGAACTTGAGCTGTAATAGAATTCCCACTAGATTATGATTCAAAGGAATGCCTGCCTTTTTTAAAAGTAAAACATTCATCATAAAATGAATGTGAAAGACAGATCTCTGTCATCTAGTAAGATTTAGATTCACGACAGAAGGACAAATTGGGAATTACTTCTTCCTCAGCTTGCCAAAAGCTGTTAGATTGTCACAGAGGTAAGACTGAAAGAAATACTGCTTCTCCCTATTCCCCAGCAATATCAAGACTAGCATCAATACTCTCATGATGGAACATTCGAACTGTACTTTTAGAGTAAAACAGATATGAGAGAAGAGACCAGACAAGTAATATGGAAATTTTTATTTCTATTTTAATAGTACTTTTTAAAAAAGTTACTTCCTTACTGGCTTATTATAATGAAAATTATTAATAACATTTATAATATACACATGCAGTGTCTATGCAGGTATATTAATAAGTTATACTGAACACTTGGTACTTTGTCAAAATCTTCTCATTGATTATCTGATTTAAACTTCACCACTATCCTCGTTTCACAAAGGAGAGAAGAGAAGCCAAAATAGTTTATGGAACTTTAATAAGAAGATCTAACTCAAACCCAGTTCTACCTAATCTCAAATCTGGTTGATTACAGGTATTGCCACCAGAATCATTAATCATTTGCTAAGACATCACTAATTCATATTTGTCAGATGATATAATCTGAATTAGGAGCTTTTTATAAAAGACAGAATAATAACTGTTAAAATAAGCTATACTAATCATTAGTTACTTAAAACTTATAATATTTACCACCATAATTTGAAAGGAGTTTTCTGTTAATAGTATACAAATAATTAGTTATTTAAAAAGAAATACTTCAAAACAGCATATTTTAAGTAAACTAAAAAGTAGCCTCCTCTCTCGAGTTTCTGGGTCCTACTTTCCTTTTATCCCTTTATTGAGGCAATTTTTTATGTAGAGATAAATGAGACAATTTTAATTAATGGTAATGATTTGAAAAAGGGGGAAAATTCAAGTTAACATTAAGTGGAAATCTAAGAGAATAATAATGAAAAATCAGAACTAGGCTTTAAATTCAGCTGTTATTTCAAATCACTGGAGTGAAAGCGGCAACACTTTCCTACCCTCAGCTCTCCAGTAGGGCAACAAACATGGATGTCATACAGGTTATTTCATTCAAGAACTAGTGGACAAGGAATAGGTAGCCCTTTTGTAATATGGTCCATCATTTTGCTGACCAGAAATGTTGTTTCACTAGTAATGGCTGTAAAAAGCAAAATGCTTAGCACCATTATTAGCAGAAAGGAAGCAAAAGAGAACATAAAAGAAGGGGAAAAGATGTCCAAAGAAAGGAAAATTGTGAAGGACTTAAGTGCTAAAGGGGTAGGAGAAATTCTTTGAGAAAAAAACAAAAACAAACAAACAAATAACCAGAAAAGAGAAAGAATGAAAACTCACTGGACGTAAGCAGCAGTGTGAAGGTGTTCGATACAAGATGGACAGCAATACCGAGACCTCACTGTGCTGCTCTGAGGGACCAGCTAGAGCAGCCATGGCATCAGAGGGTTTGGAGCGTGGCCCCAGTTCAGGGGCTGCTTAAAGCTATGGAGTCAGTGCACATATCACAGTGGTTTCATCATGCCTAACTCCTGTTCAGAACACTTTGTTTTGTAAAATATAAAAGTGTCCATTGTAACATACACAAATTATTCTCATAGATAGAGGCATAAATGTTTGGATGCCAAAGGAGTTAATTTCCAGTATTGTTAGCGCTTGTCAAATTTTTAAGCACGGTGGAGAGTATGTTTTTCTCTAGAGAATATGTTTTTCCAAGTGTTCGTATTTTGCTGACAGTAAAGTCACTTAGTAAATATTTATTAAAATAATTTGTTAACTCCAGGAATAGTATACATTGTGATAAAACACAAAAAGACCTTGATGTTCTTCCAGTTTGGAGGAAATGTTAATTTGACGGTTAGAGAATATTGTGAAAAATTAATGTCAATATGTTACCTTCTTGACAATATTTCCTGTGTAGCCTTATGGAAGTAAGTGAAATTATCCTTCCATTTTAATGGGATCCTTGCCAGACAATAAAATAGGATATGTCTTAAATTTCTTTCTGTGTCAAAAATGAGCTTGCAGTACTCTGAAATATAGCCACTTATTAGCTATATGACTTTGGACAAGTCACTTATCTCCCCTGTATCCCGGTATCCTGACCTGAAAAATGACTCAGTTCTACTTCATAGAAGTTTTATAAGGATTGAAGGAGTTATTATTGGGAAACATGTAAACAAGTGACGGCTACATAGTCAGGGTTGTATAAGTCTTTGCTGTTATTAAAACTTGGGTTAATTTCTAAATGAACTTTTCCTATTGATGTTGTCTCCTTTCTCCAGAAAACTATAATCAAAGTTTAGTTACTCCACTTAGCTTTTATAATAGCCCAAGCAGCATCCACTAAATAAAAAACCTTTTCCATATTTACATCACATCTGGCTAAGACAGAAATCATGGGATGGCTTGACCCCCAGAATTTGAGAACTGAGAAAGAGCAGCATCTGTCTTCTCCATCTGTTTAACCAAGATTTCTTAATTATCTGTAAAAACATCTTTAGTCTAAATCACTCACTGCTCAGTTTAATGAACTTTATTTTGTGACATAACATCCAAAGCCTGTGCATTCATGAAGATTATCGACTGATTATGTTTTCCATGAGGATAAGGAAGGCTAAAAATGAGCTATATCTAACACACGTGCACTATTATTTTGATGAGAATGGCTAGAGCTGTTACTCCTGGAGCTTTTTGTTGTATCTGTTACCTCCTATTTTTTTTGTGGTCTTATTTTTCCAAAATCAAGTCACTGTCACTAATTGTTCCCTCCAGTGATGCTTGTCTGCTGCTGATGTTCTGAAGCAATTGATGTTGATGTTACATTGGTTCAAATTATACTTTCGTTTGCCCTTGAAGCTTTTTGGCTGTCCATCTTGTGTTTGATTGCATTCCTTACTCCATCCTGTAGCAGCTGTTTTAACATTCTTTTTTATTATTATTATTTTTCACTTGCTTCACTTGCTGAAATGTTAGAACTTGGCTTCATTGCCAATATTTTAATAGTGTTCAGAAGTCTCATTATTGATTTTGATATTGATGCTGTTTGATAATGGATGGCAATGAATCTTGTCCCCAAGCTGAAAATGCTTTTAGAAATGAGTCTAAATCTCTTGCCATTAGAGCTCCTTAGGAGACCATCATTTCATAAGCTGGCTGTGTACTGTGAAGCTGGAGGCTTGTTGTGCTACAGTTTTTCACATTTCCTATTGTAGAGCTGAATCATGTACATTTTTCTTCTGTTTGGTAGCATGACATGTCTGTGATAATTTAGTAGCTGAAAGACTTCATTTATAATTTTGTTTGGGAGAATCAGAGTAATTCCCATTTCACAAACCAAACCTAATATATCTGACGTTTAAAATATGTAGCTGTTAGATATTAAAAAGCATATTTTTATGAGGATGAAACATAAAACATAAAACTTACAAAATATTTTTTTTTATATTCGAAAAAGTGTACTTTCCGTAAATCCCTGTAGTACTTTACATCTCATAATCTTTCTCTCAGGTGTGACTCTTCCCTTCTAGTAGACTCTGTGAACAGAGGAGTAAGTTCTTAGTGATCTTGACATTTCCCAAAGCACATACCCAGTAAGAAATGGTGAATAACTATTTAGTGGCGTTTTTGGTTGATTACATATGTTATATAATACATAAGTACATATTACATATATATGTTATATATTAACATATGTAATTAACACCCATTCACCTGTAGCTTGCTAATTTAAAATATGTGAGAATTATGCCAAAAGTATACTTTGGATTAACAATGAAAAAAAAAGGTTTTCTAGGTAAACTAATAATATATTAGCCTATTTAAGAGAATAATTTTGACAGAATAATTTAAACCAATAATATGATTGTTAGGCATCAATTTTCTCCAGTCATGTAGAGCATTTATCCAATAGGAACATTTCTTGGAAATAGTATTAAATTAATTAGGGGAAAAAAAGATATTTACTTCAAATTTTTAAAATACCTGGAATTCCAGCCTATTTTATGAAATGTTCTGTAACTGTATAGCTCAGACCTCTCAATTATTCAGACTGGCCTCCCCCCATATATCATGAATCCCCATGCACATTGTTTTTCTGCCACTTTCTGGAGTCTTCATTGCTTGTGGTATTCAATGTGGTATTCAGTTAAGCCCATCTCAGTGATCAAACCAATGTAAATTAGACCTGTCTGGCTTGATAAAATTATCATGAAAGTCAAATGAGCCAATGTGCTTAAAAATATACTGTGAGAGATAAAAGTGCCATATATATTTGGGCTTTGTTATTCGAGTTCATGAGGGATAAACTAAACAATAAGTCTATTTTCATGTGATGATAAGATATTCTTTGTAGCTCATTCCTTTGGTTTTTATTTTTGGTTGTTTAACTATACATACACAGTAGGAAGGGTGTTCTTCTGAAGGCTGTGCCCAGTCCTGCACTCAGAAGTTATCACCAGTTACAAACCAGTTACATGGCTTGCTAGATGAGCAGTCAGTTAACCCCCTGTTGGTAGAGTGAGGTTGGCACTCTGAGTGTACAACCTAGCTACCTTACCCCAAGATTTCTTTCTGATGAGACTTCAAATTCCACAGTTCATTTGATCATACAGAATGAAATTATACTCAATGCACATGCACTTAACTTTCCTTAAATCATATTTTGTTCAGTTTTATTAAGGTATAATTGACAAGTCAAATTATAAGATATATAAAGTGTACATGATGATTTGATTACCTTATGAAAAAATTCCCCATTGAGTTAATTAATATGTTTATTAGCTCATATTTACCTTTTCATTTTCTGTGAGGACATTTAAGTTCTACCCTCTTAGAAAATTTTAATTATACAATACAGTATTATCAATTTTAGTCACCATTTTATACATTTGATTTTCAGACCTTATTCATCTGATAACTGAAAGTTTGTAACTTTTACCAAACTCTTCCTGTTTTTCCCACTTCCAGCCCCTAGAAACCACTCTTAATGCTGTTTCTATGAGTTTGACTTTAAAAAATTAAAATAAAAGTATTTTTAGATTCCATTTGTAAGTGATACCATGCAGTATTTGTCTTTCTCTGTCTGGCTTATTTCACTGAGCATAATACCCTCCTGGTTCATCCTTGTTGTTACAAATTACAGAATTTCCTTCTTTTTTAAGTCTGAATAATATTCCATTGTGTAGAGATTTTAAATATCACATGTTTTGTTTTGTTTTTTTTTAAGATTTTTAAAAATTTATTTTTATTTTTTATTTTAAGTAAGCTCTATGCCCAACATGGGACTTGAACTCACAATCCTGAGATCTAGAGTCTTATGCTACTGACTGAGCCAGCCAGGTGCCCCTATATCTATCACATCTTTTTTATCCATTTATCCATTGACAGATACATGGGTTATTTCCATACCTTAACTATTGTGAATAATGCAGTTATTAACAAGGGGGTACAAGTTCTCTTTGAGATAATGATTCTGTTTCTTTTTGATACATTTTTAGAATGGGCTTACTGGGCTATATGGTAGTTCTAGTTTTAGTTTGTTGTTTTCCATAGTGTCTGTACCAGTTTACATTCCACTAACAGCATATAAGGCTTCCCTTTTTTCCACATCCTTGCCAGCATTTGTTATATCTTGTCTTTTTGATAATAGCCATTATAACAGGTATAAGGGGCTGTCTCACTGTGGTTTTGATTTGTATTTACCTGTTGATTAGTGATGTTGAACAACTTTTCCTATGCTTCTAGGCCATATGCATATCATCTTTGGAAAACTATTTAGGTTCTTTGCCCATTTTTAATTAGGTTATTTAGTTCTATGTTTTTGAAATTAGTCCCTGTTGGATATGTGGTTTGCAAATATTTTCTCCTGTTCCATAGGTTGCATTTCTAAAGTTTTATTTTTATTTATCAGTAACTCAGAAAGCAAGAGAGCTGTCAGCTATTTAAAATTTAGTTGTTTCTTTTTAATAATCTGTTAAGAAAGTAGGAACCACGTAGATAGGTGGCAGTTTGGAAAGTGGAGTGATTTAGGAGCATTACAGGCTTCAGCAGGAGGGAATAAGGCAAAGAAAAGGGAACCAACTTTCCCTGCCTACTCTATGCATGTGGACATTTGGGGAGTGTTTTGCATGTAACAGAGGGACAACATAGTGATACTGGGCAACCAAAATGCAATAATGATGCTATTGAGCACTGAAAGGGAAGATGAGAGTATAAAAAGGGAGCTCGAAAAGATCAAGAGAAAGCTTTCCTAATGCCACAGTTTTGCCTAGGGTAAGTCTCCTGAGTTTTGATAGTATGGACTGTCCTTGCCCATAAAGACATGTTTTCCCAGTCTATTTATTTTTAGTTTCTATAATATTGTGATAAAAATTAGCATTTCTTCTTTCAACACCATATCCAAATTCAGTCTACTTCCCAGAAGTTCCCTTTATGATATTATTTGTGTTTTACATGAAACACGAAATATGCACTTTTCTATGCACTTACTGTATTCATTTTCTGCTGCTACCAAATAAATAATAAAAGCTAGATTAAATATAGATTTGTTGTCTCAGTTCTGGAGCTAGAAGTCCAAAATCAAGGTATTAGCCGATCCATGCTCCCTGTGAAGGCACAGGAAAGATCTGTTCCAGGCCTCTCTCTTAGCTTCTGGTAGCCTCAGGCATTCCTTAATTGTAAGTCTCCCAATTTCCCTGTCTCCCTATGTCTTTTCCTATCATCTTCCCTCATCCATGTTTATTTCTGTGTTCACGGGGCCCCTTTTTTTTAGATTTTTTTATTCATTTATTTGACAGATGGAGATCACAAGTAGGCAGAGGGGCAGGCAGAGAGAGAGGGGGAAGCAGGCTCCCTGCTGAGCAGAGAGCCCGATGCGGGGCTCGATCCCAGGACCTTAGGATCATGACCTGAGCCGAAGGCGAGGCTTAACCCACTGAGCCACCCAGGCGCCCCTCACGGGGCCCTTTTTATAAAGATACTAGTCATAATGGATTAAGTCCCGCTATAATGTTCCAACTTTAACTTGATTAACTTTGTGAAGACCCAATTTTCAAATAAAATCACATTCGGAGATACTGGGGGTTAGATTTCAACATATTTTTGGAGGGACACAGTTCAATCTACAGCACTTACATATGTCCTAAAGAACTAAATGGTACTGTTTGAGGGGTGTGTGTGTGTGTGTGTGTGTGTGTGTGTATGTGTACTATAATCATATTATGTGTTTTTGCACCTTGTTATTTTTTTGTCTGTTTGAACTCAGTGGTATGTTATGAAGAAGTTCCCAGTTAGTAACTAATATTAATAACATGACATGCTGTTAACAATAAGAAATTTCACTACTGATGGACTTTATTTCCCCAAATTTATTTCAGCTCACCTGACAGAAAAAAATTGCATATAATTAAGTTGTATATACGTGTTGTATATATACATGATGGGACTTTTGCAATTTTAATTTTTTTTTTTTTTACAAGGAATGCCATGCCATTTTTATGACCTACTTTCTTGTGCACATTGTAAGCCTTTCTGTAGAGTAGGTTTCAAGGACTAGAATTGTTAGGTCATAGTCAATGCACATTCTACATTTGAATGCTTATTATCAAATTGACCTCCAATCTCTCAGGCCAATGTTACTTCCCCTGGCAGTGTATGAATGTATTATTTATATTTTCAGTAATACTTGAGGTTAACAAATCAAAATTTTTAAATTGGCATTATTTTCATTGAAAAATATTTTGATATTTAAGTTTTACATTTATTTTTTTCTGTTCTTCAGCTACAAATTAAGAGTGGGGATTTTTTTCTTCGGGGAATAGAATTTATTCAAATGTGAAATAATCAGGATAGCTAACATTGAGTGCTTGTTTTGTGCTAGATACTGTTCTAAACACTTCATATTAATTGAATACTTAATTCTCACACTTTAATGCAAGTTTAATGAGGCAATTTCTCTTACAAAGAATTATTTTTAAAACAGATATTTGATATCAAATTATAGGACATTTAAAAGATAGACTTAAATTACAGTTAAATACATATAAAGACAGGTAGAGAGATAATAGAAAAGTGATTCTTTGTGGATAAGGAAATAAAATAAATATGGAAATCATGGAATATCAAAATAAAACTAGTTATCTTGGAAACTATTTCACTTTCAATGTACATTTCATGTGATTTATATTTTAACAAGTTTTGATGTGCCCCAAAACATTTATTAAATAATTTATATTTATTTAAATATTTAAATTATAGTATATAGTCATTAATGTTAATGAAGTATTGTTTTTAATGATTTCAAGAGTCATAGCTAATGATTAAGGTATTTTTTTAATTCAAAACCCACTTTTGCATGTAAGATGATTTCCTCATATCTTTTTATGAACATTAATTTATTTATTCTTCAAAACAATCTGGAAAGGTAAATAAGACAGGTTTACTATTTCCATTTTTAGGGTAAAAAATGAAAAAAATGACTAAATATTTCATGCAAGTTTACATAACTTGAAAGTGTCAAATATAATAACTCAAATGTAAGTGTTCTGACTCAGTCTGTGATACTTTCTGCTACAAAAAGTTACCTCTTTATCAAAGTACTAGAAATTAGTCCTCTATGGTACTTATTTATCATGGAATATTTTAAGCAGTAGCTGAGTAATAACTTTTTTTTTAAAGATTAAAAATAAAACAGCACTATGGGATAATAATTAACTATAATTTATGATGTAGTAGAAAACTTAAAATCGATTTCACCAATGTTCTTTCCAATATCTATCCAAAGGTGGCTTTGGGAAAATTGCTAATGCTCTCTAGATTTGTGTTTTTATCCATGGAATGTAGGTGCAGACAATTCTAAGTTCCTTCACATTTGAACATGTGATTCCATTATCATTAGTTATCCTGGAATGTGCTTAACAGTTTTCAGAAAAGGAGAACAAGGTTCTATTGATAGAACAGAAAAAATCATGTCACTGTGTTTCTTCTTCTGCCTTGCCCATTTAATTCCTTCTTCCTTGAGACTTTGTTAAATGAGCAATTCCAATATTTTAATTAACCTTTACTCAATGATGAAAGTTGTACACATAAAAATCAACATACTTTTTACATAGTAAGAGAATTGTTCCCTTTCATAATAATCTTAATTGGTATCACTCACTTTAAAAAAAAAAGTAAATGTAATGTCAACATTACAACCCAAATTGCTCACTGTATTGTTACAGATATGACCAATAGTGGATGATAATATTTCAGTTGTTAACTCAGCAGTTAACCATGACTTACTTATTTCTTTGAGTAAAAAGTTATTTAATCTTAAATGAAGTACTATTTTTCATTCACTTGTGGCAGCTATAGATAAAAGCTCTTCAATTTCTTCCGTCGGACACTTCATTTTTGAAGCATTTCTGAATTCTTTCAGAGGGGTATGTTTTCTGAATTTGACATAAAATGACTTTTAATGTGCTTAGTTTAGACTTTAGAAACTGACAGAAATCTCTATTTAGTTATAGTCAAAGTGAAAGGAAGGAACTATCCATAGTAGTAGTAGTGAAGAATCCCTTAGGAGAGACCAGATGGTGAGTGAGCAAGGAACTACTGAAAATTAGGTCTTTTTATGTATTTACTCATATATTAAAAAAGAAACCTCCATAATCATTTATTCACTGATTCAACAACTATATACCTAGTGCTTCCTACATGCAGTCAGTGAGGCATTGGAGCCTTATCAATGAACATAATCGCTAAAAACCACTGTCATCATGGAGCTTACTTTATCTTATGCTCTAAATCTATTCTGTTTTAAGTCTGGTCTATTCTATTATGTATTCAACAATTGTCATCTATAACTCTACAGGGGATCAGTTTGTAGTATCTTCCTCTCATCTCAGTACAAAGCTTTGTCATTTTTACATTCCTTCCTGCCAAACCCCTCTAGGTTAGGTACCTGATTCGTCACTTATCTCCTGGCTTGGTTTCATTTGTTGAATTCTACCATAATCTTCCCTTTAGAATGATACTTCTTTGAAGTGAAACACTAGCAAACTCCATTTTTGACAGGATTTGGACCCTATCCCCCTACACTTTCATATATTGGTTTGCAAATGTCTTACAATTCTACGAAGAGGGAAACACTGTAGTTTAAGTACATGGTAGTAGAATCAGACAATGTAGGTTCTGACCCTAAAGTTAGACCTCAGTGTTTTATCTATAAAATTGCATAATTATAGGAGCTACATTATAGGGTGGTACTTTCATGTACTTGTTTACTCACTCATGTGTCCAAAAAATTAAGACACAGTTGTTTATAGTTTTCTTTTGGAGACTTGTCATGGCCACTGATAAGTAAAATACTAGACTAGAAAATGGTAGATGAACAGACACAATGCAATGGGATTTTAGAAGGAAAAAAGATTACTCTGTCTAGAATGACCAGACAAGACTTCATAGAAAAGTTGGAATATCATTAGACATTGATAGATATTTGATAAAAGCACGATGTTTCTGATTTTTTGATTTCTCACTTGTGTTTATTCATTAGGCTCAACAATAGTATGTACACTTTTTGGAAATGATTAAATCCTTGGAAAAGTTGCCTTAAGGGTGTAAAAATTGACCATCAGTCAAATAATTTAGTTTTGATTTTGATCATGATCTATAATTTCTCTTCAGAAGTGAAAAGTAGTAAAGTTTGAAGGGAAAGACGAAGTCTTGTATTTCTTTTTTTACAGACTTTTCTGGGGACATGTCATGCCTTCTAATCTGAAGCAGCAGTGTGGGGATTAGCTTAATACTCTTGAGGCTGAAGCAAAGCAGAGCCAAGGTTCTTTATTCAATCTTTTCTATAAAGTCCATACATTAAAGAGAGCTAATGCAACTCATCAAAGTGAGCAAATGAATTATTTTTGAACCATAAGACCTAGCTCATTGTTTCTAGTCCTGCCAAAAGAATTTTTATTTCAAGTGTTAATTGATTCTTTTCTTTATTGTAATTGATTGAATCACTGTAGTATTTATTGATATAAGTGTAATGACTCAAAATGATTAAGACATGAATCCTTTTTTATAAGTATAAATTGCATTAAGAGGAATCAAATACTTTACAAAGCAGCATATTAGGTTTTCCAATTTCCATTAATTGACACAAGGAATGTATAGGTGTTTCATTGATCCTTAGTAATATGTAATTAGATTATCTAATGTGGTAAGCTAGCTCTCCATTGCTTACACAAATAAGGGCATGACGTTGTGAGCAAACTCTGACATTGTGATAAAACAATTAACAACAATTTCTAATGTGGATATACTATCCACTTTCTATTTATAGATATATATGCCAAAATGTTTAGGGATTCTTGTCAAAAAATAAACACTCAAAGACACAAATGTATTATCTAACTTAGATGCAAATTGCTCAATTATCACTTCTATTTGTGTTTAATTATATCATGATCATTATGAAAAATAATGATTTATCTTAATATGCACCTTTTTATGAGAATAAAAGCATGAGTATAGCTACAGAAAAATAGGCATAATATGTGACTGTAAAGAAGTACTAAAAAAACTGATAGGATATACTAAATTTACTATTCAGTTTTTCTCTTGTAATGTGAGTACAGAATGGGTCTAGGGATGAAGAAAAACCTCAAAAATATCTGTGCTTTTTCTGATGTTTATTTATAAGATAAAACAAATACAACTATCAATTCTGAGTAGTGGGTTATATTTTTATATTATTCTCGATTTTATGAACATCTTATGTGTGTGCATGCATGTATGTGTATTACTTATTCCACATGCAACAACAGAAAAAAAAAAACCCTTGTCTCATTCTTTATCACATCTCATCGGTTTCCAGTTTTATATTATGCTGGGAGTTGTACAAGCCTGGGAAAATAGTTTTGGGATCAAGGTATAAGACACATAAGTTTCCTTGCCTGCTGCTGTCTTTATTTATCCCAGTAGCATTTTGGCAGCCTTTCTGTATTCTCTATGACATTTATACCTACTTCAACCAGAATTTCTGACTGGACAGAATGTATAGATGAGGAAAAATATTCCCTGGTTAGAGAATCCAGACTAAGCTGAATTGTTTCATCAGAGATGGTGCTGTTAAACACACACACGCACACACACACATCCAAAAAACAAAACCCCTTCCCCCAAACCAGAAAGATCTATCTGCAGAATAGTCTGTGGAAATGTAGTAAAGAAGGCAGGGTTAGGTCCATGAGTAGAACTGTCAAACATTTTGAGAAGGAATGCTGTCATTTATACCCACTGGGACTTTATAAGAAGTTATTTTCTCAGTTTGAGGTATTTATCTAAAGCCAGCTTATAAAACTCCTCTTCCAAAGTGTAGGAGCTATAATTTACAGTAGAAATGCTCAGAAAGGAGAATCAGAATTATACGTGGTTAAATGTTTTGTAATTTACTTTTAAATTTACTATTTTTAGAGTATATTCTGTTTACATGTGTATGCTTTTTTCTTATCTTCTGTCAAGAACGACCTTAAAAATCTGTAATCTTCAGAGATAAAGACCCACGATGGTTGCTGAGATGATAATGATGTGATGATGGTGTAGCACCTTCCATTTTGTTGCTTAGGTGACTAATGGATTTTAAAATAGGCATTTAAAAAGTCAAGTAACACTCTTTAAATCCAAGCAGTAAGCAGGAATGATATCTTCTCCCCCATCATCTGAAAGAAATGAATTCAAAGACTTTTTCCCCCAAAAAGTGGCACTTATTCACTCCTGGTGTAAAAGACGGCATCTGTCTGCAGTAAATCAAGACTATGCTACAAGTCTGTATCATCTGAATCCTTCCTGGGTGAGGCTGTCCTGAGACATCCGCAAAGGGAGTTGGTGGTCACAGAGGCAGCTGTGATGGAAGAGCAACAGCATCTGCTTGTGGGTGCACTTGACCCTGGAGATACTACCAATTGGGAAATGTTAAATAAAAATACAACATAAGAATCAGAGAAGAGGAAATAGTCATTAAAAAAGAAAGGGATAGAAGATTAAAATGTGAATAAAAATACAGAATCATAAATGAAAAGGAATGTAACAACTGAAAATGAAAACATTATAGTGTTTTTAAAAAACCAATGATAAAGCAGGCTATATTCAAAATAAGAGAAAAAAATATAAAACCAATAAATTAAAAAAATTAAATATATGAAAATCAGGATGATATAGCATTAATAATTGAATTAGGAAATATGACAATGAAAGTAACATGTAAATAAATGGTGTTAAAATACAATAATATATTTTTTTCTTGAAAACACTCACCAATTATAAAGATTGATTATGTTGAAAAAGGCCATATAAGACAAGAAAATACAAGAGACAAATAATAATAGGTAAATTCAATCAGAGCTTATATAGAAGGCAAATTCTGTAGTAGTGATTAAAAGCTAGCATATATCACTGCAGTAAAAAATTCTCATGCGATGCTGAATTAGGTTATTATAAGAGCCAGGAATTTCTCTTCATGAAAACAGGAAAACCTAAATACTGAAGAATGAGAAAGAGACAACAATAATGACAACATAAAGAAACACAACTATGGAGATGCAAATGCAGTGAATCCTAAGTAAATGTCTCCATGGCCATGCTTTCTTTCTTGCAAAAATGTCTCTGAAATCAAGAACTCCAAAAGTCAGAAAGTTCCTTGGGCAACCATGTTCCCCCTGTAGCCTTATGTAAAGAGAAACAAAGCAATCAATGCTTCTTCTGGCTTCCTGGGAAATCTTGTACTTCCCAACTGGTTCCATGCTTTTTTAGGACCTATTTTGGTATTGTGTTATTACTATAATGGTTATATCCCTGACTGGCCAGTTTTCAAGATCAAAATTCTTACCCATTTCTAATAACAATGGCTAATAGAGCCCAGAAGCCCCGAAGGTATGAATGAAACTATCATCACACCCTGACCTAAGCTCTAGTCTGTTATAGTGGAGTCTCCTAAGGATTGGTAGCCAGACAAAAAATCATCATTGAAACTCTTTGAATCAGGAGAGGCAGAAGATTCCATGGAAGCAACTGGGCCTTTAAAATATGACTGAACAATATATAGTGTTTAGACCAGAATTTCCCAAAAGGAAGGCTGAGAGTCATTTGCATCATAATCAAGTGTTTAAAGGATAAATTGTATAGCAAGAAAACATTGGGGCAAGATAGAGCCCACACACTAGAATTAAACACAGAGAATGCAAACCATAAGTGATAGTGGAAATTCAAGTGAAAACTTTGGATTCTCACAGTCATGAATTGCTGGTGTCTAAATCAACTACACCTAGATCTTCAAAGAGTGGAAGGTACCCTGAAATGAAACCCACAGTTACAGCTGAGTTACATTTTTAGAGTCCCATTTGGAATCACTTGGACTAAATGAGCAGAATTCAGCAGCACCTTGATTAAATCATGTCCCTATTGCAAAGCATTACTATGTGTGGATAGATTTGGAATTTTTTCTCCCGACTTTGTCTTAACTTATATTTTTGAAAATAATTAGAAATCCTTACTCAACAATTAAGTGCTGTAAAAATCCTGCCAGGAAACTAGATGAATCAAACTGATAAGCATATTTTATTGAGCATTTATTTTGTTCCAGCTATTGTGCTAAGCATATAGATGATTTTATTTATTGCTTACCATGGTCCTAAAAAGTCATTTCTATGGCAATCACATTTTTACAAATGGGAAATCAGGGTTTAGATATATCAACTTAACTAACCATGATCACAAAACATCATAGGTGACAAAGTTCAGTTTCAAATTCAGATCTTGCTGGTATCAAAAGCCCTTGGTACTTTTAACTTCCTACTCTCCTGCCTGGTCAACTCTGTTCTTCCCATCCCCCAAGTCATTCAAACTTCTTGAGAATTATCTTACTATTAAAAGGTAGTAAAATTAAAAATCAGCAACATCACTGATGCATTAAGATTCTTTTCTTGAGTAGGATTTCCCACTGATTAAATCTACACCAGCAGTATAGTCTTGTTAGAAGAATTGGTCAGTGTGAAATAGTTAAGTATCATTTATAGCCCATTCACTTAATTAATAAATTTCCACATATTCACAGTCTGTTCTTGATATTAGCAGCAGCACTGTTCTTATACCTCCTAATCTTAGAGTTCTTATAAAAGATGGGGAAGTAGAAAGAAGAGAGATTAGTTTTGTAGTTTTCTTGAATTACCAAGGTCACTTAATTTTTAATGTATGAGACTCAACCTTCCTAGCAGGCTGCGTTTAAAGTCAAGTTCATCTGTGCTGGAATGAGAAAATTCTTTTAATGTTCAGGTTAAACCTGAGCAAGTTTGAGAGATCATTTCTGTAAATGGACAGAGGAAAATCTAAAAGTGCAGTTTTGTGAATGGTGGTCTTTAATAAAGATGTTTGTATATGAAAAAGATCCTTGTTACGTACCAGGCATTAATTATTGGGTTGTGTGTGCTTATACAGCATTACAGTAACTCTTATGAAGAAATTCTACTTCAGTAGTTATATGACAGAAAAGGAAAACGTAGTGAATCTGGAAAGTAATAGGAATTTTTAATTTAATAAATTAAAATTTTTGAGATGTAGATTCATATGCTGTTATAAAAAATAATACAAGGATTTCTTGTTCACCTCACCTAGTTTCCTTCGTGATAATATTTTGAATAACTGTCATATAATATCAAAACCAGATACTGACAGTCGTAAAATCTACAGTTTTTATTAAAATTTTTCCAATTTTACTTGGATTCTCTTCTGCACGTTTGTATGCATGATATTAAGTTCTATACAATTATATCACCTAATTAGATTTTTAAATCTACCACCACAGTGAAGATACTGAACCATAAGACTCCATCCTGTTACACTGCTATGGCTGAGCCATGTCCCTCCTCCATTTCTAAAATTTTGACTCTTTAAAAATGTTATATAAATGGAATTATACAGAGTGTAACATTTTGGGATTGGCTTTTTTTATTCACCATAATTCCCTGGAAATTCAAACAAGTTGTTTCTGATGTCAATATTTTTTTTACTTTTTATTACTGAGCAGTATCCTGGGCTATGTATATACTACAGTTATTTTAGCATTCACCCATTGAATGACATCTGTGATGACTTCAAGTTTGGGCTGGTACAGATGAAATGTATGGGAAAATGCATAAATATTCATTTACAGGTTTTTGTGTGAACATAAATTATTATTCTTCTGGAATAAATGCCCCAAAGTGCAAATGCTGGGTTATGTAGTGATTTCAGGTTTAGTGTTTTAAGAGACTGCCCAACAGTTTTTGTAGACTGGCTGTACCTTTTCATATCCCTTCAGCAATGTGTAATTAATCTAATTTCTCCACATCCTCTCCACTATGTAGTGTTGTCACCATTTTTTAATTTTAGCTATTCTGATATGTATATAGTAAGAACTCAGTGTGGTTTAATTTTGTGTAATCCTGATGGATGATGATATTGAACATCTTTTATGTGCTTACTTGCTGTCTGTATTTCTTTTTTGGTGAGGAGATTGTTCATGTCTTTTGGTCATTTTCTAGTTAGATTGCTTTTTCATTGTTGAGTTTTGAGAATTCTTCATGTATTCTAGGTACTGTTCCTTTGTTAGATACGTGGTTTGCAACTCTTTTCTCCAAGTCTATAAATTGTCTCTTCATCCTCTTCACATGGACTTTCTCAGAGCAAAGGTTTAAATTTTGATCAGATTTAATATGTATATTTTTTCTTTTATAGATTATGTATTTGGTTTCAAGTCTAAGAGCTCTCTGCCCAAAGATTTTCTCCTATATTTTTTACAAGTTTTTTTCCCCAATCTTGTTGAAATATATTTGACTTACAACATTGTGTAGGTTTAAGGTGCACAATGTGATGATTTGATAAATGCATATATTGCAAAATGATTACTATAAAAAGGTTAGTTAACATATCCATCACTAAACATGGTTATCTTTTTTTATGCATGTGGTGAGAACTTTTAAGATTTAATCTCTTAACACCTTTCAAGTAAATAATACACTATTATTAACTGTAGTCACCAGGTTGTACAGTAGATCCTCAGAACTTGTACATCTTATAACTGAAAGTTTGTATCCTATGACCATCTTCACCCATTTTCCACATTCCCCCCACCCCTGGCAACCACCAATCTACCCTTCGTCTCTATGAGTTCAGTTTTCTTCTATTTCACATGTGAGTGGGAGATCATATAGTATTTGTCTTTCTCTGTTTGACTTATTTCAGTCTTTTAGCAGACTGTGGATTGTCTTTCAATCTTTTAATTTAGCTGAAAGTTACCCTTTGTCGGTCTTGCACATGAGTCATGTCCACTGCAGTTCCAATGGTAGTTTAATTTGAGAGTCCTTAAAGTGCGATTACTGTCTGCTTGGTTTATCTAGTGCCACTGGAGCTCTCACTGGTTCATGTTGCTGCTGCCGAAGGAGCAAAAGGAGTTTCCCCAGATTGGGCCTCTAACTGTCCCTCAGTGGAGGGGGAAGTATAGTGGGATCCTTTCACCAGAGACTTCTCCATTCCCAACTACTGCCCTGATATCTTTGGGTAGGTGAGGAGCTATTTCAGACCCTTGGGAACAAGGAGGATTCCTGGACTGAGTTGCTCACTGTGAGTGTGTTCCTTTTTCCTCTTCTGCATGTCTGTTCCTAGTAAAACTTGGGTTCAGTATTTTGAAACCTTCTGTCTCTGAACTGCTTCATGTATTGCACCTCCATAATTTCAGAAGTATTGTACTCTTACATGCCTGAATATAGACCTTTTACTACGTAGCACAATTTAAGATGCCTTGAAGAAGTCAGACGATGTTCAGAATATTTTATAAAGGTAAAACTGATGCTGAAAGATTGGGGTTGATTTGGATTAAAATAGATTTCAACAAAAAAATCCATTTATTTATAATGATATACATTAGACAGTTCTTTGTTTAATCAAATACACAATATGCTTGGTTTTTCATACTGTATGTGTGTCCATGGAGGGGTATTAGATGAGAGGAGGAAGAAAAGGTAAAATGATGATAGCAGAAAGATGTTTTTGTAAATGAAGTTTTTTTGTGTAGGAACCTCATGACTCAGATTAAAAATGCATTTCTTTTAAATATGCATCCATTAATTTCAAATACCACAACATATTTTCAAATCTGATCTAGTGTCATACATTTTAACATCTTGAACAAAGTAGAATGGACTCAACTTGAAATAGGTATGTAAGCTTTTAAATAAGAGATCTAGCTTAATAACATTTGCATAATTTTTATTATTTGGAAGTGTTTTCATGCCCATGGTCATATTTGGTTATACCAAAAATATGTGGGAGATAAGGAAGTTGTCAGTACATTTATTCTTATAGATTAAAACAATATAATTCAGAGAGGTGAAATAGCTTTTCTAGTATTTCTAAGCTAATAAATGGCAATGGTGAGGACATGTACTCACGTCTCATTTTAAACTTGTGGGAAGTGATGGGACCCCATTCCTTCAAGATTGTTTTGAGTCAAAATAGTTGACATATGCCCATTTTGTACAGAGACAGAAGGACATGACTTAATTACTTCCATTGGTCCTTTGCAGATTCTCTAGTTTATGAATTTAACTTTTCTAACAATTTACTAAAAATACTGAGAACTTCCTTGACCCTTTTTAAACCCAAAGTTAAAATAAAGCACAAGCAGTCTTGGGAGAAAACATTAAAGTGATGACACTTATTTTTGTTTGCTTATTTCTATTTTCTGATAGATGAAATAGTTTCCTTGATAGGCAAACCACTTTCTGAGGGTCAGCATAATTATAGCCAGGTTTTAAATGCCGTTTCTCGGCTGGCAGCTAACTCTGCTGTGTGCCCTGCATAAGATGCCTGGTTCAGTGAGCAAAACTTGCATTGTCACTTTGAAGATAAAGTCATGTCTCCCAGGATGCCTTGTCAACAAGCCCGATGTGATACAGTGTTGGTGTGTTGACTTTTTCTTTAGTTGTGCTTCAACTTTTGAGTCCTTTGGGTTATTCTTTACTAATCTGAAGAAATCACAGCTTCTGGCTATTCTGTACTGTTTGAATAGTTAAACTAGCCTGTCAGTTTTCCAATACTGAAGGAGTCTACAAAATGAGTGAAGTGACCTTGGGCATTATTTTTAATACCCATTGTAATCGTCTCTAGGTTTAAAGTTGAGGGTTATAGATAGAGTTGTACATTTAAACATGGGAATTTTTTTTTTTTTTTTTTTGGCTGACAGACAAAATTGGAATTTGCTAGACTTTCCTTCCCTTAATTTTGAACCTAGGGAATGAACGTTATTCACTGTTAAAGAGTAATCTCTGTAATAGAGTAAGACCCTACGGCAGAATCTCACAGTGATGTGGTATGTATCTAGTTCTGTATTCAGTCATGTTGTGGATTATAACATAGCTTTCTTAAAACACAGGACACATTGTCTGTCTCTTTCATTGTAGAAATAAAGGTTCTCTCTGACTTTGTTTCTCTTATTATTCTCTTATTTTCTTATTATTATTATAATCAGGTTTTTCTATACTTCAGAGTGTTTAAGGTAGTATCACTTAATCTTAAATATTGGTTGTTTTTCTTTTACTTTATTTTTAAGGGTCAATATACTGTAAAGGCTTTGGAAATTGAAAAGGTTCTTAGATCAATGTACCTTTTCATAAAATTAATCGATGTTGTGAATAAGAAATGTTTTGGGTAGTTGTTTGCTTTTCATTTCAAAATACTTTTCTGTATTTTTTTACTTCCTTAGTGTTTACATTGTAGAGAGTAAGCTCTGCAGTGGTAATGACTTGCTGAAGGTAGTTGCACTTCGACTTGTATTGGTCATGATTGCTGATGCAGATTACTGTGGGAACTAAGATGTGTAACACAGCAGGTTACTCATTAGCAATTCTGGAATGAAAGTCATTGCAATCTAGTGATTGTTTTAAGTTCTAACTGACTCTGTAATGTAAGTAATATTTTAAATTCCTAGATATACTATGTATTTGTATTTCATGAATTAAAAACATGCTCAAATAACCCATTCTACATATTAGTATCATACAACTCCTCTGAATACTACTCTCTAAGTACAACAGAAAATATAAAATTGCACCTCTAAGCAAAATGGTCACTACAAACACATATGTAGGCTTTTCTTATGTCTGATAATTTCTTAGGATACCCTCTGCAGCATCACCTTGCATAAAAAATTTAATTTTTAAAAAGACATATATTTATTAATTTCCAAACAAGCATGATCATATATGTGTAGCCTCACAATATTGCTTGTTAGAATCAGAAAATATTGCGACACCTGGATGGCTCAGTCAGTTAAGCGGTTGCCTTTGGCTCTGGTAGTGATCCCAAACTCCTGGGATCTAGCCCCAGGTCAGGCTCCTGCTTTGGGCTTCCCTGCTTCCTCTACCTCTTCCTCTGCCCGTGCCCGCTCTCTCGCTCTCTCTCTTTTTTTCTCAAATAAATGAATAAAATCTTTTAAAAAAAAGAATCAGAAAACGTCAATCTCTCAAATATTTTACTTCAATGTTTTTCAAAATAAGTTAATCCTATTTAGAGAGTGTCTTAAAATGTTTATATATCTAACAATTGTTTTTTGTCAGATAAACAAAAAAAAATGGGACATTAATAACCGGGTGGTTTTTTTGTTATTGATAAGTAGTGATTGTTTCCTTTAAAGCAATATATATATTTGATATGGGACAAACAAAAAAAGCCATGGAACTGACACGTTGTGTGAAAACCACAATTATCTGGATTGCCTTTTGGTTAAACCACTTAGTCATTTCTGACTAAAGAAATAAATGTCTCTCCGTCAGTTTTGATTGGGCAGACAGAACTGTGTTCTATCCAGTGACAATAAGCTTGTTTCTTTGAATGTAGATATAATTTCAAATGTATACCCTTAACCACTATTAGAAAGTAATGGAAACTATAAAATTGGTGGCTGAAAGGCCACAGAGATCAATAAAGTTCTCACACTTCAGTGATTTTTCCTTAATTTTCTTTATTCCTATTATTTTTACAGTTCCTTTCTCTAGGAATACACTTTGAGTCTCTGAATATCCATTTCTTCAACTTTAAAATGGAAGTCTTAATAGAACCTACCTCATAGGGTGAATGAAAGGATGAAATAAGTTAATGTATATAAAAGTGCTCAGCATGCTAAGTACTAATCCCGGCATACTGAAAGGGTTTAATAAAGTTGCTTTGTTGGCATTATTATATAATTTGCGAGACTCTGCTCGCAATTCTAGAACTCATTCAAAATCCTAAAACTCATCTACTGTGTGTAGCTCTTAGTCTACTAAGAGTAGACAATACTTATGTTTTGTAAACTGGAGTCTGTAAGATGAATTTCCCTTAAATCTAAGCATTTAACTCATATTCTCAATCTCATCTGCTGGAATAAAATTCTCTTAGATCTGAAGCTAGTAATTACTGTACTTCTTTGTGAATATGTTTCTTTCTATTATACCTGATGCAGGGAATAACTGAGCCCTCCAGTAATAGCTCTCTGGAAACAGGGTTTCCAGGATGAACAGTGTGTGGGCAACCAGATTGTAAGCTCCATCTCTCCCCTTATACCACCTGGAAATGGCTTAAGTGGAGGCTAAGCATCTCCTTACAAGAGATTTCTGAATGGCTGGAGGCTTGGGCTGCATGACCTTTGGGAGACCTTCCCGCCAGTTTATGACTACTCTGTCGGTAGGTTCTAGGAACCCAAGGCTTTTACAAAGCTGTGTTTTGGAGTCCACCAATAGAATACTTCAGACTGATTTCTGCTTGACTGACCACCATTTCCAAAATTAGCACCCAGTTGGGTTTTCCCCAAATCAAGCAAAGCTGCTTATATATGCTTCAAGCCATCCATGCCCAACTTCACATAACTGTCATTCTGAGCTTTGTGAAGAGTTTATGAAAATTCAAAGATTTATTTTTGGCAGTCTTGTAAGCATGAAGAGTTGCTAAATGTGTTCTTTGCTAAAGAGATAGTGATGCTTTACCTGTTCTCTAGCAATAGGAGCATTCTTTCCATCTTTAATTTATATATGGCTTTATCTTATTGTCTTTAGTGCTGCAAGAAAAGTAGTCAACATTTCTGAAAGGGAGGGCTGCATTTCAATAAAAAACAAAACATAGCTAATTATTGTGATTTTGATTTGTATAAATTAATTAATAATTTAAATCTATTCCTATATACCCTGTGACCATGCAAGTTTGAATCACTGAAAACAGTGAAATAGTTAAAGATTTTATTTATTTGAGATAGAAATAGCAAGAGAGAGCATGAGCAGGGAGGAGAGGGAGAAGCATGCTCCCCGCTGAGCAGGGAGCCCAATGTGGGGCTCCACCCCAGGACCCCTAGATCATGACTTGAGCTGAAGGCAGACACTTAACGACACTTATGCGCCCCAATAGTTGATATTTTTGATCACTCACTACAATGCATGGCACTTTAAAATATTGAAACCACAAGAAAGATTTAAGGGCATGTCAATTTGTGCTTTGACTTTTGTGAATTCTGCACAGCACAGTCTGATCTGTGTTCCTAAGGAACTGTCCATCTTTCACATTGAAGTGCTTTTAAAGTTTGGAAACATTCCACGAATTGTAATAATTTCATATATTTTCACAATACTAGAGTTTAATTTGATGTTTTAATCATTTTAATTAAAAAACTATTTCAATTTAAACTGATACATTCAAACATAATAATTCATCTATAATAGTTATGGAATTATGCTTAAAATAGTCTGTTTCCTTTATAAGTTTTCTCATGCATGGATAAATACTAAGTAAATTATTCAGTTTTTCTTCCAAGCATTTTTTTATTGAGAATCCCTACATGCTAGGAAATGGCAAATTTGAAATCACTGTGTTGGTACAATTCTGCAGTGACTTCTGTTATACCTAATTGTAAGTAATTAAAGCTTGTGAGAAGAGAATTTTAAGTAAATTTTAACAGATGTATAACAAGGCAAACCAGAGCTACTTATAATATGCTGATTCATTATAAATCCTGGTTAATTTAATTTAATCTGAATCTTTTCACTCTATAATATCTTAAAATGTCACATATATATTTTATATACATATATATAAATTAGATAGTTCTTTAACATCAACTGTACAACTCTTTTTATACTTTTATGTTAGAGTATATTATTTATTTGCTGTATACAACAGTTTTTAGTTTTAGAATCAAACTTACTGTTTTATTTTCAAGTCTTATGTTCATCTTTATGTATGTGGGAATATTCCATAATAAAAGTTACCTAGTATAGTTGTTTCATGAAATAAAATCGGTTAGTTCTACAATAATATTCTATAAATTTTTAAAGGAGCTGTTTAAATTTCGTTTGTCCTCTTGTTTTATAAAATCAACTCAGCAAAGGAACACAGATCTTCCTTCTTTTGAAGGAAGCCACACATTTTAAACATGGAAATATTTAATAGTAATTTCTCAGTAACAGATCGAAGTATTCAGAACTTAATAGAAAGATTAAGAGAAATGGTTCTTATCTGAATTCAGACTTTCAATAGGAAAAATTACTGTATTTAATCCTTATCTTTGAATCTTCCTCAAAATTAATCCTACTGTCAATTTGTGCTTCATGTAGCCCATCTTCTTAAATATTTGTTTAAGCCTTTGTCACTCAGAAATTCAAAGGAAGGTGTATGCCAAATCTTTCCCTTACCTGTCTTTCTTTCTTTCTTTTTTTCTTTCTTTCTTTCTTTCTTTCTGTAATTAAAATAGAACTATAGAGTGGGAGAGGACTTATTTTGGAAATTAACTGGAATAACAAGAAAATTGGGCAAGGTCCTAGTTACCATTTTCCCTCAGTAATTTTCTTTCTTATTATATTAAATGCATTTAAATTCTGTATTCCCAAAATATCTTTGAAAGACTAAAATAAACTCTATGCTTGTTTAAGGATCCATCCAGAAGGCAGAGGGTATGAGGCTGAGAACAGAAACCTGAAATTCTAACTAATTGTTGCATCATTACTAGATAATCTTGACTATTTGCATATCACTGGCATTAATGTAAATACTGAGCTGCACAAATTCTTCAGAACTCCCGCTTTTAAGCACTATGTAAACCCTACAGAAACATGCCAGTTTTTCTCTTTTTAACTTCACTACATGACTCCCCACACTTCTGCAATAGTCTCATTTCATGTCTTTTTGGGCTACTAGGGAGTGTGAATCCTAAAAATGCCTACTATGTGGTCTTAATTTCAAGTTGAAGTTTCAGCATCAGGTTCTATAGCTTAAACATGAGAGAAGGAAATAAAATTGACTGAATGCCTATTGTATGCCGGGAACTATGTTAGACCATGCCTCCTTAGTCTTAACCAATACAGCCCTGTGAGGTAGGTGAGTATTTTCATTTCACAGATGAGGAAACAGACTCTAAGTGTAAGTACCTAGCCTAAGGTCACAGAGTAGGTAATGATGGAGTTAGGATAACAACTCAATATTATTGACTTTAAAGCTCATTCCATTTCCCCAAACACCAAGGGGGAAAGAATAAACTTTCCAGTTAGAGCCATAAGCAGAAACATGTAATAATCTTTATGAAAATGGTCAGTAGACTGTAGCATTTAGGAGAACAGATTATGGGTCCATGCTGTCTGGTTTTGATTCTTAGCATTGCTACCTTTAAGCTATGTGACCTTGAGCGAGTTGGTCAACCTGTCTAGACTCAGTTTTCTTTTAAGTTAGAATAAGGATGAAGATTTCAGCTATCACATAGTGCCATGAGGATTAAATAATCAGGGTTTGACACATAATAAATGCTAGCTGTCGTTGTTGCTGTTGTTGTTGTTATTAACTTCAACTAGAAGAGACTTAAGAGGTTATCTTATTTAACCTTTTATTTTTCTAAGAGGCTGAGATCCTGAGAAGCAGAATGACTTGCTCAGGGTTACAGAGCAACACAGAAACAGCAATTAGTTTTCCTAACAATGTTCAATCTAGTGTGTTATACTCGTAAACAAAAACAACACCCAGAAGGTAATGAATGCTGTTGTTATATTTAGAATTTATTTGTATTATTTGATGAATCCCTGAGCCTTTTCTTCAATATGCATATTCCTACTGAGAAATAATATCACCTAATTGTAAATTTTTATGGATATTGATGAAAGGGATCATCAACAAATTATGAGCATACTGTTACATTTTATAAGTCCATAAAATTTAAGGACATCCCCTTTTATGCACAAACAAAATATTACATGGAAATAACATATGAAAAATGATGGTAAAAATTACTTAAATGTGAGGGATGTCTTTTTTTTAAGCTAAAGAATTTAAGCCTTATTAAGGAGAGCACATATTGCATGGAGCACTGGGTGAGGTGCATAAACAATGAATTTTGGAACACACACACACAAAATAAAATAAAATTAAATTTAAAAAAAAGAACTTAAGGCTTCTTGAATATTTCTCAAAATTAATGATGTGGAACAGAGTGTTACTCTCTCCTGTTGTATTAAATGGGTTGATTTCCACTGCCTTGCACATTTTGTTCTGAAAGTGAAAGGAGCTCATTGATTAATGAACATATATTTTATGTTGGTAAAGTTTCAAAAATGATAAAACTCAATTTTCAGAGCAGGTTAGAAAAGTTTTCCTTCTTCTGGAAAAAAATAATGAACTACATAAATATAAAAATCAAAAGTGGCTGTAAATGATGAATGCTACACTTTTTCTTAAAAGTTGTTTTTCTCTGGTGACAGAAAAGAGCAGAAAACTGGTCTTTTTGATTTATGTAAATTTAGAAGAGAATAGTTTGTGGACTTCCTTTCAGATTTATATTTAGTACACAAATTGCTGAGCACTTATTTATTAAATGTAAGGCAATATGCTAGTTGCTGGAGACATTAAAATTAATAAGACATAATTTTTTTGACCAACAAGGACATCTCAAAGACTACTTATATATATATTTTTGGTCTAGCATGTTGCTTATTTACCAACACAAACTGAGATTATCAAATAGCATTGAATAATGTGGTTAATATGTACAGTAGAGTTGAGACAATGTCAGAGCATGTATACAAATTAAATGTCTCCCCTTATTACCATACTCTAATTGCATTAAATACTATCAGAAGAACACTAAATTAGAACTTCAAAAGCCATTGTAATTTCTTTTATTTGTATAATTAAGCTAGAAGGGCTGTAATACATTAAAACAGCGTGTACAAGATTACTTAAATAATGGCATTTTGCTTTGGGACAAACAAATAAGACATTTCTAGAAAATGCCAGTAATCTCTTAATTAAGTATCATTCACAGATCATGAAAATACTTATTCTTTCCATTAATAAGATTGTATCTTATTTGCTATTTATTTTTGTCAAGTGCACATCTTAATATTCTTGGCCTTATATACATATATATTTTTTAATTAACATATAATGTATTTTTGTTTCCAGGGTACAGGTCTGTGAACCATCAGTCTTACACAATTCACAGCACTCATCATAGCACATACCGCCCCGCCATGTCCAACACCCAGCCACCCTATCCCTCTTGCCCCCCTCCCCTCCAGCTATTTTTATAATAGAGTAAAACATGTATCAAATAGCACAACTTTTAACCAGATTTTACAGTGCAGTTTTTCACTGATAATTTCTTCTTCCCCTCCTCCTCCTCAGCCTCCTTCTCCTTCTTCTTCAAGATTTTATTTATTTATTTATTTATTTATTTATTTTAGATTTTTGTTTATTTATTAGACAGAGATCACAAACAGGCAGAGAGGCAGGCAGAGAGAGAGGAGGAAGCAGGCTCCCTGCTGAGCAGAGAGCCCGATGCGGATGCTGGGCTGGATCCCAGGACGCTGAGATCATGACCTGAGCTGAAGGCAGAGGCTTTAACCCACTGAGCCACCCAGGCGCCCCAAGATTTTATTTATTGAGAGAGAAAGAGAGTGAGAGAGAGCACAAGCCAGGGGAGAGGTGAAGGGAGAGAGAGAAGCAGCTTCCCCACTGAGCAGAGAGCCCGATGTGGGGCTCGATCCCAGGACCCTGAGATCATGACTTGAGCCAAAGGCAGACGCTTTAACTGAGCCACCCCGGCACCTCATTGATAATTTCTAAGGATCATCTGTTGTTGTCAGGGGATGATGTATAGAGTGATGCTAATTGGTATTGAAAATTTTAAAGAATATAGCACTAATATTTTTACTTAACATTTTTCTAAGATAAAATTCTGAGACAGTTTATCTTAATATTAAGATATATGTCCATACATACAAAGATACATATGAAATATTTCCAGATAAAAACTATACTCAGATCTTATCCATGCTTTCATTATTTATATTTCTCAGACTTTTCAGTCGAAACCTACCAAAGCTACAAATAGGGTGTCGCTCTAAAGAATCCATTCAACATTATGCAGGTTAAAGTTAAAGGGAAAATCAGGTCTTCCAAGTGGCAAGTCTGGTCAGTTGGAAGTGCAGGAACACAGCTCAAAGAAGAGATTTAAAGTAGAAGAGATCAGAAAGGAAGACCAGAGCTCTGAGGGGAGAGGTAATCCATGTGCAAGGTAGACTTGTTGAAAAGCTGAGAGGAGAGGGGGGTGCCTGAGTGACACATTCGATTAGATGTGGGACTCTCGGTTTCCTCTAGGGTCATGATTAAGGTGGCATTGGGCTCTGTGCTCAGTGAGGAGTCTGCTTAAGACTCTCTCTCCCTTTTCCTCTGTCCCTCACCTACCTCGCAAATTTATAAATAAATCTTAAAAAAAAAAAAAGGCTAAGAGGAGAAATTGATCACTCAGTGGCAGTGGAGCTGTGGAGATTGCTTTAGAGATGATCCCCAGTATAGCAGAAGTAAAAAACGATAGCACAGAGCCCCTGGGTTATAGAAAAAATGGAGAGGATTGAGGCTGGGATAATTAAGGCAGGTTGGAGTAGGGGCAAATGAAAATGTTTAGTGTTGATCCTGTATCAAATAATTTGATAAAATTATAAGGAATTAAATGTGATAAATTTGACAGAAATGTCAGACCAAGTTTTTAATTTTGTGTGCTATTTATTTTTCTGTAAGTTTATGGATAGAAGGCCATTCTGTTATTCATTATTCCAAAGGACAAATATTTATGGGAGAGATTCTCTGTAATATAAAACATCACTTAAGCCATATTAGGACAAAATGAAAACAATAAAGATTAAGAAACTTTCAATTCAGCATAAGAAAGGTAAGGATTATTGGGGCCAAGAATTGATGGAATCATGGCCCCATACAAAGAAATGACACCATTCACAGAGAATCTGAGAACCAAGGACTCAGTTGTTAAGGAGATCTGGAGTCTCTATGCTCATATAAGTTCTACTCTATCAATGTATGACTTTCACAGATAGGGATGCAGTAAATGCTAACTGATTACACAGGAGACATCCTTGCCTTCAAGGAAGAGTTGGAAAATTCACTCACACACAATGTTCTTGCAAGTCAGTCCGTATTTGTGTAAACCAATAGCTCTGTGAAAACAAAAATAGAGGTCATTTCTGCCTGTGGAGACCATGTAAATTGTGAGGAAAGATTTGACATGGGATCCTGGCCTTAGGAATAGGAAGTGCTCCAACAATTAAAAAAAAAAAAACAAAAAAAAAAACTGGGAGAGAGGCAAAAGCCCAGGAATGTAGATGGTTTAGCAAACCATAAAATGCATAGACAACTAGAAACACAGACTTTGTTTCAAGGATTAATGGAGGAGGAAGCTGGAAAAGGTTGTGTGCAGACTGCCTGGCCTCCTTCCATAACCTTGGGTGCCTGGAAAAGGGTTGATACTTTAATAGGGCAGCAGGACTGAACAGAGAAAACCAGAATCAAAGGAATGTTTATGAAGATTTCTCTCACAACAGGTCTATATGGAGGAGGGGGGAAAAAAGCTTATGGTAATTTGTTATATTATATTGTGTATTCTGAAGATGAAATCTCAAGAGAAGACTGATTTTTCTGAGGGGTGCAATGTTTGTAGGAAATTTTATGCATATTTACAAAGACAATTGTGAAGTAAAGCTACTTGGTTTAATAAGTGATTTCCAAATGAGATGAAAAATGTAGGAAGGAAGTGATTTGGGGGAGAATATGAGGAAATGAAAAAATGGTGGTTTTTACTTGCTGATTAGGATAGAATGACAACTTCAGAAAAATCACAGTGGTGAATATTAGTACTCTCTCAAGGAGGATAGACTCTTATTCATCTCATCCAATTGAAGAATTGTCTATTCTTCCTTTGAATTTGACTACTTAAATGTAAGGATAATTTTAAAAAGAGAACAATGAAGAAATAGTCTACCATGAACACTCTAATAATGAAAATTGCCAAATAATTTGGTAATATTCTTACATTTTTCCATACCTCTTCACATTTGGCAGTTTTCCACACAGTAGGGGAAATAATGGGTAAGAGTATTGACTGGGATATATAACTGATCCAAAATGGATGAAAATCTTGAAGTCAGTATACTTAAGATGCTAGTTATGTTTGTTACTGTCATGCAGAATCTTTAGAACCAGGGAACAGTTGAAAATCAAGGGTTTATTTTTAATGTAGACTCTTTCTTCTTTTTCATAATTCTTAGGTTTTTTAAAGAATACATCCAAGAACCAAGCACTATGAAAATTTCTCAATTTTTGAACTTAGCAAATAGAGTTAATAACATTTTTTTTTTAAATTCTTCAGGGAATATCAAAACCCAGGCTCTAAGACCTGGTTTTTTTTCTTCTAGTGTTGACACATGTATTAATTTCTTAGGGCTGCAATAACAAACTACTATAAACTGAATGGCTTCAACAACAAAAATTTATTGGCTCACAATTCTGAAGGCTAAAGTCCAAGATCAAAGTGTTGGTAGAGTTGGTTCCTTTGGAGGGCTATGAGTGGGATCTCTGCCATGCCTCTTATCTTCTGAGGTTTCCTGGCAATCTTTGGCATTTATTGGCATATTATCTTGATTTCTGTCTTCATCTTCACATGACATTTTCCCTGTGTATGTGTCTATGGTCACATTTCCCTTTTTTAAAAAGGACATCAGTCACAGTGACTTGGAGCACACCCTGGTCACTGTGGCCTCATCGCAATGACCCTATTTCTAAATAAATAGGGGTACTAGGGGTTAGGACTTCAACATAATTTCAACCCATAACACAATTCTACCCATAACAATATGTAATAAGAAATGATAATGAATAATGTTGAGAGTTATCCTGTAGATCATCTACTCATTTCAGACTTCCTGTCTCTTAGAGTTATTTAGAGAAATTACAGATGAAGAGGCAGTTTTTGTTAGAAGAGGGATTATTTTCCATATGGACCCAAGTTCTCCCTTTGGGAATCATCCTTTCAATGGCTCCCTTAATATCAACACTTACCCTAGCCAATTCTGTAGCAACACTTTATTGGAGTCACCTTAGAAAACTATCACTTATATATTACTCTTTCCTCAGTAACCTTCAGTGACTCCCTGCTAAATATACAGTAAACTGCAAGCTCTAAAACATGCCATTTACATCTTCCACCCACCAGGGCATACCCATCATTTACTTCTCTCAGCTTCTACATGTATAAACCCAATGTTCTAGTCAAACTCAATTTCTCATCATTTTCTGAACAAGCCAAAGTTTTCTTGTGTCTACAGTCTTGTTAATGCTTATATTTTAAGCACTTTTTCTTGTATTTATCCTACAAGTCTGGCTGAAATACTATCTCTTCTATGACACAGTCACTATGCATGAGTTGTCCCTACCTCTCTTTCCTATAGCTTTCAGAGCCTGTGAGCCATTTGGAACTGATTTTTTGTGGCCCTTTTTTTTTTCTTCATATGTTTATGTCTTATATGTCTTATTGCTCCAGCCAACTTATAAACTCCTGGGGAGCAGTATATTCTGTTTTGTTTTTCATAGAGTAATAGAGGTCCCCAAACATCATTGACATAGGTAAGACTGATTCATTGTTCATTTCCTTACCAGTGAAGTATACAGTGGCTGTGTTGTTATTTCACTTTGATTTGTTGTGCACCTACAGTTATTTGCTACATCCCCAGTTCACAGAGTCCCATGTTATCTCTTATATAATTAGTAGTCCAGGGATTTGGATCCATCCCATTGAACTAGGTTAATTTGTTTAGTCCTCCAAGCTTTAGTTACTTCATCTCTAAATTCAGGGAGCAATACTAATTTAGTCCTAAAGTTACTCTCAGACCTAAGATTCTATAATGTAGGAGTCTACACACCATGTGATACACAATGAAATATCTATATAAAACTAATCACATATAAGTTTTTATGTAGACATATAGATGGATAGATTTATGGAGTTTGTATTACTGTTTTTGTTTTATTTTGTTTTGTTTTTCTGTCAGTGCTGACCAATAGCTTAATGGTCCTCAGTTATTTGATTTTATAATCCATACTCTGGCTACATTGAAAATAGTCTTGAAGTGACCTCTTAAAATGAAAGACTAATTAAAAGAAACTTTCTCTGATGATGTATAAAGAACTACTAGTAGTGATTAGCTACAGCGAGCAAGGATTGAGGAAATGAGGGACAGTAGACTTTTTCATTTTAAACTTCTTAATTTCACAATTAAGAAAAAAATCAGGCAGTTTGTGGCTTTAGGTTTATTGGTGTTCTCTGGTATCATAACATTCAAAGTGCTTCTTCATGATTCTTAGTAAGAGACTAGTATTTTGAAGATGGAAAGAAAGCAAAATAACTAACAAACTAAGATTAGCAAAACAGTAGTGGTACTTGGTATCTGATTTAACTAAATTACCACAAGTAGATAAGCACTGGATATAATTCTAGATTTTCTGGAAACTCAGACCAAAAAGAATTATCTTAAGCTGTGTCCTTTTCATTGTGTGATAGAAAAATAGCATGGAAATAAATTTACAGAGAAAGACTGTCCTAGCATTGACTGAGCAATGAAATCTATTTTCTTTTGTCTTTTATAAGAGATATTGGGGCACAGAATAGAATATGACTTCAACTATAATTTTGTAAAAGATAAACTTTTTGTTTCAGTGAACATTTATTTTATTGAGGATATAATAGTGCTAAGCACATAATACTCTATTTAACACAGGAAAGTTATTCTTGCTTAGAGAGGAAAACAAAGCCCAGACCTTTTGCTTTCTGATGATCCAACTTTTGCAGGGTTTAAGTGGAAGAATTGAAATTTTGGGGCCATTAATATACCCATCTGATTGTCTTGCAACTTCTTTAAATACATCATAAATAATCAAGGCCTGTGAGACCAGAAGAGAGAGGAACCTCATAGGTGGGTATGCTTTCTATGTGGATTTCCCAGGGTGAATTAGAGAATTTATTGCAGTAGGAATGTACCAGAAAGGCAGTGAACAAGTCCAGGAAGAGCAATTTAACTAATTAGGTAGTGGAAGTAAGTGGGGCTGAAGCTGAAAAGAAGAACTGTTGTCCCCACAGCGAGAATAACAAGGGTTTGGGCATAAGAAGTTATCCAGTTCCCTCTTCTACAGGAAGATAATGCAGGGTGCAAGCCCTTGCCTAAATATTGGGGGAGAAGTTAAGGTACCCATTGGAAGTTGACATCCCTTCAACCTTTTGGAAATTCAACTGAATAGTTTAACACACTGGAACTTTTGGAAATTCAAGTTGTGATCTTAACTAGTGTAGGTTTAACCTATGGGAGAGCTCCCCAACCTGGTCCTTATAAACTTGGCCACCACAGATAACTACACAGTATTCTCATCCAGAAGTATTGATTTTTATGACTCATCGCCTTTCCAAGGTAGGGCATTTTCATATGCTTATGGAAAATGCTCACCTCCTTTTCTTTTTGTTGGTGAGGGTCTGCTTATACCAGCTTCTGAAAGCTGGTGCAGGAATTAAATAATTCTTCACTCATGTTCTTCCATCATCTTGTGCAATAAGTAATCAATCCAAGAAGTACCACCTCTTGCTTAAAAGTTTTGTTTTGTTTATAGTCACAATTTATTATTTCTACCAAGTCAATGTGGAGAGTGAAGGAAACTGACATTTATTAGACTTCTCTTATAAGTCAGATGGTCTGCTACTAACACCATAGTCTGGATACTTTAAACAAAGGCTCAGAGAACTTGTTCACAATCTTATGCTCAGAACCAGAGTTAAATCCAGGCCCATTTCACACCAAAACATTTATTTCCCATTGTATATTCCTTCACAATGGGAAAATTTAAATTATTTTTTCTTTTCCTTTATCTGCTTTGGACAATCCTGTGGCCCAGTGCTTACAATGTAAGTGCTACGTACCCAGATTTACCTTTCATGTAATTCTAAACTTCGGGATCTTTTCCCTAGGGTCCTATGTCGTCAAATGCAGACAAATTGTAAAGTTCACTGGATACGGTTGGTAAATAGTATTTATAGTGGTTATGAGTTCATACTGATTAACATTTGTCTCACTCAACTATGTTTTGATTTTTCCAAGGATGTCTCTCTACAAGAGCTCCCATATTGTGCAAAATACCTATGGGATTCTCTAGCATCCAGGACTAATGCTGGTCCTTTTCTTGAGATCTTAGGTAAATGCTCATCTTAGATATGCAAGCCTAGATCAGAATTGAATATAAATTAATGGAATATTGAGTTGTAAATTCTGGAAATTCTGGACCTTTATACACAGATACACACACACACACACACACACACACACACGTTCCACCACCATATATACACTTAAAGAGAAAATTAGATGCATAAAACTTGCTCTGGGAAAATTCAGTCCTTTCAATAGATAAATATTAAAGAAGGGACTGGCAGACCACTGATTCAAAAATATTAGAAAAAAGTATTAAAGAAAGCAACAAATTTGTCAACTAATTAAGAATACTTATATCAAAAATATTCCTAAAGGGCATATGTAAAAGTTGTGATCTAAAATTTTACTATGGATTTAAAATTTTAATATCATGATTTCCAATACAATATTGAAGGTAAAGAACAAAGTTCATGAACTGATACTACTTGATTTTAAATTCTACTGTAAGGTTACTGTAATCGAGACAATGTGGTATTGGGGAAAAAAAGAAAAAAAAATAGGTAAAGGGAACAGAATAGAGAGTCCAGAAATAGACCTTCATATATAGTCAATTAATATTTGACAAAGAAGCAAAGAAGCAATGACAGTACAATGGAACAAAGATATCTCTTCAAAACATGGTGCTGAACAACTGGGCATTCAGATGCAAAGAAAAATAAAGAATATAGACAATGACCTGACACCCTTAACAAGTATTAACTCAAAATGTGTCACAGACCTAAAGTAAAACACAAATCTATAAAAATCCTAGAAGGTAACCCAGGAGGGAAAAAATGACCTTGGGTATGGTGATGCTTTTTTTTTTTTTTTTTTTTTTTTTTGGTAAGCTTTTATTTGTTTAAGTAATCTATGCCCAGCATAGGGCTCAAACTCATGATCCTGAGATCAAGAATCATATGCTTCTCAGACTGAGCCAGAGAGGTGCCCCAGTGCCTTTTTACATATAGCACCAAAGGCACCATCTGTGAAAAAAAATAAGCTGGGCTTCATTAAAATTAAAAACTGTGAAATACAATGTTAAGAGAATTAGAAGATGAGCCTCAGAATAGGAGAAAATATTTGCAAAAGATATATCTGTTAGAGGACTATTACCTAAAATAAACAAGAATTTTAAAAACCCAACAATAAGAAAACAAACAACCCAGCTTAAAAATGGACCAGATAGCTTAGCAGACATCTCACCGAAGAATGTATACGGAAGGCAAATAAACATGAAAAGCTGCCCCACATCATATGTCATCAGAGAAATCAAATTAAAATAATAATGTGACACCACTACACACTTTCTAGAATGGTCAAAATTGGGAACACTAAGGACACCAAATGCTGATGGAGATATGGAAAACAACAACTCATTCACTGCTGTGGGAATGAAAAATAGTATAGCCATGTTGGAAGGCAGTTTTATAGTTTCTCATAAAACTAAATATACTCTTACTAAATGATCCAGCAACCATGCTCCTTAGTTTTTACCAAAAAGAGTTGAAAATTTATGTTTGCATTAAAAAAAAAACTGTACATGGATATTTATAATGGCATTAATTATAATTCCCAAAACTTGGGGGAAAACTAAGATGTCATTTAGTAGGTGAATGGATAAAATAAACTTTGTGATATCCAGATAATGGAATATTATTCAGCGCTGAAAAGAAATGAGCTGTGAAAGCTTGAAAATGCATGGAGGAAATTTAAGTGCATATTACTAAAGGAAGTCAGTCTGAAAGGCTACATACTATCACGATGGATATACATCATTATACCTTTGTCCACCACAGAACATACAACAGGGAGAGTGAACTCTAAGGTAAACTATGGACCCTGGATGATTACGATGTGCCAATGTAGGTTTATCTTTGCTTAAAAACAAAAACAAAAAAAGTATGATTCTGGTGAGTGATGTTGATAATGGGAGAGGCTGTGCAGGTGTGGGGTCAGGGAATACATGGAAATCTCTATACCTTCCTTGCAACATTATTGTAAACCTGAAGCTTCTCTAAAACAAGAAGTCTTTAAATTTTCTTACAAAATAAAGTTCTTACTTCTATGAACATGAATCATAAATACAAGAACTCAAATAGAGATAATGAGACAGTGGGAGGAAATTGATTGTTAATTGGCAGATTTTAGTGATGAGGAAGAACAAATCAAAACTATTTCAAAAATACAAAACAATCAGAAGAACCAGACATGTGGATAGACACTGTAGAAACACAATAAGGGAACAGAGGATATCCATGAGAAGATGCAAGAAAGTAAAATAAAAATGGAAGATAGGAAGAATTGAGGAGAAAATGATAACTATATAAAACAGACAAAAGGACCCTCTATGTATGCATAATTGGAGTTTCTGAAGAAGAAAAATAACAACAGAACAGAACTGAATATTTAAAGATAGAACTTGAAGAAAAAAAAATTCTGAAAAGAAAAGAATACTTGAATCTCCTTATTGAAAGGATATGTCATATACCAATGAGAATTGACCCCAGTCAACACAGACATATCCTTCTGCTATGTACTCAAGGTATATGTCCTCAAGACACATCCTAGTGTATTTATTAGCCTTTGATGATACAGAAAGCAATAATGATCACATTATTTACAAGAGGGGAAAAAAAAATCACACCTGCCTTAGATTTCTCCTCAGTAAAACACTAAAAGTCAATGGTCCAAAAACCTCCAAGGTAATTGAGAAAAGAAAGGATTTCATGTTCAGCCAAGAATTTTATTTTTTTATTTTATTATTTTTAAAGATTTTTTTATTATTATAAAGGCCAAAAAATATATTGAATGTGCCACAGCTCAAGAAATACTGCTCACCTATAAGAAGCTGAGCTTCATCCAATTGAGGGTTAACAGAAAATTTTAGCAAAATGACTGGTGATAAGCATTTAATGTGGTTAACAGAACTAAGACTAAAAGAAATATGTGGACTAGATAACAAACAGAACATAAATTTTGTATGTCTTGAATATTGAAAATGATACAAATAACTAAAATTGGGAGAGTAGGGGAAATAGTTTTTGGCACCTTGTTTACAGAACTAAACATGCAGCTGTCATACATAGAATACCACAGATAGACTGTTCCCTGATTATCTCATCTACAGTAGTGTGGAGACAAAGGATATTGTTTAAAGCTGAAAAAAATCAAGTAACAGAATTATAACTTGGTATGGTTATATAACTTAACAGTAGAAAAATGGTGAACAGCATAGTTTTGAAATGCACACACATTTTTCAAATAGCTAAAATTAGAAATGCTGAACAATTTGTAATAGTAACATTGATTTCTTTAAAACTGGGCAGGTAAAAAGTGAATAGTCCTTTAGACAAAATAACGAGGTAAACATAATATTTTTGTCCTAAAAAGACACTTTTAAGATAGTGTATGTCAAAACATAGCCATAAAATATTACTCTACTTTCCTGTACTTAGTTTTGAGAAATTTTACTTTATTACATGGGATCATCATTAAATTGAAGGCTATAAACCTAAGGAAAATAATAAATAGTACAATGTCTGTTGACTTTGGTTGGCCAGTACTTGTTTGAGTGTTGTAGAATCTGAGTTTCTCCTGCCTGACTCTGAATGCTTCTGAAGAGTCAAGGGAGCATTGAAGTGGCAGTACCCCCATGGGTTGACAGAGAAGTCCCCTTTCTCAAGAAACAACTATATGGCTCACCCATCATTTAATTTGGTTTTGAGGAGACCTCCTCGCTCTTTGATCTCAGAGGAGCAAAAATACATTACAGCATTTAACATGGAATACAATATATGCAGGGGTCCCAAATGCTTCTGAGAATTTGATGGAAGTTATAGGATCTTTCTCCAGGAAATACACATGTCACATTTTGTCTATAATGGCACAGAACCCTGAAGCTTGTCCAAAGAAACCCTCACTCTCTTAGTTTATATTCCCCAGGTTAAAGACCCTGGTTTGAAAAGCTCTCTGGACCTAGATCAGAGTGTCTACCGTCGATCTCTCTGGTCAGAACCACAGGGGTTACACTAGGCTCTGATAGAAGGAAGGTTGCTAAAACAACATTTATAGCCCATCTAAGCCATTTCTTTTACTATGCTGAAGTGCAGGAGTGGCAGTTCTCAAAGTCTGGTCCCCAGACCACTCACATTAGAGTGAAGGTTGTTAAAAATGGCATTTGCTTGTTTGTTTTTAAACCACACACTAAGGCTAGAGGAGGCAGAAGCAACTTCAGGATCAGAGCTAGGGCCCCTGTTTCTCTCAACTCCGTATTGAACAGCAACAACTAAATAGCCCCAGTCTGAAAAAAAAACATAGCCCCAACCTGATTCCCATTGACCCTTAAAAAAGAAGCATTCCAGTGCTATAGCAATGGGTTGCCAAGGGGAATAATTAATCATTATGACACCAAGGTTTTTTTTTTTCTATTTTAAAATCCCTAACATTAGAGAACAGTTACCACATGTCAAACCTACAGGTAGACACCATTTCAAAGGAAAGTTTTATATTCATTGCAGTGCAGTCATCACTTGTCCTAAAAATGGTAGAAAGATATTCTGGGGTCACTCGCTTCACTTCTTGCGTGCAGCTCAATGCTGCTGAAGTAAGCATGCCCGGGATGTCTGACTAGTAGATATTGCACCACATTGCAATTAAGGGTTCACTTACCACATGGCAAGTAGGCAGGACCAAACCCTGTATTCTGTCTTTTGTGCAAAAATTAGAATATTCTTTATGAATGAGCGTTGTCTTACATAGTTTTCTGTGTGGACATTGTGGTTCAGTTTGCAGAGCACAGACTGCTTTTGCCCAACAGATTTTCACTATTGTGCTATTTCAAGAAGAGGATATCTAATTGGTACTCAAGGTAAATGTATATAAAGCTTTACAGATTAAAATCACTTTAATTGCATCAAGAAAGATGGGTAATCTTGATTGCAAATATGAACCAACACCTGAGATTACTTCATTCAAATCTGTATGCATTTCATTCTGTAGTGCTAACTTATGCTGTAGTTCTTTTTCTCAGCAATTTTCTTTATCTTCATGTAAAGTGAAACTCTGGACATGTATAAGAGTGTGCTCAAAATATTTAATTCGGTATTCTGCACCCTGCAGGGCCAATGCAGTAGAGTCTCATATGCTCCAATTTGTTATTGCGCTTCTATAGAATTTACAATGAATTTCACAGTGGAATGCACAATATAAAATGCTCTCAATTTCACTCATCTTTTAAGGTATGAAGATCACTTGAAAATTCTATAAATTCAAAGACTCCAGAAACAAAATGGACTTTTAGTATTTCTCTAATAAAGGTTTAAATACTTGGAAAAAAATAAATGGGTTTTTATCTGCTTTCAATTTTAGATTTAATTATTAAAAATCACTGTGAGCATGAAAAATCAAATATACCATTAACTCTTTCATCTGAGCACACTATTTGAAATTTTTCCTTTCTTCTGTGAGTACATACTTCTTAAATGAAGTACTGGGAAGCTCTTTTTTTATTATTCATAATTTGTTTTTACTTTCATATTGGTCATTCTTTAAACTATATAAATTATAATATTTAATCCCATATTGTTGGATGGTTAGTTTTTGTAGATAACTCTACCCATAGACATTTGTAAATAACTACCCATAGACATTGCTCTACAATATACTTGTTTTCAGAACTTGGACTTTGAATTCGGGCAGATTAAGCCTCAAGTCTTGGTAAAGCTGTTTATAGCTGTGTGACTTTGGGGGTTGTTACTTAACCTCCCTGAACTTCCATTTACTGGTATTCTAAATGGATACAAAGTGGTACCTTTCTGATAGATTTATCAGTGAGAACTAAATGGATAATCCATGTAAACTAACAAACCAATGCTCAATAATTGTTAGCTATTATTCTATATGATCTTTTTTGCTCTTCTGAATTATTGAGTTGATTTTCAAGAATGGAAATACTTGTTAAATGATGTGGAGCCTTATTCATTTAGTCATAACATATTTGAATGTCTACTCTATGCCGAGTGTTAAAGCAAGGTGGTAAACAAGGTGGTTCTGGAATAAGAGCTGTTTGCAGTTTGGAAGGAAAGAGAAATAACCAACTTTTTAAATATCAGTGGTAATTATACAGTAGTGCAGAA
Organism: Lontra canadensis; assembly: GCF_010015895.1. NCBI lineage: Eukaryota > Metazoa > Chordata > Mammalia > Carnivora > Mustelidae > Lontra > Lontra canadensis. Next base: position 6,835,371 of record NW_022631042.1, read on the forward strand.
GAGAATGTAGAGAGTGTTAGGGAAAAATAGACCAAGGATAGATATATATATATATGCCTGATTAACTTCTAAACTACAGAATGTTTTACATTTTTAAATGATTTATGAAAGTAATGTGCCAGGTTACCTAAATCCTCATGGATTTTAGCTATTTTTTCCTTATTTCTAACTTAACAGCTGAAAACTATTACTTCCTTTTAAATTAGCATTTCTTGTGATTTTTCATTTGAAGTGTGTTTATAAATTATATGATTTGGAGTTTTAAAGTTCTTCAAGATTTATTCATCCTTTGTCCACTAAGGTTGTGATAGTGTCCTTAAGATGATACAGTTATCTCAGGATATATTTTGGGTTTTTCTTTAACTATTTCCTGCATTTTTTACTGTTTTTCTGGTTAACACCAGATTTTTTTTGGTTTTGTGGGTTTTGTACTGAAGTTTTCCTATTTTGTATCAGGTCAATTTTTCCTTTCTTTTTTTTTTTTTCAAGATTTTATTTATCTATTTTAGAGAGAGAGCATGCACCAGAATAGAGAGGGGCAAAAGGAGAGGGAGAGGCAGAAGGAGAAATTCCCAAGCAGACTCTGCTTGAGCACAGAGCCAGATATGGGACTTGATCTTGATCTCAGGAGCCCAAGATCATGATCTGAGCCAAAACCAAGAGTCAGGCACTCAACCAACTTAGCCACCCAGGTGCCCCTATTTTGCCTTTCTTTTATAATTTCTTCTATAACTTTGTTTATACTGTACATTTTCCAAGGCTTTTTTTTTCTTTTTTTTTTCTGCTTAACCTTGAGAGTTCTTTGACCATATCCAAAATGCTGCTGATATCACAGCAGGTATTTTTTTTTCTTTTCTATACATAAATCATGGTTACTGATGTTCACTCAAACACTGTACAAAGAAGCAAAATGCAGGTTAAAATCAGAGCCTAAAATCTCTGCTCTGATAAAAATAAACTATGCTAAAAATCATTGTAGATTTTTCCATTTGGTTAAGAGAGTGATTCATGTTGTCAGTTTTGTAAGGTCTTCAGAATATTTATAAGCATTAGAGGGGAACTTACCCTAAATTAAAAGTGACCTTCACAAGTATATCTATATTTATGTTGTTTTTTTACAAAGATGATTCATCAATTCATAGATCAGCAATGAAAACCAAGACACAAACCACTTACGCTTGAGAAATTTCAATATGGATGTCAACTAATAGACTTTTTCTTAATATTTTAAAACCACCTTTTCTGGACATAGTTGAATGTTCTTAAAGCAGCCAATGGAAACTGTAATTATACATGTGATACATGAATAATTTAATTATACTTTCAAGAGTAATCTGATAAAGATGGATAGGGCACTGGGATATGATCCATCTTGAGGCCAGACTATGCCATCATTGCAGTTTCCTAGTTAAAGGTCTTTGATATGATAAAGGACACAACCAAGACCTCCTGCAGTACCAGATAGTGCATGTAGGTGACCAAGTTGTGGAGAGAATAAGAAAAGAACTGAGAAGGCTCAGGGCAGTACCTAGCTATCACCTGATAGACTATTTCAGTATTTTAACAGTTTAGCTGTACCTGGGCACAAGGTGAATATATTCACCTTGGTGTTAATCAGTGCCTTAAGTTAGACTATGCTGTCCTCAAAGTTTATCATGACACAAGGCAGGCAACAGTTATTCTCTGGTTTTGTCATGATACTCTTACACTGGGGCAAAACTTAAAAGCAGTGCATCTGGAAGAACTGGAGTTGAGGGGAAATTCTCCTGTTTCTAATTATAACCTTGATGCATGTCTCACAGAATGAAGGTGATGGGGAAAACGAAGTAAAGCGAACATTTATTCATTTAACTTTTTATTTTTTCACTTATTTTTATTAAGTTTTCAATTTTAATTCTAATATAGCTAACATAGAGTGTTATACTAGTCTCAGGTATACAGTGATTCAACAATTCTATACGTTGCTCAGTGCTCTTCATGACAAATGCACTCCTTAATCTCCATCACTTATTTCACCCATCTTGCCCCCCCCACCTTCCCTCTGGTTTATTCTCTATAGTTAAGAATCCGTTTCTTGGCTTGTCTTTCTTTTTTCATTTGTTCATTTGTTTTGTTTCTTAAGTTCTACATATAAGTGAAATCATATGGTATTTGTTTTCCTCTGGTTTATTTTGCTTAGTATTTATTATACTCTCTAGCTCTATCCACATTGTTGCAAATGGCAAACTTTCATTCTTTTTATGGTTGTATAATATTCCTGTGTGTGTGTGTGTGTGTGTGTGTGTGTGTGTATACAATGTCCATCTATCAATGGACACTTGGACTGCTTCCAGGTTGGCATTGTAAATTATGCTATAATAAACATAGGTGTACCTATATCCACTTCAATGGGTGTTTTTGTATTTTGGGGGTAAATACCCTGGAGTGTGATTCCTGGATCATAGGATAGTTCTATTAATTTTTTGAGGAAACTCCATACTATTTTTCAGAATGGCCATACCAGTTTGCTATCCCACCAGCAGTGCACAAGAGTTCCTTTTTTCTCAAAATTCTCACCAACATTTGTTGTTTTATGTGTTTTTGATTTTAGCCTTTTTGATAGATATAAGGTGATATATCATTGTAGTTTTGGTTTGCATTTCCTCGATGATGAATAATGCTGAGCATCTTTTCCTGTATCTTTTTACCATCTGGGTATCTTTTTTGGAGAAAGGGCTGTTCATGTCTTCTGCCCATTTTTTAATTGCTTTATTTGTTTTTTGGTTGTTGATTATATCAGTTCTTTATATATTTTGGAACTAACCCTTTATTGGGTATGTAACGTGCAAATGCCTTTTCCTGTTCAGTAGGTTGTCTTTTACTTTTGTTGATTGTTTCCTCCACTGTGCAGTAGCTTTTTATTTTGACGTAGTTGCAGTAGCTTTTTATTTTGAAGTAGTCCCAATAGTTTTTTTTTTTTTCCTTTGCCCCAGGAGACATCTAGAAAAACAATGCTATAGCCAATGTTAGAGAAATTACTGCCTGTGCTCTCTTCTAGGATTTTTATGGTTTCATTTAATTCTTTACTCCATTTTGAGTTTTTGTGTACGGTATAAAGAAGGTGGTCCAGTTTCATTCTTTTGCATGTAGCTCTTCAGTTTCCCATTGCCATTTTTTGAGGAGACTGTCTTTTTCCCATTGCATATTTTTGCCTCTTTTGTTGAAGATTATTGACCATATAATCATGGGATTGTTTCTGGGCTTTCTAGCCTGTTTTTGTACCAATACCATACTGTTTGATTACTACAGGTTTATAGTGTAACTTGAAACCTGGAATTGTGATACCTCCAGCTTTGTTTTTCTTTTTCAAAATTGTTTGGCTCTTAGGGGCCTTTTGTGGTCCCATATGAATTTTACATTTCTTTGTTCTTGTTCTATGAAAAATACTGTTGGTACTTTGATAGGAATTGCATTAAATCAGTAGATTGCTTTGGGTAATATGGACATTTTAACAATATACGTTCTTCAAATCCATGAGCATGGACTATCTTCCCATTTGTGTCATCTTCAGTTTCTTTCCTCAGTGTTTTAGAGTTTTCAGAGTATAAGTCTTTTACATCCTTGGTTAAGTTTATTCCTGGGTATTTTATTACTTTTGGTACAATTGTAAATGGGATTGCTTTCTCAATTTCTGTTCCTGTTGCTTTATTATTGGTATAATTGCAATAATTGGTATAAATGCAATAGATTTCTGTACATCTATTTTTTATCCTGAGACCTTATTGAATTCATTTATCAGTTAAAGCAGATTTTTGGTGGTATCTTTTTAGGGTTTTCTATATATAGTATTATGTCATCTGCAAATAGTGAAAGTTTTACTTCTTCCTTGCTGATTCAAATGCCTTTCATTCCTTTTTGTTATGAGATTGCTGTGGCTAGGTCTGCCAGTACTATGTTGAATAAAAGTGGTGAGAGTGGACACCCTTGTCTTGTTCCTGATCTTATTGGAAAAGCACTCAATGTTTCCCCATTGAGTATGATATTACCAGTAGGTTTTTAATCATATGGCCTTTATTATGTTGAGGTATGTTCCCTCTAAACCTGTTTTGTTGACGGTTTCTAGCATGAATGGATGCTGGAATTGTTACATGCTTTTTCTATATCTATTGAAATGAACATGTAATTTTTATCCTCTCTCTTATTGATATGATGTATCACATTGATTGATTTGTGAATATTGAGCCACCTTGCATCCCAGGAATAAATCCTGCTTGATTGTGCTGAATGATTTTTTTAAATGTATTGTTGGATTCCTTTTGCTATATTTTGTTGAGGACTTTTGCCTCTATGTGCATCAGATATATTAGCTTATAGTTCTCTTTTTTTGTAGTGTCTTTATTTGGTTTTGTTATTAGGGTAATACATTCCCTGTTGAATTTATCTGGAAGTTTTCCTTCCTCTAATATTTTATTCTATTCTATTTCTTTGAGAAGTATGGGTATTAAGTCTTCTTTAAGTGTTTGGTAGAATTCACCTATAATGCCATGTAGTCCTAAGTGGCTTTCATTTGTTGGGAATTTTTTGATTATTCATTCTATTTCATTGGTGATGATCAGTATATTCAAATTTTTTATTTCTTCCTGGTTCGATTTCAGGAGGTTATATATTTCTAAGAATTTGTACTTTTTTTCTAGGTTGTCCAATTTATTGCCATGTAATTTTTCATAATATTCTCTTAAATCATTTGTATTTTGGTGGTATCAGTTGTTAAATCACCTCTCATTTCTCCTCTCAGTTGTTATTGAGTCCTCTCTCTCTATTTTTTATGGAGGGGAACAGTTATCATATCATTTACTAGCTCCCTTATGAGATCTCCCTGCCTGTGGTGCAGTTTGTGGTTCATATTATGACCTGAGAATTGGAGATCATCTGTTTCTTTCTAGTCCACTTTCATCAGACTTTGGAGCCATCCTGACATTTGTTTCCAACAGATCTATTGGATTTTCTGCTCTATGATCTGCCAATAAATTATTGTTCATGCAATAGTTTGCTATATACAATACAGACCCACCTTGTAGAATGGAATGTAAAGAGTTGTATCTCCATTTGGAAACATCTCAAATCTTAACTCACTCTCAACTTCTTTATTTGTGGAGTATTTGTCCTAGAAATCTTCAATCCCAGGCTGAAATAGATAAATGGAGGCCAAAATTGGCCAAAAGTTAATGTAGCTACTTTGACAGAGTAGCTTTCTCTATGAGAACAATACTTTTATTTAATTTGGTTCCTAGGTTGGGTGAGTAAGTTAAAGAAATTTCTCAAAAAGTCTGGTGGATTGGAAAGTCAGAGGTTGGGAGAAGAGCTATGCTGTAAAATTATTAACATGTTTATTTGTTTGTACTATTTCTTTAAATTTTTCTTGTTTCTATCTCTCTTTTAAATTATATCCCAATACCTGGGATCATTTTCCTCACCTAAACAGAGGGACTATGTATGGCCTTATTGTTAAGAAACTAGCCAAAGTCATATAAGTTTCAACAAAGGAGTTAAAATTTATTTCCCTTTGCAAATTTTTGTGACTATTCATTTCAACCCTAGTCTTATATTTTTTAAATTTTATGTTGATTTTTTAATATTTTCCTAGGTATTTTATGGCATTTATTGTACATCTCAGTATACCTAACATTAAGCTAAACATCTGATAAGATATAAAAGAAGTGCTTAATGCCAGCTATGATAATTATTGTATTATTTGATAACAATAAAAAATTACATTTGAAAGCATTATTCTGTGTGAAAGACAGTATAGGAAAAGTCTGAAATAAAGGATAATTAAAACTCAACATGATTCCATGATTCTTCAGCCTGTTGGGATCTGAAATGACTGTTTCTCTATTTTGTGATTCTTAACCATATCCACTGCCATTTATCAACATGTGCTAGACACTTGGATATCCATTATCTTATGTAATACTCACACTCCAATGAAGTTGGAGATATTAGCTGTATTTAATGGATAAGTAAATGGAACACTAAAGTTACATAAAAAGTAAGTTGGCAGAACCAGAATGTGAATCCAGGTCTCCTAACTTCAAGTTCTATCCTTTGTCCAATGTCATAGCTAACTATCAGGTTTTTACTGGATTAGGTATGGGTGAAATGGATGGGTAGGTAGGTGAGTAATTGGGTAGCAAATATATTTAGAGGGAACTAGAAAAACACTTAAATTTAAAAATCATAGTTGATTACTTTAAAATTCTTAGAAGATCATATGGATTTGCTGTTTTTTTTTTTAAAGCTAGTTATTTTCGGGTGCCTGGGTGGCTCAGTGGGTTAAGCCTCTGCCTTCGGCTCAGGTCATGATCTCAGGGTCCTGGGATCAAGCCCTTCTTCAGGCTCTCTGCTCAGCAGGGAGCCTGCTTCCCCTCTCTCTCTGCTCTGCCTCTCTGCCTACTTGTAATCTCTCTCTCTGTCAAATAAATAAATAAAATCTTCAAAAAAAAAGCTAATTATTTTCTTCTACTTGAATTGTTGAGTTATTATTTATATTGAGTTAGTATATTTTAACTTCATTGATGCTGATATACTTTGACTTCATTGTCTTTTATATTTTCATACCAAATGAAAATATTTTAAAAGTAACTACGTTTAGTAAGTTAGTTAATCATCCAATAAAATCACCTTAATGCCTACATCAATAATTTAAATGGATTTGAGTATCATGTTTTAAGACTCTTGTTTATTAACTCAGGGAAATTATATACATTATTTAATAATCTCTATATACATTCCATGATTCCCAGATGCACTTGTCTTTGTTTAAAAATTTTTATGTTCAAAATGGAAAACATTCCAATGAAAACATTCCAGTTTTTCAAAAAGGAAGAAAGGATAGTCCCATTTATAAGAATGGAAGGACTTTTCTTCATTTCTATAAAGTAAGAAAAAGTACAATTCTTATCACAAGTTCAGTTGAGTTTATGATATAAGAAAGGCTCAATGAATCAGTCCCCTTCTCACACAAGATTACCCTTGCTGGCCATCTGGGTGGCTCAGTCAGTTAAGTGTCCAATTCATTATTTTGGCTCAGGTCGTGATCTCAGGGTGGTGAGATGAAGCTCTGCATCAGGCTCCATGCTCAGCATGGAATCTCCTTGAGATTCGCTGTCTCTCTATGCCTCTGCCCCTCCCCCCTGCTTGTGTGCATTCTCTTTCTCTCAAAATAAATAAATATAGTCTAAAAAAATAGTAATAATTAAGCAGAGCTTGGGTGGCTCATTCAGTTAGGTGTCTGATCATAGTCATGATCCCCGGCTCCTGGGATCGAGTCCCTCATCAGGCTCCTTGCTCAATGGGCTGTCTATTTTTCTTTCTTTCTCTCTCTCTCTCTCTTCCCTCCCCCACCCCGCTTGTGCTCTCTCTTCTCTAGCTTTGTCTCTCAAATAAATAAATAAAATCTTTAAAAAATAATAATAATAATTTAAAAAAAAACTATCCTTGCAAGTCCCACTGTGCAACTAACCTTTCACAGAATGGTTCTTCTTGTGTGGTACCTCATGAATTGGGACAGCGGTAGTAATTACAGGCAACTTGAAAATATTTGTAATATTCCTAATTAAATGCCTAGAAAGTAGAATGAAGTTGTAATTATAAAAGTGTTTTAAATTTGTAAAGTTAGTTTGGTTTTTTGAGAGATACTGAAGATTGAGAGATTATAAGTATGTGTATAAAACAAATGAAACAAATATTCCTAGTAGAACACAGACATGAACTTTATAATATGAAATACCAACCTGATTAATATATAACCAAAGAGAGGGGGGTGGGGTTTATATGGACATTGGGGAGGGTATGTGCTATGGTGAGTGCGGTGAAGTGTGTAAACCTGGCGATTCACAGACCTGTACCCCTGGGGAAAAAATATATGTTTATAAAAAATAAAATTTAAAAAAAAAAGATTAAAAAAAATATATATATATAACCAAAGAGAAATATAGGGAAATATTGCTTTTTATTTTATGATCTAACTGTGGATTAGAAGTCAAGCTATGTAAGCCTCCAAAAGGAAGCCCTTTGGGTCTAAACAGAGGATAGATCAGAATTCAGTTTGCCCAAAAGAAATAAAATGGACAGAGAAGTATACTGGTACATCAAGAAAATATACATCTGCATAGAAATCTATGGGCTTGGAAGCCATGTGTAGCATAGTATATCATTAAAATAAAAGGAGAGAAGAATGGAATATTGTTTGGTTAAATGGAGTGTGTTGCTAGCTCTTAATAAATACAGATCTTAGTAATAAGTGATACAGAATAGAGATGAAAGGCTCATCTAATCAGGTATGCATTCTTATCTTCTATGCATATGTATTAGGTCTTTTCTATAACCATCAAGCAGTGGTAAGTGTGCTCAAAGGGATTTCAGTCTATTGGAAATGGTCTTTTAGCTCTGCTGAAGGAAAACTCTTTATGTATTATGCTCTTACGTATTAATGATTTCAAATCTATATGAGAAATAATAAATAACAACTACCATCTATTGAATATCACTTTAAACAACTGCTTAATAAAAAGTTAGAAAATAACCACTAAGAATAAATCTAAATGCTTTAAGGTGGGTTGTTAGAGTGGTAGATAAAGGAAATGCTATAGGTAAACAACGGAGTTTAGGTCATTTAATGTCATTACTTGAAAAAAGATGAATGCGGAATGAAGATGTGATTAAGTTGTATCTAAAGTAAATTGATTAGTAGATTGTTAGGCATTAAGGGAAGTTGGCAGTATTGGGGCTGGATGAGAGCAATAGTCACACATCACAGACCACAGGGAGAAAGGAGATTGTTTTTCAATCTGTCTGCTCAAATCCAGAGTTCAAAACACCAAGGAATGAAACTGATAATGTTAACAAGAACTGAATCTTTTTCTTTTTAAATTTCTTTTAAGGGGCGCCTGGGTGGATCAGTGAGTTAAAGCTTCTGCCTTCAGCTCTTGTCATGATCCCAGGGTCCTGGGATCGAGCCCCACGTCAGGCTCTCTGCTGAGCAGGGGGCCTACTTCCCCCTCTCTCTCTACCTACCTCTCTGCCTACTTGTGATCTCTCTCTGTCAAATAAATAAATAAAATCTTTTAAAACAATTTCTTTTAAGATTTTATTTAAATTCTTACTAGTTAACATACAGTGCAATATTAGTCTCAGGAGTAGAATTCAGTGGTTCATCACTTATATATAACAGCTAGTGCTTATCATAACAAGTGCCCTTCTTAATGCCCATCACCCATCTAGCCCATCCCCCACCCACCTCTCTCACCCCTCAATTTGTTCGCTGTTTTTAAGAGTCTCTTATGGTTTGTTTCCCTCTCTCTCTTTCTTTTTTCTCCCCTCCCATATGTTCATCTATTTTGTATATTAAATTCCACATATGAGTGAAGTCATGTGGTATTTGTCTTTGACTGACTTATTTTGCTTCTCATAATACACACTAGCTCCATCCATGTTTTTGCACATGGCAAGATATCATTCTTTTTGATGGCTGAGTAATATTCCATTGTGTGTATATACCAAATCTTCTTTATCCATTCATCATTTAATGGATATATCAGCTCTTTCCATACTTTGGCTATTTTTGATAATGCTGCTATAAATATCAGAGTGCATATGCCCCTTTGAATCTGTATTTTTGTATTATTTGGGTAAATACCTCGTAATGCAATTGCTGGATCATAGGGTAGTTCTATTTTTAACTTTTTGAGGAACCTTCATACTGTTTTCCAGAGCAGCTGCACCAGTTTGCACCAAAAGAGCAAGACGGTTCCCCTTTCTCTATATCCTCACCAACACCTGTTGTTTCTTGTTTCTTGTTGCTATTCTGACAGGTGTGTGGTATCTCATCATGGTTTTGATTTGTATTTCACTGCTGATGAGTGATCTTGAGCATGTTTTTGTATATCTATTAGCCATCTGGATGTCTTTTTTAGAAAAAATGTCTATTCATGTCTTCTGCCCATTTCTTAACTACCTTAAAGCTCAGAATAATCTTATGAAGCCAGTATAATTCCCACTTCATGTTTAAGAAACTGAGACTCAAGGAAATCAAGTAACTCACCCAAAATAATATAGCTAGAAAGCAAAGAGTGTGGTTTAAAAACCTTGCCTCAACACAGATACAGATTATGTTTACCTACCACTGTTTAGTAAAACGTTTTTAGTTAAACGCCACAAAGAGATTGCCATCAACGAAGGAAACAATTCTCACTATAAAGTGACTCTCACTTTTAAACAGCAATAAGATGCAGACGATTTGTTGCTACTGTGCTATAGTGAGGCAAGAACTGTTTGTTCATTATTCATGGCAATTTAGTTTGTTTCTTTTTTTTTTTAAGCTTTTGTTTATTTATTTGAGAGAGAGAGAGAGGGAGTGAAAGTGGGGGGGGGGAAGAGCAGAGGGAGAGAGAGAAGCAGACTCAGTGCTGAGTGCAGCCTGATGTGGGGCTTGAGCCCATGACCATGGATCCCACGACCCTGAGATCATGACCTGAGCTGAGATCAAGAGTCAGACACTTAACCACTGAGCCACCCTGGTGCCCCTGTTTCTTTTCTTATTTGGACAGTGATCCAAATTTCATATAAACTCTCCTTGGGTAATTCATTAAAGCTCACCTTTGATTCATTAGCCTTTAGTATTTTTGTAATCAATCCCAAATTTAACTGCATAAGTTTAGTCTTTTAAAAAGAGGGTCATCTATCTGTAGAATAACTGTGTGGTAACTCAGAACCATTAAGTGAGAGACTGATGACCTTATAACTCAATTTTCTATTTGGTACAATGTTATTAACTAAGGTGTAAAAAGGCTTTCACTGAATCAAAGCTGTTAATATTTAGTACGTTGCTTCTTCATTTAACAATCTCTACAATAATGTGAAAAGAATAAAAATAATGCTTTGTATTTATGTAGCACACGTCTCCATGGAGCCCAGAGGATTTGGTTGACAAGGTCTAAAAATGGCTTTGTCAGGGAGAAAAAGAAACTAATATTATCGTAATTATTTTGCAGGTATTGAAACTGACACTGAGTCCATATGTAGCTGCTAATGTGAACATTATGCAGTAAAAATGATGGGGACAGATTCCTCCAGCCATTTTCATGATTAATAGTGACCATGCTAAGGAATCATACAAAAGGTTTTTATCTTATTTTTTTCTTACAGGGACAAACTCAATGACAAAACAATGTTTTGAGGACTCAATATTATACTAATTATTGAAGTGATATGGTAATATTTTATATTATTTTACTTTGCCTGGACAATATTAGAGTATTATATAATAACATTCTTTTTTAAATAACCCTGTTGCCAAAATTCATGTGCTAAGAGAATTGTCATTTTAAGTATGTTGTAAGGCAATAAAACAAATCATTTAATGAAATGTTATATTTTTTTCTGTAGAAAAAAACCCCATTGTTATGTAATGTGTAAAAACAAACACTGTAAAGTAACAGTGTTATGATTTGAGATTCTTTTATGCATAGTTCCCATTTTATTTTACTTTTTAAAATATTTACTTACTTATTTTAGAGGGAGAGATGAGTGAGAGATGGGGGGCAGAGGAAGAGGGAGACAGACATAGTCCCTGCTGAGGAGGAAGCCAGACCCGGAGATCATGACCTGAGCCAAAATCATTAGTTGGACGGTCAACTGACTGAGCCACCCAGGCCCCCCCCGCATAGTTCACATTTTAAAGTGGGAAGCGTTGGTTGTACAGTGATGAAATGGCGATCCTAGAACTGTGAGTTTCTTTCCTCTCTGTAAATCGAGTATTCTAGATAATGAATTAAGCCAGTGTGTGTGTGTCAGGTAGTGGAGGATTATACATATTACAGGTAGAATAACCTCAGATTGTGTCAGTGATTCAAAAACCTTAGCATGCACCAGAATCATCTTGAGGATTTTTTAGGAATATAGACTCCTGGGCCATCCCCCTGACCAATTCAGCAGATCTGGAGTGAGGCCCAAGATTTTTGTATTTCTACAAGTTTCTGGGTGATATGAATGTTGCTGGTCGGTGAACCACAGTTTGAAAACCACTGGATAGCCAATTACACTTCTGTTTTTATCCTTTATGGAGAAGAAATAATTACAACCAGATAAAAATTATATGCAACCAACTACGTGTTTTGGAAGATGCAAGTGTGAGAGAGATACCAAGAAAGATAAGGGAACTAAGCTACCTCTGTTCAAGCAGAAAATGTTCAATTCTGGCTAAAAATTCATACCAGTTCTAAAGTCCTTCACAGCCTAAGTTCTCTGTTTCCGTTCCATTTCAGTATTCATTCAGAGTATCTATTGATTACATGTAATGAAACAGGAACTTACATGCAACAGAGAAAAGTAAATGAACCCTGCCTCCATAGAGCTGAATTTGTACTTGATGTGACTTTGCTTACATGAACTTACTATGTCTTTAATTTTATTGCATATTCTTTTGACCCTGTTTTTAATTCCACATGTAGTCTTCCTTTTCTCTCCTAATCTTAGCACATAATAGCAGTTATTGATATTTTTCTATTTGTGTTGCTGTGTCAAAAGAGGGCAACAAAGATTTTTCTAACCACTGATGGAACTAAAACAGGGCCACTGTTGGTCATGGGTACTTGGATTGGAAACCATCCCTTACTATCACAGGAAAGACAAGTATAGCACAAGTTTCACTGAAATTGAATCAGAGAAACTGAAACTATGTGAAATCTGTGAAAAATAGTATTCATGATGTGATGAGCACTGGGTGTTATATGAAACTGATGAATAATTGAACACTACATCTGAAACTAATGATGTACTATATGTTGGCTAATTGAATTTAAAGAAAAAAAGGGGGAATGCTAAATGGTATTTGTTCAGTCTTTAAAAAAAAGAGTATTCAACTTTATTGTTTTAATTTGCATGTATTTGATTACTAGTGTTGTTAAAGCTGTATCTTACTCATCATATTAGAAAATACTTTCTTAAGATAGTCATTATAAGCCAAGGAGCTATGAAGACTTCTATGACTTGGGGCGCCTGCGTGGTATAGTCAGTCAAGTGTCTGACTCTTGGTTTTGGTGCCGTCCGTGAGACTGAGCACCACCACAGGACCCATGCTCAGTGCTGAGTCTGCTTGAGGGTATCCCTCTCCCTCTCCTCTGCCCCTTCTCCTCACATTCTTTCTCTCAAAGAAATAGTAAATAAAACTTAAAAAAAAAAAGAAAATACTTTCTTAAAATAAAAACGTGGTAAATAACAAAATAGCAACTTTCATACACTGATTATGAGAACACAATTGAAGTACAATTTAACGATGTGCATTAAGAGCCTTAAAAAACATCTTCACACTTTTGGGACCACTATTTCCATATAATCAGTTTTTAGACATTGAAACACAGATATGCATAAGGATTACACATTACAAATTATCATAGTAATGGTGTTAGTGCCAAAAATGTTAAAAATGTAGTTTAAATGTCTCAGAGGAGAGATAGTTACATGAATTGTGGTACATTTCTAAAATTTCATACCACTTAATCATTGAAATTATAATTTTAAAATTATATTCACTCTTATTTTTCCCATTGTACAGATAGGAAACCTGAGGCCTACCTCAGGTTTAATAATATAAGTAAGTACTTTTGATACAAGTTTAAAAATAAAATCAAATTTTTTGGAAAATGATTAGAGGAAAATAATCCACACATCAACAGTGAGTCTTTCTGGATTATAAATTATTTTTTTATCTTTACATTTGAGCATATTTTACAAATGCTATATAAGGAGTGTGTTGCTTTTATTATATGATGAAAAAAGGTGTGTGTGTGTGGGCACACACACGTTCACTGCAGACATCATTCATGGAGTATCTTCTCAGACACATATATAGATGCTCCGGAATTTGGAACTCTTTTAAGTGTGACTGACAGTCATGGTTTGGTTTTCTATTGTTATGTAACTATAACTGCGCCGTTATTCTGTGATGCTGGGCATGTAATTGCCACTGTTCCTAGATTGGTCATAACTTGTTCCTTAAGTGTCAGTGTTTCCCTCTGTCAGATGAAAAGAGAAAAGAGAATAGATGTCTGAGTGGAATCTATGTGTCCTGAGGGTTCCATTAATTCTGAACAATCTCACTATCTCTTCTCATAAGCACAGCATGTTCTGTCTCTATTGAACATGCCTCACAATGACACTCTGAAAAAATATTTCTAAGAGAAGTAGTTCTAAGATCCACGCTCTTATCTCTGACTAAATATTCATAATATTAATAGAAAATGCTTGCAGCGTATTTTCCAAGAGGAATGGTCTAAATGTTGATTCTCAGCACTGTCTTTTCAGGTAGGTATTCTTATTTTTCCCATTGTACAGATAGGAAACCTGAGGGCTACCTCAGGTCATGCAGCTGTGAGGAGGACAGGGGAGGATTCAAATCCATCCATTGTGGCCCCGGCCTCCATGTTTCTTATATTATGCCAAATGAGCTTCCTTTCATAGTTTTATTTTATCTACTTGAAACTTCTGACAATGTGCAAAGAAAAGACCCTCAATGCATGACTTCAGTTTTAGAGTGAAAAAATGTTCTTTTCACTCCTGTCAGAAGTTCGGTGACTGAGTGTAAATTCAGCGCACTACCTGAATTGTTAAGATCCTGCTACTCATCACCACCATGACCAAATGAGGATTTAGTACATGGGGGAGGCTCCATTCTGCTTTTGAACATCTGTCACAGCAACTTAATTCCCAGCTGCTCCATTTCATTATTAGTTGTGTTAAGATGTCAGGGGAGTTTTTGCTTTTAAAATGGCCTGGGAATCTTTAATAATTAAAGAAAAACAGGATGCATAATATCTGAAGATGTATCACTGACACCAAACTCAGTTGCTTTGGGTGACTAATATTTTTAGTAGAGGTTTCCAAGACATATTAACACTACAGCATAATTTATGCTTATGGGCGTATACTTTTCATAGGTTTTTAAAAATATTTTCCTTCCATTATTAGATAACACATATCACTTAATGAATTTTAAAAACTCTAAAATACAATCTTTTTTGCTTGCTTTTTTTTTCTTACATAGTTTCAACCATAAGAGGAAATAGCCTGGATTAAAATCCAATAATCTAGTAGTTCAACTTGAGCTATGTTAAAATCCTTCTGTGGTAGTCTGTATTTTCCAATTTTTTAAATTTTTTTCCCCAATTTTTCTTAAGAGGCTGAATTTATGACTATAACAACAATGATGATTATCTGAAAATCCTTAGGGCTCAACATGCAAGCTTTATTAACTTAAAATCCATATTTCTGTGTTCTTTTTGGTCTGTATACTTTGTTCACTCTCTTTGAAGAAAGGGCACAGCTTGATTTCACAGTGCCTAGTAAAATTCATGTATGCAGTGAGAATTTCAACACTTCAAAAACCAATTTCCAAATGTGTATGTGTATGTTTCCTGTATGCTTATACATTTGGAGATATATTTCTTGTTCGCTGATTATTTGGGGGTGATTTCACAATTGGAGAGAACAGTTTGGGGAGATTATCAAATGCTCCATAAGAGTTGAAGTGAGAAACTCCCCTATTCACCAGCATTTGATGTTGATAAATTACTATATTGTGGAGTTTTCCAATACTTGTGGTATTGATGGTAGTGGTACAGAACTTCTTTCTCGGAAACACAGACTTTATTTTTTTATTTTTCTATTTTTTAAAGATTTTATTTATTTACTTGACAGTGAGAGACACAGTGAGAGAGGGAATACAAGCAGAGGGAGTGGGAGGTGGGAGAGGAAGAAGCAGGCTTCCCTATGGGGCTCAATCCCAGGATCCCGGCATCATGACTTGAGCTAAAGGCAGATGCTTAACTGACTGAGCCACCCACGTGCCCCTGAAACACAGACTTTAATGGCCTTTAAAAAAACAATACTTTCCAGGGCACCTGGGCGGCTCAGTGGGTTAAGCCTCTGCCTTTGGCCCAGGTCATGGTCTCAGGGTCCTGGGATTGAGCCCTGCATCGGGCTCTCTGCTCAGCAGGGAGTCTGCTTCCCCCCTCTCTCTCTGCCTGCCTCTCTGCCTACTTGTGATCTCTGTCTGTCAAATAAATAAATAAGATCTTTAAAAAAAAACCAAAACTTTCCTATGAATGTTACCCTTCCTGTGAATGCATCTGCAGAAGATACACACGCGTACATCCACACACATACAACACATACCCATAAACAAATTTTAAATAATGACGTAACTATTTCAACATTGATTTTGTGAGCCTTTCAATATCTCCTCCAGGAATAATTAATAACATTTCATGTGTTTTCTCACCATGTTTGGTGCGTTCTGCTGCTGTAGCACCTTTCAAATTATAGTAGATGCAGCTGTACACATCAGCTTCCTACATCAGAATAGGGACTACTTGAAGTCAACAGCCATCTCTTAGTTACCTCTATCCCTCATGTTTAGCACACTGACTGACTCATCTGTTGGGTTTATAATCATGGTCTGTTGTTAATTATAATTTTGGACATACCAGCAACAGTAGGGTTGTCTTCAGATGACATCCGTAAAAATTTATTTCTTGACAGTTTCTGTAGATATTCCAGACTTCCAGAAAGGTCATTCCAGGCATGAGCATGAGCAAAGGGAGAGTTATAATACCATACATTTTATGGTTAGACAATGGTATGGCAGTAGGGTTTGAGGGTTAGTGGCTGACAGATAGCGATGGACTTTTTAGGTCTGTTGTGGAAACATTGCTGCTCCAAGTCCATGGGTGGATAGAATTCTACTGGAGGTTATTGGAGATAGAGTCTGATTGGATCTGAAATTGCTGAAGCTCAATATGATGTAACTTTGCTTTGTATTCAGGAAGGGAAAATAAGAACACTAACCACTTTTATTCTTTGACTCTTGGCTTAGAGACCAAGCTATCCTCAGACATGAGGGAATATTTAAGGCGTTAGGATAGAACAATGTGTGAAGAGCTGAAAATGCAGATTATCTTGTTTTATAAGAATTCTATAGAGCAGCATTTCTTTTGTTTCTTTCCTTGTGTACTGAAAATGCATTTGTTACACCCCAAAGGGCTAGTATACTTGTCACTTGAAAATAGTATGGTTTTCAATGACTTTAAAAATAAGGATCATTGTTTTTGTAACTTGACTTCATGAAGACTATAAAAAAAAATAGAAACACTTAATGTAAGACTTAAATTTTATTGAATGCTTAATATATGCCAGGTGTAGATGAGACATGTATTGTCTCATTTAACACTTAGAAAACAGTAGAAACAGGTCTCCATAAACCTTCAAGTTATTGTGGTCATTCATCACTTCTTACCTGAAACTGTATCAATGGACTCCTCAATTATCTTGACTCCATCTTACCTACTTTATAGCTGAAGTGCTTTATGAAATACAAACCCAATCCTATCAGCTCCTTGCTTAAATCATTCAGTGGCTCCCCATGTCCTTCTGGATATTTTAAACTCTTTAATGTTGCTTGTGAACTCCTTTCGGGACTCTACTTTCAACTCTTATCTCTTTTCCTTTCACTCACTCTCACACTCTAGAGCTAGGCTTTCCAGCTCCACCTTCATTCTAACTGGTCCTTTCCACCTACTGCCTCCCTTAATGGAACACTTTCCCCCATGCCTCCCACAGCAAGCTGCTCACACTTGTAGGCACTTTCTGTAGGAGTTGCTCCTGAAGTCCCACATTTGGGTTAAGTATTTCTTCTAAATATTCTAGTTGCATTCTTTACCTCCCTTTCATAAAACATTGTGCTATCAAGTGCCTGATTACTAATTCCTACCTCCCACTTGACTGTAAGCTTATCAGCTGGAGAGAGGATTTTATTATTTTCTTCATTCTTGGGTTCCTGATACTTAGTACATAGTACTAAGTACTAAATATTTTTTTAGCTTTTTTTGTGTGTATGTACATGAATGAAGGCACACATCATTTAAAATATTAACTGATAATACATAAAGTATGATTTTAAGTGTTCAACAAATGTAACTCCATGTAATCCACACAAAACTTCCATAAGGTAGATAAAATTATTGTACCCAATAAAATGGGGTTCTTGCTACACAGCTTGAGTAACTGGCCTATGGTCACAGCTAATAAGTGGCAATAATAGGATTTAGACCCAGACAGTCCAGCTTCAGAATCTGGACTCTTGAACCACTACACTACCTGTTTGAGGGTTTAAGAGCAATAGATTAGTATTTTGGGGTGACAGTTGCATCTCCGGGCATTCACAAGAGGTAAAACATGGAAGCTAGTTATTGCTCCCATCCCTGCCACTAACAATTATGGATTCTTGTGATCTTCTTATGCCTTAGTTAATTATTTGCATAAGTAGAAAACTGTGGGTTGAATGATCCCAATGGTTTTTGATTTCTAAACAGCAATGATTTGAACAAACCACTTATTTGTGCTACTGTGAAGAAGATAAAGTACTGAAAATAAATTACCAAAGGACTGTGAGTTCAAATAGTACTCTAGGTCCCATCTACAGACTTCTTTACTCTTATCTCCACTGTTTGGTAAATTCATATTACTCTCTGGTCAAGGAGTTAAATAATGCTAGGAGGTGGGTAAACTAAATAACCACTTTAAAACTATGTAAGAAATTGAAATGAGTCTCCATTGATATAGTTAATTTGACATTTGATTGTCAATAATAATAATTTAAATGAGAGATGTAGGTCACTGCCTAATCTGGTGGCTAGCACACAGTAGGCATTCAATAAATATTATTGCTCTGTGGATTTTATTTTTCCTGAGAGTTCACTCTTCACTAGTACTTTTCTTGTGAATTTTCAGTTGTATTTCCCTTTTTTCTGTCTCTAACAACAGTCAAAAAAGAAAAACTAATAAACATTCTAGCTAATTTGGTACATGTTCCTATTATATAATCACCATGGTATCCAGGCTCTTAATTGAGAGCAAACAGATTTATAGGAAGAAAAACTTATCCTTTGCTCTCTCACTTAAGGTGTGCCATTATGGAAGCACTGTCCTTTTGTCTATTTTTGTAGACACTATTTTCTAGTGAGTTCTATTGGAACATAAGGGTGGTTGGACCAACTCTGAGGGAATCTGCAAATTTTATTAAGTATTAGACAACCTCATCTTTCACTTTTAAGGAATATGGATATATGGCTACAACCAAAGATTGAATATTAAATTATGTGAAAGCATAAAAGAATGTTAACATATTCACGTCACATCTCTTTTTGTAATTTCCTATTAATGATCAGTGCCCTGGTGGTCAAATGCTAAGATTAGATTCTTTCTATGAAATGAAAGATGAGTAAAATTCTAATGTACTTTTAAAATGTAAATCCATTTTCACTTATTAACAGTACTAAGTGTTTAACTGAATGTAGAACATCTCACGTGTTACAAATAAATGAACAGATTTGGTAATGAAATTTTAAAACTACCATAGTATTGCATATTATTATTCAAATTATGTCCAACTAATGATCAAAATTCAATAATGACATCCAGAAAATATACCCAGAGCATTTGGTAATCTGCCCACAGTATAAAATTCTGAACAGGTTATATGTGTGTTATTTTAGTCCTTCTCCCAGCATGTTTCAAAGCAGCTTTTGTTGTGAGAATTTTGAAAGCCACAAGAAAGCATTTTTAGTGGGTTTTCTTCAATTTTGAAAAGACAAAGGGTTTATGGTAACTCTTTACCTGAATCCACCAGGAACTTTGGCTTTGATGTATATAACCTTTTATTTTATGGTGCGTATGGAGTCTTCAGTATATGACTGCATTATGTTGGCCCTACAACATATGCATTTTTTTTAAAGAACAGATAATAAATAAAGCAACTCACCCATGTCAGCTTCCTAAAGGTCTTTGCAAAAATTGCTACCATATTTAAGCAGATTTTATCTTCAGTACTGTTCTGTGAACTAAATTTTTTATTTAATATGAAAGAGTACTTATTGAGTCCCTGATTTTAAGAGGGTTGAGTTTTTAGAATTCATAAGAATTTCTGAAACTTCATATGGTTGTACATATAAATAAGGGTGAGAAAGTAATCACATATGCAATCTATTCGCAAACCTCAACACAATATAAAACATCTTTTAAATATGTTAAACCTATATGTGTTAGACTCATTAACGGTGAATTGGAGATCATGGTATATATAATTGTTTTTAAAAGTATGACCCTAGAAACAGAAATAAATAACATTACATGAATCTTTTAAAATATTTTCTTCTTTATGACTTTAATTTTAGGATTGTTCTCTAATAGTGCTTGATCTCACTTATTTTATGAAAAATAGCTGTATGTATGTATGTGTGTGCCTTTTATTCATATATCAGGGCTTTTTTGTACATATAGGAAATCATATTACTATGAAGTAACATTTTTTCCCCTAAAACAATACACAATACAGATTTGTTTAAGAATCACTGCAGATAGGCAAGCATGGGATTGTGATCGGATAGTGACTCAGAATATGTAAGTCTGCACAGAGAATGTCTAAGACATACTTGTGTATATTATAACATGGAAAAAAGAAGAAAAAAATTAAATCAATTCTGTTACTTAATCTATCCATTGTAAATGTAATCAAGTAGCCTGGCATGCCCTCTGCAAAGTTGGACAAGCAAATATAATACTATCAAATTACACGTGAATCTAAATTTTAGGTCTTAAGAATATTATGGTTGTCAATCTTCCTGGAAAACATAGGCCAATCTTACCTGTTTGCTTAAAACTGAGCACCTCTGAGTTCCAGGAAACACTCCATGGTATGTGTCCCCAGTTTAGGTTTAATTGTATTTAACAAGAAAATAGTTTAAAAAACACGGAGGTTTATTTCTCTCTCACATAAAAGGAGTTTGTAGGTAGGCTATCCAGGGCAGACAGTTCTCCAGTGTTATCATGGCTCATTTTCTACTTTTCCATTTTCAGCTTGGGATGTCCAAATTCAGGGGTCAAGATAATTAGTAGAGTTACACCTATTGTGTCAACATTCAAGTCTATGCTAGCCCCTCCCTTTTAAGGAGACTCCTTCATGGGCACATACGTACTTTGGCTTATGTGTCATTGGCTAGACTTACATGACCATACCGGCTATGTAGGTAAGGCTGACAACCTCTTAGTTGGGCGCGTTGTTTTGGATTCTATTACTAAACAGGAAAGGGAAATGGATATTGGAAGACAGTCAACATGGAAAACAAGTGTGTAAAACATAGTCATGCCGTAGAAATTAAAGACTGTTTAGTGCCTTACAAAACTATATTCACTATATATTACAAAATTACGCCTTCATATGCTTTAGTGTTTCCCTTTTAGTTAACTTTACAAGATGTATCTGAAGGACAGATGGTGGCAGCTGTTCCTTACTTACCTGTGTATAAACTGAGGGTAGATGGTCAAGTTGGAAAGCCAGGAAAAAAATGTTGAATAGATGTTTTGAACCTAGTTCCAAAAATCAGAATGACTGAAGACACTGAAAAATGGAATAGACCCACCACTGGCTTTGGAGAGCCCTTTTAGACAGAGAGTAAATTCGAGACATGGTGGCAAATAACAGAGGTTGCAAACAGCAGCTCCCAATCAAAGAAGCATCTTTGCATGTATTAAAATGAGCTGGAGGGCTGATACTGATCACACTTCTGTAGAAGGAGAATGTATCCTGTGAGTGGTGGCATATTTGAACTGGGAATCAGAACAAGTGGAATTAAAAATGAAAGGAAAAAGAGAAAAAAACTACAACAAATTTGTTTAATTATTCTTTCAACTTCATATGAAAAATCATCTTTGTTTCCTTTGCAAAAGCACACATTGTACTAGAAACATCTGAAAATGAATACATATTACAGCAGAGTCCATAAATACTCTGACATTTTTGTTTTCTTCCTTTTGAAGTTTATAATACATGACTAATATATTGTGTCTGAGTAAGGATTTGATAAGTATGATTATTTATCCAGAATTTATGGTCACATTCCTTGGATGGTAGCACTGCCAATAATAGTCAGACCGACAGTTAGAAATTATAGAATTCAAGAGGATGCCCATTATTTCACTTTGAGATAGACTGCAGTTCTACCAAAGGAATTTCATTCTCTTAAAAAGTAAAAAAAGAATTTGGGTAATATTTTATCTTTATGGCTTTCTTTTTCTTAATTCCCTCAATTTACTTAATTGGACAAATAAAATATAATCCACTTGGCCAGCAACTGCATGCTCTTTTTGAGGAAAAAAAATTCCTAAAACCTTCCTTCCCTCTGATGATCAGGAGAAAGTGTGTGTGTGTGTGTGTGTGTGTGTGTGTGTGATTTTAGAAATGACATTTTAAATGTGTGTGAAAATGAACTTTTCATAGCTGAATATATAGGCCTGATTTCATGACGAAGGTAAGGATGGTGATTAGTTTTAGATGTCCTTAATGTATAGATGATAGTTGAAACTGTATATGGCTTAGCAATTCCAAATCAGAAGAAAGTAGGAAAGAAGACTGTGGTCCAATGTGTGCATGTAAGGAGGAAGAGCCTAAGTAGAATCAATGTGATGAGCTAAAAGTTCTAAGACAAGGAGAACCAGTTAGTGAATTCACAGAAAGCCAAAGAGAAGAGTTACAAGGCAGGAGAGAGTGACCAATACTGGTCAAAGATGCAGCAGAGAGGTTAAGTAAAACAGAAGCTGGAGGAATAGGAAGCCAGAAGATAATGTGTCATCTTATGCTAACTGGACTGGAGTGCTGGTAGTTGAAACCAGGCTCATTCCAGTGAGTAAAGCAATCTGAAGAAGGTGGAATCGATGAGTACACATGACTCTTCAAGAAGTTTGATGCCAAGGGAAGGAGATGAGACAGAATTAGACATATTACAGATTAGTCTATACCTGCACTGTCCCATACAGGCTCACTAACTACATTGTGGCTATTGAGCACCTAAAATGTGGCTAGTCTGAACTGATATGAGCTATGAGTATAAAATCTACACTGACTTTCAAAGCATTGGTATGATAAAAAATGCAATGTATCTGATTTGAATTTCTATACCAATTACATGTTGAAATGATAATTTGATATGTCACATAAAATATATATTACTAATATTAACATCACCTGTATCTTTTCACTTTTTATAATATGTTATAATATGATGACTAAGATTTTTTAAAATTATGTATGTGACTTACATTTGTGGTTCATGTTATATTTCCTGGGAGAGTCAATTCTGGTCTATATTCTGATTCCGATTTGCCACCTCAAATTTTGACAATAATATATCGGGGAAAATCAGAAGCCATTCTAAAAACTGTAATTTTTCCCTACATTTACTTAGAAGTGTAATTTGTTATTATAGAAAGAGCATGAGCTCCTAGATCCAGCTCTGCTACTAACTAGCTATATAGCCCCAGGCACGTTATTTAACTTCTGTGAGCCTTGATTTCCTCATCCATAAAATGAGAATCATAATACACACCACACAGGGTAATTGTTAGGATTAAATGTGAATGTAAAGGGCTTTTCAGAGTCCATGCCACATAATTTGCACTTAATAAATGTTACCTTCTTTCCCTTCTGTGTGACCTACAAGTTCATTAAAAGAGACAGAATTGATCTGATATACTGTAAGACTCAGAATCAGAGGAGGATGGGGCAGGATTAGAATAAGCGTAAAGGTTACTGACACTTTGAGAAAGAAAAACAAAATCTTCCAAGATTAAAAAACAACTGACAATTAGCCTTAGTTTCTTTGGAAAGCTAAAACAATAAGATTTCTTCAAATACAGAAATAGGTACATATATATGCATTTTTACATATATATGGGGGGTAAGTACTTGTGAGTGTACATGTGAGTGTATGGATGGGGGTATACTGCTCAATAGGCCACATGAAACAATGTATATGCAATTGTTTTATAAACTAGAATGCCCTGCAAATACTCAAATATGAATAGTGTTGTTATTATTACTATTCTATAAAGTTACATCCACTAGGAAGTGATAGGTGGAGGAAAAAATGAGTGACGCAGGGGAGGAAAAATTAAAGACTAAAAGTTACTAATTCAAAGCCAGAAAAGAAAATCAGAGAGGGAGGCTGGAATGTGTTGGTGGAAGAAAGTTGTAATATTAGGATAGACAAGCAAGGCTGGTTGAAAGAGTGGCATCTGAGTGAAGATGGAAAACAAGCGAGCAGGTCAGAGGGGATTTTGGGAGAAGCCATTTCAGAGAACAGCAGTAGCAAAGAATAGCATGGAACCCGGTGGCGCAGGAGACTAGCGAGAGGACTAGTAGGAAGGCCTAAAGTAACAAGAAAAGGGTGCGTGAGGAGGTCATCTAGATTCTGAAATAACCTATCTTGACTTGCTGCGTTGTGACATGACAAGACTAGAAGTGTCTTAGCTTGCATTGACTGACTTGCCTTGGCTTGACCTAGCTCGATTTGAATTTACTTGATTTAATTTTGCTACTGAAGGTCATTTGCTATTGAAGTGTTTGGCTTTTACTTGGAGTGAGAGGGAATTTTAGTGTTTTGAACAGAAGAATGATATGATCTTAACTTCTCTGAAATAGAATCACTTTGGTTGCCGTTCTGAGAAGAAGATCTGAAAGGCTCAGACTGGCATGTTAGCAATAGAAGTGGTAAAACTGGATACATTTTTAAAGTAGAACACAAAGGATTCATGGATGGATCAGATATGGGATGTGACAAAAAAAGAGAAGGCAAGGATGACTTCAAGATTTTGGCCTGAGCAATTGGAAGTTTATAAAGTTGCCATTTCTGAAGTGGGAGAGGCTGTGGAATAACAGATTAGGAGAGACAAGTACAAATGATCAGGAGTTTGTTTCTGGAAATGCTAAATTTGAGATGTTTATTAAACATTCAAGACCTGTAGGAAATAAGACATAGAAGTTCATGGGAGATGATCTGAGCTAGAGACAGATGTTTGGGAGCCACCTGTTTGTAGATGGTATGGAAAATTACAGATGGGATAAAACCCCAACAGAACAGTGAATGGAGATAAGCATAGCTGAAGATAGGAAGCGGGAGGAAGGGATGGGAAGATGAGCACGGGAGCCTGAGAAAGAATGACTATTCTGGTGTCCTGGAATCCCAGTGATAAGAGCATTGAGGCCTAGGTAAAATGTTGTTATTAGGCCATGGAGATGAGGACCAGGGTTTGACCATTAATTTTAAAAATGTAAGGGTCACTAGAGATTCTTTTGTGATCAGTTTTGATGGTGAGGGAAGATCCTGTTTGGAGAGAGATCAAGAAAATGTGGAAGTAGGGAAATCACAACAGTGATCAGAAATGACTGGGGAGGGGAGCAGTGATTGTTTTATTGTAGAGAGAGGAATGAAATCAGAACAGTAGTTAAAGGGGGAAGTGGAATAGAGAGTTGTGGGGTTTAATAGATTACTTCATGCCCTTGATAATGATCAGAGAACAAAAAGGCAAACATGGATGGTGCAGTAGAAAGGCAAGAATTTCTGGAATCTGTAGTGGGTAAGAGGGTAGGAGAGGGAGGATCTACTGGTCAAGTAGAGTGATTTATTTTAGCTAGGGAATGCCCATAATAACACATTTTTTTATATGGTCACAGATGCAATTGAATGGGTAAATGTTCTGTGGGAGCTTTTAGAAATTCTTTTCTGGTTGCTTCTCTTTTCCCAGTGAAATAAAAAGCAAGAGCATCAGTATTATTTACTAATGACCTACTTCCTATCTGTCCTCTGTTCACCAACTCCTTTAATCCTTATTTAGTAATTAGTTCTTTACCATTATTAGACTCAAAGTATGATCCCCAAAAGAATGCATCAGAATTTCCTGGATTATTTGTTAAAATGTGGATTCCTGGGTTCCTTTTGAGACCTGATAAAATATCCCTGGGAAGTAGAGCCAGGAATTTGAAATTTTAACAACTTTTTTTGGTGATTCTGATGCACAGTAAATTTTGAACAGCACCACCTTTTACCTCTTTTGGTTGCTTCAGTAATAAATGCCTTACCCTATTTCATGTCTTTGTAAATTGCTATAACTTTAGAAGTATGCTTTCATCTGTACTTAGTAGAGAATTTTACACACATAGAATACATTTAAATATCTAATACTGAAGGAGATAATTTTTCTAACCATAGTCTTTCCTGGTCACATTCAGGGACTGAAGAAATATTGTTCCCACATGTTATGCACACAAATACACTAAAGGGAATTTTTTCCAGAGCCTAGATAAATATCATAAGCAATGAAGAACCTGGTAAATTTTATGTCACAATTAAATCATGTCATCAGTAGATTATACACTGTCTCTATGATTAAACTAGTTTAGAACACGGAATAAAAAAATTAAAAAGGCTAAATCTCATGCTGCTTTATTTATTTTTTTTAAAGATTTTATTTATTTATTAGACACAGAGAGAGAGATCACAGGTAGACAGAGAGACAGGCAGAGAGAGAGAGAGGGGGAAGCAGGCCCCCTGCTGAGCAGAGAGCCCGATGTGGGACTCGATCCCAGGACCCTGAGATCATGACCTGAGCCGAAGGCAGAGTCCTAACCCACTGAGCCACCCAGGCGCCCCTCATGCTGCTTTATATGCTGAATCTTTAACAAATGTTTAATAAATGTTTAATAAGGAAGTAAATTTAACAACTGTACCTATTTTAACTCTATGTATAATACATATATTTAAAAATATAACCATAGTGAATTTTTTAGAAGTGCAACCCTCCCTTTTGAAAGAAGAAAGGAAGGAAGGAAAGAAGGAAGGAAGGAAAGGTCGCTTCCAAACAAGCTCCTTTTTCCAACACAAATCTTAAAAGTTTCCTCTATATGTATTGCCTTTTATTATTCGTCTATCTTGCATAGTTTTTGAATAATCAGAGTTTACATCACACATATTGAGATTGTTAGTTAAAAGTAAAAATCCATGGGAATTAAATCAAGCAAGACAGGCCATAGAAATGTACTTACAAAATGAAAGTGGTTATTATGAGAAAATTGCATGACAAATAATAAGATATATATGTGAGGTCATGACCTTGAGTATATTTAAGGGTGGAAGAATGTAGAGGAGGGAGCAAGGAGGGTATGTCAGAGTGAAGTAGTTTTAACTGAGGCTTTGTTTTTCTTTGCCAGTGAAAATTTTATTTTTTAATCAGGCTAAAGTTAAAAGAGATGTGCTTAACTTCGTATTATTTCTGAAGGTAATAGTATTCTGGGCACTTCTCCTAGATAATTGTATCAAATTTTATTCTTAGAGTGCTGTTGCTACTATTCTCTGATTTTAATGTCACCCTTATTTTCTTAAGAAAAGAAATTATTATTAGTTTACAGCTGGCTTGCTTAGCCTCTGAGAGTAATGCTACATAAACATAGTAAATGCCCAACAGAAATGAGATCAGGTAGAAAAAACTCGTTGATTTTATTTACTTAATCCCTTTTAGTTATGTTCTTCTTTGTATTATGACTTCTAAAATATGTTAACAAATTACTTTAAGCAATTAGTGATGTTACTCTTCAGCTGTCTCAGTAGATGTGTTTCTGCTCTTTTATTTGTGAATAAGAATACCTTTCTGCCAGTGGAAGTGGAATTTGAGATTACAGCACTAGCAGGCAATTTCTTGGACAAATTGCCATTTGGGCCACTAATGTGGAGGAAGGGAAGAATGTTTATTGCACTGTTGAACTAGCTTATGCTTCTATAGCCAAAGATTGTGCCAGAGGCCACTGTGCTGGGAAACAGTCCAAAAGAAGCTATACACCTTCTGTTTTGAATGACTTGTCTCTAGACTGAGAACACATGTTGGTGTTCACAGACAGAAAGAGCTAAAACTATTTTGTAGAAGCAGTGGGAAAATTTGGGCCGGCAACTTCACCATTTCTGTGATAATGTATACATGAAATAATAACATTTAATGTTCTCTTAAAGTCATTTCAGTATCATTTTGTAATACTAAACATTATTTTTTACACATAAATATAGTAATATAGTTATATTCCACATGCCATCTGAAGTGGATCAGTTTTCTTTTAAAATTTTACCCATAACCAGTGTCCCACCCCAAGTGTGCAAAGATAGCACACATAATTTCAAAATAAACCATTTAACCATGCTTTTCTGTAGAAACATAAGATTAAACTCAGAAATTTCTGTGGGGGTTTAAGAAGAAAGATGGAACCAGTATCACAGCCACATTTGTTTTCATGTTTTAGAGTAAGTCAGCTTCGAATGCTCAACCTGAAATGAAAATATTCAAAAATCATTTCAGGAGAATGAAGCATTTATCCAGATATTGGATGTACCAATGGTTTTATCCTTTTAAAGAAAACATCAGGAAGTTGGTGTGGCTGAGGTCAAAGAAGTTACTGCCTATGTTCTCAAGGATTTTGATGGTGTCCTGTCCCACATTTACGTCTTTTATCCATTTTAAATTTATTTTTGTGTTTGGTGTAAGAAAGTGGTCTGGTTTTTCTTGCATGTAGCTGTCCAGTTTTCCCAACACCATCTGCTGAAGAGACTGTCTTTTTTCCATTGGACATCCTTTCCTGCTTTGTGGAACATTAATTGACCATAGAGTTGTGGGTTCGTTTCTGGGTTTTTTATTCTGTTCCATTGATCTATGATCTATGTTTTTGTGCCAGTGCCATACTGTCTTGATCAATACAGCTTTGTAATATAACTTGAATACCAAAATTAGACTTTGGCCTTCATGTAATATATTTATAATGTAATTTTCTACTCCATGCCATATTCTTTTAACTAGGTAGCTATGCCTAGTTAAGAATCTAGTTTTCCAACAGTTACTGTAAACCCTCATCCAAAGCTCCTGATCCCAGGGTTCATATCATATGCTTGTTATTTCTTTTACTGATAATGTAAAGAACTCCAATTACATCTACCATTTCCTTAAATGAAGGTGACTATAGAGGAAAACCATTTTTCCCACAGATGAAACATGCAGAGATGGAGGAAAACTCTAGGGTTGCCTAAATAGTAATTTCTCCATGGTCCGACACAATGTACGTTTCTAGGAAGAGCTTCTGGTTAAGCCTATCACCAAATCCAGATCCAGCTCTAGTCTACCAACACATACATTCCTCAGTATTGATAACTCTGGAAATTACTTCTAGGCCCAGTTAGCAATTCAGGACTTCAGTTATTCTGTGGCTCTTCTTTGGAATGGATCTTAAAACTGTCCAGCTGGACCCACTAGTTATAACTATGATTTTACACTGTTATTTTGAGGACAATGTCTTATAAAACATTTGTTCAAAAATTGCCTTGAGGAAAGCAGCCCATGGTACCACACTGCTCACTAACTCTTCAGTAAATTTCCATTTTGTTCCAAGGCAGACTGTAAATTCCTTAACACTCCTGCTGCTCATGTAAATCCTTATTTTTTGTGAGGTACCTTTACAAGGAGTTTTCAGGATAAAACCAAACTGGCAGGCTCAAAGTTCAAGCATAGACCAGTAAACTCAAAATTTCTCTTCATAAATCAAAGACTTACATGTAGATTCAATTATTTGTAACAGCTTTGGCTACTTCATAGCATCTCAGGGAAGGTATGCAAACTAAATGCTTAGAATGTCCCTGAAGTGTCATGGCTGATTGTTTATGTTCACACTTAATATTGAAAGTTTCTAATCCAGACCACGACATAAGATTTATGTGAAAAGGGGGGAAAAATAATGTTGAATCATGACATGGAAAAGTTCAACAGGGAAAGATTCAAGTTGACACATTCAAGATCAAGTACCAGGTAAGGACATGTTACAAAAAGAAATTTTAAAGTAAAAATATAGGTCTATGTTTTCATATCAAATGAAAAAATATCAACATGATACCATAGGAATATTTAATAGTTAATTTCAAAGTCTTTCACATGACTTTCCAAGGGGATATTAGAGCCCTTTGAAAAAAAATATTTTAAGGTAAAAATCAAGATATAAAATGGTTAAAAATCAGAATGAGATGATAAACCTGTTTAAATTAGTTCTAAGATCACAGAGTAGCTCATATCAAGGAGATCAATAAGAATAAAAGTTGTGGAGGAACTGGGTATGCATGCATCAATGTTCTCTCACTGGATTCCTTATTAGTCAAATTCCAATTCAGGTGTTACAGCCATTGTTACTTATCCCATTTTAAAAAGAATGAAGTTAGAAAACTGGACAGACTCCAGAGAAGAATGTGTTCTTTAATCTATGTCTTTATTTAGAAAAATAAGAGATTTTATTGAAGTGACTCAGCTTGTACTCTGAACACAATATGTATATGATTTACTATAAATACTTAAATACAATTATTTTGAAAAATCTACTCTACATGCTGACATCAGTCTTCACATTCTTTTCTTTGAGAATTGACAGCTCTTACCCAATGAGCCAAGAAAATGGTAATGCAAGATAATGTAGTTTGCTCATTTAGTACCCCTTGTCCACGTTTTTTTCCTACTGGGTTTTCCTCATGAATATATTTTCCTTCAGTGATCTGCATCATCTACTCCATAGTGATTGACAAGGTATTTTGAAATACAGTTAAGGATCACTTCTGGTTAGAGGCTGATTATGCAGTGGACTTCTCTGTTACCTAGACACACGAGCACCTTGACTTCCCTGGTTGACATATTAAACATTCTATGACCACAAAACTTAGGTGTACAAAAGGAGTGCGACTATTTAATGAATTTCTTCTCAATGTCAAAAGGGCCCTAGGGTTTGCACATTGTGTAAGGGCTCATATTGGTTCCTTTTGGTGTTTTCTGTCACTATGAGATAGCCATAAGGCTTGAAGCTGAGAAGTGGATTGGCACTGGTGCTTTTCCAGGACACCCTCGTGGCTTGACACTCGGCATTCAGTAGCATTATTTGGGCAGTGTTAAATCCAAGGATTTCTTTTTAGTCTTAGAAAACGAGAAAGGAAGAGCTGGGATCACAGAAGTTTTCAGCTATATACACCATCACTGTCCAGGGTTTAGAACACTAGAATGAAGCATGAAGAGTAAAACGCTGTTTGTTAATGGTCCTTTTCCAGGAGTAAAAGATAAAGTATCTTTCCTAGCAGTTTCAGTAGGGCAGATTTCAGTCTTCCCTCACCCCCAACCAGAGTAATTGAAGCATAAGACTGTAACCAATGTTCAGAAAGTCCCTGTTCGCCATACTCTCCCTCATCCTTTCCAGGTCCCAATTTGTGTATGGTCTGGTGATTGGGATGTTTAATACCTTGAATAATTTAAAATAAAACCTTACAGGTAACAACTATACCCTTTACTAGATATCTCTCTCTCTTCTCACTCCCTACCCAACACACATGCGCACACACACACATAAACACACACACACACCAGATAAAAATCAGTGCTTTAGACATATACCTGACAATCAGTTATTGTTAAAGATTTTATTATGCTCTGTACTTTAATCATGTCACCTTGGGTGAAAACTGATGCTAGCAATAGAGCATGAATGAAGATTCTGTGTCTCTACCAGACGCATTATCAAGAAGGCAATATTCATACCCAAGTTTGTTGCTCATACACACACAGACACACACACACACACACACACACACACACACATATATATATGATCATATATATGTGTATATGTATATGTTTCATATATTTCAGAGGTATTTTTTAGGAAAGGCAAGACAAGCTGACCTTAATGTCCTTCCTAATTATGTTAGTCTATAAGCAGTATGAGGTCTTTGGGCTATCAATTCATAATGTGACATGTTAGCTAGTGGAGTTACTTAGATTATCTATTTTGAGGACAGTTAAGTGATATTGGTAATACCAACAGAGTTCAATTATGGATTTTCCCCTATCTGAATCATCTAATCACAAAATCAACAAACCATTCACATAAGCCACCCTTTAAATTCTGAGCATCATTGCTAATTTCAGCTTTTTTTTTTTTTTTTTAAGAGAAAGAGGGAGAAAGAGTCGGGGGAGGGGCAGAGGAAGAGGGAGAGAGAGAGAATCTCAGTCTCCACATCCAGCAGGGAGCCTGATGCAGGATCCACCTCACAACTCTGAGATCATGACCTGGGCCGAAATCAAGAGTTAGATGCTTAACTGACTGAGCCATCCAGGTGCTCCTAATTTCAGCTTTAAGATATGCATTCTTATTTACCAAAATTCACCATTTGAATTAGGTTTTATAGGCATTTATTTCTTTTTATTTTATTTTTTATTGACGTATAGGTGACACACAATGTCACATTAGTTTCGGGTATACAAAATAGTGGTTCAACAAGCCTATATGTTATGCTCTGCTTACCACAAATATAGCTACCTCTGTCACCACACAACACTACTGCAATACCATGAACTGTATTCCTTATGCTTTATATAGGTATATGTTTTGAAATGATTTTGGAATTAATGAAAACACTGTGGCAGAGACTATCATTTTCTATAAAGCCTCTAACAAACTTAATTATAAGTAAGTGGGATCACTTTTTAATCTGTTACATTCATTACCAAAAGTACTAAGGCATTTGAAAATAACCTTTTAATATTATCAAAAGTATATTTTCTAAAGAAAACATATTTGAAGTGCATAAAGTATTTGGTATTTAGGACTGCAGAATTTGAATTATAAAACAACAATTAAAGAGATCATCATAAATGACTAGCATGAATTTTGTTTTCCATGGGACTCTTTCAAACTTTACAAAGTTTGGAGTTTAATGGATTCAAGAAAGATTAGAAATATATAACTTAATTAATATATAAACGGTACTACACATGCCTATGATGTTAGTTAATGGCTACTCACACATTCTCCAGTATCTTTAACAACTATGACTATAACAAAGGTAAATCTATTTTGCTAAGAAAATTAATGTATCACACTTCAGCTGCAATGCAGTGTTTGATGTTAGGGTATTAAAAAGTAGGGTGACACTATATATATATATATATATTTTTTTTAAGATTTTATTTAGTTATTTGACAGAGATCACAAGTAGGCAGAGAGGCAGGTAGAGAGAGAGGGAGAAGCAGGCTCCCCACTGAGGAGAGAGCCCGATGTGGGGCTCAATCCCAGGACCCTGAGATCATGATCCAAGCCGAAGGCAGAGGCTCAACCCACTGAGCCACCTGGGCACCCCGGGTGACTTTGTTTTTATATTTTTGTGCTGCTTCCATAGTCAAGCACTACTATTCTGAAAGAATCTCTGTTCTTTACTTGTGGCTGGAGTTCTCTTTCCAAAAACCCTATCTGATTGTTTTGGTTCTCGGATTAGATTAATCTATCCTAGTTTCCCAATGTTTACAGGATAAATTCTGCATTCTTTAGCATCTCCTATAAAAAGCTCAACTGAAAGGCAATGTTTAGGGTATATTATTGAAGGCACATATCATCTATCAACTTCTAATGTACTCTTCCCTTGCTTCAGAAAAATCGCTAGGAGGGATTTAAGCCAGGTTATCCCCTTCTGGAATCTCTAGGGGATTTTACTATGAGATAAGCCCTCAGGTTATATAGGAGGGAATAAGGGAAAGAGAAATCAAACCTGTGTCTGTGTTAGCTGCAAAATGCTGTTGAAGATATTTATTATATTACTCAATTTCCCCAATATAAAATGTTGTATGAAAGTTCTCCTTTTTATTTTATGCAGAAGATACTCTGTAGCCCTAAGAAAATGATATAATTTCCTCCCATTTTCTTACCTGTTTCTTCCTTTTGTGTCCTGGCTCCAGAAAGGTTAAACTTAAGATCAGTCACTGTAAACATAATGGTTCTTAAGACTATCATATTTTACTGTCCTTGTTATCTTATTTTCCCTCCTTTTCACCAATTTTTTTTTAACCTAAACAGTCAACTGTCTTAGATTGGTTATAAGCCATTTAAACATTTCAAGAGAGGGGTGGTATGGACATAATATAACTCTTTTTATGTGGCTTATGGGCTCTGCAAAACCTATTCTCAGCTTAACTTCCAGGGTTGTCTCCTGATAAGAGCAACTCAGAACGACTCAAGGTTTTTGCCCCACAACAGGTGCTTTCCTGCCTATCAGTCTCCAGTCACAACATCCTCTTTTTTTCTAAATGCCATTCCTTCTCCTTTCCATTTCTCTGCTTGGGAAATGTTCTAGTCACTCTTAAAAAAAAAACTCCTCTTATGTGAGGTCTCTTACCATAATCTAAAAGAATGCATCCTTCCTGCCTCCCATTATATTTTCAGCATATAATTTTTTTGGACGGGGGTGGGGAGAAACTACAATTGAGGGGAAGGAGCAGAGGAAGAGGGACAGAATTCTAATCATGTTCCGTACACAGCATAGAGCCTGGCTTAGGGCTTGACCTTACATCCCTGATATCATAACCTGAGCGGAAATCAAAAGTCTAAGAGTCAGATATTTAACTGACTGAGCCTTCCAAGCGCCCCTATTTTTTTTTTAAGATTTATTTATTTATTTTAGAGAGAGAGAGAGAGAGAGAGAGAAAGCGTGAGCAGAAGGGGCAGAGGGAGAGGGAGAGGGAATCTCAGCAGACACTGAACATGCAGACTGCCATAGGGCTTTGTCTCACGACCCTGAGATCATGACCTGAGCTGAAACCAAGTGCCCCCAGGCACCCCTATTTTGAGCATATATTTATTTTAAAAAACCATCACATTGCTTTATAAGTACTTGTCTCTGCCTTTTTTTTTTTTTAATTAGAATATTAGTCCTGTGAGGTTAGCACCTGTATTAGCTTGCTAGGGCTGCCTTAACAAAGTAGCATGGATAGGATGCTTATACAACAGAAACTTTATTTTCTTACTGTTGTGGAGGATTGAAGTCTGAGATCAAGATGTTAACAGGGCTGATTTCTTCTGAGGCTTTCCTTCTTGGCTCATAGATTGCTATCTTCTCCCTATTTCTTCACATGGTCTCCCTCCTGTACCCAAATTTCCTCTTCTTGCAAGGACACTAGTGATACTGGATTAGAGCACCTCCCCCCCATGACCTCATTTTAACTTAATTACTTCTTGAAAGATCCTATCTCTAAATACAGTCACATTCTGAGATCCTGGGGATTAGGATTTCAACATATGAATTTTTAGGGGGCACAATTCAGCCCACAAAAGAGACTGTTTAATTTATTTTTCTAACCCAAGCCCTAACTCCATGCCTGCCTGACATTATAATAGAAACAGTAAACATTTGGTAATTAATGTAATCTTAATATAAGTACAATTCTTACTGTTATGTGTATTTAAAAATGTTTTTTCAGGGGTGCCTGGGTGGCTCAGTGCATTAAGCCTCTGCCTTCAGCTCAGGGCATGATATCAGGGTCCTGGGACTGAGCCCTGCATCCATCTGGTTCTCTGCTCAGCAGGGAGCTTGCTTCTTCCCCCTCTCTCAGCTTGCCTCTCTGCCTACTTGTGATCTCTCTCTGTCAAATAAATAAATAAAATCTTTAAAAAGAATACTTTTTAAATAACTTATAAAAAATAGCTTTTTTTTTTTTTTTTTTTTTTTTAATATACCGCAAAACAGCCATTACACACTGTTTTTCCACTAGTCTCTCCTTACAGAGTTTAGTTTTCCAGTCAGGAACTTTCACTGCAATTTTGTTATACTGCCACCAAGTGGCACTTAAATGAAACTGTTTCCACACATCTGCAGAGTTTAAGGTTTTGTTGGGATTGAAGATGGGACTCTTACACTCTCGTAGTCTGAGCATTTTTACATTTTAAAAATCGATTGCCCTTACTAAAACAAAAGTTTAATCAATGTCTGAGGAAACATTGGTAGGTACTTATATAGAACAAGTATTTTAAAAATACGTTTGTGTTCATAGTTCTTTGATAAAATGCCCACATGCTAGATATCAGAAACAAACCATAACATCTGCTTCAATTTAATTTTGACCATCAGACTCTCTTGAGTTCATCCAGGGAAATAACCCCTGGAATCAGCTCACACAGAGAGGAAAAGGATTTTGGCCGCTTCTTCTAGTAGGGAGAAATGGTTGATGTCCCTCCTTAAATTTGCAGCCGGAACCCAAGCAGGAATCTCAGTTGCTGAAATAAACATCCCTACCCCTACCTGAGGAAATTTAAGGGAAAGCTGTGCACTGAGCTCGTACTTCTGGACTGTTGTCCCCACTTGTTTATCCACCCATCCATATGTGCCTTCAGTGAAGAAATATCACCCCTCCAAGGCTCCTTCCCTCACCCCCTCTCTAAAAGACACTCCACATACCCCAATTATCCTCTTACTGTAATATCACAAAATGTATCACTCTGCATTTATCTTTCAATTAATTTTTATTAACAATATTAACAATATCAGATTTTCCTGTTAGAAAATAAGCTCTCAGTAGCCTTTTGACTCATGATTATATTCCTGTCACCTAGAAGAGAACTGGGTATACTTTAGGTTATTAATAAATGTTAATAAATATAATTACCATTTCATTTTTTAGAATGAATTTAACTGAGGCTTTTACTCAGCTGCCTTCCCCAACATAGTTCTTACAGGGGCAAAGGCTATAGTGAATATGTGATTCCTTCTAGCCTCTATTACTAGGAAGGGAATGCAAAGAGAGGCCCTATATGAGATTTAAGGCTTCATCTATTTTATTTCACATAAAGCATGCCATCCCCATCTGTCTTGCTTGTCCTCTTCCTGACACCTCTGTTATTTTAATATCACATTTCATCAATTTGAAAATCAGATTTTTCACATTTTAACATATCTGAAATTGGGATGCATCTTTCAGTTGATAGAAAATTGCAAACACTTTTGGGCAAGTGGTGGTTGTGATGTTCATGTCATCACCCACACACATGCAAACTTGATTGTTACTCCTGGTGGTATGACTGGATGACTCCATTCTCTTGAAGTTTCAATCAAAACACTAAGGACTATTTAAGGAGG
This sequence comes from Lontra canadensis, assembly GCF_010015895.1. NCBI lineage: Eukaryota > Metazoa > Chordata > Mammalia > Carnivora > Mustelidae > Lontra > Lontra canadensis. The sequence goes on from NW_022631042.1 coordinate 6,872,249, forward strand.
AGATGTAAGTTCTGATCTTCTAGTCTGGAAACTTCCCATTGAAACTTCTGATACAGTCAAAAACCCCCAGCAGCAAAATTATAGAATGGGTGGCATTGGCTTAAAAGAAAATCACAGAGACAAGAGCAGAGCACTCTTTTTAGAAATGCCACATTGTCAATGCTCGTGTGGCACAAAGGACAATAATGTACTGGGAAACATGCACATCGACAACTCTGAGCTTAAATGCAGTTAGGATAGTTTGACTCTGAACATGAATATTTTTAGAAATAGTTTAATTTCTCTTATTTATGTTTTTTTCATTTTCAACTAGAATGGTATATGATAAATCTACATCAAAATGAGTCTAGAATGATGCTATGGATAAGTATAGTATTTAAATTCAAATTAGTAAGAAATAATTTGTTATAGTTTAGTTGGAAATGTGTTTTCTTTTTGATCCCGTTTGAAATTGTGATATTTCTAATAATGGGTGACATATTAGTATCAGTGAAATGTGGTATTGAGTGTCTACCAAATATCAAGCACTGGTGCTAGGCATCAGATATCCCAGAGTGAAAAAAATTATATAGTCCCTGTCCTCATAAAGCAAGCCTCGCCTCACTAGCCACAATACCTCCCCCACTTCTCATTACCCCCCAGAGGTAAATGAAGTGGTGATATAAGCCATTACTCGAATTTGTCAAGACATATTACATCATCTTGGTACAAATAAGATATCCATTAGTCATTTTCCATTGGCTCCACCTTGCCTGAAGGAGTTTTTAAAGAGAAAATTGAAAAATGATGGTATGTGTAGCAAACATAATATGCTATGAATATTGTAAATAGTCATAACAAGTCACTCAGAATTATATTATTTATTATTTCTTCTTTTGGATTTATTGGGTGTGATAGCACGACTGTTTTATCTTTAAGTAACTTCTTTTCTTGATTTCATACTTCAGTGCAATAATGTATCCTGTAATCTTTGTCTTTCCCTTCCTTATCTGAACTCTCTTCTTAAAATATATAACGGTTCTTTGGCATCAGGATGTAGGAAATTAGGTTTCAAGTTTCTAACTAATGGATTTCCAATTAAGCTTGTCACCTCTTCTTCTGTTTTTTAAAGTTTTAAATTTTAAAAATTTCTGAGAAAGTTGGAATTGCTGTTAGACTTTATGGCAAATAAACCTCCATCAAAAAGAGATGTTTTCACTCTGTAGAGAAGTTTGTGACTTTCACCCACTAAAAACATCTAGCAAATCTGAATTTCTGAGTATATTGAAATATAGAACGATTAAATTATATGATGGCTTTATCAAGTCTCTTATCATCTACTATGTTCAGAGAGAATTATGAATAAAGTCCTCAAGTGTCCAAAGCTGTCTACTAGGTGACCTCAACATACATTTGTTATTTTCTATGCGTAGAATTCTTTGAAGGCAGTGGTCTTCATATGCATAGCACCCAACATAAGGTTTAGAATGTAAAAGACCTTTGAACAAGTGTTTATTCATCACTAAGAGGCCTCAAAGGGCTCGTGAGTATGGGCTTTGGAGCCAGAATGCATAGATTTGAATACTGGCTCTGTCACTTGACCAATGGCCTTGCCTAAGTTGCTTAACCTCCTAACCCAGATCCTTCATCAGTCAATGGGGATGAATTATTATATTAACTCATAATGTTGTTATTGAAGATTGAACTAGTAGTGCATGACTTTACATGCATTTAGCTACAAAGCCTAACACATAAATGCTGGATAAATGTCACCTACTGTTGTTATTACACATGTTACTATTAATATTACTGGAGCAATTACATAGATGATACAGGAATCCATGTAGCAACATTTAGCATGCTTCATGAATGAAAACTGTGTGGCAAGTATTGTTCAAGATGCTGGGGTTTGTTTAAAGAAAAAAAAAAAAGATGCTGGAGTTTATGTTCCAAGTAAGAAGTTAGACAAAAAAGAAGTAAGCAATAAATGGAAGTTTTCATATACTTGGAAGTACTTCAAAGAAAATGAAATAGAGTAATCCAACAGCGTACACCTGAGGAATGGAGGAGATAGGTTTTTTGTGCAACGTACTAGATAGTAGACTTAGCAAAGGTCTTTTGAGAAGGTGACATATAATTAAGACTTAAATGATAAAAAGATGTCAGGCTTGCAAAGATTTCAGGGAAGAGAATTTCAGACTGAGGGAACAGAAAGAGTGAAGGATCTGATATAGGAACAAGCATAGCCTTCCAAGACCAGGAAAAAAAAAAAACAACGAAAAAACAAACAAACAAAAAAACAATGAAGCAGTAAAGAAGTTGAAGAGCAGTAAGATAAAGTCAATGAGGAGAGTATGTATCTACCTGCAGAAAGTACTATTTTAGTCCATAGTAGGGAATTTGAATTTATCCAGAGTATAGTGGGAATTGCTTTAAGCAGCAAACTACATTCAAGGTTGTAAACAAACCAAACACAGCAGTGACAGAAGAAACAAAAAGAGGTAGACAAATTGATTCTCAGAGTCAATGCAATTTTTAGCAAAGTTCCAACTAGCTGTTTTGCAGAAATTTACAAAGTGATCTGTAATTCTTTTGGAGATAAAACTTCCCCCTGCCTAGTGGACCCAGAATAGACAAAATAATCTTTTCTTTTCTTTCTTTCTTTCTTTTTTTTTTTTTTAAGATTTTATTTATTTATTTGACAGAGATCACAAGTAGGCAGAGAGGCAGCCAAAGAGAGGAAGGGAAGCAGCCTCTCCCCTGAGCAGAGAGCCCGATGGCAGCTGGATCCCAGGACCCTGGGATCATGACCTGAGCTGAAGGCAGAGGCTCTAACCCACTGAGCCACCCAGGCGCCCCCAATCTTTTCTTCTTTTAAAAAATATTTTTATTTATTTGACAGACAGAGATCACAAGTAGGCAGAGAGACAGGCAGAGAGATACAGAGAGGGGGAAGCAGGCTCCCTGCTGAGCAGAGAGCCCGATGCAGGGCTTGATCACAAGACCCTGAGATCACCACCTGAGCCAAAGGCAAAGACTTTAACCCACTGAACCACCCAGGCGCCCCTAGTCAAAATAATCTTAAAAAGAACAAAGTTAGAGGATTCACATTTTCCAATTACTAAACTTACTACAAAGCTACAATAATCAAAACAGTGTTATACTAACAAAAGAATACATTTATAGATGAGTGCAATGTAACAGAATCAAGAAATAAACTCTTACATTTATGGTCAGTTAATTTCTGACAAAGGTGACAAGATAATTCAAAGGAGAAAGAACAGTACTTTCAACAAATGTTTGTTGGATAACTGGTTATTCACATGTAAAATAATGAATTTGGACCTCTACCTCACACTATGTAGAAAAACTAACAAAACACAGACCATAGACTGAAATATAAGAGCTAAAACTATAAAACACAGAAAAAAAAAACAGTAAATTTCAAGACTTTGTATTAGACTAACTTCTTAGACATGACAGTATGTGACAAAAGATAATATAGATAGACTTCATCAAAATTTTTAAAAAATTGCTTCAAAGGACACCATCAAGAAAGTGAACCATCACCCCACAGAATGGGTGAAAATATTCGTAAATGTATATCCAATAAGGGATTTGTATCTAGAATATATAAAGAGCTCTTATAATTCAACAATAAAAGATATATGACCAAATTTAAAAATGGGTCTTAATAGACATTTTTCCAAAGATAACATACAAATTGGCAGCAAGAAACACCATTAGTAATTATAAAATGAAAATACAAATCAAGGGGTGCCTGGATGGCTCAGTCAGTTAAGCACTGACTCTTGGTTTCAGCTCAGGTCATGACTTCAGGGTCCTGGGATCAAGGCCTGTGTCAAGCTCCATGCTCAACAGGGAGTCTGCTTGAGGATTTCTCTTCCTCCTCCTCTGACCCCACCCCACTCATATGCTCATTCTCTCTCTAAAATAAATAAGTAAATCTTAAAAAAATATACATGAAAGATGTTTTTTAAAATGAGGTGTGCATTTAACTAAGTAGATGAGGACATCACTAATTAAGCTAGAAAAATGTAAGGCAAATAAAGTTTGGGATAAACATGAGTAGTGTTACATTTTTAATACCAGTGGACATATAGGTGGATATATCTGATAGGTCTTGGAAAAATACCAACTTGTGGCGAAAAAAGAGAAAACAGGACTTAGTAATTACAGTCTCATCTTTATAATTTGATGAAAAACAGAAAGAATTTTTTTTCAAAGGTTTTATTTATTTGATAGAATGAGAGAGATCACAAGCAGGCTGAGAGACAGGCAGAGAGAGAGGAGAAGCAGGCTTCCTGCTGAGCAGAGAGCCTGATGCAGGACTCGATCCCAGGACCCTGAGATCATGACCTGAGCTGAAGGCAGAGGCTTAACCCAATGAGCCACCCAGGTGCCCCAGAAAGAATATTTTTAAATGAATATATATACTTAAATGAATATATATATATAGCAATATATATATATTTGCAATTGTATTAACTGTATTAAAATAACAAAAATGGTTGAAGTTTGGTTTAAAAGGAAGTTAATGAGGTTAGCTTTTGAAATGTTACATTTGAAGTTTTTATGTGATACTAGAATATGAGTTGCTGAAGATAGGAGCTGTGTGTATTTCACTTACCATTGCAACCATTAATAGCAATAATCATAGTATTATTTGCTTGTTTGTTTTTGTTTTGTTTTGTTTTGTTTTTTGTTTTTTTTAATCTTTATTATTATTTTTTTTAATAAAAATATAATGTATTTTTATCCCCAGGCATACAGGTCTGTGAATCACCAGGTTTACACACTTCACAGCACTCACCATAGCACATATCCTCCCCAATGTCCATAACCCCACCCCCCCCGACCCCCCTCCCCCCGGCAACCCTCAGTTTGTTTTGTGAGATTAAGAGTCACTTATGGTTTTTCTCCCTCCCGATCCCATCTTGTTTCACTTATTCTTCTCCTACCCCCTATCTCCCCAAGTTGCATCTCCACTTCCTCGTATCAGGGAGATCATATGATAGTTGTCTTTCTCTGATTGACTTATTTCGCTAAGCATAATACCCTCTAGTTCCATCCATGTGGTCTCAAATGGCAAGCTTTCATTTCTTTTGATGGCTGCATAGTATTCCATTGTATATATATATACCACTTCTTCTTTATCCATTCATCTGTTGATGGACATGTAGGTTCTTTCCATAGTTTGGCTATTGTAGACATTGCTGCTATAAACATTCAGTGCACGTGCCCCTTTGGATCACTACATTTGTATCTTTAGGGTAAATACCCAGCAGTGCAATTGCTGGGTCATAGGGTAGTTCTATTTTCAACATTTTGAGGAACCTCCATGCTGTTTTCCAGAGTGGTTGCACCAGCTTGCATTCCCACCAACAGTGTAGGAGGGTTCCCCTTTCTCCGCATCCTCGCCAGCATCTGTCATTTCCGGACTTGTTAATTTTAGCCATTCTGACTGGTGTGAGGTGGTATCTCATTGTGGTTTTGATTTGTATTTCCCTGATGCCGAGTGATATGGAGCACTTTTTGATGTGTCTGTTGGCCATCTGGATGTCTTCCTTGCAGAAATGTCTGTTCATGTCCTCTACCCATTTCTTGATTGGATTATTTGTTCTTTGGGTGTTGAGTTTGCTAAGCTCTTTATAGATTCTGGACACTAGCCCTTTATCTGATATGTCGTTTGCAAATATCTTCTCCCATTCTGTCAGTTGTCTTTTGGTTTTGTTTAACTGTTTCCTTTGCTGTGCAAAAGCTTTTGATCTTGATAAAATCCCAATAGTTCATTTTGCCTTTGCTTCCCTTGCCTTTGGCGGTGTTCCTAGGAAGATGTTGCTGCGGCTGAGGTCGAAGAGGTTGCTGCCTGTGTTCTCCTCAAGGATTTAGATGGATTCCTTTCTCACATTGAGGTCCTTCATCCATTTTGAGTCTATTTTCGTGTGTGGTATAAGGAGATGATCCAATTTCATTTTTCTGCATGTGGCTGTCCAATTTTCCCAACACCATTTATTGAAGAGGCTGTCTTTTTTCCATTGGACATTCCTTTCCTGCTTTGTGGAAGATTAGTTGACCATAGAGTTGAGAGTCTATTTCTGGGCTCTCTATTCTGTTCCATTGATCTATGTGTCTGTTTTTGTGCCAGTACCATGCTCTCTTGATGATGACAGCTTTGTAATAGAGCTTGAAGTCCGGAATTGTGATGCCACCAACTTTGGCTTTCTTTTTCAATATTCCTTTGGCTATTCGAAGTCTTTTCTGGTTCCATATAAATTTTAGGATTATTCGTTCCATTTCTTTGAAAAAAATGGATGGTACTTTGATAGGAATTGCATTAAATGTGTAGATTGCTTTAGTTAGCATAGACATTTTCACAATATTTATTCTTCCAATCCAGGAGCATGGAACATTTTTCCATTTCCTTGTGTCTTCCTCAATTTCTTTCATGAGTACTTTATAGTTTTCTGAGTATAGATTCTTTGCCTCTTTGGTTAGGTTTATTCCTAGGTATCTTATAGTTTTGGGTGCAACTGTAAATGGGATTGACTCCTTAATTTCTCTTTCTTCTGTCTTGTTGTTGGTGTAGAGAAATGCAACTGATTTCTGTGCATTGATTTTATATCCTGACACTTTACTGAATTCCTGTACAAGTTCTAGCAGTTTTGGAGTGGAGTCTTTTGGGTTTTCCACATACAGTATCATATCATCTGCGAAGAGTGATAGTTTGACTTCTTCTTTGCCAATTTGGATGCCTTTAATTTCCTTTTGTTGTCTGATTGCTGAGGCGAGGACTTCTAGTACTATGTTGAATAGCAGTGGTGATAATGGACATCCCTACCGTGTTCCTGACCTTAGCAGAAAAGCTTTCAGTTTTTCTCCATTGAGAATGATATTTGCGGTGGGTTTTTCATAGATGGCTTTGATGATATTGAGGTATGTGTCCTCTATCCCTACACTTTGAAGAGTTTTGATCAGGAAGGGATGCTGTACTTTGTCAAATGCTTTTTCAGCAATAATGATAGTATTCTTAAAGCCACTAAAAATATTTGTTCAATTAACAAAGCCATTTGCAAATATGCAATAGGTAGTTAATAAGTGATTCAAAAGTTATAGAATTGAGTTAAGGCTGGGAGTATAATGTTTTTACTATCATTCTAATGTGTTAATAACCAAAAGTCTTGTGAGAGGATAGATCACTTAGGACAAAAAAAAAAAAAAAAAAAATAGGCCGAATTGGAAGTCTGGCCAGTATTTAAGCAATAGTTAAATGAAGGAGAAACTATACCCCAAATTGGATTTTCAAAATTATCTTCTTTTTTCTTAAGTTCTTGTTTTCTCAACTGTAAGACAGAAGTTACTTGGTGTAGGCAGAAATAAAAGAGTGAACTAAGACTTGGAAAAATGTTTTAAGGTTTCCAACAAATACACTGCGGCAATAGAAATTATATGTCATTCTCTAGGGGCTATGAGATAGTTGAAATCAATTCTCAAGTGAGATTATCTTTAAAACTAGATGGCCTCCCTGTTCTCTTCCCGTGGACTAAGTTTAAGAAATTCATCCACATTCTTATTGTCCTTTTACCACTAAATCTATCTTTGTATCTTTGCCTAATAAAATCAGGTGATTGATATGCAGAGGGAACTGTTATTTCTTATATTAATGGTCATCAATAATAGTCCATCAAAGAAGATTGTATGGGTGTCTGATCTGTTACTTAATTGATTTCTCTATTTCAGTGATATGAAGTACATATTAAATTTCATGACCTTGTCCCAAAGGTGTTAGCAGATATTAAACACCCATTCCACTGAGACATGATTGTCTGATACAGCAAATTTCACAGTTCTGTAAGCTATGAAAGATGTCAACAATTGCTGCTGTCTCATGTAATTCTTAGTAGTGATATTGTTTCACATTTGGTAGTTACGAAAGAGAGACAGAGAACCAGAGAGAAAGAGAGGCAAGCTTAATGAGCTCATACTGTACCTAAGCAGAGCCATGCCTGGGGATAGGGAGATGCCTAAATGGCTTAAGAGGTCTGCATCAGAGGAACTGAAGGCTGCGTAATCCCATGAGCATGGGACAGCTCGGAAACAGTATAAAAGGAGAGGAAGGAGACACATATGTGGTGTTTGATTTGCCAAGAGTCTGTACATTTGGGGTGTCTGGGTGCCTCAATTGGTTAAGCGGCTGCCTTTAGCTCAGGTCATGATTCCAGGGTCCTGGGATCGAGCCCCACAATGGGCTCCCTGCTCAGCAGAGAGCCTGCTTCTCTCTCTCCCTCTGCCTGCAGCACTGCTTACTTGTGCTGTCTCTCTATATCTCCGTCAAATAAATAAATAAATAAATAAATCTTTAAAAAAAAAAAGAGTCTGTACATTTTATTCCAGTTTCATTTGCTTCCAAAAGTTGTGGCTTTGCTGTTTGGTAAAAGTGCCTGTGCTGCAGAGAGAAGCCCAAGTCTAGAAGCTCATGTGGTATCAGAACTGCAACAACTTAAAAAAAAAATGCCTATCAAGTCTTTCAGTATAATTTGCTAGATGCCTATTTTTGGTGCCTGGCTAAAGCACTGAGCGATCATCTTTCTTCTGAGTGACAGCTATAGTGTAGCCATCATTTTAAAGTAGGTAAAGTCCTCTGTCTCCTTACTTTTTCTTTTTTTCTTTTTTGATATACTTCTTTACTTCTTTGTGGAGCCCAAGTCCCTTTATTTTCCTACAGTCTCCAGGATATCTGAATCATGACCTTGGTCCTGACATCAGACCTTATCAACAATACTTAACAGTTGGTAAAATGATAAGTTCTTTTACTGTAAAACTCTAGGGAGCCTGGGTGGCTCACTGTGTTAGGCATCTGCCTTCAGCTCAGGTCATGATCCCCGGGTCCTAGGATTGAGCCCCACTCCCTGCTCAGTGGAGTGTCTACTTCTCCCTCTGTCCCTCCCTCTGCTTGTGCTTGCCACCCCCCCCACCTTACATGCACACAAAAATAAATTAAAAAAATCTTTACCATAAAATTCTAATTATAGAATGTATCCTAGGAACATAGTAAGATATGCACAGAAATCCATATGTAAAAGACAGAACAAAGTAAATGGCCTTAACATTAAATGTATTTATTCAGACAAATCCAGCTGCATTAACTGTAGTGGAATAGTAGTGTTAAAAAAAGGTATCTTTCCAAGTTAATATTTCTATAATTTGCTGTATTCTTCTGCTCTCTGTTTCCACGAAGAGCATGTGGCCACTGGAAAGGGATCTCAGTGAACATGAAAATCTTAAGGAAGGTAGAAGCCACGTGGAAGGAAACTTGCACATTTATTAACATAGAGCATCATTACTGTTCTAAACCAGTACTTCTCAAACTTTAAAGTGCTTAATAATTACATGGATATTTTGTTAAAAATATAGTTCTGATTCAGCAAGTCTGAAATGGAATCTGAAATTCTGTGTTTGTTATAAACTCCCAGGTGTGACCAATGCAGCTTGTTCAAGAACCACACTTTGAGAGCATGTTCTAAAAAACACATCTAGCAAAATGCTACATCATTCCTTGCTGTCAGCCATGATAAGAGAATTGCCAGTTTCAAGGAAACGGTTAATCAGTCTCTCATTGATAATCTCAAGGAGGAATCAGTGATATGCAGGGTTGGTTTGGTTTGAGGATTCTACCTGTGAAGCTGATGGAGGGGGTAGGGACCTTTGGGACAGGGATCCCTTGACTGGTCTACATCACAGTGATAGAGCATGAAGCTCAAAAACTTTTTGTAGCTCTGAGAAAAGAATCGGCATAATTCCGTTCAGCCTTGTAAATGAAGCAAATATTCAGTGAAAAACAATGGCAATGTTGTGTGGTTTAGAATACAAGTTCTATGCCATCGAATTATGTCCTTGATTTTTTTTTTTTTTTTTTTTTCCTACTCCCTCATTCCCTTTTTCCTTACTGGAATAGCAGAAATTGTGCTTGGTGAAGAGATCAAGGGCCTTGGAATCTGATGTGCCTGAGTTAAACCATTAGTTTTGCTGTTTAAGGGTGGAGAATGAATTTGGAGGGACAAACAACATATCATACATTTATCTGTGAGAACTCAGTGGGTGGTCTCTTAGAATTCATTTGAATTTAGAGCCTTTATCAAGCCTCTTTGAAACTAGATCTCTTCTGCTAAATGGAGATACTATCCAATTCACTGATGGTTGGTTCTCAGAAAAAAATGAAATGATAGATATAAAACTTCTAGCGAACACTAAGTACTGTATGGATACTAGTTCCATTTCGTCTTCCATTTAATGCCCTAACACAATCCATATCTGAAAAAAAATTCAGAACACTTCCTCTTCCCTTGGATTCTTCCCCGGTCTCAGATTAAATGCATGCCCTTTCTTTTTGGGGGAAGCCTTTCCTTACTCCTCCTGCCCTCAGCCCAGTTAAGTTAGCTGTTGACCACACCTGCTTCAAAATCACCCCTGTAGTTTTGCTTAATTGACTCTCTCCTTCACTAGAACCCCCTTAGGCCAGAAGACTCTGTCCTCATCATTTTTTAATTCCCACTGCCTGACATACAGCAGATGTTCATTATTTTTTTTTTTTATTTTTTGATACATTAACATAATTTAGCTCCATTCTGTGTTTCTCTGAATACCTCCTGTGGTTATAAACCCCAAGTTGAGGTGTTTAAAGACTCCTCTCAAAAGGTAATCTCCATTTGGGAGAGAGTAATTCTCAGGGTATCATTGATGATTCCTTTGTGGTATTATTTCTGCCCTTAATTATAAAAGAAAAGCATAAATATTCCAGTTTGTGGGTGTACTCCTTGCAGTAAAATGTATTGCTATCCACATTAAACCATGGACTCAAGGCTTCAGTGTTCTACTTGTCTGAAGATAAGAAAAAGGGAAGGTGCTGCATTTGATAGAAAACATTTTCCTCTGTAGCCCTGTGGGGCATTGTTAGGAACTTGTTGCCTAAAGCAGTACACTGGCAGATTCTGACAAGGTGTTTGAAGACTGTTTTAAATCAGAGATAAACATCAGACTGTGAACTGAATAGGTTTTGTCAGACATATTGGAGTCTGATAAAAATTCTTAAAAAATTGAATGTGTATAATAACAGAAGACATGAACAATCAATGTAAGCACACTTTTGAATGAAAGCCTGATTTGGAAATGTGAGAAAAAAAATTTTTATAAAGTCTTTCCTTGATATGTTTTAAATTAAACAATTTTTTAAAATTATTGCAACAATGAAAGTGCTGTTTTAATAACTGATAAACTGGCACTTAATTTGTTTCATGCAATTAATAGAAGGTGACCTTGTAAAAATTCCACCTAAAAATAATTCAGCATACAAATATTTTACATGTAGTATACTTTTATTACGTGGGTAGAATTCGTCTTATATAAGGTATTCTTTTCCTACTTTTCTAGCAGTTGTACTACTGTATTTTCACCTTCTTAGTTTTGATAAATTATTACCAATCCAATAGATTAGGCAGTTTAGAATATGAGATTCTAAAGAGAAGAGTTTTTTAAACATGCGATAATGTCAGTGTGTATATGGGAACATAGAGTTGTTAAAATCACTGAGGGCTATAAACCAAGTGAAAAGATGAATTTAGAAATAATTTAACTATTCCTCATAAATTGAATTAAAGGATGCAGAGATTTGTTTTTTTGTAAGAGTAATATTTCTCTGACTGGCTTACAGAACATTCTTCCTTTGTTATTTACTACTTTATCTTAAATTTTTTCTTCATTAATTGGAAACTTTAAGGAAATAATGAATATTACATTATATGAAAGTAGATTAACCTCCTCAAAGTCAAGAAATGTTGGACTGAGTTTAGTTCTCTCTGCTTTTTTGTTATATAGAAGCTAATTTAAATAAATATTTTTTATCATTTACACTGTTCCAAGAGCATATTTTTAAATTGAATTATAACTTAGTAAAATAGAGAAATGTGAATATACATTTAATTATTCAATTCATGTTTTACATATACACTTAAATCTTATGGCCAAAGTCACTCACACTACCAGAAAATTCTGTTTTGAGGATGATAGAAATTTTTGCCATAATGTAACTCTTTTCCCAGTTTTTGTCTCCCAGTCCTGTCCTGGTGAGATCTTTTATTATCATTATTTAAAAATATATAATGATATATGAATATAAATTCACAAAATTCAGTCCATACAAATGTGTATAAAAATCTTCTATGAAGATGTGGGGACTAAATGCAATACCAAGAGAGTTATTCCTCTTACCCATGAATAGCACCTTTTATCTTCCAGGACACTTTCTGTACTTTTGGTTCAAAAACATGGGCCATGCTTAGGGGACAAGCATGTATTTGTCTGTATGGAAATAATTCAAGTGTACGTTGTAGATAATTATTATCTGGGAAAAATGCCACAGAATACAATTAGCACTAATTGAAGTTATTGATCTTCTTAAATCAGAATTAAGTTCTAAAAGAACCTGTTGAGATGTAAATAATTTAAACTATTTTAATAGGAATGATAGGTTTTGTGACTTTGCTCTGTCACTGCATCAGTCACTATTTCTATTTGGTGGTGCTGGGCGGGGGGGACAGATAGAAAGAGATCTAAGGAGTTAGATTATGAGTAGGAAGGTGAGAAATTGGAAAAGGCCAGAGTATGCAGCCACTATTAAGAGTGTGTGATCTGGGGTCACCTGGGTGGCTCAGAAGGTTAAGCCTCTGCATTTGGCTCAGGTCATGATCTCAGGGTCCTGGGATTGAGTCCCTCATCGGGCTCTCTGCTCAGTGGGGAGCCTGCTTCCCCCTCTCTCTCTATGCCTGCCTCTCTGCCTACTTGTGATCTCTGTCAAATAAATAAATAAAATCTAAAAAAAAAAAAAAAAAAAAGAGTGTGTGATCTGGCATGACAAGCCATTTAGAGTCCTCTATTAGAAACTGCTTAAGGACAGAGGCTGTACTTTATAGATTTTTACAATGGCTCTCCATTTGTAAATTTTTAGTAAGGGCTACAAGTTGATATATGGGAATAAATTGGGTTCTGAAAAGTCTATCTACCATAGGCACGGTTGGTAAAAAGTTTCAACCTAATATTTTCCCTAAAGCTGACTCTATTATAAAGATATAAGGGCCCAGAGACAAAGTACATCAATACACTTTTGACTGAAAATAACAAAAGCCAAATAAGAGTGGTTTAAACAAAGGTTTGGAAATAGGTAAATATACTAAAAACTGAAGTAATTTACCTGTATCTTTAAGAGCAAAGAAACTTTCCCAAAGCCTCCTAGCAGACTTCCTTTCATGTCTCATTGGCCATTATTATATCACATGTTCTTCCTGAGCCAGTCACCAGTAAAAGGAATTTGATCACCATGACTGGATTCTACCACTTAAGGATTAGTGCTGAGGCCCACCTTGCATGAAGGATAAGGCCTCTCCCAAGAAGGTAAACAAAATCTAAATCCTATTAATTTTAAAGAAGAGGAAGGAGTGGAAGTGGGTAACGGCTATGAGGTATCTAAACAGCAATGAATATTATACAAACAAATTATATTTATCTCTTGGTCATTCCAAAGATGCTTTCTGCTTTATTATTGTTTGAGAAAGTTGAAATTTAAAGATTTACAGCTAAATGTTCGTGTTTGATGCATTTATGTGTATCTCCTTGACATTTATATCTCCAAATGACTTTTAAAATCTGTGGATTAGAAGGACTTTAAAGTAAAACCCTATCCTATTGGATTATTGAAATTTCTGAGCCCTGGGGGTTATATAATCCTACAGATACTTTGGCTTCAAGATTCCGAAGAAAGAGCACACATGATTGTATTTCAGAAGCTGCATTTCACTAGGATTACAGAAATAAGCAACATGTTTAAGCTTCATGTCACAGAAAATAGAACATATTCAGCCATTTGATCACATCTGGGATTCTTTCAAGCATACGCCTCTCATGCAATAACCTATTCATCCCTTTTGTTGTTCGCAGCTCCGGGCCCTGAATTTGGGAAGTACGACCTACCACAAAATAAGTTTAGAGCCAGGAGTTTGGGGTTAAATCCTAGTTCTACAGCTTAACTAGCTGTTAAACTTCCGTAAATCACTTACAGTTTTGGACTTTCAATTACCTCAGATGACCTGAGATACCGTTGGTTTTTAAAGAAACTAAAAACGAAACCTTTATCTCTATAAAATTTTTTGGAGGGCCCCAGGTCTTTTGGCCACCTTGCCGAATGATTCTGCCCATGCCTATGAAGACTCTCCTGATGAGCAGGGAGGAGAGTCCTCTTGATCTTTTTAATTCTTGCATTGTCTTTTTAAAATTCTTTTATCTGCATTCTGCTATGTCTTTGCCTAAGAAATGTAATAGATTGTATTAATTTAAAAATTACTACCCAAAGCAGCCTCCAGAATATATCCTTAAGCTTTAGTGAAGTAACTAACGTGCTTCCCCCAAGTCCCTTAAAAAAAAAAAGAAGAAGCAACAGTATAAAATCACATCCTTTGTTTTAGTAGTTACCTGCCCCAGGACATAGGTGAGAAGCTATTTCCAAAGCCATCTCAATACATAAAAATGAGCCTTTTGTACCTCTTCTCATCTAGAGGTTATAAATATAAGCCCTTTCCAGAGTTGCTGACAGTTTCACTTTGAAGGTTCTGCCACCAGAGGGAACTGAAGTTATAAGATTTTACAATGCCTCATAGGTGCTATATATTCCTAATAAAATACAAGTTCCTTAATGAGGCTAGAGATATTAAACTGGGAAATTTTCACACAAAATTTTCTGAGGAATTAATTGTGTTAAATGTATCTTACAGCTTTTATTAGTCATTTTATTCTAAAGAAAAAGATCTATTGAGTGATTTCTTTAGTCACATAGATTCCTACATTTCCACAGTAATAAAATTCATCCATCAAAAAATTTATAGTGGAAATAATTGGGAGGAATCATGGGAAAAAATCGAGATCTCATAGGAATGATAAAAATTATATATATAGTATAATCTTCAATTCAAAGTGGGAAACTGATTAATTTTTTAAATATTCATTCCAGATTTAAATAGACAACTCTAACTCCTTTCATATTATACAGTGAATAAGTTATATAGTATATAAAACTTGCCAAGAATGTGACTAGCTTAAAGGATACTGCCACAGATCTTTTGAAGATACCTACATTGGGAAAATGGCAGACATTCTGATACAGTGTAGCAATAAAAACACAAAGTTGCTTTTTTTAACATTTATTTTACCCAGGATACCTCTGAAAGACTTCTACAGAGACATGGTTCACATCTAAATCTGCAGTTATGACTCAGCAATCATTTTTATGCTCTATTTTTTGGTATTGGAAGCTTTTGCCCTCTTTTATATTTCAGCAGTTTTGGTTTTTGTTGTTTTGTTTTGTTTTAAGGTATAATACCAGCATGAAGCAGAATGCAAGGAAAAAAATGAAGATCACTTTTCAGATATCAAAGCAAACTAAGATTGTAGCATTAAAGACAGATATCCCCCCCACACACACACACACACAACTTATTTTACAAGTTCTCTCTCAATGTATGTCCTGGTATGGTCTTAGAATCACCGCAGCAACCTCACCTGGGGCTGCTGGTCAGTGTTTAAATTTCTAGCTTTAGCCCTACATTTATTGACTCTGCATTATGAACAAGCGGCCCTCAGAGGGTCCTCATGCACTCCAAAGTTTAAGAACCACTATCGTAGAAGATGTGTATAATTACTGATCATGTAACTTCTTGAACTCCTCCATCCCTAGTTCTCGGCTATCATCACTTTCATGGTCAACACCCATTGACTTCTTTAGCTCATGGCATTTCACGTCCTGCTTTGTCACCTTGATGGGGATAGCTCCCAAGTATACATTGGTAGACAGATGTGTCACTTATTTGAAATCTCAGTTAAGGCATGTTTTCTTGGAAATTCATCTGCATCCAAGCCTTCTTTTCGTTCTTCACTGTGTCTTTTTGTCACCTTCCAGGGTCATTGATTGTGTTAAAGAAAACTGTACGTTGCATCAGTTTCCCCATGAGTCTGCCTACTCCTGTACTCTTACTCCAACCCATTGTATATGAAAACCTTCCTAAAATATGTCTCTCACTGGTTCTCTCTGTTTACAAAGATTTCTTGATGCATCTTACAACTTAGATTCCATTGTTCACATGTAGGTATCTTTATATCTTTTATGTCCTCCCAAGACATAGTCTCAGCCCCATGACCTGCCTTTCAACTAATTCTTTCAGCCAACATACATCCTATTCCTACATTTATCTTTATTTTGCCCTCTTGTTCTTCTTTACAGATATTTGATCGTTATCTCTATAGGGATTAGATTAATTCCCAGTAATCTCAGGAAGCATCTTCCAGGGTCCTCTCTCCGAGGTCAGTATTTAAATGTTCACAGGTGTGGGGTGACCTGGATGGCTCAGTTGGTTAAGCATCTGACCCTCAATCTCAGCTCAGGTCTTGATCTCAAGGTCATGACCTCCAACCCCAGACCGGGCACCTCACTGGGTGTGGAGCCTATTGAAAACAAACAACAACAAAGAAAAACAAAACAAAAAAACCCCCCACAGAACGTTCCAGGTGTATATGTATCTTACCAACTCTTCTTTAAAAGCAGAGACTAAGGTTTATTCTGTTTCTGAATATCTGACATTATATAGCCATGTACCAGGTCTGTAGAGATTGCTCAATATTGGTTGATAATTAAAGCTATGCAAAAAATTGATAACCTTTTCCTAAATTCCTGTACTTTCCAGATTATAGATAGAAATGTACTGGGCCGTCTGGGTGGCTCAAATGGTTAAACATCTGCCTTCGGCTCAGGTCATGATACCGTGGTCCTAGAATCGAGCCACGCATCTGGTTCCCTGCTCAGGCGGGGAGTCTGCTTCTCCCTTTCTCTCCCCATTGTCCCCCCTGCTAGTGCTCTCTCACTCTGTCAGATAAATAAATAAAATCTTAAAAAAAAAAAAAAAAGAAAGAAAGAAAAAAGAAATGTACTCACTTTGGGGTGCCTCAGTGGCTCAGTCAGAAGAACACAGACTCTTGATCTTGGGGTCATGAGTTTGAGCCCCATATTGGGTGTAGAGATTAATAAATAAAATAAATAAACTTATGCTGTGAATTGTGTAAGACTGATGATTTGCAGACCTGTACCCCTGAAGCAAATAATACATTATATGTTAAAAAAAAAAAAAACTTTAAAGAAATGAACTCATTTAATGTCACCATTTTCATTTTGACCCCAGTAGTATTTATTTGGTACCAGTGGTATATATCTAGTGTGCTTTAGTAAATTTAAATCAGTGTCTTCTAAGACTTCCTCATTAAAATTCAGTGCTGGGACTAATTTAATTAAGCCTCAACCATTGTAAATTTTGTATTATAGTGAATGTCAGTTTCATGTAATTCAAACTGAAGAGGTTGAATTAAAGGTGCTTTCTGGGTTGAGAGGACTATTGATTTACTTAGTGAAAAAAGCAGATGCCCTGGTGGAGCACAGTCGTCTTCCAAAATAATCCACTTTTGACAAACAACTCTGTCCTTTCAGAGGAAAAGTAGCTTGGTTTACAACAAACATCAGTACATAATCCCACGGGAGGCTCTGCCCAGGTTGCAAATGTGCTTCTCTTGTTCAGCAATGACAATATGGAGTATGATTGTCATTTTGGGTAATGGACGGAAATCAAGAAGGCATAAGAGTTTATTTCCTTCAGAAAGACATGACTTGGCTGAAGTAGAGAATTAACCAGACCCAAACAGTCCAGTCTGAGGAAGACATTTGAAACACAGTATGACTCGTTGCCAAAAATATAGAAATAAATGAGGAGATTTTTTTGGTAAGGGAATACTTGTGTGGAAACTCAGAAGAAGCCAGAGAATCAGACTCCTGAAAGAGGAGGAATCGTAGGAAGAAATATCTTCAGGAGGAGCCAGAACCTTAGGAGGACTTGTTCTTGTAGCGTGAACTGAGAGCATCCTAAGGAGGTGTTAGGGGATTCAGTAGGTGGTGCTGGGCAGTTTTTGCTGGGTCGCAGCCAATACCTTAGCTCAGCTTTTCTCTGAGTGCCTGCTTAACTATTTATTTGCTCCTTACAGACTGCTTCATTTCCCCCTACTGTGTCCTTTTTCTAAATCACAGTATGTTTGGAAAGTAGGTTTTTGTTATCCCTATTTTAAAGATGAGAAAAAAAATAAACAGTATTCGTATAAATTAAATATTTTTCCCAAGGCCATGTAAGTAGTAGAAGGTAGGAGTGAGATTCAAACAAGTTTCATTTGATTTCTAAAGTAGTGCTCTTTCTTTCTAAGTCCACTGCCTATACACAAGGGTGGTATTCAAAATACTGAACATTAGGTACCACATTCAGCCTTTTTTATTGTTAATGAGATTCATTAACCATATACCGGACTAGGCAAGATTAACGATATACAAGGTAAAATGTGGTTAGTACTATAAAAGAAAAACTGTACCAGACCAGTTAAATAGGCAAGGAAGACTTTATTCAAGACTATTGAAATAGGAGAAAGAGACTTAAACTCAGTTGTACTGAGACAAAAGGTGTGAGGATTTTTAAATGCTGGAGTAAGTTAATGGGAAAGTCTGGAGGATATTAGGGGTATGTTGTTCAATGTTATTAGACCTTCTGTGTTTGCTAATTGTCTCTTCTTGTTAGACTCCTACTCGCCCACAAAGACTGGGAGATAGGACAATAGCTACTTCTATGATTACGTTTCAAAGGGACCCTAGTTCCTTGAGAATTTCTGGGTTGTTGAAGATTTGCATCTCAAAGGAGAAGAGAAAGACTTTACAATTGCAAGTCTTCTAAAGTAAGTGCTCTAAGTAAAGGTACTTCAGGAAACTATAATCAGGAAGAAACCTATCTAAAGTTTGGTTAAGGTGAGAGGAGCATTAAAGCAGTCTTGAACAATACCCATTATTAAGTGTTTTAAGTACCAGACTGAGCTACTTAAGGACAGTGTTTCTTATTTAAGTCTTCCTTTTATCATTATAGTGTATCATTCTCTTGTATACATTTTAGATGTTCAGTAAATGTGTTGGATAAATGAAAGAATGAATGCATTGTAGTTTCAGCTGAACTCTGCTGGATACCAATAATAATTGAAAGAAATATATTTTTTTATGTAGCAAAAATGATCCCTGTTTGTAATTATGTCATTTTGTATTTAGATGCCCTGTGAACCATGGCAGTATTTCCTAAATTAGTTTCTCATGGAACACTGTGTGGTTAAATTACTTTTCTGTGCAAGAAGAGATGTTGATTCATGTTCAGATAAGCTTGGAAAATGCTTCTCTTGGAGTTTCACTTTCTTTATTAGTACTTTAAGTCTTGGAGCAGTCTTTTTTTTTTTAAGATTTTATTTATTTATTTGACAGAGAGGGAGATCACAAGTATGCAGAGAGGCAGGCAGAGAGAGAGGGGGAAGCAGGCACCCCGCTGAGCAGAAAGCCCAGTGCTTGATCCCAGGACCCTGAGATCATGACCTGAGCTGAAAGCAGAGGTTCAAGCCACTGAGCCACCCAGGTGCCCGTCTTGGAACAGTCTTAAAATTCTGGTTTATTTTATAGTAAACTTTCTTCCCAACTTTTTTTTTTTTTCATGTTAAACAACACTGACTTGCTATGATTCTGTGTCCTATATAAAACAGTTTGGAAATGAAGAACTTAATAAAAATCCTTTCCTCTATGATGAACTTGTGATTTAACTTTTATCAAGCATTTACTCTGCATTTTTCTGAGTGCTCTGAATCACTACATGTCATCATTACTAGTATGATTAATATTTGCCTTCTTCAGTGGGGAAATCAATGTTTATAGTGCTCAGACAAATAAGTCAGTTTACACCGTATTCAGCAGTGGACCTGGGATTCAAACAGCAGTGACTTGCAAGCTTAAACTCTTATTCAAAACTCTGGTCCCTGGACTAAGGGTGTTAGGGTCACCTAGAAACCTGTTAGAAAATCTTGTGCTGGGCACCTGGATGGCTCAGTCAGTTAAGTGTCTGCCTTCAGCTCAGGTCATATGATCCCAGGGTCCTGGGATTGAGCCCCACGTTGGGCTCCTTGCTCAGTGGGGAGTCTCTTCTCCCTCTGCCCCTCCCTACTGCTCACTCGTGTGCACACTCTCTCTCTCTGAAATAAATAAAATTTAAAAAAAAGAGAGAGAGAGAGAGAGAAAATCTTGGGCTATGCTCTACTGACTCAGAAACTCTGAGGGTGGCACAAGTGATCTGTTTTTAACAAGCCCTCCAGGTAGGGTTGCCAGATAAAATGGAGGATGTCCAGTTAAATTTGAATGTCAGATAAATGATAAATTTTGCAAGCCCGGGGCATACTTACACTAAAAAATAACAAAGTGTTATTTGTTGTTATTTGTCTGACATTCAGATAGAACTATGTGTCCTGTATTTGTATTGGCTAAATCTGGTAACCCTACTGCCAAGTGATTCTCACGTGCACTGAAGGTTGAAAACCTTGGTACCTCAGGATTATGACTTTTGTTGAGGTACATTTACTCTTATATTCAATAGGTTGAACCAGGGAGAACTTTTAAAAAATGAGCTGGTGGTTTTTGGTTTCTTTTGTTTGTTTGTTTTTGTTTTTTTACTAACCATCACTGTTTTCTCAAGAGCAGACAGTGATAAACAAACAAACATATTTCCTGAGAGGAATAGTTTTCAAAAGTCCCAGTAGAGCCCTGCAAGGAGGAATGGCAATGGCATGTCTGACTGGAGACCATAAAGAAAAGCAGGAATCTGGGGGCAAAGAGATAAAGTGAATCTTGCTATAACAAAAGTTCTGTTTTTCTCCCTTAAAATGGAGGGGGAAAGTTACCATTTATATTGTGTGTATTCTGAAGGGGGAAAAAAAGGCTTTAGAAAACAACTTTGACAACAGCTAGGTTTAAATTGATAGGTGAAAATCTACTTCAACTTCACTCTTTACTTTGCTACCACTCAATTTTTAATCATTCTTGAAATAAGTTGCACAAAACCTCAAAGAGCAAGAGAAACTTTATACATTTATATCTTGCTTATTCCCACTTGAATCGTTTTAGAAAAAACAAACATGTCTCCAGGCTGAGAAAAATCATTTCCCAGCATATGGGGAACGTCACACAATGATAGTGAGGCTAGCTCCACATCTGAATGAGTGACTCAGTCATAATTCTTTGTGTTAACTGGTTAAGTGTCTCTGAAAGAGATATTTCAGGGCTCAGAGCTTCTTTTTTAGTATATCATTCCAAGCCCAATTTAAAAACAAAACAATAAAATGAAGGAAAAAGACATTCCTATATATGACTCTATTATTTTGATGTGACTAATTTTTCCTGGGAGATGAGAGATTTTGTTGAACTCAATTCAGCCAAAGGCATATTTGCAGAATTGACTTGCCTGAGCTAAGTCTCACAGCAAAAGCTGTTACTTAGTATTTTATCAACCTTGAAAACTCTAGAAATTTAGAATAAAACTTTAGTCTAGAGGCCAGCACACTGTTAAGAATAGAGTTAGGCCAGAATTAGTGCTAGTTAATATTTTTCTTCCTGTTTGGTGAAGGAAAATCACATGGATGGATATCCTTTGGGATATATTATCAATACTCAATTCAAGTAGTGGTTTTCAGAGACCAGTAATAAGGGAGAGGAGCAGGAGATTGAATTAACTCTTAATTAGCCATATCATGTGTCTCAAATAAATGTCTACATTTTGTTTAAGTAATAGTGTCCTGTGATATTAGATTAACCTGGATCTTTAGTTAAACTTACAGGAAATCTAGTCTAAAATTAACAAGTCAGGAAATGACAGATGCTGGCGAGGATGCAGAGAAAGGGGAACCCTCCTACACTGTTGGTGGGAACGCAAGCTGGTGCAACCACTCTGGAAAACAGCATGGAGGTTCCTCAAAAAGTTGAAAATAGAGCTCCCCTACAACCCAGCAATTGCACTACTGGGTATTTACCCTAAAGATACAAATATAGTGATCCAAAGGGGCATGTGCACCCAAATGTTTACAGCAGCAATGTCTACAATAGCCAAACTATGGAAAGAATCTAGATGTCCATCAACAGATGAATGGATAAAGAAGAAGTGGTATATATATACAATGGAATACTATGCAGCCATCAAAAGAAATGAAATCTTGCCATTTGAGACCACGTGGATGGAACTCGAGGGTATCATGCTTAGCGAAATAAGTCAATCGGAGAAAGACAACTATCATATGATCTCCCTGATATGAGAAAGTGGAGATGCAACGTGGGGGGTTTGGGGGGTAGGAAAAGAATAAATGAAACAAGATGGGATCGGGAGGGAGACAAACCATAAGAGACTCTTAATCTCACAAAACAAACTGAGGGTTGCCGGGGGGAGGGGGGTAGGGAGAGGGTGGTGGGGTTAGGGACATTGGGTAAGGTTTGTGCTACGGTGAGTGCTGTGAAGTGTGTAAACCTGGCGATTCACATACCTGTATCCCTGGGGCTAATAATACATTATATGTTTACAAAAAAATTAAAAATTATTAAAAAAACTTACAGGAAATCTAAAAATCTAAAAATTATTTATGAACATAAAATATATTTTAAGTTAAAGTTATTTCTCACAAATCATAACCTTAATTTGATATTGTTGTTAGGATTCAGTGGATTACATTGCTTCTCATTTGAAAGTAATATCATCATTAATAAGATCCTAGTCACTAATATTAAATGGATGCAAGTTCAGTGAACTAATTAAGGATTAAAGCAGATAATCTTTATTGTAGCATTAAATCAATCCATAGTTTCAGTATTAATTATGCTAAGTGTTCTAGTAATTAAAGAGCACTTAAATGAAACACATGCGGATAAATTAAAAATGAATTTCAGAAGCTAAAGTTTGTAATGTGTCCTAATAGATATATATATCTATAGATACATATATCTATAGATATATATATATAATATTTCATTAAAAGGTGTGGAATTTGGTAGCTGTATAGTTTAATACAGAAATTACTAGTGCCACCTATTGGTCAAAGAGTAGAACTCCAAAGTTATTTAATATAGGTACTAATCAGAAATTTTATAGAAATAATGGGTTTCGTAAAGTGAATACATGAGTGCTGTTCCTTTGTATTTAAATTATACTTACGTTTTTAATACATATGTTTTAAGTGATTTATAAGGTGACTGTTAAGATATTTGCTAGCTCTGAAACTCAGGAATAATGATTCATAACAGTGGTTTTTGCACATGAAGTTTGAAATCACAACTTAATTAGTATATTCCTATTTAAATTACCATTCAGTAAGCCTAGAAATTTTAAGCCAGTGTGGTTCTTATTAATCTCTTCTGGAGAACTTAAAAAGAGTTTTTTCAAAGCCATGAGCCCCCTCAAAAATATTAAATCATACTTTTCTAAGGGTGTGTGTGTGTGAAAGAGAGAGAGAGAGAGAGAGGGAGACAGGACAGCGATCAGTATCTTTTTGGAAGTACTCTAGATGATTCTAACATGAATCCAAAGTTGTGAAGCACTGTCTGAAACTAACAACTTAATTTAGAAGTCTGCTTTCTCATCAATAAAATGGGGGAGGGTCAGTGACATGACAGCCTTTAAAATCTCTTTGCCTCTCTACTATTCATCAATCTTCATAGCAAAATCACTTATACTATAACATCCCCATTACTGTTTTTTTTCATTCTTTATCATCTCTAGCATAGGAAAATAAATCATCCACATTTAAGAAAAAACATCTTTGTCATAAAAAAGAAAACATTAAATTGTTTTTACAAGGTTATGCAAACTAAACTGGCTTCCTACAGCCTTAACTATGTTGTTGAAAGGTTGCCATCCAAGGCTTTATAAAGGCAGAAAACAAGGCAGGCTGATCCAATTATTTAGTATGTGTCAGAGGTGCCAGATTTACAGCCTCGGAGGCTTAAGTCCATTACCCACTGAATGATTTACTAATGGAGTTCTATGGTGCCTCATTCACCAAATGCTAGACATAAAATGATGATATAAAATGTGGTCCCTAGACTTGAGAATCTGACAGTTCTTGTGGGGAGATGAACTTGACATATATGTAGTGGTATAGAATGCTATCTAATTGAGTTTTCAATGTGTACAATTATCAAAATGTGATGTCAGAATTTAGGACCACTGTAATCAGGGATTCCTAGGAAGAAAGTTAAAAATGATTAGCACAGAGGTGTTTGATGAGACTGATCAGCATTTTGAGGGAGAAAGTTGAGAGGCGACAATCACAAAGAACTAGATGTTAAGATTTGTGAAGACACAGAGGAAACAATAAAATAAACAGAAAAGGATGGATAAAACAAACAGCAGGATAGGGTAGTGTTATGGAAACAAACAAAGGAAGGACAGTTTTAAGAAAGAGTGGGATGCCAATAATCTGAAAAGTGGCTGACATATAGGGGAAATGGTATAAAAGACAAAGAGGAGAAAGGAAATAAAGATAGAATATTCTAGAATAATACTGAATATGTATAATAATGATAAATGGGCCTATAATGCCTTTTAATTTTTTTCAGAGGAGAAAAAGCTTTATAGATACTGTACAATTCTCCCTGGATCATCCAATTAATGGTATACTATCTGGTGTATGTCACAGACAAGTGTCAAATAAAAATGTATATGTAAAATGCCACAAAAATAACATTTACAGTGATTCTTCTGAAAATTTTCTCTATGAGATTCTGTCTTATTCATTTTTGTATCCCTGTGGTATCTAGAAGGCACATGGGTAATCAATATGTCCTGAAATTTTAAATGATTGAAGAAAACTCATAACCATAATTGATTATCACAGATTGCTTCCATCTCTGCCAACAGGGCATTCTCTTGAATGACTCCTCTCAGTTAGGAAATTGATCAGCTAAACAAGATCAATACTTTACAACCAGAAGACAAAACACCAAATGCATTTTCATGTACATGTGTTAAGTATTATCAGTTTTGTACTCCACCTTAATTGATTTTCATTTTGAAAAGGTGGTAAGCTTGAAATATATTTTGCATTTTTTATCCTTCTTATTTTTTTAATCAATTAGCATTTACTTTGTGTTACTATGTCTGCAAACATTAGGGTCACAGACAAGAGGAGCTAAGAACCAAGAACCTTGCTTGTGAGGAATACTTAGCCTGACATCAGAGTTAGACATTTCAGAGTTTTTCACCCTGATACTCTGAGCAGTCTGTATTTCATCAAAATGTGAGAAATAAGCAGCTATATGAGAATCCAATTTTGTTAGGCATCCATAATAATTCTTAGTTATTGCTCTTTTATTTTAAAAGTTAGTTCCACTAGGAATTGAGTGGCTCCATTAAATGCCTTTCAAATGTGGATTGCTAAGTGATCATTTCTATCTTGGTAGGACTTCAATTAAGCTCTTCTGAAAAAGCAGAAGGAATTGCTAACAATGCCTCACTTCAGCTTATTTACCTTCTGCTTTCTTGTGTTGTAAATTCAGTTCCCAGCTGGGGATTTAGCTTCCGATAAGATGTTATTAAAATTTACTTTTCTCCCTTCTCTTATCAACGCCCAGCATTTCCCTTGATTGTAGGAATGGTGTGACTCGAGCATTTTGAAAACAATGTGAACCGTGTATAAGTGCTTTTTAAACAAGGCATTATTTCATATGTGGTTGAACCTCTCTGGGAGCTGACAAAGGAAATAAAGACCTGCCACTGTCACCATCAAACCTGTGCCTTGTGTCAGAGTTGAGACTGAGGCCAGAGCAGAGACCCTCTGTAAAATTCCCTGGCAGGTTATTTTTCTCTGTTTGCAGACGGGTTGCCGGTGTAAAATCTCTTGCCAGAACTAACCTCAGAGTTAGGCCATACACAAAATCAGGGGCCCAAACAGGTGACAGTTACTGAGTGGATCCGCTGAGATGGAAGTAAATAGAGTTAGTCCTAAAACCAAGGAGGTTCTGCCACACCCCAGTTCTGGGGTTTTAATTTGAAAACTAAAAAAATTCCCAAATTAGCAACTCAATTTGGTGTCCGATCCCTGTGATCGTGGGATGGTTGTCATATGCAATATGGCTTTAAGGGCTGACTCACTTTGGAAGATGCCAAAGGTTAATATTTCTGATGATCCAAAAGGCACGTATTTACCAAGGACAGCTAAGAAAAAGTACACACGTTCTTAATTACATGGCCACAAGCGCTCACCCTTTTAAACTAAAGGGATATTAAACTGTATTAATGCTGTGTGCTACATTTATGATACTGGTCAGTGTGTAAACCTGAATTTTTACTATTGTTTTGCTTAATTTTGTTTTCCTACATGATGTTTCCAGACATACTCGATTTTGAATATCTGTGTAAATGAAAAGTTGGTTAACTAAAGTTCACCTCAAGTTGGTTAATTAAAACAGTATTATAGGGGCGCCTGGGTGGCTCAGTGGGTTAAGCCTCTGCCTTCGGCTCAGGTCATGGTCTTGGGGTCCTGGGATCGAGCCCCACATCGGGCTCTCTGCTCAGCGGGGAGCCTGCTTCCCCCTCTCTCTCTGCCTGCCTCTCTGCCTACTTGTGATCTCTCTCTGTCAAATAAATAAATAAAATCTTTAAAAAAAAAACAACAGTATTATAAACCACTACCAACATTGGCAAGCACTAGTTCTTTCTTTTTTTTTAATTTTGCTATATACATTTTACTTTATTTTTTTTTATTGTGTTTTGTTAGTCACCATAAAATACATCACTAGTTTCTGATGCAGTGTTCCAAGATTCATTGTTTATGCACCGCACCCAGTGCTCCACGCAATCTGTGCCCTCCTTAATATCCACCACCAGGCTCACCCATCCCCCCACCCCCTCCCCTCTAAACCCTCAGTTTGTTTCTCAGAGGAGTCCACAGTCTCTCATGGTTCATCTCCCTCTCCAATTTCCCCCCAAAAATTGGACAGCAATGTTTAGAAGAATGAAACTTGACCATTCTCTCACCCCATACACAAAGATAAACTCAAAATGGATGAAAGACCTCAACGTGAGACAGCACTCTGTCAAATTCCTAGACAAGCACTAGTTTTAAGATGTTTTTTAAGATGTTTTTAGTTTTCCAGATAGGGGAATCCAGGGGCAGCACACTTGGTCGTCCCCTACCTCCCTCTCTATCACTGTGTAGCCAGCAGCCATCTGAGTACAGTTCTACAGTGTGTTCCATACAAATTCTCCACGTGAGTGGGCAAGAAGCTGCATCAGAAAGACACCTTTTTCTATCATTCACATGCTGAGACATGTGTATGTCAGTCTCTACTTTGTGTGAAGGTCTCCCACTGACAGGCACTGAGCCCTGATTGTGGTTTTCTTGCCCAACATGGAGCCCTTACATTTTAAAAGGAGTCCTTGAAGACCATTTAAAAAAAAAAAAAAAAAAAAACTAGTATCTTATAAAAGGCTTCTCTAATGATGGAGGACAATGAGTTAAAGTTTTAGATGACTTTTTCTTCCCAGTCATCTCAAATTATATCACCTGGGCAGCTGCCTATTTTAGCTCTTCAAATCCAACCTCCCTCTCTTCCCATGGAGAAGAAATTAGCTGAGAGAACAGGGAGAGAACGCTCTCATTTAACTGCTCAGTAATCAGATAATCTTTTATGGGTAATCAGAAGTTGGTTGTAAAGTAATTTGGGAACAAATGACACTGTGATGGTTTGGAAAATCAAGGTATCTTTAGCTCATGATATATTTAGCTCCCACAGTATCTGATGTCATCAAGAAGTCATGCCTGTAAGTATATGAAGACTTTTTGGACAAAGTAGATCAGAAAGGGAAGGAGGATACAGGGGAGATGAGCAGGGAGGGTACAATATTTAAGTCACTATGTCCATATTCCAGGGGGCACCATCCAGGGTCAGGATCATGGAACCTGAGACAGCCCAGGGACAAACAGCATTTATTCATCCATCCTCCAGTTAGGGAGGGACATCATCTCATTACATCATCTCATTATTACTGTGGAGATACTTGCCCGTGAGATAGAAAACTAGAGAATTTTGTGTTAATAAATGAATAATGTAAATAAATAATAAAAATAGTTATTAACTTTCCAGTTCATTAAATTCTCACTAGGGTTTTTGTGTTTTTGTTTTTGTTTTTTTTGTTTGTTTGTTTTTTTAGATTTATTTATTTATATGGGGGAAAAAGAGGCAAAGGGAGAGAATCTTAAGCAGGCTCCAGGCCCAGCATGGAACCTCACACAGGGCTTGGTCTTATGACCCCTGAGATCATGACCTGAGCCAAAACCAAGAGTTGGACATTTACCAACTGAGCCAGCCACGTGCCCTATTTAGGGTTATTAATAAGTAAAATTGCCATAAAATATTGGAGGTAGCTTATAAAACAGCACAAAATAGGAAATAAACCCAAGCCAGAATTAAAATAGTTAAGAAAAAGCAAAATAAAATATTTTAGGTAGTTTAGGTGAATTAAGTTCTCAGTGTGTGGTTATCTGCATTTTCATGTCTGCCTTCCTCTGTCACCTGCACTGCATCACCCACCTCTTAAGCATCACCAAAATTTTTTTGACTTTTAAAAATCTAATTCAAAACTTACCTACAACATGAAATAATATTTTTAGGTAGCATGCAAAACTATAGCCTTGTATTCTTATGGGGACGTATATGAACATACATACATATTTATACAAATGCATACACATGTTACATAAGTATTCACAATATAAGTGTATATACATATGGATACTCACACAAACACTAAAAAAAGTAAGAAAAGTACTGGAAAGAAATTCAACACACCAAATATTAACAGACTTTTTTTTTTTTTTTTTAATGAATCCTAAGCAGAATTGAAGGGGAAATCTACTGTCTAGATTTGATAAATCAAGATACAAGTTTTTGGCCTTTGTTACCCTTGAATTGTTTTTAAAATATCACTTAGATGTTTATAAGGCAATTTGTTTTGTTACAATGAAAAAATCTAAAGTAAATTTGATTCCCTATTCTTTATTTTTTATTTTAAGAAAGCAAATTATAAAGCCTTTAAGAATATGTGTTAAATTGTGGCTCTTTCAGTTCAGGTATGGGAAGATTGTATATGTAAGTGAATATATGTAACATATGGACTTTAGTTGCTCTGAGAGAAGACTCTATCATATACGTTTTAAAGATATTTTCAGTCATCACACTTTCTGGTTTGTATGCATTTACTCCCACTATATTTAAAGTTGTAGGTGACACTAATGAATCCTTTAAAGCTGTGAGAAAAGGTATAGATGTAAAAATAAACATTTCATTGGAATTCCAGCTCCAAACTCATGTGAGACACTCTTGAGCAATTAATGGATGACTGTTACTGAAAGAGGACATTATTACCGGATGCATTAGCTCATAGTATAGAAACTAGATTTCTGAAAGTAAAAATTCATAATAATAATTTCACATACTAACCTATCTTGAAAGGAAAATAAAACTTCATGATTTAACTGTCTGTGCCAAAAGTGATCATCTGTAGTGCCCAGAGGCATCTGAATTTAAATTCTCAGAATAGTGTAAGTGGGAGGCATGCATCATTTTTCTCTTGTTTCTCAGTGGATGTTATCAATTCAGATTCTTTCAATTCTTAACAATTCTTTCTAGTTCCTAGTCTGTATGATCTTTTTCAACATTCTGTATACATTGTGCTTTCCAGATAAGAAGTGATGCTGGATTTTGGTTTAAACTGTCATCCTGTACTGCCAATATTGAGGTGTTTTAGATATTTTGACTTTGGGAAAATTAGATGCTTTTTTCCATTAATATCATGTGTCTCTTTCTACTTAACTGGAAAATGCCCAGATCCTTTATTTTAGTACAGTGATTTGGGCAAATCTAAAACAATAACTGTTATTCAGTTAGAAATGTCTAGGTGATAGCATAATTGTCCAGAACTATAACCTTTATAATTGGCATGAGAGTATGATGGATTCCTAGTTCTGTAAATGGTCCAGACTCTTCATTTGAAACCACCCCAGGCAGTGACTTACTGGACTTTAATATCCTTCAATTTCCACATCTGCTTTTAGTTCTCTGCCAGAGCCCTGGAGTTGTTGACCTGCTATCTTGATTTAATCTGGTATTATTTTTAATTTTTTTCTAAGCTTTCTTTTTCTCATTTTGGAAAGGGCAAAGTTTCTGTCCCTGAATCATTGTGTATAACACCATCACATAGTTTCATAATTTTTTTATATAACTCTTTCAGACTTTTCAAATCTAATGGAAGTCAGATATGTATTATGTTCATTCATTCAGTAGTGTTTGCAATGCTTTCCATTTAATGCCAGCCATAGATCTCATTAACATGCTGATGACTGATTCTGGCTTGTAACTGTCTGGTTAGTCAATGGAAACTTTACTGTTGAATTGTGTGTCACTTTGGAATTTTTTTTTTTTATCATTAAAACAATCCACTCAGGATTCTAATAAACAAAATGAATAGGCCATGGCAAAGAATGTTAGAAGACAGGTTTGGTTTACTTCTACTAGTATTCATGAGATACAAGTATTTAAAAGTAAACATAGTAATGAAAACCACATAAGCTCATAGAAAAGTGAAGTTTCAAAGGCATAAAAAAAAGTAGAATAGGGAGAAAAAAATCAGGAAACAGCCCAGGAAAGTTTGAGACATACTGATGTCTATGGGAATGCTTATAGTTACTGGCATGGTTCAGAAGGATGAATGAGATGCTTGGAAACTAGCCAGACATCCCATGTTCCCATGAACTTCTGTGGAATGTTGCATGATTCCTGTGCCTCCCTGGTCTTTACTTTCCTCATCTGTAAATTTAAGAAGCTGGATTAGATGCTCTTTGTCATCCCTGTGAGCACTGACTTTCCATTTTATTTATTGACAACTCTCTAGATTTTCCATTGTATTTATTTTATTTTTTTAAGATTTTATTTATTTGACAGACAGATCACAAGTAGGCAGAGAGGCAGGCAGAGAGAGAGAGGGGAGGAAGCAGGCTCCCTGCTGAGCAGAGAGCTCGATGCAGGGCTCGATCCCAGGACCCTGAGATCATGACCCAAGTGGAAGGCAGAGACTTTAACCCACTGAGCCACCCAGGTGCCCCTCCACTGTATTTATTAAAAACTCTCTAGATTAACCTTCAAGGTTAGCCTTGCTAGATATTACAACACATCAGTAATAATTAAAATAGTATAGCAATATAATAAAATAGTATAACAACGATACAAGAATAGAAGGTTAATGGAAAAGAGTAGAAGAACAAGAAACAGACTTAGAGGGATATGTGATTAAGGTGTCAATTTTTTTCATTGAGATAGCTGGACAGTAAATTGTGTTGGAACACCACCTAACTACCTATGGAGGTATAAAAATGGACTAAAATTTTAAACATAAAAAGGAAAGAGAAAGGAAGAAAGAAATAGAGAATAATGGTAAGAAAAGTTAAAAAAAATACTTGTAGTGAGATGACCTCTGTACATATCCCATTAATTGAGAGTCTATAAGGGAAAACATGGATGTATCTTATACATACAAGTTAAATACTTCACAGAGTTGAAAATGCCATAAGCAAAAGACAAACAATAAACTGGGGAAGCTTTTGCAAAGCATGTGATAATTTATTTTATACAAAGAGTTCTCAGAAATCAATAGCAAAAGATGAACAACCCAAGGAAAAATGATGAAATCACATAAGCAGTTTCAGAAGGAGCAAAATAAAAATAAATGTTTGGCAAGTTGCTCACTCTTGCTCATATAGAGTAACATCAAGATTGAAAAAACTGAAATGTTTAATAGGATCCAGTTTTGGAAGAAATAGTTATTCTCATATATTTTGATGGTAGCCTTTTCTTTTTTTGAAGGGCAGTTTAGCAATAACTGTCAAAATCTCAAACACAAGTACTTTCAGATCCAACATTCCATTTTAAGCTGTTTATCTTACTATCCAACTTGCCAGACTATATGTACACATGGTTCTATTTGTGTTACTAAACTTATAATTTTTTTAACTTTTTAAATTTGTAGAATAACATTTTGAATATAACACGAGGAGTTATTTAGCTGGTCTCTCTGGAGAAAAGGGAGAGAGAGGGGACTTCCTTTTTTAGTTTTACACTTCTATCCTAAATGATAGCTTTACCATGATTGGATAAATATTAACAGTTTTATTTTTTAATTTTTTGAAAGATTTATTTATTTATTTATTTGACTGAGAGAGAGAGAGAGAGAGAGGGAAAGAGGGAACACAAGCAGGGGAAGTGGGAGAGGGAGAAGCAGGCTTCCCACAGAGCAGGAAGCCCAATGCAAGGACTCAATCCCAGGACCCCGGGATCATGACCTGCACCAAAGGCAGATGCTTAACAACTTAGCCACACAGGTACCCCATTAACAGTTTTAAATAATGTTACAATTTCACAGGAAATGGCAGTGTCCTAAAGTACCTTTTTGAAGAGGTTGTTGAAGAAGTGATGGTGAGGCTAAAATATACTTAAGGAAAACTCAAGTTCACCTTCTGTCTTAAATTGAAAATAGTAGTTAAAAATATAGTAGTATAAATCTTTTGGAAAAAATAATACAAGCTCATGTAACAAAAATGACAGTCTCTAGAGTTTCTGCAAATTGTATGCTTCGCTTACTATACCAACACCCTAAAGGTTTCTTCCATATAAGATAAAATGAGATTGATGTCCTATATTCTTCCATGCAGAACTCAGTGCTTTTTATTTTATGAATTTCTTCACACACAAAGTGCTTTAAGATATGTTGGTTATTTTAACAGTGGCATGACAAACAGTATCATTTACACAAACCCTGAGCTATTCAGAAAGTAGATTCCTTATTAACATACTTGCCAACTCCATGTAAAAACTGCCACTGTACTTGTAACTAGAGTTTTGCTTATTGCTTGGTAACTGCAAATCTTCTTTGTTTATAGGCTTCCCAAAAAAGTAAGAATTTATGAGTTTTTGTTTTTTGGGGGACTTTTTGTTTGTTTTATTTTGTTTTTTAATAGAGGAAAATGTTTTCTAAGTTCACAGACACCTCATGGTCAAAAAAGAAAAAAAAAAAAAATCAAATAGCCAGGTTTGTGGCTCACTTTTTCCTTATGTTCCTGCTACCCAAGACTAAATGAGGGCCACAGAGGATGTGGTATGCATAGTATGATTTGAGGTACTATAACCAGAACAAAGGAAAAATCTCTGTATCTCTCTCCAGTTGGTTTTAGGAACCATAGACTTAGGAAATAAATTGTCAACATTGAACTCTTAACTATTAGGTGATTTTTCTGTTACCTAATATAGAATTTATTTTTATCTTTTTGAGAGGTATTCTTTAATTTTTAAAACATGCAAGTTTATAAAATGACAAAAATTTAGAAGACAATGTTTTAAGTTATAGACTTCAAAATCATAGACTAAATATTTCAAAACCAGCAATGATAGGTCAGAAATCACATAAAAGGACTACAACTGGATAAATAGCTTTTACAGCATTCTAGGAGTTTGAACCCCAGCTTTCATAGAGATTATATTTTTAGCCCATTGATTGAACCAGACAATTCTCCATGATTTCACCAACTCATGATGCACTTGTTCTAGATTTGGCTCTTCAAACTTGGCTCTTTTTATCTGTATACCTGCATTCCATCTGTATGCTTCCAGTACACTACTTTTGAAAGCATACGTGAGGGACACCTGGGTGGCTCAGTCGGTTAAGCATCTGCCTTCTGCTCAGGTCCAGGACCAAGTCCCATATCAGACTCTCTGCTCAGCGGGAAGCCTGCTTCTCTGTGTTCCTCTGCCTGCCACTCCCCCTGCTTGTGCTCTCTCTCTCTCTCCCTGACATAAATAAAATCTTAAAAAAAAAAAAAAAAAGGAAAAAGAAAAAGCATACATGAGACAGCTAATTCAGATTCGGTGTTAAAATTTTATCTTTAGACAATCCAAACTTTTGAAAAACACTTTAAGAGTCTGAGGACCATGATAGTAAAATTGTCCTGTTGCTTTGCATGTTGAGAGCGCATCTTTGTAATGTGTGTGTATCTGTGTGTGCTTGTTGGCCTTGTGTGGGGCTTCTTGATTATTTTTGTGCTTGCATTTTTATTATTTATTTATTAATTTAAAATATTTTATTTATTCATTTGAGAGAGAGAGAGTCAGAGAAAGCATGAGAGGGAAGAATGTCAGAGGGAGAAGCAGACTCCCCATGGAGCTAGGAGCCCAATGTGGAACTTGATCCCATGACTCCAGGATGATGACCTGAACCAAAGGCAGTCGCTTAACCAACTGAGCCACCTGGGCACCCCTGTGTTTGCATTTTTAAATAAAAATTAGTTAAAGAGTAGATTTTTAATTAGAATTTGCTTCTAGGGAACATGATGCATAATGGAAAATAGTTCTGAATATCTGGTACATGGTATAAAATATTCTCCTTAAACTTAAACTTAAAAGAAATTTTTTTTCCTGAAGTGAATGTACTCAAAAACGGAAATAACTGGAACTTAATACCAGCTGCTGTGCTATATCCTCTTAATTTCCAAAGTAAAGAAAAGAAAATAGGCATATTAACCGCAAAAAGAGGACAATTCAACAAAACTGAAACCTTGACTAATGTATGGAGAATGAAATAAAGACTATAGCTTTAGATTAGACTAAATTCTTTCTATTCCCATAATATCCATGTACGATAAAATGTGCTTAGATAACTAATAAAAGTATTTATCCACAGATAAAGCACATTAGTATAGAAACCATAAAATAGTATTTAAAATTATCTTAATTAAAAATACATACTGTAATTATTCTAGGAGCTGAAAATAGGTGGTAGTTGATTTTCTCAATTATTTGTTGAATGAGGAAAGGTATCATCAGAGAAGAACATGCCTGTCACCTTAGTTTATGCCTCAGAATAACGTATGAACAGTGGTTAATAAAGTTACACATTTCATAAAGATAATACTGTTCAGGATAGTATTGATATGACTTTATAAAAAGCACATAATTTCAACTTAGAAAAGAGTGATGACTCTTGATTCTATTTGGTGAGTTATTTTGTTGTGTTCTGTGTTGTTTTTGAAAAGCAATGTACTTTGCTGCTGCTAGAACAATAAATTCCCTATCCCGTTCCTCCATCCCTGCACTCACTTAACACTGAATTGGGGACAGCAGTGAGAGGACAGGCAAATAAGTCATCAGTGACTGAACATAATTCCCCAGAAATAAAAAGAAACTAAAATAATTTCAGAACATGAAGATTGATATTGACTTGTAATTTTTCCAAAATCAAAGATATAACTGGATAGCACAAAGTCTACTGGGAAGCCTACATTGGTTTACTTTTTTAAATGAAGCATTTAAAAAAAAGTAACAAATGGGGTAGGATATACCAAGTCATTGTCTTCTCACTAGACTAATTTGAGCTATGAGTTTACACATGAGAAGAGATACAGAGAATTCAACAAAAGTTATGAAGATAGCAAACATGAATAAAGATGGGAAAGGAGAGCTGTGAGAACAAAGTTGAAAAAAATGTAATTGTAGAAGAGAAAGCACAGGGAAAATTTAATAATGCCCTTCAAATCTATCGGAGGCGATTCAATAGACCTGCTGACCAGCTGTTCCTAACCCTCCTTGAAATCATAAGTTGGAAGGGGTCAGAATTGTAACTTAACAAATTTAGATCAAGGAGAAAATGAGGGCAGCAGAGAGGGAACAAGAGGATGGTCCCAAAGAATGTCTCAAGTGCTATATAGCACCTCGAAGTCTGCACTGATGTTAATGTTTTGTTCATAAAGGTAAAATCACCTGTACAAACCAATGATTTTTCCTCTCATTTTTTATTCTCTTCCTTTAAGAATAATAAAAATAAGTAAAACAAAAACTTACAAGGTGGTTATAAGCATCCCTATTATAAAGACAACTTCAAAGGGAGAGGCCATAAGGTATAATAATTAAGAGTATGGGTCAAGAAGAATTGGTAGGAGACCTGGGCCCTAGGGAGCAGGTCCCATTGGAAAGCCCAGCATCAGGACAGCAGTTGACTGAAAAGCAAGTGAGCCGAGATCCAGAGGCCAAGGGTCGGAGGAGATACAGCTCTCAAGGATCAGGAGGACTTGAAAGAGTAGAGCAAGAATAGTGGTCCAATAATCAGGCAAACAGTCCATGACCAACCCCTGTCACAGAGGCCCATGGAGCAAATCCTGAAGCAGGAGGGATGTGTTTGCCATTTTCAGCGGATTCATAAGGCTCTCACTCTGGTGACAGCAAGGGATAAGTAGCCCAGGCTTGGATAGCTGCCATGGATGGAGTTAAAGCCTGTTGATGAGGTGGAATATGGGAGGAGCAGACAGTTCTCTGGCAAAAGCACCTTCTTGACATAAAGTAATAATGAGTTTCTTAGCCCTTTGGGATCTGTTGCTTGTGGTTTTGATACATGAGATGTGGATATGGTGCTTTTAATTTATTATTAATACTTTATTTTAATTTGTGGCTTGTAAATAGTGCCTTTTCTGTGACCACTTAAGTCATGAAACTGATCTTTATAAATAATTTACTATAGAAATTATAAGTGATTTCTAGAGGGGATTGTCTGCTAAGGTTTGGTAATCGACCTGACATAGGCAGCTTCTTTATCTGTCAGTCTGCTAAATTGTATCTGTTGTTTAATTATTATGAAGATGTCAATGTGACTAGACTTTCTTTTTCTGACAGATACAGAAAAACATTTGGTTTTTTTTTTTTCTGTATTTACAGTGCAATTTGTACTTGAAAGCTATGATATATTGCATTTTTTTCATTGATATTGTAGCCCAAAGGAGACACTTATGTCAAAAATTCTCTTCTGGATAAATCATAATCAAATTTGAGATGATCTTCTTTGTAGGCATATGTGAAGATGAAGTATTTTATTCAAGTTTGTTTATAAGTTCAGCAGTTATTTTTAATTAATTAGAATTTCACTCTCAAATTGATCATATCCATGAAATTAAGACTCTCTAACCCATACAACCTCCTATATTTCTACAGTTTGGGCTGTGTATGTTTCTGTAGTGATCTGTACATCACATTTTGGGTCACCTAAATAGGTAACATTTATTATTTGAAATGATGTAAAGCAGTAGTTCTCAAAGAGAACTCCTTAAACCAGCAGTGTCAGCCTGTAGAAATACAAAATTTAGGCTCCACCCCAGACCTACAAATTCAGAAATTTGGAGGATGGGGCACAGCCATCTGCATTTTAACAAGTCCTCCGAGAGAATCTAATGCACACTCAAGTTTGAGAAGCACTGATGAAGTGGATCAATTAGTTGCTTCATTTATGTGACTTATGTGATTAATTAATTTATTTGATTAATGTAAATTAATCTAATCTCTGTGGCTTGGTAGCTACTCTGAGGGATACTCAAGGGGTTAGTCATAAGTTCCTCTTCAAGAAGTGTATAATCTGAGATGTTAACTCACATCTCAGATGAAGAGTTCAGTAATATTATAAAGGTCTAACATATGTCACCGTGGTGTATGATAAATTACCAAATTTAGAAAGATGGTATAATTTTGTCATTACACTATCGTGATTAAGGGTTAGTAGACTCAAGAGTCAAACTTCTTATAGTCAAATCCCAACTTTGTCACTAATTGGTACCAACCTCAGGTAGGATTAGAGGCTGAAGGAGTTAGAATGGTGCCTGCCCCATGCTAAAGACTATGTAAATGTTAACTATTATTATTTTAGTATCATAAACAGTGAGTTCCATGGGAATTTAAAGATGCTTTTTTTTGTCCCCTGAAGGAAATGGGATGATTACAGAAAAGAGGTAATTTTGTCTGAACTGTGAAATATGAGGCTGTGTTGTGTTCGTGGAAGAGTAGCAAAGGGTATTATTTTCTGGTCCTTTGCAATTCCTTTCTGTCTGCAGTTCTTCGTTCCACTCCATCCTCATCCTTGCTCATTCTCCAGAACTCAAATATGTCAGTGGACCTCTTCCTCTGTGGGGTTATCTCCTTCCTCTGGCCAGTCCAGAGGAGTGCAATGGCCTCAGGGCTCAGACCACCAGGCACCCATCTGCAGCTAAACAGGTGGGGTTTATTATTCCTTGCAGCAAAGGATGCCATTTATTTTTCAGTGGAACCATGAGGCATTACAGTAAGAGGATGTTAGAAAGAACCTCTTATAGGATTTGGCTTTGGTTGGGTGATTTGAGAGAGGGTCTGAAAAATCAGGCTTCTTTCTACTGTCCGAAAGTGGGAACAATTTTATGATTATCTCAATAAATCTAATCTAGAGTTAGGGGAGACTAGAGTGAGGATAAAGCCTTCAATTGGTAAAGAAGCAGTGGTCACTCATTTTAGTTGAGAAAAAAATGAAGTGTGTCATTTTGTGGGTAGTACAGTGACCTCATTTTTGTCTAAGCTTAGAAAAATTTATGAAGTGGCTTTGTTTGGCCTCATCTTATCATGGTATTGAACTGAGCTTGTCTGAAGTTGATATTCGATAGGATTATTTATGTTCTATAGGAGAATAACAAGGCTTCCCTGTAAGTACCAAACTACCTTCTGGATATCAGGAGATAGGTTTGTTTTTTCCTTTCTTAGAAGTTACACATTCCATCCTTTGAAAGCACTTTTCAGTGTCTCTATTAAATCACTTATCACATCACATTTTAAGCAAACCAGTGCCTAGTATGTTATATTCAGTAAAGATTTTACAAATGAATGAGAAGATGAGTTGTTGAAACCATTGATTGGTGACTTTTATGATATGTACCTCCTTTCCAGTCTTCATTAAAAGCCATTAATCATAAGACTTTGAGGAAATAAGAAATATCTCTTTATAAGAAAAATATTAGTCTTGGGTATCAGCCCTTTGTCTGTAATGTCATTTGTGAATATCTTCTCCCATTCCGTGGGTAGTCTCTTTGTTTTGTTCACTATTTCCTTTGCTGTGCAGAAGCTTTTGATCTTGATGAAGTCCCAAAAGTTCATTTTAGCTTTTGTTTCCTTTGCCTTTGGAGACATATCTTGAAAGAAGTTGCTGTGGCCAATATCAAAGAGGTTACTGCCTATGTTCTCCTCTGGGATTTTGATAGATTCATGCCTCACATTAAGGTCTTTTATCCATTTCAAGTTTGTCTTTGTGTATGGTGTAAGAGAATGGCCAAGTTTCATTCTTCTACACATAGCTGTCCGATTTTCCCAGCACTGTTTATTGAAGAGACTGTCTTTTTTCCACTGTCAAACTCCACACAAAGCAGATAATCACATAAAAAAATGGGCAGAAGACAGGAGCAGACTTCTCCAAAGAAGACATACAAATGGCTAACAGACATATGAAAAAATGTTCATCATCACTAGCCATCAGGGAGATTCAAATCAAAACCACATTGAGATCCCATCTTACACCAGTTAGAATGGCCAAAATTAACAAGAAAGGAAACAAGTGTCGGAGAGGATGTAGAAAAAGGGGAACCCTCTTACATTGTTGGTGGGAATGCAAATTGGTGCAGCCAATTTGGAAAACAGTGTGGAGATTCCTTAAGAAATTAAAAATAGAGCTACCGTATGACCCTGTAATTGCACTACTGGGTATTTACCCCAAAGATACAGATGTGGTGAAAAGAAGGGCTGTCTTTACCCCAATGTTCATAGCAGCAATGGCCACATTAGCCAAACTGTGGAAAGAACCAAGATGCCCTTCAATGGACGAATGGGTAAAGAAGATACAGCCCTTATATACAATGGGGTATTATGCCTCCATCAGAGAGGATGAATACCCCACTTTTGTATCAACATGGATGGGACTGGAGGAGATTATACTGAGTGATATAAGTCAAGCAGAGAAAGTCAATTATCATATGGTTTCACTTACTTGTGGAGCATAAGGAATAACACGGAGGACATTGGGAGATGGAAAGGGAGAAGTGAGTTGGGGGAAAACGTGGGGAGACAAACCATGAGAGACTGTGAACTCTGAGAAACAACCTGAGGGTTGTAGAGGGTAGGGGCAAGGGGGTTTGGGTGAGCCTGGTGGTGAGTATTAAGGAAAGCACGTATTGCATGGAGCACTGGTTGTGGTGCATAAACAATGAATTTTGGAACACTGAAAAAATAAAATAAAAATTAAAAAATAAAATATTAGTGAACCATGGTGTTGGAACTTAGAAAGAAATACAGTTGAAAAGTGAGGGCAAGTCTAGCAATTATCAATTACAATTTTGTCAAATAAGTTAGTCAGCTTTGCTCATATTTTATAGGAAAGGAAATAATCACCAGTAGACTCACCACCCACTAATACTATTTTGCCAATGTGAAATTCAAAAGCAATATAAAGAAAAAACATATAATGTGCAAATATATAACCATCATGTATATGTGAGATGTATGTTTCCCATTTAGAACGTAATTTACTAGTAAGTGTTTATTGAAATAATTGTTCTTTTCTTCTCCTTGGGTCTCTGCCAGGTCCTCAATTTCCATCATGAATTCTAATGTTTTCATTTATCACAACTTCTTTAAAAATGTGTTGAGAGAGTGAGAAAGAGAAGAAGAGGTGAAACACCCCTCACACACTTACATAACTACTATATATGTGGGTGTGTGTTTCTTTCTAACTGTATATATACACACATATATATGGTTTATATTTAGTAGATATTATGTGATAGAAGGTTGAGGGACATATATATATATATATATATATAAATAATATATAAAATATATCTATATAATATATATTATCTATATATATCTACATAGATATATATATAACATCTATATTTATATATCTCTCTATATATATATTGAGGGGGATACATATATATCCTTGATTATTTTTAACTTTTCTTATTATTATTAAACTTTAATTGACATGTACCATTCTATTAGTTTCAGGTGTGCAACATACTGATAATATTTTTATATATTGCTAAATATTCACCACAACAAGTCTAGTTAATACCCATCACCATACATAGTCAAATAATTTTTTCTTATGATGAGAGTATATAAGTTTTACTCTCCTAACAACTCAGTAGCCTTCCTAATTAAAAAATATTTTATGTGATTTTAAGACCCATTTTTATGTATTATTATTATTAAACCAAGATCTGTTATTCTGATCTACTTTCTCATGTTATTTAAAGATATAAACTGAAAGTTATCCATTCAAGTTTCAAGTGCATTTTGCATATATGGTTATAATAAATCTGTCATTGTATGCTTGTAGTATGGTAGCAGTAAGTTTTAAGTGTTTATTTTTTATGCTATTAAAAAAATCAATGATATTAAAATGTTCTGTGACAAATCAGCTAAAAGACAAGAGATCATAGAATTTTATTGCAGGAACAGCCTTTAGAATCTATCTAGTTCGATACTTTCATTTTACAGACTTGGGATGTGACATCCAAAGATATGAAATGTCTTGCCCGAGGTTATATGGCTCTTTGGCAGAGCTGAGACTACAGTCAGGTTTCCTGACTCAGGCCACACTGCTCTGTGCTACTTCCTATCTCTAAACTATATATGATTACGCCAGAATCATTTTTCATAAAAGTGGCCTTACACACAATTATTGAGTAAGTAAAGACTGTTTTGAGTTCCAGCCCTTCACACTAACCCTTGGCTACCTTCCTGTGATTCCCCTTTAGACTCTGACAGAGTCCTGTGGTAATGGTTGTCTTTTCTTCACATCTCTTAACCTTGTTCTCTTGTAAAATGACTGTGTAGGAAATAAACTCATCATTGTTAGTTTGCTAGCCTGTTAAAATATTAATTCTCTCAGATAATATCTTCATCCTTTCAGGCTTCTATAACAGAATACCATAGACTAGATGGCTTTAAAAAAAAAATGAAATTTTATTTCTCACAGTTCTGGAGACTTGAAAAGTCCAGTATCAAGGCACCAGCCGATTTGTGTCTGGTAAGAGCCTACTTCCTAGTCCTCAGACTGCGGTCTTCTTGCTGTGTCATCACACAGCAGAAGAGGCAAGGGAACTTTACGGTTTATTTTATAGGGACACTAATCCTGCTCATGAGGGCTTCATGATTTCATCATTTATCAAAGGCCTAACCTTCTAATACCATCATGATTTCAACATATTTATTGTGGGGTTGGAGACATAAACATTCAGTCTGTACCAGATAGCATACTGTCTTAATATGGCTAAATTAACATTTAAGATAGTTACTAATGGCAGGTGTTTTAGATAAGACAAAACAATAGGAAAATTAATATATTTAGAAAAGTGTTTTTTGTGTGATTTGCTCCAGTGACTTTCTACTTACAAGGCTATCCTTTTCCTTTTTTTTTCTTTTGTTATGTTTTTAAATTTTAATTCCAACATAGTTAACATACAGTATTATATTAGTTTTAGTTTTATAGTAATTTAAGCAATATATATTATATCATATCCATAAATGACAAGAAATCTGGAGCCTTCTACATGGACATTGAAGATGTGGCTGGAATTTCCCACTTCCCAAAGCAAATCAAACTGCATACTTTTCATTTTTGCAATAACTCTTTATTGGGTACCAGTTTGTGTGTGGAGCTGTTGAGAAGCTGAAAATACAGCAGTGAGCAAAATGGACAAAGTCCCACTTAAAGGTGTTTTAGGAACTATAACAATGATTCATAACATTTTTCAAATAAAATGTTCTATCCCGAAGAAACTATGGGAGAAGTCAGATCAATGACTGAAGAGAAGCATATCAAAAAATTTAGTTATCTCTCTCTATAGCTAGAGCCCAGAATCTGGAACTTGGTAATTCTATCAAACACCAATTTATATGCATTACCCTTTTGATAATAGAAATTTACAAGGATAGAAATAACTCTCAAGTCATACTTTTCCTCTTTGCTTATTAAGCTTTGGGATAGTGACTGGTATGAGAAAGGGTCCCAGTTTTTTCTTGATCAACAGTTGAAGCCCATCTGAAACTGCTTTTAACTCAGTTTTTATCTTCCCCTTTTATGCTGACCCCTTGTCGGTTTAAAGGCATAGTGTGGATCCAAATGCTGTACTCTTTATTTTTCACTGTCAGTCACTTTATCTTATTCTTCTTTTTCTTGGAATCATGTATGGCTTTTATAGGTAGTTCAAGGGAGATAGAAATAAAACAAAAAGGCCTTGGCTTTGAAGATATAAGAGATACCATGTCAGAAATAGGCAATAGAGGAATTCCTGAAGAAAACTGTTGTAAACTATACGATACCACATAAACTATGAATTACTTTTCTTTTACTTTTCATGTGTTTATTGCTAATCTAGGGCTCAAGTTTTATGTTTGGCTTAAAAAATCATAGACATATACTCCTTACAAAGCCTTGACTCAGACCTGTAACAAACTTAAAAAGGTAGAAATAACTCATCCCTGTTTTTCTTGAGCCATGTGGACTAGGAAAATTAGCATCCTGTGCCAAGGCTTTTAAACAGAAACTTGTTTTTTGGTGTGAGGTAGACAAGGAAGGAAACAGAGGCACCAATCCATTGTCCCTTCACTCCCTTACATTCTTCAGTACCGATGTCGAGTCCTCTGATAATCCAGGGTTCTTCTCTTCTGTTTCAATCTAGAATGACCTAAAGGAGGTAGGAATGAATCCTGTCAGACTTCGATGTGTCCACTAATAGTAAATAACTAACTCTCTTGTCCTTAAAGAAACCAAAGCATTACCTGTACAAACACAGCTACAAATAACCATTATAATGTGGCTTATATGCTCGACTTTTTCTACTGCATTGAATACATTTCATTGTTCGAAGCAGGTGCTTGTATCATGCTGGCTGACCTCACACAAGACAGGGCCAGGGAACATTTATTATCAAGTTTATCTCTCTTAATATAGCACACAGAACACATTTTTGCACACTTTATAATTAACAGTTATTGATGAATGCAGGGTAAAGTTGGTGTATTTGGGGTATAAGTATGGTACTTATAATATGTGAATATACTTGACACTGGTTCTTTTTTCCTTATTTCCTAAGACAAGATAATCCCATCAGTATTTATTTAATACCTCTCCAAATGAGGCCACAATTGGCAGTTTTACCCGGCTCATATTAAGCACAGATTCTTGTTTATTTCAGTAGTACAGATGCCCTTACATGTGATATAACTGTATCATAGAGCCTGAAACAGCATTTTGTGACAGGAAAGATATTAAGAAGAGTAAGGAGTTAGAAGTCAAGAGGAAAATTTTGACCCAGCCTGTAGAGTTTGAAGTTAAAAAAAAAAAAAAAAGAGAAAGAAAAAAGAAAACACTGTTAATAATTTGGACTTGACTTTTTTTCTGTCAAAGATAAAGAGAAGTTAAGATCTCTTTCCTAATTTGCTCATGGTCTGGAAGCTAGTGATTGAGAGCCATAGTTCAAGTTTGGTATACAATTTAATGTTTATTCTCACCAAAAATAACAACAGACATAGAAATCAAAGGAAGAAATAACATCATATGTATATATATTTTCATCATTAGAACAAAAGTAGTATATGCTGAGAGAGGGCTAAGGAATCAAGAAAATAAAGAATATATTATAACACAATTTTTAATATTGCCAACTACATAGCAAATTGCTTGCCTAGTTTTGCTTCATGTGTGA
Organism: Lontra canadensis; assembly: GCF_010015895.1. Classification (NCBI taxonomy): domain Eukaryota; kingdom Metazoa; phylum Chordata; class Mammalia; order Carnivora; family Mustelidae; genus Lontra; species Lontra canadensis. The sequence goes on from NW_022631042.1 coordinate 6,916,856, forward strand.
TATGATTTATTGCCACTGAGTGTTTGGCAGGAAGAATTAAATGTTTGCATTTTTATTGCACCATTAAATGTCCCTGCCGTGAAATATATTGAGAGTAGGACAGCACACTTCATGGAGAAAAGAAATCATATTGCAGGGGGTGTATTATCCTTCATCCTCAAATGAGTCATGCAAAGCTGACCACGTCTCATACATTCATTTTTTAAGTTTATGACCAATTCAACTTTTTTGTGGTTTTTGTCCACAACAGCCTAGTGATAATAGACAGCAATATATGACTGCATGAAAGAACACTCATACTATTTACTGCTAACTTTTTTGGTAGCAGCTACTCTGCATTTGAACCCTGAAATTGGATACTTAACCTACTGATTAAATATTGACCATTTAAGTGCAAAAATAAATGTTTCTCCAAGTGTCTACTTTGCTTCAGTATAATTTGATTTCCTTGTAGCTAATTTCGAGACTAAAAAACATTCCTAATATTGTTTGAGACTGAAAAACAAAACAAACATTATGAAATAATTGGCTTATGGTTACTAGTAAATTAAATATTTGCTAATTAAAATTACTATTAAAAATTATTATGCATGCATGGTATCATATGGATATTTTATTTAAGTAATCTTTAAAAAAATATGTGCTAATATATCTATTTTAAAACTAAAATAAAATTTCACTAAAATACTATTAGCTAGGGGTAGATTCAGGGTAAAGGAAATTCTGTCTGTGGCTCCATCCATTAATCCTTGGTCACTGAAATAGAAAGGAAGGAAAGTAGGGAGAGGGGAGCATGGAAGGAAAAGAGAAGGGAACAAAACTCAATGATCAAGATAGCTCAGCCTATTTATTTTTAATGTTTATTTTTACTTTATTTTATTTTAAAGATTTATTTATTCATTTGGGGAGGGGAGAGCGGAGGAGAGGCAGAGGGAAAGGGAGAGAGAATTTTCAGCAGACCCCATGTTGAGCCCAGAGCACAACACAGGACTCAATCTTAAGACACTGAGATCATGACCTGAGCCGAAATGAAGAGTAGGATGCTTAACGGACTGAGCCACCCAGGTGCACCCTACTTTTATTTTATTTTAGAGTTCATATTTATGCCAAAGCTTTAGACCTCTTGATATTTTTCATGATAAGAGTTAGTTTGGGGTCTTATAATTTTTCCATAATCATTGTAAGTAGGTGAGATTATGTATTCTAGAAAAGGAAATTATGTAACCATTACATCATTTGCATGTGATGGGTATTGAGGAGTATAAAGATCCCATTTCAGTGCTGTCATAGCCCTGGTCCCCATCCACCATTCTATAATGGGAGGCCTGTCCGTGTTTTGACTGGCGATGGTGACTATCATGATGGTAAAATCATTGCAGTATCTGTGACTTCCTTCTGATTCTTTCAATAAATTTTGCCTGCTGACGCAAATATATTCTCATTTTTTACCTGAGAGTCAAGAATTCGTAATCTTAGTGCAACATGCATTTCCATTTTTCTCTTAATTTTTCTTTTGATTGATAAACATCATTTCAGTGTCCTAATGCTTGAAAACAGAACAGGCTATGAATCAGAATAACAGCTCTACTAGAATAAAAGTGGTTATGGAAATCTCACCCCTCAGGTGACATTCTATACAAAGAGCAGCCAAGTGCCTCAAATTCTGTTGGGATATAATTATCTCATAATAACTATTTTCCCAACAGCACTGCATCACAATCAGGTCATAAAATGTGTTTTTGTGTCTAAGGAAAGAAGATAGAGTAAGCAATTTGGAATATTACAAACAGGCTCAGTTGAGCTGTTTAATTTGCATGGATTATCTTCATCCTATAAACGTCTCTTTTGACCAATGAGATTTCTCAGTTTCCTTAGTCCAGAGAGCGTTATAATTTTATATGTATACATCTGCATAAATTGAGATTAAAAAGTTGCACAAAATATAATAAAAGCAAAAGAACTATTAAAACATTAACTGCTGTAAATAATATATTTTTACAACTTCTGGGATGTTTTACTCTCCTGTATTTAGCATATATGTAACAGATATTTTACCAACAAAGATATGCAAAATCAATCAGACTAGAACAACCCTATAATTATATCTGTATAAATGTTTTAAAGGATTGTATTATAATTAAACAGTGTGGTAGTAACTTTATTATGCTATTTCTAATGTGCAAACAAACTTTATACAATTGTCATAGACTTGAGTTAAATCAAATATGTTCTGTAATTTCTGCATCTGTTTTAGAAGCCAGTAAAATTCCAAACATAATTTTAGTCCATGTAACAAACATTTGTTAGGACTTATATTTCACTGAGTTCCTGAGGATATAAAGATGAATAAGACTTTGTTTTTATTCCCTTACGGAGCTTGTGGTACAGTGTACTAAATTGCTTTGCATGGGAAGAAACAGATACTAGCACAGGGGATAGAAAAGTCCAGGGAAGGAGCCCCTAGCCTCGCTTAAGAGTTGAGGGATCACTTCTTGAAGAAGATTGACACTTAAGGCTTGAATTTGTATTTTTTTAAAGGATTTATTTATTTGAGAGAGAGAGAGAGAGAGAGAGAGCAGGAGGAGGAGGGACAGAGGGACAGAATCTCAAGCAAACTCCATGCTGAGGAAAGAGCCAGCCCCACGACTATGAGATCACCATCTAAACTGAAACCAAGAGTCCGTCGCTTAACCAACTGTACCCCCCAGATGCCCCTAAGGGTTGGATTTGAAGACTGGGCAAGCATTGTCTAAAAATGAACACCATTATTTAAAAAAATAAATGAAGGATTGGACAAGCTTGAAAGATAACTTGATTTTTTTTTAAAGATTTTATTTATTTGACAGAGAGATCACAAGTAGGCAGAGAGGCAGGCAGAGAGAGAGGGGGATGCAGGCTCCCTGCTGAGCAGAGAGCCCGAAGTGGGGCTCAATCCTAGGACCCTGAGATCATAACCCGAGCTAAAGGCAGAGGCTTAACCCACTGAGCCACCCAGGTGCCCCTAAAGTGATTTTTTTAAGAGTAGGTCTGTTAAGGTATAATTTATATATAATCAAGTCCATTCCTTTTAAGTGATCAGTTCTAAGAATTTACAGTGGTGTGTAGTCTTGTAACTCCTACTACAATCAAAATATAGAACATTTCTGGAGTGCCTGCCTCAGTGGCTCAGTTGGTTAAACATCTGCTTTTGGCTCAGGTCATGATCTCCAGGTCCTGGAATCAAGCCCTGCATTGGGCTTCCTGCTCAGCAGGGAGTCTGCTTCTCTCTCTCTCCCCCTCTGCTCCTCTCTACCCCTCATTCTCTCTCTCTCTCAAATAAATAAATAAAATCCTTTAAAAACAAACAAAAAGACAAAATATAGAACATTACTGTTACCAGGTAAGTTTCCCTTTTGCCCCTTTGTAGTCTGTCCCTTACCCCTACCTCAGTCTCTGGTAACCACTGATCCCTTTCTGTCCCTATAATTTTGCTTTTTCTAGACTGTCGTATCAATGGGGTGATATAGTGTCTAGTCTCTTGGATCTGTCCTCTTTCACTCAACATAATGCATTTGAGAGTCATCATGTCATTGCGGGTATCTGTCGTTTATTGCCTTTTTGCTGCATAGTATTCCACTGCATGGATTTACCCTGCTTGTCAGTTCATTTTCGGGTTGATGGCCATTTGGGTTATTTAAAGTTTTTTGAAGATTTTGAATAAAGCAGCTATAAACATTTGTGTACAGTCTTTTGTGTGGATATATGTTGTCTTCATTTCTCTTGGATAAATATCTAAGAGTGAGACTCTTGGGTTATTTGTGGACTATTTGGATGCAGCTGGCAGAAGTGTGAAACAGCATGAGTTACCCAGTTTGCCATTACTGTGGCAAAGTAGGAGAAGGAAGAAACAAAAAGAGTGGGTGAAGATCAGATCGATCCGTACATTTTATTTCATGCTAAGAAACTCAGATTGTATTCCCAAAGCAATGGAGAGGTTTTAAGCAGTGATGTTGTGGGCTCCTATTTTCATTTTATCTGAGATATCAGGATGAAGCTTGAACTGGTTAGCAGAGGCACTGGGGTAAAGATGAGGCTCAAGTCAGTGAAAATATTTTAGGATTTTATTATTTGTAGTACCTATTCCTGGCCCCTTTCCATTAGAAAATAAAAAGTGTGGTGCATACTCAAGACTTCCAGCATCACAATTCCAGGATACTGTGCAGTTGGGAAGACATGTTCACTGATAACACTATCTGGGGAATTAATAGCCAGCACCCTAGGAACTTGGTCTGAGGTAAGTGGATTTCACTAGGGAGAAGAGATTTCACTATGCAGAACCAAGCAGGTGCTTTCTGAAGACTGCCAAACACTGGCATTTTAATCCTCCTAACAACCCTATGAGGTTGGTGCCATTATAATTTGCATTTGTTAAAATGGGAAAAGCAGAGGTTTTGAAATCAAGCTGTAGCATACCAGAGCTACTACTTACTACCATGATAATTATATTGCCACGATAATCTATGATAGATTGCTTAGTCTCTGTGAACTCAAATTCTTGTCTGTAAATTGAGGACTATGGTATCTACCTCATAGAATTATAGGCAGATTGAACAAAACAATATAAAAATGTCCTTAGAGTAGTGCTCGTGGTCAGCAGATGTTTCCTCCCTACAGTTATCCTGAACATTTCTTTAGATATACACAATGAGATGTTAATTGCTAAGTTGGAAATTAAGCTTGAATAATTAAAAATCAAAGAAAAAAACCAAGTGTTCAAATTAATTCCAAAGATTGTTAATGAACTTATAACAATACTTTAAAAAATTTAAAAACAGCATAAATGAGAACCAGTTTCCTTCATCTGTTTAATTTTTTTTTTCTTCATCTGTTTTGATGGAAATTAAATGAGATAAATTACATGAAGCATGTGGATCAAAGACTTATTCTCCCTCATTTATGGATCTCCTTTCTCCTGGAAAATAATTATAGTAAAATATTTTTTCATTATAATCAGTAGTGGATCTGGAACATTTACTCCAGCAAAATCTTTAGTAAAGATAGTTTTGGAATATTTAAGGGACTACTGTGTATTAGGAAGAATAATCTTGTTTTATGCATTTCCTAACACCAGGGTAGACCATTAAATAGATGTTGAAGGAGACAGTTTTGGGAGAAAGATAAAATGGACCTGTAATCATTAGTTGTCCAGTGAAAGAGACTGGTTTTCATTTTGTAGAATAGAACTGCCTGTCAGTAATGATTTAAAATAAATTATTGCATTGCAAGAAGAGGTTAAACTACATGTCCTAATGAAATCTTCTGTAATATAATCTATCATACTTGGCCTTTCCAACTATATGACTCAATGATTCTCTACTTTTACTTCTTTAGAGTTTATAAATACTTTAACATCATAATGCTTCATTTGAAAACTGTTCTGACCTTTCAAATATTTATTGCTTTCATGTTGCTAAATTCTGGATTTCAAGTAATGTTGACACTTAGGTCACCAAAATATTTTTGTAGATGACTGAAGGGCTCATTGAATTCCACTTTGTTTTTAGAGACATCATTCCTTCATGCCAGACTATATCTTGTTGTTCAATATGAGGTTATAAAAGGACTGTGTCTTTTCCTATGGATATTAATTTATTTGGTTTGCATGTCCTCATGTGAACTGTTTTTGGAAAAAGACCGCATGGTTTTTGTGTGTTGCGCTTGGTAGCTTTGTTTCATTCACAGGGTCATATTTCTTTCTCACAAAGAGTGGGTGAGCCATTTTAAATATAATAGTTGTCCTTGTTCTCATTCTGTTTCTAATTTTGAACATGGGGGGTGATGTACTTGATATAGATTCAGTTATTTCTCACATACTGCCAAGTGGATTTTTTCCTTTGAAGTAATTCTTTATCATTTCATCACTTGTATTTCCATTGCTAATACTCCAATCCAGAACTTCATTTCATGCCTAGACTTTTACCTTTGTCTCACCTACTGTGATCTGTTCTAAAACTGCTACAGAATTAACCTTCATAAAGTACGTATTTATAAAACACCACATATTAAACTTTCAATGGCTCATCATGACTTGTAGAGAAAAAAATAAAAGCAAAAATTATTTTTAGCCTTGAATTTAAGCCTTCTACAATATGATTATGCCTGCCCAATTTGCTTTTAGTCATGAAATCTCAGTCCTTCTGTGCCAGACTCACCCCTAACAACTTGTTTCCTTGTCTGTCTCCATGATCCAACTGTATAAATATTATCTGTGCTTCAAAAAGCAATTCAAGTTCTATTCTTTCCACAAAGCTTTCTCTAAGGACACTTAGCCATGTTGGTCTGATCTCCTGTGATGTTTATTTTCCGTGTCATCAGACAGACAACAAGAAGGCTATGCTTGGAAAAAAAGTAGGGATTGACTATATCCATGCCTCTTAAGATAAAAAAACAGAGACTCTGGATCTTTGAATGCAACACAGTGCTTTTTCCTCGAATTTCCTTCATTATTGATTAATCTTGAATAGGTATGTTGTCTGCTGCCAGTGTAACCTAATGAAGGATGTTTTGTCACCCTGACTTATTTTTCCAAATTATCTTTAGATTTGAATTTGATTTAATACTATTAATATTTTTCTAGCTTATTTGTGGTCATATATGCTGTGAATATAGGCACTCAATGCATAATTTCCTAAAATAGTTTCTTATCCACCACCGAAGAATGTCATAAAATTTGCTCTAAGTTAATTTTAGACATCACATTAGTTTCCCCAGTCTGCTAGTACCATGAAAATTGGCATAATGCTGCATCCTCATCACATCCTGCCCCAGTAAACAAGTGCCAGTCCTGAGGGGGGAGCAGAGAGACGACAGTTTACATAACTGCCTACCTGGAAGTTGAAAATAGGGCACCAAGCCTACACATACAGTATTTTTGTTGTCCTTTTCTGACAAAGCATCCTGGGAAGAGATTCTGTTAGGAGAAAATGAAGGATGACATGACATATGTGATGGGGTTCAGGATCCATTTAATCCAGCAAATTAATAACTCAGTGTGACAAACAGGAGTAACTCAGTGACTTTCCTCTGAGAGGTAACCTAGAGAGTTAACCGTTCAGATGTATATTATTTTTATATTATGTACTCTGTGTGTATGTGTGTGTATTCATTGGTTAGGAGGCTTCCTTATGAAGAATATGTGTTTTAAATAATGTAAGCATGAGTTTCAGGACAACTCGTATCAATGAGTTGTTACCTAAGTTCCACTTAGAGCAAGTATTTAATTTCAGAAAAATATGACATTTTAGTAAACTTACTTCATCTTGAAAGATTTTTAAAATATTTTCTTCACCTCTTGTGTGATGTTTGCTTTGTTCTTTTTCTTTTTTTTCCTGTTGTCCCTGATTTTCTCATTTCCTTTAAACTCTGCATAGCAGTAAGAGGATGGTAAAATTTTAAAGATTGTTTATGTAGAGAACTTTGAAGTCATGATGAAAGCTTTAGGCTGAGTGTCTCTTCATATTTTTTACTTTACCGTTACCAATATGACCTTCCTCATCAACACGATTCATTGTCATCAATTGCCAATTTCACTTCAGAAACTAGAAATGATGTGAAGTCATTTAGTTCTTGCCTCACATTGCCCTTGATGTCAAGTGACAACAATGGCAACAGAAATGGACAGCTGTGCATTATTCACCATAAACTCTCCAACATCCCTGGTTTCTTGCAGCAGACATGCCTCATAGGGGTGCTGTATTAAGTGAAATAACATAGCACAGGGCTTGGCAGATGGCTGGTGCTTCATAAATGTCACCACTCCCTGGGCATTTGTGGTGCAATCCTTTTTAATAACCGACATTTCTCATAGAAAGTCATGCATAGAATTTATTTTCTAATTTAAAAGTAATAAGTCCACTTCTGTAAGAAGTTATAGAAATTATAAATGATTAAAAAGCAGCCATTTCATGATTTTAGGCATGTACTGTGGCTGTCTGTATTTAATGCTTAGACTGACAAGTAGAGTAGAATAAGGGGGAAATCACCTTTTTATTTTTTAAGATTTTATTTATTTATTTATTTACATTTTAGAGAGAGAGTGTGTGAGCTGGGGAGGGGCAAAGGGAGGAGAGAGAATTCCAAGCAGACTTCATACTGAGCATGGAGCCCAACAAAGGAGTGGATCCCATGACCCCATGATCATGACCTGAGCCAAAATCAAGAGTCCGATGCTCCAATGACTGAGCCACCCAGGTGCCCTGGGGGGAAATCACCTTTGTTCACTTTATGTGCCCCCCATACACAGAAAAAAAACCCTGTAAGGCAAAGAAAATTTACAAAACTAATTCTGATTTCTTAGAATTTATATTTAACAGGGGCAATCATTAAAAAAATACTGATTTTTTTTATTAGAAAGTGATAAGGTAATAGCTAAGAGAACATTTAATGGAGATGATTAAGAAGATCAAAAACTTTCAATAATAATTTATGGTGGACCCTGAGCTCCATAATCTTGCTGAGCTAGCAAGTGTATCTACCAAGTCTTAATTTTTAAGGACTGCATTTCTTTAAAAAGAACTGATATGCTATTAAATTAATTATAAATGTTGCAATCAAGTCTGATATGTATCTTTGTCATCTCCTTAAATTCTAAAACAGTCATTCCATATGAATCTTCCAGGCTATGAGGAAATTTCTACCTGCAGAGGCACATGGTACCCCTTTTTCTCCCAGGTTCCTCACACCACTCTCCAGGCCTTACCATTCACCGAGGAATTTTCAGCTCCAGGATAACCTCAATTTTCATGTCTGCCATTCCCTTCTACCTAGGAAAAATACAGATCTTTTCAGGTGAGCCTTGTTTCTCAAGTGACTCTTAGAAGAAAAACAGTATCTACAATGTAATAATTCACACGACTATGTGCATGAATGTCTATTAATTCCTTTTTGTGACTGGAATTTTTTAGGCTTTTAATGGGAGGGTGCTTGTTAACACAGACACATTTCAATCTGGTCAAATTTCAAATAGTTTATTAGCATGAAATGACCTCTCCAGGCAGCATGGTGGAAGTTCTTTCGGGGTCATCTGAGCTTATTTACGCAGCTTTGAGTTTTAGCTCTGGAATAAGTTCTCTTTTATAATTCTTGCTGATCATAGCTTCTCTCCTCATTTGACTTGCCTACCAAGAGGTTCTCTAAAAGCTCTGTCTTTTATTCTATGACAGTTACCATGGGAGCGGCATCAAGGATGCTGGGTTTCTGAATGTGTGTGTGTGTGTGTGTGTGTGTGTGTTTGAGTAGGGGAGGACAAGAGATGCCACTGTGTATGTGTCTGGGTCATTAGAAACTTGAATGATGGTAAATGAAGAGCTGACTTCACTGTAAAATCTGTTTTAAGTGAAATATTGTCATTTTCTTTCTGCCCTGTTACCAGCTTTCCCCCCTCATATATAATGTCTTATAGTCATTGACTAAGCTTATCCATGGGTCGTCATCATGGCACATCAGATGAGCCACACTCTGCTTGACTAAGGTAGTGACTTATGAAGGAGATGCACCCACCTCTCCACTTTGCTTGCTGAACACATCATGTGCCACACAGCGGATAGGACAAAAAAAGACACAAATGTGAGTTCAAACCAGGTACTATAAGTATGCTGGTTTAGCTTTTGAGTTTAAGCTGTGACAAAAGGAACACCACTAAACTCTCCTTTCTACCGTCACCATTGGGAAGCCCCAGGCGGGGAGGATGCAGAAGCAGATGAAGGGAGACACTTTCGGTAATACAAGGACTACTAACTGCTTCTTCTTCTTCTTCTTTTTTTTTTTTTTTTTTTTTTGACCCCTTGTGAGTGTTGTGAAGATAAAATAAGATTTAAAAAAAAAGTGTGGGGCACCTGGGTGGCTCAGTGGGTTAAAGCCTCTGCCTTCGGCTTAGGTCATGATCCCAGTGTCTTGGGATCGAGCCCCACATTGGGCTCTCTCCTCAGTGGGGAGCCTGCTTCCTCTTCTCGCTCTGCCTGCCTCTCTGCCTACTTGTGATCTCTCTGTCAAATAAATAAAAAATAAAATAAAAATTTTAAAAAATCTTTAAAAAAAGTGTGGTATTTATTAACCCCAAATCTCTGTTAATCTCATCATCTTGAAAAGCATCCACATTGGAAAAATATGAAATTAGGGGCCAAATGATTTTATAGGTAGAAGCCCTGCAACTGAAAATTTCAAGATTTCTACTATCTGAGTAGCAATGCAGGTGACAGAATTGAGATTTTCCTATACTGAGCATGAGAAAAATGTAAAATTATCTTGAATTAAGATTTGCCAATGTGTTGGGACGCCTGGGTGGCTCAGTTGGTTGGATGACTGCCTTCAGCTCAGATCATGATCCCGGACTCCCGGGATCAAGTCCCGCATCGGGCTCCCGGCTCCATGGGGAGTCTGCTTCTCCTTCTGACCTTCTCCTTGCTCATGCTCTCTCTCACTGTCTTGCTCTCAAATAAATAAATAAAATCTTAAAAAAAAAAAAAGATTTGCCAATGTGAAGGCACTGAAATATAAAACATTCTAAAAATGAGCACTAAAGGCTTCAATCTGTGTCTCATTCATTTGTCATTCTTTTCCCCTGAGGCAGCTTAAAAGGTAAACACGTCTTTACTTTTTATAACCAAATTTAAAATTTTCAGTGAAGAAAGAATTCTGACAAAATGCAGAATACAGTCAATCAAGAACGTAGGGGCCACTTTGTAACAATTCTTGGTATTAATTGTAAGTGATTTCATTATCTTTTTAAAAAATCCAAATTCTGTGAAGTAGAAGGAAAGCTAATGCCAAATATGATGTTTTCAGAAGCTAATGGGATCATTTAAGTGAGTTCTTGGCAGAAAAAGTAGCTGTTCTATTAAATGATTAAATTGTTTTATATTCCTTTTACATTTGTTTCCTGTAAGAAAAAGCCCACCTTTATTTAGTTTTACTTGTGGTCTTTTTTATGAAGTGAAAAATTCCAGTCTGTGAGAAAACAACATTACCCATCTATGCTTTTTAACTAGAAGCATTGCTTTTGGCAGACTTAATAATAATAAATATTAAACGTGGGGTACCAAGTACTATTCTAAATATTTCACAAATATTAACTCATTTAATACATTCATTTGTTATAATAGCATTAGAAATAGTATTTCAAAATAAAATGCTATTAGTGATATTCTTTGTTCTTTTACTTATGTTTCTCCATGAACACAGACCTCTTCTTTTTTTTATCAAGAATATCTAAAAAAAAAAAAAAAAAAAGCCACTGGAAAAAATATCTAAAAAGTACTGTTAGTTATGTAACTTTTACATGTTGGATATGCAAGATGGCATAGCATAGGTGATGGCCCTCACACTTTGTGCATATGTATGTGCTTTAAATTTGATGTTATGATTGTTAATCTCATCAGTTTATATACACTTACACTTTATATAAAGATGTTATATCAAAATGTCTTTATATTGACAAGCAGCATTCAAGGAAGGGTGTTCAGTGAAAAGAATATTTTGAATCCATATATTTAACAGGATAGTATCTTGCAACACAGAATAATGAAATCCAGATGCTTTTTCTACTCATTTATGTTTATTATAATAGAAGGGGAAGAAAAAACATGCAGAGCATTCACTATGTGTGAGACATAGTATACATATGCCACTTCAATTAATGCTCACCACAGTCCTTTATAGAAAGTGTTTTAATTATTTCCATTTTACAGAGAAAGGAGCTGAGGTTTGGCGTAAATAACTGGTGAATGTTACATAGCTAGAGAGTGTTAGAATTAGTCTCCAAACTGAAGGCATTAGTCCCCAGAGCCTTCAGGCTTATTCTCACAACTATGTAATATATGTGTAGTCACCAAATGTTTGTTGAGTCCCTTCTTTAGCTAAATGCTATACTTGATGCTAGGAATAAAGCCACCAGTGAGAGATGTTGTTATGGGTCTTTACAGTGTAATGTGTGAAACATTATCATAAGAGCATGTATAAAAGTAACATGAAATCTCAGAGGAATGACAGAATATCTCTGGCTCAAGGTGTGTATTAAAGCTTCATGGTCAACTTTGGAAACTTCTGCAGTATTGTCCCTCCTCCTTCCCCATGCATATTAGTACAGTATTCTTTTTCCCTACATTACTTGCAGATTCCAGTTCTAGTCTCTGCCAAAAGTTATGAACCTTTTCAGACAGAAGACCAAAACAAGAAATTTGTTTTCAAATCAGCAGCCTAATATTCATGCATGTTGTTCATAGCAAAGCTGCTGAAAACCATAATTATGCTGTCATGTTCACAGAAGAAAATTTATCATATTAGGAGAATGGAGATAACCACCATAATAATAAATAATAATAACTGCCATTTAATGACTGCTTTTCATGTGCCAAGTACTATTCTACCTGCTTTACACCCAAATTTCATTCTCAGTATACTCTATGAGATAGGCATTATTAGCACCATTTTAGAGAGGAAATTGAGAGATAGAGCAATTTGCTCTAAGGTAGCATACCTAGTTAAAATGTCACCTAGTTCAGATCAAGGTATAGATGACCTAAGCACACTCCTTTTCTAATGATTAAGGTTTAGGGTCTAGAACCACTCTGGCTAGTTTGCATTCCAGCTCTCCTGCTTCTTTGCTTTGAACCATAGACAAGATATTTAACTTATCTGTGCCTCAGTTTCTTCACCAGAAAAATGAGAATGATAATTATAATACTTTTCCCATAAAATAGGTTGCAAGGATTAAATGAGCAGTTATATGTAAAGCTCTTAGAACAATGTGCCATAGAGCAAATGCTCGGGAAAAGATAGTAATAATTTTTATTATTATTATTATTATTATTATTATTCTCTTCCAGAAGAACAAAAGATGGAATAAATATGTGATAGGGACTAAAACATAGAATTTACAGCATTTTTTTGTCATAATCAGCATATTAACTAAAACTACCACATTCATTGAGGGTGATAGTGTTTTAAGTAATGTTATTTATTTCGCAGATTCCAAATTATTCTAAGAGAATATTTGAGCTTCCCATTCTTTATTTTCATTTTTCTTGAAATCACCGTCATTCTGATTTTAATTCTTTGCTCAGATCTAAAAATTAGTGACCAAAAAAGAGATTTGAACGTGACACTCAAAGTAAAAAAAATAAGCATTTTTTCCTAACATGTTTCCTAGTATCAAATTAAAATTTCAAAAAAAAAAAAGAAAAAAAGCTGATCATAAACTATCTAATACAATCTGGCCCCACCTCATTTTATTTGTTAATTACCAATGGTGTTTGGAAATAAATGATTCAATATAAATATTAGATTGTTTTGTGTGCCTGCCATTGTTTATTTGCTGGTGAGAAGATGATTTACCAGGTTGCAAACAAATTAATTACAATACCATTCTATTCAAGCATTTTTTACTTGACTATAACAGTGGTCTTCTGGGGGAAAAGAATGTGCTTTCAAGGGAGGCGGAGGTTGGGGTGAATTATTAATATATGTACATATATAAAAACACACACATACTTAGAGACAGAAAGAAATATACTTCTTTTTTTTTTTTAAGATTTTATTTACTTATTTGACAGACAGAGATCACAAGTAGGCAGAGAGGCAGGCAGAGAGAGAGGAGGAAGCAGGTTCCCCGCTGAGCAGAGAGCCCATGTGGGGCTTGATCCCAGGACCCTGGGATCATGACCTGAGCCAAAGGCAGAGGCTTAACCCACTGAGCCACCCCAGGCGCCCCAAGAAACATAATTCTTTAAGAGCCTAATGCAGAAATGTCATGTCCTTGGTTTAGGTGCTATAGCAACCAAGTAAAACTATTTAAAATGGCAATGAAACTGCCCATCAAAAGATTCATTCATGTCATGCTATGAAAAGAGAAAGCATCGAACCAGAAATGAAATTATTGGAAGAACAATAAAATGGAGTTGGGGGTAACTTAGTACCATGGATTATTTTTATGGATATCTGCCTAGAGAATGTATTTAAAGTATATTAAACTTCTTTATAAAACATTTACATTTTGCCTTGGGTCTTTAGAGTTGGAACTGCAAGAATAGCTTTAATTGTATGTTTTGCATACAAAAATATGATGTTCTTGCAAAATGTGTTTAAATTCCCATGTTCCCTCTTATCATTTTGGTGGACTATATAACTTTAATCACCCTTAATAATTTTCTGTGATGAACCTTGGCAGAGCGAGAAAAATATTTCTGAGGAAAATGAATAAACCATGGAGAAATATTGGTATTCTCCAGGGGACAAACTCCAGAAAGGAATGATCATACAGGGGACAGAAGATAGTCTTTCATGACCATTTTGATAAAAAGAGGAAAAGGCTAGGCAGCAGCAGGTGTGTGTGATAGCAAGATAATGAGCAGTATATCTACTAATTGGCAGAGTCACACCAGATATGTTCTGGTTCAGAAAATAAAATGCATACATTTTCACAGGTGTATTTATTTTTTAAGCTTGTGAAAAATATGCAAAGGGGCTTCTGGGGTTATATGATGGGGTGAAGTTTTATAATTGAATTGCTTTCTCCCAAATGTAACAAAATTAGCCAAAAACATTTTTTTTGAACAGCAGAAGTACACTGTCATGAATAAAGCAAAGGGAATGGCAATACATTCAATCATAATATATGAACAGTGGGAGTCAGGGAGACAGAGGGTCCCAAAAATCATGCAATGTCCACACACTTCTCTACTCCATCTACCCACTCTCTCAACACCACTTCCTCCCTTGTCAAAATAATACAGGAGTCACAGTCCTTCACAAAGCTTAGGTACAATTTCCTCCCACCTTCAGTTTAAAACCAACTTATATACTGAGGAGGCATACTATGGAAAAACAGAAAAAAACTTTGGAGGGGGCAGAGGAAAGCTCAAAGCCTCTCCTGCATCTTACCAATTCACCAAAGTCAGGAAGAACTACCTGAGTCAGCTTTTTGTTTTTTCCCCAGCTTAGTGGTAAACGGAAAAAGACAAGTAAAATGTGCATAATCACTGAGAGAAATTACTTCATGCAATTAGTAGAGATTTAGTAGAATGGAAGAGAAAATAGAAAATAATTTAGACAAGCAAGCTCCTTTGCAAGAACAGGTGGTCCTGTGAGAAGAGATGTAAAGAATCCTAGTTGTAGTGTTTTCTCTCCATGAATAGTGTTTTCTCTCCATGAGACCAGTGTCTATGGCCCAGACCTGAAAGTTGTTGCTTCCCCTTTCCTACTAGAAAAGTTTTGTACTGCCCAGTGTTGATAAGGGGTTTGGGGAAACTAAAACTCTCATACCTTGTTGATGGGAGGATATGTGGATGCAAACTTTTTGGAAAAGGATTTAGCTATGCTTATCAAAATTTAAAATGCACATATTTCATGACCAGGTGATTCCACTCTTAAGAATGTCACCTACAGTTGGCAAACTGTTTATGTACCAGAATTTTTGTTGAAGATTATATAACACAGCAAAATACTAAACGCAGTTCTAATGATCTTCAAAAAGGGAATGACTCAATTATATGCACACAATGGAATGCTCTATAGTGACTAAAAGTAAATAATAATAAACAAGAGGGGGATTCCTGGGTGCCTCAGTTGTTAAGTGGTTGGCTTCGGCTCAGTCATGATTCCAGGGTCCCTGGATCAAGTCCCACATTGGGCTTCCTGTTTGGTGGGAAGCCTGCTTCTCCCTCTCCCACTCCCCCACTTGTGTTCCCTCTCTCGCTGTGCTTCTCTCTGTCAAATAAATAAATAAATAAAAACAATAAGAAAGCTTTATGCTCTGGTATGAAAATATCTCCAAGCTATATTACTATGTGAAAAAAATGCAGAATATTGTGTGTATTTTGGTAAGTAAAATAAAAGAATATGTGTACATAAGATTTTTTTCCAGAGTAATTCAAAGGAAACTATGATTGCTATTGTGAAGAAGTTCAAGGCTTGGGTCTGGGGTAGAAAAACAACTTTTGCCCATTTCATACATTCTGTTCTGTTTGAAAATGTACTAGGCACAAGTACTGTTTGTTTTTGTGTTTACTACTGCTGACCCAAAATCAACATGCTCAAAAGAGAATCCGTATTACTTCTAACCCAGCTCTTTTCCTTGTGTTTCATAATATTGGATAATACCTCCAACCATTCTCATATGAAACCAGTCAGAAAACCCAAGTCATTTTTAAAAATTATACACACACACACACACACACACACATATACATAATATATTTTTCAAATATAAAAAAAATACTTTCTAACTGCAGAAATCTTGGAGGGAAAAAAGATATAGGGAAGATAGGAATATATCAATTTTCTCTAAATTTGTCATCCAGAAAAACTGCTGTTAAATGTTTGTGTATGTCTTAAACATAGAGATAGTAGATGAATGACTGATAGACAAGGGCACCTGTGTGGCTCAGTGGGTTAAGCCTCTGCCTTCAGTTCAGGTTATGACCTGGGATGGAGCCCTACATTTCATTGGCTCTCTGCTCAGCAGGGAGCCTGCCCCCCCCCACCTACCTCTCTGCCTCATTGTGATCTCTCTCTCTCTCTCTCTCTCTCTGTCAAATAAATAAATAAAATCCTTAAAAAACAGATAAATAGACAGGCATAGATATATTCATACACCACACAAACACACACACACACAACTGTTACGTATCCTGCTTTTTTGCTGACTTAACATGATACCATGAATAAGCCAATACATAATCTTTTATGTATTGTACAATGATTTACCCAGTCTCCCACTGTAAAACATTAAAGTATTTTCCAGGTTTTTCAGTAGCATACACAATGGTGTTGTGAACATCCTTGGAGTTCCTTGTGGCGTTAATGAATGTCTTCCCAACTAAACAGACTCACTGCATGTGAGCACAGATGCCGTCCCCAGTGGAACTAGTGAAGGATGGATGGTGCTAATTGGAAGTAAATTGTTGAAGAGACAATGATACACTGTTATTTTGAAATAAGGGACTTTTTTCTCAAGTTTTTATTTAAATTCTAGTTGGTTAACATAGAGTACAATATTAGTTTCGGGTTTATAATTCAGTAATTCATCACTGACTGACAACACCAGGTATTCATGACAACACTGGGTATTCATGACAAATGCACTCCTGAATCCCCAGCGCCTATTTTACAACCCCCCGCCCCGCCCATCCACCTCACCTCTGGTAACCATCAGTTTGTTCTCTATAGTTAGAGTCTGTTTCTTGGTTTGCCTCTGGGAAGAGGATATTTAGTGCAAAGTTTTTCTATATAATTTATCAAAAATGGGTGATGCATCCCAAATAGGACCAGAGGAAAAGATAGAAAAAAAGTAGGATAAAGTAGGGCTTGACGTTGAATGGTATGTGGCTATAGTCCAAGTATAACTGTAGCATGTGTGATGCACCTTACGGTGCTGGGACATTTACTGTGCAAAAATATCCACACCATCTGATGTCTGACATTCACTCATTAGATGACCATTCATTAAGTTATTGGTTCGTTAATACTTAGGTGAGCATGTTTAGATATTAGTGGTCACTCAGGCCTTCACATAAAAACAGTTCTCTAATTCTACTATGATCAGCTGCATATAGAGAGAGAACATATGTTTAACACTGATTATTAATTTTAATATTAACTACTGAGTATTAATTATAAGCAATTTATAGTAATTTTAAGTAAATAATTTAATTATTAATCCTAATATGGATCATCTTGTTGCTAATTATATTAATAGTGTTTATACAGTGAATAGATGCATGTGTGTGTGTGCACATTTACATCTACTCTCAGCTGATTGCATCACACTCGCCTGTATCTTCTTTTTGTCGGCATTCATTTAAAAGGAACATCTAAACATTTTATGCCAACAGGAAAATTAGGCAAAGTCAATGCACTTAACAAAACATGAAGTAAAAATTGAAAGAGCTTTGTAAGTTAGATTTGTAGGCAAAATGTGAAAACTGACTTATAGGTTTTTTTATGGTTCAGGTTTTTTCGTTTGTCTTTGTCTTTCAGTTTGTCATTTATGCCTACAAAACTCGAACAAAGAAAAATGTAAACTGCCTATTCAGTGAATCAGAAGAAAGTAGGGTTTAGCTCATCAAATCCAGACAGACATCTGTTATTCTCTGTGGGTAGTAGGATCAACTATGAAAATATAAGGAGAATCTGACCTTGTTCATGAAGTCAGGAAACTGACAGTAGATGATATAAATATTAAATAAATAAATAGTTTTGGTGTGATAAAATAATAGTACATACAGTGTGCTTTCTTAGAAATATGTAATACTTGGAGTTATGTTCACAATAATATGAAGAAGGGAGATTAATTTTCTAGGAGAGGAGTGTGGGGTCAGTGGGGAACAGAGAACACAGGGCATGAAAAAACTTGAAGAATGGCTAATCCATGAGTCTACCTGTGAGGTGTTGGGGCAGAGAAAACCACTCTGAGAGTATAGAGGTGTGGGGTACTGTAGTGTTTGTAGAGGTCTATGAGCATTTCGGTGTTGCTAGATTGTAGATGTAAAGAAGAAAGTGGTAGGAATAATAATTGGTATTCTTATTCCCTGGATAAAAGTAACATTATATTTTGATACTTTCTCTCTTGGTTAAGTTTTTACAAATCCTCTAAAAAGGTTTGCAACATATATTATGTTGCAGTAACATTGTACTCAAAAAATCTTTATATCTGATTGCTTTTGTTGTATTTAGCAAAGTAAGAAGGAAAGGAAGTTAATTTAAGATGTTGGTTGTAGATTCAGGAGATATTTTGTTTGTGTACAGATTTTACATTGGTGGCAGCTTAAATATTTTTAAAATACCAATCAACTGGTGGGTTCGTTTCATTTTGTTTGTTTTCTTCCTTTGCTTTATATTAGATTTGAAAAATACATAAACATGGTACAGCAAAGTATTCTGTACATTTTTTTGGGGAGTGAATGGTTAATTGTCAAGAGTTATCTTTGTTTTGCAATTACTGAAGCCACTGATGGTGCTCTAGTAAAAACAAATGACAAGAAATTTTTTCTTTGTTACTGTCCATCTCTCTAATGAAGTTATTACCGAACTGACTTATTGGCATTTTGAACACTAGAGAGGAGAAGACATGAAAAGCTGGGGTTAGAGGGTTAGGCAGGGATCAGACAAAGCAGGACTCCGTGGTAAGGAATTTGACTGCTCCTAAGTACAATGGGAAACCACTGGAGAGTTAGAAATGCAACAGAGAAATGATCTACTATATGTTTTGAAAAAAATCATCTACAATGTGGAACGTTTTTAAGGAAATGCAGCTGAGAAGCAGAACTAACAATGATCTGTAGCCAAGGTCCAAGAGAGATGATGGTTGCATGGAGTAGTGTATTAACACTGGAAATGATGAGAAATAGACAAGTTAAATTAGTTGATTTTTATCCATGGAATGGAAGAAAAGAGACCAATTAAGAATCCATTCTAGGGGCGCCTGGGTGGCTCAGTGGGTTAAGCCTCTGCCTTCGGCTCAGGTCATGATCTCAGGGTCCTGGGATAGAGCCCCGCATTGGGCTCTCTGCTCAGTGGGGAGTCTGCTTCCCCCGCTTTCTCTGCCTGCCTCTCTGCCTACTTGTGATCTCTATCAAATAAATAAATAAATAAAAATCTTAAAAAAAAAAAATCCATTCTAGATTTGGGAAAATTTTATGTACCTGTACTAAAAAACAAAAATTAAGGTGAAAAGTTTGGGGTAAAGATTGTATGGAGATCAAGATTTCAGTATTGTACATGCTATGTTTCAAATATCTATTAGATAACCAAGTAAAGATGTCAAGTAAATGGCTGGATTTGTGAGTTTACAGCTTGGGGCGGAGGTGGGGGACAGGGTAGGGGTGATGACCAGAGCTGGAAATACATGTTGGCAATAATCAGGTTATAGATGATACCTAAAAACATGAATCTAGATGAAGTCACAAGAGGACATACAAATAGTAAATATTTTTTTAAGAAACTCAGGAAGGAGGATCAGAGTAATGTGTGTCATACATGAGCTCAATTTTACAGAAGAAAATGGATATTATGACCTACTACTGTGGCTTTCCAGTCATTACTTTTCTTTTCCCCAGGTAAATTTTTCCTTGTTCATTTGAAATTTCTCAATAGATTTTTAAATTCATGTTAAATAATTTATGAGCTATCACCTAATATAGCATGTTTCAGTAATAGTATTATAGTAAATGGGTCCTAAGTAATATGAAAGTTAATGACGCATATTAACTGATAAACATATTCTAAAACCTTATTAGTTACCCACCTTATGTTGTGAAGATAATAATAGCAAATAAAAATAAAAGCTCAGGGGCGCCTTGGTGGCTCAGATGTTAAGCATCTGCCTTCGGCTCAGGTCATGATCCCAGGGTCCTGGGATTGAGACCCAACAGGCTCCCTGCTCAGTGGCAAGCCTCCTTTTCTCTTTCCCCCTGCTTGTGTTCTCTCTTGCTGTGACTCTCTCTATCAAATAAATAAAATATTTTAAAGAAATCTTTAAAAATATGAAATAAAAACTCTGATGAGATGTTACATAACCAAATTTACACAGATACTTAGTGAGAAGCCAAACATAAATCTCAGGTCTCCCCACTCCCAATCCAGTGAACCCCACTTAGGTATCCAGTAACAGCAGTATCAGGTTCTGACCATTTTGACAATCAACCATTTCTAGCCTAAGTAGATGATCAAAATCTCTTTTACAATAACAAAAAAGCAAACTATTTGTAAACACTAGTTTTGCCCACTGAAAGGTAATAATGTATATCATTCCTAGACTTTAATGTTTTATTGTTGCCAGCATTCTCTACTAATTATATGTCTACTTAATAATTTCTCTCACATTCTCTAAAATGTAATAAAATGTTACTAAGGACTAAAATGTATTTACTGTACTAGTGTTGCTATATCACCAAAAGCAAATTCACATAATTTTTTAAATTTTATTAATTTTTTATCATGATAGGTATACTCTTTAATCCCCATCACCTATGTTAGGAATCCCCCCACCCACCCCTGTTCTGGTAACCATCAGTGTCTTCTCTATAGTTAAGAGTCTATTTTTATTTCTCTCTCTCTCTCTCTTTTGCTCATTTGTTTTGTTTCTTAAATTTCATGTATGAGTGATATCATATGGTATTTGTCTTTCTCTGACTGACTTATTTTGCCTAGTGTTATACTGTTCGGTTCTATCTCTTTTGCTGCAAATAGCAAAATTTCATTCTTTTTTAATGGCTGAATAATATTTCATTATATATATATATATATATGTATATATATATGTATATATATACACACACACATACCAACCACATCTTGTTTATCCATTCATCTATCAATGGACACTTGGGCTGCTTCCATAATGTGATTATTGTAAATAGTGCTGCAATAAACATTGGGGTTCATGTATCCCTTTGAATTTAGTGTTTTTGTATTTGGGGGTTGAATACACCCAGTAGTGCGATTGCTGGATCAAAGGTAGTGCTACTTAAAATTTTTGAGGAAACTTGATACTGTTTTCCACAGTGGCTGCACCAATTTGCATCTCTGCCAACAGTGCACTAGGATTCCTTTTTCTCTCCATCCTTACCAACACTTGTTGTTTCTTGTATTTTTTATTTTAGCCATTCAGACACATAAGAGGTGATACCTCTTGTACTTTTGATTTGCATTTTCCTGATGATGAGTGATGTCGAGCATCTTTTCATATGTCTATTGGCCATCTTTATGTCTTCTTTGGGGAAACATCTATTCATGTCTTCTGCCCACTTTTAATTAGATTGTTTTTTGGGTGTTGAGTTATATCAGTTCTTTATATATCTTAGATACGAACTATTTATTGGATATGTCATTTGCAAATATCTTCTCCCATTCAGTAGGTTGTCTTTTAGTTTTATTTGTTTACTTTGCTGTGCGGAAACTTTTTATTTTGATGTAGTCCCAACAGTTTAATTTCACTTTTGTTTCCCTTGTCTCAGGAGACATATCCAGGAAAATGTTGCTACATGGGGTACCTTGCTGGCTCAGTTGGTAGGGATTTCAGTCTTGATCTTGGGGTTGTGAGTTCAAGTCGCCTCATTGAGGGTAGAGTTTTCCCGAACAAAAAATGTTGCTATGGCCTGATGCCAGAGAAATTACTGCTAGTGCTCCCTTCAAGGGTTTTTATAGTTTCTCACATTCAGGCCTTTACTCCATTTTCAGTTTATTTTTGTGTATGGTGGAAGAAAGTGGTCCAATTTCATTCTTTTGCATGTAGCTGTCCAGTTTTTCGAACACCACTTATTGAAGAGACTGTCTTTCTCATTGAATTCTTACCTCTTCTATTGAAGATTAATTGACCATATAATTATGGGTTTGTTTCTAGGCTTTCTATACTTTTCCACTGATATATGTTTGGTTTTTGTGCCAGTACCATACTGTTCTGATAATGACAGGTTTATAGGATAACTTGAAATTTGGGATTGAGATACCTCCAGCTTTGTTTTCCTGTTTTGGTTGTTCTGGCTATTTGGAGTCTTTTGTGATTCCATATGAACTTTAGGATTATTTGTTCTGGTTCTGTGAAAAATGCTGCTGGTATTTTGATACAGATTGCATTAAATCTGTAGATTGCTTTGGGTAGTATGGATATTTTAACAACACTGGTTTTTCCAACCCATGAGCATGGAATGTTTTAGCAGTCCAAAAATTCACACAATTTTAAAATCCTGGAGTGGATAAGAATATTTGATGTAAAAGAGAGAATTAGTACTTCATGTAGGGAATTATTAAAAAAAAAGTGTGCTATGAATCCTTAGATAATAAAAGCGCTAACCAAAATAAACACTGAATTCTATATAAATTCAAAAATTAAAAAAAAAAACTTGCACAATTTGAACATGCATGATTTGAACAGTTAAATGTCAGCTAAACATAGTCAAAAAAATTTAAGTCTTCTATTCTTACCACACAGATAGTACAGTATGGCACAATTTTCCAGAAACATTTCATAGAATGCTATTATTAAAAAGAAGAGAGAGAGATTTTATGGGCAAATACACTGGGGAACAATGAGTTAAGCAAACCCACACTTCTCAGAACTTAGAATATGCACTTCTGCATTGTTAATCTCTTAGGGTTAAACATATTAGCCAGCATTTCCCAAATTTGTATGACTACATGTCCCAGCTTTTCCCACTTCTTTTAGAACCACCGTTTGTTTAGGGGACATCCATGGAGAATGCTACTCCAAAGAAAGGTTGAGACTGAAGGACAATAGAGGCAGACACCCTAAGTATAGTTAGAGAGATTTTATTGTCTGTGACCTTGAAAGTCATCACTTTTGTGTTTCTTATATTCACTTAAAATCCTTGTAAACTTTCAAGGTTAGGAAGGGCAAGTGCTATGTTAAAGGAACAAATCAAAACTGGCCCCAGGCAAAATGATGAAGTAAGCAAAGTCTATTTTTGGCTTTTTACCTTAAGTATCATCACATTTTCTTTCTACTGTTGACAACTCACCTCGATTGTCATCCCTCCTCACCGCACCAGGATCCTGCTCTAAAACCCCTTCCCAGAGGGTGTTTAAACATGGCTAATTACACCAGCCTTCCACTCTTCTCTCTGACAAAGAGCCAATTTCTGCTAAGGATACACCCCCTTTGGGAGCACTTTGATTGCATTGTCTTTTAGACGGAACACTCTGTCTAGGGCCTTAACAAATGTGTGTACTTGTGGCAATTTAGGCCTTGTAGCACAAAGTAAGGATTTCTACTTTTGGGCAGAGAGCCCTCCTGGAAGGCTCTCAAACTTATTTCACTGGTCCCTTTCTATTTTGCCTACTATCAACACCAATGGGGGGGGGGGGGGATACACACACACACACACACACACACACACACATATATGTGTATGTGTATATATATATATATATATATATATATATATATAATCTCAAGGAAAATAGAATTAAATGAGTCTATAGAAGTAACTCTGCCTGTTGAAATTGAAAGGGCCGAGAGTCAGAGCCTTGGGTTAAGTCTTGTCTTAGTTACCAGCTGGTTCTTTTTTTTTTTTTTTTTTTTTTTTTAAGATTTTATTTATTCATTTGTCAGAGAAAGAGAGAGAGTGTGCACAAGCAGGGGGAGTGGTGGATAGAGGGAGAGGGAGAAGCAGGCTCCTTGCTGAGCAGGGAGCCCAAAGTGGGACTTGATCTGAGGACCCTGGGATCATGACCTGAGCTGAAGGCAGAAGCTTAATGGGCTGAGCCACTCAGCCATCCCTACCAGCTGGTTCTTTAACACCCAGTGTGACAAGGACTCAGCATTCCCTCTTGCCCAGTGGGGAAAGTATTTTCACAGGACTGTGAAGATGGTAAAAGGAGACATAAAAACAGATATGAAAGTGTTTCAAACAGCTGAAAGGTAGCATGATATTCTTTCAACAACTTCATTTTGCATATGAAGAAATTAGAATTGGCCTAAAATCATTCAACATGGTCTAATTAGTATGTGTTCCAAAATGAGTCATATAATATTAGAACTGAAATTGGTCTTGAAGGTCATTGAGTATAGTAGAGGACACTCATGCCCCCCAAATTTAAACAGGATTACCTCAAAATAAGCTGAAACTGGAACCTCGTTCTCTAAATTCAGGACATTAATGTTTTCCCACCATGCATGACACTGCTGGGGTGTGGTTAGTAGTCCTGAAACTGGCAGCTGCAAATGAGCCTAAACTCAGGGTTGGGTCAGGAATCTTAGTTTCCTTGTCTTCAATCCAGGAACAAGAGTTATTTTCATAGCCTAAGAATTAGTGATATGTTAGGTCCGTAGTTCTGCAGAAAAACTAGGGAGTATGGCATAGAAAACTTGCTAACATGTATTTGGTCACCACAGTAAAAGCAAAACTTTTTTCCTCTTCCGTCTTTTCCAGATGCAGGAATGAATCCAAAGTCTTTGCATATCTTGCTTAGCTTTTTCATCTCTCCCCAGCTGCACTGCCAAGGACATCTGCTTCTGCCCTGCCACCTATTTGCCCACGGCCTTTTAAAGAGCTTTCTAGACACTATTATATTCAGAGATTTCACTCCTTAAACCACATTAAAACACACCTACATCCTACATTAAATATAATTTTGATGCAAAATGATTTATAAAGGATTTGCCTTTGCCTAATTCATTTAATACAGGAATGATTTCTTGAATGATTTCTTAATAAACATGGGCTCTTAGGCGATTTCTAGATTTGAATCCCAGACCAACCTTTACCAGCTCTGTGACTAAGAACCAGGGGTGTAATCTCTCTCTGTGCCTCAGATGCCTCAACAGGAAGCCGAAGATGATGAATGGACTACCAGAGAGGGTTAGTGTGAACAGTAGCCAAGCTTATAAAGAGCAAATTCTTTTTTTTTTTAAGATTTTATTTATTTATTTATTTATTTATTTATTTATTGGCAGAGAGAGACAGAGATCACAAGTAGGCAGAGAGGCAGGCAGAGAGAGTGGGGGAAGCAGGCTCCCCGCTGAGCAGAGAGCCCAGTGTGGGGCTCGAACCCAGGACTCTGAGATCACTACCTGAGCTGAAGGCAGAGGCTTAACCTACTGAGCCACCCAAGTGCCCCAAGAGCAAATTCTTGAAGGGTTTGCAATTGTGTAATATTAGTAGAAGATACACAGGTACTCTTTGGACTAGTCTCTCAAGTTTTCTTATGTTTGAAGTTTTTCAAAATAAAAAAATTAGAAAGCCCTCCTTCCCAAGATGCAGCTTCTGTCTTTAATATTATTAGTTGTTATTGGTATCAGCATGTATATCTGGAAATTCTTGGGAAGTAAAAACATCTAGGCTTTTAAAAATGTTTCAAATATAATTAAAATTTATTTAATTTTAACAATTTAATAATTTATTAAATTTTATAATTACTGTCATTTCTCAGGATATTTTCTCAATTAAGCATTTATTAATTTGGATTTTTTAGTTTCTGCATTTTAGCACAATAAACCTTTTTTTTTTCCTTTTAGTTCTTTAATATTTCCTAGAAAAGTAGGTCCCTGAAATGCTTGGGTTCTGTGCATGAGGAATGAAATGGTTCTGCCTATTTTATGTCTAATTTTTTTATGCAATAGGTATCAATGAAGGTAGAGTGAAGTTACTATTTTTAATCTTCTTCCCTAATTCATTGAGGGCATTATCTTGATAAAGAGCCAGTACTCTGCCACGTTGCCAAGGTGACAAGTGGAGGGGGAGCAACAATGCATACTGTGCAAATAACTCTGAGAAATATAGTGGGGAGACCATCAGAAAAGACAAGAGAGAGAACCTTATGCAAATGGCAGCACCTGTGTGACATTCAGGGCCCTCATTCTGAAATTCCAATCCAGGCTGCAGAATTAACCTTATATAAGGTCAGGACAGCTGGATGAGTGCCAAGATAACCATTTAGAAAGAAGCAGAGTTCACTGAATTGACTTAGGGAACTTGTATTACTGAGTGAAACTGGGCTCCGTGCAAATATTGATTATGATTTTCCTACAAGCAGCATGTGTGAGGTTCTGTATTTGGTGGTGATTGAGTGATTAAATATCTCTGTCTTTTTATGTGAAATTACTTTGGCCTATTTTCTTAAGCTTACTGTCTTTACAGTCTCATTTCACTGATTTCTTATTTCAGGCACAGTCAGATCTGACATTAATACCAAACTTACTTAATTGGTGAGTCAGTCAAAAATCACTTTCCTGGCAAGAGGTAAAATGAAGTCCAAGGAGACAGCTGGTGTAGAAGGAGATAAGTACCTGCTGTAAACAGGAAGTGAAAGGAAAGTCTCTGGGAGAAAGAGGGAAATAAATCTACCATATGTGATAGGGCTTTTACAGTAAAAAACAAACTTCTGAAGGAACATATCATTATCTGATAGAATGCGAAGAAAATATTAAAGATTGGGTTAGAGTAAACAATGCATATGAAAACAAAACGGGCAACAACTTTGTGAGAAAAGAACTATAATAACATACTACTTGGCTTTATACTGAACAATAGTCACAATAATATGAATATTAATTATTAAGTAAAAAATGATGATTCTATTATGCCAAGAAGACAGGAGAAAGAAAATAAGCATAATCACCAAGCAAATAAGATGATATTAAGAAGATAAATTTGCATAAAAGGAAATCATTGTGGCCTAAAAAATAAATAGTGGGGTTAGATTATTGAAAAACATGAAGTAAAAACTATGGGTTAAAAAACATTTTAAATAAATGGAACCATGGAGGAGAAGGTGCCATTTGATATCTTTTTAAAACCATATATGTAAATACTTCATTAAATATTTTTAATGAATAATAAATAATATTATTTTTATTACTTAGGTTTCATTTTCTGATCTCTTGCATCTTAAAAGAATTATTGGTAACATATCAGTACAGGTTGAGGATTATTCATTTAATATGGCTTTTATTGAAAGAGTTCATAAAGGAGAAATGCCCAGAAAGGCAACAGAATAAACAATAAACAACGTGAGTGCCCGGTTTAGCACTTTTTTTTTTAATTTTATTTATTTATTTGACAAAGAGAAATATCACAAGTAAGCAGAGCCAGAGGGTGGGGGGAGCAGAGAGCCCAATGTGGGGCTCAATCCCAGGACCCTGAGATCATGACCTGAGCAGAAGGCAGAGGCTCAACCTACTGAGCCACGCAGGTGCCCCACAGTTTAGCACTTCTAAAGTATTAGGGCAAGACTGTTGCTCTTCTACTGTGCCTGAAGGACAGTGGACCCCCATACCAGGTCTAGCAGCCAGAGCTGAGAGCAGGAAGAGGACAGTTTTTCTCATTGCAGTGGGAACTGTTAACTGATTCCCTTTTGCATTTCTAAAATAAACAAAAATTATTTGCTTTTAATTCCAAAATATAAATGTATCCTTTTAACAACACCATTTCACCATAAGTGTTCTATTTATATTACAAGGTTTTGTGTGCTTTCCTTTCCCTGCATGTTTTGGCTTTCTGGGAATATGGCCCTATTACCTTGTAACAAGGGAGCAATTTTCAGCATCTGAAAAATGCAGTTAATTGTCATTAAAAGCTCAGTTGATGGAATGAACATCACAGATGTCAGGATGCGTGCACATCTGATTTTCGTCTGTAAGAGATGCTTTCATTACTACCACATTACTCAGTGATAGCTGTTTAAATGTGTTGGTAGTTAGTTGATGCAGAACATCTGGCCACATTGTTTTGATTGCTAGGTGACCGAATCTTCTCTCTCGCCCACCAAGAACAATGTCAGTAAATCAGATTCCCAGTTGTTGTTAATTATCTTTTTCAGGGAAAGTGGTAGTGGAGTCTTAAAATAAAAGAATTAGAAAGATTGAAAGAAGTCATTAGGTTCAAAGTCTTTCTAATATTTACCCCTATATTACTAATTACCTAAGAGGTTCTTCTAGATGAAGTTTGGACATATCTTACTAAAAGATGTTACAATGTCTTCATTTTTGTTCATAACATGAATTGAAAATTTAATGGGATGTTTCTCATCGATGTCCCATTAAAAGGCATTTGAATCTCTCCATTAATTTTCATAACCTTTACTGTAGCAAACAGTTACCCATTGTGTGCAGGATACTTTGTTTCTTTTCTCAACTATTCCTCAGACTGAAGACCTAACAGTCTTGATTCTTTCTGATGAGGAAACAGAAGGCTGACCGAACACAAAGCAGAAGCTGACACCCTGCAACCCGCACCCCCCACCCCATTCTGGGTGGGAACTTGTGACACTCCTCCAGGAATCTCCCAACTATCTTAATGTTAATACCTTGCTAGAGGGGAAAACTACCTTAATTTGACAATGGCAAGGCCTGCATATCTTATAGGTCTCTTTAGCATATGAAAGTTCTTTTGAAACTCCCTCTTCCTTACCTGCCCCCCCACCCCCAAGGCCATCCCTTACAACCTCTGTGCAGCAGCTCTTTCTGCCCACAGGTCTTGTCCCCATGCTTTCCTAAACCACCATTTTGCACCAAAGACATCTCAAGAATTCTTTCTTGGTTGATGGCTCTGGACCTCACTTATATTCTAAAACGTCATCATTTCTACTCCCTAATGTTCAGTGAAGATTTCATTCAAATAGCAAAAAGCTAGATGTTAAGTTTATGTTTAAAATGCCTGCACTTTTTTTTTAATTATGAAAGAAAATATTAAATTATGGGACACAAACAGGAAGTTGTGCAAAAAACCTTTAAACTAGATTAAATGTGGCAAAAAAATTTAACTGCTGGAGCAAAAGAGAAAATACTGATTCCAGAAGTAATCAATACAACCTACATAAATAATTCAGTCTACTCCTATTGGAATTAGCTCTTCATCTTTTAAAACACCCAGTGTATACATTAAAATTCATGACTATCCCTGCTCTTAAACAATTGTTACATTTATGATGCTTAGGAAAAAAACACTAAATAACAAAACTGGTTCCCACAAGTTAGAAAGTAACAAAATCGACATTTCCTAGTAGAGCACCAGGCTTTTCAAAAAAGACTAAAACACTTTTTAAAGATTTATGTCATTTTGGTGGGCCTTTAATTGGATGGAAGAATAATCATAGCTTTTTGGTTTTTCTTACAAATCTACAATGAAATGGTAAAACCAGAATCTTCTACAAAATTGTCCCCCTTTTGACATCAACATTTTTTCAGTAATAAAGAGGTGATAAATGCTTTTGAGGCCTATCTTGTCAGCAAGAAAAGGATAAATGGCGTACTCTTAGGAGGTCATTTCAACTTTCTTACCATCTGAATACCATTTAAGAAATGACCTTTTCCAAGGTAAGTATCCTAGGTAGAACACTAGCTCTTAGAGAACACACACACGCACACACACACACCACATTTTCCAGCTGATCAATTAAGGAGTAAGACTCATTTTTGATGGCATGTCAGAGCTCTTTCCCAATTCCTTCCCTCATCCAACATATTCAGAAACAAAGAGGCAAAATAAGGGGACAAAGGTGTTGTTAAACATGCTAAAATATAATGCTGTTTTATCTTCTTCCTCTGTCCATCTTTTGACTTATCACGTGTTTTGTGTTATTTTTTTTATTTGCTATTTAATGTTGTACTGAGTTAAAATTTTAAATTATTAGTATGTATTTTACCATTTCATCTTTACATTGTACATAGTTAGTTTTAAATGCAAATATAGAACCATTTAACTACTATGCAGAATCACAGAAATTACATAATTCATATCTTGGAACTTATACATGCATATGTATTTCATTCTTACCAGAATAGTGGAAATGCTGCACAAAATTAACTCATCTGTTTGTATTTTACTTCTTGATATATGCACATCCTACCCATAATCTTTACTTTAAGCTTATTTGATGAGTAAGGACTAAAAGGAAAAAGAATTATACGTTGCGCTATCTTTACCTTTACTTTTATATCATTTTCAGCATAAGTGATCAGCTGCTAAATGTAAGTAATGCAAGTGAGAAGGGCTGCAATAAGGCTCCTCCGTCATTCATTCGTATTCCTTAGAATACCATTGCCTTCTTTCTGTGTTCAAAGCAAATTCTGGTTTATAAGGAAACTATGACCTATCGGGGCCATCAGCATTCCCTTACTTACTCAGCCATCAACATAACACATTTACCATATACTCTCCCTTTGAGTCTTGTTGAACTCCCACTACTATAACTTCATGGAATTGTGTGCTCCTGGGGGCATCATGAGTCCTGGGTATGAATGGGGCAGCAAGGAGTGAGTGACAGACATGCATATTACACATATTTCCTTGGCTTACACATGTTCCACTGTCCCACCAGACTGCAGTTATAAAACATAAATTCAAAGATAAAATTACTGACAACTTTAAAATGGCTGCAGAAGAGCATTAGAGCAAGGCTGGGGACTTTTTGAGCTGGGGCCTGCGTGCTGCTTCACAGGCCGCATGCCCAGAAAGCTGGCTCAGGAACCCTTGACGTGTGCTTTATGAGGGCTTCAACGTCTAGGCGCTTTCTCTTTCCCTCCTAGTAGGCAAGGTGAAACAGGGAAAACAACTCCCAAAAGATGCTGATAAGTATTCTCATAGCACCTCTTTTAGAGGTGGTGTAAGTATTTGGCACCTACATAAGCGCAGGAATACTAAAAATAAATACGCCCAGAGTAGCCTTCAGGAAAAAGTAAACTGAAGGGAGATCAAAGCAATTAGTCAAAGGTTAAAATTAATCAGTGAAGTCAGACTTTGATAAAACCATTCTCCTTCTCTATTGACCAAGGCCACTGTTAAGTGTTATTTTTAATTGAAACTACTCCTCTGACTTAGACAAAAGTAGAATGTGAACCTTAATATTCCTAGAAAGGCCAGTCCTGTAGAATTGTTAGTTTCAATTTTAGAGACATCTTGTTTGTGCTCTACTGAAACTGCCTGTATTTATACTATGTTCTAGAAACTGAATTGTGAGCCTTAGTATATGGCTTTAGAATTCAGTATGGCTTTAGAATTCAATATTTGCCTCATTTTGTTTCAGTGCATATTACACAATTGGGTAACATGTTAGACTACAGACAGGAGACACCAAACATCTGGTTTATCATATTAAGGACGGGCCCACCATTGGCGGGAGGAGAACAAGCATAATAGTTGTAGTTTTGTTGTCTTCCTAGAGGAAAAGGAAGGACAAAACACTGCAGCTCAGGAACTAAGAATATTGCCTACTTCTCCAATTATGAGGTAAATAGGGTTTGTCAGGGCCATAGGATGGTCTGCTTTATTAACATGATAAGTGGCACAGGTTTGTGAGAACTCCCGAACACTGTCTCCGACCCATTCTCGGATTTGTAGGATCAAGGTCCTCATAGGAGTTTGTTTCTCGAAACCATATCGTAAACCAGCTTTCATGGATAATGCCTCAATGGAGGAACTTTGTATTATAAATTCAAATTAAAAATAAGCCTGAGAATCAAACCGTACATAAAATGTCATGGATAAGCAGAATTCATTTTGTGAATGTAAAGATGGTTTAATATTTAAGATCTGATTTCACCACCACCCCACCTGCCCCCAGTCTCCCAGTTTTCCCTTTCTTGGTAAATTGTACTACTGTGTATTCATTTGCTTAACCAGAAGCCAGAAACCAGAGGGGCGTCCTTAATTCTGATATCCTCCTACCTCCGATATTCAGTTATTCACTAAGTACTGTAGATTCTACATCCGAAATATATTTCCAATCTACTTGCAGATCCTCTCCCTTCATTGTGTGCCAGGCAGTCATTATTACTTGACTACTATGAGAACTCCCTAACTGCTCTTGCCATTTCTTCTCTTTCCCCCTTGGTCCCCAATACATTCTTCACAAAGCAAACACAAAGAGCTCTTAAAAATATAAATCCAATCATTTTAATCCCTGGTTAAAACTTTTCAGTAGTTATCCATTATACTTTGAATAAATTCCAAACTCCTTGCTATGGCTTGTAAGGCTGATTTGTCCCCTTCTCTCTCCGGTGAGCCACACGCCTGTCTTCTTATATTTTCCTAGACTCCCATCTATCTGTTTCTTGCCTTTGGACTGACACACATATTTCTCTCTCTGCTTGGATGATCATTTTCAGAGAGGCATTTCCTAGTCACTGTATAGAAGTACAATCCCACATATCCCCCAGACTCTTTTATTGAAGCATTGCAGCTCCTTCCTGCATATTATTTTTTATATTCATAGTTATACATTTTTTAAATTTTTTTTATTATGTTCCATTAGCCACTGTATAGTACATAATTAAGCCTTGATGCACTGCTCAGTGATGCATTAGTTAAGTATAACACCCAGTGCTCCTCACAGCATATTTCTTTCTTTCTCTGTTTTGTGTCTATCTCCTCACTATGTTGTAAACTCTATAAAGGCAGAGTCAGTCTTTATTAAAAAAAAAGAAAAAAAAAGTTTATTTGTTTGGGAGAGAGAGAGTGGAGGGGAGGGGAAAGGCAGAGGGAGAGGGAGAGAGAAACCCAAGTTGACTCCAAGCTGAGCACGTCACCTGATGAGAAGCTCCATCTCACAACCCTGAGATCGAGCTCGGAGCTGAAACCAAGAGTCAGACACTTAACCGACTGTACCACCCAGGTCCCGCCAGAGTCTGTCTTTTTTTAATTCATCTTTATAAATATAGCATTGTATTTCTTTATTCAACAAGTATTTATTGAGTGTCTAATATGTGCCAGGTACTGTTTTAAGTTCTCCATATACAGCAGGGAGCAAAACAGATAAACATTCTTGCCCTCATTAAATTTACACTAGTTGTGGGAAGCATTCAATGAATAAGGGAGTAAAATTTAAATCATGTCGGGTGGTTGTAAGTGCTATGGCAAAAAATAAGGCACAGAAGGGGCACCTGGGTGGCTTAGTTGGTTGGGCTTGTGCCTTTGGCTCAAGTTGTGATCCTGGGCCCTGGGATCAAGCTTAAATTAACATCAGGCTCCCTGCTCAGCTGGACATCGCTTCTCTCTCTTCCTGCCCTTCTCCCTGCTTCTGAGCTCTCTTTCTCACTCTCTCAAAAAAATAGATAATTAAAAAAAAAAAAAAGAAAGACTGAATATGTGGAGGGTTTACTATGTTAAATAGAGAAGTGATGGAGGCCTTGTTCTAAGATACAGGTAGATGAAAGAGTAATCTTAACATATTTATGTATAGCTAACAGAGATATACATAGATTAATATGTTTTGTATGTTAATATAATTTGTTACATTAATAAATTTATTACATTAATTATATTAATGTAAAAGTAAACTAGAAAAAAGAAAATGTTAATAAAATCATGACAAAAAGAAAATACAGTACAGTGCTATATACATGACAAAGAGTAAACTTTAAACTATGGACTTTAGCAAATAATGATGTATCAATATTAGTTTATCAGTTATAACAAGTATATCACATGGCAAAATTTTAATAATAAGGAAACTGGGTGATGGGGTAAGAGAAGAGGCATATGAGAACTCTGTAACTTCTGCTCAATTTTTCTGTACCCTAAAACTGCTATAAAATGTAAAGTCTGTCAATTTTTTTTTAATGAGCTAAAGCACATACAAAAAATTTTATTAAAAAAAAAAAAAAAGTAGAAGTGGCCCAGACCATGTAGTGACACATTTGTTCCATTAGTTATCAAATAAGTTAATGTTGAAATGAGAGTAGGGTACCATTTTTGCCTATCAAAATAACAAAGATTAACAGCAGTAAGGCTCCCAGGATTGTCTTTGCTTTGAGAAAACGAGCCCTCTATTATACCACTTGTGCAACTGTGTCAGGGTAAAATTCCTGTATGATGATTTATCAAGATATATCACATTACTAAAAAGAAATACCTACTTTCTGACTAAATGATCCCCAATCTGTGCATTTGTAGAGGAAATAAATTAGTAAATTTCTTTACTCTTAACTCTACAATGTTATTCATCAGTTTGTTTATAATAACAAAATTAGAAACAACCTAAAACTCCAAGAGAAAGGGAATTGAGTAAATATATTTTGTGTATACAAATGAAGTGCTCAAAATTATCCTGGATTGCCTGGGTGGTTCAGTTGGTTAAGCATCGGCCTTCCGCTCAGGTCAGGATCCCCTGGGATCCCCGAGTCCTGGGATTGAGCTGCACATTGAGCTCCTTACACAGCAGGAAGCCTGCTTCTCTGTCTGCCTCTACTGCATGTGCTCCCCCTGCTTGCACGTGCCTCTCTCTCTCTGACAAATAAATAAATAAATAAATATTTAAGTAAATAAATAAATAAAATTATCCTAATCCATACGTGGAAGTAACATACAAAGGTGTTTGGTATATTGTGTTTATGAAGAAAAATAAGGTAGAGAGTCTTGTTATTGTTTTAAATAACACACATATGGAAGAGTCCACATACCAGTAAAAGCTATAGTTGGCTAGTAGTAGGATATCTATTATTTTATTTTTTCCCTTTATATTGAATTAACATTCTCTAACCACTGTTAATACATTGCTTATTTTTTTTATTTTCTTAAAAAAAGATTTTATTTATTTATTTGAGAGAGAGAGAGAGAGAGAGAGAGAGGCAGACTCCCCTCTGAGTAGGAAGTCTGACTTGGGACTCGATCCCAGGACCCTGGGATCATGACCTGAGCTGAAGGCAGATACTTACCCTACTGAACCACCCTGGTGCCCCAGTACATTGCTTATTTAAACTTTAAAATATATAAACTCCCTACAAAAGAAAGGTGAAAATTCTGACAACTTAGAATATTAGTACTTCTTAGATCTGAAAGGGACCTCAGAGGTTGTATATTATATCCTCATTATTTAACAAATCAGGAATCAGATTGTTAAGTAGTTAAGTGAATTCCCCCAAAATGAATTGCAAGCAGAACTGGGACAATAGCTGATGTTTTATGAATCTTAATCCACAATTCTCTTTCAGTTCTTTTTCTCTTTCATGCAGTGGCAATCCCCTAATAATGCTTTTAGTAGAAGCTTATTCCAAAATGTTATGTATATATTCATTAAAAAAAAAAAAATCCAAATCTCTTTGCATGAATTTATTGTTTTCTGGAAGTTTAGGTCTTCTGAATCTCCATCCTTCACTTTTTTTTTCTTCAATGGAACAGTGATAATCTCTAAAGAATCCTTTGTAGGAAGGAATAAAATGGACTAATGATATATGTATATCTGTGAAACACAGCCATGCACATTTACTTGCATGATTTTCTTTTCTATAAATTTGATGTCATATAGTTTCAACCATAAGTCCTTTAAAGTTGTTAGTAAAATGGAGATTTTTTAAAATTTCCACTCAAGTGAAAACACATTTCAGATTTATCAACTACTTTGATGTCTAGAATAATCAATATTTAAAAATCTTTAGCCAATATATTGTTGCAGAGAAAAAAAATGTTGCATAGAATTAGAGACATGTCTTCTAATTCCATACGCACCAACATATGGTGTAGTTCCTTGGAGATTCAGTGATAAGTATAAATTATAGATGGATGGGAAGTAAAGACTAAGGTAAGAATGGATACTTAAATTGGTAGTATTTTTCCTTGTGTGGATTGGTGTGATTTCTTACTAGTTCCACTCAAGATGCTGCCAATAGAGAGAGAAATCACCTTCAACAGACTACTTTTTGAAGAACTGTAAAGTAAGCTTTGATAAATTTTGCTTTATTGAATTAGAAACAGAAGGTTAACCTTAAGTACATTGAGTAAAATAATACTGTTGCCAATATTAAAATTTCATAACTGAACTTATATAAATCTTAGAGGCATTACAGTGTTTTATTCATTATGTTGAAAATCAAAGCAGGCAGATCAAATCAGCTCCTATAAATACTTTCTTCACTAATAGCCCATATCTTACTCTCATTTATGCCACCAGTTTCCCAGTAGTAGACACTGAGGTTTTCCTCTGGATACTTAAGCTCCATTCTAATTGCAGTCCCTTCCAAATATTAACATTTATCTTGGGAGAAATTACTGCTTCTTTAGAACAAATATAGTCTCAGTCCTTTTTATCAATGATAATAGTGTTAAGAACTTCATATTTCAAAATATTTAGGTCTTTATTGTAGTATAAACTAAATATCTAAATGATTTAATAAATTACATTTCAGTTAACAATTAGAGATTCTGGTATCATGTAGTCATATTTTTTCACAACTATATTTCACAACTATATTTTTTCACAACTATATGGTTATGTGTTTTGTCCCAGATAAATAGAGCTAGACTTTGAGGCATTTGGAAAAGAAATGGCACAAATGATGTAATTATGTGTGTTAATGTTTGGCTTGTATGTCCATGAGTGTATGACACGCACACACCATTTATTACCACTGGCTTTTTAAGATAAGAAAATTCACTATCAAAAAAGAGATAAAATGACATCAGTTTGGATCTGACATTTCTATAAAAGGACACATTTAAATTAGTACCAGTACTATGTTCTAAGGTACAGGCTAATGGGTCAGCAGTAAGTTTTCCCTGTGAATTTAGGACTGATTATTTTAATTCCATTACCATCGAGTGTCCAACAATGTTTCTTAGTCCTTACTGGCTTAGGAAGGTTCCAATTAGCAGGGTTCTCTTTCTTATTTAAGAAGAATCCATAATGTTAGTCTTATCATCTTCAAAATACCTGTCCTTGAGCATGTTTCAATGCTATGTGGTTCTTTGCATATCCTCACCTATTATCACATTCATCATGTAACATATTTATCTTTTGTTTTAAGGCAGACTCATTTTCTTGGAAATGGAATGATGTGTCTAAATTGATTGATGCATTCATTGATTAATCAATTCATTTAGCAAACACCTTTGAATACCTGCCATATAATAGCCATGTTGTTGGCAATAAAAATGACTCTGATTTGATAACCACCTTTTGCAAGCTACAAATAATAAAGAAATGTGGAGTGGCAACACTGATGACACTTCCTTACTTCTTAGGTCTTACCAGTATGCTTTTCCCTTGCCATCCTAATGAAAATTCCAGTCATACACACAGTCAGACACATACTCATTCCCAATTCTTCTTCCCTGATTAACTTTTCTCCACTATATGACATTCTAGCTATTTATAATAAGCTTATGTTCTTTCTCCCTCCATTAGGATGCTGTGACAAGATGTAATGTAATATCATGACGATAGGGATTTTTGTTTGTTTTGTTTGTTGAGTTAACTCCATGCCTAAAATGGTACCTGGCACAAAATGGGCTTTAAAAAGTAGGTGTTTAGCTAATTAATAATTTACTGATGTAACTCCTTCAAAATTTTTTTTTCTCTTACTGAGTAGAGACCTTGAGTTAGTCACATAAGGAAAAAAAAGTTGATGCTTTGTCTTGATTGAATGTAGTTTATGGGCTTTTGCTGTTATTTTGAAAATAATTTGAAGAAAGAGGTATGATGTCAGCACTTTTAGTTGCCAAGTTTTATGAAGAGTTTGGATCTAATACTTTTAAGTACACGGAACTTGCTTTATAAAGGTGATTCTTTATTTACATTTACCTAAACCTATTTTCCAGTCTTCTGTCTGGGCACACTTATTCTGAATATCTGTTGTACCTATGCAACTTTTCATTCTCCTTTACCCAGCTTTTTCCTAGATCTTAATTCATAACATCAGGGCTAGGAAGTATCTCCTGTTTTCACTGATTATTGTAATATGTTATTATGTGCAATAATCTAAGTATGAGTTCAGTCCATAAAAACAAAGTCAAGTCAAGTCAAAGTCAAGTTTCCTTGTAACTGGTACAAGATGTGAGAAGTACACTGATGAGAGATTTAATGGAAACAGAGAAGGCCAATAATGTAGGACTTCGGGGATGTTATTTTCATAAAGACATAACCACTACTTTAAAGAAGTGATTAAAGGCTAGCTTATATTTAGAGAGAGAAGCTATGAATGTAGGGGTTGATTATCTCTTGGGAAGAATTCTTAAACATACTACCTAAAACACAAGAAGTCATAGATGAACTTAAAGTACAGATAACCTCTATAGGAGTAAAACCACTTACTCACTGCAGAATAACAGGCATTACAAAAAAGAACTGACCTTTCCTATGCCCTAAGAAAAGCAGTTTGTATTAATGAAGAGATGATGATGGGACTCTAATAATACTATTCTCAGCAAATTGTAAGTTCTACAAAATCAGATGTTAATATTTGCAAAGATTAAGTGGTTCGCATATACAAAGTATGTGCTACAGTGTCTTGCTCATGGGAAACACTCAGCTGTTTGTTGCCACTATTACCACCATTTTAATATCCCCCACAGAGCTCTACTCCTTGGTTGAATAGAATGCTCAGGAAAATAAGTTTGAGTCAAATCCGAATGGTTGAAATAGTGAGTTTTCTTACAAATGAATCACAACAATAAAAAAGATGAAAACAACAGTGAGCCTCATACAAAAAGTGAGGAAAAGTACTATATGAAAATAGAACTTGTGGGTGCAGGGAGTATAAGGGAAATCTCTCTGCCTTCACATTTTGCTGTGAACCTAAAAGTGATCTAAAAATTAAGCCTATAAAAAAATAGAATAGCTAGCTTATGTTTTTAATCAGAAGGCATTTTCTGCTATAATTCAACAACTTTTAAGTGTGACTAATATATAGAATAATGAAAAATCAAAAAAGATTAAAAAAAACTTAGTGCAAAAGGTGTAGTGTGTGAGTGTGTAGGTATGTGTATGTTTGTGCATGTGTTGCATTTTCAGTTTTTCTTACAGTGTTTTCAACTGTGTAGTCTTAATTTTGGGTATTAATACCAAAGAGATTACAAGAAAAGATTCTTAATTCCTCTTTAGTTGAATTATCCCCCCATTTAGTCTATTATTCTATTAAGTTTACACAACAAAAATAACTCTGAGAAAGTAAACGTTACTAATTAGGGACTTTGCATGTTCATCTCTAGTTATCTACAGAGGGCAGCAGATAGCTTCAATTCAAAGACTAGCATGTTGAGTTAGCAGGTTTTAAGAGCTGCTTTCTGATTCAGCATCATTGGAAGTGTTATGAAACATGTCAGAATCAAGGTTCAGTTGGCTTAAAACGTCCATGATCATTTACTGAATGTGGAAGAGAGCAGTGGAACCCACGGGTCAGAATCAGCTACTGACTACAGTCAAGGAAAGGTAGCGAAATCAGCACATTCAGGGTGTCAGTCATTTTATTAACACTGCTCCAAAGCTTGACACTAACACAGGTTGTTTTCTTTAAAATTATTTTACTGACATGTTACAAAATAAGTTACAGACATATTTTCATAAGTACTGATAATGGTATTTTATAAAATTGTAAATAGATAACCATTAATGACTAATGGTCCAAGGCAAATCTGTAATGTTTCAAGGTAAGCTTGTTTTTTAATGCTTTTCTATTAATGAATCTATACCGCTACTTCTACATTTTTATTCTTTAATTTTATGACATAGTAAAATAAAAAATATATCCAAGATGCCACTAGCCCAGCCTGTATCCATACTAGTAATTTATTGCCCCTGATTGGGTTGTGATTCTAAGTTAGAGTTTACCTTGTAGGAGATTTATGAAGATATGCTCTTGAGATCAACACATGTGGAATGGAGGGGCAGGAAGAAAGACTAGGCAGAGGAGAAAGGGTCAAACTGTAGTATAGGCCCAACCCCATTGGATGCTCTGGACTTAGAATATCTCTTCAGAATCCTCCTGAATCAGGCTGTGATGGGGAGACCTTCATAATACCCCCTGGGTCAGCCAGTACATGTGGGCCACTCCCAGGAAGGGACAGGACCTTGGGCACGGTTCAGGTTATTACTCTTCCTGAGATAGCAAGTCCTTCCTTAAAGTGATGTTTCGGGGGGCATCCCAATATCCCCCACATTCATGCACAATAACAAGTAACCAGGGACACCTGGGTGGCTCAGTTGGTTGAGCATCTGACTCTTGATTTCAGCTCAGGTCTTGATCTCAGGGTTGTAAGATCAAGACTGGCCTTGGGCTCTGTGCTGGGTGTGGTGCCTGCTTAAGATTCTCTTCTCCTCCATTTGCCCCACTATCTCTCTCTAAAACAAACAAACAAACAAAAAACTTTCTCTTAGTACAGAAGGAATGACTTACATTTCCTAGTATGCTTTGTTATCTTTTAAAGAATTAACTCATTAATTCATGTTTAATAGGAGGCTATTATATTAGCAGGTCTGTGTTAACTCCTTCAAGTTCTGGTTCTTAACAGATGAGACAGGCAATAAATTAAAATACTGAAGTGAATTCTCTAAAGATTTATATTAAGACCAAAAAAAAATCACACACACTGAACGACAAAAGTGACTGAAGGAATGCTTAAAAGAACAGTTTACAACCTCCAGGCGTTCTTTGTTTAGGAAAATCCTTAGAGATCCAGTGCTAAGGCAACATGGAAGGGAGCAACAAAGAGATTGTTGTGTTAAGATGAACTCAATTGCCTTTAGCATCATAGAAGAAATATATACTTATATAAGATATGTGAACAAATAGACATAAGGAAGAAAATTAAAATTCCCCACAATCTCTCAATCCTAAGAAAACTACGAATGGTGTCATTTTTCTCCTAATCATCTTCTCCTGCATATGTATATGTAAAATTTTATTCCAATTATCTCACACATAGAATACATCCTTTTCTGTTTCATTAAAAAGTATTCTGATGGAAACATGCATCTATTGCAGGTTGCTCCACTTGTTTGGCATATGGAACATATAATTAGCACCATTACAAGGAATAATAAGATGAATAGCTGAACCATATTTTTTGCTGTTGCATATTTCAAACTATTTTGCTGGGAGAAACTCTACAAAATGGAATTATTTGGCCAATGAAAAATAACATTTTAAGGTTCTTGATATATTGCTAAATCGGAATTCCAAAATAGTATACCTTAGGTATTTCTTATATCTTTTTCAACAGTTCTTGCAAAATATGATAAGGTAGAGAATATTTCACTGTTGCCTAATTTTTTATTTTTTCAATTAAGTGAAAATAAACACTTTTTAGTTGGTTATATGTCTCTTACCTGTAAATATTTACATTCCATACAATCAGTGCTTTTCTTATTGATTTCTAATTCTTCTTTACATGTTAAGGATCTTTTCCTTCTGTTGCTGGTGTTGCAATTATTTTTTCCAGTTTGTCATGTTCCCTCCAGTTTTGATTACTTTTTTGAACTATACATTTTTTATTTCTATGAATTCAAACATTTTCTTTGTAATTTCTTTTTTGACTTTTACCCTTCTAAAATTCTTCCTCAGAGATTACATACATGTCCACCCTTATGTACTGTAGTTGTTTCTTTAAAAACCCTTCAATCTGTCTATATTTTTTGTTAGTTTTTAGAAACTAAAGATATAGTTTTCCAGATAATTACCTTAAATTATTTACTGGAGAGGCA
This sequence comes from Lontra canadensis, assembly GCF_010015895.1. Classification (NCBI taxonomy): domain Eukaryota; kingdom Metazoa; phylum Chordata; class Mammalia; order Carnivora; family Mustelidae; genus Lontra; species Lontra canadensis. Next base: position 6,958,754 of record NW_022631042.1, read on the forward strand.
TTCAAACTTTTTTTATTGCAACCTACATTAAAAAGTGCATTTTATACAATCTAAAACACATATGATACACATGCAAACCTGTAACTGAAATAAAAGTGTCAAAAATAACTTTTATCATTCATGTTAGTACTGAATTATGAACTCTTCTATTCTATCCTATTCTGTCCTATCCTATCCCATCCCATCCCATCCCATCCCATCCCATCCCATTTCATTCTGTTCTATTTCAATTAAAAAAACAAACAAACAAACAAAAAAACTGGCTGTGGTCCACAAAATAGATTTAAAAAAAAATTTGTTAATGACTTTGACCCATTATCTGAAAAACATAATTTACTGAGTCTTTGCTATGTGATCCATACCTTATTTTATACTGGGTTGTTATTTTTGTGTATGTTGAATTGTGTTCCATTACTGTTGATTTTTGTGTATTATTTTCTTAATTTTCTTAATTTCTAAATTTATTAATTTTCTTAATTTCTTATTTTGTGTATTATTTTCTTAATGATTTTAGCTTTATAATATGCTTTACTGTTTTGGAGGCTAAGTGCCTTGCTTTTCTCTCTAAATTTTCACTTTTATCTCAGTTAGTCTTGCATATTTGTTTTTGATCTCTCTGTCACAAGTTAAAATTTTGGCAAGTGTGCCCTGTGGGCCTTTCACACCTACGGTGCTCTTAGAGCCGTAGGCCTTGATCAAGAACATGCTTCGGAAATCTACAACCATTTATTGTTTCTACTTCTAAACCACCTTGCAGAGCTATTTAGGCACCAAACCTTCCCCCCCCCATTTTTAAAAAAATTAATTATTTTCATTAAAATATACTGTATTATTTGCCCCAGGGGTACAGGTCTGTGAATCATCAGGCTTACACATTTCACAACACTCACCATATAGCATACCTTCCCCAATGTCCATAACCCAACCACCCTCTCCTTAGCACCAAACCTTTTACTCTTTGGGGGAGGGTGGACCCTTTAATCTATATGACTGCTGTCCATATCAAAAAGGGACAGTGTGGTTAGAGACATGCACACAGAAAATGCCGTGCGAAGGTTGGAGTTACAGTGCTACAAACCAAGGAACTACCAGCAGCTAAAGAGGTCTGAACAGGCCCTTCAGAGGGACCATGGCCCTGCTAGCATCTTCATTTCAGTATTCTGATGTTCAGATCTGTGGGACTATAAAGTCCTTTGTCCCCAGTGACCCAGTTTGTGATAGTTCATTATGGCAGCCCTAGCCAATGAATACACCCTCTAATTGTACCAAATAAGTTGATTAACTTTACTCTTTAAAAACAAACATAAAACTCATGATAGTTTATGATGTGCATTGTGAAGGAGTGCCCCATAAAATGAATTTTAGTAATTGTTTTGTAATCTTAGCACAATATAAATGTTAGATAGAAGAACAGGGGCTAATGGAATGAATGCATTCTATATTATTCTAATTTTAAGTAACACTCATTTTCTTTCATGGAGTTTTATTTTAATTAAGGATCAAATTGCTCAAAACATCCCTAACAAAAGTCTTATACCAGTAAATCTGCTGATGGATCTGTATATCCTAAGTAATGTAATTAAAAAAAAATCTCAATGGTATTTTTTTACATCCATGATTATTCTTTTCAGACAAGGGTTATTGAATTAAGTGAGCTATGAAATAGTTAGCAATAAGTGTATGCATTTATAGCAATGAACATTAAATCCCCCACTTGTCCGGAAGTGTAGGAAGCAGTACATTGTGGATAATCAAATGTTTTGGATAATTTAACATTCGAACTATTAGAATATATTTAATTGTAATCTCTATAAAATATGTTTGCTTATATTGGGACCATACAATTACCTTAAAGTCACCATTGAAAAAGGAATTATTCTTGAGAAATTTAGAAGTAGGTGGGGTTACCTGTCTGCTTAAACACCATTGGTTATCTGAATTCTGTGTAAAATGTAGTCCTGTTTTAGTTATTACTCCCCCAATTAAGGAAAATTTAATTTCAAATAAGCACTAATTGAAATGAACATGTATAATTTAGTGAAAACAAGGGAGACAATAGGGGAATATTTATGGAGTGGCTTCTGGGGGCTGAGAGTACAAATTAAAAAATTTAAAAAGAAAGAAAAAGGAATAATCACGCTTTCTGCAAAACTTTTATTGACTTTAACAGTTACAAGTCTTCAACACATTTTGTTGTTGATGTGGCTATTAATTTGGCTATGAGTTTTAATCTTATTTTTAAATTTAGTTAAAAGTCCCAATACACTGCTGTATGATTTTTTTTTTTTTTGGATAAATTTTTTGAGCACATGGAAATAAGAAAATATGAAGTCCCCCCTTCAAGGGAACCTAAGCAAGGTATTCAGACACAATATTGAAAGTCAGTGAGATGACAGGTGCTGAAGGTGTGGCTATGAACAAAACAGAGAAGGTTCCTGCTCTGCTAGGGAGACTATATTGATGCAAAAGTTAAATGCTGCTTAAAAGTCTTCATGTCAGTAAGAACAATCCTAAAAACCAAAACCAAAACCGAAACACCTATATATTTGAATATTGAGAACTATAATATTGCAAAGTATTAACTCTATGGTTGATAAGTTTTGGAGGCTGGTTGGTTCTTGCCCTTGATGCTTAAATACACTGTAAAGAGTCACAAATAAAAGCCATTTATTCTAATTCCCTATATTAAAATGTGCTTTCCAAATTTCCTTTTCTCAAGAAATTAATGAGTACCAGCCATAATTGCATGAAACTGGTCCAACTTACAGAAAGATCCCTGAGGATAGGGAACCAAATGAAAGGAAAAGGAAATGAAGATGAAGGTCTTGTGATAATCACTGATGCCACGGGTAGGAAACTTTTCAAAAAATAGAGAGAGACCATTCTGCAACCCCAGTAAAATATTGACTCAAGCCAGGTCTCAACAATGAATGCTAATATCATAGCTGGAAGACTACTTGCACATGCAACAAAATATTACCCCACTAGTTGACTACTATTTGCAAAAAGAAACACTTGGTAGACACCACCATCCACCAAATGATCCTATTAAACCTCACTAAGAGTAAGGCCATCTGACATTAGAGACCTTCTTCTGCGATGCAATATAAAGTAATCAGTATCATCAATGAAGAAATCTTCACCAAAAGATTTCAAAATTGTATCTCATTAAGCCTAGGTTACAGCAAATATAGGGGAACTAAAGAATAATGTATAAAAACATATTGGAACTATCAGCTAAATCTAGAATGTGAGCCATTCCAAAGACAACTGACCTACATTCCTCAAAAGGCTGGTGTCATTATATGGAGAAAAAAAATGGAGGGACTATTCAAGATTTAAAAGACTTAAAAGAACTTAACAGTTACATTCAGAGTATGATACTTGAGTATGAGCTTATACCATGAATCAAACAGCTGAAAAGCCTTTTAGAGACAATAAGGGAATATGAATATGTAATGGATGATTTTTAGAAGGTGCAAGCTGATGTGTTTGAAGGTGTGTGCATGTCCTGATATCCACAACTTCCCTGCACAGTCATTAGGGAAAATTCACACGCACACAAACACACATAGAACAGATGGCAAAATATTAAGGATTGTTAGAAGATTCTAGGTGGTGGGCATAAATGTAATCATTGTATACTTTAAACCTTTCACTATGCTTTAAAATGTTTCTGAAAAAATGTGTGTAGGGGCAAGGGGAGTGTCAAATGCTACTGAAAGATTCATTAAGATGAGAACAGATTTAGAAGGAAGGAGCCTTTTATTTTTTTTGTGAGAGCAGTTTTAGTCATTTTACAGCGGTTCAGAAAGTAAACTAGAGGTGAGAAAAAGGAAATCGTGTGGACAACACACGGAAGTTTAGTTTAGTTTAGTTACAAACTAGAAAGACATGTCAGTTATGAATTAGAAATAAGATTGAAAACTGAGGGAAACAGATTTGAAGGAGAGATTTGCTTTTTTATTTGCACTTTTTATTTTGGAGTTTTTGTTTGTTTTTAAAATTCTTGTTTTAAGGGGGAAAGAGGTGACTGTTTTAAACCGATAAGGAAGAATCAGTAGAGGGGGGAGATTGAAGAGGGAGATTAAAGGAGGGCAGTTTCAAGAGTTTTGGAATTAGATGAGTGTGACTAAGGAATCAAAACAGAGAAAACACAGGTTTTCTCTGAAACCTGTGAAGAATTTAGCTTCAGCCTCTCACTTCCTTGATCCTTCCTAAGATGCTGACTAATTTCTAATTTTTATTCTTTCCTTTTTCTTTCTCTCTTCCCCTCTTTCCCTCTTTATCTTTCTCTCTTTCTCCTCCTTCCCTCCCTTCCTCCCCACTTCCTCCCTTTCTCCCTTCCTTCCTTCTTTCCATCCTTCCTTCCTAACTTTCTTTCTGAAGAGGACCCCATAACTATATAAATTTCAAACCCCGCAAAACCTGAATCAACATCTATGGGAAGATGTTAAATAAGAGTAAAAAGGAGTAAACCTCATATATATATAATACAGCTTGTCAAGCTTTAACAAGCCTGCGAATTCCTGAGAGAGCTTATTAAAACGCAAACTCCTACGTTGTTTTATACTTTACTTTACTGATGAGGAAACTAGGACTTGCAAAGATTATATGGCATCCTAAGATCACATGGCTGTTGGTGGCTAAGCTGGTACTGTGATTTCAGGGGTCTTCTGTTACCACGCATGCTGTATTTATAGTCTTTATCCTCTGTTGTTTATATTACTGGAAAACTTTTACTTATTTTTATTAGGGATAAGAAAAAATTAGTCTTACTGATTTCATGGAGTAAAATACAACTTTTGAGAAATTTAAATTTAATTATCCAACCATATCCTTTGCTAAGGATAAGGATCTTTTCTCCCCATCTTGTTTGTTTTTTAATAAAAACAGAATCTTAGATAACATAAACCTTATCCTGAATGTATTAGTTTCTATTGCAGCACAACAAATTGCCATAAATGTACAGGCTTGAAACAACGCAAATTTATGATGTCACAATTTCCATGGGTCAAGACTCTGGGCACTGGTTAGCTTTTAGCCTAAAGCAAGGGTAACTGGGATTTCCATCTCATCTGGGACTTGGGTTCCTCCAGATTCACCAATTGTTGATAGAGTTTCATTCCCCATGGTTCTGGGACGGAGAAGTGTTGTCAACTCTAAGAGACATCCCTTTGTTCTTTCGCAAGTGCCCCTCTCTACAATGTGGCAGTTTTCTTCCCTGATGCTAGAAGAGAATCTTACCAGTTGGCCAAGGGAGCTATATGATATAATGTAACAAAAATCATGGGAGTAAGTTTCCTCTTTGCCAAATGATATGACCTAATGTAGGGAGTGACTGTTCCACCATATTCACAGTCCCACCCACATTCAAGAGTAGGAGATTCTACAGGTATTGTACTCACTGAGTGAGAATGTTGGCTGCCATCTTAGAATTCTGCCTACCTCACAGAAAGATATCAGAAAAGTTATCTAGGTGTTTTATGCTTGATGAGACTTCAAAAAAATCTTTGAGATTCAAAGCAGCAAAGATTTTTCTCTGGGTGCTTGTTTTAAATCTGTATTAACAATCAAGCAAAAACATGGGACAAGCCTTCCATTCTTGCTAAAACAATGAGTTGTTATCTGTCTTTGATGTGACTGTAATTGCCTCCTTTGCTAATGTTGCTCCTCATTTTTAGAGAATTCTTAATAGCTTTCCTCTTGGAGATTATTATCCTTTGAATATGTATATTTCTGTAAATATTCAGCACTGTCTTGTAAAAGGAAACCAGGATCCTGTCTGTCAGTTGAACAGGACATGAGTTTATAATTTGGTATTGTGTTATTTTTTTTAAAAGCTGTGAATATAATAATAAAGATTAAAACACTACAGAGAGTATGTGTCTGTGGCAGTTGTAGGTGTTAATTATGTTGTCAGATAGAAGAGTGAAAATTCAACCTCCTGAACTTGGGTCTTAGAAGGTAGGCCAAGTATCTGATTTTCCCCCTATTGTTATTAAAATGTATTTGTTTGTACTTCTAAATATCTTTGTGCCTGTAGATATGTTATTATTATTTTGAAGACAGAAATATAGATAAAATCAGACTCACTCTTTTGGATCCCAGAACTGCATGGTTTAGCAGATTCACTAGAGGGTTTTTAAAAGCTGAGTAGTGTGAACTGGATGCTTAAAGAGTGTCTTGGGCTTTGATCACAGTTGGTAGCCTTCAAAAGTCAGAGGATCTCTATTAATATAGGGCACATAAAAAGCTATGGTTTTGTCTTTTGGCACTTAAAGGCATTAATCTATTTTAGTTCTCACCAGTAAGTATGTCCAACAGTTAAGCTAAAATGCAATGAGAATTAAAAAACAAAAAACAAACCTAAAGAAACCACTTATCTTAATGCTTTTTAAGATCTGTAAGATGCTGTTTAGCTTGTAAATATTTTTTTGTGACTGTGATTAAAAATAAGATTCTGAGTTCCTACACATTCTGATTTTTAAAAATGGAAGTGTGTGTGTGTATGTGTGTGTGTGTGTGTGTGTGTTTAATCTGGGAGATTTAGTAGTTATTGTTTTCAAAATAGGGAAATTTAATACCAAACTTTCATGGGTGATTGGCTTACTAACATTATTATCTGGTTTTGAAAAATTTCAGGCAGGAGCAGAAGCAATATTCCATTTCTCTTTCTAAATAGATTATGTCAAGTGTTAGCATTCAAGGAGCCTCCAGTTTGCATATTGAAGCCAAAGGGTTCTGTTCAGAGAGTGTATTTGATGCTTCTTCACCAGGACTTCCCTTGGTGATTTTTAAATGCTTTCAGTAGGATGAAGACCCAATTTGCAACAAGGCTCACAAAGCCTTGTGACTTGGCCTTGCATCTACCTCAGCTTAGAGATTATCACACACCATTATCCCTTTTACTGTGGACATCAGTTATATTGGCATTGCCCTTCTTCTAGTTCCTTGAGAGAGGTGTACACATTGCCACATAACCTTTGCACATGCTGTTTCTTCTATCCAGAACATAGTTACACTTCTTTTCTCCCCTTCCATGGCCACCCTTTTTGTTAGATCTTACCTTTATCATTTCCCAAGGAAAACATCCATCGTGGACTATTCCCTCCTTACCTCTCTAGTTATATATATATTTTTTGTTACCTGGGCTATGGAACCACAGCATTCCGTTCTTTCCTACTCCTTCCCTCAATTTATAATGTACATCTATGAGTGAGATTGTCTAATTAGTATTTGCTCCTGCCTCTCACCCTATTAGAGTAAATTCTTAAGAAGTCAGGGATTTTGTCTTATATACTTATTACTTGATCTCCAGGGTCTAGCACAGGGCTAAGTATATGAAAGATATTGAATAAATACTTGTTGAATGAATACATGAATGAATGAACAAATGGATGGATAAGTGAAGGAATGCATGGATTTGATTATTCATAACCTGGAAACATCAATCATCTCAATTAAAAGCTAGACCTGCAAATAAACAGAGAACAAAGTCAGCAACCACTCCACCCATTAACAGCAAGGCTGCTCCATAGACCCATGCCTGCCAACCAGCTGGCATTATCACTATTATTTTGATATGCTTTGTGAAAATTTTAATAAACTCAAAATAACAAAGACAGATGGTGACCTGAACACATTATGGAATGTCAACATAGTCCCCATCCTTCCTTCCCACAGGTGGGCCAAACATAAGGACAAGAAGAATATAGCCTGAAGGGAATTGCACAAGCCATGAAACAAAATAGATTTGGACTAGCTGGATAGTTTTTCGGCCAGAGGTTAGCTCTGAGAAGGCATTTAAAGAAATACAGCAGAACATTCCAGGCAGACAGATAGCATAAAAGAAAAAAAGCAGAAATGGCGGAAGAAACCAGAAGACAGAGAAGTAATATTGAGCAGGAGTGAAGAGGTTAATTATTCAGCACGGTCTGAGATAGCCAGAAAACAGTTTATAGCCTATGTCCAATTATCCTTTCTGCTTGAGCTAATGTTACTGCCAACTTAAAACTCTTCCATGTAGATGATGGTCTGGCATTTAAATCTCTCTTTCTCTGAAAGCAAAAGAAAATGAAATTAAATTAAATATTTTTTTCTTGAAAAATAGTCATGAATGGTGACAGTGTGACTTAGTCTGGCATTTGTAGTATTTCTGGGAGGTGATGTCCTTCTAATCTGTTTGTATTTTTACCAGCAACTACCAAAGAGACATTCCTCACACTCAGACAAAACGTGGTCAAATGTAATCAAATCTGTAATAAAGTAATATTTTTCATCAGTGAAGAAAAGGAAGCTTTACATGTAAATGTCATCCCACAAAGTTGATATTTTAAGTTTGCTTTGCTCTTTTATCAAAGATATCCAAAGAAGCGTTATCTACAACCCCTTAACAGTTGTAAATGGATCCCGGTAAATATATTGCTTTGCTAAGTAAGAAAAATAAAATATTAAAGATTCAAGAAAATAATACACAGTTAGAAATTAGAATTCAAAATAGAAAATATAGTTAAAGTGATTATAAAAGTCATTAACAAAAAGATGGCATATAAATAACTCTTTTATATTTCTTCCTTTAATTGAGCTTTTGTTTCTTAATTATTCCATGTTGGCATGGAAAATGCCAGGACTTTAATTTTATATACCAGATCACCAGTGAAAGGCAGCCTTGGAAGTAATGAGGCATTATCCATTGATCTGATGCTTTGCATAAACTCATCTGAATCTGTCTCTATTTCTCTTCTTCACCCTGTCCTCCCCTGAAGCCAAATGCCAATCTGATCCTATAACACTTTTGCTTAAAGCCAACGTGCTTAGGGCAAGCTCATTCTAACCCTCATCCTGGGCTTACCTCTGCTTACCTCAATCTCCTCCTCTTTCAGCCACACTACTTTCCCTCACTTCCTCAGAAGAGCTCAGCACCCTGCCTTTGTCTCTAGCAAAGTATCTAGGCCCCTGCCTCCCCCTGCGTACATTATCCCTCCTCTTTGTCTAGTTAGCTCTTAGTCTTATGTCTCATTTCTGAGCTCACTGCTGTCCCTGCTCACCCTGCTATGTGATTTTAAGACTCCGGGAAGTTTTTCTTCAAAGCATTTATCACAGTTTTTGTTATCCATTCGTAAAACTATTTTATTATTGTCTGGATCCCACTAGATCAATTCTGAGCACCATGAAGGCAGGTGCTATCTCTCAGTGCTTAAGTGCTGAGAAGATGACTAAAGAAATTCCTTGAAAGTGTGAAACAATAAATAGCTTGTGAAGCTGATTACATTTAGGAGAACTAGAACTTTTCATCATGTCAAAATTATTCAAAGCATTCTCAAATGAAAGAATATGGGTTGTTGTTATTGCTGGTGACATGTAATGGTACATGTGAAGCGATGTTCAGTTTTCCTACAGTAACTTTTGGAGTCAAGCATACTTCAAGTGAACCATTATTAGGTATTCAGAGGAAAAAAAATACCCCTTAAAAATGCCATTGAAAAATGAATTGCAACCCCTTTGATTGGAAATGCATATATACATTATTTTCCTTTATTGGCATATAAATATTGATAAGTCCATAAGAGAGAGTTATATCTTATATGAAAAGATTATACCTATGTTTATTATTATTATTATTATATTTATTAAAATTTTACATTCTCATAAAAAATTCAAGAAGTACAACAAAATGTGTTTATTCCTGCATACAGGATAGGCGTATTTTGGCAAGGCTAGGCTTAGCAAAACATCTCAAAATCACAGGGATTTTGCTTGTAAAAAAATACATATTTGAGACCTCCTGGGGACTCCAATAAAGGAAGACTAGTGGGGGTGGACAAAGGCTATAAGTCTGTACATTTAAGAATTACTCTAATTAGGAAAAGCATTTCGCTTTGTCATCAATATACTAATAATAGCTACAATTTATTTGATGCTTATTATGTGGCAAGCACTGTACAAGGTACTTATACCTATTAGTTTATTTCATCCTCATATCAAATACATGAATAATTGAAAAAGAAATATATCTATCACCCAATGAGAATCTTTATTAAAAAGGCTCTATTTTTATTTTTTAACAACCCATGTGATATATAGCTGTCATATTTTACTTAATAGTTAATGTAAATTTGATTCTTGATATTCTTCCTTAAATGAGCATCGAATGTAGTGGATTTAAATTTAGGTGGGGTTGTTTATTGTGAATCAGGACAAAATTGGGTATAATTTGTTTGGGAAAGGTTCTAATGTCCCAGAACTAGAGTAGAGATGCACTCCTCAGTGTTACAAGCTGAACCATCTTCCCAGCTTAAATTGTCAGGAAAATATATCTAGATCAAAGAATACGTTAGTATAAAAAAATCTACTTTTATTTAGTTCTTCTTTGGAAGAGGTTGTACAACCAGTAACTATGGATTCCTCGAAGATCACCATTTACCAGCCAGCAGTTCATAATACAAATTACTGATCACTTGTTTTTCTATCCATATTCTCTTATATCATCATCATTAAATTATTTTTGAGGGATGATATAAATTTATATATGATATACACTATGATAATATGCGTATAAACATGCCATAATGAATTTTATCTGGAAAGAAACTCTTGCCCATTATGACAACTAACATTTGCAGAGCACTTACAAAGAGCCATGCATGGGGCTAAGCCCTGGATATTTATTTTTTCATTTAATTCTCATAACAATGCAATGGACTATCATTATTCACAGCATTTATTAGTCTGGTATTATCTCCTTTTTAATAGTAAAGGCAATTGGAGTCAGATTAAGTTCTATATACAAAGTCAGTTCTTTGGTAATCGCCGAAGGCCAGACTGGAATCCAGGTCTTACTGAAACCAAGGGCAGTCCTGCTCGTCACCACCAAGAGAAACAGCCTTAGCTCCGGGCCAGCTTTTCAAGTCGTTCCGGTCATACCACCACCGCCAATCCCATTGTGTACCTCTAGATATTTTATGTCCTGCCATCGAGTCACTAACACAGATACTCCACTCACCTGCCCTTCGTTCTGTTTCTCAAAACTCATTGAGCTTTGCCTTTGCATTTACTGTTCCCCTCCCTGGACTCCTTCAGCCCCTGATACTCACTGGTTGTCTTCTACCGCAATGCTCACCTCCTCAGGAAGGCCTTCCTTAACTACCGATTTAAATAAATTCTTACCTGTCCCAACTCTTGTCATCTTTCATCACATTAACTGTTTTCTTCACAGTACTCATCATTTCTTCACATCATCCTCGGTACTTGTTTGTTTCTGAGTTGATTGTTTGTCTCTCCTGCAAGAATCTAAGCTCTAACAAGTTCTTACCTTTTTATTTACCATTGTACATTTATTCTATGAATGACTATATGATAGTAGATTTGTTTGGATTTACCCAAAGCATGTGCTTACAAAGATGAATAAAATAGGAATTATTATATCAAGAAGCTGATAATAGAACAGTTGGACAAAACGATTTTTAAAATCCCAGGTGCCTGGGTGGCTCCGTGGGTTAAAGCCTCTGCCTTTGGCTCAGGTCATGATCTCAGGGTCCTGGGATCAAGCCCCACATCGGGCTCTCTGCTCAGCGGGGAGCCTGCTTCCTCCTCTCTCTCTGCCTGCTTCTCTGCCTACTTGTGATCTCCATCTGTCAAATAAATAAAATCTTTAAAAAAAAAAAGATTTTTAAAATCTCAAATCACTATTTTGTGTCACCAAATAATTTCAGGTTGAAATTGATACCTTAACTCTAGACTCAATTTATCTTACAATCAGAGATAAAGATGAAAATCCTCTCTTCAATAAGCGCTAAAGTCTCCTCAGGATATACAGAATACGGATGATTTGGGTGGTCAGTATTATGTATGGGCTATACTTATGAAATCCAAACGAGTCTGCTCTGCATAAACACCTGGAGAACTTTATAACTTAACAGGTTTGGGGTCTCCCAGAGATCCAGATTCAGGATGACAAGGGGAGGGCCTGGAAATCCGTATTTTTAAAACAAGTACCTCTCCCACTCCCCTGCGTTTTCCCTAAGACCCATCACAGGAGCTGCCTTGCTCAGAAACAAACAAAAAACAGCTTCTGTGTTCTGTGCTAACCATGAATTTGAGGAAAATAGCATATATTTACGTAAGTTAAATCTAAAAATCAAGAATACTTTCTTTTTAACCAAACTAAATCTTAATTTTGAAGTTTGTACTTTTTTGAAGTTTGTACTTTTAAGAATCATTTATTCAGACATTGATTTAGTTTTCATTTATAAATCTTTCCTACCAAAAAGCACAAGGTGCTTTACAAACATTAACCACATGAGAAACATGAATCTTGACAAAAACACTGTCAGCTAGATAAAATGTTTTTAGTAAATGAAAAAGTATAATTCTGCCTTTCAAATTGAATTTCAAATGATATTTCTTGCTCCAGTGACATATGAATTGGTTTGTTGCTTGGTTGGTTCTGGGTATTTTATGTGCATTTAGTTATCCTTACATATCCTGCCAGCTAAACACTCTCTTTTCCACATATGCCCTTTTTTCTTTACCTTTAAATGAGAAACCACACATTATGTCCATTACTTAAGAAGTGGGAGGGGAGTTGAGGTTCTTCTTTACCAAGTTCCCCCAAGAGATTTTACTTTTTTATCCCTTTTTGGTTGACTCTAACTATCCAGAGGTGACTTCCTTGAAATTCACGGCTAGGCAAGGTTTTATCTATGTTCTGTCACAATCCACTGCAACACTATAGCTTTTCTGAACTTCAGATAATTGAAGTGTTGGTAAAATATCTAAAAAAGAGAGAAAGTGATTGTTCTGTTCTACCTCTAAGGTCTGTTCCCCTTCTAATAGTTTTTCTGTACAAATCAATAGGGAAGGCACACCCAGACCTGTCTCTCCACAAGCATAGGATGAGCGATGTTCTCATCTTATTTTTGTTTGTATTTTTCTTTCTATCAAATTTACCTACCCTATGCTACATTCTTCTGTAGTCCAGAATTCAGTTTAGGCTTCCTTTTAGAATAATTTGAGAAAATAACTTTACTTAAAGATTAGTAGTAAAAATTGTTCACCTTCCAGTGGGTGTATACCCCATAGCTGTATACCCATACCTGCTCTATAGTTGAACAAGGACTTAATTTAATTTAATGTTTTTAATTATAATTTTAAGATTTTATTTATTTATTTGACAGAGAGAGAACAAGCACAAGCAGAGGGAATGGCAGACAGAGGGAAAGGGAGAAGCAGGCTCCCTGCTAAGCAGGGAACCCCATGGAGGGCTCAACCCCAAAACCCTGAGATCATGACCTGAGCCGAAAGCAGAGGCTTAACCAACTGAGCCACCCAGGCATCCCATCCAGGACTTAATTTTAATAATAGAAATCATCACTTGCTTCTCCCTCTGTGCTCTCAGAGTCTCAGAATATTTAACATGAATTGGATGAAGTGAAGAATTGGCATTGTTCATGGTAAAATTTAGAATATAAATCACTAATCAACTTACATTGCAAATACCCAGTTTGGCTAGATGGAGCTCCATGGTTAAACATGCCAAATTTTGGACTGCTCTCCTTTTGATACAATTAGGCATTAAGTTTTTGTAAGCAACATTTTTAACCCACAACAGAAAGAAATGTAGCAGCTGCAATGGAACTGAAAAAAGTTACATGGAATCCCCAAAATGCATGGTATCCAAAAAAAAAAACAAAAACAAACCCCAAAAACCCAGTAGTATTTCTTGAATGATCAATTCTTGACCTGTATGGCCATCTTTGTCTGTAGCAAAACAATGATAACTTGTTATTTCACTATGAGAAATAGCACCTACGAGGCTAACATGTTTTGTTTTTGTTTTTTATCTGCCTGATTATTTCACAGGAGAAAATAAAGGCTATGAACTCGGTTAAGTAAATAAAAGCCAATACATGTAAAACCTATCTTTAATTGGAGTTTCTTCAGTGCCCTTGACTAGTACACTTATTTTAAAATGCTTTATTGGGATGCCTGGGTGGCTCAGTCGGTTAAGTCACTGCCTTCAGCGCAGGTCATGATCCCAAGGTCCTGGGATCCAGTCCCTCATCGGGCTCCTTGCTCGGCAGGGAGCCTGCTTCTCTCTCTGCCTCTGCCTACCACTCTGCCTGCTTGTGCTCGCTCGCTCTCTCTCTCTCTGACAGGTAAATAAATAAATAAAATCTTTAAAAAAAATGCTTTAGTAGTCAGCTTTTAAATAAAAAAATCCATGAAATTCATGCTTCATCTTCCTCCATATTTGCCTCCGGCTGATTCTGCTCCTATTCTTCCAAATAACAACTGCGTCCAATTTTGCATATCTTGATTTAAACCTTTTCCAGTGAGCCTTTGTCTTATGTATTAAGTAAGCACAAAAGAATACAGTTTGGATTGTAGAATGTCAACAAAGGTTTAGTGTAGCTTTTATTTCTTTAAAGGGAAAATGGCGCCCCTCCTATCACTCTCTTAAGTGACTACTAACAAAATGAGAGATACCAGAAATGAGTTGCCGGTAACTGGTTATTAGGCTTCAAAAGTCTGTCCGTCTCCCATGCCCAAAACCCAGACTGCTAAATTAGAGAGACATACGCTCGGTGCCCAGGGCTCTGTGTAAGTACTGTTTGGAACGCGTGGCATTCTATTAGTGCCCTATGACCAAATTCCTTAATTGCGAATTGAATTTCCTACTTCACTACTTCACTTTCCATCAGCCTGCCTAGAGAAAACGAATGTGTCAGACATAATGTACTTCTGATTCCCTAAAAATAAATGCAGAAACTAAAATCCCTGGAGATTTCAGTTCTGGAGTGACAGAGTCTCAGAAGCCAGATGCTGTGTAGGCTCTTTGAAACAGACAAAGTGAACGCCAGCATTAGCCTTCTGAGGACTGATACTGCAATCAGTATGTGTTTTATTGGCATTTTTTTCCACCTGGATTTTCACAGCAGGACTAGATGAGGTCTTCCTGTGTGTTCTCCCTAACTTATCTGCTCTTTTTGCAGATGTTTGCCTAAAATACATTTTGTTTACTTGGAGGTGGTTTCTTTTTTAACAACTCAAAGATGGTATTATGAGATCTCCCTGTTGAGACCAAACCAGCAGACTATTATTTTAGGAACTCTTGTACTCTATAGAACATCATGCATTTCCCAGTATTCTCTGGAAACCCAGAGTAATGAATGAACCGTGGAATATGTGGGAGACTTCAAAAAGAAAAAAAAAAAAATACATCTGTTTGAAAGAAAGGTGAAACAGAAAACAAGAGCATATACTTTTTATGTATATTTCTAATAGAGAAATTCAGTATGAAAGAAATATGCTTTTTGGACCAATATATGTTGAGAATTAGCATATCTATTTTCTGGGAAGTAGTGGATCCTTTCTTATACCCAAACTATGTCAAACAACAACTTCCTGATCCTAAAGCCCAGGTCACCTCCTCCATTTTTACGAAGAAGAACCATGTTGCTAGAATAACATTTCCAAATACAGCAGTGAAGTAAGAAATTTCATTTCCATAGAAACCAAAAATGAAACAATAACTTGAATGTGAGAGCAGTCACAATTAGAGCAACAGCTCTTTCCCGAAGTTGTCACACAGAGCATTCACAGAAATAAATAGAAAGTATAAATGGAGGAGGTCAGGATAGGACATGTTAAAAATGAAATATTCTATAGAAATTTTAAAAGGCAAAATGTGAATGTGTTAACTTGCATATATATAACAGTGTTTGACCTTTGAGGGATTTGCTTGAATTTCTAATCATTGTTTCTTTATCTGTAAAATGGGAGTAGTAATGTGAACTATCTACTTCTCAGGTAATTAGCATTAACACTGAGCAATTACTATGTGCCTTAAATGAATTTACTCAATTCTCACTATTATGCTTATTTTTGTAGATAATAGCTAACAGCTTTATGGTGCATTTTATGTGCTTTGCAGTGTTCTAAGCAAACTTTGGATACATTTATCAACACATTTTCCTCCAAATAACAATGAGGTAGAAACAACCATTGCCCTACATTACAAATGAGAAAACTGAATCAAAAAGCAAATGATACAATGCATACTTGGTAAAGTGCAAAGTATTGTATACAACTAGGTATATAATTATATCATCCCCGTGGATTAATTAACTACTTTCTGCTTATGTAATTAAATAATTCCTTTCTACTCTAATTTTGAAGGTAGATTTTAACTAAAATAATTTTTATTACAGGACCTAATAGTTTCTCTAAGAGAGATAGTTTATTGTATCCTTTAATGTTTCATGCATGATAGTAATATTGAGATTTGAGGGCATGCTTAAGTATCAGATAATGATCATATAATTATATTTTAACTATTGTTAAGAAGCTTTTACAAATTACCAGAATTAATTCTAATCTATTCTGAAAAGCAGAAGCTCACATTTCTTCTATATCTAACAAAATACTTTTAAAGCAGTGATTCACTGGTTTCTATTTTTGGCCATTGGTCCTCAAATGTGGGATTTGAAGTTCACTATTTATCATCTACACTGCCATTGTGGTATTGTGGTCAGCGTTCTTAGCCTGTGTTCATTATTCCTTGAGTTATGTTACCAAAGTAAATGGAAAATGGTCCTCTACAGTTGGACCTAACAGTGCACATTCAGAACTATGGAAATGGGTGAAGAATTTAATCAATCCAATTCTTACAGACATGTTTTTATCTTAAATGTTGCAATAAACTGTATTTGTGTACTTTCATAACTTCTCATCACTTTACATTGGAAAACAGATTTGTCAGGTTATCCCTAGCTATATTCCTAGAGCCTGATATGAGGCACATGTAACTATGCACTTTGAGGGCTATTATGGCAACTTCCTACTTCCTACATCTAACTACTAGGCACAAATCAAAAGCCAAAATTACCAGCAGCACTGCGTAAAATTTTGTTGGTTGCATTTATGCAGAGAGTGAGAACTATATGTAGGGATTATATCCAGTTGCCTATGAACGTTTTTCCTAGATTATAATAAACAAAGGAAATTTGAAAATTTGAGCAATCTTTTGTTTTCACTCCTTGTTCAGTTACTAGGACAAAACCACAGAAGGCTTTTGTAAATGATTAAGACATGACATTGTCTGAGTTGCTGTATGAAGTATGGCATGGGGAAATACAGGTGATGATGGTGTCATAAAGATGACATGTGTCACTTGTTAAAGAGCAAGAGAGCAGTCTGTGGGCTCCCACTGGCGTAAGTACTGCCTGTTTATTGCACAGGAAACTTTCCAGCTTGTGTGCTGGTGGATCAGGGATCATGGCTGTGGATATTCAAGACACTAGCAAGGTAGGAACAATTTAAAGAATGCTGGTTGGGACGTGAAAGTGTGGAGCTAGAAATGACAGGATTAAAGGTAGAATCAGGGCAAGTGAAATAAGAGGTTCTTCAGGTCTTTGGACCTGCTCTAATTTCTGTTCTGCCAAATACCTTTTATCTTTTAAAACTAAATTCATATGTTGACATCACAATATGATAATATTGTTATTACTCATACACATGCACATATATACACTCACACACAAGCACATTCACACATACACACTCACTACAAATGTTCTCCCTGTTTCAGATCTTCAACACACCCATCTTTGGGTTGTCTTCCTACATTGGTATCCAATGACCAAAGCATATGGCCTTAAGGATGTATGTTTAGTTTAGAAGACTTTTCCTATTAAAAAACAAACAAACAAACAAACAAAAAACTATTGAGATAAAATCTGTCTCTTAATTACTTTTAACAGAAATTCAAGTTTAATGCAAACCAAACCCACATGTTAGTAGAGAAAAGTAAGGTTCTGATAACACAAGCTTTAATTACGGGAGGTTGTAACAGACACCAATGTATAAACATGAGCCAATCAAGCAATCGAAATAACAGAACAAATAAATGAAGTGGAGAATAAAAGAACAATATGTGAATTTTATCACAAGAAAATTCATATCTCATTAAACTTCAGTAGTATCTAATTTGACCATAATCAAAACCAGGATGTATAAGACCCGGGAGTATATATCCTCACTCTGCAAGACATGATTGTGAGAAAGCGTTTTGTGCCTATTGTGTCCAGCCAATGTAGGTGTAAGGCAAAAAGCCAGGAAAGAGAGAAAGCATTGGCTCTGCCATCAGGATAATGTAGGTGAAAGATTACTATCAGACTGCATGAAACTACCACATTATGTGTCACAAACTAGAAATATATAGATATTCAGAACATAGATATCCTATGAAACTGAAATTTGCTAGATAATGGAATTTGAGCCTATTAAGAAGTTATTATTAAGAATTTATACAGATACGGAAAAGCATGGAAGCTCTTTCATATCTGGGAAATAAAATCATGAACAAAGCCATGAAGAACTTAGCTTTGGAATGCTGGATAATGGGACAGCAAGAAGCTGGCAAGTCAGGAATTGAAATTTCCTTTCAGATATTTGGATACAATTTTTAGATATTGGATACAGTTTTATTTGAACATCTGCCTTGATTATTGAGTGCAGATATGGTACATTAATAATTATTGGCTTTTGAGCAAAGAAATGATAAACATACCTGGAGGGAAATTAGCATAACCATAATGTGCACCATTACTTTCAGAAATAATGAGAGAAAGGGACGAGGAACGAAGAGGTTAAGGAATGACTTTGGCCATGAAGTAAGGAATGTTAGATTAATTGATGCTTGAGGTAATGAAGATTTAGACCAGTTGAAATGGTAGCAGGGGGCAGACATTTGAAAGGAAAAATGGGAACAGATTGGTGACTTTCTACATAGTTAAATATATTAGAAATCCATTATAAGCAAAAGCGATATCTTCTTCTTCTCTGTATTTCCAGTATCCAAAACAGCCTTTGGAACAAAGAAATTATTTGATAAATGTTATACCTGATGAAGATAATGCAAGACAGGGAAAGTAAAGGGTTGAAATAACAATCCAAGTTCCAGAAACTATCAAAGGCAGAAACTGGGATTGTGAGAAGGGATACCTTACCTGGAGAAAAGGTTTAATTAAGGGATTTAGGGTTTGTGGTGATGGTGAATTAGCCAAGGAACAATGACTTACAGAGTGTTGAAAGAATCAAAAAGTTTGTCAATTCACTACCGTCTAGTGTTGCTTTTTCTTGAAAAACCTAGAAACATTCAGAAACTGGTTAAGGCACTGGATACTTGAATTAGTATTAGTCTTGTAGCTAAACCTAAGAAGGTCATGTCCCTAATAATATTGTCATTGCCAAAATTAAAATGCTATTTAAATTTTTAAAATATCTTAAAATAATCTAATAATTTTTCCATTTTGATTAAATGCCATGTCATTGCTTTGATTTTTTTAGGCACTGTAGTAGACCAAATTAATCAAAGCTATATTAAAAGTAACTGGAAGGGCACCTGGGTGGTGCAGTCAGTTAAGTGTCGGACTCTTGGTGTTGGCTCAGGTCGTGATCTCAGTGTTGTGAGATTGAGCCCTGTGTCAGGCTCTGAGCTCAGAGTGGAGTCTGCTTGAGATTCTCTCTCCCTCTGCTCCTCCCACTCATGCTCTCTCTCTCTAAAATAAAAACGTAAATTAAAAAAAAGAAAAAACCTAGAAATGCATCCTGTTATTTTGACATAACATTCTGTGATTTTCATTAGGCTTTATAATCTGAAGGTCAGATTGTAGATTGAGAAAAATCTTCAAAAGTTGTGCTGTTTTGAATTTTTGGTTTTTTAATCATTGCTCATGAGGTCAGAATTACCCTGCTTTTCACTGCTGTTTTCATATTTGAAGACTTTAAGTAACTTCTTATATTCTAGTTCTTTTTTAATAAGCATTACATACATCACATGTACATAAACAGGGTACAATAATAATTGCCATCATCTCAGAGGAGAGAAACAATATTTCAGAGTCTATTAATAGAGCAGAGAGAAATTATTCTTTTGAGAAGCTTATGGACTTTAAAGATTGTATTTCACTGTTTGGAGAATTGAAAAATAGATACAGAGAGATTAAATGACTTGCAAAAATCATCTAGTGAGTCAATGACAAAACTAGAACTCAACTCCTAATGTATAGAATTCTACATTTGGCATAAAAGTCTGCTGAACCATACAATTTCTTTATATTGACAAATAAGAATTGCTTTAAGTCAGCAAGTGTGATTGGCTTTCATTGTCAGAAGTCAACGCCTTGGACAAATTAAATGATTTATCAAAGACCTGGCCAGAATCTTCTAAAAATAGTCTCCAGGCTATAATTATGACAAATGTATTCCAGGAGAGTTAAAACTGATCAGTTGTAAACACAACTTTGCCTTTACAAAGCTGCTTCCAAGCTACAGAGTATCTGAGGTGCAGTTAAGCAAACCATGCCCTGCTTGAGGTTCATACCATTACTGAAATTCAAGGTTTACTCTCATCTTCACTTTATTTCCATTAACTTCCTGAAAGTATTGTAAATAAGAACTATGCTCACTAGGACTGCAGCCTCCATGTAATAATTGAGATTAAACATTATGTTACACATTAAGTTTTTTTTGGTTCATTTGCTTAAACTGCTATTACTGTGGAAATACCCATTACATCCAGGTAATTATGTGACTGTTGCTTATTGATCTAGAATTATAATAAAGGACTAAACATGTGTCTTCATCTGCACACCAGATTTCCTCCTTGTTTCCTGATAGCCTTCCTTAGGTATAGTAGATAACACTCCCGAGACCAAACATGATCCTCCCACCTGTTTCACAGTACCTGGAACATAGCAGAAGTACAGTAAGTGGCAGTTACTAGGGAAATCATCTATCTGAGTGGAGTCATTTAAACAGGCTTGAATCCTCCCTCCTTTGTATGTCAGTACCTACGCAGTATCTAAGTTTAACCTCACTGACTCACAATTTTCTAGTCTGTAAAACAGAAAATTATAGTAAGGGATACGAATTCCCTAGTAACTTCCATTTACTGTGGCAAAATTCTGGCAGGTGAGGCTCATGAATTTAAGGTGGCTTTTCTGGGGCACCTGGGTGGCTCAGTAGGTTGAGCATCCTACTCTTGGTTTCAGCTCAAGTCATGGTCTCAGGATCATGGGGCTCTGCATTCAGCCGAGAGTCTGTATGATATTCTCTCCCTACCCTGCCCCTGTCTCTCCATCTCTCTCTCCCTCTCCTCCTTCTCGCTTTGCCCTGCCTCTAAAATAAATAAATAAAATCTTTTTAAAAAAATAAGTTATCTTTTCTAACAGGTCTTGGGAGAGGGTTTGGATTAAAACCCAGGTTTCTTGACCCCAGATGTGTGGTCACCTGACTGCAGTTTTTATCTTGTACATAACAGTTGAAGAAAAATAAGAAAGAAGATAAATATGAGACATTTTGAAATATATTGCTATCATCATATGTCTCTGCAAATTTAAATGTTAAGAATAAGACCACATACAGAGCCTTAGTGGAGTGCAGTCTTCAGATGGGAGAAAGGAAGGCAGGGGTGAAGGTAAAAAAGCAGCAATAGACAGGAAGCAGAGGACTGCTCTGGGACCTAATTCATCATTTGGTCTAAAAGTTCTTCTTCCATCCCATAAATACACAACTTTTTAACTTGTGTATTATAAATATTTCATTGGGATATTATGCCTGAATTGGTGTTGCTTCTATATATATCCAGTGGCTACATGTCTATAAGAATATCTTTCCTTGATTTTAAGGCTGCAAGAAACAAAGAAAAAAAGACTATGTATTTCCATTTGCAACACACCTCCTGCAATGTTACAAATAGTCAGATAATTGATATTTATTTCAAAATTATGGAGTTACCTTTTCAGAACTAGACCCATTTCCCTGATACTGTTTTCTTCCTACAGTTTTTTACCGTCTCATTCAACTCCCCCTAGAACAACGCGACAGTCCTTCTTAGCCTGTTCCCTTCAACCACTTTATATATAAATCATAATTGCCTGATGCCGCGGTGATACTTCTCAAAATTGTATGTTAAGAAAGTTATGTCACTCTTTGAGATCCGTCCTTATTTGCCCATCCACCTTGCATTATTCATTCCCAAAATATATTGTGTTGCATATTATAGTTTTCTCTTAACCAGTCCTGGCGTATTCAACTCCGTATTTATTACACAAGAGGACATTGTATCTATTCTCAGCCAATGTCCAATCCTTCTATTGTTTATAAACATTTCTTCTTACTTGGCATCTAATTATACGCAGCTTCATATATCCTAATATTTTCTACTTGTTTGCTTGACTTTAATCTTAATATTGATGATTGCAAAACACTTTGAAAAACAATAGAAGCATAGAACTCATTGGTTATTTTCAATTTTGTTGCCATAATTGGATTTTACAATAATTGGAAGGAAGAGAAAGTTTGTTTTTTCCTACTTAAGCTGTGCAATATAGAGAAGGTGGTTGAAAAATTGTTTGAAAGTTCCATAAACAATTGCTAGTTGATGCACTGTGAGGTTTTCAGTTGAGACAAATTTTACCAACTCCATAGAAGACATCTACGTTAAAATGGTAGGCACCAGCAAGCAAAACCCATACTGTCTTTAAGTTTTTAGATGAAATTGAAGAGTATAGCAAATTTAGGAGCAAACAGTGTTCTACTAAAAGGTGAAAAATTGATTCATTATTACTAAACAGGGTTTAATGAGAAATGTGTGAACAAAATTTCAGAGGCTTGCAAAATTTTGTTTTGTTTTCATTTTGCTTGTTATATCAACTAGTAACAGAGCATTACACTATAATCTCAATTTGCCTTCTGTATTTTGATTCAAGCAGGTTCTGTAGGACCCATACAAAAAAATCAGTGTTTTACTTTTAATACATTGCTTAGTATACGGTCTTCTCAGTTAGGTTGGGGTTTTCCAATGTAAAAATAACGGAGATCATAATTTATTTTCCTCAGATCAACTACTTTTATCAGTTATAGAAACAGTTCTTTTCCTTTTTTTTTTTTTCGGTGAGACTTTGCAATAGGAAGACATCTTAATAGACTAAGATTTAATTTTTTTCATTTGATCTGATGAGATTTTAATATTACAAATGTCCTTTCATACAGATGTACCAGGTACTGTTTTGTCTTGGGCTAATAAGAAAAGCAGTGAAGACATAGAATGTGAATTATACAGTTGATGTAAGAGAAAAACAGATAAAATTATGAGTCTCTATAAGAATAGAAGTTTCCAAGTTAAGAAACGGTGATGGGCAGTTTAGTTGTCATAGGTTTCCCAGTGGTACAGACATGGGCATACAGGGAATCTGTCTTTAGTAGTTAGATATTCACTTGGGGGCAGGGATGCTGCCTGAATCCCAGCTGAGTATGTATCAGCCTGAAAGAGTCTAGCCCTAAGCTTTTAATTTTTATATTTGGTATTATATTTGGGGATATAATGGATTTCAGAGACTATTAGTTAAAATGGTTTAAATGTAAAAAAAATTGATACTGATAACGACAATGATTTATATAGAAAATATCAATACAGAACATATAAATTCATCTGTCTATTATAAAAGCCAGTGCAAGTGATCTAAATTTAGCAAGATATTACCACTTATCACATTTAATTAATATTCTTAAAAATTATTTAATTCATATTCCTAACTTGAATTTTATTGGGTTTTTAAAATTTTTGTATTTAATTTGTATCTTTTTTGTGGTTTATAATCATAAAAGTTGTATAAAAGCTAGAAGGAAAGGGGATTAATAATTTGTTTTACATTTGCATGTATTTAAGTAATATAATAAATATAAGTGAGCAGTAGAAACTTGGGGGCACTTCCCCATATGAAGG
Source organism: Lontra canadensis (assembly GCF_010015895.1). Classification (NCBI taxonomy): domain Eukaryota; kingdom Metazoa; phylum Chordata; class Mammalia; order Carnivora; family Mustelidae; genus Lontra; species Lontra canadensis. The sequence goes on from NW_022631042.1 coordinate 6,982,548, forward strand.
AGTCTGGCCAATACTCAAGTTTGAAAGACATTAGCGTATATATTTTAATAGAAATGAACAGAATTTTAACTAGATTTTTATTAAAATTAAATATCCAGTCTAAATTTTCAGACAAAGACAACAATGAGATACCACTGCATGCCTATTGGTATGACATAAATAATCTGGAACACTGGCAAGGAGAGCATGCAGCAATAGGAACTCTGATAGGCTGCTGGCCAGAATACAAGCTGATACAGCCCTTTGCAAGATAGTTTGGTGCTAAACACACTGTTACTATATGATCCGGCAGTCATGCTCTTTGGTATTTACCTAGAAGAGTTGAAAATTTATGTCCACACAAGAACTTGCACACTGATGTTTATAGCAGCTTTATTCATAGTTGCCAAAACTTGAAAGCAACCAAGATGTTCTTCAGTAGATGAATGAATAAATAAACTGTGGTACATACAGACCATGGAACATTATTCAGTGCTAAAAAGAAAGGAACTCTCAAAGCATGAAAAGACAATGAGGAAACTTAAATACGTATTACTAAGTAAAAGAAGCCAATTTGCAAAGTCTCTATAGGATATAATTCCAACTATATGACCATTTGTTGAAGGCCAACCTATGGAGACAATAAAAAGATTAGTGGTTCCCAGGGGTGTGGTGGGGAGAGAGATGAATAGGCAAAGTAGAGAGGATTTTCAGGGCAGTGAAAATATTCTATATAATATTATAGTGGTGGATATATGTCATTACATTGTTCAGTCTCGTAGAATGTTTAACACCAAGTTTGAACCCTTGTGTATGGTTCTATGGACTTAGAGTGATTGTGATGTGTCAATATAGGTTCATTATTGGTAAAAATATACCATACTGGTGAGTGCTGTTGTAATGGAGGAAACTGTGCATGTGTAGGGATAGGAGGTGTATAGGGAATATTTGTACCTTCCTCTCAATTTGTTGTAAATCTAAAGCTTTCTAAAAATATAAAGTATTTAAAATTCAATATTATAAAACAAGAAGACATGTTGCAATACTGTTGTCACTGAGGCAGTTTTTTTTCCCATCAATTCAGGTTTTATAAATTTCAGGGAGGGAAGAAGAATATATGATAGAAACAACACAAAATTTAGAGTTGGAGGGATGCGTGGTGGCTCAGTTGGTTAAGTGTCTGCCTTTGGCTCAGGTCATGATCCCAGGGTCCTGTGATTGAGCCCCACACTTCGCTCCCTGCTCATTGCTTCTCTCTCTCCTTCTCCCTCTGTGTGTGCTCACATTCTTGCTGTCACTCTGTCTTGAATAAATAAAACCTTTTTTTTTTAGATTTTATTTATTTATTTGACAGAGATCACAAGTAGGCAGAGGCAGGCAGAGAGAGAAAGAGGAGGAAGCAGGCTCCCTGCTGAGCAGAGAGCCCGATGTGGGGCTCGATCCCAGGACCCTGGGAACATGACCTGAGCTGAAGGCAGAGGCTTTAACACTGAGCCACCCAGGTGCCCCAAATAAATAAAATCTTAAAAGAAAAACTTTAGGGTTGGAAAATCCAAGTTCAAATCTAGGCTCTGACATTTCTCAGCCTGACTGGGTCCTAGTTTTCTCATCTGTCAACTGAATAGAATAAAATTTAAATTTCTTATGGGAAATGATTATAGAATATCAAATGAAATAATAAATGTCAAAGTACTTACTAAAGAATGAAGCTTTCTTCAGCTACATAGTATTTATATTTTTTAGTTCATCTGTCAAAAATGGAAAATATTTATATGAATTCATTCATATATTCCTACCTAGTCCTTAAAGCAGTACTATACTGTTTACAGAGTTTTAGATGAAACCTGTGTTAATTCACTCTAGTGATTATCCTTTAGTTTCATAACACCCACAAACCAGATGAGTCACTCAGCCCAGGAGAGAGGAGTTGGGAGGAAGAGAATTATGAAAACCATTGACCTGAGAACCTTAAGATGTTGGACCACATGCTTGCTGGAAATCCTCTAATCTTACTTCCTCCCAAAATATCTCCTCTGTGACCTTTTATCTGACCCTTGGTATACTAGCTAAGTTCCTTCTCCCACAGCATCTTTCTTAGATCTTTAATAACTTATTACCTTGCATTGTAATTATCCAAGTACCTGCTCCTTATCACTGTTCCTTTTATGAATATATCTAGAATGAGGTGCCTGAGTGGCTCAGTCATTAAGCATCTGCCTTTGACTTGGGTCATGATCCCAGGGTCCTGGAATCAAGCTCCTCATCAGGCTCCTTGCTAGGCAGAGGCCTGCTACTCCCCCTGCTTGTGTTCCCTCTGTCACTCTCTCTCTGTCGGATAAATAAATAAAATCTTAAAATATATATATAGATAGATAGATAGATATATCTAGAATGAATGAATAAATGAATGATTTCAGGGTTAACAGTATGGAATCCAAAGGGTATGGAAATCACCTTTTATCTTGGGTAAGTTAATTAATATCTGTGACTTCTTTCCTTTACCTTTTGGTGTTATTTGAAAATATCATAGGCACAGTCTGTGGCACATTCAATAAAACTTTTAGGTAAAAATTAGTTAATGTTGATGATAACTAGCAACTTTTGGAAACTTTGCATTCATTAACTCATTTAGTCATCACCATAATCCATTAAAATGATCTCATTTTACAAATGAGGAAACTGTTGTAAAGTAGTTTGATGAAAATGCCAGAGGAGATTAGCAACAAGACCAGGGAGTCTGAATCTATAGCCTGCATTTCACTGAACTGCCTTTCAGTTATCATTCGTATTATTACTATAATAATATAATTATAATATATTTATATATATAATATAATATATAAAATATATAATATGTATAATAATATAATAATAATCCTTTTTTTAAAGATTTTATTTATTTGAGAGAGAATGAGAGAGAGAGAGAGAGATCACTAGAAGTGGAGGGTCACAGGGAGAACCAGACTCCCTGCTGAGCAGGGAGCCCGATGCAGGACTCAACCCCGGGACTCCAGGATCATGATCTGAACTGAAGGCAGTTGCTTAGCCAACTGAGCCACCCAGGCACCCCAAAGATTTCCTTTCCTAAAGAAATTTGATTCTCAACATTGGAAAATTATTGAAATAATATACAAAAATGTGATGCCTGTGATGTACAATCCTTGTGCAATGTACAAATGACAGTCAGTTATAAATGTCACTGCACCTACAAAAGAGGAGGCTGAAAAATCCTTGTTTTTCAAGGTTCTTATTTATAACGTATCCTTGTTAGGAATAGTTACCAGGAAAAGGCAAAAATAATTAATAACCCTCAAAATCCAATTGTAAGCATCTCCTTAACCTAAAAAAACTCCACAAGCACATAACTGTGAGACTAATGCTAAAATGAGTACAAATGTGTAAATTGCATGATTATGGAAGACATTTGTCAGCTAATTTGGCAATGAACCTAGCCCAGTGTGGCTTTACAAGATATGTACAGCATTTCATTGCTGACATCCAGCAAGATTTTCATTTCACACCTTTATCTTTTTGCTCTGAAGCTTCCTTTATTATCATGACTAAGTTCACATTGCCACTGCTTTCTGAATTTTTCATTCAATGCCGTATCTTTGGTCTTTTACAAGTCTGTCATTTTGCTTCTTTAAAGTTCTATGACCCACTCTGCTAAAGCAGTGGGGCTTTTTTTTTTTTTTTTTTTTTTTTGCCAGCATGGTATTTAAAGCCTCCTTTGGGAAATAGCTGTCATAATGGAGTCTCATTGCCTTCTGTCACCACTAAGCAACCTTAAACTAACTCACTCTAAGGGTCAGTTGTAACAAATATTATTGCAATTCATGATAGGCCACTGTGCTGTGTACATAGAGATTAAGAATAAATATAGAGAGATTTAATAGTCCTGAACGTTGTATTAAAGTTCTAACCAGAGTGCCAAAAGCATGGTTTGTTAACCAGACTTGGAATACTATATTTGACAATATGAGTGAATATACTGATACACGGGTATTACCTTTAAATGCAGTTAGACATAAAATTGAATAAATTCACCTTTATTGTGTATGACTTTTTTCTTAACAGCCAAAGTTTAATGAATGTGTCTCTGTATTTACAAAGACAGGGCAGAATAATATAATATTGAAAACAAAGAACTATTTCAACTTTTCTTCCAGGGGAATTTCACTGAAACATAATGTTATTCCATTTATATTAGATAAGGATGATTTTAAAAAATAGGTGGTATAAAAGATAAGCAAGGTCACGGTGACTGCAAGTGTCTTGTCAAATTTAGTGTGTTTTCGAGCCGACATGTGTGTTTTTGAAAGTTTTACATTCAAATGAGTTGAAGAAGTACATCTTGGCCAGAAATACAATTTGTAATGTCATTATTTGAAGTACAAATAGTGTAGGATTCTTTTAGATACTTTTCAAGATGTCAGATAAGGAAGGGTACAATACCTGAAGCTATCAAAACAAACAAACAAACAAACAAACAAAAAAACAAATAACACAACATGTGCTATAAATCATAGTTTGTAAATCCTGGAACTTCTGGGTGAAAGAATGAGATAGATTGGTTAGATAAGGCTAGGGAAATTACAAAAAATGAGTATAACTGGTATTTAGCAGGAAAGAGAATTGAAAAAATTAGAAGTTTTTTCAGAAAGAGGAGGTGATTTAGTTAGAACTCTTTTAGGTACCTATGAGAAAAACCCAACTCAAATTAAGCTGATAAAAATTTAAGTTGGAATTTGTAAGTCTCTGCCTTCAGACATGCCTAGATCTGGGGCTAACACTTTTTCATGAGATTTTGTCACTCTCTTTATATTTCTCTTTTGGCTCTACCTGTCTCAGCTTCTCTTATCTTGTTGGCTCTGTTCTCCCATGATGTACAAAGCCAAAAGCCTTGACACTCAGAGCCACAGCCTCCTATTAGCAAAAAGGATAAGAGAAACTTTTCTGTAGTTCCAACACAGAAGAGATGAGAAAGACTCTGATTACCATGTCATTGACATGCTCACTTGGGGGTCCTGGGTAGGTTTGGAGCACACAGTTTGATTCACAGTCCCACCAGGACCGTTTGAAGTGGGCAGGAGTTCTCCAAAGGGATAAAATGAATGAGACTGAGGAAGCATTCTAGAGGGACACAAAATGGTGTCTGCCTACAAGGGTGGAAAACTCTGTGATTTGCTATGTGTTGATTTGGTACTAGTAGCTTATGACAGTGGGCATCAATGACCATTTTTATGTGTAAAATGTTTTGGCCATTAGCCACTCAATCAATGTTAGTTTCCACTTGCTTTTTTTTAAAAATAATTTTTAATGTAGTAGGAACATAATGTAATATCTACCCTTTTAACGGATTTTTAACAGTGTACAATACAGCATTACTCATTACAAGCACAATATTGTGCAGATGATCCCTAGAAATTTTTCATTTTGCAGCTTGAAACTATATACACATTGATTAACAACTCCCCATTTCTTTGTCTCCCGGCTCTGGCAAGTTTCCACATTCTTCTGCCCAGTGCAAATGAGTTCTGTGGTAGGTACAGATCAAACTGCTGTATGACACCATGGTTAATAGCATTAACTTAAAAGTAAGACCCAAGTACAGATCTTGCTCAACCTATCTAGCTCTGTGACCTTGGATAAAATAATCAACTTCCCTAATCCTTAGTTTTCTCATGTGTAAAATGAGAATAATTTCTACCTTTGAGTATATGAGAAACAAATTTTTAGAAAGTATATGAAGCACACATGAGAAACATACTAGTTTAATAATTGGTAGGCATTTTAATTATTAATTTGTTTTCCTCCAAACTAATTTCTCTCAAAACACCAAACGGATGCTATTTTAGGAATAGATGTATCAAAAGGCCTCATAGGATATTTGGCCTTTTTATGTTTTGGTCAAAAGAGTATTTCCTCACTTGTTCTCTGATGCCTAGAATTCCATTATTAAGAAATAAGTATTTTCATTCCAGTGTTTAGAAATGAAAATATTAAAATGCAAACATCCCATTGTAGAGAAATAGTCTCATGCTAGCATAATGCTAACAGGATAATCTATAAAAGTAAACAACACATCAGCTCCGCTGCTTCCTGATTTTTGAGAATCAGGGAGAAGAAACAACAGCAGGACAGTGAAGGGGGAGAGGATCACTAGGTGGAAAGAATCAAAGAAAGAAAGAAAGAAAGAAAGAAAGAAAGAAAGAAAGAAAAGAAAGAAAAAGGAAGGAAGGAAGGAAGGAAGGAAGGAAGGAAGGAAAAAGAAAAGAATGGGGTGGAGAAGAACAAAAGACATGATTCTTTTTCGTTTCGTACAAGGAATGTTTACATGAGTATTGAAAGACTTGTCAAAAGTTAGTCCAAGATTTTTAGCCTAAAAAATGAGGCCAGCAGATATAATAATATTGGGTAAAGGAAGTAGTTTTTAGGGCAAGATAAGTTGATGTGAATTTTTTTCTGGGTAATAGCCAGAATCATCCCAGTGGAATTTGCCATGGGATGGTTCATGGGGCACATGTATAAACATGGTGGTTATTGGCATAGCGATGCTACCTAGGACCAGGCAAGGTGATGGAAGAGGGTCCAAAGAATGAATTTTTTAAAAAAGGAGAAGAGTAAGAGAATGTATGTTGATTTCCATTCTCCTACTAAGAGCACAGAAAGGAATGCAGAACCACGTAAAGGCAAGAGATCTTTACTAGCAGTATGAGCTCTCATAAATTCCCTGAACAGCTTGCTCTTGAAGTCATAATTAATTTAGCTTTTCCCCATGTTAGGAATCTATATTTCATTCTACTTTTGCTGATAACTTGTATAGGTCACATTCTGGAGGTCAGTTTGATTGTTAGCTAGTATTTAATAAACTGTTCTCTCAGTTCTTTTGTACTCTTTCTACCATGTATTTCTTGCTTTACTAATTGACATTAAAAGCTAATGGTAAAGAAGAAATGTAGGGAAACATCTGAGTGTTTATCCTGATTAATGTGTTTCTGATGTTCTTGGCAGAAACACTAACTATCAACTACAACTAACATATTTCAGTGTCCTGACACACTTCTGGCCATCTCAAACTCGTGTTCATATGCAGTTCATTTGGAGAATGCTAGTAGCCTCCTTTAGATTACAGTGTAAAATCCAGGGGAGTATATTTAAATGGGCAAGAAGCAGTTATGTTTTTTATACTTTGGTGGGGAAAGTTGGGACACCTACAGAGTTCCTCACAATTACATAATCTAAACATTATGATACCGTAAAAAGAATACTAGCATATAATTGAAACTGATTACAACCACCAAATGAGTCATTAAAGTAACAAAAACTTCACGTGTCTACTTACAGTGGTCTTCCTTCTCATTTTGACCTTGTTAGACTGTTCAAACATCCACTAAATTCACCACGTTTCTTTAGAAAGATTTGGACTAAGTTTATGAGTTATCTATCTCCAGAATTATAGTGGTTTCTATAAAATATTTCCCAGACAGAATATTTGTACTACAAGGACTAATTTTTGTGTATCTACTAAGATTTTTTGTTGTTGTTGACTTAGGAAAGTTTCCATTGTGTGAATCAATACTAACAATAGAAAAAAGGGAAAAAGCATCAGAAAGGACCAGAGCAACCTCATTGTAATGAAAATATGTTTGAAAATTGCCAGTAAGCTCTGTTCAAATAATCTTTGCAAGGAACACCATCACTGGAAGTTGCCAATTATAAATACCCTGTATGTAACATAGCTTTAAATAGGTATGTTGCATATGTGATTTTTATACCAAAAGATCATAATAAAAATTGGAAATGAAGATAAAAGGCAATCAGACTACTTTGTGAGGACTACAAGTTAAATATCCTATGCAGATGTTCCTAAAGTGGTATTCCATCCATTTCATTTTCTCTTCTATGCACCTGTTAGCACAGATAGCAGTAAGATCCACTCAAAATTAGTTGAGTCACTATATTTAGTAACAAACAAACCTGCTATCAGTTAATGTCTAATTTGAAGTCATTTGAATTTAAACATATAAATCAGAAAAGATGACTCAGGGCAACACTTTCCTTACTGCTAATGCTCTTAATCAGAGAGTTTCTTTTGGTTTCTATGTATAGCAGCTGCAGATTTTATTTTTTGAAACCCTGGATTTTTAAAGGAATCAGACTTTTTCTTTGTCTCCCCATACTATAAATTATTACAACTAGCATAGCTGAACCAAGTTCCCTTCTTTCTTGTCTTTCCCTTCTATGTTACTTTAATCCCAAGTCAGGACTGGGCAGCATTTAGGAGGGAAAGAGATGAATACGTGCTGACGTTGAAGTTCTTTCCCCTCCCGTCTTTCTAAAACATCTCCTCTTTTATCATGGGTAATATGTAAGCTTCCAACTAATATTTCATTTAATGAAAGTGTTTTGTTAGTTAATAAGAAAAGAGAAAAGGAGAGAAGTTTTCAGTGTTCATGCATTTGATAAATATTTGTTCTATTCATTTTTTTAAAGATTTTATTTATTCTCTGTTCATTTTTATCACCTGGATTTATTAATCTCAACAAACTTTACACTCTCAGCAAACAGATTCTGCACTCAGATAGTGCTCTTTCCCTTTTCTCAAAAGCCCTGCTGATGGCATGCAAACTTACATTCATTATTTCTGCTCTACATGTATAATGTTAAAAAAAAATACTTGGATCATGCTGTTGCTTTGAAATGCTGTTGCTTTGAAACATGTCCTGAAAAATAATTACAAACTCACATCCCCTGCAAATAATGAATTCACAGTTACACACTACAACTTGTTTATTAAAAGGAAGAGGTCACCGACTACTGGTTAACTATGCAAATTATTATGTGAAACAGAAAACATGTTTTGCTGAGTTTCTCTCCAAGTAAATTTATGCTAGTTAAATTTATACACAGTGAATCTATATTTTTATATATTTTGATATGAAAAATAAAACAAGTGAAAACACTGTAGAACTGGAAAATCTGTGACCACTCAAAATTACACTCATTTCCGTGAGAATACATCATTTCCACCTCTGTCTAAAGACTTCTGCTTAATTGAATCTACCAGTTTTAAATTGTGAAAAAATATAAAATATAAACGGTCTTGGGAGAAGAACAAATCATTTTCCTTTAACGTTTACCAGTATTGAATCCCAATTGAGAAATCGATATGTACTAGGGAGCAATAATATCTCAAGGCTAATTCAGAAGCCAATTGGTAAAGGTGCGAGTAATGGGTTAGTGGGGTCAGGGAGAAGGTAATAGGAGGTATGGGTGAGGGGTATGAAATGAAATGTATTTCCTAGGAAAGTGCCAAGAAACATGCCTTGAATTTCTGAAACAGAGCTACCAAAAGTAAATTCATAAAAGTTCATTTTAAAAGGTATAATTTAGGGGGCTCCTGGGTGGCTCAATCAGTTGAGCGTCCTATTCTTGGTTTTGGCTCAGGTCATGATCACATGGGTCATGGGATCTAGCCCTGTGTCGGACTCTGGGCTCAGTGGGAGTCTGCTTGAAGATTCTCTCCCTCTGCTCCTCCCCCAACTCTCTCTCACTCTCTCTCTTTCTCTCTCTCTCTCTCAAATAAATCAGTCTTTTTAAAAAAGGTATAATTTAGAATGTTATATAAACAGCTGAAAGTTATCACCAGATTTTTCTGCCTTGAAAGATTCTTTCAGAAATCTATAAATAACTTATTCCCCTCAAATATGCTGGTTATGCTAAAAGGTGTGATAGCCATGTTATAGGACCTTTAAGCTAAGATACAAACAGTTTTTCTACTCAATTTCTATTAGGTGCACAGATGCTGTATACTGATTGCAAACTAGCTTCCTGACAGTAGGAAGGAATCTGGTTGTGACATTAAGCAAAAATATATAACTGATGGAAATGGCTAAGCTGGTGTCTCCTTCCTCTTGTATCTCATCCTTTCTGTAGTTGAGTGCTGCATGTACAAGGAGGATAACTAGGTGATCATAAGGTGTATGACCAAACAGTGACATGTTTTTGAGTGCAAAGGAATTCTATTAATAATAACACTAGGGGCACCTGGGTGCTCAGTTGGTTAAGCATTGGACTCTTGGTTTCAGCTCAGGTCATGATCTCAGTGTTGTGAGATAAAGCCACCCCTGTCCTCCACCTGTCAGTCTCCTCACTCAGTGGGGGGGATCTGCCCAAGATTCTTTCCCTCCCACCCGCTGTGCCTCTCCCCCAGCTCACACACACTCATTCTCTCTCAAATAAATAAATAAAATCTTTAAAAGAATTTTAAATAATAATTACACCAGAACAAAAGGCATAGATTCCATCTATCCCAGAAGCCTGAGGATTTGGGAACATAGGGAAATCTTTTTTTCAGTCAAGTTTACACAGATAAGCATGAGTTTGCTGGTCATATCTGTGTGCTATTTTAGTTGATGATCTAGACCTGAATTACATTTAATAAAGCCAAATTCCTGTTCTTCTTAATTTGGCACCAGTATTTCCAAAATTTAGAGACAACAGGTTTCTGTGAGGTTATCGTAGCCAACATATACCAGCTGCATGAAGTAATCAGAATTGAATATGGCTATGAGCCATTACAACTCTAAAAAACAGCAGTTATGGCTCATGTTTAGAAATTTATCATATACAAGTCTGTGTTTTTCCAACCATATGTATACACACTGCTAATTACCTTCTCTACACTATATAGTATTGTTAAACGTGCCTGTCCAGGAGGGGAAGTTAGAGAAGCTTCTATAACCATATATTAATAATAACTGAATCAATTGCTCATTCTTTTCAAACTGCCCAAGTAAGTTAGTTGTAACCATTTGAAAGAATTAATATTGAGGAAAAAGTATTCTACAGCAATAGTAATTTTTATGTGCAGATAAAAATGGAACTTTATTTTCTGGGAAACACGGTGTTTCTAGTAATAATAATGAATAAAGACATTTAAAAATATACAGCTTCCAGAAGACTTAGTACCATGGATGAAATAAATGTAAGAAGTAAAATAAGCAATTGAAAAACTGATTAAGATTATAAATATTTAGGATTACCTTTGCAGTAATCCCTAAATAAAACTTATAGTATATATGACTTTGATCATGTGTCAATAGTGTAATTTTTTTCTACAAATTAACCCTTAAATGTCATAATTTATCTAAAAGTGAATTATATTTAAGTGCTGCTGAGAATTAACCATTATAGTTAAAGGTTTTAATCCTCTTTAACATCAGATTAAAATATGCAGCAAAATAGTTGAGGTTCTTGATTTTCTTAATGGTCATCTATTGTGCAGAATTTAAGCACTATCTGTTAGTTGAGGGGAAATTTAAATTTCCATTAAACACTCTAGGATGGGAACAATTAAGGCATTTATATATGTTGAAATTATTCAATTGAAACAGCTTTCCTTTTTTTAAAATTTTTTTTTAAAGATTTTATTTATTTATTTGACAGAGATCACAAGTAGGCAGAGAGGCAGGCAGAAACAGGGAGAAGCAGGCTCCCCGCTGAGCAGAGAGCCCCATGGCTCAATCCCAGGACCCTGAGATCATGACCTGAGCCGAAGGCAGAGGCTTTAACCCACTGAGCCACCCAGGCGCCCCTCCTTTATATTTTTAAAATGACATACTCATTTGCTCTTTCATTCCACATATGTACCTTGAGTTAGTTCATTACTCTGAGACAGTCAGTTTTCTGGTACCTGGGATACAGAGCTGAAGGTGTGCACAGTCTAGTGGGGCAGCAGATGATCACAGCAAGGTGCTAAGTCTCAGCAGAGCTGTGAACAAGGTGCCATAGCATCCTCAGAGAAAGGAGCAATAGGCTTCCAGGCAAGGATCCTTAAATGAAAAGTTTGCTGACATTTACAGTAATAGCTTTTCAGATAGAAAAAGGGGGATTGTTGTGCCCGAGTTTTCACATCTGAGAGACCACCAAGGAGCCAAGCACCGATGCAATCACACGAGGGTTTATTTGACAAGCTTAAGCTTGGGCCCAAGTATACCCGACACAGCAGAGTAGGGACTTGGACCCCAAGGTGACATGCTTAAGCTTGGGCCCAAGTATACTCGGTGCAATGGAGTAGGGACTTGGACCCCGAGCTTAGTTAAGTCAGGGGTATTTATGGGTTCCTGTTACTAAAGCAGGGTGGGGGTCTCCGGAACCAAAGCAGGGTGGGGCTTCCTGGAACTAAAGTAGGGTGGGGGTCTTTAGAACTTAAGTAGGGTGGGGCTTCCTGGAACTAAAGTAAAGTAAGGAAAGTTCAGCCCTTGGGCACAGGGGTCTGAGATGGCTGTACTTATGCTAAAGCTAAACCTGAGGTTGGATGGCCTTAGTTTTTCTCGGCCTCCACAGGATCATGCATTGCTGCAAGGAGTATCACGTATGTGTGGGCTCCGCCATGGTGAACGTAGGTGATACGTGTAAGGACAGTGAGAAAATGTGAAGAACTGTGTATATTCTGCTAAGGGAACGGGGTTTTGCCTTGTGGTTTATGGAGATCCTGAGTCAGTTTTAACTAAGGGAATCCTATAAGAAAGAAAGAAGGAGCTAGATTTTTATTTCCAAAGAGGGGCAGAGGATCAAAGGATTTACGAAGTACTGGAAATTCAGATGGAAAAGTGTTCTTTCCACCTTTAATTCCCCCAGCTGTGCTCTTCCTCTACCCCATCCACCCTTTCATCTTTAACTCTTCCCCTGCCTCACCCCTGAGTTGTTCTGCAGAAAATGTTCCTCCTTGCTGGTGGATTGTAGAATAATTTGGGATGGGGGAGTCTAGTGGTCCCACTAGAAAATGGTGTTTTATGTTAAGAGCTACACAAAGATGCTAGTCTGTTTCCCAGTAATGTTTCTTAAAGAAAATTTTTTTTAAGTTTTTAATACAGAGAAATGTCGAATTATTTAAAAAAATGGCTATACTTTTTGAGATCTTCAAAAATTTTTTAAAAATCATTCTAAAAGTTTAGTAAAATTTTGATTTTCATATTTCTATGGGAAATCTATTTTGATATCACCAGCTAAAGAGCTCAATACTGACATGAATACATACATGAAGTGGTCACTTCATCATACTTTAATTTTAAGAATATTGCCTAATAATCCCTAGCATGTTTATTAATTCTGGCTAAACTTACCAACCCAACTCAGTACTTGCAGGAAATGCTGCCACCAGGAGTTGCAGATTTTTCTGAGTGAAATGAAATTATTGATAAGATACTATCATCTTAAAATAGTAATCTAAATATATCTCCTAACAAAATTAATTTAAGGCAATAGATGAATTGGTAGACTCATGGTTAAAGAACATAGCATTTTTATCTCATATTTTATTTAAGCCATGTGTAAAAATAATACTAAATGTTAAGTCCTAGTTTTAAAATTTCCCTTTGCTTATGTGAACATGACTCTAGAATTTATCTTGTCTGTCAATAATTTGAATTCTACCTGTGAATCCTTTTTTCTCTCTCTGACCCAAAACCATCTACAACTACCCTTGAAATATATTTCTAAACTTCCATCTTAAGGTGGATGTATTTATTGGTTCAGGAATTCAATTGCAAATGTTGTGAACATTTCAGGAATAAATGCAAGCTTGTCCTTCCTTCCTCCCCCAGTCCTCTTGAACATTCAGTCCCTGTTGCTCAGGCAGATGTGACTAGCTGCCCACTTCCTGTCTTTCTGGGGAGCAGGGAAATCATTTACATATTTAAGTGCTTTGATGAAGGTCAGATATACCAAGTTAATAAAAGCAGGAAGCAATTAAGATGCCTTCAGGGAAGAAAGGACCCATATATCAACAAAGCAACGATTTAGACAAAGTAGCTACTGTCAATAAACCTGAAAGCAATATTTAGACTAATGAGAGGAGATTACTGGAATGAGAAGTAGTAGATGTGGGTTCCAGACTTGGCTTTGCTGCTAATAGGCTGTATGGTCTTGAGAAAAAATTGGTCTTTTCTTGTTCTAGTTTTCTCACTTTTAAAATGAGAGTATTTTTTTCTGCTCACTTCTAATGGATCGTAAATTTTTTAAATTGAATATCTAATGGATATCAGAACACTGGTTGGTTGGGGGTGGGGGAAGTTGCTGTAGATCCTGTAGTAACACTGCAGGAATGAAACCAGTGCAGGAATGAGACCAATGGGGGCATTGTGCTACATGTTAGGACATTTAATTTATACTGCCATGCTCTACTGGGCATAGTAGAAACTGTCGCAGACCTGTCCTTTCTGTCTCAAAAGAGGGCATGTTTTGAACAGACATATAGATTGAACTGAAAATTTCTCTTCTTGTTACAGTCCAGACTTTTCTCCTTCCAGTTATAGCCTTTTCTTCTCCATGAGAACCAGAGAGATCACTGTGACTTTAATTCAGAGATAATTAATATGGCACACTTTCCACCATCTTGACTTTTTGTGAGCCTATAACATTTAGCTGGCATTTTGGAATCTGGTCCAACATCCGTGAAGGAGTTGTGACATCCTTTATACACTGAGGAGGAAAGTGTTCTAATCTAGAACATCCAGAAAGGAAAAGTTACCCTCTCGTGGCTCACTTAAATGAAGGGTGAAATGCAGGCTATTATAGCGCTTCAGTCTTACCGAATCTGGAGAAGCTGGGGCATATTTGACCTCAGGCCCCACATGCTCAGAAGCAGAGAATCCAGAAGCAAGTCCAGCGCAGATCTCTGGCTCTAGATGCTTGCTAATAAAATAACACAACTTGTGAACAAACTGTATATAAAAGCAAGTAGTAACATGATATATGAACCTTAGACATTAGAAAGTCAATTGCCAAAATGATTAAAAAAAAATAAGTACATTGTTTCCTGGTCAGAGCCTCTGAAAAGAAATATAATTCAAAAGAGAAGGCAATTCTGACGTAAAGGGATTTCTCTGATGAGAAGGTTGAATGGTGCATATGTGTAATAGAAGGAGGACAATGCTCAAGTAAGGCCTGTGACGTGCTTATTAGTGGAGAGAAGATTAAAGTGCAGAAAAAGCTGAAGATTTCAAAATAAACTTAGCAAAAACAAAATTTTAGGCAATGCTTAGAACATTATAGGTTCACTGTTTCAGACAGATTGTGTAACATTAGCAGATGAACAAAGAAATCAGAGTCCTTACCTTCTATTTTGCTTCCATTTTCTCCATCAAAAGGATTGATATTTACACAAGAAAAAGCAAAATAAACATGGATAAAATGAAAGTGGATCTCCTAATAGGTCAGGAATAAGAGTTTGTCCGTGGATGCTTTAAATGTATCCAGTTCCCCAATTCCGGAAGAATCCTGCTTTAGGAAATTTACACCTTCACCTTATAACAGTAGTTTGTGAAGTGATTTTATATACTTAATTTTATCTGATAGTTTTAATGATTCAGTATGACTAACTGAGCAGGCATATTATGCCACTTTACAGAGAAGTAAATAAAGACTCAAAGAATGATATTCTCAAGGTCATTTTTTTTTAAAGATTTTATTTATTTATTTGACAGACAGAGATCACAAGTAGGCAGAGAGGCAGGCAGAGAGAGAGAGAAGGGGAAGCAGGCTCCCTGCTGAGCAGAGAGCCCGATGCGGGGCTCTATCCCAGGACCCTGGGATCATGAGCTGAAGGCAGAGGCCTTAACCCGCTGAGCCACCCAGGTGGCCCTCAAGGTCATATTTTTAATAAATGACATAGCAGGGCTTATCTTAGCAGAGAGAATAGAGATGAGAAAGAGAATACTATTTGTAATTTTCAAAAGGTAGATCTTGGAAACCATAACAATAAGATTGATATCACTGATTCTCAAAATCTAAAATTATTTTGTATGTGATATGGAAACATTTACAAGGGGGTAATCTTTTTTATTATTTTTATTTTTTTATCCCAATAAATTTTTTTTTTTAATCCCAATAAAGTGGCAGAAGGAGAGGGAGAGAGAGAATCTTAAACAGGTTCTAAGCCCAGCAAGAAGCTGGAGGTGCGGCTCAATCTCACAACCCGGAGATCAAGACCTGAGCTGAAATTACGAGTCGGATGCTTAACTGACTAAGCCACCCAGGCGTCCCAAAAGGGGGTAATCTTGTACTTTGCATGGTTTCGCTAAAAGTTAACAGCAGTATAATTGCTTTTCCTTTTTAATTTAGATTCATCAGATATCTCTTTTTGAGAAATTGGCATGCTTTCTCTTTCTTTGTAACTAAAATGGGACATTTGTTTGTACTGATCTTAATTGGGAGAGTGGAGATTTGTGACACATCACAGAACTCCATACTTGATTCTTCTGCGCTCTGCATTTTGAGATGGAAATTCAGTGCCCGGACAGAAACAACACTTCCTGGGCAGCAGAACACAGACAGTCCTCACTTTGCCGAGTGTCAGTTAGCATGGTTTAATTAAATAGTACTAGTCATGGCTCAAGTTTCCATGATGATGATGTATGAACTATGACTAATTACGTAAACTACAGATTTTGCTAGTAGATCTTCAGTCCACAAATCACTAAGTGAATAACAGATGGACATGTTGATTGTTGACCAATCATAAGACTTGTTGCAGAATTTGTCAGTGATTGCTCACTCTGCTTCTGTTATTCATTTCAAGCCCTGATAGCAAAACTTGTGTTGTCTTCTTACCTCCCACTGTTAAAACCACGCACCATTTTACAAAAATGGATAATCACAAGAGGTAATTGACCAACAGATGAAATAAACGAAAAATGATAGTGCTGAAAGGGAAATCTGAATCGAACATAAATACAGGCCTAGAAGAAATGGCTGACCATGGGAATGTTGACTCTGCTGCCGTTCAAGAGATTCTAGAAACACAGCCTGAGGAACTAAGTGAAGGGGAACCTACAGACATAATTGGGCAAAGTGACAAAAAACACGCCTATGTTCCAAAGGAAGTGATGCTGGCAAAAGAAAAAAAAAATCTTCTTTTTAAAGGAACATTCAAAGATGTTTTATGACGGTGAGAGCACAAGATGTAAAACGTGGGTAGCTGATCAAACTGTAGAAAGTGTGGCAATCTGCAAGGTATAGAAAAGATACTTGCTCTGTATTTTAAGTTATTCAGGGAGAAGGCGTTTCCAAATTAGTTCTTTATTAAAAAATAGCTTTTCATCAAAACCAATAGCACCCCTCTCAGTTTTCAAATGTTGTAATTTATGATGTACTAAATAAATATTAATTTCACTACCTTTCATTTCCTTTTACATTTATATTGTCAATAAGAGAATTTTTAATGTTTTGATGGAGAATTTTAAAGGTCATGAAACAATTGTAGTTCCCCCCCTTATTTATTAAGTTCGCTGCACAATTTTATCATGGATGGTCATTTTTATAGTACCACATCATCATGTAAAAACTTCCTGTTGTTTCAAATGCCCTGAACTGTGGGATGACAAAAAAAAAAAAAAAAAAAAAGGCATTTAAGGGGTGCCAGCATGGCTCAGTGGGTTAAGCCTCTGCCTTGGGCTCAGGTCATGGTCTCAGGGTCCTGGGATTGAGGCCCACATCAAGCTCTCTGCTCTGCAGGGAGCCTGCTTCCCCTTTGCTCTCTGCCTACCTCTCTGCCTACTTGTGATCTCTCTCCCTGTCAAATAAGTAAATAAAATCTTTAAAATAAAAAGGCATTTAAGAGCAATAACAATAAAGGTGTGTATTTAGAGTGTATTTAAAGTCATGGGTTGAGCACAAACGTAATATGAGCAAATACTGTGACACTATGATTAGCCAAGTAGTGTGGTTGGGATTATAGTAATAGGCCTTTTTTTTTCCCCACTACCATCTATCCCTACTGGTAATACAATCCCAACCATTGAATGAATGTTCAGTTCTGGGTTCCACATTTGAATAAGACTTTGCAGGGAAAGAAAACTACTTCATATTGATTACAGTTGAAGAGACTGGGGAGATGGGAGGTGTGCTCAAGTAAAGAATTGCTCTTACAGCAGTACCTGGGTAGCTTAGTCATTAAGCGTCTGCCTTTGGCTCAAGTCGAGATCCCAGAGTCCTGGAATCAAGCCCCACATCGGGCTCCCTGTTCAGGGGGAAGCCTGCTTCTTCCTCTGCTCACGTTCCCTCTCTTGCTCTCTGTCCGTCAAATAAATAAATGAAATCTTTTTAAAAAATTGATCTTACAGAGGAAGTGGGAGTAAATTTATCCTGTGTAACTCCAGAGGGTGAGCCAGGAAGTTAATAGGGGATGTTTCAAAGAGACGTCTTCCTCTTGGTTAAAATAATTCTTCTTCACATTGAGTTGCCCCAAAATGGAATCAGAGCCCATGGAATCACATTGCTGTGGTGTTGAGGTGTTTTTCAAGGTAACTATCTGCTGGCAGGGATGTCTTTCAGAGATCTGGGCTGGAAGAAAATCCCTAAAGCCCATTTCAGATATAAAAGGGTGTGATTCTAGAATGGTAATTATTACAATCTGTAATGGTGGGTTACAGCTATTATACCTCTATTTGTTGTTTAGTAAGAGATATGTCAGTCCTGATACAACATGGGGTATTGGTAAGAGAAATGATCTTTATGTCAGAAACACCAGAATTAAAATCCCTGTTCAGGTAACTGCTCACCCTTGGGCAAGTTATTCTCTCCAAGCTTACCCTTTGTCTTCTGTAAAATAGAAATAATACCTGCTAATACTTGTTTTCTGAAGATTACAAATAATATATCTACCTTGTGTTTGTAAATATTAACTATTACTGTCTTTAAAAAAAAACAAAAATAGGAATACCAGGTGGATTTGAGGGATAGAAGAATTTTTTACAATACCAAAAATGACAACTTATTAATTCTTTTTCATATTGCCAAAATATTTATGTCTCCAGTAGGTGTGAGATAGGAATTTGTAATAGCTCTATGGGAATAAGAAGTACAAAACAGAAGTGGCAGAAATATGATAACTAGTCAAGAGAACACATTTGGATAAGTCAAAATAAAGTTAGAATGAGTAAAACTCAAATCATCAGTCTAAAATAGTAAGACTTAGATATTCCTAACCAAGACTACAACAACAAAAAGACTATTGATTTTCTGATGGATCCTATTTTAAGATTAATTATAAATCAAATAATTTTTCAGTTTGAATCCCTTGTTTTTATTTTTATTTTTTAAATAATATAGTAGAGAATACATGGTATTTACGTAGTGAGGTCACTTTCCCCATAAAATTGTACATGGACTCATTTACTCAAAGTTAAATGGTAAAATCTAGACAAAATGAATAAAATAAATAAAGTGGCCATCAGGAAGATTTGACTGGAAGTATTAACATATATACTGTATTAGTAACAATTGGGTATGGAAAAGTATGTATTAGTAACAATTGGAAAAGTATGTACTAGTAACAATTGGGATTGGAAAAGGAAATTAAAATAGCAAACCTAGAAATTACACTACTAGGCATTTCCCTCCAGATAAACATCTCTGTTGTAGAGATGGATACATCAGCTTATTAAAGCCTAACATCATTCTATGTTTTAGTAATATACTGAAATCTTCTTGTTTTGAGTTTAAGCTCACCGAAAAGTTGCCTTGTGTAGCTTATCAGCTAGTCAAGACCATGGTATTTTACATGGTTGTCTTAAATACCATGTAAAATAATCCATGATCCATTAACATCTGGTTTTCTACACCAGTCTCTGTGAGATTTATAGGGTAAGAGAGAAAAGGAACTTTCCATGTACTGACAAAATTAAGCTTTAATTTTGCAAAGATGAAGAGCGGCCTCTGGACTTTGATAGAATCACCAAGAATCACCAATCTCACCCACATTATTTCTTGGGAGTCATCGAGATCCTCCCTTGATCATTCTCTGACCTTGAGACTTGCTTAGTTTCTTTGAAATTTCTTAGTCATGTTGGGTTTTGTTTTGGTTTCATTTTTTTTTTTTCCATAAAATTCTTAGACCAGGGTGGCTCAGTCATTGGGCATCTGCCTTCGGCTCAGGTCGTGGTCCCGGGGTCCTCCCATCAAGCTCCACATTGGGCTCCCTGCTCAGCAGGAAGCCTGTTTCTCCCTCTCTCACTCCCCCTGCTTGTGTTCCCTCTCTTGCACATGCTCTCTCTCTCTCTCTTTCGAATGAATAAATAAAATCTTAAAAATAAATAAGTAAAATAATAAAATAAAAATCTTTAAATAAAGATGGTGTACTTCAAAAAAAATTCTGGGGGTGCTTGAGTGGCTCAGCAGGTGAAGCCTCTGCCTTCAGCTCAGGTCATGATCTCAGGGTCCTGGGATGGAGCCCCGCATTGGGCTCTCTGCTCAGCAGAAAGCCTGATTCCCCCTCTGCCTCTGCCTGCCTCTCTGCCTACTTGTGATCTCTCTCTCTCTGTCAAATAAATAAATAAAATCTTAAAAAAAAAAAAAATTCTGTAGCTTAAATTATAATAATTCTCAGAAGAAGAAGAAAACACAATTTTTATCTCTAAGGAGTTTAATACAGAGAATTATCATCTCTGGTTATATACACTACAAATGTATGCTACAAATATAACTTATCACAAGATATTTTCATAGTAGGATATAATAAGTAATACAAATTAGTACTCTCCAGTTTAATTATGTGTGTTAAGAGGATACTCAGTTTAAAGCAATCAAAGACTAGGGTTGGTCAATTGCATGATGGTTTGGGTCTAACTTATTGATAAGAAATACATTGCAGAAGGAAGATTTAGGGAAGGGATTATCAAACGGAATAGTCATAAGAATTTCCAAGAATCACCCTTAAGGAGTATGATTCAGGGAGTATATTACTTTTCTATTGTTCCTATAACAAATTACCATGAATTCAGCAGTTTGCAAGAACACAAATTTATTGTCTAATAGTTTGTAGATCAGATATCTGACTCCTCACATAGGTTATCACAAGACAGATCAACTTGTCTCCTGCCTGAAATCTTATTGGCGGTGGGGGCAGGGGATCGGGGCAGGGGTTCAGGAATCCACTTCAGGCTCATTTAAGTTGTTTGCAGAACTTATTTCCATGTGTCTCTAGAACCAACTGTCTGTTTTCTTGCTGGCTCTCAGCTGGGGGTGATTCTCAGAGTCTAGAAGACTCCTTCATTTCCTGGCTCATTTCCTCCCTCTTCAATGGTAACGGTGGAAGTCTGAGTCCTTCTCATGCTTCTTACCACTTTGACCTCACCTTCTGCCTCAACTCTCTGGCCCCTACCTGATAAAAGCTCTTGTTTTCATATGATTAGATTTTACCCACCTGGATAATCTCCTTATTTTAAGATCTGTAACCTTAACTACATCTTCAAAATCTTTTTACAATATAATAGAACATGTTCATGAGTTCCATGGACTAGGGTATGGATATCTTTGGCGAACCATTACTCAGTGACTCTGGTCACACTCTAAGATATCCTGGTATAGAGGCGTAAAACTTGGGAACTAAATTTTCAAACGTGGTGGAAGATGTATCCATTCACTCTTGGTAGAAGGGAAGACTATGAAATTAGTAAGAACGAGATCAGAGATGATGTAGAATCAACAGATAAAGGGTAGAGACTGCATTAAGCAAAAACAGTAGTATTTCTTAAATGTTTAAAGAATACTTGAATTTGGGCACCTGGGTGGCTCAGTCGGTTAAGCGGCTACCTTTGGCTCCGATCATGGTCCCAGGCTCCTGGGATCAAGTGCCATATTGGGCTCCCTGCTCAGTGGAGAGCCTGCTTCTCCCTCTCCCTCTACCTGCTCTCTTACCCATTTGTGCTCTCTCTCCCTCTGTCACATAAATAAATAAAATCTTAAAAAAAAAAAAACACCAAAAACCACTTGAATTTATTTAGGACCTGTTTATTTTCTCCTGGTTGAGACAATTACTTTATATCTTTCTGTGTGTAGAAGTAATCTCACTGTGCCCACATCTGCATTTAACATAGTTTGGAATAGTTTCAGAGACTATTGCAATTATTACTGTTTGTAATATTCATAATAGTAATTGTTTCTATTCAACATGATTCGATTGAGTTGACATTTATTTTTCTGTAACAATGTTTTCCTTTATGATTCAATTCCTAACCCTTTAAAACTTGTTTTTAAATTTACATAGATATACTCTTTTTGGTGTAAAGTTATATAAATATGACTAATGCATAGAGTATTGTAACCACCATCACATTCATGATGCAGAACCATTACATCACCCTCCCCTGGACAAAAAATACCTCATATTTCTCCTTTGCAATTAATTTTTGCCCCAAGCCCCAACTCTTGGTCACCAGTGATATGTTCTTTATCTTTATAATTCTTCCCATTCCAGAATGTCATATGAATATAATCATATAGTATGTAACTTTTCAAGTCTAGTTTCTTTCACTTAGCGTTACACATTTGAGATTCATGGTTGCTGCATCTATCAGTAGTTTGTTTCTGTTTATAATTCCTAATTTTTTATCAAAAGTGGTTTTAAATTAGAACTAAATAATTTTATGATTAAATTACTCACACTGTTTTTTAATTGTTGTTGTTTTTTACCTGGCGCATCCAGGAATTGTTCTTGTCATAATGCTAAATTTCTGGGGTTTGCAGGGGTTTTTCTCTTTGTAAATTTTTTGTGTGAGTTATATATATAAGACTTATTTTGAGTTAAATGTGGACTGATACATGTGTTTGAGCCACTTGTGATTCTTAAAGTCTGCTTAATACAAGTGTCTAATGTCGAACCAACAGGTGAACTTTGCACTGTGTGTGTGTGTTTAAAGATTTTATTTATTTATTTGACAGAGAGAGAGAGAGATCACAAGTAGGCAGAGAGGCAGGCAGAGAGGCGGGGGTTGAGGGAGAGGCAGGCTCCCTGCTGAGCAGAGAGCCCGATGTGGGGCTCGATCCCAGGACCCTGAGATCATGACCTGAGCCAAAGGCAGAGGCTTTAACCCACTGAGCCCCCCAGTCGCCCCTGCACTGTTTTGAAGAGAAGAATTGGAGTCAGAGATGCAGTTACATCTCAACAGTCCAGTACAATGGAGGCAAACGTCACAGTCCAAAAAACAATTCAGTTGGATTTGATGACTTATGTATGAGTTTTCCTTATGTGATAATTAACCTTTTGCTTATACTAACATTAAAACTTTAACAAATACAACAAATGGTGGTAGGACAGAGGTAGCTGAGAAGCATGTAGAATGGCAGAAAGAAACTAGTTTAAATTTAGGCATCTATAGGTACTTAGCAGAGTGGATAAGCCACATTCAGATAATTGAGATTTGAGCAGATGTGAGTTTGTTCTCATTAGAATTCATGTTTCAAGCCTTACACAATACAAGTAAATAGCTACTGAGCAGGAACCTGGAAGCTTAACCTTTTCTGTCTCTTAAATATAAGCACCTCATTCATAGCGCCATGCTTAAAAAATAGACAGTTCCATAAGTCATTTGTGCAGCTAAAAGAATCATTAATCTTTAAATAAGAGATTGTTCATTCTGCACTCTACTGGGGATTATATAGTGCTTTTCATGTACTATACCTCAGAGTGTTTTACTCAGCAGTGAAGTATTTTGGAGATGTGTGGTGAATATGAAACTCACATAACTGCAGCTAAAGCGCATGCTATTAGTTAAGAACCATTTGTAAAATCAGAAATCTGCCACCCATGTTTGATACTTGACATGCAAGAATCAGAGGAGAGCAGAACACATTGTTTATTTTCCAACATGCATGAAGAGAATTTTCCAAAGAGTAGTATTTGCATAAAGAAGTTTATCCATGAATGAAAGTCCTCCAAGGACTTAAAAGGACAAGCATCAGGATTTAATGGCATAGGATAAAACTTGGGATGTTTAGCTGAGCTTACCGAAGACGCCGAGGAGCTTTGGTAGGCACCAGACAGTGTGGCTGCAGGGCTGAGAATTAGTACTGTTTCTGGAGAGAGCCATGAACCTCATCAAAGATACAAGAGACGGTTCTCTGTGAAGCTTCCCTGACTCCCCAGTGGTTTCTGTGTTCTTCCATGACCCTTTTAAAATAATTTCTTTCCTGCCACTAGGCTGAATTAAAATTTACCTGTTTAAATTTCTGTTTGCTTGCATCAGTCTGTGGCTGCATACCATTTCTGTTTGACTGCATTAGTCTGTGGCTGTGTACAATTTCTGTTTGCTTGCCCTGGTCTGTGGCTTCTGTACAGTCAGCACCATGCTTTACTCACCTGTGCACCCCAGGGCCTAGTGCAGGATAGTGGAAAGAAAACCCTGACTGAGGCATGATGCAGGAATGAGAGGTCAATATGTAAAGATCAGTGTGGCTATGAAGACAGAGGTTAAAAAAAAAAAAAAAGTTCTTAGGTGGACAAGTGCCTCCAAAAATTGGGATTTTTATCTTTAAATGATGGGTTAATTAGTATTTTAAATTGGCTTAAGTTTTCTGGGCTGGTATGTATTCTCTGAATTCTAAAAAAAATAAATTTTTCTGTATATCAGTAAGGTTTCAACAAGAGAAACACAAACAATAGAACATACAAATTTAAAGATTGTTTTTGATATATCTATCCATTTAATTCAACTCTAGTGCTCTGAGCTATAATATTTTATAGGTTTTTTTACTACAGCTTTTGTACTTTTTTGGCTAAGCTACACATTCTTTCAGCTTTATTGAGATATTCTTGACAAATAAAATTATAATGTATTTAAGGTAAACAGATGGTGATTTGATGTACAATGTGAAAAGATTCCTCTCATTAAGTTATAATGAACCTGTGTCTCTCCTTATATAGTTAACTTTTCCCCCTTTGGTGAGAACATTTAAGTTCTAGTCTCTTAGCAAATTTATATCATATAGGAGTGCTGCCAGTTATACTCACCACATTTTACATTCGATCATCAGACTTTATTCACCTTGAAACTGAAAGTTTGTAACATTTTACCAACTTCTTCCTATTTCCCCCACCCCAGGCCCTGACAACTACTTTTCTCCTTTGTGTCTATGAGTTTAATATAAGATTCCCCATATAAGTGATATGTCTTTCTCTATTTGAGTTATTTCACTTAGTGTAGTGAAAGGTTCATCCATGTTGTTGCAAATGAGGACTTTTTTTTTTTTTAAAGATTTTATTTATTTATTTGACAGACAGAGATCACAAGTAGGCAGAGAGGCAGGCAGAGAGAGAGGGGGAAGCAGGCTCCCTGCTGAGCAGAGAGTCTGATGCGGGGCTCGATCCCAGGCCCCCAGGGGTCATGACCTGAGCCAAAGGCAGACGCTCAACCATCTGAGCCACCCAGGCACCCTGAGGACTTCTTTTTTAAAGGCCAAATAATACTCCTGGGATCATGACCTGAGCCGAAGGCAAATGCTTAACTGACTGAGCCACCTAGGCACTCCGAGAGCACATTTTCTTTCTTTCTTTCTTTCTTTCTTTTTTTTTTTTTTTTTAAGATTTTACTTATTTATTTGACACACAGAGATCACAAGTAGGCAGAGAGACAGACAGAGAGAGAGGGGGCAAAGCAGGCTCCCCGCTGAGCAGAGAGCCCGATGCGGGGCTCGATCCCATGACTCTGAGATCATGACCTGAGCTGAAGGCAGAGGCTTAACCCACTGAGCCACCCAGGCGCCCCAGGAGAGCACATTTTCTTGACCCATTTTCCCACTGATAGACACTTCAGTTTTTGTACCTTGGCTACTGTGAATAATGCTGCAGTGAACATGGGAGTGCACATATCTCTTGGAAATAATGGTTTTATTTCCTTTAGATATATACTCAGAAGTGGGATTGCTATCCTATAGATATATACTCAGAAGTGGGATTGTGGCCTCCATCGTGTTTTCCATAATGACTATACTCGTTTTACACCTAATCAACAATATGTAAGGGCTCCCTTTCCTCCACATCCTCATCAGCATTTATCTCTTGTCTCCCGGGGAACAGTCATCCTAACAGATCTGAGATAGTTTTTCTCATTGTGGTTTTGATTTGCATTTCCCTGATGTTGATGTTGAACATCTTTTTATATACCTGTTGACCATTTGTATGTCTTTGTCTTTGAAAAAATGTCTATTTAGATCCTTTGCCTGTTTTTTAACTGGGTTATTTAGGTTTTTATTTATTTGTTTTTTTTAATTTATCTTACGTAATTTCAGTTTTGCTTCTGGGTTGGATGAATTCCTTATTTATTATGGATATTAACCCGTTATCTTTTATGTGGTTTGCAAATATTTTCTCCCATTCTATAGGTTGCCCTTTGATTTTGCTGATAGTTTTCTTTAATGAGCAGAAGCTTTTTGTTTGACATAATGCTACTTCCTTATTTTTTCTTTCGTTGCGTTTCCTTTTGATTTCAAATCCAAAAACTCATTGCCCAGACCAATGTTAGGAAGCTTACTCCCTATATTTTCTTCTAGGGATTTTATAGTTTTACATGTAAATCTTTAATCCATTTTGAGTTAATTTTTGTATACAGTATAAGATAGAGGTCCAGTTTCACTTTTTCTTTTTTTCATATGGCTGTCCAGGTTTCCCACCACCATTTAATGAAGAGATCATCCTTTCCTCCATTGTATATTCTTGCCTCTTTTGCCATAAATTAATTCACCATATATGCTTGGGTTTATATCTGGTCTTTCTATTTTGTTCCATTGATCTATGTGTCAGTTTTTTGTTTATTTTTTAAGACTTTATCCATATTAGAGAAAGAGAGAGATCAGAAGTTGGCAGAGCAGCAGGCAGAGGGAGAGGGAGAATCAGGCTCCCAGCTGAGCAGGGAGCCCTTTGCAGGACTTGATCCCAGGACTCTGGAATCATGACCCAGAGCTGAAGGCAGACGCTCAACCCACTGAGTTACCCAGGCACCCCATATGTCAATTTTTATGCCAATACCATACTGATTGATTACTGTAGCTTTGTAATATAGTTTGAAATCAGTTAGCATGCTGCTTCCAATGTTGTTTTTCTTTCTGAAGATTGCTTTGGCTATTCAGGATCTTTTATGGTTCTATAAAAATTTTGGGATGGTTTGTTCCCATCTATGAAAAGTGCCATTAGAATTTTGACAAGGATTGCATTAAATCTGTACATTGCTTTGGGTATCACGGACATTTTACTTTATTAATTCTTCCAGTCCATAAGCATGGGATATCTTTCCATTTATTTGTCTTCAGTTTTTTATCAGTTTTGCACAGTTGCAGTGTACAGATCTTTCACATTGTTGGTTAAATTTATTACTATTTTATGACATTGTAAATGAAATTATTTTATTAATTTCTCTTTCTGATACTCACTGTTAATGTAAAAAATGTAACATATTTTCATATCTTTATTTTATGCCCTGCCACTTTACTGAATGATCCTTTGTATTTTCCTTTGTATTTCTTTGGTATTTCTTTCAATTCTGATTTTTTTTTTTTTTTGAGTTTTCTCTTTTTTTTTCATGGTGAGTCTAACTAAAGGTTTGTCAATTTTGTTTATCTTTTCAAAGATTCAGATCTTAGTTTCATTGACATTTTCTATTGTCTTTTTAGTCTCTGCTCCATTTATTTCCATGCTGATCTTTATTATTTCCTTCCATTTATTACTTTTTGATAAGGGATTTTAAAATTACTGAAAATGTTGAACTGCAGTGGAATTTGATGTTATTGTCTCTAAAGATAAATGTACAATCTTACAGATGATTCTAAGAATGCCCTCTGGCAGATTTTTTTTTCCCATTTTCTTGTGTTTTTTTTTTTTTCCTTTTTCACCCTAGACTATATATTATACTCAATTTTATTATTCTTTTGGATAACATATAAAAGCATATTATTTTGCTTTCATCCTAAAATTAAACTTAAATACTGTCTGACACATATATTTTTAAAACCATTTTCCACAAAATGGCACAAGTTTTTATTTTTTAAATGACTGAAAAAACTAAAGGGAAAACTAGCATTGAAATGTATTTAATGTTCAGATTATTTTTGTCTAACTATTCTTCCTTCACAGACATTTCTGGCATGCTGATGTACCTTCTGGAGATTTAGAGAAATAAACTTTTTTTATATGCACTCTTAAGTTCTTTACTGAAATGGGAAAATAAACAAATGATTATTTGAAAGCCAGCAGCTTTAAACACCACTTGTTTTTTTTTTTTTTTTCCACAACATTGCACAAAACTATAAAGGGAGAATAGTTCTTCCTTCCTCTCCCTCTCTTGGGCGCATACTAAGTCTGTATGTCCATTTATCCATGGTCTCAAACACAGATAAGTCTCTGGTTTTCAGATAGATGTTTGAGAAATCTTCATTATGGTGGATACCAAATATACTATCCTGGTATTCTCTTACTGGGCTGTGGCCACCTTGACAACATTCGGAACAATATAAAAAGATTAATTTTAGAAACTTATGGAGTATGGAGATTAACATTATAGACCCAAGTTACAGTCTATTTAAGTAGCTTGATGAATTTCTCCGCATTCTGAAGTTTTTTCTCATCCTGCTCTCACACACATACCCTACTGCCAAAACTGAACTTCTTTTTTTTTTTCTCTTTTAAAGGTTTTATTTATTTATTTAACAGACAGATATCACAAGTAGGCAGAGAGGCAGGCAGAGAGAGGAAGAGAGAAGCAGGCTCCCTGCTGAGCAGAGAGCCTGATGCAGGACTTGATCCCAGGACCCTGAGATCATGACCTGAGCTAAAGGCAGAGGCTTAACCCACTGAGCCACCCAGGCACCCCCGAAACTGAACTTTTATTAATTCTTTTACCTCAGTCCTAACAACATCAAAAATAATAAAAGCTGATATTAATGTGGCTAATTATAGACAGTATAAATGTATTAGGTGCTTTGTGCATTCTGCCAGTTAGAATTAATTTAAACTACAAATAATGGGAAAGGCAAAATAATAACAATACAGTTCTCTTTCATGTAAGAGAAGCCATTTAGGGCTGGTAGTTCACCATCAAGTTGTCAGGGACACTGGTTCCTTGTACAGCTCCATCCTCTCAGCATACTTCTTTTAACTCTTGGTGCAAGGAAGCTGCTTAAGCACCAAGTATTACAGCCATATTCCACCATTCCAACCAGCAAGGAGGAAGAAGGAAGGAGATAAGAGCATAAAAGATGCCCACCAGCTGTTTTTAGGGAGATTTCGTAAAGTGTACGTATAACATTTTTGCATATTAGAGATGCCCAAGAGCCTAGAAAACATAATATATCACAGTATGTATTCCATTCATGCCTATAACTAGATAATAATTGGGTATTTTTTACTAAGTGACTACTGGTACGACTAGCTCCCATATGCAATAATTCCCTCAGCCTTTAGAACAGCCCTTTAAGAAGAGCTTTGACCACAGCTCTCCATGGCTTTGCTACAGGCCTTGATCTAGTTCTCTTGAGACTGGATTTCTGTCTCATGGGTGGGAGCCTGTCTTGGAACTCTAGTGTCCCCTCCCAGGGTCATGGGATGGGGATCCTTCTATGGACTATCAGACTTCTTCGATGCTGATTACCTGCTGCCTCTTTGGGCCTCTGACTATTACTCACTTTCTGCTTCTGTCTCGATTATCCTAAATCTGTCAATTTATGTGGTTTTTCAACACAAATCTTCATCCTGACCCATCGTGCTATTACAGAGCCTTCATTATAGCATCAGCTCTCTTGGTTTCAGAATCAGTAAAAAGAAACAATGCTGACTCTGACATAGATTTTAAGTTATACAAATTTCAGTGAGTGTTTTCTGTTTATCACTAGGAAACAACAGAGACATAAATATGCCAGCTTCCCTTTTTTAGTGGATTGTGACTTTGGACAAGTTACTTGATATCTCTATGCTTCAATTTCCTTATCTATATAATGAGGATGACTGAAAATTACATCATAGGGTGGCTGTGAAGATTCACTAAGCTTATATTTATAAAATATCTCCTGACACATGGTACCCTCTAGTGAGGGTTAGCTAATAATAGTAATAATAATAATAAGTATACTTATAACAATGCTTATTATTTTTCAACTCCCTCTCTTATCTTTTAGATTACTTTATGGTTTTAGGCCTTTCAGTTAGTGACTGTCAAGGGTAAAAAAAGTTTGCTATTCGAGAGTCCTGTTGGAAAGATAATCAATAATCTTTTCATAAAATTCACAGAAAGATTTTACTCTTAATTATAAGTCTCCTTTAGAGAATTGAGTTGGATTTTCCATACTTTTGGGTCATCTTGAGTCTCTGGTGTCAGGGAACTTCAAAATAATTCTGATTGGCAGTGGAATAAGCTTGGGACTCAAAAAAGAAGGAACTGAATTGATGCATGGGTGCAGTTAAGTTGCTTTATTTATTTAAGGTTTCCAGAGGGAAAAAAGATTTTGATGAATTATCTAAATAATAATTCATCTTTTTGTTCAAGGAAGCATGGATTATATGAGCATTGTATAATAAGACAGTCTTGATGACTTTAGATACCTAAAAACATTTAACACTGACACATTTAAATACTTGTTCTTTATATCATCCAAAACTTGGGAAGAAGCAGATGAACTACCTGGAATGATCTATTCCTAGAGTTAAATAAACTTAAATGAAGGTACCCCTTGTAAAGTTGTGGACAGGGTTATGGCTCTGAACTCAGGATGGTGATAAGACACGAGGTAGCAGTAATAGAAAAAAAAAAATCTTACACAAGAGACTTGATGGTCCATGGCAAGAGACAGAGAGAAGATGGTCATGGTAGAGGGAATGCTGGATAGGGTTTGTGGCTATAGGTAGAACACACTTGCTGCCAAACTTCTTCCTGGCTGGGAGGAATCTGGTGAATACCTACCCTATCCTCTTTAACCCTTCACTCTGATCTCTTGTGCCTCCCATTGGCTTTATCTATTTGAAGTTGTTGGGCATGGGATCCAGGTGATGTCATTTATAGAGGTCAGCCTCCCAGGGCATAGTGTATGGCAGAGAAAAGGAGAAGAGTGGTTGGAGTGGCCATAGTGCATAACTAATACATTTCTGTTTGTAGCCCTCTTTCATACTCTGGACCTCTTCAGTGTCCTGAACAGGCATATCATGCCTCAGGATATTAATGCTAGTTGTTTTGAGCCTAGTGACTTTGTTTCACAGAGCTAATCTTCTTCAGGGATGAGCCATTCTCCTTTTTCATGGGGTCTTTTTTTTTTTTTTTAAAGATTTTATTTATTTATTTGACAAAGAGAGATACAGCGAGAGAGGGAACACAAGCGGGAGGAGTGGGAGAGGGAGAAGAAGGCTTCCCACCAAGCAGGGAGCCTGATGCAGGGCTGGATCCCAGGACCCTGGGATCATGACCTGAGCCAAAGGCAGACACTTAATGACTAAGCCCTCCAGGTGCCCCTCATGGAGTCCTGATATCAGTTCTTTGTATTTGGTGTCCGAATTCCAGAAAAAGCCATTAATGAAACTGGGCCTTGACTGCCTCATTTATAAAATCTTAGGGTTGGGGCACCTGGGTGGCCCAGTGGGTTAAGCCTCTGCCTTCAGCTCAGGTCATGATCTCAGGGTCCTGGGATCGAGCCCCACATCAGGCTCTCTGCTCGGCAGGGAGCCTGCTTCCTCCTCTCTCTCTCTGCCTGCCTCTCTGCCTACTTGTGATCTCTGTCTGTCAAATGAATAAATAAAAATTTAAAAAAAAATTTTTTTTTTAAATCTTAGGGTTGAAACAGCTCAAAAATTCAATTTAAAGAAGTCCATATAATTCCTGACCTGAAATATATCAATCATGAGTTTTCTGTATTCATAAGTTGAATTTAGACAAATTCACTTCTTTTAGCTCCAAGGTAACTGAAAATTTTGGCTTTAATACAAATTGTGGGTCACTCCTGTTGCAAAATACTAGAAAGAGAGAAGGAAATGGTAAGTTTAGAAAAGGAAAGGAAGAGGAATTGCTAAAACAAAACAAAACAAAAAACCTCACCAGGGATTGATGTACTGAGGTCTGAAATCTTATATAAAGATAAGGCTTGGCAAACATGGGCTTTAGGAATCAGATATCACCAGTCCCTCAGTCAGAAATTCCCTAAACATTTGTATATATGAGTAAACAAAAAACATTTTCTAACTTGTATTCTGTCTGCAGCAGCACAAATTCTATAAACATCTGGTTACAACTAGAGATTGGGAAAATCCTAGAAAGTTCCCAAGGAATAATAAATATCATATGAAAATTAATAGCTCTATATCCATAATTGCTCAATTATGAGATATAAATAACATCGGTATTTGTTTTTGTTGTAATTGATGCTATTGATTTACTTGGGGGAGGTTTAAAAAAGTAATTACTTTTCAACATTTGGTCTTCCATACCTGTTTTCCCATAGGAAAATGTTTTTCAATGTCAAAATCATAATTTTACTCAAGAATTTTATCCTTAGAACTGATGACAGTTGTAGCATATCTATGTTATATGTTCTGAAAATGAATGTGTTCAGAAACTTCACAGCACACACCAGTCAGCAAGTCAAACAAAGCCCAGTCTCATCTATCCCCCAATCATTCTTAGATGAACTAAAAACTTTAGAACACAATGAAATTTACTGTCTGATTTTCATAATTGCTGAAATCTGACCTTTTTTTTCACTACCCAGAGAAATGCAATATACCTTAATTTAAAAAATGAGACTTTTGAAAAATTTGGTAAAAGATTTCTTCTTCATACTGGATCATAAATGTGTTGCTTTTCTCTAATTAGTATTCTGTATAGTGTAAATTAAAGGCTACTAAGGAAATAAAATTCAATACAACAGTTTACAACAGGGTCAGTAAACTGTGGCCCATGGATTAAATGTGGCCTGCTGTTTTATTACGGCCCATGAACTAACTATGGTTTTTGTATTTTTAAATGGCTTTATAATTTCAAAAGAAGGATGATATTTTACAATGTAAAAATGATGATTTTGAAATCTTTGTGTTCATAAACAAAGTCTTATTGGAACATAGCCCTGTCCATCCATTTATGTATTGTCCATCACTGTTAAAATAACAATTTTCCAGTTGTAAAAGAGATCATATGGATAGCAAAACCTGGTTTGTATTATTTAGAGAATTTGACAGAAAAATTTTGCCTGCCTCTTGTTTATGGGATTCAATTAAAGTACATTTTCTTAAAGAAAGAAGATAGCATAATATTTCAAACATATTATATATCTATGTACAGTATTTTAAACAGTGTAAGTGTTCCCTTTTGTTCAGTTTGCTTGGCCTCTGAAATAATAAATGAAATCTTACTAATACAAACATTCTCTTTTAGACAAAGTATGGTTAGTTCAGAAATATGTATCTGAAAGAATTATAATGTTCAGTGTGACATTTAACAGACTACTGAGAAACAAGTTTTCTTTTAAGGGGAAAGTGTTTTCTCCTTTTTGTTGGTGCAGTGGAAGAGTAACAAGCTTTGAGAGGAATTACCTTCAGTGATGAGGAACTTGAGAGATAGTATAATCAAAATGGAAAGATCTTGAGCACTCTGAGAACCAGGGTTAAGCAAGTATTAGTAAATGTGGTCTACAGTGAATAAATGCTGAAGAGAGTCTAGGAAAAGGAGCTAGTAAGAGGAAAAATCTGTTAAACTTCAAAGTGCTAAAGAATAATGAAAAAGGAAATTTAAGAGTTTTATAAAGGGGAAGTAAGGGGGGCTCTTAAGTCTTAATACCAAAGTGGAACAGCAGTGAAAAAGACAAACTAGGTGCTGAGCTGTACACTATTGTGAGAACAGTATGTGATAAATCAAGGCAATGGTCATAGCGAGTATGAGGGCTGAAATTTACCCAATATTTAATACAGTATCAGAATTCACCTTCACTAAAATTTTGATGTGGTCACCACATACCATGGATATGACTTACTATGGATGTTTGGATTCTTTCTCAAAGAGAGAAGAAAATTTTTATTTTTGTGACAAAAGGCTTAAAAACCTTAGTGAAGGCATTGTTATTTATCAGCTATAGTTTACTGTCTAGGCCATTGAATTTAAATTGAGGTCTCATGTATTTATTTTTGTTTTTGTTTTTGTTTTTTTTTAAAGATTTTTATTTATTTATTTGAGAGAGGGACAGTGAGAGAGAGCATGAGAGGGGGGAAGTTGAGAGGGAGAAGCAGACCCCCCACAGAGCTGGGAACCCGATGCCGGACTCAATCCCAGGATGCCGAAGGCAGTTGCTTAACCAACTGAGCCACCCAGGTGCCTGGGTCTCATGTATTTAATTTAATTCATTCATTTTTATATGCATGTCTCATGAGTTATGAATTCAGACTTATTTTTGCTTATGTCTCTAAAAGCCCTAAGAAAATGTTGTAAGCAAGTCATTTAATATGTCTATGGAATGTATAATCAATCAAGGAATTACTACATTGTAAACTATCAAAAATATAGTCCTTAGGTCATTTTCCTAAATGATCTAAATGAAGTGTCACCACTTATTGCCACTTACAAAGTACAGTGGGATACATTTTGGAGAAGCTTTTTTTGTAAAATCAAGTGAAATACAGTTGAAATAAAAGTAAATCAATTAAGGTAAATAATATAAAAGGAGAGAGAAGTTATGTTTTTAATAACAGAAAATTGTTAATTATTATATATATTTTCTATATTATTAGATAATCAATTTTTACTTTATTATAATTGAAAAAACCTGAATCAAACTAAACACAAAAAATTCAGCTATGAATATTTATTGCTATAAATGAGATGAGTGAACAATTTTTTTAAAGGAAAAAAATATAATTGATCATTGGACGTAAGAATATTTTAATCACTTATAACACACATGAATATCCTTTAAATTCAACTTGATTCATTAAAAAAGCCATGATTAAGCACTTATCAAATACCCCATTACCTTACATTTATAACTTTATATTCATTATAGGAGACTGCTTAAATACTCTGTAACTTTGTAAAGTAGTAAATCTATGTTAATGGTAAATGGTGACCATAAGAACAACTTCAAGAAATTAAAAAAAAAAAAAATCTTACCCTTTAACAGATAAAGCCACATGAAGTATCTCATACCTCTCTACTTAGGTAAATGGAGGACAACTTTATTCTATTTTACCTCTAAAGATGTCCAAAAACTTGATTCTGAAATGAATATTTTTATTTGAATACAACTATTTACTTCTACATATTTAGTTGAAATTTTCAAAAAGGAATTTCTATTGAACTGTTCTCTATTTGGGGAGACCATTCTGAAATCACTGATTGCTTGGAGTTAAGTGAGGGTTTTTGTTGTTGTTGTTGTTGTTATTTTTCCTTCTGTTTATGGAGAAGATAGGTAGAATATATTTGGTTGCTTTGAATTAATCTTCTTTATAAACAAATTTTAAAAGTGTTGCTACAGCTGATGTCAGAGAAATTACTGCCTGTGCTCTGTTTAGAATGTTTATGGTTTCAGATCTCACATTTGGTTCTTTAATTCGTCTTGAGTTAATTTTTGTACATAGTATGAAAATGTGTTCCAGTTTCATTCTTTTGCATGTAGCTGTCCAGTTTTCCTAACACCATTCATCAAAGAAACAGTCTTTTTCTCATTGTATATTCTTCCTCCTTTGTCAAAGATTAATTGACCATAAAACTGTGGGCTTATTTCTGGGTTTTCAATTCTGTTCCATTTATCTACCTATTTATTTTTGTGCCAGTACTGTACTATATTGATTACTACAGCTTTGTAATATAACTTGAAATCTGGAAGTCAGTATTGTTTTTCTTTGTTGAGATTGCTTTGACTATTCTGGGTTTGCTGTGGTTCTATACAAATTTTAGGATTGATTGTTCTAGTTCTGTGAAAAATGTTGGTATTTTCACAGGGATTGCAATAAATGTGTAGATTGCTTTGTGTACTGTAGACATTTTAACAATATTTGTATTTCTGATCCATGAGCATAGAATGTCTTTCCAATTCTTTGTGTCATCTTCAATTTCTTTCATCAGTGTTTTACAGTTTTCAGAGCATAGATCCTTCATCTGTTTGGTTAAGTTTTTTCCTAGGTATTTTATTATTTTTTGGTGCAATTGTAGATAGGACTGTTTTCTTAATTTCTCTTTCTGCTACTTCATTGTTAGTGTTATAAATGTAACAGATTTCTATACATTGATTTTGTATCCTGAGACTTTACTGAATTCCTTTATCAGTTGTAACAGTTTTTTGATGAAGTCTTTTGGGTTTTCTACATATATAGTATCATGTCATCTGCAAATAGTAAAAATTTTACGTCTTCCTTACCAATTTATATATCTTTTATTTCTTTTTGTTGCCTCATGGCTGTGGCTAGGACTAACAGTACTATGTTGAATAGAAGTGGTGAGATGGACATCCTTATCTTTTTCCTGGGAAGGCTCTCAGATTTTCCCCATTGAGGATGATGTTTGCTGTGTGATTTTCGTAGACGGGCCTTTATTATGTTGAGGTGTGTTCCTTCTAAACCTATTTTGTCGAGTGTTTTTATTATGATTAGATGTCATACTTTGTCAAGTGCTTTTTCTTCATCTATTGAAATGATCATATGGTTTTTACCCTTTCTCCTTTTGATGCCGTTTATCACTTTGTTTGATTTGCACATATTGAACCATTCTAGCATCCTAGGGCTAATTTGTACTTAATCCTGGTGAGTGATTTTTTAAAATGTATTTTTGGATTCAGTTTGTTAATATTTTCTTGATGATTTTTGCATGTATGTTCATCAGAGATCTTGGCCTGAAGTTCTGTTTTTTTGTGATGTCTTTACCTGGCTTTGGTACCAGAGTAATATTGGCTTCATAAAATGGAAAACAATGGAATTTAAAATTTCAAAATTGAAATGAAATAAAATTAGAAATTAAAATTTTAAAATTGAAATTTGATTGTCAAAGAGGAATTTGGGAAATTCACATCCATATGGTAGAATTTTTTAAAACAATTCTTAAATAATTAATGAGTCAAAAAATAAATGAGAAGAAAACTAGAAAATGCTTTAAGAAGAGTAGAAACAAACACAATATACCAAAATTTATGAGATTCACCGAAAGCAGTGATTAGAGGGACTTCATAGCCTTCAAATCAATAACCTAATGTTCCACTTTATAAAATTAGAAAAAGACGAGCAAATTAAACTTGAAGCAATCAGAAGGAATGAAATGATGAGGATTAGAATGAAAATAGTGCAATAGAGACTAAAAAAAAAAAAAAAGACAAAATAAGAAAACCAAAATTTGGTTCTTTGGAAAGATCAGTAAAATTGAAAAATCTTTAGTTAGTCTAAGCAAACAAGACTCAAATTACTAAAATTAAGAATTAAATATGGGATATCACTAGCAACCTTTCAAAAATAAAAAGGATTATAAGGGAAAGAACAATTGTATGCCAACGTATTAGATAACCTAAATAAAATGGACATATTTTTAGAAAAACAGAACTTCCTAAACCAATGTAAGAAGAAGTAGAAAATGTGAAATAACATCTAACAAATAAAGAAATTGAATTACTAAAAGACAACCAAGGAAAACAAACAAACAGCGGTGCCTGGGTGGCTCAGTCAGTTAAGCAACAGTTAAAGCAACGGACTCTTGATTTCAGCTCAGGTCATGATCTCAAGTCATGAGATCAAACCCCAGTGGGGCTCCACACTCAGTGTGGAGTCTGCTTGAGATTCTTTCCCTCTCCCTTTTCCTCTTTCCACCCCCACCCCCGCTCATGTGCACTCACATTCATGCACTCTCTCTCTCTCTCTCTCTCTCTCAAGTAAACAAATCTTCAAAACCAACAAACTTCCCACAAAGAAAATTGCAGGCCCAGGTATTTTCACTGGTAAATTTTACCAAACATAAAGAATTAACATCAGTCTTTCACAAACTCTTCCAAAAGAGAGAAGAAGAGGGAAGACTTCCCAAGTCATTCTATGAGACTATTAACCTGATTTTTAAAAAATTACCAAAAGCATCACAATGAAAGAAAATCACAAACCAGATTTCCTTATGCATATAGGCACAAGAAATCTCCGCAAATACTACAAGATATGAAATATACTGTATACCATGATGAAGGGAAATTTATCCCAAGAATGCAACTTTGATTTAACCCAGGGAAATCAAGCAAATCAATGCAATGCTTTACATTAGTAAAGGACAAAAACAATAGATGCGGCACTGCACAAAATCCAACACATTTTAATGTTATAACATTCAACAAACAAAGATAGAAGGGAACTTGACTTCAACTTAATAAAGGTCATCTATGAATCACTCATAGATAACATCACACATATTAGTGAAAGACTATGATTTCCTCTAAAATCAAGAACAGGACAAGTATGTATGCTTGCACCATTTCTATTATACATTTTTTTTTTAAGATTTTATTTTATTTTTTGACAGAGACACAGCGAGAGAGGGAACACAAGCAAGGGGAGTGGGAGAAGGAAAAGCAGGCTTCCCACTGAGCCTGATGCAGGGGCTCAATCCCAGGACCCTGGGATCATGAACTGAGCCAAAGGCAAATGCTTAACTGACTGAGCCACCCAGGCACCCTTGAGATTCTAGCCTGAAAATTAGGCAAAAAAGAAATAAAAGGCACCTAGGTTGGAAAACAAGAAGTAAAGCTCCTTCTGTTTGCAAATGACGTAAACTGGTATATTGAAAATCCTAAGGAATCCACACACACTAAAGAAACAATTAGAAGTAATAAGTAAGTTCCAGCAAGGTTGTAGGTATAAACCAATACACAAAAAAATTAATTTCTACATAAGCAATGAACAATTCCAAAAGTAAGTTAAGAAAACAATTCCATTTATAATAGCACCAAAAAGAATAAAATACTTAAGAATAAATTTAACCAAGTGCTACAAGATATATACAATGAAAAAAAAAAACACTGAAAAAAATTAAAGAAGGCATAATAAAAAAATAAAAAAAAGAAGAAGGCATAATAAATTTTAAAAAATCCTATGTGCATGGATTAGAAGACTTAATATTCATACATAGGCCATACCTTCCTCAAATAATCTATAGATTCAGTGCAATTCCTATCAGTATCTTAACAATCTTTTATGTAGAAATGGAAAAGCTGATCCTAAAACGAATACATAATCTCAAGGGACCCCTAATAACCTGACAGTCTTAAAACAGAACAAAGTAACAGAGCTCACACTTGCTGACCTTAAAACTTATGATAAAGTTTTACTAATTAAAGTAGCATGCTAATGGCATAAGGGTGGAGATATAGACCAATAGAAAATAACTTGGAGTCCAGAAATGACCCACACATTTATGGTCAGTTGAGTTTTTAAAAGGGTGCTAAGGCAGTTCAATAAGGGAAATAATAAACTTTTCAATAAATGGTGCTGGGACAAATGCTTATCCAAATGCAAAAGAATGAAGTTGTATCCCTTCCTGAAGCCATTAAAGAACATGGTCAAAAAAGTGAAAATAAGGGTGCCTGGCTGGCTCACTCAGAAAAGAGTGTGACTTGATCTCGGGGTTGTAGATTCAAGCCCCATGTTGGGTGTAGATATTACTAAAAAAAATTAGAATAAAATTTTTTTAAAAAGAAAGTGAAAATATAATCCACATGATAAGAGAAAAATATTTTAAATCAAATATCCTGTAAGGGATTTATATCTAGAATATTAAAGAACTCTTACAATTCAACAATAAAAAGACATACAACCCAATTTACAAATGGGCAAAAATTTGCTTAGACATTTCTCCTAAGATAAACTCATGACCAATAAGCACATGAAAAGATGCTCATTATCATTAGTTATTAGGAAAATGCAAATCAAAACCATGGGATACACCTGATGCTCACTAAGATGATTTTTTTTTTTTTTTTTTTTTTTTTTTAGATTTTATTTGCTTATTTGGGAGAGAGAGCGTGTGCACACACGCGGCTGGACAGGGGAAGGGGCAGAGGGCCAAGCAGACTCCTTGATAAGCAGAGAGCCTGATGCAGGACTCAATCCCAGGACCCTTAGATCATGACCTGAGCTGAAGTCAGACGCTTAACCAACTGAGCCTTCCAGGCATCCCCCACTAAGATAATTATTGTCGAAAAAGATGTACAATAACAAGTGTTGGCAACTTGTGGAGAAATTGAAACTCTTATACATTGTGGGTGGAATAGTAAGATGGTACAACCACTTTGGAAGGCTTTTAGAAATTCTTTAAAAAGTTAAACAATATTACCCTATGACCTATAATTCTACTTCTAGGTATATACACAAGAGAAATGAAAATTTATGTTCAGACAAAAGCTTATATATAAATATTCATAGAAATGTTACTTATAATAGCCAGAAATAGAAAGAACTCAAGTGTCTATCAACTGATGAATGGATAAACAAAGCATGCCGCATTTTATTCAGTCATGAATAGGAAAAAAGTCCTGTTCTGTGCTACAATATGGATGAAGCTTCAAAACATTATGCTAAGTATAAGTGACCAGATGCCAAAGGCCACATATTGTAAGATTCCATTTTTATGGAAGGTCTAGAATGGGCGAATCCGTAAAGACAGAAAGTAGACTAAATGGTTGCCAGGGGAGGAGAGGGGAATGACAGGGACGAGGGTGAATGAGGATGAACTGCTAATGAGGATGAGGTTTCTTTTTGAAGTGATGAAAGTATTCTGGGATTAGATAGTGATGATGATTGCGCAAATTTTTGACTTCCTAAAAACCATTGACTTATACATTTTAAAGGAGCGAATTTATGGTATGTGAACTATGTCACAAGAAAGCTGTTACAAAAATAAACAAAATAAAAATTTCAGTGCTCTTAATCACCCAGAGAATGTGCGTATGAATGAAGCCAACTCAGTTGAAAGGGCCTTTCACAACTATGATAACGTCTCAATGAATATCATGCTGTCATTATACCAAGTTGTTTTATAGTCTGAGGTTAGATACCATCAACAATAATACTGGCTTTAAAAAATAACTCAATACTGCTGGTAAAAATAATGGATACATTGAACTAAAACTAACAAGATGATTTCAAAAAAAGCAACAGATCTTAAACAGCATGCAATGTAGTAGCAGGGGCTGATGTTATTCATTGATTTGAAACCCTTAAAGAATTAGGACCAACTGCTAGAATATTATTACATTTGATGCATCAAATTTCATTTCAGTCTCAGTGCTTCAAAGTGGGTTTTATAAAATATCTGGAAAGTTTCATTTTTCCTTTCATAAACCAGTGTAATTCCATGTAAAAAAAAAAAAAAAAAGAACTCTGATATGAGCCACACCAGAATAATTTTTCCCTCTTAGCATTGGGGGTAAAAGTGGCCAGAAGGAAGGAGCACCCTGAAAGACTTTATTTTGTACATATTGTTTATTTCATTATGAATGTGCCTATTTTTTTAACAGATTATATACAGTATAACTTTTAATTAAAATGGGCTATTGATAATTTTTCCTTTATAAATGAATACCACATTTACAATAGATATTTCCCTTCCTAAGTTTGTTTTTCCAATTATTCAACAAGTATTAACTGAGCAACTACTATGACAATGCATATGCTAATGATGATATGATAAGCAAAAACACAAATGGTTCTTGTAGTTTGGTAGGAAAGACAGGTAGTAATAGAGTAAATAACTGAAAGTATAAATAAAAACTGCAAAGTGAACAAATGAAATCACTTAAGAGAATTTATAACAATAAAAGAGCCTGATGGTCTTGTACATCTTTGATTCTTCTTCTAGGAAATGCACTTTGAGCTAAGATTAGCACAATAAATAGAAATTAATTAAATAAGCTGGAGATAGAGTAGGTGTAAGAGTGTCCATGGGTAGGGGCACCTAGATGGCTCACTCAGCTAAGTGACCAACTCTTGATTTTGGTTCAGGTTGTGATCACAGGGATCATGGCTCAGCATAGAGTCTGCTTGGGATCTCCCTCTCCTTCTGCTCCTCCCCCTGCAAAATAAAATAAAAAAATAAGTCTTAAAAAAAAAAAAAGAGTGTCCAGGATAAACAAACAAACAAAAAAAGAGTATCCAGGGCTGTTGTCCCCATCCTAAGACTAGAAGAAGTTTGATATGTGAAAAGGCCCTTATGTACGCGATAGAAAAGGAACATGCAAGGCCAGTTTAGAGAGTAGGCAGGAGCCCCACTTGTGAGGCTGGATTAAGGATTTAGCCTTTTATCTTAAGAACAAAGGGAAGACATATACAAGTTTCATGTCTGGGGGAGCAGGGGGAAGGACAGGATCAGATATGATTTTGAAAAGTTTCTTTGGCTGCTATGGACAATGGTTTGTGGTGGACAGTGAGTGAATGTGGAAAAATTCACTGGGAAATTACTGCAGAGACCAAATAGAAGGTCATACAACTTGGACTAGGGTTGTAAGACAGAGAAGTCAACAGATTTGAGAAATACTTGGGAGAAAATCAGAACTGTTGATGGGTTCGATACTGAGTGACTGAAGAGTAGTTGTTAAGAGAAGACTCCATAGTGCCCTGCTCTTGTCTTATGTAATAGTTGTGTTTGCACTATATTTGTCAACTCCTTACTCTCCTTGCTCATAAGAATGTAAGATCTTTGAAGGCTGGTACACTCTTATTTATCTTTTTTATGCGCTTAGGCATATTGCACATGGAAGACTTTCTATACATGTTTACATGTTTGATGTAATATATACTGGATTGAATTGGAAACAAAAAGAAAGCCTTCAAAAAATTTTGAGAACAGTTATTCTCTATCACCAATAATTTAGCTGTTTCTAGTAGATATTATTATAGGTCTGAATAGGAGTAAGCAATTATTTATTTTAACTGATTGTTAGGCAGCTACTAAGCACAGCAATTGGATGTGCAGAATATACATAATTTACTGACCCTTTTTCAAAGACACAGGAACTGCCCAGAATACTTTAACTATGTTTAGCCTTATTGCTCCCTGGAGAAACATTTTGTCATTGATTGTGTGTTTTGTATTGTAGAAAATTAATACTGAACTTATTTTATGGTATCTGTTTAAATTTGGAATGTATAAAACTTTAACTCAGCATATGCATCTAAACATATGTTTCATGTAATAAAAATGAACATTAAGGAGGTGTCACTGTGCCTGTTGGGAGTGGTCAAATAGGTTAGGTAATTATGAGAGAAGTAAAAGTTCAATCTACAGCGAACATTAAATTGCAAAAAGATGAACTCTGTTGACAAATTATTGGTGTTGACAACCTCCTGCCCTCTTCTCCTTTCAACACATAATTATACAAGTTCCTTACTACTTTTTAAGGGAAGGGTGAAAACTTTAGGTACCAATAATATATTGTGAATTTTTTTTTAACATAGGGAATTGCCCATTTTTTTTCTCTTAGAAAATATCCAATTGTGTGTTCTACAATACAGATAATGGCTTTAGATAGAAATAAAACAAATTCATAGTCAAGAAACACTTCCATGTCTCATAGTTTCACTGTGCCACTAGAATAATTTTTAAGGCTGTTTCAGATCATTTGCATCTCTGACGATTCTATGATAAACAGATTTTCTAGTTTCATATCTAGATTTGTGAGTGCTTCAATTACTTGTTTCTTTTCAGGGTAAGTTTCCCTTTTAATTAAAAAAGAAAAATATTAGAAATGACTGTTGCCACTTAAGACGCTACTACATCCAGAGGTGCCTGGGTGGCTCAGTG
Organism: Lontra canadensis; assembly: GCF_010015895.1. Taxonomy (NCBI): domain Eukaryota; kingdom Metazoa; phylum Chordata; class Mammalia; order Carnivora; family Mustelidae; genus Lontra; species Lontra canadensis. The sequence goes on from NW_022631042.1 coordinate 7,026,077, forward strand.
GGTTAAAGCCTCTGCCTTTGGCTTGGGTCATGATCCAAGGGACTGGAATCGAGCCCCGCATCTGGCTCTCTGCTCAGCAGGGAGTCTGCTTCCTCCTCTCTCTCTCTCTCTCTGCATGCCTCTCTGCGTACTTGTGATCTCTGTCAAATGGGTGGATAAAATCTTTAAAAAGAAAAAAAAGACACTACTACATCCATCAGTAAAGCATTAAAGCACCATTTTCTTTAGTCTTTGGAAAAGTAAAATAAGACATTGTTTTTTAAAGCCCTTGTTCATGAGTTCCTCTTCCCTTGGAGAATATGTATATAGTGATTAGACCAGGAATCTTTAAAATTGACATAGAACATCTTATCTTTTATGATAAAACCACCACTTTTTGTGGTGGTTTTGCCAAAGAATTATATATATATATATATATATATATATATATATATATATATATGGTTTTTAATTACTGCTTCAATCTCATTACTGGTTATTTGTCTATTCAGGTTCTCAATTTCTTACTGTTTCTGTCTTGGTAGTTTATAGGTTTCCAGGAAGGCATCCATTTTTTCCAGGTTGCTTAATTTATTGGCATATGGTTGTTGATAATAATTTTTATTAATCTTTTTATTAACATATAATGTATTATTTGCCCCAGGGGTACAGGTCTGTGAATCGTCAGGCTTACACACTTCACTGCACTCACCATAGCCCATACCCTTCCCAATGTCCATAACCCAACCACCCTCTCCATACCCCTTGCCCCTGGCAACCCTCAGTTTATTTTGTGAAAGAGTCTCCTATGGTTTTTCTCCTAATCCCATCTTGTGGCATTTTTTCCTTCCCTACCCCCCAAACCCCTCATTTTGCCTCTCAAATTGCTCATATCAGGGAGATCCAATGATAATTGTCTTTCTCTGATAGACTTATTTCGCTCAGCATAATACCCTCTAGTTGTACCCACATTGTTGCAAATGGCAAGAGTTCATTTCCCTTCAAATGAACTGGCTGCATAGTATTCTTATTCATAGTATTCTACATTTGTATCTTTACGGTAAATACCTAGTAGTGTGACTACTGGGTTGTAGGGTAGCCCTACTTTCAACTTTTTGAGGAACTTCCATGCTGTTTTCCAGAGTGGCTGCACCAGCTTGCATTCCCACCAACAGTGTAGGAGGGTTCCCATTCCTCCACATCCTCACCAGCATCTGTCGTTTCCTGACTTGTTCATTTTAGCCATTCTGACTGGTGTGAGGTGGTATCTCATTGTGGTTTTGATTTGTATTTCCCTGAAGCCAAGTGATAGGGAGCACTTTTTCATGTGTCTGTTGGCCATCTGGATATCTTCTTTGCAGAAATCTCTGTTCATGTCCTCTTCTCATTTCTTGATTGGATTACTTGTTCTTTGGATGTTGAGTTTGATAAGTACTTTATAGATTTTGGATACTAAACCTTTATCTGATATGTCATTTGCAAATATCTTCTCCCATTCTGTCAGTTGTCTTTTGGTTTTGTTGACTGTTTCCTTTGCTGTACAAAAGCTTTTGGTCTTGATGAAGTCCCAATAGTTCCTTTTTCCCCTTGCTTCCCTTGCCTTTGGCGGTGTTTCTAGGAAGAAGTTGCTGAGGCTGAGGTGGAAGAGGTTGCTGCCTGTGTTCTCCTCAAGGATTTTGATGGATACCTGTCTTACATTGAGGTCTTTCATCCATTTGGAGTCTATTTTTGTGTGTGGTGTAAGGAAATCATCCACTTTCATTCTTTTGAATGTGGCTGTCCAATTTTCCAAACAACATTTGTTGAAGAGGCTGTCTTTTTTCCATTGGACATTCTTTCCTGCTTTGTCAAAGATTAGTTGACTGTGAAGTTGAGGGTCTATTTCTGGTCTCTCTATTCTGTTCCATTGATCTATGTGTCTGTTTTTGTGCCAGTACCATACTGTCTTGATGATGACAGCTTTGTAATAGAGCCTGAAGTCTGGAATTGTGATGCCACCAACTTTGGTTTTCTTTTTCAACATTCTTCTGGCTATTCGGGGTCTTTTCTGGTTCCATATAAATTTTAGGATTATTAGTTCTATTTCTTTGGAAAAAATGGATGTCATTTTGATAGGGATTGATAGGATTAAATGTGTAGATTGCTTTAGATAGCATAGACATTGCCACAAAGTTTGTTCTTCCAACCCATGAGCATGGAACATTATTCCATTTCTTTGTGTCTTCCTCAGTTTCTTTCATGAGTATTTTATAGTTTTCCTAGTACAGTTTCTTTGCCTCTTTGGTTAGGTTTATTCCTAGGCATCTTATTCTTGTGAGTGCACTTGGAAATGGGATCAACTCCTTAATTTCTCTTTCTTCTGAATTCCTGTTGGTGTATAGAAATGCAACTGATTTCTGGGCATTGATTTTATATCCTGACACTTTACTGAATTCCTGTACAAATTCTAGCAGTTTTGGAGTAGAGTATTTTGGGTTTTCCCCATAAAGTATCATATCATCTGCAAATATTGATAGTTTGATTTCTTCTTTGATGATTTGGATGCCATTAATTTCTTTTTGTTGTCTGATTGCTGAGGCTAGGGCTTCTAGTACTCAAATAGCAGTGGTGATAATGGACATCCCTGCCCATGTTCCTGACCTTAGCAGAAAAGCTCTCAGTTTTTCTCCATTGAGAATGATATTTGCGGTGGGTTTTTCATAGATGGCTTTGGTAATATTGAGGTATGTGCCCTCTATCCCTACACTTTGAAGAGTTTTGATCAAGAAAGGATGCTGTACCTCATCAAATGCTTTTTCAGCATGTATTGAGAGTATCATATGATTCTTGTTCTTTCTTTTAGTAATGTATTGTATCACATTGACTTATTTGCAGATACCGAACCAAACTTGCAGCCCAGGAATAAATCCCACTTGGTCGTGGTGAATAATCCTTTTAATGTACTGTTGGATCCTATTGGCTAGTATTTTGGTGAGAATTTTCGCATCTGTGTTCATCAAGAATATTGGTCTGTAATTCTCTTTTTTGATGGGATCCTTGTCTGGTTTTGGGATCAAGGTGATGCTGGCCTCATAAAATGAGTTTGGAAGTTTTCCTTCCATTTCTATTTTTTGGAACAGTTTCAGGAGAATAGAAATTAATTCTCCTTTAAATGTTTGGTAGAATTCCCCTGGGAAGCCGTCTGACCTTGGGCTCTTGTTTGTTTGGAGATTTTTGATGACTGCTTCAATCTCCTTACTGGTTATGGGTCTGTTCAGGTTTTCTATTTCTTCCTGGTTCAGTTTTGGTAGTTTATATGTCTCTAGGAATGCTTCCATTTCTTCCAGATTGTCAAATTTGCTGGCGTATAGTTGCTCATAATATGTTCTTATAATTGTTTGTATTTCTTTGGTTTTGGTTGTGATCTCTCTTCTTATATTCATGATTTTATTAATTTGGGTCCTTTCTCTTTTCTTTTTGATCAGTCTGGCCAGGGGTTTATCCATCTTATTAATTCTTTCAAAAACCAACTTCCTAGTTTATTTGATCTGTTCTACTGTTCTTTTGGTTCTAGTTCATTGATTTTTGCTCTGATCTTTATTCTTTCTTTTCTCCTATGGGGTTTAGGCTTTCTTTGCTGATCTTTCTCCAGCTCCTTTAGGTGCAGGGTTAGGTTGTATATTTGAGGGCTTTCCTGTTTCTTGAGAAAGGCTTGTATTGCTATATATTTTCCTCTCAGGACTGCCTTTGTTGTGTCCCACAGATTTTGAACAGTTGTGTTTTCATTATCATTTATTTCCATGAATTTTTTCAATTTTTCTTTAATTTCCAGGTTGACCCATTCATTCTTTAGAAGGATGCTCTTTAGTCTCCATGTATTTGAGTTATTTCCAACCTTCCTCTTGTGATTGAGTTCTAGCTTCAGAGCATTGTGGTCTGAAAATATGCAGGGAATGATCCCAATCTTTTGATACCGGTTGAGACCTGATTTATGACCCAGGATGTGATCTATTCTGGAGAATGTTCCATGTGCACTCGAGAAGAATGTGTGTTCTGTTGCTTTGGGATGGAATGTTCTGACTAGATCTGTGATGTCCATCTGGTCCAGTGTGTCATTTAAGACCTTTATTTCCTTGTTGATCTTTTGCTTGGATGATCTGTCCATTTCAGTGAGGGTGGTGTTAAAGTCCCTTACTATTATTGTATTATACTCAATGTGTTTCTTTGATTTTGTTATTAATTGGTTTATATAGTTGGCTGCTCCCATGTTAGGGGCATAGATATTTAAAATTTTTAGATCTTCTTGTTGGATGGACCCTTTGAGTATGATATAATGTCCTTCCTCATCTCTTATTATAGTCTTTGGTTTAAAATCTAATTTATCTGATATAAGGATTGCCACCCCAGTTTTCTTTTGATGTCCATCAGCATGGTAAATTGTTTTCCACCCCCTCACTTTAAATCTCGAGGTGTCTTTGGTTCTAAAATGAGTTTCCTGTAGACAGCATATTGATCGGTTTGGTTTTTTTTAATCCATACTGATACCCTGTGTCTTTTAATTGGGCCATTTAGTCCATTTACATTCAGGTTAACTATTGAAAGATATGAATTTAGTGCCATTGTATTGCCTGGAAGGTGACTGTTACTGTATATTGTCTCTGTTCCTTTCTGATCTACTACTTCTAGGGTCTCTCTTTGCTTAGAGGACCCCTTTCAACATTTCCTGTACAGCTGGTTTGGTGTTTACAAATTCTTTCAGTTTTTGTTTGTCCTGGACGCTTTTTATCTCTCCTTCTATTTTCAGTGATAGCCTAGCTGGATATAGTATTCTTGGCTGCATGTTTTTCTCATTTAGTGCTCTGAATATATCATGTCAGTTCTTTCTGGCCTGCCAGGTCTCTGTGGATAAGTCTGCTGCCAATCTAATGTTTTTACCATTGTATGTTACAGACTTCTTGTCCCAGGCTGCTTTCAGGATTTTCTCTTTGTCACTAAGACTTGTAAATTTTACTATTAGATGGTGGGGTGTGGACCTATTTTTACTGATTTTGAGGGGGGTTCTCTGCACCTACTGGATTTTGATGCTTGTTCCCTTTGCCATATTAGGGAAATTCTCTACAATGATTCTCTCCCATATACCTTCTGTTCCCCTCTCTCTTCTTCTTCTGAAATCCCAATTATTCCAATGTTGTTTCGTCTTATGGAATTACTTATCTCTCGAATTCTCCCTCGTGGTCCAGTAGTTGTTTGTCTCTCTTTTGCTCAGCTTCTTTATTCTCTGTCTTTTGGTCTTCTATATCACTAATTCTCTCTTCTGCCTCATTTATCCTAGCAGTAAGAGCCTCCATTTTTCATTGCACCTTATTAATAGCTTTTTTTTATTTCAACTTGGTTAGATTTTAGTTGTTTTATTTCTCCAGAAAGGACTTTTATTTCTCCAGACAGGGTTTCCCCAATATCTTTCATGCATTTTTCGAGCCCTTTTTGAGAATCGTCATTCTGAACTCTAGCTCTGACATATTACCAATGCCCGTATTGATTAGGTCCCTAGCTTTCGGTACTTCCTCTTGTTCTTTTTTTGTGGTGGATTTTTCGCCTTGTTATTTTATCCAGATAACAATATATGAAGGAGAGAATAAAATACTAAAAGGGTGGCAAAGATCCCAGGAAAATGTGCTTTAACCAAATCAGAAGAGGCCCCAACTCGTGGGGGGAAGAAAAGGGGTCAAAAGAAGTTCAGAAAAAAAGAAATATAAAAAGAAAAAAATATAAAAAAGAAAATATATATATATATATATTAGACTGGTGACTAGAACAGGGTCGCCCACTTAATTTTGGGGGTATTTTGGTCTCTTAGAAGAAACTACCTCCTAAAATTTTAAAGAATGAAAAACATATATAAGGGTAAACACAATGAAGGGATGGAATATGACTATAAAGATGAAAATTAAGAAAAAAATTTTCTAAAAAAGGAGTTGATAAGATAAGTTGGTTGGGAGTATAAAGAAAAAGAAAGTGGAGAGAATTTGCTCAGGCTGGAGACTAGAACAAAGCCCTGTGCTAGATTTAGGATGTATTTTGATCTATTAAAAGAAGTTGTACCCCAAAATTTTTAGAAAAAAAACCCTATGTGTTTACAAAAAATAAAGTTAGATACAATGAAGGATAAAATATGACTATAATAATGAAGTTTCAAAAAAGAATTTTTTAATGAAAGGTATTGTTAAGATAAACTAGTTTAAAAAATGTTAAAAGAGGAAAGGGTAAAAGTTAAATAAAATTGTAGCCGAAGAAAGAAATAAAATTAAAAAATTAATTAACTTTGCAAGACTAAAGAATCATGGGGAGAGAGCCATGAATTCCATGCTTTGCTTTCTCCTCCTCAGGAATTCCACTGGTCTCCTTTGTAAGTGAACTTGGTCTTGTCTGGATTTCTTGTTGATATTTTGGGGGAGGGGCCTGTTGTAGTGATTCTCAAGTGTCTTTGCCTGAAGGCGGAATTGCACTGCCATTACCAGGGGCTGGGCTAAGTAATCAGCTCCGGTTCGCTTTCGGAAGCTTTTGTTCCCTGAACACTTTCTGTAGAGTTCCAGAGGACGGGAATGAAAGTGGCGCCCTCCTGATCTCCAGCCCAGAGGAGCTGAGAGCTGTGGCCCCCACTCCTCAGTGCACCCCTGTAGAAAAGCACTCTATCACTGCCATCTCCCTGGCCTCTGGCTGCACTCCGAGCTCACCCAGCCTATAACCAAGCTTCTCTGTCTCTGGCACACAGCCCTGCCTGGAGTCTCCAAACCCCACAGATCCCTGAGCTCTTCCAGGGGGATCTCCCTGGATCTTGTGGAGTCACTATTCCCAGAGCAGTGGCCTCTGCCATGGATTACGATTTAAGGTAACCCCAAGTTGAGAGCTCACTCCTCAGCTCTGTCTCTGTAGGCGGCTTCCCTGCTCTATTACCTGTGAGCTCTGTGATAATTAGACAGTCTTGATCCTTCTGTGACCCGGGGGACCTGAGGTCACACTGTCCCTGCGTGGGCTTCACCCCTCCTTAGCCTCTGGAGCGATGTCCCTCAGTGGAGCAGACTTCTAAAAGTTTGGATTTTGTGCTCCAGTGCTCCGCCAATTCCCAGGCGCTGGCCCCTTCCCCCAAGGTCTAACTTCCCAGAGCTTCGGATTCACTTCTATGCCGGTCCTACCTTTCAGAAAATGTTGATTTTCTCTTTCTAGAATTACTGCTCTTCTTCTCTTTGATCTCCTGTTGGGTTTGTAGGTGTTCAGAATGGTTTGTTAACTATCTAACTGAACTTCTGTGACCTAATGTCATCTCACTGTGCTACTCCTTTGCCATCTTGACGCCCTCCCAATTATAATTTCTAATAATTGTTTGTATTTCCTTGGTGTTATTCATAATCTCTCCCCTTTCATTCATAATTTTATTAATTTGAGTCCTTTATCTTTTCTTTTGGATAAGTCTGGCCAGTGGTTTATTGATCTTATTAACTCTTTCAAAGAACCAGCTTCTAGTTTTGTTGATTTGCTCTACTATATTTTTGGTTTTTGAGTCATTGATCTCTGCCCTAATCTTAATTATTTCTCTTCTAATGCATGGCTTGGGCTTTATTTGTTTTACTTTCTCCATTTCTTTAAGGTGTAAAGTTAATTTGTATATTTGGGATTTTTCTTTTTTTTCAAGTGAGGCTTGCATGGCTATGTATTTCCCCCTTCAGAACCACCTTTGAAGGATCCCATAGGTTTTGGACTGATGTGTTTTCATTCTCATTGGTTTCCATGAATTGTTTAAGTTGTTTGATTTCCTGGTTGACCCAAGCATTCTTAAGCAGGATGGTCTTTAGCTTCCAAGTGTTTGAATTTCTTCCAGTTTTTTTCTTGTGATTGAGTTCCAGTTTCAAAGCATTATGGTCTGAGGATATGGAGGGAATAATCTGTTTTTTGGTATTGGTTGAGACCTGATTTGTGATCCAGGATGTGGTCTATTCTGGAGAAAGTTCCATGTGCATTCAAGAAGAATGAGTATTCTGTTGTTTTTGGGTCAAATGTTCTGTATATATCTATGAGGTCCATCTGGTCCAGTGTGTCATTCAAAGCTCTTGTTTCCTTGTTGATTTTCTGCTTAGATGATCTGTCTGTTGCTGAGAGTGGAGTGTTGAGGCCTCCTACTATTAGCATATTATTATCATTATGCCTCTTTATTTTGGTTAACAATTGGCTTATGTAGTTGGCTGTTCCCATGTTGGGGGCATAGATATGTGCAAGTGTTAGATCCTCTTGTTGGGTAGACCCTTTAAGCATGATGTAGTGTCCTTCTATTCTCTAACTACAGTCTTTAGCTTAAAATCTAATTTGTCTTGTATGAGAATTGCTACCTCAACTTTCTTTTGAGGTCTGTTGGCCTAAAAAATTGTCCTCCATCCCTTCACTTTCAGCCTGGATGTACATTTAGGTTCAAAAATTAGGCTCTTGTAGACAGCATATGGATGGATCATGTCTTTTTATCCAATCTGCAATCCTGTGCCCTTTCATGGGAGCATTTAGGCCATTCACATTGAGAATGATTATTGAAAGATACAATTTTATTGTCATCATGTTGCCTATGAAGTCCTTGTTTCTAAAGATTGTCTCTGTAATTTTCTGTTCTATATCACTCTTGGGGACTTTCTCCTTTTATAGAACCACCCTTAATATTTCTTGCAGGGCCTGCTTGGTTGTCACATATTCTTTCAGTTTCTGCCAGTCTTGGAAGCTCCTTATCTCTCCATCCGTTCTGAATGAAGCCTTGCTGGATAAAGTATCCTTGGCTGATCTTCTCATTTAGTACCCTGAATATGTCTTGCCAGCCCTTTCTGGCTTACCAGGTCTCTGTGGACAGGTCTGACATTATTCTGACATTCATTCCTCTGTATGTAAGAAATCTCTTCCCTCTCACCACTTTCAAGATTGTCTCCTTGGATCTAAGATTTGAAAATTGTATTATTATATGTGGGGCATCGGTCTGTTCTCATTGATCTTGGGAGAGGTCCTCTCCGCCTCTTGGACTCGAATGCTTGTTTCCTTCCCCAGATTAAGGAAGTTCTCAGCTATGATTTGCTCAAATATACCTTCTAGGCCTCTCTCTTCCCCTCAGGGATCACAATAATTCTGATATTGGAATGTTTCATTCTGTCACTAATCTCTCAGTTTGATTCCTTGGATTTTAATTTGTTTTTCCCATGCTGCCTCAATTTCCATCTTTACTATCACCTTATCCTCTATCTCACTAATTCATTCTTCTGTCTCATTCACCCTGGCATCCAGCTTAGACTGCATTTGATTCATTGCATTTAAAAAAAAATTTTTTTTTATTTGACAGACAGATCACAAGTAGGCAGAGAGGCAGGCAGAGAGAGACAGGAGGAGGAGGCAGGCTCCCTCCTGAGCAGAGAGCCCGATGCGGGACTCTATCCCAGGACCCTGAGATCATGACCTGAGCCGAAGGCAGAGGCTTTAACCACTGAGCCACCCAGGTGCCCCGATTCATTGCATTTTTAAGTTTGGCCTGATTAGATCTCATTTCTGCCCTTAGAGATTCCATATTGTAGTTAATAGTTTTCTCAAGCCTAGATATCAACTTGATAATTGTTACTCTGAAGTCAATTTTTCTGACATCTTGGTTATATCCATATGCAGTAGTTCTGTGGCAGAGGCCACATTCTCTGGTTCTTTCCTTTGTTGGCGGTTCCTTCTCTTAGTCAATCATTTGAGGGGTGGTTGAGGGAGTGCACAGAATCCAAATTATTGATCATAACCCAAGCGATGTGCCTATTTTATAGGGACCGTAGGGTTGTTGGGGTCTTGTTCTTCCAGCCTGTCTTCGGGGGGAGGGGCCTGCTGCACTGTTACTCAGGCAGCCAAGTTTGGGCAGAGTTGCCCTGCCTGCTGTGGGGTGTGGGGGGGAGTGGGGGTGAGCTCAGTGGTTTTTTGTTCTCTAGCAACTTTCCCTGGCAGCTTTCCATATCTCTTCTTAGAGTCAGACCAGAAGTGACTGCATCCACACCTCTTTCTCAGAACAGAGATATTGCAGTCTGATCTTCACTGAGCTCTCCAGGTCACACTGTTTCCATTTCTGTCTGTGCTGCTAAAAACTGCAGTGTCCAGGGTTGTGCACCTCACAGCAGCACTTCTAGCACTTGCTTCCTGATCCAGGCATGTTTCTGCCCTTTGTGCTTCTGAAACTGCAAGCTGTCCCCGGTTCACACATGTGCCACCAAAGCTCCAGGTTTCAGTCTGGGGGGCTGCCCTAAAGTCCTTTCCCCACCACTACCAGTCTGTGCGTCTGTGCCCAGTCCCCAGTGTGGGAGGCTTTGTGGTCCTGTGTTATTTCACCTTCCCAGCTCAAGCACTTTTGATAACTGCCTCCCCTTCCTTTTATCTTCTGATATCTGCCCACGGAATCATGGACAATTAAAACCAACCACCAGAGATATTCTCTTTGTGGAGATCTAGATTTATCTTCTTACATCTCACGCTGATTTTATGGGTGTTCAGAATTGTCTAGTAGAGATCCAGTTCCATTCAGGGGAATGGTTGAAATAGTCTCCTATTCCTCTGCCATCTTTTTCCTCCTTCCATTCCTTAGCTTTCAGTTAGCTGTGAGAAGCACAATAATGAAGGCTGGCTGGGTTTTCTTTGGTTTTCTCTCTTCTTTTTCCTTCTAACTCACTGTGAGAGCTTTTGCAGCATCCATCCACAAGAAAACACATATGGAAATGGGTTGTATTCAGTTGTATTAAGAACTCTGTGGAGAACTCTTAAATACTATGAGGTATGCATTGAGTTCTGTTATAACTCTTCCCCTTTATTACATAGGGCTCCTCAAACCAATCTGATTGCTTTCTCTATTGTGTATTTGGGCAAGTGAAGTTGAATGGCTTTATCATCTCCTATCTTAAAATAAAACTAATGGATAAGATCTTAGAATGGGGACCTCCCTACACTGCTAATAGAATGATAAATAGGTACAGCCCTCCTTGCAGAACATAATTCAAAGCTTTCAAAATTGTGTTTACCTTTTGTCCCAGTAATTCCACTTTTAGAAATTTATTACAAGGTAAAAATATCAAAGCTATATACAATGATGTATAAATAAGATGCTAACCAGAGGGTTATTTATAATGGTAAAAAAGAAAAAAGAAACACTTAAATCTCCAGCACTGATTAAATAGATTCTAATAAACTGTAGTATATCCATGCAGATAAACCAGGTGACCATTAAAGCTGATGCTGTGTAATATTTATATTGATCGTGAAAAATGTTCAAGATAGAGTAATGGGGAAAAAAGGCTATAAAATTGTATGTTATAGATATTTCTATTATCTAATTTTGTCTGTATTTTAAATTTTTTTTCTATTACAAATAATAGAAGCCAAGTCTAGCTAAGCAAAAGAGAACTTATTAGAATAATCAGAGCTGGCTTGAGATTGGTCTAAAACCAAAATTGGAAGGAGCCTGGGAAATAGGAACCAGAGTAACAGGAACAGTCTTAATTAAGGCAGTATCACCACTCCTGCCTTTGTTGCTAAAACAAATGAATTCTCTACTTCATTTCATTCCTTGCATCATTCCAGATCCAAAGCCCCAGGATGAAGGATATTATTAGCCTAATTGATGCCATTTTCTAGGCACTGGCAGTTTAAGAAAAGTAAGGAATCTGAGACTTTTCCACTTTGGGAGTGGGATAAGATAGGTGGGAATTACCTCCCCAATGAGATTTTAAGCAACGGAAATAACTTCCCAAGAGAAAAATCAGAATAGAAAGCGTACCTCTCTGACATTGCCCCAAATAGCATATGCCCTTTACAATATTTTATCTTGAAAATAAAAATTGGGGCGCCTAGATTATTCAGTTGGTTAAGTGACTGCTTTCAGCTCCCGTCATGATCCTGGAGTCCCAGGATCAAGTCCCACATCAGGTTCCCTGCTCAGTAGGGAGTCTGCTTCTCCCTCTAATCCTCTCCCCTCTCGGACTCTCTCTCATTCTCTCTCTTTCAAATAAATAAATAACATCTTTAAAAAAAATAAAATAAAACCCTTTAAAAATAAAAAGTAATGAAAAATAAAAGTTATACCCCCAGTAAGGAAAAAAATAGTACAACTTATTGGACATCCATAGTATGTCAAGTGCTGTCAGTTGTTCAAGGAGTCAAAAAGAAGAATGATATTGTGCTTATCTTCTAAAAAGAAACATCAGTTTGAAAGTCTACAATAACAAAATATAGAAATTCTTTCCTCTTATATGGGAAAACAGATATGCATTATAACATCATTTATCAGTATCTGTCTGTTTATCTCAGGAGGTCAACTGTTTCCTCTTCTGTAATTCATCTCTGAATTTGAAATATAAATTCTCAGTGTGTCATTGTTGATAATGATATCTCAAAAGAGCCCTGATAAGCTCCATCAATTGTAACTATTGATTTGGAAAGAAAATCATGTTATGGAAACCATATAAGATAATTGATAGAATTGTAGTTTCACAAAGATCATTTCAAAATAGCACTATAAGATTTTCACCATCTGCTATGATACAGAGACCATGAGGTATTCTCCAAGAAGATCCTATAAATTTGACCTTTAGAACCCTAGCCCATCTCCTCTGAATTAAAACTAAACTAGTTAGTACCTGGGTACTTGGTTCAGAGCCATTATTTCTCTAAGATGCAACTGAAAGATTGATGTGATTTGAGGTGGCTTTTTCTTTGAGTTTGATGCAATATAAAATTAAGAAAGTAATTGCTAGTAGATTGAAAGTAAGAGTTTGAGTATGAAATGAATCTCCACATTTTTGTTTGTCTTCTGTCCTCATAACTGTAACATAATTATGAAATCCATGCAGCTAAATAAAACGTTTTACCAATTAGTATGTACTTGTGAGCATTGATTCAAATGACTCTGAAAGAAGGGTTTTTTTTTTCCTTTTAAAAAAATTATTGAAATGTAATTGACAGGTAACATTATATTAGTTTCAGATATAGAACATAATGACTTGGTATTTGTATATATTGAGAAGTGATTACCAGAATAAGTGTACTTGACATCTGTCACCATAAATGGTTATAATTTTTTTTCTTCTGATAAGGATTTTTCAGACCTACCCTCTTAGCAACTTTAAAATATGCAACAGTATCACTAATCATAATCATCATGTTGTACATTGCATCCCCCTGATGAATTTATTTTATAACTGGAAGTTTGTGTGTTTTACTCCCTTGACCCATTTTGCTCACCCCTACTTCTGGCAACTACCAATCTGTTCTGAGCCTATTAGGTTTGTTTATTTTAGATTCCATATATAAGTGAGATCATATGATATTTGTCTTTGTCTGACTTATTTCACTTAGCATAATGCAGAAGTTTTATTTTTAAGTCTCATATTATTTGAGTCTCTAAAACTGCCCCAATAGTTACATTTTCAAAAATGGAAAGCTTCTAACAATTTATATGGCTTCATTTTTAATTTAGAAAATTAATTTTCTTTAAATTAATTTCTAAAATTTGTTTTAGAAATAGTTGTTTTTCCCTGAAACTCTTTTATGTTAGAATGTATGGAAGCAACATTTCGGTTGTATAATTATGTTCACTGTTATCACTTTATTTTTCTAACTCAGAGGAATGTGATATAACTCTGACTCTCAGAGTTCTATGACAGATCCTGTTGCCTACCCTTAACTTGCTCATGTAATGAGCTGAGATCCTTTGTTCTCATGATTACTTTAAGCTCTCATGGTAATTCCATTCCTCTTTTTAAGTGATAAATCTTACAATGCACATGTGATCCAGTTCTGGTCAGTGACCACACAATGGGAAGTCTTCCTGGCAACTTCTTAAAAAAAAAAAAAAAACATCTTTACTGGATAAAAAGAGAAAGGCTTCAGAACAGAAGGTTCTATTTTCTTCTGCCCTTTCATTCCTTCCATGATCATGGTTGTGGGAGGACTTGACAGCTAAAGCTGAAGGAGCCATCTTATAACCATAAGGTAAAAACCTATAGAATTAGGAACAAAAAGATAGAAAGAACTTGAGTTCCTAATGATATGCTTGAACCACTGTTACATAACCTGGAACTGCCAACCTCCAGAATTCTTGTTATATGAGATGATCAAATAACTCCACTGACCAGACCACAGTGAGTTGACTTTTCTTTGTGTTGTAGCTGGGTTCATCCTAACAGATATGAATCCTAAATATCAATTGAATCATAACACAGGTAGCTTTCAAGTTTCATGTTTGAGTTTCCTGTCTTCATGTTTGACTTTCTGATAATGCATTTCATAATACCCTTATATTGGTTTTCACATACTTAATCCAATTTTTCATATTTTAGTTGACAAATATTTCTAGTGACTCTATCATGGTGTTTCCTTTAAGCTAACAATTTAAGCAGTGTAAGCATCTTTACACATTATGCTTATATAATTGTTTGAATATTTTATTATGTTTTCCCTCATTTTATAAAAATGAATAGAAAGCAGAAAATGAAAGCATGAGAAATAACTTGGAATATAAATGTTGATGGCATAAGCTTAACATAATTGAGGTAAATATGGAATAATTAGGTGCACCAAACTATATGTACCTTTTACCTTAATCTGATGTCTGTTGGATTAATCTAGTTTACTGTATATTCAGTTATGAAATAGAATTAAACAGAAGGTAACGTATATTAGGAAGCATTGACTTGTTCAAAGGGAGTGTTTAAAGTTAAGGAGTAGGTACTTATATATTTAGCTGCTTAAAATTGGAAATCTCCATTTGATCCTTTCAACAAAAGCTATTGGACATTCATTATATGCTAAGGTGTTTGAGATGTAGGAACAAACAAGATAAAACATGATCTCTCTATTCCTGCAACTTGTAACTTAATGGGACATATAAACTCTATATGGAATAGTTTATGGTATGGAATTCTTTGTCTGGATCTTATGAAGAATTATGCATTACTGTCGGTGTTGTAGTAGAAGAAGTATACCAGATAAGGAGACTCCTACAGTAGTCCTCATGAAAGATGAAGGTGTAAAGAGAATGGAAGCAGGGGGAACTGGACAGGTTCAAGAGGTATTTAGGAAATGGTGTTAAGAGACTTGATCTTTGGGGTGCCTGGGTAGCTCAGTGGGTTAAACCTCTGCCTTTGGCTCAGGTCATGATGTCAGGGTCCTGGGATTGAGCCCTTTGGCAGGGGACCTGCTTCCCCCTCTCTCTCTACCTGCCTCTCTGCCTACTTGTGATCTCTCTCTCTCTGTGTCAAATAAATAAATAAAATCTTTAAAAAGAGAGAGAGAGAGACTTAATCTTTAAAGGTATGAACATATAATTTATCATCTGTAGCAATTTTAAGAATTAAATTAATAATCAATTTTCAGTTAAACAGACATTAACAGGGACAGTCCTGGGCAAAGTAGGACACATGGTCATTTTATGCAGAAGAGTCAGTGGAGAACAAGGAAGTACCAAATGTGCCACCAAATCTTCTTATGACATACAAATTTCTGATAATAATTACCTTTGGCCCTAGCCAATTTAAGGAGCCACTTAAATTCTTATGTTAACTGTTAATTTATGGAATAGGAGTCAATAGACTCCAATAGCTCATTTTCCTGGTACTTTGGCATCTCCTTCTTAGACTTGGTCCCAAGGGTTTAATTCTTCAGGACAAATGCATGCTGCTTATAAGGTTTTCGATGATGTAAGCAAGCCTCCCCGCCTTTTTTTGTGGTAGATCTTGTCTCTTAGCCCCTGTTTTGTGTGCCTCTTTGACTCCGCTACAGAGGAGTCTGTGTCAAATACATTACTGATTCTTCTTCCTAGGTGTGACTGTCATTTAGGGGTCAAATTAAAGACCATTCAACTGGAGCAGTGACAACTATAGGACCTAGCCTTTAGCCAGTCTTCTCTCTAGAGATTTACAGGGCAGCTGCTGAGAGTTTCACTTAATTACATAGCTTTACCAAGAATTCCTGCTTTTGCATGCTGTCAGAGATTAAATGTGCTTGGCCTGTCAAGCAAAAACTTCGCTGCTATGCAAAATATTTCTTTTGGCTCACCTCCGTCTGGTCTCTTATACATAATCACACTCTGCTAATTGCAATCAAAAAGGCTTTTGTTCTTATTCTCTCTTCTATTTTCAGGTATCTAATTTACTTTTAGAACAAGTAGTTTTATTTTTATGTTTGGAGTTTTATCAATAAATAGTGTTTTCTAGGAATATCCTCTGGTTGTTGACTTCAGTTTCCTATGATTTAAAGTTTTTATACCTTAATTGTATAATAGTTTCAACCAACAGAATTTAGAAAGGCAAGTTTACTTAAAACAACAACAATAACAATGAATATTGAAAAATACATATTAGAAAAAATTAAAAATCATTTGAAGGGTAATAGTGCTTTGTGAAGACATGGGAGATAGTCTTTAATCTGCTGAGAAATGTACTAAATCTGATACACTATTAAAAAAACCTCCAGCTAAATAGGAGATGATTCAATGCCTGGATTAGTTTGGAAGAGTCATATTTTCCTAAGTCTGTATAGAAAAATTTGGCCTTTCTGTTAGCATATATGGGGATACTATTAATTAACCCCTGTTATAATAAAATTAATATTAAAGATCATTAACTGAAAGGTCTTGATATTTGTTTTAAATCACCAAGGAAAAAATCAATCAATCAATCAATTTATTTCAACATACCTTTTCTGAATACCTTCCATGTGTCAGATACCATGTTAAGCATTAGAGAAACAAACATGAGTAAGATAGTCTTCCTGCCCCTTACTACTTCCAGTCTGTTTACTATAAAATGGGTACAATTAAGTTTTATAAATATTCTAGTAAAATTCATAAAAGGCACAAAGGAGGGGCTTTTTAAACAACGTATTGGTCAGAAAACAGTTGTGTAAGGACATGATTCCTGGTAAAATTTATGATAAATAGTTGTTTCCACAAAAAGAAAGGGCCAGTTAGTATATTTCTATTGGATATTGGTTGAGCTGACAAAACAGAAATAACGCCAAATACAGTGGTCCCCAAAAGATGGCTTATTTCTCTCCCACAACATAATACAGAAATAGGAAGACAGTCTAGTGTACAAGAAGCTCTGTTGCATAACCTCTTTGGGGACCAGGTTCCCTCTGTTTCCTGGTTACACCAGTCGTTAGTGTTCTGTGGACCACATGTGCTGCACGTTCATTCTTATCCAATGGGAGTGGGGCAAAGAGAAAGCAGAGAACAAGCACATTTTTCAAAAATATGATGTGCAAGTTGAACACATCACTTCTGTCATATCCATTTGTCTAGAACTTAGTAAAGTAACCATGTGTAGCTGCCAACAAAGTCTTGGAAATATCATCCCAGCTGGGTGAGTGCATACCCTGCTCAAATTCAAGTGCAGGAGGAGAGGTTCTATTACTAATAGGGAGAATGGGAGAATGGATTGTGCAGGGAAATTAGTTTCTGACACAACTACAAAGAATGTCTAAGTGGAGCAAAAATCAAGAGTATGCACTTACATGTTAATGCTTACAGTTATCCATGTGTAATGTATGGAAGCTTTTAAAACACTGAACATCTTTTAAAGTAATTCTTTATGATTTGGGCTTAAAATTAGTATCGGAGGGGGAGATAAACCATGAGAAACTGTGGACTCTGAGAAACAACCTGAGGGTTTTGGAAGGGAGGGAGTAGGGGGTTGGGTGACCCAGGTGGTGGGTATAATGGAGGCACATATTGCATGGGGAACTGGGAGTGGTGCATAAACAATGAATTCTGGAACACTGAAAAGAAATGAAATTAAATTTAAAAATTAACATATGGATATTTTAACAAAACACTTACTCTCTTTGCTCAAAAGATAAGTGTGTTCAGCATGCTGGGATCTGGTTAAGGCACTTGGCTAAAACCAGCTCTCTGGTCTCATGCAA
The DNA here is from genome assembly GCF_010015895.1 of Lontra canadensis. NCBI lineage: Eukaryota > Metazoa > Chordata > Mammalia > Carnivora > Mustelidae > Lontra > Lontra canadensis. Next base: position 7,043,996 of record NW_022631042.1, read on the forward strand.
GTCATTGGACTTTGAGCTAGATTTACCCTCTCCAAACTGAAAAGTATGGTAACCACAGGATCAATTTGATTTTTTTTTCTGTACTAAAAGTTTAAGGGTCCAATATTTAATACCATGTTCTACTTTGTTGTATTAAAGTGAGAAATATATGAACAGTGAATTTACCACTACAGTGGTTGTCACTAGAGTGTAGGTTGTCACTACAGTGACACAGGATTGCTAGAAGCATTCTTTGCTACAGGAAAAGACCATTCCCTGTGAATACATTCCTTTATCATATCATCTATGACACTCACACTCTTGCTACTGGGGTTTAAAATCAACCAATTTCTCATCTGAAATGTTAAGATTGGCCTTGTTGAGCCTACATAGGAAAGATGTTTTCAATACCTTTGCTTGAACACATATTTAGGAGGCTTGATGTAATCTTTTGGCCAGAACTTCATCCAAAAATTAAATTAAAAATGTAGAGAATTTTCTTAACCAAGGGCTATGTATGTTACAAGTAACTAGTGGCTCAATACTAATTTTAGTGCTTACTCTTTATTTGTCTGACTTCATTTTTAAAATAGATCTAGATGGTTTACAGACATGGCTTCATTTGTGTTGGCTTTTTTAAAATTTGAGTAACAGAAGGAAATGAAGATAGGTTAGTGTGGAGAGGTATCTAATACAGATAAATAGGTATGGCAATATTCTAAAGGAATTTCAGCTGTTTGATTTCAGTGACGAATGATAGAAAAGACACTTTAGCTACTTTGCCTCATTTATCTATGAGAAATAAATATGTAAATAAAACCATGGCTTCTCCTCCTCTCTGGTTGCCTCTTCAAGATTTCTGATACTCTCTTCTCCTGATGAAGGGACTTAACTGGCTGACTTAGTGGTGGGAAATTTTTACACAGAAGAGAAGAATCTTGGGCTCCGTGTGAAGTTTCATAATGAATACCAGAGTGATTTACAGTTTGTAAAGCAATCCTTATTACAGCATAAAAAAGTCACTTTTTTTTGTCTAAACTAACTGGAAAAAGATATGCCAGTTTGATAAGACAATATACGTTAAAAAAAAAGTTATATTGTAGCTGCAGTACAATTTTGATTTATGTGGCAATAATATGGGGTAACGAATCCAAAGGAATCATAAACCCAATCACGCATTTTTTGGAAACACAATTTATGGAAGAGAAGCCTATAATCACTAAGTAGGTACACCATACTGTTTTGTTGGGCCAATCCTACATAAAAATGGGTAAAATGAAGCCAGGTCAAAATGAGCTTTCTTGGTACACCCTATTGCTGTTTTTACAAATTAGGCCCAGGATTTGTAAAATGATTCAGCTCAAGCCGTTTGCTCACAATTTATCAGGAGCATTAAAAAAAGCATACTTAAGCATTAGCCCTTACAAAACAAGCCAAGAAAATAGTTGAATCCTCACTGACCTTCATCATGTTCTTTCTTCCTTTTAGGAGTTGGGGATAGAGTTGAACTATATACTCCTTTTTATTAAGTTAGGTATTAGCCTCACTAAAAAGTCAGAACAGCTGTCTTTTTACTGCACTCATGGTTTGTCCAAACCTTATCAGAAAGTAGATGAGGAAAAATTAAAAAACAGGAAAGAAAGGATTATAGAGAGAAACTGAATTTCCTGGCTAGAATAGTGGTAGGCAGGTACAGCTGGATCTTTTTTTTTTTTTATCACAGATTACTTTTTAATTAATAGAAGATTATTAGAGCAGTTTTAGGTTTCAGAAAAACTGAACAAAAAGAACAGAGAGTTTTCAATCTTCCGCATTTTCCAAAAGAAGAGTTAATGTCAGCATTTCTATTCAATGAAAACAAATGACCTGAAGCATGGTTTTTTAGGCACTCACAGCAAGAACTGCATTTTTTTCTCCAAGTCAGTTATAAACAGTCTGTGATGTGTCTATTTTTTCTTCTTATGTTCCAATACCAAAAATGGCAATGTGTGGACCTAGAGTATAGGGTGATATAGTTGTGATCAACTAATCCTGTGGGCCAAAGATATGGACTGATAGAGTAATAGTCTTTCATGGCCCTATAGTATGTGCTTCGCTTTTGTAATTAATTGTGGACCAATAGTATTGCAGTTGTAATCAAAGATTTTGAAAGAAAAGAAGCTAGGAAGAAGGGCCTAACATTTTATTGGACACCTGGTATGTGCCTGGAGATGTCTTGTGGACTTTACCTATTATGTTACTTAATTCTCACAGAAATACTGTGGGATGAGAACATGGAAGCTAAGGGAGGTTAAATAATTTCTCCCCAAATCCTACATGTAAAAGATGTGGGACAGGCACTTGAACTGCAAAGCCTCTACTCCTCTCATACCACCATCCCTTCTACCTGTGACATCATTGCAGAATTACAGACCAGTAATGGACCTTCCTAATTGATCCTAAGACATTTTCTGTCCCCAGCTTGGCTCTGCAGTTCTTTTCTTTTCTGTATGCTAGATAGCCATTATCGATCAACTCTTTGATACTTGTTGGTCTGTGCTATCCAAAGCACTAAAAGGCATAACTGTCATATGCCTTCCAGTACCACAACATTTCTTCTTAACTTGTGTGACATATAATCCCTCTACATAGTCTCTTTTGAGATTGAGTATGAAAGGGGAGTATCAAATTAAGGTGTCTTTTAACTGCATTGTTATTTTATTCAAGCTCCTGTTGTAAGGAAGAGACTTTCAGCTTATTTCACACAAGGAAGTTTATTGTACTCATATAGAAACCTGGAAATAACTAAATCATCTAGCCTCAATCAAGCAAGAAACAGTAAATTCATGCCCCAGGAAGAGCAGGGGCTGAGGCTAAGTCAGGAGACAGGATATTCATTCTTGTGCTTTTGCTTTACTATTACCTGAGTCAGTTACTTTCTCGACCTTTTCTTTCTATGTAAAGTGTCAACATCACCTTTTACTCTATTTTTAACTGACTCCTGCTTCTCCGTTCCCTTGGGCTTAGATGTGGCCCTATTGCAGTCTCCAGAATTTTCTCTGCAACGTTTTTCTTTCAGTATCTATGGTCAATCCCTTATGTATCTTTGTTTTTTTGAGAGTAAGAATCTAATTGACCTAACATGCATGTATTGAAAAGAAAATGGGGCACCTGGGTGGCTTAGTTGGTTAAGTATCCAGCTCTTAGTTTCAGTTCAGGTCATGATTTCTAGGTTGTGAGATGAAGTTCCATGTTGGGGAGTCTGCTTGAGATTCTTTCCCTCTCCCTCTCCCGCTATCCCTCTCCCCACTAGCTCACATACACACACACCCCACCCCACACACACTCTCTCTCTCTCTCTCCCTCTCTCCAAATAAGTAAATAAATAAAATCTTCAAAAAGAAAATAAAAAGCATCCATAACCCACATATTTAAAGACAACTGCCATTATCATGTTTACACAATTCTTTTCAGTGTATTTACAAACAAATGTGCTTACAAAAGATTATTATATCTAATAGAGGCCTTATTGTGTATGGTTTTCCATTCTCATTTGACATTTAACCTTATATCATTGGCATTTTCCAGTGACATTAAATATTACTTAAAATATGTCTTTTAATGTCTGTACCTTGAAAACCTTAACTTCAACTTTCTTATGAAGATTTTCTGTGCTCTCTTACACTTAGCAAGAGATATTTTCATTCCATAGGGTGCCATCATTAATTTCACAGCAGTATATAGAAAGGTTTTCTTCTCCTGGGTTCATCAGGTTTCCTCTTAAGGTCATCATCTGCTGGTGATGAAGCTTCTGCAGCCATGAGCTGGGTCCTAGCAACACCTCATACATTTCTGCATGGATGCGCAACATAGGCTTGGCCTGTGCCATATATGAAATATTGATGATTCCCAATACACCCACCAGTGAGCACAGGTAGGCATATTAATTTTTAATTTAAAATCAGAGAGTGCAGAGTGAACAACATGCTGCTTTGGCTGAACAGATCAATTAGATTCTTTATACTAAGATCAGTGGCTTTTCTTTCAAGGGCATAAAGTTATGAAAATAATATCTCCCTTTACGTTTTATTTATGGAATTTTGTTGAAAGGTAAAATCATGTCACAAATTTAAATGCAAGTAATTTTGATTGTTATACATCACATTTATGGCATAAGTAGCCTAATAACTAAAACGCTTGAAGAACACAGAAATTTGATTAACTTAATCTTATAGTCAGCTTGAGTTTGAATAAAAACCACTAAACTTGATTCATGTAGCAATTTTTAGGCACTGTCTTGCAGACACTGTTGGATGCTGTTGTATTTATCAGAATGTCATTCTCCCCGATCCTCACAACAACTGAATCAGGTGCTAGTATTGCCTCCACTTTATAAGTAAAGACATGACGACTGAGAAGGTCACACAAAACTGTAAAGGATCAAATTTAAAATTTTTTATCCTCTACTTTCTCATTCTGGGTCCCTTCATTCAGTCAAGCATATTTTCTGAGTACCTAGGATATGCCAGAGGTGATGCCAGGCTCTGGGAATACAATTATGGACAAAGTCCATTCCTTCAGGGGTAATAGTCCATGAGGGAAACATATCAAAAATCATTAAAAATAAAAATTGTGAAGAAAGACAAATGCTCTATGATATCACTTACATGTAGATTATAAAAAATCCAAATTTGTAGAGACAGAGGGTAGAATGGTAGCTCTGAGGGGCTGGGGTGTGAGAATTGGGGAGATGCTGTTTAATGGGTTCAAACATAAAATTAGAAGGTGACTATGTCCTGGGGATCTCAGGCATAGCGTGGTGATCATAGTTAAGAATATTGTATTATAGTGGCACCTGGGTAGCTCAGTGGGTTAAAGCCTCTGCCTTTGACTCAGGTCATGATCCCAGGGTCCTGGGATTGAGCCCTGCATTGGGCTCTCTGCTCAGCAGGGCACCTGCTTCCCACTCGCTCTCTCTGCCTGCCTCTGACTACTTGTGATCTCTGTCTGTCAAATAAATAAATAAAATCTTTAAAAAAAAATAAAGTCATAAAAAAAAGAATATTGTGTTATATACTTCAATGTGGCCAAGAGACTAGATCTTAAATGTTCTCACCATAAAAAAAGAAATGATCATTATAGGCTTTGATGCAGATGTTAGCTAATGTTCTGGTGGTAATCACAATGTAGCATAAAAGTTCACCAAATCAGGGCACCAGGGTGGCTCAGTGGGTTAAGCCTCTGCCTTCAGCTCAGGTCATGACGTCAGGGGCCTGGGATCAAGTCCAACATCGGGCTCTCTGCCAGCGGGGAGCCTGCTTTTCCTCTTCTGCCTGTCTCTCTGTCTACTTGTGATCTCTCTCTCTGTCAAATAAATAAAATCTTAAAAAAAAAAAAGAAAAAAGTGCACCAAATCAACATATTGTACACATTAAATGTGCACAATGTTACATGTCCGTTATATCTCAACAAAAAAATGTGCATGGGGTCGTGTTGTACAGCATAGGGAATATAGTCAATAACATTTTATCAGCTTCATAAGGTGACAGATGGTAACTAGATTTATCATGGTGATCATTTCACAATGTATACAAATCTTAAACTGCTAGGTTGTATACCTAAAACTAATATAATAATGTATATCAATTATACATCAGCAATTTTTTAAATTGTGCTCCAAAAGAAAACTATAAGATTCTTTTTTTTTTTTTTAAGAATTTATTTATTTATTTGACAGACAGATCACAAGTAGGCAGAGAGAGGAAGGGAAGGGAGCAGAGAGCCCGATGCGGGGCTCGATCCCAGAACCCTGGGATCATGACCTGAGCTGAAGGCAGAGGCTTTAACCCACTGAGCCACCCAGGCGCCCCAGAAAACTATAAGATTCTATGTGAGTATTAACTGTAAGAACTGACCAAATGGTTTTTTTGTTTGTTTTTGTTTTTTGTTATCTTATAGCTACCACCCATTCTTTTGCTCATTATTGCCCCTATTTATTGGGTACCTACTCTCCAGGCACCATGTTAAGTTTTATGTGATTGAATTACCTCAGTCCTCTGAACCCTAAGAGCTAAAGGCTATGATTACTCCCTATTTATTCAAAAGGTCATTGAAGACCAGAGAGGTAATTTACCCAGGGGTACAATGTGGGAGCTGAGATTTGAACTCATCAAATCTGTCTGATTTCAAGACCTTTGTGGTCCACCACAGTGCTACTCAGTCATTAGTGTTTCGTGTTTATATTCCTAAGTTTATTCGTTCATGACTTTTACATTTTTTTCTTTTCTCCCTTTGCATTGTTCATCTTATGCACTCCCCATTCATTTATTATGTGTTCCTTTCAGAAAAAGGTTGCTGACCTTTGCTTTAGAGCTACCCCTCATAATCACTAAACCATAATGCATTTTATTTGATATAATGTGTAATATGGGGAAATTAGAAATGATAACATGTATGTAGGTTAGAGGGTGAAAGAGTTGCCCACTAATTTGTCTGTGTTGATACCCTTTGATGCTTTCTTAAATGTTAGGTTGGCACTTAACTAACTCTTATCACCTATGTTTGTCTTATTGTATAATGCTTTTCCACTTTCCCAGAACCTAAACTTCTGTATATCTATTTTCTAAAATTATTATGTTCTCCATATCTTTAATGTTTCCATTAAGTGTATTTGTTATCCTGGGATAAGTGATTCATGTTTATAGTAGCTCTACTGCATCATTAATAAGATGGTCAATTTTTTTTCTATATAACATACAAAAACTGGAGATAATGGCTGTGCCTATATAATCTATAACATAAATCTCTGAGTTTAAATTGTATCCCACTCCATTTTTCTCCTGTCCTCTGCCCTGTTTTTCTCTTAGTTTCTTCCCCATTCTTCTTCCCCTCCACCTCCTACTTCCTCTGCTTTTATCATTTCTGTTTTTCTCAAAAGTATGCATTATATGCAAAATAAGCTAAAAATAGGTTTTCACTCTTGTTTATATTTTATTCAAGTCTGTGTGATTCAAAAAAAAAAAAAAAAAGGAATAGGACCCTTCTTTAAGCAGGGACAATTTGTATAGTTACAGTCACCTGCCCACTTTTGATTAGCAAACAACACAGGGCAAGTGAAGATGCTATCTCCCATCCTCTTTCCCTACCATCACTGTGGCAATGCATCCCTATCATACTTTAACATGCTCATCAAGTTTCAGTGCATTATAATTGAAGATTTCCCCAAACTTACTCTGTAAATACACATAAGACCAGGTGAAACGATGTGCATGAGTTCTCAGGTGTACAAGGAGTTGAGAATGTGCTAAGCATCAATGCAAACTTGAGCTACCCCTGCATATTCACTGAAATACACCAAAACTGAGAAGGTATTAATTTAGAAGAGGTAGTATTTGAAAGGAGGCCTGAGCAAAATTAATAAGACACATATGTGGGTTCACATCTAGATTGAGACAGCCCAAGGGATATAGCATTAAGTTGCTAAGTATGTAGCAATATTTTTCTCTTGCTGACACAGCAGTTTCTTAAACTTCCTGTTCACATTCAATCTGTATATTATTCTACCATTTTTATTTTTAAAACAACTAAAGAAGTTTGTGGAAACCTAAGTTTCCACAATAGAAATTGCAAAGCATTTTTGGATATATTTCACGGTATTTTGGAGACCTTGGTCAGTGTTTTAAAACCAGTAAGCTTCCTGCTAAATATCTAACTCATGTAACATTTGAAGTCTGTTTCCTCATCTATGAAAGAAGTAAAAATTGTACCATATCATTGCTAAGGGCCCTTTAAGCCTTAAAATTCTGTGATTCTGTATATATAAAATCCAGATAATCTTTTGTCCTTATACTGAGTACAGTGTCAAGCAGCAAAAATTTAAAATGTGTTCTGTGAATCTGAAAAATAATAGTTTTAATACAGCACCCACATATGATTTTTAAACAACAGCAGCAACAAAAACAAAACAACACTTGCACTACCCAGGAAAACCTCTTCAGTTTTCTGAAATGGTATTATCTCTTTTATGTATTGTCTATAGTTCTACTTCTTAAGAAGGAAAACATATTTTTAAAAAAAAATAGTGTTCATGAATATACATGGAAGGGAAATAATCTGTCCATGAAATTTAGTCCTGGGGGGAAACATGGATTTGAAAGGAGCTGTATATTATAGTTTTTGTCTATGCATAATTTTGTCTGTGGAGTATTTCAAAAAACACTCAACTAGGGTGACATGTTATTCTTCATAATAATTACATATAGCATGACTCCTTGATAATATCTAGTTTTTAACTTAGCTGCCATTGCCAAGGTCATATATAATTAAGCTGATATTGTTAAACAATGGCCTTCACTTTTCTCATCTACCCAATTAAAAGGAGGCAATTGTTAAACACTGGAAGTAGTGCCTCTGAGGAACTTTTTATCTGTCTCACACTCTGTACAAGTATTGAACTGAATATCTGAATGGATTCTAACAGGCAGGAAGGATTGTAATACAGGAGAGTCAAAGATTATTTTGACCTTGAAGGGACACTCTTTAAGAAATTTTTTTTCAATTATGACCATCTTTAATTTCCTAAGTTAAGGTTGAGCTCCTTTCAGAGATTTGGAGGTAATAGCAGCCTATAGACTAATTTCTTGCAATGCATCTGTACATAATATTCTTAAGGAATTAGTGTTCAAGGATTCTGTCATTGAATCAAAAGATTTTGGACACGTATTCTTTAAGATTTATCATAAGAGGTTAACATACTGGGGTTCCTTCTTTTTCTTGGCTATGCGTCAGCCTCAGCCATGGCCTGATTCAGTGTAGCTGGTTAGCTAGAAGGATTGTTATCGTGTCACTTTCATTAAGTGGCAGGCACCCCAGAACGCCAGGACCAAGGGGGTTAAGTGTACAGAGATAAATCATTTTATAACCATAAGAAAACAAAATAGTATACAGCTGACATGGAATACTAGGAAACAAAAATTCAGGGGAAAAAAAAAACAAAACAACTCTAAGTCCATAGTCGCAATGAATGTTCTAGAAAATTTCCTGATTTTTTTTTTAATTTGTGTGTGTATATACACACACACACACACACACACACACAAAATCATTTGATATCTGATTATATTATTATGTATGTAATCACTCTGGTAGGAATATTGTATCACAAGAAGAGCATGTTCTAGAGACAAGTTTTCTGCCCTTGTCACATTCTTGCATTTTTGTTAATATCTGTTATCTGACAGGCTTAATACAGTGCCTTGCATGAGCAAATTCTTAATATAAAATGTCTTTTGAGGTATTTCACAAATGCTTGGGCACCATTGGTTGGATACAGAATATTAAACTCTTTAGGAGTCTTTTTCATTCATTCAACAAATATTTATTATATGTACAGGCATAGTTCTTGGCACCTGTGCTACATTAATAAATAGTAAAAAAGCAAAACCGAACAAAACAATGGTATTGCAAAGTTTGTTTCAGCAAACCTAAACTTATGACTCTGAATTAGCCCAGATAAATAGTATTCTAGGTCTAGAGAACAGCAGAAACAATTAGTAGGAGATAGGAAAATATAGCAGAACATTATGTAGTTAAGCTTAGTTGGAGCTTAAAGATAAGACAGGGGAGCAATGTACCTGAAGAGCTTAAAGTGCATATGGAGACCAAACATGGAGGGTCGAAAGAAGGGATGCCTGGCCTAACACTAACTAACACTAACCAAAATAAGGGGGGCTAATTTTGGCTTTTGAGACATCAAAGACACAATCTTCTTGAAGGTGAATGTAAGTAGACATAGAATGAAACGTGGGGGGAATAGAATGGAGAGATATTGGAAGTAAATGTACGTATTTAGGACGTACTGAAGTGGCCCGTGAGATGGTATCAAGACCTAGAGGAGGTGATAGAATATATATCTTCAGATATGTTGGATTGTGTTACCAGAGTTACTACTGGTGAAGATGGCAATGTAGGATTAGAGCTCAAAAGTTTATGGGTGGAACTTTGTGACTAGGTTTTTCAGGGGGACATATATGTGTGTGTGTGTATACACATATATATATATATCATTTATATATAAATAATATATAAATATTATATATATAAATATTATATATTTATAATATATAATATATAAATAATATATTCATATATAAATATATAATATAAATATATAAAATCTTATTTACATATAATACATATAATACATAATATTATATACATAATACATATATATAATTATATATAATATAAATATAATATTTATATATAAGTAATACCTATTTATATATAAATATATAATATAAATATATAAAATCTTATTTACATATAATCTTGTTTGTATAATGCTTCACCCTATATTATTTGAAAGTCTCAATATATTAAGTAGTGTAACATAGAGGCTCAGGGGCACCTCTGGCTGGAAGGAGGGCTAAGGGACTTATCTTCCATAATAAGCACACTATTTTTACTTTAACTTTACTAAAGATTAATGAAAAAGCATCTAGAGATGCTTTTATCTGCACTTTCCATGAGATTGAAAAGATGACAAATATGCATATATCATGTGACATATTTTCATTATGTGCCTTTATGTCATAAAAAGTGATAGGTAAGGGTGGTTGGGTGATGGACATCGGGGAGGGTATGTGCTCTGGTGAGTGCTGTGAATTGTGTAAGACTGATGACTCACAGACCTGTACCCCTGAAACAAATAATATATTATATGTTAATTAAAAAAAAGAAATGATAAGTACTTGGTTTTCAGCTTTTCATACTGTACACAGTAAGTCATAAGTGTTGTTAGGGTCCCCAATGAGTGATATGCTCAACTTGGCCGGGGCTATATGATTCAGAGTGCGGAGGCTGCTGATATGGGAGCATAAGAGTCAATGCTGGAAACAGAGCCACTTCCTCCAAAGAGGGGGAATCTGTCTGCAGGACCAGCTCCATGGGTGTGTCACACACGATCCCATGTTCAAAATGTCCCTTCGCTTGTGTACATGTTCTTCTCTTGCTGTCTTGAAATTTGAACAATACTGAACAAGGGATTCCACATCTTCATTTTGCACAGATCCTACACGTTATGTAGCCAGTCCTGACCATTTGTATATCACTTGAGCTTTAGTCATCCACCATGCTTCTGTCTCAGCTACGTTGTCTCTGGTTCTCTCCTTCTCTATTTCTACTTGTCACTTTGAGTGGCGCTCTCCTCTCCACATTCTGGTTTGACTTTTCTCCGTCTGTGTTCTGCACTGTCCTGCAGTTTTTGCTCTTTCTACATCTTTTTTCATTCCCACTTCCCAAGAAAGAGTGTGGGATTGGGACTATTAGACATTATATCCAAAAAGGACAGTTGCATCCATTTGGGATGGTTAGAACAAATCCTATAGCTTGTGAGGTTTCCAAAGGCCTATTAGAAATCTCTGAGACCAGGATTAAAAAGTAATATTGGCTCAAAAATAGAAGAGAAAGCTATAATATCAAAATTAACTCATGTTTAAATAATATATTTAAGGGGCGCCTGGGTGGCTTAGTGGGTTAAAGCCTCTGCCTTCGGCTCAGGTCATGATCCCAGGGTCCTGGGATCAAGCCCCATATTGGGCTCTCTGCCTGCCGGGGAGCCTGCTTCCTCCCCTCTCTCTCTCTCTCTGCCTGCCTACTTGTGATTTCTGTCTGTCAAATAAATAAATAAAATCTTTAAAAAAATAATTATTTAAAACTCACCAATGGTTAAATATATTGTTCATAAAAGGTTCATAATATTTGAAAGTAATTATGTTAGATGTTTCTCAGTTCTGAAGAATTCCAGAGGACATATTTATGATGAAAAACAACCAACTGAAAGAAAGGAAAAGAAAAGAAGAACATGGCCAACTGTAAATTAAGTGATTTACTCATAGAAAAATAAACAAAATTATTTTTTAAAAAATCTTTGTGTGCCTACATTTTGATATAGTATATATGATATGGGATACCCAGATGAGTACTCTATAGAGAGAGCTTAAGTAGGTATTGAAATGGTCTGGTATTCCAACAGCAAGCTCTTCTTAGACAGTATTCTTTTTTTTTTTTTTTTTTTTATAATTTTATTTTTTATAAACATATATATATATATATTTTTTCCCCCAGGGGTACAGGTCTGTGAATCTCCACATTTACAAACTTCACAGCACTCACCATAGCACATACCCTACCCAATGTCCATAACCCCCCCCAAACCCCCTCTGCCCAGCAACCCTCAGTTTGTTTTGTGAGATTAAGAGTCACTTATGGTTTGTCTCCCTCCCAATCCCAACTTGTTTCATTTACTCTTCTCCTACCACATTAACCCCCCATGTTGCATCTCCTCTCCCTCATATCAGGGAGATCATATGATAGTTGTCTTTCTCCGATTGACTTATTTCGCTAAGCATGATACCCTCTAGTTCCATCCATGTTGTCGCAAATGGCAAGATTTCATTTCTTTTGATGGCTGCATAGTATTCCATTGTATATATATACCACATCTTCTTTATCCATTCGTCTGTTGATGGACATCTAGGTTCTTTCCATAGTTTGGCTATTGTAGACATTGCTGCTATAAACATTCGGGTGCACGTGCCCCTTCGGATCACTACGTTTGTATCTTTAGGGTAAATACCCAGCAGTGCAATTGCTGGGTCATAGGGTAGTTCTATTTTCAACATTTTGAGGAACCTCCATGCTGTTTTCCAGAGTGGTTGCACCAGCTTGCATTCCCACCAACAGTGTAGGAGGGTTCCCCTTTCTCCGCATCCTCGCCAGCATCTGTCATTTCTGGACTTGTTAATTTTAGCCATTCTGACTGGTGTGAGGTGGTACCTCATTGTGGTTTTGATTTGTATTTCCCTGATGCCGAGTGATATGGAGCACTTTTTCATGTGTCTGTTGGCCATCTGGATGTCTTCTTTGCAGAAATGTCTGTTCATGTCTTCTGCCCATTTCTTGATGGGATTATTTGTTCTTTGGGTGTTGAGTTTGCTAAGTTCTTTATAGATTCTGGACACTAGCCCTTTATCTGATATGTCGTTTGCAAATATCTTCTCCCATTCTGTCAGTTGTCTTTTGGTTTTGTGAACTGTTTCCTTTGCTGTGCAAAAGCTTTTGATCTTGATAAAATCCCAATAGTTCATTTTTGCCCTTGCTTCCCTTGCCTTTGGCGATGTTCCTAGGAAGATGTTGCTGCGGCTGAGGTCGAAGAGGTTGCTGCCTGTGTTCTCCTCAAGGATGTTGATGGATTCCTTTCTCACATTGAGGTCCTTCATCCATTTTGAGTCTATTTTCGTGTGTGGTGTAAGGAAATGATCCAATTTCATTTTTCTGCATGTGGCTGTCCAATTTTCCCAACACCATTTATTGAAGAGGCTGTCTTTTTTCCATTGGACATTCTTTCCTGCTTTGTCGAAGATTAGTTGACCATAGAGTTGAGGGTCTATTTCTGGGCTCTCTATTCTGTTCCATTGATCTATGTGTCTGTTTTTGTGCCAGTACCATGCTGTCTTGATGATGACAGCTTTGTAATAGAGCTTAAAGTCCGGAATTGTGATGCCACCAACTCTGGCTTTCTTTTTCAATATTCCTTTGGCTATTCGCGGTCTTTTCTGGTTCCATATAAATTTTAGGATTATTTGTTCCATTTCTTTGAAAAAAATGGATGGTACTTTGATAGGAATTGCATTAAATGTGTAGATTGCTTTAGGTAGCATAGACATTTTCACAATATTTATTCTTCCAATCCAGGAGCATGGAACATTTTTCCATTTCTTTGTGTCTTCCTCAATTTCTTTCATGAGTACTTTATAGTTTTCTGTGTATAGATTCTTAGTCTCTTTGGTTAGGTTTATTCCTAGGTATCTTATAGTTTTGGGTGCAATTGTAAATGGGATGGACTCCTTAATTTCTCTTTCTTCTGTCTTATTGTTGGTGTAGAGAAATGCGACTGATTTCTGTGCATTGATTTTATATCCTGACACGTTACTGAATTCCTGTACAAGTTCTAGCAGTTTTGGAGTGGAGTCTTTTGGGTTTTCCACATATAGTATCATATCATCTGCGAAGAGTGATAGTTTGACTTCTTCTTTGCCGATTTGGATGCCTTTAATTTCTTTTTGTTGTCTGATTGCTGAGGCTAGGACTTCTAGTACTATGTTGAATAGCAGTGGTGATAACGGACATCCCTGCCGTGTTCCTGACCTTAGCGGAAAAGCTTTCAGTTTTTCTCCATTGAGAATGATATTTGCGATGGGTTTTTCATAGATGGCTTTGATAATATTGAGGTATGTGCCCTCTATCCCTACACTTTGAAGAGTTTTGATCAGGAAGGGATGCTGTACTTTGTCAAATGCTTTTTCAGCATCTATGGAGAGTATCATATGGTTCCTGTTTTTTCTTTTATTAATGTGTTGTATCACATTGATTGATTTGCGGATGTTGAACCAACCTTGCAGCCCTGGAATAAATCCCACTTGGTCGTGGTGAATAATCCTTTTAATGTACTGTTGAATCCTATTGGCTAGTATTTTGGTGAGAATTTTTGCATCTGTGTTCATCAAGGATATTGGTCTGTAGTTCTCTTTTTTGATGGGATCCTTGTCTGGTTTTGGGATCAAGGTGAGGCTGGCCTCATAAAATGAGTTTGGAAGTTTTCCTTCCATTTCTATTTTTTGGAACAGTCTCAGGAGAATAGGAATTAGTTCTTCTTTAAATGTTTGGTAGAATTCCCCCGGGAAGCCGTCTGGCCCTGGGCTTTTGTTTGTTTGGAGATTTTTGATGACTGTTTCAATCTCCTTACTGGTTATGGGTCTGTTCAGGCTTTCTATTTCTTCCTGGTTCAGTTGTGGTAGTTTATATGTCTCTAGGAATGCATCCATTTCTTCCAGATTGTCAAATTTGTTGGCATAGAGTTGCTCATAATATGTTCTTATGATTGTCTGTATTTCTTGGGTGTTAGTTGTGATCTCTCCTCTTTCATTTATGATTTTATTGATTTGGGTCCTTTCTCTTTTCTTTTTGATAAGTCTGGCCAGGGGCTTATCAATCTTATTAATTTAGACAGTATTCTTATGAACAATAGAGTTTCATCTTCCCTTGGATACAAGTAATAGATGACTGTATTTCAATTAGGCTCTCATCCCTAGTGTAGTCAGCTGTGGAATGATAAAAACATATTATGATTGTAACATTGAAAGCTCCACAAATTGGCCGGTATATATTTCCCATTTACAAATTAATTCTAAACTTTTATTTGTTATTTCAAATTAACAAAGTAAGTGTACTATTGAATACTCAGGGCTAACTGCTTTTTAGATTGTTAGAGGAGGAAGGTTTTACCAGATTTTTTTCTGGATTATTTTAAGTGTACTTTATAGAAGATGTTTGCAAGAAGTTATTTTAGGTATTCTGAACTATGTTCCTGCTGCAAAACAGTAAAAACTGATGGATAACTTATCTTTAACATGTTTTCACATTCTGTGGAGCTGTGAGCTGACAAAAATAACAATAATGATAAGAAACAAAATCTTTAGAGGTTGTCAGTGCCCTTCAGCTAAAGGCCACTAGGAACACATCTAGATGGAGAAAGGGGAGCCCTTCTACACTGTTGGTGGGAATGTATGCTGGTGCAGCCACTCTGGAAAACAGTATGGAAGTTCCTCAAAAAATTGAAAGTAGAGTTACCCTACCACCCAGCAATTACACAATTGGGTATTTACCCAAAGATACAAATGTAGTAATCTAAAGGAGCACATGCACCCCCAATGTTTATAGCAGTAATGTCCACAATAGTCAAACTATGGAAAGAGCCTAGATGTCCATCAACAGATGAATGGATAAAGAAGATGTGATACACACACACACACACACACACACACACACACACACACACACTGGAATATTATACAGCCATCAAAAAGTGAAATCTTGCCACTTGCAATGATGTGGATAGAACTAGAGGGTATTATGCTAAGTGAAATAAGTCAATCAGAGAAAGACAATTATCATATGATCTCGCTGACATTTAGAACTTGAGAAACAAGGTACAGGATCATGGGGGAGGAGAGCAAAAAATGAAATGGGACAAAACCAGAGTGGGAGACAGACCATAAGAGACTCTTAATCTCAGGAAACAAACTGAGAGTTGCTGGAGTGGAGGGGGTGGGAGGGATGGGGTGGCTGGGTGATGGACATTGGAGAAGGTTTGTGCTATGGTGAGCACTGTGAATTGTGTAAGACTGATGAATCACAGACCTGTACCTCTGAAACAATTCATTATATGTTAATAAAATGAAATAAAACATAAAAAGGGGGGGAAGGAACACATCTGGAGTTAAATAGGTTGGGACTTATTACCCATTGCATTGGGGTAGAACACTCGCCATGAGGAGCCATGGCTGTCTCAGTAGATGCTAGAAATAACCTACTATCTGGGCTTTGGTTAGATGATTTGGGGAGGGGTCTAATAGGTTTTCCTCTAGATTGAGTGCAGTAAAAAAGTGAAAGTAGTTCTATGGTTGGTATCTCAATAAATCTTAGCTAGTGGGAATAGACTGGAAAGAGGAAAAAATAACAAGTCATTTACAATGTTAACGACGAGAAGCTGATGTGTACGACGAGAAGGTGACGTTTTGTATTTTGTGAAATACGTATTTCAATGTTTAGAAAAAATTGTGAGGTAGCTTTGTTTTGTTTCCCTTTATCATGGTTTCAGAGTAACAATGTCTGAGGTGGATATACTGTGGACTCTGTTCAGTAGGAGAATAACAAGGTTTACCTATCAGTGCCATGTAGATAAGTAGATAACGGGGGTTGCTTTTCATTCCTTTCTCAAAGCTAAATCTGAAATGAAAACCAGAACTCAGAGTTAAACAAACGTGGAAATTGGCTTTCATCCAGAAGATTTCCACCAATATTTCACCAACTGGTAGCTGCACTTCCATTTTGACTGTCAGGTAGAGTAAAGAATGTGAAAGGAAAAAAGATGAGGACCTTCTCAAGAATTTCTATCTGATCCGAGATGTGTAATGTGACATCAAAGAGGTACCATGCTTCATGATTCGCTCCCACAACACTTTACAGAAGGAGATGACCAGGAAACTGATTTGTCTCCATGTTGGCGTTGGGTGCAGGGGAGAAGAGAGTTCACTGAGAATTTGTGTGCCCAACCAGGTCTCACACTTGCTTGCAGCTCCTGCTCCCACTGCGTGTGTCACCGCAAAAACAACAGTAACAATACGCTTCAAGCCACAGGTGTAGGTTGAAGTGAAGTGGTTCTAAGTTGGCAGTGCTTCCCAGGCTCCCAGCAAAAGCAAATTTAAATCACTCTTGAGATAATTTAACTGTAACTAAAGCTTTAAATGTTTCAAAGTTCATGTCAAAAATAAAATGCACAGGGAAATAAGGATCCATGGGTGAGAACCAGTACCAACCAGTATAAATTAGTTATTAAATATTTGCAGAATATTTAGCAAAACTTAAAGTTAGATCAATCAAGGAACTTAGGACTCATGTCACAATAAACATCAGGGTCCATAGCACAGGATCTCCTTCATGTTCTAACCTCTGCCTTGCTTTTCAGCCTCATTTCTTTTCTGTAGATATAAGGGTAGATAAGTTCATGGAGTTCCCCAAATATTTTCTCATTGGTTTTCCTCTCCATACTTACATATCATATTTGTCATATTGTTTTATAAATCTGATTACATGTCTTTTTTCCTTGTTGAACTGTGAACTCTGTCGGTAAAGGAAAGAAGTCTCATTAATTATTCTTTATTTCCCGTCATTTCCGATTAGTACTTAATATAATATACAATTTGTATCAAAACCCTAAGGTTTGTCAAAATAAGTTGAATTCTCCAACATTCATATTATTCATGTTTTTAATCATGCCTTCAGCTTTCTCTGTCCTTCAATCTTTTTTTCTCTCTGGATAAGTAATATGAAAAATTGGGAAAGTAGTAACTTCCCTACAGGTTGAACATCCTGTTTTTATGGACTTGAAAAGCACGAGCCTCCCAAAGTTAGCAACATTTGCCTGCCCAGACAGATATCATAGGAACATAACATATTATTCCTGTTTTATATAACTTTTTGTGTTTTGCAGAATGTTTATTTTGTTTTGGTAATCTACATTTCCTGACAATGCTAATTAGAAAAGCATAAAAATACAAGAAAATTCTAAGACTGTTCTTAAGCTTAAATGAATCTTGTTAGCATAAAAGTACCAAAGCCTATACTAATATTATAGTTTGAAGTTAAAACTTAAGACTTTTATCTAGTACCAACTTATCTGAAAAAATTAAAGTTACTTAGTATTTATGTCTCGATATTTAGCGTAACAAGTTCAAAGCTAAGGCACACTAAAAAGCACCTTACAGTGAGATTTTCAGTAAGAAGGGAAAGTCATTTATTTTTCTGACTTAAAACATGCAGAGATTAAGAGTCAAATGCTATGTGGAGAGATAGGGTAACTGGGTGATGAGCATTAAGGAGGGCACTTGACGTAATGAGCACTGGGTGTTAGGGAAACTGATGACAATCACTAAACTCTACTTCTGAAACTAATAATGCAGTATATGTTAATTCAGTTTAAATTTAAAAAGTCAAATACTATGGACATAACAATACTCAATGTCAGAATGTTTTAGCATTTTTTTTTCTAAAGGTGCGTGTGTGTAATATTGTTTCAGTATCGTTCTTGTATCGTTTCAGTGCCTAGTTAGTGAAAAATAATCTTAATGTGTTTTCTAAGACTTTACCTACTTTATGTATCTGTTGTTCTGCTCTTTTACCATTCTGATCAGTGTTACTAGTAGAATTATTAGAATAAGCTCTGGATAGTTGGTTTTATAGGTTAACCCACTAATAATTTATGAAATCACGAAGAAAGGGATAGGATGCTGCTTATTAAGATGCATTACAGAGACACACATATTTTACAACTTAAAATAAAGGACATACCAAACAAAGACTCAAGCCCATGCTTTGACAGAATTTCCCCTTCATGCTTGGATAACTCTCCTAATAGGCCATCATGGTGGGAGAGTTATATTTCATAGTTCAGACTACAGTGGAAAGGAATTTAATGTTTACTGAATTCTAAAAATCTTCTGCTGTTTCTGTAGCACACCAGCCATGATCTTTCCTCAGTATATGCAGAATAAATGTATGTCTAAAACATGAAAATTGTTTTAAGATATTATTTAAGTAATTAATTTTATTAGAGACTCTTACAATACAGGGATTATGAGGGGTTTGAATAATTAACAGTGATACTAGATAATATAAAATGTATAATTCTAAACCTGTTCAAGTGGTATATGTAAATCTTATATATGCTTATATATTTATTTCACAGAATTATATACTTCTATCAGTATTTTTCAGTATAATATAGGGCTTTCCCTAATTTAATTATTTCATGAAACACATACATGCATCATTGTATGCATATTATATACTCATACGTATTTGTGTATAGGCACTTACACATTTTGTTAGTCTAATACAGTTTATTGTCTTTGCATTTCAGTAATGTTAGGTCAGTTCATAAGGGACTATGTTGTATTTTTATTTTATATTTTCCTACATTGTTATAAAAGTTAGAATTCCCTTTTATATAAGTATGTATTTATCATTTTATAGCTCTTCCTTGCTTTCCTTAATTTAATGAAGAATAATTTAACACATTACCCACATTGTGTCTTAATTTACACCATTTTATGGTAAAATGAATGCATGTCTTTCAAGTTTCAATTACTTGATTGATGTAACCTAAAATATATTAGATAGTTATATGGCAACTAATAACATGTCTTGCTGGCTAATACAGTAACTGTCATAACAAAAGCTTGATACCCTCCTGTAAACTAACTGGTAAAATAGTCTCATTATGTTTTTATTCCTGTTTCCAAATGGGAGAATGTAAGGATAACCTCATTTTTTTCTGTCTTTTTAAAAACATATTCAAAATAATCACTTGGTAATACTGTACATTTTATTTTATTTAAGAAGAAAATGAAATGACCTTTTTCTTCTAGACTCTAGACAGATCTCAGCTATCATTTTATGAAACACAACTGTATTTTATGAAACATGCTGATTCTACTAAATACCTTTTTAGTGAGGTGCTACATTTCTTCTTTAGAGTATATAACTTTTAGAAAACATTTGGTTCCAACTTTAGATGATCAGAATTATAGAGTACCTTTATTTTTCTCTCACAATGCCTTAAAATAAATCTTGATAAGTAAGACTTTGGTACCTGCATCATTCAGTGGAAAGAGCTAGGTGAGCAAAGGAGTTCTTGTTTCAATTTTAAATCTTACTAGCTTTATGACCTTGAACAAGCTTTGCAAACTCTCCAACGTTTAGTTTCCTTATGTGTAAAATAAGAATCAAAATACTTATCCTTAGAACATTTTCAGGCTTTCTTGGGTTCTAAATATTCTTACTTTTGAAAAATACTAGTTGTTAGAGCTGCCATAACAAAGCAGTACAGCCTTGGTGGCTCAAACAACAGTAATTCATTTCCTCACAATTCTGGAGGCTTAGAAGTCCAAGATCAATATATGTCCGCAGAGTTATTGTCATTTGAAAGTTGTTCTCCTTGGCCTGTAGATGATTGTCTTTTTCCAGTCTTATCATGATGTTCCCTCTGTTTCTGTGTCCCAATGTCCTCTTTGAATGAAGAAAGACACCAGTCATATTAGATTCAGGCCCGCTCAGTGGCCTCATTGAAGTTCTAAAAATCTTTAAAGGCCTTATTTCCAAACACAAACACATTCTGAGGTACTGGGGATTAAGACTTCAATATATAAATGAGGGCAGGGGTCACAATTCATCCCATAACACCACTCCATATCAAATCAAACATATTAATTAATTATTTTGAAATATATTTGAATTGATTATATATTCATAGGAAGTTGCAAATATAGTACTGAGAGAACCTGTGTATTTGTGTATCTTTTACCTAATTTCCCCCAATAGTTGTATCTTACATAATTGTAGCACAGTACCAAAGCTAGCAATTTAACATTGGTACATGTTAGATTGTGTATTGTTTTACTTTATTTTATTACTTGTATAGATTCATATAAACATCATAATCAAAATACCAAGCTGTTCCATCATCACAGACTTCTCCCTTGTGCTACTTTTTCATAATCATGCCCATTTCTTTCCCTCCCCGCCCCCCATCCCACCCAACTACTGCTAACCCCTGACAACCAATAATCTGTTTTCTATCTCTACAACTTGGAAAGATCTTATAGATATTATACTTTAAAAATGAAAATGAGTGAAAAAAGTCAATCTCAAAAGGTCATATACTGGGGCACCTGGGTGGCTCAGTGGGTTAAAGCCTCCGCCTTCTGTCATGATCCCAGGGGGGATGTAGCCCCACATCAGGCTCTCTGTTTAGCAGGGAGCCTGCTTCCCTCCTCTCTCTCTCTGCCTACTGCTCTGCCTACTTGTGATCTCTGTCTGTCAAATAAATAAATAAAATCGTTAAAAAAAAAGTCATATACTATGTGATTCCATTTATATAACATTCATGAAATGACAGTTATAAATATTTTAAATAAATATTTTAAATTTTGAGGCCTAATTTATACATAATAGAATGTACCAGTTTTAAGCATACACTTAAATGAGTTTAGATGTATGTGTATATCTATATATATGTAACCAGCACCCTACTTAAGATGTAGAACATTCCAGTCACCTCCAAAAGTTCTTTTGGATTCTTTGATAGGCAAACTGTACCCCTACCCCAGGAAACCCATCAATATATATTATATTTACTTTGATATAAATGATATCATACAATAAAAACCTTTTGTGAACCGCTTCATTTGTTCAGTATAATGCTTTTGAAATTCATCCATCAGTTGCTGAGAAGTCTTCCTTGTGTAAATATACACAATTCATGTACCCAGTGTTCTGTTGACACGTATTTGGGTTTTTCCAATTTGGAGATATCATGAATAAAATTACTATTAACATTCAGCTACAAGTCTTTTATGGACACTTATTTTCTTGATTTTTCTTGGGTAAATAAGGAGTGGCAAATACATATATGCATTTATAGGAAACTATCAAACTGCTTTTCAAAGTGGTTGTAACCATTTTGCCATATAGCAGTAATATATGAAATTTCCAGTTGCCCCATATCCTTGCCAGCATTTCATTTTAAGTTTTTTATTGTTGTCTTTATTTTAAATTTTAGCCATTCTATAGGATATATAGTAGTAATTCACTGTAATTTAAGCTTGCATTTCTCTAATGGCTAATGATTTGTAGTATCTTTTCATGTGCTTAATGACCATTCATTTTCAGTTATATTTTTTGGTGAAGTGCCTGTTAAGATCTTTTGCTAAATTTTAAAATCCAGTTGTTTATCTCATTAAGTTGAAAACAGTCCTTATGTATTGTGGATACAAGCCCCTTCTCAGATTTCAAAATTGTGAATATTTTATTCCAGACTGTGTCTTGCTTTTTTCATTTTCTTAATACCATCTTTTGAAGAACAAAAGCTTTTCATGGTAGGGAAATTTAATTTATCATTTTTTTTCTTTCATGCTTAGGTATTTTTGGGGTCCCAACACAGAAATTTTTGTTTACCAGGATTGTGAGGATTTTCTTCTATGACTCATTCTGGAAGTTTTATAATTTTAACTTCTACAGTTAGATTTGAGATCCATTTCAAATTAATATTTGTCCATGGAATGATTTAGGAACTATGGGTTTTGTTTTTGGTTTTACATACAGATATTTAATTATTCCAGCAATATTTGTTGAAAAAATCATCTTTTCCCTGTTGAATTAACTTGG